>NC_141224.1:610000-1810000 GCF_054856515.1 Filicampus tigris | reverse complement strand
CATATCGATCTATCTCTAGTTCTTCTACATGCGTTCGTCAAGTTCTCCTCCTCGTCTCTTCGCGTTCGCCCACGTTGCCCTCGTGTTCTTTTATGGTCGCGATGTTCCCCCTTCATGCATTGCTTACATTCTTCTGTTTGTTCTTTATGTTCTTCCGCATGTGTTCTGCTATATTTGTTCGGGCTGTAACCCTTAACCAATCATGAATCGTCATTAATCATGTGGAATTGTGATTCAAATGAACAATGTTAGTTGCTCATTCACCAGGCAAAGTTACCTCAAGAGACAGGCGAGAATTTTGTTTGAAAACGGAAGTCAAGTTCGAAAACTGCCGTGGTGACGCGGCGGAAAATTTTGAGCGCACCGAACCTTTTGTGCTGGTGCACCAAAGAAAACCAGTCGGGTGCGCCGGTGTGCAAAAAGTTAGTCGAGAGCCCTGTTTCATCAAGTTTCCTTTCGATATGTGTTCTTTCGTTCCTTGACACCTTTGTGTTTTTTTTTTTTGTTTTTTTTCCCCTGCCGATCACACGGCGCCACCTTTTTAGGAGCACGTCGACAATCAACGGCATCGCCTACGTCCCCTTCATGAGCGTGGACCTCAAGGAGCGTTTCGCCTTTCCCGTGCCTTTCTCGTGAGTCGAGTCTTCAAGCGGGTCCAGCGCCGGCGTCTTTTCGATGTCGGAATGTCTTTTTGCTCTGTCCCCCCCCACCAGGGACAAATCGGGCACCCTGGCTCTGTCCCCCAAGCAGAAAGTCATTTTCTCCCGCTGGGTGCGCCCCGACGAGATCTGCACCAGTCCCACTATGATCATGTCTGTGTCCAGCTTCAGCATCAAGCAGGTCTGCGGCGCCGACGTTTTCTCTCTCTCTCTCTCTCTCTCTCTCTCTCGCTCGCTCGGTCACCCACGTTTGCTCGTGGCTTAACGCGAGCGGCGTGACGCGCAGACGGTGGTGTCGGATTGTTCCTTCGTGGCCTCGCTCGCCATCAGCGCCGCCTACGAGAGGCGCTACAACAAGAAGCTCATCACCAGGTAGGTTGAGGGACTTTTGAGTCGACGCTAAAGTTCGTCCGTCTCACTTGATTTGATTTTGGCCTTGGCCGCCACCCATCTCCGGGCCGCGGCTAAAACACTGCAATCATAATGCAAACGGTTTTTAGTGCGAGCTAAAAAGAACGAAGCCGATGCGCAACCTTTTGGCGCATGGCAGGCGTTTTGCTAGCCAGCAGCGCATTGCTCCGGATGATTTTTCAAGATTCTTATTTTTTTATTTTTTTTTATTTTTTTTGTAATAGCAACCGTAGTTGAAGTGCGACCGCTCACACTAACAACATGGCTGCAAACAAAGCGCAGTTATTTTACAAAAGCACAGTCTACATCGACAGCTTTTTCGTGTTTACGTACATACATTTTTGGGACAAAAGTCGAGGTGCGACAGTTTATTCCGATAATTGTTTTTGATCATCAATTTGAAATTGTCCAAATCCTCAGAATTTTAGCCTCTCAATAGTAAATATTGTCAGATTTTGGTAGTCCTCCATGAAAGTAGACGACTGTGTTTATCCAAAATAAGACATTTGCAAAACTGGTTATACTTTGAAAAACAATGGTCAACATTTGTAACCATTTTCTGATATGTTACAAAGCAAACCAGGAACGGAATTCACATTATCTGTGGAAAAAATATATACTGCTCTTTTTTCTTTTTTTTTTTTTTGCTGAAAAAAAAATCTATTTATATGTACTAAAATGATATACTTCTATCATTTCTGTGGAATTTGCTGAATGTTAATCCTGGCGAAAATCTCATTTTAAAATAAGCTTGTTGGGTAACTGGAGAAATGAAGCAAAGGTTAAGAAAATGAAAAAGCAAAACTTGTTTTGACTAATCTCATTGCGAAAAACGTTGATTCCATCCGATTTTCTATGAGGCGGCGGGTGGGGATAATCAAAGCTTTTATTTTATGACTAAATGGCCGGGCCCTACACTTGATTCAAAAATTGGAGAACAAAATGGAGCAAGGAAGTAGCAACCCGCCATCTTGACATTTGGTGCTGATGTGTTTCAGCATCATCTATCCTCAGAACCGACGAGGGGAGCCCGAGTACAACCCGTGTGGCAAGTACATGGTCAAGCTGCACATCAACGGCGTTCCCAGGAAGGTAAAAAAGCGTCACGCCGAAAGAAGCCAAAGACAACAAGCGGCAACGGCGGGCGGCGGGGGGCTCTCCTCCCGCAGGTGATCATCGACGACTTCCTGCCGGTGGACCGCGGCGGCGAGCTGCTGTGCTCGTACTCCAGCAACAGAAATGAGCTGTGGGTGTCGCTCATCGAGAAGGCCTACATGAAGGTGATGGGCGGCTACGACTTCCCCGGCTCCAACTCGGTAGGCGGCGATAACGCTTTCTACCTGATACCCCCCCCTCCGTTCGACATGTGTTTCTCACGCTCCGCCCCCCCCCCCCCCATCAGAACATCGATCTCCACGCGCTCACCGGCTGGATCCCTGAACGCATCGCCATGCATTCGGACAATCAGTCGTTCAGCAAGGACGACACTTTCCGCATGCTCTTCCAGAGGTGATGTCACAGGAAACCTAACGAGGAGCGCCAGCGACACAATTGACGTCAACTACATTTTTTTTTTTTTCATACGAATGGCCGGATAAAAGTCTTGACCAACTCTGGTTTGATCTATAGGAAAATTTAAAAAAATAATAATAATTAAAAAAAACAAACTAACTATGGCCAGCAGATGGCAGCATTGAGTCTCTTTTAGATGAGATCACCGGATAGCAAAACAATGCTTGACGTCCGTCTGGAAATTTGACTGTTACAAGCAGCGTGTGATCAAAGTGTTTGTCACGTTAAATCTATTACAAAAGAGAGAAAAGATGATAGACATTATTTAAATTTACAAGTGGAAGCCATGTACAGTACATACACACACATACTAAACACAGGCATGGCACGATGCACGCACACACTACTAAATACTACCACGACTAAATGGTACAAATTAGGTGATTTGTGTGAAACCAACCCATGTTCTACTGCTGATTACTAAACAAGCGAATAAGGTAGAAATGCATTTTGTGTGTGTTGAAAGAAGGGAGTCTCGTCTTTCATTTAGTATTTTCGATTTGGAAAGTATTGTCGATTCTCTATGTCGAGTATTTTCTATGTCGATCAGTTAGAATGCTCTAAATCGACACGCCACAGGTTGTCTTTGCCATCTGGTCGTTTGCTCAAAGTCGCGTTGCGCCCGCAGGTTCCACAGGGGCGACGTCCTGGTCACCACGGCAACCGGCGTGATGACGGAGGAGGAAGGCGAGCAATGGGGCTTGGTGCCGACTCACGCCTACGCCGTCCTCGACATCCGGGAATACAAGGTCAGCCTCGGCAAAGCGGCGCCGGCGCCAAAGTAATCCTTCTGACCCGCCGCCACCTCTGGTAGAACTTGCGCTTCCTGCAGCTGAAGAACCCGTGGAGCCACTTGCGGTGGAAGGGCCGCTACAGCGAGCGCGACGAGAAGAACTGGACTCCCGAGCTCCTCAAATACCTCAACTTTGACCCCAAGACGGCACAGAAGTTTGATAATGGTACTTTGGGGAGCGGGTTGGGCGCCGATTTCAATCCGTCAGGGTGTAAATCGCAGATTAACTCACAAATTTATGATAGTTTTACAATGATATCAATGTCATGATACATTATACTTCTTACAGTTACTGCCTAAGTACCAACCAAACAAGAAGATCGTTTTTGGGGCAATTGGGGGTTGGCGGCGGTTGATTGACTTGTGCTGTACGGTGCCAGTGATCCACAATCTTTCACTTGTTTTTGTCCATCTCAGGGGCGGCCATTTTGTCACTTGCTGACGCCACAGCTACTCATCGACCAATCACGGCTCACCTTTTTTTTTTGTGAAGCCGAGCCGTGATTGGACAATATCTGAAACCCTCAGCATCTGTGATGTCATTTTCAGTCGACAGCAAGTGACAAAATGGCCGCCCCCGAGATGGACAAAAACGGGTGCACGTTGCTGCTTGATTTATATTCCACAAACGCAATCACAATGCAGTGTTTAGACTTGTGGAGGTGCATAGAACATATTATTATAAATGACTGACTTCCAACCTCCTCGAAATCTTTTATTAATTATTATTTTATTTTTTTTCTCTTCAGGTGTGTTTTGGATCGCCTGGGAGGACTTGTGTCAGTACTATGATGTCATTTACCTGAGCTGGAACCCCTCCCTCTTCAAAGAATCCACCTGCATCCACAGGTGTGTGCGTGCGTGCGTGCATGCGTGCGTGCAAACTCTGCAGCCAGATCTTCTCAGCCCAAATAAGTCTGAAGTGTGTTTTGTGCTTTTTTTGGGCATCGTGCAGCAGCTGGGATGGAAAGCAAGGCCCGGTCAAGGATGTCTACAGTTTAGCCAACAACCCGCAGTACAAGCTGGAGGTGCAATGTCCAGCAGGGGGCGCTGCCGTATGGGTGCTGCTTTCCAGACACATCACTGACAAGGTAGGACAAAAGGACAAAAGGACAAGCACTTGGTCTCACATATGAGCATCACAACGCTTCATGAGATGTGTCTTTTTTTTTTTTTTTTTTGGGGTGGGGGTGATACAGGAGGACTTTGCGGAGAACCGAGAGTTCATCACGCTGGTTGTTTACAAGACGGATGGCAAGAAGGTTTACTATCCAGGTCTGACAACTTTCTCTTTCATAGTTTTAGTGTCTTCTGGACGTTCACGCAAGCAATCGATGAATTAATTGATAGAAAATAACAATCACAAGTGTGCTTGTCAACCCCAAATTTTCCTTCTGATTCTGATTAGTACTGCGTTTGAGGAATATGAGTTCATGCACCTGTCGCCATCACGGTGGGCGGCCATTTTGTCATTTCTGTCAACTGAAAATGACGTCGCGGTTACTCGGGGCTCAGGCAACAACCAATCATGGCTCAGTGTCAGAAAACAGGTGAGCCGTGATTGGTTGTTGAGGAGCTGCGATGTCATGTTCAGAAAGTGGCAAAATGGCCGCCTCCTGAGAGGGCTAAAAACGGCTGGATCTTCGGCTGCTTGTGAACTCATATTCGACAAACACGATATCGATCAGAATGCCGTGTTTGGACTCGTGGAGGCTCATAAAACATATTATTGCAAAGAAGATTTGGGGGTTGACTTACCTCACAATGTTCACTTGTACCATTGGTACTATCGCTAAATGAATGAAGTGAGCGAGTGTGTATTGTCTGCCGTTAGCTTGCGTACCTAATGAACTGTCCGGCGACGCGACTCCCAGTAGGTGACAAACGATTGTCGCTGTCCCCCGCGCAGCCGAGCCCCCTCCCTACATCGACGGCATCCGGATCAACAGCCCCCACTACCTGACCAAGATCCGCCTGACCTCGGCCGGGCCGCACACCTTCACGCTGGTGGTGTCGCAGTACGAGAAGCAGAACACCATCAACTACACGCTGCGGGTAGGACGCCGTCCGCCTCGCCAACGTCCGTCAGGCGGCCTTGTGTAGAGAAGAGGGAGAAGGCACCAGAAGGGTTCGCGGGGGCGTCGGCTTATCCGCATTTGTGCTTGGGAGAATAAATCTCTCCGGTACGGGACGTTCGTGTGCACAAAGTGCGAGGCGGCATTTATATGGGGCGCTTCGGAGCACAACATTCTCCTTGTCCAATGACATTTGTTCTGCTTCTCTTTGTTCTTGTTGTTTTTGTGCTTTTATCCACAGAGGTTCCATTCCAAATTGTGCGTTACGTGTGACTCATAACCAAGACTCCTCCTTTTCTTTTTTTTTTTCTTTTTTTTTCCAAATCTTTTCCCCAACATGAGTTCAGACTGATTGTCAAAGCTGCAATCATGCTAATAGTGACCCAAATGATCATTATTGTCGTGATATTGCTGAAGGAAGGGGGGAAAAAAAGCAACAAAAATGCATTGAAGGGACCCCAATTATGTTTTTTTCACATCTTAATATACGGCTGCGCTAATGGCAAGTCTGGCTTTTGTTACCGGACGACCAGGGACGGAGCTAGGAAAGAACATTTCACTACTTCGTAGCGTCTGAGGAAACATGACATGGATGAAAAAGACGGAGCAAAAAGTCAAAAGTGGAGACTCAAAGGCTGTTGACATGCTACAAGTGATGCTATGCTAACTGCTAGTCTCAAACTAGATGCACATTCATTTATTTTTCTTGTTTTGGTCCTGTTTCTGCAGGTTTACTCTGGTTGCAAATTCAACTTCTCCAAGATCCCCAATCCCTTCACGCACACCAAAAGGGTCAGCTCACAAACACAAACGCCTTTGTTGTCTGCATTTTTTTTTTTTTTTTTTTGGTTGTCCTTTTGGGTCTGTGTGTGTTTTGTCCATTGTTGTGTGTGTATACTTTTGTGAGCATGTGCTTTTGTGCTTCTCTGTGTGTGTGTGTGTGTTTTCATTTTTGCGTACTTGTTTTTGTGCGGCGGCGCTCAGATTAACGGCCAGTGGAAAGGCGCGAGTGCCGGCGGCTGCGGCAACTATAAGGACTCGTACAAGAACAATCCAGTCTACCAGCTGCAGCTGGAGCGGTCCGGTCCACTGCTCATAGAACTGCGAGGTTCCAGGTCAGTCGGACACCTTGAGCTCTTTTTTTTTTTTTGCCTTTGGATTTCGGGGCGCAGAAATCATTCCGCGGCATGCCCGCCAATGCTCTTCCACTCCAGGCCTGTAGGTGGCTCTACTGACACAATTCTGTCTGAGAATATGGATTGAATTGAGTTTGCGATCGTTCACATTCATGATTAATTTGACTTTATCTTAATATCCAATCATCTATAATAGAGCTGATATTGTGATGAAGATGAATTGTTTGCCCAAAACGTCCTTGAAAAAAATAATCGCATACATATCGCAGTCGCAATTTCAAGGTGGGGGGGGGGAATTGCAATTTAGATTATTTTCCATCATTGCTCAGCCCTACACCGAAGGCATGCAACTAAATTTTGATTTGCCTCTTTACTGTAAAAAGCCAGACTTTTTTTTTTTTTTAAAAACGATGCTTAAACATGCACGCAATAGCGAGGGTGTATCTTGTGTTCGCACACTTTTAATGTGGTGTTCAAGTGTTATGTCAACCCAGTCAGGACACAAATGTGCGAGCGAGCGAGTGAGCGAGCAAGCGCAGAAAGTTGCTGAATCATCCTCGCTCAACAGGATCTTTTTCTCCCGGTTACGTAGTCGGCGTTCAAATGATCCAGCGCATTTGTCTGCGCGTGTGTGCGTGCACAATGCATTTCGCACTGCCCTCAATCACGTTTACATAAGCCATCTTGTGCCTTTGTTTGTTTTCGTCTGTTGTCGCCAGCAGAAAAAAGCGACGCGCAAGATGCTCAACTTATTTCACCGCCACGCAGCGCACGCCAAAGGACACGCTAACAGCAATGATGCTGACTCGCCTTATCGAGAAGTTGTGATTTGATGTGAAAGTCATTCAAAATGAATGAAGCAGCATATCGGTTAAAAAAGAAGGGAAGAAAAAGCACTTGTGTTAAAAAGGCCATGTTGTTTTGCATTTGTGCAGTTCCAGCCCCTTCTGGTGGTTGGTTTATTATTGCACTTTCATTTGAACCCGCCAGAGGGTGGCCAAGGCTATTTCAGGGGGTCCGCAGACTATAACAATAAATTTGTTTCTCGACTTATCAATTGAAATCGGAATGTTGAAATGAAATGACCGTGGATAGGCGTTTGAAAAAAAAATAAAATGAAATAAAATAAAATTTAAAAAAGGCCATGCATAGTAAAGCGTTTAAAAAAAAAACAAAAAAAAAAAAACGACCGATTAATACATGTTTTATGTATTATTAAACATATATATAAATGTTGACCCAAATGAATGAAATGTAGAGCGGCGGCTGGAAGCTAGACGCCATGACATATAGCGTTCACTTTTGCTTTCTGCTTGTTGCAACAACAAAAAAAAGTTATTTGAAACAGTGACTCATCGGGACGCCAGCGTAAAACTTACTTGACTTTACGAGGATTTCACTGCCCATGGAGGGGTCTCCTTTTTTCCGTTACTTTGTTGATCTTCTGTCTCCAGCAACGATAAGCGACTCAAATCGGATTCAAGTCTTCCTCTGGTTCAGTGGCGATTCTTCTTCTCCTAATGAACGCGGATTGCAACGCTTTGTGCTACATAGCGCCAACTACTGTACAGGAGGGACTTAGCGGTCGGTGCCGCCATATGTCAATCATCTGGGGGGGGGGGGGGGGTCCAACCAGATTTCAGGGGTGTCCGGTGCTACCCCGGCTTCCCCTCTGGCTCCGTCAGTGCATGCGGTTGATCAGGTTTATTTTCATCTGTATTTGTTTTGTGTTTGCGCATGCAAAACACGCGTAATGTGATTTACGAAGCCTCAAAAAGTGGTTCTCATGGGTCATTTTTTTAGCGCACTGTGACCAATGGGCCAGTGCCAATTCTCAGCGCAGTTGTCCTGCTCCACTCTCATAAATTCCAAACGCAAATGTTGAGCATGGGCAGACCTAATCCGATTGCCGCGCACTCAGCATGAGTCATATCGGACAAAGCGGGGATTTTTGGAGCTTGCTGGTGTCCTTGAAATTACCGCAGGGATCAGTTTGATTTTTGCTTTGCCATGAACAAAAAAAGTCACAAACTGAACAATGTTTGTTTGTTAACACACAGTCACAAACGTTACAATGTTTGTTGGTTCAGTCGGTTCAAGCTTCATTTGGCGCTCACAAATTTTCCAGAATGAAATCAGTAGCCGTGCAAAACCTTTTCAAAGATTTTTTTTTTTTTTTTTTCACAATTTGGAATTTTCAATTGTTGAGTCGATAAGAAAACTCATTTTACCCAAATTGTATGAATGGATCCAATTTATAACAAGTGATGAAAATGGTTGTTTTCATGGGTTCCAACATTTTTCGCCGATTGTATTGTCGATATATTAAAAGTGAAACTTTTGGAGATAACAAAACGAGACAAAAATTCTCACACTGATGGGGCCCTTGTGATTTCCTAGAAACGTAGCCAAAGGGGTGATCCTTTGATTTATGGATATAGTGTGGCTGATTGCTATTGATCTGTTTTGACGGCTTCAATAAATGAATACGAATTCAAAGACAATGACACCATTCAAGCTTTTAGCCTTACGTGCGCCTCGACCGGGCGCCGTCAATCCGAGCTCCCGATTCGGAAGGCTCTCCCATTCGGAGACGCTCATGCAGATCGCATTCCGACGAATGCGTCGATGCGTTACACGAGCGAGGCGGCGCGTGCTGACGGTCGTTTGCGTTGCGCCCTCAGGCAGTACAGCGTCGGCTTCGAGATGGTCACCGTGTCGACCGCAAGCGACGCCGGCTCCGCTTCCGCGGCCAAGAGGAGCAGCGGCGACTACAGGTACGTGCGTGTCTACTGTGGGCTTGGCTAACACTTTCAAATTAGGCGTTTCCAACCAGGGTCCAAAAAGCCTCTTTCAAATGAGGGCTTCAAGCACGAGCGCAGGCTTCTAATGAGGCTTGCCACACGACAAGCACGACGACATTTCATTGTCGTCGGTTCGACGCTCGCGTGTCCCGTCTGCCGTCATCTTCGTGTGTCGCCCCGGCAGATGCGGCTTCTGCTACATGGATTGCGAGCAGGTCCCGGCGGGCGTGTACAACGTGGTGCCCACCACCTTCCTGCCCAAACAGGAAGGCCCCTTCTTCCTGGACTTCGCCAGCACCGCGCCCCTCAAAGTGGCTCAGCTGCAATGATTGGCCCCCGGCCACGCCCCAAAGCCGCCGATCACAAGTGGACTCGACATGTCAGCGAGCCAATCATTTATTTACCAACATTTTCTCTTTTTTTACAAAATGCTCACATACGTCATGGAATATGGCTGACTCTTATGATATTATGGACACACATTAAATGGAGATGGACTGTATGTCGTTGCATCACGCGGCTGGACTCGTTCCTTTCACACGCAATCAAAGTATCGGTAAAGAGTTTCAACGTTGGGTTTGAAAGTGAGGGTTAGTGTTTCAAAGTTGTTTTTCAAAGAGGGTATTAGGGTTTTCAATTAGGGATAGGGTTTCAAAATAGAGTTTTAAATTAGGGATAGGGTTTCAAAATAGAGTTTAAATTAGGGATAGGGTTTCAAAATAGGGTTAGGGTTTCAAAGTCGGGTTCGGGTTTCAAAGTCCGGTTAGGGTTCAAAAGTAGGGTTAGGGTTTCAAAGTAGGGTTAGGGTTTCAACGTAGGGTTCAAAAGTAGGGTTAGGGTTTCAAAGTCGGGTTAGGGTTTCAACGTAGGGTTCAAAAGTAGGTTTAGGGTTTCAAAGTAGGGTATAAAACAGGGGTTAGGGTTTCAAAGTAGGGTTTAAAACTATGGTTAGGGTTCAAAAGTAGGGTTAGGGTTTCAAAGTTGGGTTAGGTTTTCAAAGTTGGGTTCAGGTTTCAAAGTTGGGTTAAGGTTTCAAAGTAGGGTTAGGGTTTCAAAGTAGGGTTAGGGTTTCAAAGTAGGCTTAGGGCTTCAACGTTGGGTTTTAAGGTAAGGTAAAGGTTTCAAATTAGAGTTTTAAAGTAGAGGTAGGGTTTCAAAATAGGGTGTTAAACTATGGTTAGGGTTTCAAAGTAGGGTTTCAAACTAGGGTTAGGGTTTCAAATCAGGGTTTCAAACTAGGGTTACAGTTTCAAAGTAGGGTTTAAAACTATGGTTAGGGTTTCAAAGTAGGGTTTAAAACTATGGTTAGGGTTTCAAAGTAGGGTTTAAAAGTAGGGTTAGGGTTTCAAAGTAGGGTTCAAAAGTAGGGTTAGGGTTTCAAAGTAGGGTTTAAAACTGGGGTTAGGGTTTAAAACTATGGTTAGGGTTTCAAAGTAGGGTTCAAAAGTAGGGTTAGGGTTTCAAAGTCGGGGTAGGGTTTCAAAGTAGGGTTTCAAACTAGGGTTAGGGTTTCAAAGCAGGGTTTCGAACTAGGGTTACAGTTTTAAAGTGGGGTTCAAAAGTAGGGTTAGGGTTTCAAAGTAGGGTTCAAAAGTAGGGTTAGGGTTTCAAAGTAGAGTTCAAAAGTAGGGTTAGGGTTTCAAAGTAGGGTTATGGTTTCAAAGTAGGGTTTAAAACTGGGGTTAGGGTTTCAAAGTAGGGTTTAAAACTGGGGTTAGGGTTTCAAAGTAGGGTTTAAAACTATGGTTAGGGTTACAAAGTAGGGTTACGGTTTCAAAGTAGGGTTCGAAAGTAGGGTTAGGGCTTCAAAGTCGGGTTAGGGTTTCAAAGCAGGGTTTCGAACTAGGGTTACAGTTTTAAAGTGGGGTTCAAAAGTAGGGTTAGGGTTTCAAAGTAGGGTTCAAAAGTAGGGTTAGGGTTTCAAAGTCGGGGTAGGGTTTCAAAGTAGGGTTTCAAACTAGGGTTAGGGTTTCAAAGTAGAGTTCAAAAGTAGGGTTAGGGTTTCAAAGTAGGGTTGGGGTTTCAAAGTAGGGTTTCAAACTAGGGTTAGGGTTTCAAAGCAGGGTTTCGAACTAGGGTTACAGTTTTAAAGTGGGGTTCAAAAGTAGGGTTGGGGTTTCAAAGTAGGGTTCAAAAGTAGGGTTAGGGTTTCAAAGCAGGGTTTCGAACTAGGGTTACAGTTTTAAAGTGGGGTTCAAAAGTAGGGTTAGGGTTTCAAAGTAGACTTCAAAAGTAGGGTTAGGGTTTCAAAGTAGGGTTAGGGTTTCAAAGTAGGGTTTAAAACTGGGGTTAGGGTTTCAAAGTAGGGTTTAAAACTGGGGTTAGGGTTTCAAAGTAGGGTTTAAAACTATGGTTAGGGTTACAAAGTAGGGTTAGGGTATCAAAGTAGGGTTCGAAAGTAGGGTTAGGGTTTCAAACTAGGGTTAGGGTTTCAAAGCAGGGTTTCGAACTAGGGTTACAGTTTTAAAGTGGGGTTCAAAAGTAGGGTTAGGGTTTCAAAGTAGGGTTAGGGTTTCAAAGTCGGGGTAGGGTTTCAAACTAGGGTTAGAGTTTCAAAGCAGGGTTTCGAACTAGGGTTACAGTTTTAAAGTGGGGTTCAAAAGTAGGGTTAGGGTTTCAAAGTAGGGTTCAAAAGTAGGGTTAGGGTTTCAAAGTCGGGGTAGGGTTTCAAACTAGGGTTACAGTTTCAAAGCAGGGTTTCGAACTAGGGTTACAGTTTTAAAGTGGGGTTCAAAAGTAGGGTTAGGGTTTCAAAGTAGGGTTCAAAAGTAGGGTTAGGGTTTCAAAGTCGGGGTAGGGTTTCAAAGTAGGGTTTCAAACTAGGGTTAGGGTTTCAAAGCAGGGTTTCGAACTAGGGTTACAGTTTCAAAGTAGGGTTCAAAAGTAGGGTTAGGGTTTCAAAGTCAAGGTAGGGTTTCAAAGTAGGGTTTCAAACTAGGGTTAGGGTTTCAAAGCAGGGTTTCGAACTAGGGTTACAGTTTTAAAGTGGGGTTCAAAAATAGGGTTAGGGTTTCAAAGTAGGGTTCAAAAGTAGGGTTAGGGTTTCAAAGTCGGGGTAGGGTTTCAAAGTAGGGTTTCAAACTAGGGTTAGGGTTTCAAAGCAGGGTTTCGAACTAGGGTTACAGTTTTAAAGTGGGGTTCAAAAGTAGGGTTAGGGTTTCAAAGTAGGGTTCAAAAGTAGGGTTAGGGTTTCAAAGCAGGGTTTCGAACTAGGGTTACAGTTTTAAAGTGGGGTTCAAAAGTAGGGTTAGGGTTTCAAAGTAGGGTTAGGGTTTCAAAGTAGGGTTTAAAACGGGTTAGGGTTTCAAAGTAGGGTTTAAAACTGGGGTTAGGGTTTAAAACTATGGTTAGGGTTTCAAAGTAGGGTTCAAAAGTAGGGTTAGGGTTTCAAAGTAGGGTTAGGGTTTCAAAGTAGGGTTTAAAACGGGTTAGGGTTTCAAAGTAGGGTTTAAAACTGGGGTTAGGGTTTAAAACTATGGTTAGGGTTTCAAAGTAGGGTTCAAAAGTAGGGTTAGGGTTTCAAAGTCGGGGTAGGGTTTCAAACTAGGGTTAGGGTTTCAAAGCAGGGTTTCGAACTAGGGTTACAGTTTTAAAGTGGGGTTCAAAAGTAGGGTTAGGGTTTCAAAGTAGGGTTCAAAAGTAGGGTTAGGGTTTCAAAGTCGGGGTAGGGTTTCAAAGTAGGGTTTCAAACTAGGGTTAGGGTTTCAAAGCAGGGTTTCGAACTAGGGTTACAGTTTTAAAGTGGGGTTCAAAAGTAGGGTTGGGGTTTCAAAGTAGGGTTCAAAAGTAGGGTTAGGGTTTCAAAGCAGGGTTTCGAACTAGGGTTACAGTTTTAAAGTGGGGTTCAAAAGTAGGGTTAGGGTTTCAAAGTAGAGTTCAAAAGTAGGGTTAGGGTTTCAAAGTAGGGTTATGGTTTCAAAGTAGGGTTTAAAACTGGGGTTAGGGTTTCAAAGTAGGGTTTAAAACTGGGGTTAGGGTTTCAAAGTAGGGTTTAAAACTATGGTTAGGGTTACAAAGTAGGGTTAGGGTTTCAAAGTAGGGTTCGAAAGTAGGGTTAGGGCTTCAAAGTCGGGTTAGGGTTTCAAAGTAGGGTTTCAAACTAGGGTTAGGGTTTCAAAGCAGGGTTTCGAACTAGGGTTACAGTTTTAAAGTGGGGTTCAAAAGTAGGATTAGGGTTCAAAAGTCGGGGTAGGGTTTCAAACTAGGGTTACAGTTTCAAAGCAGGGTTTCGAACTAGGGTTACAGTTTTAAAGTGGGGTTCAAAAGTAGGGTTAGGGTTTCAAAGTAGGGTTCAAAAGTAGGGTTAGGGTTTCAAAGTCGGGGTAGGGTTTCAAAGTAGGGTTTCAAACTAGGGTTAGGGTTTCAAAGCAGGGTTTCGAACTAGGGTTACAGTTTTAAAGTGGGGTTCAAAAGTAGGGTTAGGGTTTCAAAGTAGGGTTCAAAAGTAGGGTTAGGGTTTCAAAGCAGGGTTTCGAACTAGGGTTACAGTTTTAAAGTGGGGTTCAAAAGTAGGGTTAGGGTTTCAAAGTAGGGTTAGGGTTTCAAAGTCGGGGTAGGGTTTCAAACTAGGGTTAGAGTTTCAAAGCAGGGTTTCGAACTAGGGTTACAGTTTTAAAGTGGGGGTTCAAAAGTAGGGTTAGGGTTTCAAAGTAGGGTTCAAAAGTAGGGTTAGTGTTTCAAAGTCGGGGTAGGGTTTCAAAGTAGGGTTTCAAACTAGGGTGAGGTTTCAAAGCAGGGTTTCGAACTAGGGTTACAGTTTTAAAGTGGGGTTCAAAAGTAGGGTTAGGGTTTCAAAGTAGGGTTCAAAAGTAGGGTTAGGGTTTCAAAGTCGGGGTAGGGTTTCAAAGTAGGGTTTCAAACTAGGGTTAGGGTTTCAAAGCAGGGTTTCGAACTAGGGTTACAGTTTTAAAGTGGGGTTCAAAAGTAGGGTTAGGGTTTCAAAGTAGGGTTCAAAAGTAGGGTTAGGGTTTCAAAGCAGGGTTTCGAACTAGGGTTACAGTTTTAAAGTGGGGTTCAAAAGTAGGGTTAGGGTTTCAAAGTAGGGTTCAAAAGTAGGGTTAGGGTTTCAAAGTCGGGGTAGGGTTTCAAAGTAGGGTTTCAAACTAGGGTTAGGGTTTCAAAGCAGGGTTTCGAACTAGGGTTACAGTTTTAAAGTGGGGTTCAAAAGTAGGGTTAGGGTTTCAAAGTAGGGTTTAAAACTGGGGTTAGGGTTTCAAAGTAGGGTTTAAAACTGGGGTTAGGGTTTCAAAGTAGGGTTTAAAACTATGGTTAGGGTTACAAAGTTGGGTTAGGGTTTCAAAGTAGGGTTCGAAAGTAGGGTTAGGGCTTCAAAGTCGGGTTAGGGTTTCAAAGTAGGGTTTCAAACTAGGGTTAGGGTTTCAAAGCAGGGTTTCGAACTAGGGTTACAGTTTTAAAGTGGGGTTCAAAAGTAGGATTAGGGTTCAAAAGTAGGGTTAGGGTTTCAAAGTCGGGGTAGGGTTTCAAACTAGGGTTACAGTTTCAAAGCAGGGTTTCGAACTAGGGTTACAGTTTTAAAGTGGGGTTCAAAAGTAGGGTTAGGGTTTCAAAGTAGGGTTCAAAAGTAGGGTTAGGGTTTCAAAGTCGGGGTAGGGTT
This sequence comes from Filicampus tigris, assembly GCF_054856515.1. NCBI lineage: Eukaryota > Metazoa > Chordata > Actinopteri > Syngnathiformes > Syngnathidae > Filicampus > Filicampus tigris. The sequence goes on along the minus strand of NC_141224.1, from coordinate 1,794,936 downwards.
TCAAAGTAGGGTTTCAAACTAGGGTTAGGGTTTCAAAGCAGGGTTTCGAACTAGGGTTACAGTTTTAAAGTGGGGTTCAAAAGTAGGATTAGGGTTTCAAAGTAGGGTTCAAAAGTAGGGTTAGGGTTTCAAAGCAGGGTTTCGAACTAGGGTTACAGTTTTAAAGTGGGGTTCAAAAGTAGGGTTAGGGTTTCAAAGTAGAGTTCAAAAGTAGGGTTAGGGTTTCAAAGTAGGGTTAGGGTTTAAAACTGGGGTTAGGGTTTCAAAGTAGGGTTTAAAACTATGGTTAGGGTTACAAAGTAGGGTTAGGGTTTCAAAGTAGGGTTCGAAAGTAGGGTTAGGGCTTCAAAGTCGGGTTAGGGTTTCAAAGTAGGGTTTCAAACTAGGGTTAGGGTTTCAAAGCAGGGTTTCGAACTAGGGTTACAGTTTTAAAGTGGGGTTCAAAAGTAGGATTAGGGTTCAAAAGTAGGGTTAGGGTTTCAAAGTCGGGGTAGGGTTTCAAAGTAGGGTTTCAAACTAGGGTTAGGGTTTCAAAGCAGGGTTTCGAACTAGGGTTAGTTTTAAAGTGGGGTTCAAAAGTAGGGTTAGGGTTTCAAAGTAGGGGTCAAAAGTAGGGTTAGGGCTTCAAAGTTGGGTTAGGGTTTCAAAGTAGGGTTTCAAACTAGGGTTAGGGTTTCAAAGCAGGGTTTCGAACTAGGGTTAGTTTTAAAGTGGGGTTCAAAAGTAGGGTTAGGGTTTCAAAGTAGGGGTCAAAAGTAGGGTTAGGGCTTCAAAGTTGGGTTAGGGTTTCAAAGTAGGGTTTCAAACTAGGGTTAGGGTTTCAAAGCAGGGTTTCGAACTAGGGTTACAGTTTTAAAGTGGGGTTCAAAAGTAGGATTAGGGTTTCAAAGTAGGGTTCAAAAGTAGGGTTAGGGTTTCAGAGTCGGGGTAGGGTTTCAAACTAGGGTTAGGGTTTCAAATCAGGGTTTCAAACTAGGGTTACAGTTTCAAAGTAGGGTTTAAAACTATGGTTAGGGTTTCAAAGTAGGGTTCAAAAGTAGGGTTAGGGTTTCAAAGTAGGGTTTCAAACTAGTGTTAGGGTTTCAAAGCAGGGTTTCAAAGTTGGGTTACAGTTTCAAAGTAGGGTTTAAAACTGGGGTTAGGGTTTCAAAGTAGGGTTTAAAACTAGGGTTAGGGTTTCAAAGTAGGGTTCAAAAGTAGGGTTAGGGTTTCAAAGTAGGGTTCAAAAGTAGGGTTAGGGTTTCAAAGTCGGGTTGGGGTGTTAAACTATGGTTAGGGTTTCAAAGTAGGGTTTGAAAACTAGGGTTAGGGTTTCAAATCAGGGTTTCAAACTAGGGTTACAGTTTCAAAGTAGGGTTTAAAACTCTGGTTAGGGTTTCAAAGTAGGGTTCAAAAGTGGGGTTAGGGTTTCAAAGTCGGGTTAGGGTTTCAAAGTAGGCTGAGGGCTTCAACGTTGGGTTTTAAAATAAGGTAAAGGTTTCAAATTAGAGTTTTAAAGTAGAGGTAGGGTTTCAAAATAGGGTGTTAAACTATGGTTAGGGTTTCAAATCAGGGTTTCAAACTAGGGTTAGGGATTCAAAGTAGGGTTTAAAACTGGGGTTAGGGTTTCAAAGTAGGGTTTAAAACTATGGTTAGGGTTTCAAAGTAGGGTTCAAAAGTAGGGTTAGGGTTTCAAAGTAGGGTTCAAAAGTAGGGTTAGGGTTTCAAAGTAGGGTTCAAAAGTAGGGTTAGGGTTTCAAAGTAGGGTTCGAAAGTAAGGTTAGGGTTTCAAAGTTGTTTTTTAAAGTAGGGTTAGGTTCCAAAGTAGAATTAGGGTTTTAAAGTACAGTTACGGTTCCAAAGTAGGACTAGGGTTTTAAACTACAGTTTTGTTTGTGTCCAACTTTCATTTTGAGCTTTACACAGGCTGCAGTCACTTATTAGGTACAACTCACTGCTCTACCTTCTAGTGACGTCTTGTCAGCCGAGTTCCCCCAGGGAGTGGAAAAAAAAAAGTTTGTAGTAAAAGTATTGGGACACCTACGAGGAGTAAAATGTGGAGTTTAGCGCACCTATTGGACGTGAAGGTGAGCAAACAAGGTGTTTATTCAAATTGCGACACCTTTAGAAGTCAAAGTGAAGGTTGGACTTAAGTTTTCACAGCAAAAAGGTTTTTGGGGCAGTAGTCTTAACTTACCGTATTCAAGGTATCAGCAACTGCAAGGAGGCTACATTTAAGACCTCTTTTCTCTAACCATGACTAGAATTACTTTGTGAAGATTTTTCAAACTAGACTGTCCAACAGTGCAACATTTTTCTTTATTAAACACACGCGACACCTTCACTATGTTTGCTGCCAGCGTCCATCTTAGTGGGATAAATCAACAAGGACGAAAGGATTCTAAAATGAATGAGGAGGAGTTCATCTTCATCTCCGTTTCATTCAAGATGAATGCACAAAAAAACAAAAACAAAAAACAGTATTGTCTCCATCAGAGTCAATCCAAACGTTGTGGTGGTGCTTCCTCACAGTCCTTTGACCACCACGGCCTTCGGGGAAAAGTTGTCCGTGTTTTTGGCGTCGCTGCGTTGGCGTCGCAGGTTGAGGAAGCTGAAGCGAGCCTCCAGGTTGAAGCTCCTCTTGGTGGCGGCCACGCCGCCGCCGCCGCCGCCGCCGCCGCCGCCGCCGCCGCCGCCGCCGCCGCCGCCGCCGTTCTGGTTGGTGTTGTTGTTGTTGACCACGGCCGGCCCGTTGTCCAACGTCACTTCGGCGCCTTCCGCTCGCTCGCCTGCGACGCAACATGTCGTGGTTAGCACCCGCCGTCACTCATGCGGACCGCAAACGGCACAAACGCAAAGACACAATTTGTCCTTGATGAGGAGGTCACTAAAGCGCTAACTGCTCCACTTTAGTGTAGAAATCAACGGTTTATGTTGCCATGGGACACATCCAAGTAGCATTTCTCTCAGCCGTTAGATGAGTATTGTGTTGTTGAAGGAATGGGACACTTGCAGGAGGTTTATGAAATTTGGGCAATGTCAAGTATTGGAACACATGGGAAGTGGAGAAAATGTGGAGTTCAAACTCAAATATTTTGGACACATAAAAAGTTTGGGCTAACCTATTAGGACGCCTACAGGGAGTTCAAAGTTAAAAAACAACAACAACAAAAAACAACTTTTGTATAGAAGTATTGGCACAACAAGAAAATTCAGCTTGGTCCAAAAAATTGGGACACCCACCAAAAGTGAAAAGTGATTTTTTGTATTGGGAGTGAAGAAAAATATTTTTGGACAAACGTACTGGGACACTTGGAATTTGGACAAACATCAGGGAGAAAAATCGAGTCTGTACAAAAGTATTAAGACAAGAGAGTGGACCAAAACCAAAGAGCAAAAGCTTCTTGCTCCATCCACTGGTCACTCACCTCTCTCCATGTCACACTCGGGCGACGACGCCCCGCTGCACTCGCTGCGAGGGCCCAACACGGGCGAGATGAGGCCGAAGTCCGACAGGGAGGCGGAGCTGGGCAGCTCCAGGCTGCAGGGCCTGGAGGGAGGCGAGGAGGAGGCGCAGGATGGAGTCGGCGACGGGCAGGAGGAGGCGCAGGAGGAGGAGAAGGAACACGGCGACTGCAGCTCCTGAGGGCTGCTAGGCGAAGAAGACCCCAGACTGCACGTGGAACGCGTCTCAGAGTTCTCCTCGGACGCCGCGCTGCCGCCGTTGCACGCGTCGTCGTCGAAGCACACCGACATCACTGTGGCCGTTGATGCAAGGAGGAGAAGAGAGCGGAATGGGTGGATGAGGGCAAGAAAAGATGGATGGAAAAAGTAAGGAAGAGAAATTCAGTAGAAGAGGAGGGAGCAAGGAAAACAGTGGGAGTGGAGGATGAGGGAAGGAAACCAGGAAGAATTGTCAGGTTGTCATTTTTCCCAGCTACACTTAAACGCACCTTAACGAGCTCGATAAAATGGCTGACTGCACGGCTGTTCTTTGGACAAGATGGTGAAATGATTTTTTTTTTTTTGCCGCCACCCGAATGGCGTGCAAAGATAAAGGCCACCCAACATTCCACTAAATGACCCTCAATTCGCACAAATTCCCGTGGAACGTTTCCAATTTGCAATATTTTCCAACTTAATTTACCCGAAATGTGCTGAACATGTTTCAGTGACGTCTTATTCGTCTTACAGGAAATGCCATCGGAATCCATCTTGACGCCAGACGATTGGTCCCCGCCTTGGCCGTCGCCCTCTGCGCCCACGCCGCGCCCACGCGGGCCCATGACGGCGCTGCGCCGCCGCTCGTGGATCTCGTCCGAGATGGCCTCCAGGTTGCCGAGGGCCGCCTTGTACTCGGCCTTGGCCCGCGACAGCTTGGCCTGACGCTCGTCCACCGTCGTCTTCAGGTTCTGCGCGGGCGGGGGGAAAAAAACAGCCTCAACATCCCAGTTGGACGGTCGGTTTGGAATGAAATGAAGGCGAGCCTGTCGCGTACCTCCAGTTGCAGGTAGAACTTGGCCTTCATCTCAAAGTAGGGCCTGTGGAAAAGGACGAGACATCAAAGCAGGAAAGTACAGAGGTCGGTCGGGGTTGACCTCCCTTTTCTCGTAGTCCATTAATGTGATGAAAGTTGACAGAACGAAAAAAATCAATGAACAAAATATAAGTTCAAAAAATAATGAAAAAAGCCAAATGTTTAAAGAAAAACAAGGAGGAAGGATGAGTGAAAATAGAAAAAAAACGAAAGAATGAAGGTAAAAATAGAAGCGATGAGTTGGAAAAGAAAAAGGGAAGACACCAGGGGATGGAGGCAAAGACGGACAGGAGGGAAAAAAAAGCTACGTTTTCCTTTATCCCAGCAGCACTTGAACGCACCTTCACTGGGAACACTGAATGTGAATCCCAGGAAAATGAAATTAAAAGTAAGAGCAATGCCACTGATTTAAGATGAACACAAATCTGAAGACTGACAAAAAAAAACCCGTTGTTTTATTGTGAGTATTGTTTACTTTGACTTGCTGATGGTGCGTTTGAGTTTCTTCTCCAACTGCTTCATGCGACCGATGGCCGCCGAATGCTTGGCCGCCGTCTCCTTGTGCGCCACCTCGCTGCGGGCCTTCTCGTGCTCCGCCTCCATCACCTGCGAGAGCCAATCGCAGCTCATCGGCACATTGCCCCCAACGCAACACAATCCAGTCGCGGAGGCCAAAGCGGCGCGAATGCCGACCCGCTGCGTGGCGTGGTTGAGCATCTCCTGCCAGGCCGAGTCAAACTGGCGGCGCTCCTCCTCCAGGAGGCGCTGCTCAGCCAGCGAGATGGTCTCTTTGGCGGCGCGAAGGACCTCCGACGCTCTCTGGAAGTCCTGCGTGGCTTTCTGGGCCTCCAGCTGGGCCTGAAGGGCGCACCGGAGACATTTTTCACGCCAGATAACTGACTGCTTCTTAAAAGTATTTATGAAGGCCGCTTTGATCATCCTGCAGAACTGGAGTCCACATGAACAAGATACCAAATTGAAATCTATTCTTGAATCACTTGCACAGCAGCCAAAACGCTGACATCATCACATGCTCCAGGGAACTCAATTAGCATGGCCGGTTAGCGTTAGCGTGAGTCCAATAACGGCCGCCTTGTTGTTGTTCAGCTGAAATGTATTTTAGGTCACTTCACATGATTTAACACAAGCTTGAAGGTGATTGGTTATATTACGAGAAGGTGTGCACACATGTGCAACCCAATTCTCTCAGTTGTTTATTTTCACTTCCTCTCTTAGGATTTTCTTGGTTTTGAGTATGCAGGTTATAGGTCACAATTTGGGCTTTTTTTTGTTTTTAATAAATATATTCCCAAAACCTGGCATTCAGACACGGGGTTGAGACAGTAAACTGCTGACTGTACTCTTGCATGGAAATTGTGTAAGGCCGATTGTGATCATTCACGTGATGAACCCCCCCAAAAAAACAACAAAAAGGTCACGTAGAATAACAAAAGAAGGAAGTGGGATGCGTGAAAGCAGCTAGCTGAACAGAAGAAACCCTGGGAACTTTCACTCCATTATCGCGCTGACCCAAATGAGGGAAATTATTGAGCAAGACTTCTTTTCAAATGTTTTGTGAAAACAAGAAAAAGACAACAAACAAGTAGTGTCCAGTTGCCTCGATTCAACCTTTGGGGATTATTACAACGACCTGGATGACTGACAATCTACATCAAGGAAAAACATTCGCAAGCATATTGGAATTTTTTTTTTTTTTTATTGCCATCGTGACAGCAAGATGGAAATGACCTACGCAGTTATGCTATTAGGCTCATATTATTAGACAAGACGGATACAAATAAAATGGCGAAAATATTCAACATTAATAAAAAAGGTCAGAACTTGACCAAACGTCTTATCAATTTCCTCCATCCATCCATCATGGGCGGCGGGCGTGCGGGAGCCCATCCCAGCCGTCTTCGGGCAGTAGGCGGGCAACACCCCGAATTGGTTGCCAGCCAATCACACAGAGACAAACAAACAACCACACTCACAATCACACCTAGCACAGGGAGGCCGGAGCCGGGATCGAACCCACGACCTCTGAACTGTGAGGCGGACGTGCTAACCAGTCCGCCGCCGTGCCGCCCTTATCAATTTCCTGAACAAAATCAATTTCCAAAACAAAATTCAGAATTTTATCTTCCAGCTGGAATTGAGGTCAAACGGGTTCGGGCGTCTCCCGCCCGCCCGGGGCGGCGACGGCAGTGCCACCTGCCATCATCTCCATACGCAAGCCCTCGTTTCTTATCGCGCCGACAGTGACTGAAGACGGCAGAGCGGGAAGAAATCGAAGGCCACGCATCGCAATATCGTTTGTCACTGGAACGGAGACAAGGAGCCTCAGTGCTGCGGCAAAGATATTTTTATCTGACGCAAACAGCATCAGGGAGTCGTGCCAATTGTGTCAAGGCTCATTTGCGTGACGCCATGTGGATGATCAAAGGCGCAAAACAAAAAAACAACATGGGATTTTTAGCCAAACAACACGCGCAAAAGCGCAAAAAAAACAAAACACTTTGAGACCACAAGGACTTTACTGTCGTGGTGACTTTTACTGGACACGCAACAAATGTCTACGACTTCTGGAGGGTCAGCGAGTGGCGACACTCTCTGCCGGGACGCCGTTCATGTTGACGTGCTGAACAACGGGACTATTTCTCGTACCTGAACGCAGCTTTGATGACGGGAGGCAACATCCTCATTTAACACCCCCCCCCCCCCCCCCCCCCCCAAATAAAAAAGCTAGTCATCATCCTTGTTAAACAGTTCAAGTTCAACGTTATTACCCAGCACTTTTCAAAGACTTTGGTCTCAAAGTACTTTGGCAAGGGCAGCTGGTGGCAAACCATAAAATGTCAAGAGGTGGAACAAAAAAAAACAAGACGTGGAATAGGACAATTAAACAGGTGATAAAATTGTAGCGCAATCATGCAGTTACTTGTCATATCTGGTTAGATGAAAAAAAAGAGGAAAAAAAAAAAAAAGGTCTCTCTATGTTTCTGTTAGCCTGTCATTGGCATTTAGCAACGCATGTTAGCATTAAGCGAGAGGACTTCAAGCCAATGATATTATGCGGTTTTGTCGAAGATTTTTGCACTTAAATACACTGTACAATGTTTTGTTCTTTGGCGTCAGATTCAAATCGTAAATTTAAAGCGGGTTTTGTAGCACGTCGCGGACTACACGTTTGTCATTCCAGAGCTGCTTCAGTTCATGTGCCTCCACGCTTGCCGTACCGTCGTCGTGTGGCGCCGCGGGCTGAAGAACGTACGCTACAGTCGGCCACATCCAGTCCAGCTGTCGTTCGGGACTTTTGATACAGGAGTGACGAATAAATGGCTTGAGGCAAGGACAACCCCCCCCCCCCCCGACAAGGCACCGTGGTACTTCTGTACTACAGTGTAACCTTTTTACACTATTTCCACAATACCACAAGACACAAATTGCGAGAAAATGGAAGTAACTATCGTGGTCTTTCCAGTTTGAACTAACTTCTGCATTTCGCAAGAATGAGGTCAAAAACGCGAGCGTGTTGATTCAAAGAAGAACAAAAAGGAATACATAAGGCAAGAACCGACCTGTCGGGCCAGACGGCGAGCCTCCCAATACGGCTTGGACTCGTCCACCGTCTTCCTGATCTTGTTGAGAAGCTCGTCCAACTTGACGGTGGCCTCCACCAGCACCGAGCGGAACCTCTGCCGGGCATCCTGACAAAAGCAGACCGGTTACTTCGGTGCTTCTCAAAGTGTGGCACGGTAGGACTAGTGGCACAAGGGCTCCCTCTAGTGCTATGCAAGAGAATCACTGACAAAACAATGTTCTCATTGTGTGTATGTAAAAATGGCTTAAACTTTTTATTTTTAAGTCAGTACAGTAAATTTGTTCAGTACAGTTCAGTTAATGTAAGTACAATATTTAGTCTTTTGTAGTAAATATGCAATGCATATGAATTGAATCTTTATTCATGATGCGATCTTATCATGGTAAATGCGAGTGGAGCATCCCAACATGGGCCGGGGCCAGAGATTGTCTTTTGCTGACTTCACCCAAGACATCATCAGGTAATAAAAGCCACAAGTCAGACTTTGACCTCTTTTATGATGTCACTGACCTACAAGCATATAAACACAAGACGTGGCACAAATTGCTCACACCTTGAGCGAATAGAGGGATTTCTTAATGTTCACACACAAAAATGTCTCCCCCCGCACCAAAAAGTAATTTCATGTTGCAAAAGACCGATGAAAGCAAGGCAACATTTTTCATTCAAATATGCGGGTTCTCTAAAATTCAAACACGGATCTATATGATCATGATCAAAACTGAGCATTCCAATTTTGTTCACCGACAAATGGCTAAAAAAAAAAAAAAAAAAAAAAGCTTTTCAAAAGGAGTGGCTGTTATTTTGTTTTTTGTGTAAAAATACATTTTACATTTATTAGTACTATACTGTAAATAAATACCCTTTTTGGTGAACCCGATACAGTGTGTAATTCTGCTTAATTTGTCATTTTCAAGAGACATTATTGTGCATATAGATTGAAAAAGACTTTTAATGTTGCAAGAATGATCTAGTATGAAGGTAAATTCATTCTAATTAAAAAATGCAGGCATAGATGTGTGGAATCATTGTGGAAATTGTCCTGGTTCTGAAAAGGGACTTCTCATTTACAAAGCATGTGGAGCACTTGATGAGGCTTGCTTGACGCGAGTGTGAGGACGCGACACGTCCATGCGAGTGCTAGAAATATCCGCTGTTCGCGGCCAGCTCACTAACCTCCAGCGCCGTCTCACATCGGTTGATGTCGTCCGATGACTGGTTGAGTCGCTCCAGCTCGCCCTGCGAGACATGACAAGAGGGCAACATGTCATACCGCAATTTTTCTACCTTCATAATAAGAATAATACAATGCTCCCGCCTTATATCGCAGTTCATTGTTAGCACACGTGTTATAGCGCAGATTTTTAACACAACAGTTAAGAATTACTTGAAGGTTTTCCAGTCCCTTCAATTTGTACCGGTAAATGGATTCGTTCTGTTTCTATCACGGGAAGGGTGAATACTGAACGACGACGAAGTGTGTTACACTGTGAATGATTTTTTTCGGATCACATTTGTCCGTTGCTGATGGTGACGCTAGCATTAAATGTCAATTATTGAGACAGAAAGATGCAACTAGCAGGTGTGTTAGCAGTTCCCGTTTCGGCGACCACAAAGAGGAAGTTTTTCTTGACGTCTACATTTCTTTACAGAACTACATTGGAAACATGTTTTTTTTTTTTTTTTTTTTTTTTTTGCTGTGACCCATATGTATTAAGAGATCTGTTTGTATTATGCCGACAAATGTATATATTGAGGTACAAAGTTAAACACTTGTTTTTGTCTTTAAGAAAATTGGTCAAATTTTTCCTTGGTCAATTATGATTTTGTTAGGGTAAAATACTTGATCATATCGTGGCTGTCCTGTGAAAAACACTTATCTCCAATTTTGGAAACTTTAATTTGCACTTCACTTCTGTAACGCGGAAACATGATTCAGGTAAAAATAAGAAAATGAAAAAAGGTGAAGATAAGTGTTTTTCACATGACAGCGACAATATTTTAATTGAATTGCATATTTTCTAAATAACGCCTGATATGTTGTTAATTATTCATTTTTACGAGAACATATACTGCGGACCCCATCACGCTGTCACCCATCTTAGTTCTTGCTTTCCTGGCTGCTCGCGAACGCTTGTCGCTAAGATAACTTGCTCTGCACAATATCTCTGGGCAGCAGCGACGACCTACGCGCTGCGGACCCTCTCCTCTAAGTAACCAATCATCACCTGCGTGGCAGCAAATAAGATAAGATTTCTAACAAGTAGCGCTACCACAAAAGGTGGACGAAGCTTAACCCTAATTGGAATCAAACATTTCTTCGTTAAAAGGAGAGGGTGTAATGGGACTAAATTCTAAACACAATTTTTATACGGAGACAATATAAGGAACATTTGTGACGAAATTTTGAATTCAGTATTGATTCATTGCCAATGATAGGGGTGGCAAAACATTTGTGAAAGGCGGCTTTTGCCACCCCTCGCAAAATTGTAAAACCGCCCATGCTATTAAACATACGTGCGTGACGGCAAGATGTAAGTCTTGCTTTATTGAATCGTTTTTAAAACCTTGAAAAAGGACTGCCTCATCATAAAACCTCTTGAGTGTCCTTGCATTAGTAAAGTAATAGCTTTGAAAGGTTTTTTGATGGTGTGATATAATTTTCCGTTATGTTTGGAAATGTTACTGTTACAAAGTGAATATTGCACTGAAATTTGATTTGAAGAAAACCCGTCGAAATCACAATATCTGACAGAAATATCACAATTCAATCTTTGCCTAAAATCGTTCATCCCTATTCTTAATTATATACAATAACCCCAAACGTTTCACAAAACGCTGACAAATATTCAGTACATGCTTCCTGAATCCTGGAAATCCGAGGAAAAAAATTATCGTCATCCCCTCAATAGTCAGTTGTTAAGATATATTGGCATTCAATCGTTAACAACTGGTTCATTGTAAACATTCATTCAAGAACATTTTTTATTGTAAGTCTATACATTTAATTGAACCACAGTTTGAGAACCACTGCATTAAATAAGTGAAAAATGTTGTCGTGTAATGTCACATCAAGTATCGTTTTACTGACACACGAAGTGTTTTTTTTTTTTTCTCCATTCGGTCGACAGCTGTCCTATTGTCACATAAAAGATACAAAATGGATGACAATCATGTGTGCAAAAAGCTTTAAGGCGTCGTTAGTCACGCCGGAAGACAATTGCCAAAACACTCGCCGTCTTCGGCTTGGAGTGGAGCGTGTGTTTACCTGGATGCGTGGGTCCACATCTTCATCCTCGTAGTCCGCCTCGTCGTCACCGCGATGGGGCTCCATTGTTCGAAACCCGACCAAGAGCCGGCCGACAACTACGTCGCGAAATGGTCAACAAGCCGACCTGACAAAACACATCCCACTGGGCTCGTTTGTTTGTTTGTAACCGAACACAACGGAACCGAGGGGAAGCCAAGCGGGCCTGGACTATGTTCGTCTCTTGCTCCGCTCTACTTGCTCGCCCGATGCTTTTCAGCGGAGCTAAACGAAACGTAAGTAAGTGACTCCTCTTCTTTTGTGAGCTTGTTGACCCGCCTCTTCCGCTACGCTTGATTTGACAGCTCATTAGTGCCATCAACCTGATGACTACTTCCGGTAACGCCCCCTCATTTGCGTATAGACCACCATGATCACGTTGATTGGATCCTGAACTAGATACAATTAAAAATAATACTTCCAGATATTCAGTAATTTATTTTTAGGCTTTGTTTTTTTTTTTTTTTTTTTTTTTTAAACATTTTTAAACATTTTTTGTTTGTCATAGTATTTTTTTCTGTTTTATGGAATCGTTTTTTTAACTATCATTTTTTCAGTTCTTTGTTTTTTTTGGGCTTTAAGTCAATGTAAGCATTTAACAACATTTTGATTATGGTTCACTTCTGTTGAATAGTGTTTAATTAAACACCATACCTAAACAATAGCACTTTTGGGGAACAAACAGCAGCTCGTACCTAATGAAGTGACCAGTTGGAATTCTGCTTTCCAGGTCATTTTCACGGACCTGTTGATTAGTGGCAAAATATAATAGTTAAGATAATAAATGACAATGAAAACAATAAATACAGGCTCCAAATGAGCTAGTGTTCATATTTCTTTGCTCTTTTTCAAACCAGTGTGGAATGGTGCTTCATGTACTGTTCCCAAGTCATTCAAATTTTGTATTTTTTAGTTTGTATTTCTCTTCTTTGTGTTCTTGAACCTTGTGATGTGATCACTTCGCACACACACACAACCGGATAACGGCTTCCTATCAGGAGCACAGTGTGACTGTCGCTGTTCTTTTGACCTGGTCAAAATGTGCCATCTCTCTCTCACACAGAGACGCATACAATGCATATTTCTTATTCTAGAAATGAAACAGATGGCACTTTGTCATGGCACAGCTGCACATTGAGGGCATCTCATTCAATTAGAAGCAGGACTCAGAAATGTGGAACACGCGTAGAGGCATTAGCATCACTTCTATACCGCCTCCATTGGCAGCCATTAGTGCTTGTTAAAGAGCCGGATCCAATTTTGTCTGATGGACTGAGACGCTTTGGTGTTTGCAAATCGCATTTCGTACACTCCTTATGTACGCCAGCAAGCCGTTTCAGCGCACTCGTGGAACGAACTAATAGAATGACTGTTTATTAGTAACCTTTTTCCACGAAAAGCGTCCCCTTTGGCTTACTAGCCCACAATTAAAACTTACTAGTGAACTAGTATGCTGCACTAGTAACAATACTAGGCCCAACTAACAAGCATGTGTCATGCACTAGTAGCCTCCTGGACCCTACTAGTAGCATTAAAATGCCCTCTAGTAGTTACAAGTAATGTGCTAGCTAGTTGTTATTCTAGTAAACCAGAGTTGTCCCAACTAGTCTGCAGAACCGTCACACAAAAGTGAAAAGTAAGACACTGGTAAGATACAGTTGGTCTACTAGCGTGCGATAGTCTTTCTACTAGTGCACTGAATTGTCTTCTACTAGTGAGAGTGAGAGCATACTGGAGGCTGAATAAATGCTCAAACCGTTTATTATACACGCACACAAAGCAAAGGGTTGAATAATGTCAAAGAAAACTTGTAAAGAGGCCGAGTAAATTCAGATCTAAAAATACACACAACATTGTGACCCTGTCTAATAACTTAAGAGATGCATCAAGTGCCTTTACGGAGATAACAAAGCTTACTTATGACTGGCACAAAGCTATGATTTGACAACAACAACAAAAAAACATGATCTTCCAAAAGAAACCGAAAATGGAGGCTGAAGAGCTTTTTAGCGCTGACATAAAAATAAAAAGATCCATCTGGGTGTAAAGGGGAAGTCAAGTCCACAAGTGTCTTTAAAATAATGTTACTATGCACACCCATTAGTCGACTCCAAACATAGCATTCTGATTAGTATTACTTTTGTGGAATATGAATTAAGCAGCCGATGTAATGTTAGCTGACGCGGTGGCCATTTTGCCACTTGCTGTCGACTGAAAGTGACATCACAGTTGCTCAGGACTCAGGTAACGACTAAACACGGCTCACCCGTTTTCAGACTTTGGTCATGTGAGGCTCGCAAGCTGAGCTATGATTGGTTGTCCCTTGAGCACTGTGATGTCATTTTCAGGCGACAGCATGTGGCAGTCCGAGGCAAAATGGCCGCCCCATGACCTGGATTTAAAAACGGTGGATTTTGCTGCTTAATTCATATTCCACAAACACAAAATTAATCAAAATACCACGCTATGACGACCTTATAGAACATATTGTAAAGAACATTTTTTACTCGACCTAATATTTCCAAGTGACCTCAAACTTAGTATGCACAGAAAGTAAGACATAATGCATAGGATACATTAGATTGACAGCGACAAAACACTGAACAATGTTTATTATTTTGCTTGGATCTGTTTTTGTAACCAGTGCTTTTTTTCCATTTAATCTGTAATTAATTGTCAACAAATGCCTGCTTTGTGACCCCATTAGCAAACGAGTTTGTTTTAAATTGGCCGAGTGAGTGAAGCACCCCTGCTGTCCCTGATATTTAATTATCTGTTACTTGAAGTTGTTTTGCCTTCTTAAATGAGTCCACTATGGTCAAAATGTTAGAAAGTGAAATGTCCAAACAACAAACCCAACAAAAACAAAACATTTCGGTACTAATTCAACTCCTTTCCTAAAGTAACAGGAACAATTCCTGCCATGCCAGCGAGAGGCAGGTGGTGGCAAAGTCATCGTATTCTATTTCAATTGCAGGACTGAACTTAATACATAAGTCTACGTAAGTATAGTCAAGTTTTTGTACTTGGATACTTTCCACCACTGCCGAAGACGAACCTTGTGATTTGGATGTTTATTTGGAGACACTTTGTAGCCCACACGCCTAATCATGGCATTAAATGTGCTCTGATTTCTGCATATCTCCGTTAATCCATCCGACTGGGAACAAATGGCTTGGATCCTTCACGCTCTACTGACCCAATGAAAGACAACTTCTCCATTTCGTCTTGGGGCATTTACATAATGAGCTATGTAAGCGAGAAAAAAAAAAAAAAAAAAAAAACGACACCCTTGTTGCTCTTTCTACATGTGGGGAATAACAGGATGTGTGCTCCTGGTAGCATGACTCACGCCAACCACAGGAAAGCAGAAAGGAAGTGTCTCCACCTTGTTTAACTCCAAGGTTGTGACAGGGTGAAGGTGACCTGGGGCAAAATAAAAATGAGAACGACTTCAGTGAACTGTGTTTGTAGCGTGACGCTTGGCGAGTGGCCGCGTTTGCTTGCTCATTGGTCACACCCTACTTTTGAGTCTGTGTGCTGTCATGTTATGTGGTTATTGAATTGGTTATTAAATTCAAGGTTAATATGACCGCAAACTTTAAACAGTTGATCTTGGAATAAAGTCATTCCTGTCTCGTTTCTAGGTAGTTGTATAGCTACATAGGCGTACTGAATATAGCTAGGTAGATGTATAGTTAGGTAGCTTGATGTGTAGCAATGCAGATGGATGCAGAGCTAAGTACTTACTACCTAGTAGGTAGATGTATAGTTAGGTTGATTATGCAAAGGTAGATGTATAGCTAAATAGCTATACGTAGATGAAGCTCCTTAGATTATGTATAGAACTGTACAGAGGTGGGCATTCTGTCAGAGTGACGGCTCGGTCCGTCAGTGATCGTTTTTCTCACGTTTTTTGGTGGGACCAATCGACTGACGATTACAATTCAGTTTGTCATGAAAAATGACAGACTTGACGAATGACTTTGAGGTACCTCGGCAGCTGACGGACTAGCAAACTGGAGCAACGCGCCCCGGCTCTGGGTATTTGACCGATAACACAACACGCACAATGTAAGGTTGTTACTCGAGTCCGCTCAATGATCAAATGTGCACTGACTGCTTTTTTTCAGGAGTGTTTTGAGGAAGTTATGTAACCGCAAAGTAAAAGCTACAGGCAGGTCTGGTCACATGATCTTTAGCTTTCACTTCCTGTCAGCTTCCCCAGGATGACACGCGGGAACCTGTCACTCAACAGAAACAGAACATTTTTTGAGCCATCCTTTCTACATGGGCTCATGGACTGAAAGAAAATAAGTAGCATTTATCATTTATTTAGCACTTCAATGAAAATATTGTCATCCGATAGATATGAACACATTTCAAATGATGAAAACCTATTTATTAAAATTCCATGAATTTTCATTGTGACTAACATCTCAACTACAATTATTTTTGTTTGAATGTACAAATGATGAACATGTTCCAAAATGATGTGAAACATTTACAGTGGCTATTACATAAATAGCAACTTTCTGTAATATATAAACAAATGTGACGTTGCAAGTGAATAGTCCGCTCCTCAATCAGTCAATCACCTTCTCGAACTTTCCGACCAGTCGGTCCCTTTCTCCGTATGCGCGTCAACGTCATGAGTCGCTTTTGATGAACTTGCTCTGCAAGAAAATTCTGGGAACGCAAAGTCCTTCTTTCTTGTTGACCGTCTCCCTCTGGACGTACTCGTTGGCGACGCAGTGGAAGCCCGCCTCCGAGAAGAGCGCCGCCAGGAAGTCTGGAAACACACAGACGCAGTGCATGCTGGGATAAGTCTGGCGTTGATTGTTGGCGTATCCACTCTACAGGACAAAGACGCAAACCGTGGAAGACGCCAATCAAGAAGACGATGACATCACATGCATGTTGAGGGGCTGCAAAACATTGAAATGGTTTTCAGTGTATTTTTGTCTGTGTTTTGCTGAATATTTTAAATTTTTATTTTAGTATTGTTATAATTTGTTAGTAATATTTTAGAATATTTTTCTTTATCTACTATTTCCCAATATTTTGGGACTTTTTTTCTCCCAGTGTTTCATTTTTATGTTTTTTTTCTGATAGTTTTATTTTTTTAGTTTTAGTTTTGTAATTTTCAGGATATGTCGGATTTTTAATCCTTTTTAAAAAATGTTTTTGTAGGTATTTACCTTTTTTCTCTGATACTTCTTTTTCCCCAAGTATTTTATTCCGAATATTTTTGCATTTTTCTAGTTTTTCCTTTAAACCCATGTCTTATATTTTAGTATAAATTTCAATTTTTTTTAATCAAAAAATATTGTTGTGCTTGTATCCTATTATTTTGGTACTTTTTGGCTAATTTTGTTCTTCCTACTATTTTATATTTTAATCCGATTATTTCTGTCTTTTTAAAAAAAAAAAAAAAAAACAACGAATATTTTTGTATTTACATTTTATTAACATTAAACAGTTAACAGTAAATTTTTGTTAAAAAAAATGGCTAATGTTTACGTATAAACATTTAATTTTTGTGTTTTATATTTGTATTCAAATTGATTTATTTATTTCACATTTTCCTATTTTTCATCTAACATTTGGAGCTATGACAACTTTTTCCTTTTTTGTGAGAATGTATTTTTTTTAACTTCTAATGTAATTTTTTTTTGTAATGTAGTTTTTTTCTCTCTAAGATTTGTCAATTTTTTTCCTAAATATTTGATCATTATTGCTTAGTCTCTTGTTACAGTGTGCAAGTGCACCTAATGGTTTGACTCACTATGATGACATGAAACTCTTGACTATAGTGCGTGCGTGCGAATGTTGTGAACAAGTCGGCACCTTTGGAGAAGAAGTAGGATCTGGTTCCATCCTGTCGCACGTAGAAGTTGTCTGCCAGCTTGCTGCTGGCTTTGAACCTCATCATGGCGTGATCGTGCACGCCATAATCTCGGAAGAGAACGATACCTCCAGTTTTCAGCACCTTCGAGGAGAACACGGAAGTGACACTTTGCTCATCACATAAAGTGAACTGCAACTACATTGCGGTTCACTGTTCACACACACCACTATATCAGGGATTTTTAAGCAAGCATTTTTTTGTATTTTGACAATATACAGGCAAGTCTAAATTAAGTCTTTGGGTGTAGTACCACGTTGTGCCACAACAACTCTCATCAAATTAATGTTATACCATCTCTAAAATGACACCCATTTCTTATCAGCGAGCAAGTCAGAACAGGCATTAATGAATACATAAAAAGTGTTATAATAAAGTTGTGTACGTGGGAGTCAAATATTTTTCATATGATCTCTCTACATTGCAGATTTTCAGCTATCGCTAACTCTCTGGAGCTGCGACAATAAACGGGGGTTGTATTCAAAATGGCCATGGCCGCAATTGTGCTCCTACTCTGTGGATGTTGCGCACAGCCAGCGTCATCTTGTCAGGATGGATGGCGGACAGCACGAAGATGAGCGTGACTGCGTCCACGCTGCCCTCGGGAACATTGTCCCGCAGGTCGTCGCGGGTGAGGTCGCACTGGAAGACGGCGCAGCGCTCGGGATGGCACAGAGGATTCTTCTGTCGGCGAAAACGACAAATGCACGCCATTTCTGCTCTGCTCTTTGCAAAAACAAGGGTGTGCAGGCTTTTTATCCTGTAAAAGCAAGTAGCGCTGGCTCACTTTGACAAAGTCAACCGCTCTGGGCGAGAAATCGCAGGCGTAGACAAAGATGTTGCACTCTTCCTCCAGCAGAGGGAAGATGCAATTGCCCACGCCGCATCCCGCCTCCAGCAGGACTAATCTCTGCGACTCAGACTGCAAAACAAACACCATAAAAAAAAAACAAGAACTCATTTACATATTTAGTAGTGTCATTTGAAATTGTTTGAGAAGCTGCTGGACTTCAAGGTGCAGCTGAACTTCTTTTAATAGCCAGTTTGAGGGTTTAAGTGCACACTAAGGACCAAATTGACAGAGGAACAACAACTTACTATGCCATCAATTGCCAAGCTACCAATAAACATGGCAGATATGGCTTATACGATTACTCAGTTTGTGAAAACAACTTTCTTGTGGTATATCATTTTTATAATGCAGCCCACACTAAACTGAGGCCTCAAGATCTCAGCTTTATTATCTTATCAAAACTGATCACAGGACATTCGATTGTTTTGAGTTAGAAACAAGAAAAAAAGTGCCCGTCTTTAATATGTCAGAACTTCCTTAATTCTTAACATATTGACAAACCTTAAACACCGTTTTGTTCCTTCATTCCAGCACTTTCCGGTGACATTGTGCTTGCATAGGGGAAAAAATATTTAAATTTTGTAACGTATCTTACATTCACACTGCTGGGAAAAAAATGCACTTGTCAAAGTAGTTTTAATGCAATAATACACTTACATGTACTTTTGTATTTCAGTTCAGACGGAATGTTACTACGATGCTACCGTTACATTCTGCTCCCTACTAGTATTTGCTTGCGCGACTCAGTTGCTTTGGTTTGTCAGACTCTTGTCACATTACTGTTTTTAAAATTCAGATTTATTGATTGTGGCTTTATTTGCCTTACTTTATTAATTTATCTCACTTGTCTGCATGTCTTGAGCTCGTCGAACTCTCTGCTGGTCCAGTGTCTGTCCTTGAAGAAATTGGTGGTGTTCCTTTTGTAAAACAAGTCCCAGTTCTTCTGTGCTTCCCTCTCCAGCTTCATCTGCTTGAAGGCGGAAACCAAATTCTGCTCTCCTACAATCTTTTCCTCCTGGCGCAAGACTTCCCGTTTGTTGACTTCATCCTTCACGCTGCCTTCGGCGTTTTTATCACGAAATGTGACGCTAACAGCAGAGGGGGAAGTTTCATTCTTCGGCGCAGCCATGTTGCATTAAAAGCTTCCCATCGATTATACAGTATGCTATACTGCAGACATTTTCTTGTAAATAGCTACGCCGAGACAAGAAACTTCGCATAAATTCAGTTCTACAAATGTTGAAATATGCTTTTTCTTTTTGCACTCAGCCTCATGTTGTCCGTCGGTTCACATCATCCGTGTAGAAATAGTTCCGGGAGTCACAAATTCACGGTACCTTTTTTTTTTTTTTTTTTACATTAATTTGCATTAGGATGGACCGTCGTGAGCAACACCATGTGTTTTTTTTAAACTTATACGTCGAGTTCACTGTATTTAAAAAGCGGAATATGGCCGACCCTGAACCACTTCTAATTAATCAGAGTGCATTTCTTCTCCGTGGACCTCAAACGGTAACACTTGAATACATTGTTTTCTGACGACCTACAAACACGCGTTCATTTGTCAGCTTTCATGTGAAACGTTGACACCTAAACTCTTTATCACGACGCGCACAAAACTACTTTTTGGGCAATGAGAACATTTAAGTTATAATAAACTCAATACTCAATAAACCCCTAATAAACAATTTAGACAAAGTATACGGAACATATAGAAAATTAAAATATAGAAATGGCAAACAACTTCAACAAATTCACAAAAGACGCCTGTTAGGTTACAAACGGGTATTTATATATATATATAAAAAAAAAAAACGTTGTGATGGTCCCGGTGGAGCATCTGGTAACGACGTCACATGACACGTCTCGTCTAAACACGTCATCAGGTTCTTTAAAACCACAGATAACTGAATCATGATGTTTTATCGTCTTTTTATAAATGCAGATTTGGTTCCACCAGCAGCTGTTTTGTATGCAAATATAGTCAAGTTGAAATATATATACACTTGGCGTACATCGGTCGGATAACGTCGTGAGTATAGCGGTTGATACTGAAGGAAAAAAAAAAAAAAAAAAAAAAACGACATTCGAGGTCTTCACTGACGTTTCTAGGTGGGGAAAACAGCATAATTATCCAGCAACAGATTCGTCTACAAATTTAGATATTTCGCATATTTTATCAGAAATTTTAAGGTGTTTATGTGGCTTTCGCGGTCCTTTACGACGTCTTCAAAATAATACATGGTGACATCTAGTGATTAAAAATTATAAAACGTAAACTAAAAAATACAAAAATATTACAGAAAATACCCACAAATAGACAAGACACAAGCTAAAACACAAGCATACAAATATTGGACGCACTTTTTTTTCTGAAATATATTTTATACAATGTGTGTATGCATGTAAAAAATACTAAAAATATTTGACCCCCCCCAAAAAAACATTGTACAAACTACATAAATATTGGTCAAGAATACTAAAATATTAGAAAAAAAGCTAATTTTACACAAATACCAAAAATGGGCATTTACCTATGTAAGATACATCCACACAAATACAGTATTCAATAAACATTTGACAAAAATACATAATTCGATAAAAATTAACTACAGTAAACCAAATAACGCCACGTGACAATACAAAATATGTACATTAATAAAGAAATGAAGATAATTTACAGTATTTCAATAAAGCCATTTTGTTAACTTATTTTGACAATTTTGACGAAAGGCGGAAGTATCGTAGTGACGCAAGAGATGTTTTGCTAACTGTTAGCCTTGCGGCTAACGTTGTCGCAGCTGACTCAATGTTCGAAAAAAGTCGCTTATTTTACGAGCTTTTGTTCGTTTTTGTGTGAACAATTTGTGATGAACGTTTGAACGTTCGGCTCCTGTGACGACTAGAAAGGGAGAAGATGAACGGAAGTACGAACCCGTTGTTGGACAAAGAAGAACATGTTTTGAAGCTCGGGGAAAGCTTCGAGAAAAGGCCCAAGTCCTCCTTTCATACAATTAGATGTGAGTCAACAACCACGTCTTACAATACATGCTCATTTCATCACACTCATTCAAAGATGACAACATGATCTGACATGAATAAGAATGGAACACAATCTGAATTGTTGATTAAAAACAGTTGGACAGTATTCAGTTGTTATAGGGAAACATTTGCATCATAATTTGTCTAAGTGGCCATTTGCTTACTTTGTCTTATACTGTTGAGAAAATATTAAAATACTGTTTTAGGAGGAGAATACATTCATTCATTCATTCATTCATTATCCATACCGCTTATCCTCACAAGGGTCGCGGGCGTGCTGGAGCCTATCTCAGTTGTCTTCGGGCAGTAGGCGGGGGACACCCCGAATTGGTTGCCAGCCAATCGCAGGGCACACAGAGACAAACATCCGCACTCACAATCACACCTAGGGGCAATTTAGACTTTCCAATCAACTTACCATGCATGTTTTTGGAATGTGGGAGGAAACCGGAGTACCCGGAGGAAACCCACGCAGGCACGGGGAGAACATGCAAACTCCACACAGGGAGGCCGGAGCCGGGATCGAACCCACGACCTCTGAACTGTGGGGCGGACTAGCTAACCAGTCGATCACCGTGTCGCCAGGAGAATACACAACCGTTAAAAAAAATCTTGCTTGAGAAAAAAAAATACAAGTCTTAGGAACAAAAAATTATATAGAAAAACTAGAATCTTGCTATAGAGGATACTACAACATCAGTGGAAAAAAATAAACAAATAAAACATAGAAAATAATGAAATACTGCTCTTATTCTATAACAAAGATATTTACCAACTTTAAAAATAGTAAAGGATATTTGATAAAAATACAAATTCAGGGGAAAAGTATGACAAAGTAAGAAAATACAAATTAAACGTGAATACAAAAATAGATTGGAAAAGTATAGATGAAAATAGACGTAAATCCAGAAATAAGGGAACATGTATTAAAAACCGTTTCAGACAGAGGCAAAATGTAAAAAAAAAGAAAAGAAAAATACCATTGTATAAGATAAGACTATTAGGCAAATTGAAAAATATTAAGATGAGAAATAGACATTTAAGACAGCATACATATATTTGGGGGGATTAGAAAA
Organism: Filicampus tigris; assembly: GCF_054856515.1. Taxonomy (NCBI): domain Eukaryota; kingdom Metazoa; phylum Chordata; class Actinopteri; order Syngnathiformes; family Syngnathidae; genus Filicampus; species Filicampus tigris. The sequence goes on along the minus strand of NC_141224.1, from coordinate 1,772,630 downwards.
TTGGGGGAAAAAGGCTTGCTTGAAAAGTACAAGCAAGTAAAAAGTATCAAATTATGCAAATATGGAAATAGTATAAAAAAAAAGCAAAAATACAAAAATAATAATAAATTGGAAAAATACTAAAGTTACACATTGACAAAATACATACAGCAGTACCAAAACACTACAAAGAAAAGTACAACATTAGACAAAAACCCCAATAAACGAAATCAAAATATAAAGGGCTATCAAAACAGCAGAGCCGACCTTTCTGTCACGTAATTACTCATTTTATATTTGTTTGAAAAGATGATTTCAAACCGGCGTCCATCGACACCAGCTGCGAAGGGGAGCTGCACGTGGGCAAAGGAGACGAAGTCACCATCACGCTGCCTCACATTCCGGTACAACTCCTCACACCCGCGTGCTTTTGTAGTCGCTCGGAAAGTGTGCTGAGAGTTTTGTTGTGGTCGCCGTCATTAGGGCTCCACGCCACCCATGACGGTGTTCAAAGGCAACAAGCGGCAGTATCAGAAGGACTGCGTGCTCATCATAAATCACGACACGGGCGGCTTCGTCCTGGAGAAACTCAGCAGCAGCATCCAGGTCAAGAAAACCAGGTGAGTGCGCCGCTGTCTGAATTTAGAGTTATGTGCCTTCAGTGCTAGGTTCAAGTTTTACAATAGCCGTTAGCCCATTTATTGCATTATGTTAGCACAACAACAAACGTCTCGTATCCCACTCCTCGTGAAGATGATGTTGGGTCAGCAAAAGATGACGCCCTTGGCGTGTTTGCTCAGGGCCGAGGGCAGCAGTAAGATCCAAGCTCGCATCGAGCAACAGGCGGTACGGACCACCCAGGCGGGACCTCAGTTCCGGGCCCCCACTAAACCGGGTGCCGCCGCCAAGACATCACCGTCGCCCTCCAAGGACGACCCCTCGCCCGAGCCGCAGCTGGACGACATCAAGAGAGGTATAGGCGGCCACGCTGGAGCACAAGTCCAGGACGCTTCAGTCACGTGACTTGACTGACAAATTGAGGCCCTTTGTCCTTTGCAAAATACATGATGACCAAAAGTGCTGCGTCATTAGTTTTTTCTTTCCCGCAGAGCTGCGAGCCGAAGTGGACGTGATCGAGCAGATGAGCAGCAGCGGCAGCAGCTCGTCCGGCTCGGCCTGCGCATCGCCCGACCCGGGCGACAGCAGCGATGACGGCGGAGGAGGAGGCGGCGCCGGCGAGCGAGACCGTACGACAGGCCCCGCCCCCTCTTCGCCCCCCGCTCGACACGCCCTCGCCAACGGGGGCGCCGAGCGGCAGCCGCCCGCCAACCACCAGCTCATCAACACACTCAGTGAGTGCCCAAGTGGCAATAATCGGCAGCAGATTTTTAGCATTAAAACTGAATGTGCAATTATTGGAACAAATATTTGCCCATTCGACTGATAGCTATGAAAATGTTTCGAGCATTTTTTCCCCTTTTCCCCCTTATGACGACGGAAACAGGAAGCGATCTTCAGCTCAGCGAGTCGGGCAGTGACAGCGACGACGACTGATCCGGACGGATGGACCGACCGACCACACTCACCTACGCCGGCTTGACTGTACCTTTTCTTTTTTTTCCGGGTCCCCCACGCATGCAGGAACATAAAGTGTATTTTTTTTCAGATGTCAATATTTAATTTTGTACAAGAGAGAGACTTTATACATGGAAGATTCTATATGAGATTGGGATTTATTTTCAATACATGTATTCTTGTTTTTAGAGCTAGATCCTAGTCAGGCTTTTAATTAAAAACATTTTAAAAAGGGAAAACAAGGTTTTTGTTAATGGTGTTTCATGACACTTTAAAGTCCAAAAGTGTTAATAACTGTTTATTCAAATGAATTTCCTGAAACGCAGTCTAAAACCGAGAAAACCTAGTCTATAAACGACTTTAATAAAGCTTTATTTATTTTTTTAAACCTAGTCAAAACAAGTTGGGGGAAAAAACAACCACAACAAGTCACAAATGAACATAAAAACAGTTAAAAACAACAAACCAACTCAATTAAATAAAAAATAAACACCTGCCATGATTGGCGGCGCAGCAGTCCAGTGAATTATTAAATTTGATCAATTAGTAGTGTGTTAAATGGAATTCAAAATTTTCAATTACTTTAGGAATTTGAAGCGTCAAAAGAAAATCAGCTACAAAGTAGCTCATTTTAATAAAAGTCTGACATGACTAAATTAGCTCCAGGAGAATTTGTTATTTCAATCTAATTAAAAAAATATTTCGTATTTTTGGCCTCAGGAGAGTGCAACAAAAAAAAAAAAAAAACAGTCAATGGCAAGATTTAATTAGTGTGGACATTTGGGAATATAGCAAGCGTATATGCTAAAAATTGACAACGATTTTTCGCTTCAGATGAGACAGCTGCAAAAAGGTCATTTTTTTAAATAACAGACACTGACATTAAATTGGATCTATTACAGTATTAACGGGAATTTAACATGTTTGTATGATAAAGAAAAACATTCACGGTTCTTTATTGGTGCCCTGTCATCTTATTATTTGTGTGTTGGTTCTCACCCTCAAGTATTTTTGGTATTTTTATTCCAGTGGTGATTTTGTACAAAATGGCAGCTGAGAGAAAACTAGTGTTGACACTTTGGCACCGCTGCTCGTTTTTGTTGTATTACTTAGTTTGTTCAAATAAAACTGGTGCAAAGAATGTTTATTGCGGGCCTGTGATTGAATTGTGCGTACTGGTAGATTAAGAAGAATAAATGCTCCAACGACATAATTTACGAGGATTTATTCAATATCCGGTGCACTAGTAGAATGACTTTGTAGTTATTTCCCACTACTGTATAAAATGAAGACAGTTGGGCATACTAGCAATAGTATAACTACTGCATGTTCTAAGTGAGGCAAAACTGAACTCATTCATTCATTCATTCATTCATTCATTCGGGCATGAAATGACATTGACACCCGCATGCTACCAGTGAAGCGCACTGGTAATGCAGTACAGTTGCCAACTAGGCCTACAGCTCATTTCGCCAAGCTGTCTTAAGAAGGAGAACAAAGAGTCGGAAACCTTATCATGGATACCAAGGATATCGAATAAATTCTCCAACGGTTTTTCATAAAGAATTTGATTTCCTTGTTAACTAGCTTAAGAGTCATATACTAGTAAGTTAGTGACCCGGAGATGTCAACTAGTGCAGTTTTAGTGGTATCCAGGAGGCTACCAAGTGTAGTCTTTCCTTCCTAACTAATAAAGCTAAAAAATACCCACATTGAATAGTTTGACTTACTTTTTGGATGACTTCATTTTGTTTCCGCGGGTTCTTTCAGCAGCATTTAGGTGTATGCATAATATACTGTACATGTATGATTGCTTGTGCCCTGTATGCATTCGTCACAATCAAAATACTGATTTAAAAACAAAACAGCTGTCATAAATCTAACAAACTAAACCACACGCAGTTGACAAACGTTTGTCGACCAAATATATTCCTCTCTCAAGCGCACCTGTCCCAAAAACATGAGCAGTGAGCGCGTTCTTCTTTCGATTAATGGCGGATTGCAAGCAATTTACAGGTGCATACCGCCACCTACTGCACAAGAATGTGTAGCACCCATGTCTGGTTGACATACTGTAGATGCCAACCCCGGCCGAGTTGTACTGAATCATTAAAAGTTGTAATTTGCCCGTACATACCTGTATATTTTTTTACACATCACACATTATTTTCGAATGGCTGCTGTCAGGTGATCAGAAATCAGCTTAAAAAAAGTAAATACGATTTTGCGGGTATTGTGCCAGATGTGAAAAATTACACCGAAAGCGTATCACTTGACAGGTATGCGTTGATGACATTGTTGGAAGCAGAACTTAAACCATACACCCATAAAAAAAAAAAAAAAAAAACACTAAACAAAATAAAATTCTTCGTGGTTGGTGTCTTCGGAGAAAAAATAAACACGTGCACCTATTTATTTATACAACTAGTGTTATATATGTAAATAAACATCTTTGGTGGCTCTTTGGCGACATCTTGGGTCTAAAAATGGATTTCGAATAAATGCTAAAACAGCTTTCGCCAAGGCCTTGAGCATGTATTCAATATTCAGCACTAGTACCACAACTATAAGCACGAGTACCACGGCTGTATTAGCTAGCTAGTGACGTCTTTTCCGACTACACTACTGCATGACATTTGTGCAGACTAGGACAGCTTTGACAAACTATTAGGACAACTACATAACTAGTGAGGAAAAACTGTGCACTACTAGTTGACATTTGCTGGTTACCAGTACTGCTGGTGAAGTATTAGATGTTATGTAGAAGTACTGTACTATTTTGAAGAAAGACAGTGGTCCAGTGTGACATTGGATAAAAGATTATATTGTGGCTCTTAAATAACGAAGGTAAGGTGTTTGTTTGTTTTTTTTCTTCCCAAGAACACCTTCCAGAACGACACTACAGTATTCTTCAACAACACCATGCACGAGTCACATTTGGGCACACAAAAGTACACACAACACATAAACATAAATAGCTTTTTCATTGTTTTGTTCCCTTCCAGTGAACCCCCGCGACGTCGCCAAACGCACATACCTGCGCAGCGATTGTTTTTTGTACGCATTTTTACATTAATATAAATACTGTACAGTCTTGAAAACATAACCAAGGATTAAAATGCAGTAAAATGTACAATACATAAAATAATCATCATGTAGCCACCAGCCATGTTTGGTTTTACTACGCTTTCATCTTAAATGGCCACATAGAGAGCTCCCGTGTCCAAAAATTGGTAAATGATGTCATCTGGTAGAAAACGTAATAAACACAAAGGTGTTGAGCATAGAACAGGGGTAGGAACATTTTGTTCTCAAGGACCATATTTTTAAAAATAAAATATCCAGATATTCTATTATTTATAATTATTTGAATTACATCAATTTATTAGGATAAGTACATAATGTTTTAAAAAGGTTATAACGTGTATGTAAAATACGTCACTGTGTCTTTTCAGACACTATATAAAAAAGTTTTCACGAATTGCGTGTGGGTGTGGAACGTACTCCCCGCGATCAACGGGGGTTCACTGTAAATCGTTTTTCTTCGCTGCGCCCTCCTTGCTCGCGCTACCACTTTTGCTATATATAAATTAACAGTATCAACACATGACATTTGTAGAAAAGCTCCTAATAAATCTGTTTAGCTTCCAGTACAAAACGCTCCTCGTCCGCTTCGGAGACGATCAGCACGACTCAGAGTCCAAAAGTTCGGCGAGGTTCCGAGACGACAAATTCCTCTCCTGAGTGTTTGCTCAAAAGGGATTCCGTGGACCCCCCCCCCGAGTACCTTTGCCGCATCTCATCAAGTCCCGGGTGCATTTCTGGCGGGGGGAGGTGGGGTCCGAGAAGTCCTTGAGCGGCGCCTGTGTCACCGACCGGGGCAGGCCAGGGGTCGGATGCAGCGTCCCTGGAAGAGAACCAGGTTGGCGGGACAGTGGCAGCCGGCCACGCAGGGCTTGTGGCACGGCCCGATCTCGTTCCAGTTGTCGCAGGTTTTGGTGCAGCCTGGCCCGCACGTGTCGTACACGGCGCCGTGCTTGCACTGTGTGGCTGACACCGAAACAAAAGAAAGCAAAACACACAAGAGTTACACCGTGTTACCGACTACAAGGTGCAGGCGGGCCTTCATTTTGTCTTTGGGTTGTTTTGTATGAGGATGCTAAATTGGAAAAGTGCAAGCAAATGCTACTTGATGTGAGTTTAACATTAGGAAAAAATCTTGTCATATTTCTGTCTCATTTTCTAATATTTCGTCAAATGTTTGTCTTATGTTTTTAGTGATTAATCTAGTTGTATATATATATATATATATATATATATATATATATATATATATATTGTAGTTGTGCAGTTTGTGTCTTTATCTGTAATATATTTGTGTATTTGCTTGTCTCATATTTCATTTTGTTTCACATTTTGTTTTTGATTCAATATTTTTTTTTATTTTGTCCTGTATTTTTTTTCTAATATTTGATATTCACAATAGAGTATTATTGGCATGAGTGGCTGCGTTGCCTCACCCACGCAGGCGGCGTCCGGCCTCCAGAGGACGGGGACGCCCTCTCGCTCGCACGCTCGGCTGTAGGCGATGAAGGACTCGCAGTAGCAGTTCTTGTGCACGGGACACTCGCACATGTCCGTCACACATGACCTACAAAGGTCAAAGACTTGGATCGTCGTCATCATCATCATCATCATCATTATCACCATCATGCTCAGTGTGTCATAAGGGAAGTACATCTGTGCCATATAGGTTCATATTCATTTTTGAGTTTGAATTTCAATTTGAAAACAATGATTATTTCATTTTAACTGTCACCAAAAAGTACCCCCTCCCCTCCCTCCCACCTGTTTGCTGAGGTTTTATTCCAAACCGATACAGTGCCCCCCTCCCTTATAGGAGCATAATTTGGGGCTTGTTTTCCCTCCACCTCCTTATGTTTTTTCTTTTTCATGTCAGAAAATCACGACGCCATCTGGTGACCCGTCAGGCTTCCCGTTCCATTCCATTCAGGTTTGAAAAATTCAGTGAAAAAAATAATGGAGCACTTCCCACAAAATCTGTGGAAAACAATGCAATGTCTAAATTTATTTGGGGCGTCACCTGTAGAAGGCCACAAAGTCGACCACGCGGTGACATTTCTGGAACTCCCACGACTTGATCTTCTGGCACTCGCGGTGGGCACGGAACTTGACCTTGACGCTGCCGGGACACAGGAAGGAGGTGGGGCGGCGCTGCGGCGGCGGCGGCTGGGCGCACAGCTCGTTGGCGTCCAGCGCGCGCCACGACTCGGCAAACTCGTCCACGTCAAACTTGAAGTGGCCGTCGCCGCCCATGGTGTCGTCGCGCTTGTGCCCGTTGTAGTTGCCGCACAGGCCGCAGAGGCGGCCGCGCAGGTGGGGGGCGGCCACCACCTCCACGAAGCTGTCGCCGTCCCAGGTGATCTCCAGACCTGTCGACGGAAAAAAACAAGTGAGCGAGTCCTCGCGTCAGCTGTGCGCCACTAATTAGGAGCATTTTCCTGTAATCCTTTTTCTTTGTTGTGTGTGCGGCAGCTATTTTCTTCCATTTTTTGGCTGTGCCTTGTGATTGTCCATAGAATCAAATTGTCTAATATGGATCAATTTTTCATTGTTAATATTTTGGAATTTTTCATCTAATAGTCTAGTTTTTTAGAAATATTTGTAACAAACATAAAATATTTTTTTTGTCTGTGTTGATTTCTTGACTTTTTTTTAAATCCAGTCATCTTTTTGTTTATTTTGTCCAATTTGAACTCACAACCTCAGAACTGTGAGTGACCTAACTAGTCTTCCACTGTGCTGCCCTAATTTTGTGTAAATATTTTGTATATTTTTCTTCTAGTATTTCATCATTGCCAAATATCTTAGCATTTTTGTATTTCTCATCTAAGATTTTTATATTGTTGTCTAATATTTTTGTATTTTTAGTGTAATACCTGTTGTATTTTCTCATATTTAGACATTTGTGTATAGTATCTTTATTTCATCTAATACTGCATTTTCTCTAATATGTTCTTTAATATATATTTGACTTATTCTCATATTTCTGTATAATTTTTTTAATATTTTCAGGTTTCAAGTCTAATATTCTGTATTTGTGTCTAAATGTTAATCTTTTTTCACACTTCTTTATCTTTTTTAAACATTTGGGGATTTTTGTCCAACAATAAGAGATTTTTTTGCCCATCCCCAAAATACCCTGTATTTGGTGTCAATATTTTCTTTCTAACATTTTGTAGTTGATTATTTTGTATTTGTGAAATATTGTATATTTTTTGTCTAATATTTCAATTTCACCCCCAATCTTTTGTACTTTTCCAAATCTTTTCTTGACATCCAATGATTTTTCTTTTAAGAATGTATTTTTTTGTGTCGTATTTGGAGAGGTATTTGTATTCCTATTTTAATAGCTCATATGCTTTGTACATTTCCAAACAATTGCGTTTTTTTGGCACTTTTTTGCCCCAACTCTTTTTGGAGAAACATTGCAAAGTCCAATTGTCTTTGAACTGACCAACGATGGCGGTGAGCTTGAGGAGGTAGCCGTCCAGGTCGATGTGCACGCCGGGCCCGTGGTAGGGCAGCGCGATCCGGGTGCCGTTCCTGCGCACGGTCAGGTGCTGGTGGAGGCCCAGCACCAGCCCTCCCAGACGCACCTCCACCGACTGGGTCCAGGAGAAGGAGCGGGTGCGCCGAGCGTTGTTCTTCACCAACACCTTTGAAGGACGACACGACTTTGGCTAGGTTGACACCGCAGGCAAATGCGACCCAGATCGGAATTTTTTTGCCCATATGCGACCTGTATCAGATTTTTTGTTTATGACAGTCTGAACGGCTCGATTTCAATTTTTTCATATGTGCTCCTCGATCGGACACGTATCCGATCTTTTTCAATGCGTTCGCGGTCTGAACGGCCAGGTCGCATCTATCTGACATTGACGTCATCCGGAGCCCAAAATGTGCTCAGGCTGGCAGCAGTTTATGATGGGGTTGATCCCGAGTGATTGTCCTGTGCGGTGTCGTGTGTTAAGATTACGGCCGCGGCTATCGAATATTTTCAATATCAAGTATTCTACCGATTATTGCATAAATCATGATTTTTCATAATTAAACACAAAGGTCTTATTTTTGTCCACTTGGGGTCGCTATCCTCACATCTTTGGCCGTTGACCTTGACCTGAAGGAGAGGATCAAAGTTCACTAGTCACAAGGTGGTTCCCCCCCCCCCCCACACACACACACACCAAATGAAATTGACTCATACCTCAAATTAAAGGTCTCAATCATATAATTACTGGTACATAATAAAAAATCGGGAGTTTTTTTTAAAGTCATTTTTAAGTCACTGTCACGGTATGTGCTAGCTAAAACTTGTGTTTGTGTCTGTGTAGTATGTTAGTCACGCAGGTGACGGTAATCTGCAAAGGTTGAATAGAAGCAACCAGACTGTTCTTTTTTTTGTAGAAATGTGGTTGCGTTTTTTGAAAGCATGAAAACTTGCTGGCATAAAAACGACTTTGGCAATCATGCTTTTAGGCTAACAATTTGCCGCAAACCACATCGAGTCACGCATCAAATTCAGGGTGTTGACAATAGCTTTGCAGATCTGTACTTTATTTTTTCAATCTGACCTCATATGATGAAATAATACCAACAACAACAACAAAAAGATTCTTTGGTAGTGATCGGCCGTGATCTTTCAGGGCACCTCGCACAAATTGCAAGTATTGGTCAAGTAACAAGGCCAAAAATGCATTTGCAACAAAGCACATTGAGTCGTAGCTCAAATGAAAGGTGCTGACAAGGGCTTTGCAGCTATGCAATTATTCAAAGTGCGTTGGTACCGTAAAGCTGGAGTCGCCGCTGCCGAGGTCAGCGTTGCCGCCAGCGCCGCCGCCGCCGCAGTCCCTGGTCAACACGTACTGGCACGTTCCCTGGAAGTTAAAAGTTCTCCCGTCGAAGGTGTTGTAGTGCGGGTCGCCAAAGACGGTGCACACGCCAGGCTCTGCCGGGGGGGCCAAGGCGAGGCAACGTCAAGAAGGCGGCGACACGGGCACGCGCGGCGGGAGCAAACGGGACCGGCAAGTGAACTTACTCACTTTCAGTGCAGACTGGACAGCAGCCGGTCCGGTTCAGGATCTTGTTCTGGACGGGCGGATATAGCACACGTGCGCACACACACACACACACAACATTATACAAATGGACGAATGTGTGACAGGAGGATGGATGATCGCATGAAAGAAAGAAAGAAAGGATTAAGTAGATGTCGGGGCGGATTCGTAAACAAATGACGGACGAATGAATGCGAGGACATGATATGGACAGAAGGATAAATAAACAGATGGGTGATCAAACAGAAGCGTGGGTGGATTCACGGATGTGTAAAAAGCAAAATGGCTGAGAGAGGAACGCATGGAGGGCAAGAAAGTGGCAGAAGTCAGGCGATTGGATGGATGGATGGATGGATGGACGGACAGAGGAATAGAGACGCAAGAATGGACGAAAAGATAATGAATGGATGAATGGGCAGATGAGAGGGTGGGTGGATGCATGGATGAATAGACAGGTGTGAAGATGGACAAATGGATGGATGAATACAGATGACGACGGATGAACGGCAAGGCATTGTATTGAAAAGGTGAGCGGGATGGCGATTGGCCGGGGCGGCGCGTCACTCACCGAGGGGCAGCTGGCGATCGGTACGCACTGTTTGGGCCGACACTCCACGTCGCCTTTCGCGCACGCGCACAGCGTGCAGTTGACTGACGACCACATGTCTCCTTCCTGCGAGCACAACACCGATCAGCCGTCCGTCCATTCCTACCGTTTCGTGCCGTCGGTTCGCGCTTCTCGCGGTCATCATCCGTCCGCCACTCATCCATCCACTTGTCCGCTTCTCCTCATCCGTCATCGTGGATTCATTCATCCATCCATTATGGCTCTTCTCCATTCATCCAGCCACCCTCATTCTTCCGCGTCCATCCACGCCTCCTCGGAGAGGCGATCTCACCCGGTAGATCTTGTTGCGTACTCTGCAGTACTTGACGTCGTCCACCTTCACGTAGGACAGGCAGTCCTCGCAGCAGCCGTCGCCGTGACAACCGCCCCGACGCGAGCAGCGCCTCCTGCACACCACGGTGGAGTCCTGAGCGGGCAACACGCCACCGGGTCAGAAGGTCCGACGACGGCGTCGATTCGCAGAGGGACCTCGCGTCACAAACGCAATTCCTTCCAAGTGTGCCGTTGTGGGAGTGACTGCCATCCTGCGGCTCAGGGGAGTGTTTTAACAATCGAATCAGGAGGATCATCGCGATGCCTTCGATGAACTTTCCGAGGGTTCCATCCGCGCTGTTGTCGCATTTACAAACATCGGTGGAGCGCAGAATCCGTCTGCCTGCACTTTGATCAAATTCAGCGGAATCGCGTTACACCGCCCGCGCCGCAACTTAGACCCGCTCCCAGCTGGTCTAAAGTCCGGCCTACTGGCAGTCGCCAAACCGTCAGATGCGCCGGGGGCGTGTAAAAGAAATGGATGGCGCACCGCGGTCTGTCAAATTCCCAAATTGCCGTTCGGAAGCCGAGCGCAAAGATGGAAGCCTTCAAACTGTACCTTGCAGGTGCACGTGGTGCAGTTGTCGTGTACGAAGGACGTGGCGTTCTCAAAGACCTCGCTGTGGAACAGACAACTTCCCTGAGACAAGTCAAACACCTTCCGCTGACCTGACGCGCCAAGACGACGACCATTAGGAGGTGACACACACGCGCGCGCGCACACACACAAGGGAATGTCTGTGAATTACCGAGACATTTGGGACAGCATTGCCCTGCAGGGGTGTGGCTGAGGTGGGCGGGGCAGGAAAGGACAGGACAGGCCTCCTTCACGCACAGAGTCCGTCCCCCCTGCAACAAAAGCGCCACCTTGGGTCACACCATAAGAAGAGGAGCGAGACTGCAAATGGCCGTGTCAAGTTCCACTCATGCCTCAAACTTTTCTCCGCGATTCGTTGAAAAAAAAAATCAAAATGAAAAGAATCCTATAAAAGTAGTGCCTTGGCGCCATCTTGTGGTGCCAAGGAAGTATGTTTGAAGTAAGGGGGCTTCTATTAGAAAGGCCAAGGCCTTGTCTACTAGAAAAGTAGTGCTTTGCTGCCATCTAGCGTGTGTCGGCTATTTGCCGACTTTCATGGATTGCGGCAGGGCTGGCTCCACATCTGCCGCAAATTCCAGACAGTCGACCTTTTACGCATCCACTAATTCGGTCGCTGGCGGTCGCTGACCGTCACCTATGTCGAGTAGCTATTGTCATTTGGATTCAGTTTTTTTTTTTTTTTTTAAATATAAATTGAATTACGAAGCCATTTCTTAACGGTCATGCTTAAAGATGACTTTGAAATGATATTATGTCTTGCGATCATGGTTTGTGGAATTATAAGAAATTGGGTCCCCTTGTATGTAAAAATGTAAAAACACAGACAGAATTTGTCTCCAATAGGAGGAGCCACCAGCAGGGGCGGAGTCAGATTGACAGACTGCCCCCTCGGTGGGGACATTTTTTGTCCTTCTTTTTTTTTGGAATGTGTGTTTCGTTGTAAAAAGCAAAGACCCCCAGTCCCCCCCCCCCCCCCCCCCCATGCCTGTTTGTGTGAATCCCACCTCATGATTCCAAATACTCACTGTGCATGTACACTTGATGCAGGGTTTGCCTTCTGGGCTGAACTCCTCCTTCTCTTTGTACAGACGACCCTCAAAGATGCAACCTGACAAAAAGGGAGTAAAAAATCAAAATGTGCGTCTACTTTTCTTTCTTTTGGGAACTTGGACTTGGCCGGAGGTTTCGAACTCAACCGGGGCAGGTGGGGCAGCACTTTTTGGGGTGGATCTTGGGGGTCTTGCAGTGGACCACGCACCGCACTTCGGCTTCCGTGATGACGCCTTCCTGTCGCAACCAGGACGGTACGAGTTGGAGGTCAAGACATTCCCGTCGATATCGACGTAGGCATGCATGCACGCACGCGTCTGTGCTGTGTCTCTGCGCAGCTTGTGACAGACCTGACAGCGTCGGGTCACGCAGGGCTTGATGGCGCTGGTCCAGGCAACGGAGCTGTTGTAGGATCGGCCGTCCAACAGGCAACCTAAGAAGACAACAATGCGTTTACATTTCAAATATCCAAAAGAGGACGTCAGTGTTGCACAAAATGGAATGCCGAGGACACGGGGCTTGGCTTCAAGTGACTTGTTATTGGGTCAGTGACTTTCTATTCTATTCTATTCTATTCTATTCATTTGGGAAAATACATTTGAATCTTTTCATTATTCGGTCACACTTTGGTACATCAAAAATGTTCACTGGGTCAGAAAACAACAACAAATTGATACAAATGTTCATGATTGTGTGTACAATGTGTCGTGAATGTTTAAATGAGCCCTGTAATTCATCTTTCGATGTGTCTTTGAAAAAGTCCTGACTATCTCACAACGAGTAAAACTGGAATGTCAACACGAGTACAAAACACACACACACACACGCACGCAGAAACACGCACGCACTTTGCGGCTTGACAATTAATAGCCGATTCATTTCATGCCATTTCATTTACAGTAAATGGACTGGGATCAATGCTGCACTGTGCCCGCAATGAAAGCTGATCACACGAATCGATCTGCTTTCCTGGGTTTGAAACTCAAACCCAAAAGACGGACGGAGTCAGCGCCGAGGAGGATCGCGTGACGTTTGAAAGCGCAGCCTCCCTGTGAGCTTCGGATCAGCTTCATACGCTCGAGACTCGCTAAGATGACCCACGCCAACATGCCACCACTTCCTGCCCGCAGACATTTTTTTTCCACACAATTTGAAAACAGATACAGTAGACATCAAGCGAAATCGTCGAAGGCACAGATGAGAAGAAAACGTCTGACCGCTTCATGGCACCATGATCACAACTCCAATTATTTTCATCATCACTCTAAACGTACAACATTATGACCAAAACAAAGCACACGCTCATTTTGGATACTGAACGAAACTTTTTTTTTTAAAATCGGAGAGAAACAAAATACCGTAATCGACGGATGAGTCAATTGGCGGCCCTAAACTGTATGCAAAGAATAATAATGCACTCTATGAATATGAATCTTATCGACATATATATTACTGTACTTACAGACATTGCATCAGATGCATATACCTCCTGCCCATAAACACTGAACACCATTTCATGCTCCACGGGTAACTAAAATAATGTTGCTGTTTAATCGGCAATACTACTCTTAAAAAAATTGTAGCGTTGTAGTCAAGCGCTGTCGGTGTTCATATGTCATCTTCACTCATATCAAAGTCTAAAGCGCTCGTGAAGCGGTAGCACGAAATGTGAAAAAAAAGATTTTATTGTAGATCTCGTAAAGTTTCACAGGACGCACCAGATGACATCAGCATCATGTGACCACTGAATGATGTCATAGCCAGCTGAACTTTATTGAGGGATATAAATACACATGACTATTACATGGGTGCTGATTAGAAGCCAATTGGACTTGTCATTTTCTGGCTTTTAGTGTGTTATATGGCGGTGTATATAATTAGGGCCCGGACGATTTAATTGGCCGATATTAGCTCTTTTAAAATCGGACAATTTTTTTATTTTGTTTACACGCTAACAGCAAAGACATAAGACAAAGATATACACACACATATATATATATATATATATATATATATATATATATATATATATATATATATATATATATATATATATATATATATATATATATGTTGAAAAAAAAACCTTTCACAAGAAAAACTTTTTTAAAAAATCTGCCGATTTTTGCCAATTTTCTCTCTGATGGAAACACTAAAAGACAAAGTAATATAAATCAGTCAAATGTTTTGCGTTTTATACATTTTTTTTTAATTAATCGGCTGATCAATCAGTTATCGGTATTTTATTCTTCCAAATATCAAAATTGGCATCGGCCTAAAAAAAAAAAAAATAATAATATTATTATAAAGCTAGCCCCTTAATGGAGTGTCACAATTGATAGCAATATAACAATATAACAAATGCCAGTCAGTCCCACATTTATAAGCATCTAAATCAACATCAATCCAAGCTCTGCATTAAATATAAACCCCCCCCCCAAAAACCATACTTTCTTACCTTTACACCTCTCGCAGCACGCGCCGCTTTGTTTCACCACCAGGGCGCAATCTTCGGACACAGGCGGGCATTTCTCCTGCTTGCAGTCGGCCTTGCCCTCCTGCCGGCCGCAGATGAGGCCAAGGAGAAAGAAGAAAGGCAGATTGGTCAAAGTGCTGTTTTCGGTCTTTGCTCAAAACATCGTTTTTAGCTTGAAATGAGATGACACACCAGAGGACGTGATTATTGTGATTATTATTCCGAGTCATGAGGTCATCACAATGAATCATTGGCATCCACACGGGCTTCACTTCACTCACATCATCTTCCAAAACGTACACACTTTACGGAATTATTTATGTGATTCCCAAAGGAAGGAAGCGCTCCTTCACCGCATTTGAAAACAATTTGGAAAATAATAATAGCACTCGGACTGCCTGATGCTCATGACAAGAAAGCAAACAACAGTCATGGTCTGAATCAGGGCGGTTAAACTAGCAGTGCCCTTCTAGCATTGACATTGTCAAGAGTCCTGTAAGATTTTTTAGGGGTACCAGGATGTTCGGTTAGTTACATTTTATCGAGGAAATCATTTGATTTATTCAATGTTATTTGTTTTGGGGGCGGGGGGCACTACGTAAATGTCTGCTTAATAATATCAGACTTGAGCGACACTCACCTCAGTCTTGAGGCTGTTAGCTAACTAGCTGTTGGTGAGAAGTCTGTCAACTCTCTGACGTAAACATCACCGATAAATGGTGGCGTCTAAAATGCCCTGATGAAAACGAAACAAATCCCACACAAATAACTGCAATTATGATGTACCCTGGTAGTAAACAACGATCATTGGGGGGTCCGGCGCTTCGGTCGCGAGAAGCTTCTTTCCGTTTGGTCACTTTTGATGGGCCAAAATGCCACATGAGCTCACTTTGTGGTCAACCATGGTGCTTCAGACTCTGCGGACGAGTCTACTCGTGTCTTTCAATAGATCACGTAGCTATTGAAGTTTTATTTGGAAAAAAAAAAAAAAAATCATTTGGGCACTAGACGGCAAATCATCAACCCCATAAATTCACTGCTGAGGACACTGACTTCAAAAATGACTTGATATTTATGTGTTTGTGAGGAGGATCGTTTTGGCTTTGAGCTATATATATATATATATATATATATATATATATATATATATATATATATATATATCCCGCCACGATGAACAGGGGGTTCACTGTAGTGTACAACTTGTGTTCAAGGTCATGCCCTTGTCTCGCTCCCGTCTTCTGTTAGCACAAATTGGTGTCAGGTCATGTGACCTAAAGCCCTCCCCCCAACACAGCCTCCACTGGAGACAGCCCCGTCGCCCCTCCATGGGGTCCCTTGTCGACAGGTCAGAGGTGGTGACGGGTCAGAACGCCTTCTAAACACTCGACATACCGCGACACCAAGGCTGCTCTGCTGGGCGGCTGTCTGCCACCGCCGCCGACAACGCGCACGCGCGCACAATACGAGTACGTTGAATTACAAACAGGAACCCATTAAAGTCAAACCTCAAGCAATGGCACATGTAATCAGATTACACCTCAAGCACCAATCGCATTACGCACAGGTCACATGCAATTGTCCAATTGAGAGCCCACGGTGGGTAAATGTTCATCGTTTTACGGGACATTCAACATTTGTGACAATAGTTTAGCATTGGCATTTACCACTGCAATTTACGAACAGCAGGACGCGAACCCTCTAATAGCGAGCACAAGACAACATTAGATTGACAAAATTCGACTCATATTGCTCATTGAATCACTCCTCGATGCCGCTCGCTCAAGTGTTGCCTTCATTGACAGTCAGAGAGCCTCGCTTTTCCCACGCAACAAACGCATTTCTTTCTGAGCTCAAACAGGTTCAGGAAAAGCACAAGTCAAAAATGAACACCCCAAAAAACATGTCATCGCCGTTCAGTGAGGCACAACACAAAAGCACTTTCAGACAAAACCCAAAAAGCATTGTTGTAGGCACTCCAAATTGACATTGACCACAGTGCTTTGTCCCTCAAAGGTCGAGGTACCTAGCGCGCTAAGCTAATTAACTACGGCCACCTAGCCTGCTGCTTTGGCAAGTTGAATGACAAAGAACAGCGTGTAGAATTCGGTGCCACCTAGTGGTCCACTCATAGAATGCAACAACCTATGGATGGACGCACACGCACTACGGTGCCCCCGAGAGAGCGCACGTCGCGAGCCCACCGACACTTTTTCAGCGGCGGTGCGGGAAAAATGTCGTCCCAAACGACGTGTAGTATTCGTTCGAGTCATGAGATACGTGCATTGCATTTGTTACGCATGCAGTCATGACGCTTAGGAACTACGTTCGCTAAGTTTGCGTAGCCATAGCACAACAATGGCAGCGTAACATGGCAGCCTCCTGTAGGGGAGGCGCGCACCATGTCATCCAATTTCAGATGACTTCACTTACCATCATATGAAAAGAATTACGTTGATGTGATAGCGCTGGAGCCATTTTTTGGGGGCATACTGTTGAAATGAATAGTGGCTTTTTTAAAATGAATGATCTTAGAAAAATCCAAAGATTCTACACATTGTCCCTTTAATGAGTGACGGTGGAATGACAACTATGTGACAGGCGCTGTGATGCATTCTGGGAATTCAGCGTACGTTTCAAATGATTTTTATGAACTACCATATTTGTATTTTGCGCCCTTGTGACATTTTCACTCTCGCTCCAGTAATAGTTAGGTTGTTTCCCTTCTGCACCTCTAGGGGGAGACAATGGCCAATGTTTTGAATGCCCTTCTTCCTTCCCTCTTTCCCCTCTTCTTCTCTTCCATCACTTTCTCCGTGTGCCCTTCATCCCCAATCTCCCCCAATCTATTGCTGCCCCCTCCCCGCCCGTGAACTTTCACCTCCTAAACAAACAGGTCGGGACCCCCCCCCCCTTTAGCGGTGCAAGAGCCACAGTAGCTTCTGGGAAAGGAATTCCCAAACGGACTCACTTTTTCCTTACTTCCGACGACCCCCCACCACCCTCCCTTTTTTTTTTCTCTTCCTGTCCGAGTGTGTGTGTGCGCGTGCGTGCGTGAAATTAGATTCATTGTGACCATCATTTCTTGGTCAAATATGCATCTAAAGTCACAGCATTAGCGACAACAGAGCTTTCCATTTCAAAGTTGCAAAAGTAGTGATTTATCCACACGTTGGAAACTTTTGACCCGAGGCGTGTGCAATTTTTCCTTTATTTTCCGTTATTTCAGGAAATTCCCAATATAACTTGCTCCCATATGGCTTTGTCTTAAAAAATAGCAATGATCAACATAGAGAAAGTCAGTCATTTCCGATTTGTTTAACATGAGTCACTAGTGTGTAACGTGATAGCGCCTCGATTCCGCCTCATCAGCCGTTTGCTATCTGTCTGAGTGCCACTTCTCTGGCGTCTGTCGGCTTCGGTTTGTGTTGACAACGCCTGCGAGCAAACTTTGACCCATCATCGATCCCACGTTCGGCAGAAAAAAAAAAAGAAAAAAAAAAAAATTATATATATATATATATATATATATATATATATATATATATATATATATATATATATATATATATATATATATATATATATATATATATACATAACAAGCAGAAATAACACGCAGTGTACCCCAAAAGTAATTCCCATAATTGCCTTTTGGAAAAGCACTGCCGAAGATGTGGAGTGAGATGGACAGACAGACAGACGACTTGATGAAGAGGTGCAGCAGATAACGGATCGCCATGGCAACCGTTCTGTCAGTCTTACAATGGCCCCCCTGTGTGTGTGTGTGTGTGTGCGTGTGTGTGTGCCCCAGCCAGCCATTAGCCTGGTCTGTCTAGACCCCCTCCCACTTCCACACACGCACGCACACACACACACTATGAGTGTATGAGTGACACTGCCCCCCCCCCCCAAACATATCCGACCGCCTGGCGACAGGAGACTCACCGCATGTCTTTGGGAATGGGGGGGGGGCGAGGGGGCTGACAGATGTGGAAGTACTTGAACACACTCAGGAAATATACCCCCTGCCCCCCCCAAAAAAGATTGAGTGTGCGGATTTTTAGGATGTTTATAAGGGTTGTGGTGCATGTGAGCCATGTGGATAAAAAAAAAGGATTGAGACAAGAAAGTAGAGAAAATGTGCCGATCGGACAAATGCGGTGGAAGACGAACAATGAAGAAAAAAAATGGACAGTTAGGAAAATGAGGATTATGGACATTCAGGACATCAACAGAAAGAAAAAGAAAGAGTGAAGAAAATGGGGGACAAAAGAAAGTGACGGAAATGTGGAGTTTGGACAACATTTGGGGACTTGTACAAGAAGCAAAAAGTGATGAAAAGGAGATTTGGGCAAAAGTAGTGGGACGGACAAGCGGAGGAAAATCTGGTTGAAATTGGGACATTGACAGGAGGTGACAATGAGAACGCGGTAATTAGAAACAAGCATTGTGACTCCGATACAAAAGACATTGTGAGCGGCAATTGGATAAAAGTATTGGTACACCTACAGAAAGGAAAGGAAGAAAAAAATGTGGAGTTTGGACTAAAGTACTTGAGAAGGAAGGAAGGAAGGGAAGAAAATGAGCATTATGGATCAGGAAAGTCTTGTGACATGACAGAAAAGAAAAGAAAAGAGACAGAGTGAAGGCAATTTGGACAAAAGGAAGTGAAGGAAATGCGGAGCTTGGACAAATATATTGAGACACACACACACACACAGGAAGTAAAAAGTCAACAAAGTGTGAGATTTGGACAAAAGTACTGGCACACCCACTTGAGGAGAAAAGATCGTGAGCGAAATGTGGACAATGCGCAAAATGTGGTGAAATAAGGTGAAATTGGACAAAAAGTACGAAGCACGAAGCAAAAAGTGAGGAAAATATGATGCGTGGCCAAAAGTTTTGGGACAGAAAAGTGCAGAAAAGGAAGAAAGTATTGCGACTTCCAATTTTGACACATAGGGGGCAGCAACTTATCGCACGCAGAACTTTTACTGATTCAACAGTGGGCCCATTTCCAAGATGGCCGCACCTTTGACACCAGGTAGCCAACCTGACCTAAAATAGGACCTAAAATGTGCAGTCAACCATCAGACTTTTGTTTTCAAACATTGTGGCCAAATATTGCGATTTCCTTTTCATGGGGTCGACATGTCTTGATTCAATCAACTATTTACATGGGCAAGTAAAGTCCACCGTCCGACTAAACGATTGACAAGTGCGCGCGCGTGTGTTGCGACACTTTTGTCCACATCGTGTATGCGGGGCTGAGGGGGGAGCGTGAATCCAGGGGGTTCAAGTGTGGGGGAAAGGTCAGCGGTTGGCTGCTGACGAGCGACATCCACCGAGGTGGGCTTTTTTCACATTTCAAATTTGCCAGAGCGCCGGCGCTCGATGATGTCATCATTTTGGTCCTCTGAATGATTGGTCAGAGCAAAACCATTTGCCCGCTAAAACAAGACTGTCGCCGTGTCCACACCTGCTGAATATGACATCATTTCTTGGAAATGTTTGAAGACGTGTCATAAGTAGCATTTGACGTCAGAAAGGCCGGCTAGCAAACGCTCAGCCCGCTACCGTCACCTTCGAAACGCAGCATGTTGACATCGTGACACAGGAAGCGTCCCGCTATTGACTTGTGGTAAAGCTCACGTTTGCTCACTTGAGAAAGGAGCAGCGCAAACACTCAGCGAGACAAAAGTCCCGTCACGAGGTCTGATAAGGGACACGCTGGCGCATCGATAATCGGCGCCACAAATGACACCGGGAGGAAGAGGAGGAGGAGGAGGAAGTTACCAGGCAGACACAGGTGATGCAAGGGTTGTCGGTGATGTTGGGGATGTGCAGCACCTCGCCTTCGTTCTCACAGCTGGCCTCCGTGCCTGCAAAGCACGAGGAGGCGGGGTCAGGATGTTTTGCACTACTTGCATCGTGTCAACGACAAAAAAGCAAACATCGGTCCACAATACGAGCCAGCGTTCACTGCCACTAAATCGGAACTTGTGATCTTTAAAGGCTCTTCAAACACTGGCTAAATTATTCAATATCTTGTCTGACACTTATCTTTACAATAAAAGAGCTTGTAAAGTAAAACGTTCCACCAAACGAGAAGTGAGTCAGAGTAATCGTTAGGCTAAATCCTAATTGGTGACATTTAAAGGGTCTTACAACAAAGGCTGGACGCGCAGTCGCGTATTTTCTTACACTCTTCTGGTCTTAAAAAGTTTGTTTTTTACATCTTATTTTTCCAACACAAGATGACCTCAAAGACTGAAACAGTTTGAGCAGTACAGTAAGTCAGTCTGAGCATCCCACTAAATTCTGAGCAGTGACATTAAAAAGGGTCTTAAGGGTCTTAAAACACCCATCACGGTTTTGTCTGGAACGAGTTTTGAACGTTTTGCTGAATCATTCCAGTGACAAAAAGCACTGAAAACAAAGCTTCATCATGGAATTTCAAACATTTAAAACGTCTGAAGGGTCATAAAACAGACATTGCAGCACTTTGAAAGAATCATTGAGTTAGTTAAATGCTACTTTTCCAATATATAATTCGGCCCATTTTGTAAAGAACATTCCACAATAGGAGCAGTGAGTTAATTTGAGCATTCCTCAAATCCTATCTCTTCTTCGAAATCTTTTAAAGAGTCTTAAGGGTCTTAAAACACAGGAATCGTTCCAGAAACGATTCATTTGATTCATTCTTCTACACTTCTTTGCTTAAAAAAAAAAAGCTCGTCAAGCATTGAATTGTGTTTTCCAAATACAAAACGACACGTTTATAAAGAACATTCCGCAGCGCAAGCATGCGAGTCACTTTGAACATTCCACTAAATCCGAACGGGTGACATTTAAAGGGTCTTAAAACACGCGGTGGCAAACGTAACCCGAAGCAGGCGCAGGAAACACGAAACTTTACGGGCGGCGCGAGGCGCACGTGCACGTACGAGGAAAACCGCTCGATCGGGGACCAAAACCTTCTTCCTGCCGACGCCGGTCACGACCCGCAAAAGCGCTTCCTGTGTCCCGCTCGTGATGTTGGACGACATCGCATCTGTCGGATTCAAGACGAGAGAGCGCACGAGGGAACCTGACAGAAGCTCGCCAGCAGCGCCGGGTCGTCTGCGTTTCAGGGCAGACGACGAACTCGCCGACTCCGCCGCCGCTGTTAAACTTTATGACCTTCGAGCCTAATTAAACTGGCATGACTGAAGGGGTGGGAGGAGGGAGGGGGGGGCTCAACGGAAGGGGGGTGGGTACAGGGGGGGGGGGGGGGGGGCTCCGAGGACACATCCCTGCTTTGAGCAAATAACTCACTCATTGTTTTGTGCTTGTCTCAGGTAACAAGCTGAAAGCTTCCCGCGGAGACGCTTTACTAGCCTGTCTATGGAGCAGACGCACTTGGAGGACGCTTCATTAGGTACAGCAACTCATGCAAGCCAATCGTAGAAAAAGGCGCAGACAGTTTGGGCGTCGTCAGTCAAATAACGCCACACGTTGGCAGAGCAGCAACATCCGCCCTTTAGATTGCGACGGTTTTACATTTGAATGCAGCTCAATCGGTGTTCTTGTATGATGTACAAGCACAATCAAAAAAAACAAAAAAAAAAAACAAAAAGGAACTTGCAATGAGCTGCTCTTTAAAGATTTGAGTAGTTTGAAGTGTTTTTTTATTAAGAGTCTAGTCTTATGTGTCAATCAAATCCTAAAATATGCAAATGCGATGCTTTTATTTGCAGAAGTTTTGAACTTTTTGCTTGTGGTTTTCAAATGAGAAATATGATTAAAGGTTCAACTTTGCTTATTTTGTATTTACAACATTTTTAAAAAATGACCATTTACGCATGAATTGTCACGCAATTTTATTCCACTTAAAAAAAGGTTAAAATGAAGTATACAATTATTTGGCTAACATTTTTTGGTAGTTTTGAGTTATAAAAGAGCTTCCAATGTTGTTTTTAGGACCTGTACAATTTTAAAGTTAAGTCTTACACATTGATTAAAAATAAATAAATGAATTTAGATGGCTCACATTCATGATAGCAAAAGTTTTGAAATGATTTATCTGGGTCTCATTTTTTTTATATGACAAAAAAATGGCATTTGAACAGGGGTGTGTAGACTTTTTATATCCCACTTTTATCAATATTGGTCACAAGCAATAACAAAAGCCTAGAATTGTGTTCTATGGTGACACCTTGAAGCAATTTAGATGAATGGCACAATTTATCAGAGCTGAATGAGCGATCAATAATCAATATCGCTGGCCTCAAAATCCCCCTTCAGGGATGCTCTCCTCCGCCTCCATCTGGTGCCGCTTTGGCCTCATTTCCATCTTTGCTCCGAGGAGAACCTGCCAGGAACCGCGACATCATGTTTAGAATTAAAAAAAAAAAAAAAAAATCCTGTCCTGTGGAGGTCTGATTTAACGTTTCCAGCTGAGCCGAAAGACGCGCGCGGGACATGTACTGCATCAAACACTTTCATCCTCTCGCAATAATCACACCATGTGGATGACGGCCAACTGGAGATGAAAACCAAAAACAAAACAAACCAAAAAAAAAAACTCATCGCCTGTGCTTTTTAGTTGCCTGCAGTTCTGGGATGTAACCAAGTACAAATACTTTGTTAGTGTTCTACTTCTTCAGGAAACTGAAACCCGGCATCTGTATTCTGGACTGCTTACTTTGTCAAAATGGGATTGTTACTTTCTTCAACGTCCGCAGATGATGAAATGATGCAAAAAAAAAAAAAAAAAAAAAAGATGGAAAGTGAACAAAAGAGTGACACAGCACAACGTGTATTTTTGGAGCTAAAACAGTCATTGAAGTTGGAAGATGTTGAAAATATAAATGATTGGCATTTATGGCAACAATGTTAGTGAGCACAACAAAGCAAGCCAGTTGTTTGCTCCAAAACTTTTTGCTGACTTGTTTTGAATTCCATCTTTAAGTTGGGGGACAACACAAGGAACAATTAGTTCTGTAAACTCTTCATTTCTTTGTTGTGAAGCGCAGGGAAGCCAAATTTCACAACAGCAAAGCTTAAAACTATTTGGCCGGATTGCCCAACTCGAATTTTTGCTGGGTTTGTTGCCTTGAAATTTTGAGTTCAACTAGATTGAGCAACATCGCGTAGCGAGAGCAACTAATAACGCCGACGACAAGAGATTCCGCGAAGCGAGATATTCCCCATCCAAGAAGTCGATGGACTGTGTCGTCGCGTCGTGCAGCCTTCAAAGGAAACATTCCCACCATGAGCAATTGGAACATGTTGTTAAGCCATTTTACATGATTGATTATTATAACACTGTGAAAGTTCATCCAAAACAGACACCCGTTTTTGTGCTCAAAATGATATTTCTTTGTTTGGTGAAGTTTTCAAAACAGGTTCATCATTGACATCGTTTATGCCTTTAACGTACGTTTACGTGATATGCTTTTTTACTTTTACTGAAGTGTCGGATTAGAATCAGTCCTTCTACTCGTACCACAGGCTTTTCTTTTTTTTTTTTACGCTATTGAAGTCCGCCGTGGGTACTTTTGTCGGGTCAACAAGTTGCTTGAATGAAAGAGAGTCCGATTCTTTTTTCAACTTTGACTTAAGGAGCTGAGCGAGTATTGTTGAATCTAGTCTTTTTGTGAATGATTACAACTCAAGTCCAGGATGTCAATACTTTTGTCATGATGATGAAGTTCGTACCTGTTTATTTATTTTTTCCACAATTAAGCAGCGGTACTTGTACTTCAATCGGAGTGTGAATATTTTTGCCACTTCTGCCCCTTGCGACAGTGAGACAATGATGACCTCTGTACTTTATTTTCTACGTTTACTTGATTAGGGAGTCGAATCGATCTAATCTCTCTTATCTGTACTTATATTTAGTACGGAGCAGGCATTATTTTGCCAGTGCTGCCTTGAAGTGATGTAGCTGAGCTGTCCTTTTCTTTCTTTTACGTTTAGTTGAACATCTGCTGTCTTTTTTCACATATCTGTTCTTCTGCTATAATAAAATAATGAAGTCTGTACTTTTTTTTTTCTAGACTCGAATCACTACGTCTACTTGAATCCGCAGAGGGAATACTTTTGCTCTCATAATAAGAATCAAGTCTGCACTTTATTTTTCCAACGAGTTGATTCAATACCTTCACGCTTGTTTGTATTTTTTCTTACACCACGTACTTCTACTTAAGTGTGAGTAATAATGAAATTATAATGGAGGCCAAACAAAATCACATTTGCGACCGCGTTTTGGTCGCGTGGCTGCGGGGCAAACACATGACGACGACGACTCGGGAGGAGGAGGGAGCAAAGTGTGCAGATTGGAGTTAAAAGAAGCCGTTTAATTACAAGCTTGAGCGTGAGGCAAGCTTCTTCATCTTCTCTTCCCCAAACTCAGCTCAGAAGTCGCGCGCGCGTCTGCGCGCTGCGCTTTTACGCACGCGTGCACATGCAGCCACATTTGGATTCTCACCTGTGATGAGCGCGGCGGCGGGCAGCACCGCCTGCAGCAGCAGCAGCAGCAGCAGCGGCAGCGGCGGCGGCGGCGGCGAGCCGGCGAGGGGCCTGCAGGTGGAGCGGCGGCCGGTCGACATCCTCAACAAGCTCCAAGTCCACTTGTGCGCTTTTTAATCCCCAAAATAAGACGCGTCCCCCCCCCCCCCCCGCCCCTCCAAAAACGACGTCCTCAGGTAGTAGTGCGGAAGCTTTGGAGCCGGGCTGCGTGCGCATGACGCGCTATCGAAGCTTGCGCTTGAAAGCTGCGCGATGGGAGCACTTGGTAGAATCCGTCCGGAGCGAAGAACGCAAAACACGAGACGTTCCGGGGGGGAAAACGTCAATGTGTTGCTTTCGTGGATGCTGGCTGCCGACTGCATGCGCGCTTCTGGGGACTGCTCGCACACTCTCTCTCCTCTCTCACACGCTTTCCTCCTCCTCCTCCTCCTCCTCCTCCTCCTCTTCTTCTTCTTCTTCTTCTTCCTCCTCCTCCTCTTCCTCGCAGACTAGTTGCTGCCGCGTGGAGCCCAGCAGAGGCAGCAAAGTCCAGCCGGCACCTATGGAGCCGTTTGGGCATTTATTGCACATGGTTGATGTGCAAGTCCAGCTCAGCCGGACGACGACGAGGAGACTGCAAAAGTACTGAGGGCGTTTTGGTGCTAGGCTCTCCACACGTTTTCATTCGAGGCCCGCATACAGCAAAGTGGAAGGATGCAAGTATGCTAGGTTCCACTTGGAAATTCTTTGGCTTGAATTTATTCACCATGCTAAAAAGCTAATCAAGCAAGCAATGATATATGGTTTGCTTTCAAGTTGATTTGTCACAAAACAGCTTTGTCTTAAAGGTTGCAAAGACTTTTGAATTTGATTTCGCATCGCACTGGATGAGATCCGCGCCTGCACCGAACCGCAGCCGGATCCCATCTCCGCATTCAGACGCAAAACAAGTGCAAACTGTAGTACCGTAAATAACACGCAACGGTGTATAATACGGCACCCACAAATTACCCTTAAAAAGCAGTTTCTTCTCTGTACTATCATGTATAATACAGTATGGTCCCCCCGTTTGCTGGCAGAGTGAATAATATGAATGAATAATGATTCCAAACATATCAATAATGTCTAAATGCTTTTCAATCCAGTTTAGAAGCGATGCTTTTTTTCCCCCATACCTATGATTATGTTCTTCTTCAATTACAAATTAAAACATTGTGTTTTGTGTGTGCCTTTAAGGCTTAGTGAGTGGCATCGGGAACGTGCGCTGTACAAACAGCTGGGTCAAAAATGGACCGACTTTAAACCCCAAAAAATGAATAGCTCACAAAACAAACCAATTTTGTTTTTGTGGGTTATTCATTTGAATTGGGACAGACCCCTTTTTAGCCAATTTGGGTTGTTTTGGGCCCCACTGTTTTTGGAGTGCGGCCACACTGTTAAAAACACAATTTGTATTTTTGGGCCCAAAACAGTCATTTAAGATAACAAAATAAAAATGTAAAATAAAAATTACTGATAGGTATGGCAAAAATATTAGTGCAATAAAGCAAGCGATTTGTAAGTTTGGGTTCAATGAAAGGGAAAGCCAATTATTTTGAAATGCAGGCAAGCCAATTTTTACAACTTCAAACATTTTGTTGAGTTGGCCCACTTCAAATATTATTAAAGTTTGTTGCCTTGAAATTTTGCGTTGACCCAACAATTGATTTTACAGTGTTTGTGTCTGAGCATGAGTTGTGGTCTCAATTATTATTTTGCATCTTTGACTATTTGTTCCTTCTGGCTGGATATGCATTCTATGCATTACAATGCATATTGATAATCATCAATTTACGGCTCCCCTTGCCCACATGTGAGGGCATGACAGTACCTTAATTGCAACATTTTTGTTTAACTGCTGCTAGGAAATCAATCAAAATGAGTCGGAATTGGACACATGTGGACACAGATGGCTCAAGTGCCAAGCTTTTTTTTGATCTGACATCTAACCCAGAATTAGGAACTTTTGGAGGACCGTGGCATGTTCAGACTGCGGGAAAAAATGACTAAAGTTACAAAGTTGCACACTACAGCGTCCTCCTGTTTTATGTACATGGAGACATAATCCCCTGTCAGACCAAACAGCCCCTGAACTTTGAGTTCCTGGTAGTTAGGACTTTTGTGTGGCCCACTAGTTTGCGTTGACACAGAGCGACAGTGGGCGAGGTAGCTTATTCAAATTGGATTGATGACGAAAGCCAGTAGGGAGGGGACTGATGTACTACCCCTCCGGTCCAGCAAGTGGCGGTAACGAACACGCAGAATGACAAAAAGCGTGATGACGATCGCGTCATCAATTCTCGCGACACACCGCGCAAAGATGGAACCTCGTCTGCTATTTCTTTTCCTCTTCGTGCTATTCAAAATTGTTCATGCAAGACGGAAAAGGTTGGCGAAAACCATTGAAAGGTTACGCCATAAGAGAGCCCGAAAACGACATGTTCACTGGGAAATGTGGCTCAATTTCATACGAAAGACGGACGAGGAGAGACTCTCACTCTACGCGGCAAGACGCAAACGCCTGCAATCACAAAGAGCACAATTGGTAAGTCTTACACGTGCATCTATCTATACGATGGACTGCTTCGACGCAAAACATTTTATGGAACTTATATCACAGATGCTCCACTGGAACATATCCAACCGCTATAAATAGGAAATAGGAACTGTATTCAAACCTTGTAGGACCTGAAGTTAGCATGTAATAAAAGTTCCTAGAACTTGACTT
The DNA here is from genome assembly GCF_054856515.1 of Filicampus tigris. Lineage (NCBI taxonomy): Eukaryota > Metazoa > Chordata > Actinopteri > Syngnathiformes > Syngnathidae > Filicampus > Filicampus tigris. The sequence goes on along the minus strand of NC_141224.1, from coordinate 1,744,610 downwards.
GAACTTTGGATACGCCCATCAGGCAACTTCGACACGAGGGACACTGAGAATTGAGCCCGTATCTTACAGTCATCTTCCAAATGTCCTGCCACTGTTAGCAGATAAGCGCTTGATAACAGCTAAATGCTAACAGAGCGTAGCTAAATGCTAGCAGATGAAGCCGCTCACAAACAGAAGAAGAAAAGGGAGAGAAAGTGACCAGAGACGATGTTTCCTGCCGGCGGACAGACGGGGGAGGGGGGGTGGCGGTTCGGAGGCCCCCGCCCCGGCCCCGAGGTTAAAGCCCCCTGCAGCCGACAGGTCTGGCCCTCAAAGACCCTGTGTGTGTTTGAATGAGGGGGCAGTGGATGGGTTTTGCGGTTAGTGGGGGGTGGGTGGGGGGCTGGGGGGGTCCAGCTGTCTCAACCACATGAGGAGCTTGTCTCTCTTTGGAATTATACCTGCGTCTCCAGCACAAGCACATACGTTTAGTGCAGCCAAACTCCCCTGCAGGATGATTATGGTACTGCGCGGATATACAATACAAACACCAACGTTTTAAAGTTGGAAACAAGGGGGGAGGGCAGAATACATAAAAAAAATAGAGATAGACAATAATAATAATCATGAAGCAAGGAAGAAAAATAACAAGAAAAACTATTAAATAAATACAGAAGTAAGATATTTGAAAGAAAAAGTGAAAATGAAAGGCAAGAGAAAAAGACAAATTAAGGCAATGAAACATACTACAACTCAAAAAGTGGGAAAAAATGTGTTTAAAGTATGAATGGACACACACACACACACGTACGCTTTTTGAAGTACAACATTTTTAAAAAGCAGGGTGAAGAATTCAAAACAAAAACAGAGAAAACAAAAACAAAAGAAAAAAAAAGTAAAAATAAAAACAAGAACAAAGTGAAACGTGAAATAGCGAAAGAAACAAATACATCAAGACAAGAAAAAAAAAACTGAGAGTTAAAGAAAAAGATTCCAAAGTGTCACAATTGACTTTTATTCAGTTTTCTATTTAACAAAGTTTTCTTCTTTTCTATCTACAAAGACGCATAGAAAACGTTGCCTATGTTACAAAGTTGCAAAGTGGGAACGCAGGTGAGCTTCGAGTTCAGAGCCGCCGCTGCAAAAGAGTTCATGGCCAACTTAGCAACACAAAACACTGAACTCGAAAAGTGGTTTCATTTTTGGCTTTCACTGACTTGTTTCTCTCCTAACCAAGCAGACGACATCAATGCTAACATGCTAGCTGACAAACGCAACCGGCTACTATAAACTAGTATCACTGGAAATCAAGTGTTTACCTGAGCTCACATCAGTCAAATCAAGTTTTTCTGGGTGGAAGATTTCAACGCTGACAGTTTTCGTTGCGAGAAGGTTTTGTCAATGTGAGAGAATCTCTGTGGAAAAAGGCTAATGAGTGTGACTTATTTAAATGACATTGCGTCTGTCAGGGATGGGCAACTGGCAGCCCGGCATTTTGATTCATTACAAAATAAATAAACACATTTAGGGGCAAAAAAAAAAAATCTTCGGGGAGACCCGTGCATAAATTCCCTATATAAAACACAATAAACATTTTTGGGGTTTGTTTTTGAGGGTGGCAAACTAAAGTTTTTCACGTAAAATGTATATTGGAGGTGTATCAGCCTTTTTTGAAGAATATTTTTGTTTTTGTTTTGTCCAAAAAAAACCTCAAAACGAACTCCAATATATTTCAATGGGTGACAAATATACGCAGCTTTTGGCTATTCGCGGGTGCCTCGCTAGTTCCACTGTTTCCCTTTAAGCTGTAACATCACCATTTCATATGAAAAGATGAAATATGTGAAGAGACGATGTTGAATAAAAAAAAAATCAGAGATATGCATGTATTTTGTCCGTATTTAAAATGTTTGTCCTACATCTGTTAAGGAAGTGAGTGGTCCTATGTGGCCCCCCTCCATCATTTAAGATGGCCAAACCTGGTCTACTGTATGTATGGGCAGCACGGGGGGGGGGGGGGGGGGGGGGGGCAATTGCGGTTAGCACGTTCACCTCAACGAGGCGATCCGGGTTCCAACCTCCTGCTCAGGCCTCTCCGGCATCAGGCTCCTTCTTCTTCTCTTTGACTTTGCCCGCAGACGTCTTTTTGGAGACTTTCTTGTCTCCTGGCTCCTTGTCTCGCTCCTTCTTCTCTTTGGAGGACAACGCCAACTCCTTCTTAGCTTCCTTGGCCTCCTCCTTGGCCTCCTTGCTCGACTCCTTCCTGGTGTCCTTCTTCTCCTTGGACGACTCTTTCTTCTTCACCTCGCCAGCCGCCGCCGGCTCTTCTCTCACGGCGCCCTCCGATGGCTCACTGGAGACTTTCTTGTCTTTATCTGAACGACAACGATGACATCGTCAGCGGGGATGTGGGCACGCGGCTTTTTCAACGTCTTTGTTTTTCCCAGTCGAAGGCAGGGTTAGAATAGTTTTGGATTTCATGGTCATTAGTTTTAATTTTATATTTCTTTTTTTACTCTAAAGATGGGCCAAAGTAACCCAATGTGGGTCAAAAAGGGACAAAGTCGATTGGACACAAATCTTTGGGTTATTTTTTTACAAAATAACATTCTTTTTTTGTTGTTGTTTTGTACAAAACGACCGACCATTGATGTGGGTGTTACTGAAACCACCCACACTTTTATCTGAACATGTGGGGGACACTTCTTCTAGGGGAAGCATGTCCACTGAAAACAGAACTGGGTCAACGACGGAACCTTGAGGGACTCCACACTGGAGAAGTGCTAGGGATAAGTAGGACACAGGATGATTAACACAGCCCCCAATTTTTGTTTTGTTGTAAGGTGAGAATGAAACCAGTTTCACACTGTATGAGGAATGGCACAACTGTTAGAACACCCACACTTTTCTCGCTCAGAGGGTTCAACATCCATTACGTGGGTATGGCGTGGCCACGCGAGCTCGTTTGTTATGTGACCTCAGACGGGTGCTGGGAATGCTAACGAGCCCTTTGTCGCGCCTCAGACGGGCCGTCGCAGCGCCACTCCGATGGGATTAGCTTTGACTTTTGTTGTCGCGCGCACGCGCGCACTCTTTAGCATGCGGACAAATTGAGCGACAACGGCACCTGTTGCATTACAAAGCACCGCCACTTAACTGGAGGACCCCCAACCACCAGGCCTCCCTCCCGGGGGCCTGTCGAAGACACATGTTCACACACACACGCACGCACGCACGCACGCACGCACAGGCAGTACACACACTAGCAGCAGCTTGAATCGGCTGCGTGATAAGATGATAAGAGGATGCTTGTCTGCCTACAATGAGACGCTCTTCTTATCTCCATGAGAACATTTACAGACCACAGACTGGTGTCTCCCCCTTCACTCTGTGTGTAATTTTGAAATATAATTGAATTTTTCTTTCCTTAATATTGTGATTCCGATTGAATATGCAATGAATAATTCAAGGTCTTTGTCCCATGTTATTTTTTTTAACAAGCACCACCAAAAAAAAAAAAAATGGTCTGCATTACGATAATATCAGATTTTTGGGGGTCATATAGGTTTGACTCACGCTAATATAAAAGCAAACAAATCATTCATATGAAAGAGAGTATAGAGTTGTTACCTTACGAAAACACTTTTTCCAATCTTTTAAGCGTTCACTACGACAACATCACAAAATTCCACCAAATGCGGCGTAAACATAAACATAAGTCACTCGCGTCGCGTCCAACGCATGGTGTTGCCCGGTACACGTTCGCACCTATCTACGTGAATTGCATTAATCAATTCAAGTTTGATTTGACCTTAGCATAATGACAGCTAGCTGCTTGCTCAACTGGTAGATCATGGGACCTTTAATATCAGTGTTGTTGGTTTGACGGCCCCCTGCCCACCCACACATTGGGTGGCAGCTTGATGTGAGAATCCTAATGTGAATTTTTGTTTTTACAGTAGTATTCATGTGTGCCTTGGAGGCCGGGGTGGCCGATTATTTTGATTTAGCGTGACTGTCTGGTCTTTGCAAGTGTGCTCATTTTGAAGGTGTGTGTTTGACTGTTTGTCCTGTTCAATAAACAGCTGAAAGTGCATCAGCGGCGGCCCACATGCGAGGGGATTAAAGAACACGGGACCCCTGCAGACTAGTGGCGCGGCACTTGTGGATTTGCAGATCGTTTTTCAATCATTTAGTCATTGCAACGTTAATGTGGTTGAACAAAATGGGGACAAAACACAACTTGTCATTTTTGGGGGCTAAAACAGTCATTTAAGTTGGAACAACTTTCAAATACGAATGATTGACATGGATGGCAACCGATGTAGATTAGCACAACAAAACAAGCAAGTTGTTTGCTCCAAAACAAATGGCTGAGTTGTTTTGACTGATACACTGAAGTTGGGGGACAACACAAAGAGCAATTAGTCCTGCAAATTTGTAGTTATTGTTGCCCAATGTGGAAAAGTCCATTTTCACAACAGCAAAATTGAAAATATTTTGTTGAATTGCCCAGCCTAAAATTTGATGGAAGTTTGTCGCCATGAAATTTTGAGTTCGCCCATTTTTTTTTTTTTTTTTTTTACAATGCACTACACACTGAAATTCAGTCAGCCCAGAATCAAACACACATACACACTGCAAACACATCCGCGCGCGCACGATGTGCAGTGGGTTGGCTGCGGGCAATCTGTGCGGCCGCCTGTATTTTGACGACGGCTGCGTGCAGTTGAATGCAGCGTCGCTAACAGGCCTGAGCAAGCGGAACGTGCGGGCTTTGAACGCGCCGCAGATAATCCACGGATCCTCATCTCACATGCACTTGGCTTTTTTCGTCTTCAGTTGGCGACATAAAAAGATGAACACTGACAGGAAACTGCATTGTAGTCTACTCGGTCTATCTAATTCATTACAAGGGTGAAATATGAACAAAAAACAATCATATTTGCAATACTGAGCTAACACTCGCACTAAACAAGCCAACATTAGCCACGCCTGCTACATTGGTAGCATGACTTATTCATCAGAGAGTTTTACAACACACCCAACGAGGGCTATCTATCGGTTTGAAGTTTAATTTTTTTTTTTGTAAAAAAATAATGGTGATAAACGTAGCGGTCGAGCAGAAATGTGGCTAATCCCGCCTCGATTGTGAATTCTCACAGGTGCCTAAATTGTCTATGCTCTGCTTCTCCAGTTGCTGGCAAATGAGGTATTGGCATTTTTTATTTTTTTTTTAAATCCAGTGGTGGATATTCCTGACAGGTATGAAAACGTTTTGAATAGATGATCTCTTTATATGATGGATTTTTACCTACCAAGGGCGGATGTGGAACATGAAAAAAATATTTTAAAATCTGCGAAATAGCAATGGTGCAGACGATAAATTCTAATGACAAAAAAGGGAGAATTTTTTTCCCCATGGAGCTGAAGCTTTTTAAAAAGCACCAAATATGATTAAAACATCCACGCACATACTGTATATGTATCTGCTGTACATACATATAATTATGATATAATAAGCAGCTGACGTGGAGGACAAGAAGCACTCATTGTTTTTTCTTGCTAGTGAAAATGAAACACCTCCGCCGCTCGTTTGTGGGGAGCACAGTATAATGAGCGTATTCCCTCGATGCCGGCGAATGGAACGACACTAGGCCGGATTTCCCGACACACTGATCCGTCTGAAGAAGCCGACTTAGCGCCTAAGTGTCGCAAAAGAGGGAAAAAAAAAGAGCCTACAAGAGTCTACAAACGGAGGCTTTTTCGCTTGCTGCCATCTTGTTTTACGTCAATGTTTGCGGACGTTTGCGAGGGCTCCCTCGAGAAAAACTCAAAGTTGACGGACGGACGTGCAGGTGCTCAGAGCGTTTTCCCAGCTCTGGACTTTGTGTTTTTACTCTTAGCCATTAGCTTCCCGTCATAGTTCATATTTCCATGTGCCTCCATGTGTGCTTTGCTCTTGAAAAGGGGTCACAAAGATGGAATTGTTTGCAAATGTCATGACGGCACCAAAAAGTGTAAAACGAGAAGAACAACTTTGCGGTTCATTTACGTTCAATGTTGGGAAAGTTACTTCCCAAATGTAATCTATTTAATAATAACCAAACCCATTTGTCTCACAATTGCTCAAAGTCTATTTCTGGGCCACTTTCCGTCATGGGACATCCAATACACTTTTACTAAATGTGCGGAATTCTCAAGTGTGACATTTATTCCTCGACTGCCGCCTCGCAGCACATGCCAAGGAAAGCTTTGACATGGAGTGTGAAAAGGTACCGAGACATCACGCCCGGCTAGCTCAGTCGGTAGAGCATGAGACTCTTAATCTCAGGGTCGTGGGTTCGAGCCCCACGTTGGGCGAATGCTTTTGAGGACACGCTGGGTCTCAAACCCGAGTCCGGGTGTGCCAGGCTGAGGTTAGGCTTTCCCATTTCATTATGGCAATCTTGCTTCCTACTTCGGCTGACTCCAGATGACCTACTGCAGTGAGCCTACTCCATGTCATTTCTTTTCAAACAGAATCAAGAAAAATGGTGCCTCTGATACCACCTCCAAAGCGGGCAACACAATGTGCTGACTTTCAAGGGCAGTGTGAAGAGAGAAGGCAGCCAAGCAAGCCCGGCTAGCTCAGTCGGTAGAGCATGAGACTCTTAATCTCAGGGTCGTGGGTTCGAGCCCCACGTTGGGCGAAAACATTTTGGGGTGAACTGGACTATGTCTTTGTCAGGCAGGAGAAGTTCCAGAAGACCTTAGTTTTCCCTCATTCCCACAAACATTAGAAACGAACACGCTGTGACGGCAGTTTGACTTTGCCTATCGGATGGTCGGCTGGGACACCTTCGATCCTTCCCATTCCAAGACGGTCCTTCCCCACGAACATGGAGACCGACAGTTCGACTTCCCATCCGCTGTCCGCTACTCCCTTTTACACAATTGCCCTGGCGCCTTTGATGCCACCTTCAGCACCAGGAAATTGCAGCCTTCATCCTCCCATTCGGCGTCAAAAGCCGCAGACAAAACACAGGACAAAGTCGACCGATGCTACCTCTCCAACGCTGCAAAATTGCTCCCTTCACCCGTTTGCACCGGAAAATAGGAGCTTTGAGGGACAGTGGCAAATGTTTCAAAAAGCTAGCTCCGTCGGTGGAGCGTGAGACTCTTCATGTCGAGGTTGTGGGTTTGACTCCCACGTTGGGCGAGAGCATTTTCAAAGGTCTTACAAAGCGAAAGTCGTTGCAGAGCGTAGCTTAGCGATTGGACGAAATTTGGTAGAAGGCAAGTCCGAGCCGAGCTGCTTCCAGACGTTAGCGTGTGCGTAAAAGTCGGACGTCTGTGCGCGTGTCCGCTGAAAACAAGCGGAGGGTAGTCGCCGTGTAACGCAGATGCACAAAGGCAAAGCGAGCCACGCTGAAGGCCACAACTTCAATGCTCGCTCGCTCGCTAGCTGGCTGCTTGAATGGGTGCGGTTTAGTGGGCGGATTCATTCCCGTGGTCGTCCGGGATATTTTCTCTCTGGACAAGAAACGCCCTGCGAGCACCAACACACGCAAAGGCACACACAATATGCAGACGACCGTGTGGTGGTCTGCTCAAAAAGTGTTTTCCATTACTATAAAATCGCGTAAAGTGTTTCAAGTCTGCTGGTGTGAAATCTGTCGCGCACACGCACAAGCGCGAGCGCACACATACACGCCTCCATCAACTTCCTCATGCGCTCAGAACTCTTGTCTAAATAGTCGGCCACATCAGAGAGGACGTTTACAACACTGGCTGAGTGACACACACACACACACACACACACACACGCACACAAAGTGCATTTGCAGCTGTACATACAGCACTACATATGTCATCTTACTAAAAATGAACATACACAGACACACGCACGCACGCGCACACACGCACAGTGACAACGCAGCATAAACAAAGACAACCAGTGTGGGCGACTTTGATTTTCTGTGCAGACAACAGAGTCCATCACTGTGTAACGCACACACACACGTATACACACCCGCACGCACGCCATTTAAACGCAATGTGTATCGCGTGAACCCACAAGCCTGGAATCCACCCCATTTTCACGCAGCGATCGAAAAATGCGAGATGCTCAAGAGTCTCGTGGCAGGAATGCTAAACTTAGCATTTAGCTCTGGATTTGAAATCATTTGGTTCAGAACCGGAAGCTTCTGAGCGAGTGCTGACACGGACTAATGCTACCAGCACCAGCATCCAGCCCGGCTAGCTCAGTCGGTAGAGCATGAGACTCTTAATCTCAGGGTCGTGGGTTCGAGCCCCACGTTGGGCGGCTCCCTTTTACAAGGAGCCTTCCCTTCTTATCAGTTTTACTCGCGCTCGTCAGAAATGTTTGCAAATGGGCGAGTTTGTGAAAGGTGAAACGTGCATAGGTGGAGTGTTGCTTTCAACATTTCTATGGTCCCACGTCAGCTTCACTTCAAACCTGAGTTGGTAGTTTTATCTGTAACCTCTGCCTGGTGAGCCTATTGTGCTCATTCATGTTAGCTTATAACCATTTCATTCATTATTGTTTTAGTTGTGATGTGGCTGGACAATCTCTCAGTACTTGCAAGTAATTATTTGGACGACTACTTTGTACATTTACGTGAGTCATTCTATTCTTTTTTGGCTCCTCTGGTTCCAAATGAGTAAGTCCCAAAATTTGAATGGCTCAAACTGGACTCTTCTTGGTCGTTTACCTTTACCACTTTACCACTTTAATGGCCGCGCTTTCCATGGAACGTGCGTGAGACAAGAGAGTCACAAACAAGAGGACACTTGCCTTGATTAAACCTTTATAAATTACCCATGAACTTGGATGACTGAAAATCTCACGCAGGCATCCTCGCAGTGAGTATATTTGGACATGCTGTCATATAACAGCCACCCAAAAGCCTCTCGCCCAACGTGGGGCTCGAACCCACGACCCTGAGATTAAGAGTCTCATGCTCTACCGACTGAGCTAGCCGGGCTTGAGAGAAGCCTGGAAACACACACACACACATTTGTGGCCTTACTCTGGTGGGCTTGAAAACTGTTAAAAAGGTCACTATGTGTGTGTGTGTGTGCATGTGTGGGTGTTTGTATGTACAAGACTGTAAACACAACACAAAGTCTCTACTGTTCAACTATTAAGATTCTTCCCACATACTCCATTTCTTTCTTTGCTACTTTCACTTCAACTTCACTTGACTGCCTTGCTGTTGCCATAGACACGGGGCACACGCACGCACGCACGCACGCACACACACACACACGCATGCACGCACGCACGCACGCACACAAAGCTGTCATAAAATATCAAGTTGGTGGAAATCAGTAAATTTGCTTGCTAACAACAAGCGACAATGCTGCTCGAGTGCGACGAGCGCTTCCCGCCAGCAGGTTCGGATTGAACACAAACAAGCATTTGGCAACAAAAGAGCCTCGCCCAACGTGGGGCTCGAACCCACGACCCTGAGATTAAGAGTCTCATGCTCTACCGACTGAGCTAGCCGGGCCCCTTTTTAAAAGCTCTTAAAAGGTTTTGCAGATTTGACAAGTTATCATGACTTGAGAGGCACTCTGATTTCATATTCAATTTCGTGGCATTTTAAGCAACTTTCACTTTATGATGTGACTGCCACTTTAAGAGTGTTCCTGTGGCCCAAGCCAGGCAGCGTTTCGGCCATAAATCAAATACATGTTGGCATGCTGCATTCCACACGCACACATATACATATGGGCACACGCACGCTCAGTAAATACAGCTCACGCGCTCATATCCGAGCATGCATTCACCTGCAAAGCGATGCACTGCAAGTATGCATATGTCGCTGAATGAGAACAAACACACATAGGAAGTAGTCCAAAAGGATTGTGACACTGTTTATTTGACTGTAACCATGGTGTGTGAGCGTGTATTTAAACAATCGTTTTTGTAGTGGCGCAGTAGAAAGTTGTCAATAAATCAAGTCTGGGGGAAAAAAAAAAAAAAAAAAAAAAAAAAAAAGCGCTGTGAGAAGGCTGACAGAGGACTTGCCAAGACCTTTTCTGGCAGCCCGGCTAGCTCAGTCGGTAGAGCATGAGACTCTTAATCTCAGGGTCGTGGGTTCGAGCCCCACGTTGGGCGCAAGTGTTTTGGGGCCGTCAAATGCCCGAGGCTTCCTTCCAATTTTAGTTGTGCTCCACTGAAAAGAGGAGGCGCACCACCCCTGGCCTCACATTCAATTCATGTTGACCTGACAGATATTGACCAACAACAGCCACTCTCATCTTTCTGTTCGGCCTAAAGGCCTCAGTAGACCAATCCGACGTCAGCCAACTGTGACCGACGCCTACCCGGTGTGGAAAAAAACGACAAAAATACACCAGAATTCTACGCATGTGTGAGATGTAATACCCCATTCATACCATTGGCGCCGGTAGGCCTCACGGTTAGAAAAATGCAACCTTAAAGCTATTGGCAGAATATACAAACGTAAACAATACATTCTGCTATATTTTCCGCTCACAATGAACTCCCATGCGGAGCAAACACTCACGCTCTTGACACAATATTGTGAAATACTTTGCCAAAACTTGCTCTTGTACTTGTAAGAAAATTAAGGCATCAAAGGTGCAAGAGAAACCGCACAAAATGCCTCTCTTGCACCATAGTGACAAAGTTATCTTCTAGCTCTTCTTGACATTGTATGTCGAAACGCGGAGGGTGACGATGCGCAAAACAATCAAAATTCCCAAGGCTTCCCATCGCCGAGTTTATCCGCATCCGTCGCTTCCTGTTCTTGCCCCGTGTGCTGATTGGCTAGCTAACAGCCAATCAGAGTGAAAATGTCACGACTTACGATGCCGATTCAACAGGCTGAAATATCCACCAGATGCTTCCCGACGGGATCCGGTGTTACGACGGTGTTCTCTACACGGCGCAATCTGAAACAATCCCCCCCCCCCCCCCCCCCCGCCGTCGGATTGGTCTATTTAGGCCTCAAGCGTCCCGAGATGTAACCTGTTTAAAGCTATAATAGGTGTACCCTACCCCAATGACAAGTCATTAGACCCTTCAAGGTACAAATTTGGCCCCATTTTTGTGACAGTTGGGTTCTTGTAACAGTCAAGTTGTTCCTTCCTGATATTCTTTTTCTGACATGTTCTCTACTGACATGCTCGCTGCTAGCGTGTTTTCACTGCCGTTCTTTACGGACACGGTCCGATTGGGCCGAGACGGCGAGGCAGACAGACACAAACACGGAAGCGCAGAAGGGGGTCAGAGACAGAGAGGTCTCCAGGTACCGGAGGTGGTCATGGGAGAGCAACTGTACTTAAATATGACCACAGCAACACACTCACATGAGTGTATTGGTGTGTGTGTGTGCATGTGCGCGTGCGAGCGTGAGCTCAAGCTGAATGCGTTCTTTATCATGTCTCCCAGCGCTTGAAGGACAAGGACTCGTTTGGCTCTTTCGCTGGCTGTAGAAAGGTAAGCAGCGTCATTTTGCTAATGTGGAAAGTGAAAAATGCACCTGGGAAGCTGCTAATGATCATCAGGAAATTGTGCCGCGATGATTAGAGGCCCCGCTGACTTTGCTTCAAGTGACATATGGAAGCTCACTGGACATACTTCCCACTTGAAAACAAAGCTGTTATTCACCGACCAAGCAAAAAAGGTTGGATCATGCTGAGCGCATTGACTTGTTTACAGATTTTCAACTGCCAACCAAGATAGCATTTAGCATTAGCTAAAGTAATAACACAAACACCATTCACCGGATTGATGTTGAAACTTTTTGGGGTCTTTTGGAGGATGCCCTCCTGTTTTCCCCTCAAAACAACCCCAGTGTAGTTGTACAGAAAACAAAAGCAAGCGAGACACTACCCGATACGTCGTGTTCGGTGAAACCTAGCAGAATAGTGCAAAATCTATCAAATAGACTACGGTGCGATTAGAATAAACTGACATACAATGCTTCACAAAGATGATGCGCCTTATAACCCGATGCGCCTTATGTATGAAAATGTATTGAAATAGTCCCGTTCATTGATATTGCGCCTAATGCAACGATGAACCTAACGGTCCGAAAAATACGGTAGTTTTCTGTGTAAAAGAGGAATCTTGAAGAACTAACAATGGCAATTATGCGCTATAGAGGGGACATATGATATGAAATTGACTTTTTAATGTCTTGTGTACTAACATTTGCGTCTGGAGTGCCTGCCTAGCCATCAAATGTGAAAGTTTCAGTGTGTCTGCAGAACTACTAACATAGCTAACTGCTAATTGCAATTGCACCGGACAAAATATAGATGGGGAGGCGGGACTCAGGCCGGTCCCAGTGACACTCCCCACCAAGAATCAGGAAAACGCAACAGATGAAAAACTGTTGAATGAAAACTGATCTCCACAAGTGAGTGCTACTTACAGTAGTTCTCCGTCATTGCTTTCATTTTCAGTCATTATCTTCAAACATGTATTTGTTTAGTTGACAAACAAATGTACAATTTCACTTGATGGGGTCTTTAAACATGTTTAAAGCGTGTTAAAAATGTTTAATACGCATTTTTTGTTTGCCTTTATCGCAGATTTTCACTTCATCGCTGGAGGGTCTGTCAACGGAACCCCGGCGATAATCGGGGGGGTTTCGCTGTGTTCTCTTTAAATGTCAGCTGAAATGAACTTGGCTCTCAAGTGTGTGCCTGGCAAAGAGCGCACGCCGGCGGGGCGGAGGATGGCTGGTCAGACGGCGAGAGGAAGCGCGTACATTCCAGGCTAATCCTGATAGGACGCGGCGGGCCGGCATACAAGAACACGTCGGCCGGGGCACAAAACACACGTTGACACTTTGGCAGCCACGCTTATTTATGAGGAGCCGCTTTAAGCTTGTTTGCGCAGCGCTCGTGTGAAAGGATGCAAGCGCTTAGCGTGCACACGTGTGGCCTGAAGAATACGCGGCGTATTCTTTTAAAGAAACATCCTCCGAAGTGCGTGTGCGCGTTTTTGCCCAAAGGGAACAAAGACAGCAGTGTGTCCCGCGGAGAGCGAGAGTGGGCGAGACACATCCAGAGTATATTACTTATTTATCTAACTTAGAACTGTTTTATCCCACGTGCCATAAATCTAACAGCCTCTCCGCCCCGCACACACGCACGTGCGTGTGCGCACACATCTGTTACATGTTAGCTATTGTGTTTAACACACTGCCGTTGAGAGTTTTTCCTACGGCTCGCAATAAATCGTTAAAAGTCGCATTTAAGTCTTGTCGGGCCGATCGGATTACATTGTGTCTTGTCAAAAATGTATCAGGTTTTTCTTTTTTATGTGCTGCTTTCGCTGCAATTTCCCTGCAACAATGTCGTGAATGACAAAATACAACGTTCTCTCCCTAGATCACGATTCATCGGTCACATCTCTGCTATTGTATATGATTTTGTAAGGAATGATTTGAAGTTGCATGCCTTCGGCGTAGTACCACGTTCTGCCACAACATGCCGGGCAGCACTGAGATCTACTGGAAAAGTTGAAGTGTAAATAAAAGAAAGAAGAGGCAGATAATACTGTATTTTCATGAACATAAGGCACACTTAAAAGTCTTCAATTTTCTCCAAAATGTACGGGGCGCCTTATAATGCGGCGCGCCGTATGTGTGCGCCGAGTTTCACAATCTGTAAATGTTGTTGTTTGACTTTGATGAGTGCTCCGCTTGACTGACTGGGAGCACTTCTAGCCGACACGCTGCTTATATGGAGAAAAGGCGGACGTGACTGACGACGGCATGCGGACGTTAAATGGGGGAAGGGTGGGCGTAAAAGAGGACGCTAAAGACACGCCCCCAGCATATATATAGTGTATCCAGCATATATATAGTGTATGTGCATTGTGCAAAACAACATCGAAAATGATGATGTCATAATTTGAGATAGAGCTAGGAGCTGGGACGTTCGAGACCAGGTGTAAGCCTTCATTCATATGATGGGCGGAGCAACGAACATTGGTCGAGTTTACTTTTTAATCGTCATGCATCATCATCACCTGTGTTGAAAAGCAACTATACTGGTGTTAAAATGTAAAGAGTAATGATAAGAATAAAGTGTATTATACAAAATAAATAATCCGTGTAGTAAGGACTGGAGAAAACTACTCAAGTACGGCAACAAAGTATTTGTACTCCGTTACTTCCCATCTCTGTTCTAACAATCCAAGTTCTATTTACTCAGAAACAAAGTGCATCTGTATGTGCTCTTTGAGGTGTTTGCTGAGGCAAAAAGGAGCTGCTCAAACACACTCGCAGGAGGTTGATTCGGGCTTCATTTCTCTCCGGACTCTATCTTCCTTTCCCGTGGCACCATTCATACACTTTGGCAAAGATAAGCGACGAGTGCACGCCATGTTTTCTCACGTTTTCAGATTACTTCCTGTTCTGCTCGATGTAACACATCCTTCCGTTCTGCAAAACACATTCCGACAGCCCGGCTAGCTCAGTCGGTAGAGCATGAGACTCTTAATCTCAGGGTCGTGGGTTCGAGCCCCACGTTGGGCGGCTGCCTTTTCGGACACAATTAGGTACTAGAAACTGTCATACTGGATAAGAGATCTGCCAGGACACCCACCCCAGTCTTGTTGGTAGCCTTATGACACACACACTAGAGAACACGCTAAAACTGAGATTTAGTCTTCACTGCCGTTCTCTGACTATCACAGAATTGCCGTTCCGCCACTCGCCCAGATGGAAAAATTGCCACCGTTGAAGGGGAATGTGAAAACACATCCCGACAGCCCGGCTAGCTCAGTCGGTAGAGCATGAGACTCTTAATCTCAGGGTCGTGGGTTCGAGCCCCACGTTGGGCGGCTGCCTTTTCGGACACAATTAGGTACTAGAAACTGTCATACTGGATAAGAGATCTGCCAGGACACCCACCCCAGTCTTGTTGGTAGCCTTATGACACACACACTAGAGAACACGCTAAAACTGAGATTTAGTCTTCACTGCCGTTCTCTGACTATCACAGAATTGCCGTTCCGCCACTCGCCCAGATGGAAAAATTGCCACCGTTGAAGGGGAATGTGAAAACACATCCCGACAGCCCGGCTAGCTCAGTCGGTAGAGCATGAGACTCTTAATCTCAGGGTCGTGGGTTCGAGCCCCACGTTGGGCGGCTGCCTTTTCGGACACAATTAGGTACTAGAAACTGTCATACTGGATAAGAGATCTGCCAGGACACCCACCCCAGTCTTGTTGGTAGCCTTATGACACACACACTAGAGAACACGCTAAAACTGAGATTTAGTCTTCACTGCCGTTCTCTGACTATCACAGAATTGCCGTTCCGCCACTCGCCCAGATGGAAAAATTGCCACCGTTGAAGGGGAATGTGAAAACACATCCCGACAGCCCGGCTAGCTCAGTCGGTAGAGCATGAGACTCTTAATCTCAGGGTCGTGGGTTCGACCCCCACGTTGGGCGGCTGCCTTTTCGGACACTATTAGGTACTAGAAACTGTCATACTGGATAAGAGATCTGCCAGGACACCCACCCCAGTCCTCATTGGTACCTTTACTACACGCACACTTGAGAATACGTAAAACAGACATTTAGTCTTCACTGCCGTGCTCTCACTATCACAGAATTGCCGTTCTGCCATACTCTGCAAAGCCCAGATGAAAAAATTGCCACCGTTGAAGGGCAATGTGAAAACACATTCCGACAGCCCGGCTAGCTCAGTCGGTAGAGCATGAGACTCTTAATCTCAGGGTCGTGGGTTCGACCCCCATGTTGGGCGGCTGCCTTTTCGGACACTATTAGGTACTCGTAACTGTCATA
The DNA here is from genome assembly GCF_054856515.1 of Filicampus tigris. Lineage (NCBI taxonomy): Eukaryota > Metazoa > Chordata > Actinopteri > Syngnathiformes > Syngnathidae > Filicampus > Filicampus tigris. The sequence continues at coordinate 1,728,819 of NC_141224.1, read as the reverse complement.
CTGGATAAGAGATCTGCCAGGACACCCACCCCAGTCTTGTTGGTAGCTTTATGACACACACGCTAAAACAGAGATTTAGTCTTCACTGCCGTGCTCTGACTGTCACAGAATTGCCGTTCTGACACACTCTGCAGCGCCCAGATGGAAAAATTGCCACCGTTGACGGGTTTTGTGAAACCAGATTAACGTAGCCCGGCTAGCTCAGTCGGTAGAGCATGAGACTCTTAATCTCAGGGTCGTGGGTTCGACCCCCACGTTGGGCGGCTGCCTTTTCGGACACTATTAGATACTAGAAACTGTCATACTGGATAAGAGATCTGCCAGGACACCCACCGTAGTCCTCATTGGTACCTTTGCTACACGCACACTTGAGAATACGTAAAACAGACATTTAGTCTTCACTGCCGTGCTCTGACTGTCACAGAATTGCCGTTCTGACACTCTGCAACGCCCAGATGAAAAAATTGCCACCGTTGACGGGTTTTGTGAAAGCAGATTAACGTAGCCCGGCTAGCTCAGTCGGTAGAGCATGAGACTCTTAATCTCAGGGTCGTGGGTTCGACCCCCACGTTGGGCGGCTGCCTTTTCGGACACTATTAGGTACTAGAAACTGTCATACTGGATAAGAGATCTGCCAGGACACCCACCCCAGTCTTGTTGGTAGCTTTATGACACACACGCTAAAACAGAGATTTAGTCTTCACTGCCGTGCTCTGACTGTCACAGAATTGCCGTTCTGACACACTCTGCAACGCCCAGATGGAAAAATTGCCACCGTTGACGGGTTTTGTGAGACCAGATTAACGTAGCCCGGCTAGCTCAGTCGGTAGAGCATGAGACTCTTAATCTCAGGGTCGTGGGTTCGACCCCCACGTTGGGCGGCTGCCTTTTCGGACACTATTAGATACTAGAAACTGTCATACTGGATAAGAGATCTGCCAGGACACCCACCCCAGTCCTCATTGGTACCTTTACTACACACACACTTGAGAATACGTAAAACAGACAAATTAGTCTTCGCTGCCGTGCTCTGACTACCACAGAATTGCTGTTCCACCACACTCCGCAACGCCCAGATGGAAAAATTGCCACCGTTGACGGGTTTTGTGAAACCAGATTAAGGTAGCCCGGCTAGCTCAGTCGGTAGAGCATGAGACTCTTAATCTCAGGGTCGTGGGTTCGACCCCCACGTTGGGCGGCTGCCTTTTCGGACACTATTAGGTACTAGAAACTGTCATACTGGATAAGAGATCTGCCAGGACACCCACCCCAGTCCTCATTGGTACCTTTACTACACACACACTTGAGAATACGTAAAACAGACATTTAGTCTTCGCTGCCGTGCTCTGACTGTCACAGAATTGCCGTTCCGACACACTCTGCAACGCCCAGATGGAAAAATTGCCACCGTTGACGGGTTTTGTGAAAGCAGATTAACATAGCCCGGCTAGCTCAGTCGGTAGAGCATGAGACTCTTAATCTCAGGGTCGTGGGTTCAACCCCCACGTTGGGCGGCTGCCTTTTCGGACACTATTAGGTACTAGAAACTGTCATACTGGATAAGAGATCTGCCAGGACACCCACCCCAGTCCTCATTGGTACCTTTACTACACACACACTTGAGAATACGTAAAACAGACATTTAGTCTTCGCTGCCGTCCTCTGACTACCACAGAATTGCTGTTCCACCACACTCCGCAACGCCCAGATGGAAAAATTGCCACCGTTGACGGGTTTTGTGAAACCAGATTAAGGTAGCCCGGCTAGCTCAGTCGGTAGAGCATGAGACTCTTAATCTCAGGGTCGTGGGTTCGACCCCCACGTTGGGCATCTGACTTTTCGGACACCATTAGGTACTAGAAACTGTCATACTGCATCAGAGATCTGCCAGGACACCCACCCCAGTCTTGTTGGTAGCTTTATGACACACACGCTAAAACAGAGATTTAGTCTTCACTGCCGTGCTCTGACTGTCACAGAATTGCCGTTCTGACACACTCTGCAACGCCCAGATGGAAAAATTGCCACCGTTGACGGGTTTTGTGAGACCAGATTAACGTAGCCCGGCTAGCTCAGTCGGTAGAGCATGAGACTCTTAATCTCAGGGTCGTGGGTTCGACCCCCACGTTGGGCGGCTGCCTTTTCGGACACTATTAGATACTAGAAACTGTCATACTCGATAAGAGATCTGCCAGGACACCCACCCCAGTCCTCATTGGTACCTTTACTACACGCACACTTGAGAATACGTAAAACAGACATTTAGTCTTCACTGCCGTGCTCTGACTATCACAGAATTGCCGTTCCGCCATACTCTGCAAAGCCCAGATGGAAAAATTGCCACCGTTGAAGTGGAATGTGAAAACACATTCCGACAGCCCGGCTAGCTCAGTCGGTAGAGCATGAGACTCTTAATCTCAGGGTCGTGGATTCGACCCCCATGTTGGGCGGCTGCCTTTTTGAACACTATTAGGTACTAGAAACTGTCATACTGGATCAGAGATCTGCCAGGACACCCACCCCAGTCCTTGTTGGTACCCTTACTACACACACGCTAAAACAGACATTTAGTCTTCACTGCCGTGCTCTGACTATCACAGAATTGCCGTTCCGCCACACTCAACGCCCAGATGGAAAAATTACCACTGTTGACGGGTTTTGTGAAACCACATTAACGTAGCCCGGCTAGCTCAGTCGGTAGATCATGAGACTCTTAATTTCAGGGTCGTGGGTTCGACCCCCACGTTGGGTGGCTACCTTTTCGGACACCATTAGGTACTAGAAACTGTCATACTGGATAAGAGATCTGCCAGGACACCCACCCCAGTCTTGTTGGTAGGTTTATGACGCACACACTAGAGAACACGCTAAAACAGAGATTTAGTCTTCACTGCCGTGCTCTGACTGTCACAGAATTACCGTTCCGACACGCTCTGCAATGCCCAGATGGAAAAATTGCCACCGTTGACGGGTTAGGTGAAACCATATTGAGACAGCCCGGCTAGCTCAGTCGGTAGAGCATGAGACTCTTAATCTCAGGGTCGTGGGTTCGAGCCCCACGTTGGGCGAGGCTCTTTTGTTGCCAAATGCTTGTTTGTGTTCAATCCGAACCTGCCGTTCTGCTACTCTTACTACGTCCAAAACTGGGAAAAAACAGGGTCCCTTTATCATATACATTTCGTGTTGGTACCTTCTGACAAACGCCGGCGCCCAGATGGGAGAATTGACACCGTTGACGGGTTATGTGAAACCACATTCAGACAGCCCGGCTAGCTCGGTCGGTAGAGCATGAGACTCTTAATCTCAGGGTCGCGGGTCCGAGCCCCACGTTGGGCGGTTGCCTTTTAGGACACTTTATTAGGTACAAGAGACTGTCATACTGGATCATACGCACACACAGCTGCATGGGCGAGCGCTTGTCGATGTCAAAATGATCTCAGACGTGATGACATCACCAACTAATGCTCTCTTATCAGCTGTCTTCTCGCCTCGCATCGCCTCACCTCACCGCCGCATTCGTCTCATGCTTTTACAGCTCTCAGCGGACGCTCCTTCACGTACACCAAAGTGCGTGTGTGTGTGTGTGTGATTATTTATTGAGGGACAGAGAGAAGAGGCGTGGAGGCCAGATGACCTCAGCTTGAGTCCGTTTCGTGTTCACACCGTGCTTTGGCTCGCGTTAGCTCGTCTCCACCTGACTTGAAATCAACTTGATGAGCCGGAGCCTTTGCCAAGATCGTGGAGATGTGTGTGTGAACACTCAGCAGCTGCATGGGGGCGTCGTTGGGGGAGTTGTACAGGTGGACGGGAAAAAAAAACCTAATGAGGCCGCCTGATGACATCTTTATGTGGTGGACGGTAAAGGTTAGCCGTTATTGGTTGCCACGGCGATGGTGGACTGAGAGGCGGCGCTGTCATGGCTCGAGATGTTCCAATTAAAGTCAAAATATGCACAAGGAGGGGATGGCACAAGTAAGAACACTTCCACTAAAGTAGTGTTACCATTCCTTTGTGGACTGTTTGAGATTGACTGGCATGTGTTTCTGTGTTGAGCAGAGCACACACACAAGGAGATAATTGGGCCGACGTTGAGCCCAATTCCCTCTTTCCGTCAAAGACGGCAAAGGGACAGATTACACCGGTCAACAAATCGTAAATATGAAGTCTGTTGACTTTTCAAGATGCAAAATCTTCACGCGTAATAGGATGTAGGACCCAGTTGGGCCGATCCATAAACTCCACGGCGGCTCAAAATGGGATCAAAGGCGGCAAAGGCTTGACGATGCGATGTCTCTAAAGATGATCCTGAGTATTATCCGGAGGTGTGGTTGATATAAAGAGTGATTTTTCCTGCACAATCTCTGAAATCGTAAACGTTAAACGTACGCAAATCGTAAAGTGTGTGGTCAACAACAGCCGTGGACTGATTAACTGATTGTGGCTTTCAATGTAACGAAAGCCATTCAGGAAGTTTGGTTGAGATAGCGCTGCATTTTGGTCATCTGCTTCCATTTACACACACACCTACGATGGGGCCCATTTAAAAAAAACAAAAAAAAAAACATATTTCCCCTTTTCCATCAAAGTTTGACTTATTGGATGTCTCTGATGACAATTGTGAGTGATTCTCCTCTGGTGTGACATTTTTGAGTCATTTTCCCCCAGACTAAATCATTCAGTCGGGTTAAGAGAGGCGCAGTGGCACCGGAACTGACGTCGCCTAGGACTTAATGACGGCTAAGTGCGGAACTCTCAGAGCGGCGTCGACGAGTACAAGTTGTTACCACTTCCAGAGAAAACACCACAACACACACGGCCACTTATGAATCCGGCCCATTGCAAAATGTTTTTCACGGCTAATGTGCTTCCAAAGCAGCGGCGCGCTGCTATCTGATTGGCCAAATGCCAGGAAGTAATCGTTTGTGGGCAACCTTGAGATTTCGGGGGCAGTTTCTCAACATCATATTCTTGAATTGTTGCATTAAAATAAGGATGGTTCTTTATTCCGGCACCTGAATGGGTGGTGTTGAGTTAATATTGTTAGTAGTAGGTCATGATGCGATTGTTCTCTCCACCATTATTCCAGTGTGTGTGTGTGTGTGTGTGTGTGCGCGCGTGTAGCCATGTTCTCATAGGCAGGTCATGTCTGGGTCAATCTCTCTGGCTCCAGCACTTCCCCGCTTTAACCCCTTCATATCCCCCCCACCACCACACACACACGCACAATGAAAGCAATGTTGTATATGTGTGGTGTGATGAGTACAAGTAGTGTATTCCAGCTCTAAAACGAGAGTCCATGGCTCCTAAAATAAGTTGACCGGGATTGGGAGCGGGGCACAGCCGTCACAGAGAAACCTTTGTCCCATCTTCACTTCAAGTATCGGACACTAAAGCCCCGTTTCACACAGTTACGAGAAAATAATCCATAGGTCTACATCCCGTTCAAATACAAAATCAAGCATGTTTACATTTCATTGATGTCTGTAATGCCTTAGGGATACATATTACGTACATCAACAGAAACTGTACATATTGAGGGCATTGCACATAACGTAATCAATTCTGTTTTCTGTATTTCAGCGCCGTGAGCTGACGCTATTTAAAAAAAAATTTTTTTTTTCAACCAGCCTTACCATTGACATATTATTTACTTCTCGTACTTACTTATAGTAATCAATCAGCAGAATTGTTGAGCTGGCAAACATTACCGGGTTATACCACTTCTTACAAAGATCCTTTTTATTTTTTTAAAGTCCCATCCCTAATCGACAGTATCTATCCATAGCTGTGGACGTACACAATGCATTCATTCTCATGTGTGTTTTACACAGAACCCACAAAGTGGTCCCGTAAAATCAAGATTTGCAAACAAAAACCGCGACACAGCAGCGAAAAAAGCCGTGAGCCAAAACGAGTCCGTTTTTATTGATTTTCAAGATGCCCCCCCCCCCCCCCCCACCGCCCCTTAAAAGATGATTTCAGCGCAGCAGCAGCAGCACACGTCAGGTTGCGTGGTTCCCAAATCCAAGGCAGGCTTCCACTCTCCTGAGCCATCACAACAACGTGAGAGCGCGGCGCACACGCCAGCGCATCCCTGCAGACATTCCAGCGGTTTGCGGTGTGATTGATGGGAGTCGGCAGAACTGCTCCCACTGGGATGTTCCCGCTTAATTGCTGTCTGTCCACGCACACGCGCACACACACACGTTACAAGCAGAGTGGGCTTTCATGTGAACATCGCATCGCCGCATGGTGAATCTGGGGGGGGGTGCTTGCCACTGTTCGTTCAAAGAGCACGGCACTTTTTAAAAATGATCAAAGAATGTGTGCCTATCAGTGGCGGGAAGTACCTGAGTGCAAAAAGCAAGAGATCAGCCTTAATGTCTTGAATTCACAAACGGATCTGCGAAACGATATCGATTTTGTTTGTGCTACGACGCATCAAATAGAGTGCCTGAAATAACTTTGGGAAGTTTGGGAATCCATCTTGGTGTTACCAGCTCAAACACCAGCAGGTGTAATGGCCGTCTGGTCACAGCACACTCTGCGCTGCTTTTGTTGTCTTTCGGCTTGGAAACGCCACTCCGTGTTGGGCAAAGTCCGCGTAGAGTCGGCAGGCTCTTCCGAGTTTTGGTCATGTTGCGTGAAGATGTTTACGGGAAGCGAACTGAGCACAAGCACAGTGATTTTTTTTTTTTCCCCTCACGCTTATTTTAGAGGGCATAACTCAATTCTACAGTGTCCTGTGCACTGATACAATTTCTGTTGTGATATGGCGCTATCGCATTCAAACGGATTTGAATCGAATCGAATAAATGCAACGGTCGCTTCCTGTGATGACCTCGCCTGCCTCATAACGGCCTCATCGCCAGAACCTTCCAAAATTATTGGAACGGCAAGGTCAATTGCTTTCTCTTTGTTGTCTACTGAAAGACAACTCGGTTTCGGGTCAAAAGACGAATATGAGACAAACGTTCAGAAATCCTGTTTTGATTTCACGATGTTCTCTAGGGCTGCACAATATGTCGAAAAAAAACATCATGATGATGATAATGGCACGTGCGATATGCGTTTCGCAAAGATGTGCAACAAGTTTCATATGGAATTGTATGCTTTTAGCTGACTGACCCATCGGTTGCAACATAACTACATGCGATACGTAACATGATTTCTTTTTTTTTTTTTGCTAAGTTAATAAGAGGAAAACTATTTTGTGTGTCAAGATGTGTTTTCATTGTCCCAGCTGCCAAGCCATCAAAAAAGATGTACAGTGGACCCCCGCATACTCGCGGTTTGGCGCACGTAGATTCACATATTTCAAATTTGTTTCCAATATTTTAAACAATGTTTGCTTCTTTTTTGTCAATTGTACACGGATATCGTAAATAGCGGGGTCCACTATATAGAAAAACATTTCAACGGAAGCTGACTCAGTAGTTCTATTTTAACCAGAGTCTACCCCCCGGACCCCCCCTCAACAAATATCTGTGCTACTACCTAAGTAGAGAGAGTAAGTACTTTAACCACATCTAGTGTGTATTACCACTGTGTGTGTGGGGGTGTGTTTCAGTGACAAAGCAGCGGCAGCATTACGGGGCTGTAAAAATACACAAAATGTAGGAATGTGCAGTCAGCGGAGCGATTTGACACAGAACCGCACACGCGGCGTAATTATAGCTCGCCTATCTGGACTCAGTCATTTGAAGAGAATCCGTCTGCACCACTTCCACTGCAGCGTGAAAGCGACACGGCAACATGGAGTCTGCAAAGAGTCGACAGGAAAGCTGGCCGAGGCCGCATCCGAAACGAATACTTTGGCTTTGGGAATAAACACTTTATAAATAAGGATTGCTTTGCTTGTACTTGAGTACTTATAATATTGATAACTAGGGTGGACAACTGTAACAAGAATGCTGATGTTGTTTTAAATGAGAGAGCAGTATGGGGTCCCCCGAGGATACGTCCTCTCTCCACTGCTCTTCTCCTGCACCTCGGCGCAACAAGCTATCAAACTCCTGAAGTTTGCAGACCGACACCACGGTCGTCGGCCTCATCAAAAGACGGTGACGAGTCTGCATACGGACAGGAAGTGCAGCAGGTGGCGCTCTGGTGCGGACACAACAGTTGAATACGCTCAAGACTGTAAAGATGATCGTGGACCTCAGGAAACCCTTCGCCTCAGCTGCCCCTCGCATTGTCCAACTGCCCTGTGTCAACCTACCAGCACTACTTTTTCCAGAATTTTACAAATAAAAGGCAGCTTGGAAATGAGTCCAAAATTTGACTGCACACCAATTTGAGGTCACCACCTCTTCCGGCTCTTCCCCTCAGGTAGGCGCTATCCAACCATGCACACCAAAACCAGCAGACATTCGCAGAGATTCTTCCCTCTTGCCATCAATTCCCTAAACAGTTGACTCAAACTCTACAGTGGCACTTGGCAAATGTTTGCCAATTTTGCCCATCCCTGCGGAACAGTATTACTGTACGGATCATTGAAACTTCAGCCCTCGACATACTTGAACAGTACAAATGTCGCCGATCAATATTCCACAGCACTGGACACTTTAAAACGCCACACGGAAAGACTCACTTGCAAAGTTCGACAAATAACAGGCCAAACGTGTGCTTTGCTTCAAGCTGTAAAATAGATCAAATAAAACAGAGAAGAACTAACGTGCTTATTTAAACACCAATATGTTCAACAAACCCGTGGAATTCCATCTAACAAAAATCCATTAGCTTAATGCTAACGTATATTTGAAACACCATAGACGTGCCAATTAAAGTTAGCATACATGTTACGGTATTAAAAACATTCATACAAGTGCTACTTTGATAAACATGTCGCAACAACATATAAACAGAGCATGCAACAAAACCCACTGGCATAGTCACTGGAACTTAGTTGGGGACCTTCTCCGCCTCTTCTTCGTACTCTTAATTTAGTATGTTGTGGGACAATGTACACAGAAGGTGCGCAACTCCAAATTCGGACCTGCCTGCGTACTCTAAAGACCACCACCAACAATAAGAAAAAGACGCTTAAAATTAGGGGGGTTCGCAATTCACACGTGTTGGACACACAAAGTGCGCACACATGAACACACCGTCCTCGGTTTCTATGGCGACGCTGGGCTCAAGGACGGCAGCCATGATGATTCATCGCAGTCGTAAATCTCACGCGGCGGCGGCGTGTTTTTACAGCACTTTCACCGCACAACATGGCTGTCAACACACATGCATACACACACACACACACACACACACACACACACACACACACACAAGCACATCCAGCAAAACACAGACTGACACCCTCCAAACTTCAGGCGCCGTGCAACACAGATGGGAAGCAGTGCGCAGTGATGGCGGCGCTTTTTCAAGAAATTGCTTGGAAATGCACAAGCTGCTTTCTTCCTGACTATTCTAAGCGTGCGTGTGCGTGTGCGTGCGCAGATGAGCTGAAGCGCACACACATTCGCCTGACACCGATTGTGTGCAAGGCAGCGTCAGCGTCCACTTCCTGTGGGCGTGGCCTGGCGTTTTGTCTTCATTAAAGCCTCTTCCTGCACTAACAGCCAGCACAGCACATCGCGACATGCTGCGTGCGTGCGTGCGTGTGCGCCAGGGTTGTAATAGTTTGGGATTTTTCATTATAGTTTGTTTTTATTCCATTTTGACTTTTGTTTATTACATTCAGAGAGTTTTAATTAATTTTTAGAGCAAATTTGTTAGTTTCTATTTGTTTTTGGCAAATGATTCCTTTTAAGGTGACTTTTTGTTAGTTTTAGTATACGTTTTAGTTTTTGTAATAGATGGGAGTGTTTGTCAAGTGCAATTTGGTGAATTTTAATACATTTTCAGAGCAAATTTGCTAGTTTCTATTTGTTTTTGAAAATGATTCATTTTAGATTAATTTTGATTAGTTTTAGTATAGGTTTGAACTTTTTTTTTAATTGATGGCGTGTACAAGTACAAGTACAAGATGAATAAAAGAAAAAAGGTCAGGTGTACTAAAGTAACCTACAGTTCTTATACGACTGCACTGAACAAAAAATGTTTGTATTTATGCTATTTTATTTTGTCAAGTGGTTGCACAAAATGAAATCATCTTGATCCAGATGCATTTTTTAACTAGATGTCAAAATGTATCCAGATGTTATCATTTCATGCAACCACTTGACAGAATAAAGTTGGGTCAATTCAACCAAGACTATTTTCAGTATGTTTGCGTGTTAGTTCCTACTAACTACAATAACCTCGATGTGCGTGTGTGGGCGACAGGAAAAAGATTGTGTGCATTTTTGCACGCCTGCGGCGTGTGCGGCTGTGTTATGAACGTAAGCGCATGCAAATGCGCATTTTTTTGCCGACCATCTTACAGCGTTCGACTGCCACAATGGGGGCATGTTGCATCTCTTAACACACACACACACACACCCACCCACACGCAATTGTGTGTTTTTCAAGCGTGTAATCACACCCTGGAGATAGCGTTGCTTCCCAAAACACGGAGGCAAACAGAGAATCCGACAGGCTGCTAAACAAATTGTTTTTAAACGATACTCAAAACCCACTTTGATGCATTTCAGCATCCACTGTTCACACAGGTGGATGGGAATGCTTTCTTTAACCCTTTCATGCACAGCAGTCACTACAGAGGACAGCTATTTAAAAGTTGCTCTCGCCTATATTTAGTAATCTAAAAAATATATTTATATTTTAAATAATTACATCAAATTATAATGAATGCGTGAAAGGGTTCAAATATTTTCTAAAATTGAGATGAAATAATATAGGCGAAAGCAACTTTGAAATAGTTGCTGCAAGGATTGCAGCAGCGGCGGCTAGCGTCTTGAATGTCCGGCGGCCGCGGCGGGCAAAATGGCCCCGCTAACGGAAGCGGCATGAGCGTGATGAGTACAGATGGCGGCTTGATGTGCGCGTCTGCGGTGGCCGCGTGGGTGTTTGCGGACGGAAGCGGCGATGCGCCTCGGCCGGGGTGAGCGCGTCTGTCTGGAACTGATCGAGTCTCATTAGTCGCTGGGAATAATTAAAGCCGCCGGCCAGCCGCAACCCGTGCTCCCGTTTACTTTGGCATCTTTGCGCGCGTGCGCGTTTGTATATAGGAACATTTGCTGAATAAATGGGGAATGTGCCGTCCGGGACTGCGGGTTCATTAGATGAGTGCTTCAGGTGTGTCTCCTCAAAGTGTGAGTTAGTGTTGGTGGTTGTGTGCGCGTGCGTGCGTGTGTGTCTCATTTCCATGGTCCAATATTTGCTATGGAGAGGAGCCCGGTCCCTTAGCCTAATGAAGGGAACTAATCATGTCCTCTGTGTTCACACACACAAGCATGCAAACACACAAACACACGTTCACTAGCACGCAAACATGCACACGCATGAACTGCACAAACACACACACACAAAAACACACACATTCTCACAATTGGTCGTACGCACACACGTGAATGCGTTCACACTCACAAATTCACCCATGCTGAGACGCTCACACACAAACTCTCGTCACGCACGTACGTACACACTGGCACACATAATCACTTAAACACACCCGCGCGCGCACACATGCACACACACACACACACACACAGGATGGGCGCGGGGCAGCGTCTGAGGAGGTTGTTAAATCTTGCCGTCTGCGGTCGTACTTTGTTCTTTGTTTTGAGCGAGCGCCAAGGCCGAGAGAGAAACGACACCGATCACATCGAGGAAGCGCTCCGATTCACGACCGCGTAGCGCGAACGCCCGATTGCTTCGACGCGAAGAATCGGCAAAGGTTCAGCCAGAGAAGACCTTCCCAAGCGGCCTCACCACATTTTCCTTCTGGGATGGCTCAATAAATGAGCAAATATGTGAAACCACCTTCAGTGTCGACCACAAGTTGATTTGATTTGCTGTTTCCTAACTCCATTAGTTCACCCAAACACAAAAACTATGAAACATGTTGGTGACGGGCCTTTTGAATTGCACAAATTTGCCCAGGTTTACCACGCAGAGTGAGGACAGAACACGTCTGCTGCATGTTATGTTACATCATACACGACGCCGAGTGGAACACCACACATACACGCACATCTGTGGTCCCGAGTGTGTTTTTGTAGCCTTTTGTTTGTCTTTCAAAGCTGACCCACTAAACGTTGTTTTTATGATCTAGTTGACTTTACAAGGAAAACGCTCATCATTTTTCAAGCATATAAAAATATATATCCAAGTACGTATATATATGTAAGTATGTCTTCAAAGTCACAGTGAATCATTGGTGTTTACATAGCAGCAAAAATGCACATTTGTCAGGCTGGACACACACACGAAGACTGCGCGTGTACGTGTGTGTTGAGGAACACAGTAAGTTTTTATAGCTAGTGACAGCTGACGAATAACCCCCAGCTTGAACTTTGAACTCTGGCTCTGCCTTGTGTAGCCCCCAGCTAATTGACACGTCTCCTTTGATAAACTTAACGCGCGTGCGCGCGCCAACGCTTTATGAATGCAGTGGTTCAGAAGATGAATGTTTTGATAATGGATGTGAAATGAGTTAAATATGAGCAGATCCCTGGGAGAAACAGTCCATTGGTTGGCCATTTTTGTCCTTTTGGGGATCAAACAGTAGTGAAGAAATTATAACTAATAACATAATGTGTGGGTGGGTGCACCGGGGAGGAAAAAAAAAAAAAAGCCCAAGCTGTCTGTGGGACTTGTGGAGATACGTTTTGGGGAAAGAAATGTGCGGACAAAGGGGCTCTTTATCCAAAAGGGCTGCTTCTCTCGAGCGTATCGCTTTCTTATATCCAACACGTGTATAAATATAACATATCGTCAACGGCAATTACATATTCAAGTTTATTGGCTATTCTGAAATGACATAAAGAAACATTTGTTACTTGAAGTGATTCGAACAAAAACGTGCCAAAAGGGAAGGAAAGGCAAATCTTGTACGGCAGTGAACTACCAGCAATATGCAGTACTGCTACAGTAATGTAATGTGACATGTATTCATAGTAATAGTAATGCAGTAATCACAATAGTAAAGCAATGTAAGTACTCGGGCTGCACGATATTGGAAAAACATGCGATATGGTTGTTGAATAAAGCGATATTGATATAATTGCGATAGTTAACATGTACCTAAAGAAATGACATTTTTGTTATGTAATGAAAGAACTTTTTAAAATTCTCGGACTATTGGATGGCAAGTGGCCAAATTTGGAGAAAAGCATCCAAATCCATGGGAAATTTATTGCTTGTTTTATTGCTATACTGGCAATATCAATACTTTTTTCGATATATTGTGCAGCCCTGGTAAGCATTGGTGCTGAATAGGATTAAGCTGAAAAGTATATCATACTATCATAGTAGTAGTAATGGAATGCTCAGAATTTTAGCAATATATTATCAAGTAACAGGAACGTAGTAAAATGTGTCGCAACAGTAATGTCGAGCAAAAGTGAAGCGTCAGACGAAATAGGGCCAAGCGTATGTAATGTGATATGTAGCAATACTCAAGTAATGCTAAATAATATCATGATGATGGAGCAGCTGGCTGTAACAAAGTAATATTCTGTGAGAAAAATACTACAATGTCATATGCAGCACTGGTAATGTGATGTAAAGATGAAGTGACAGATGTAAAATGAGTGGCTCAGAGTGGGCTGTAATGTAATGTAAAGTAATATAATATTGAGTCATAAAAAAACAAAGTAATCTGTGGTAAAAGCAAAGTAATGTAACGCAAAGTTGACTGCAATGCAACGTAATAATATGAAAGTAAACATGAAACATGTAGCAATAGTAAAGTCGTGTATAGTAATGCAGTATGTCGCAATAGCAATGTAATATGCAGTGATCGTAATGTAAAATGAAGTGACAAGACATACGTGGGCTAGCATGCTTGGACTGTCATGCCAAGCAATGAAGAAATGTCATATTTGACAATAGTCATGAAAGGTAATCCAAAACTGCCGTGAGTCAACTGTAATGTCAAATACTCAAAGTAGTAATGTAATCTGTAGTGATAGTAATGTAAAGCTGGAGTGGCAAAAATGAAATTGCTGGCTGCAACGGCACGTACGTCACGTGTAGCCAAGCTACACATTCGCTTGCTTGTGATGTGAAAAGCAGCAGCCGAGTGTGAAGTTGAACTTCCTCCACTCTGGAAGTTCAACTTCCTCCCCGAGGAAGACCAATCATTGCTGCAACTCGTCCACACGTGTTCCGTGTTGCACCGTGTTGCATGCTACACCAGCAAAGCATGAAGGCCGCCCGCCCGGCCGCTTTGTCTCAAGAAGAGCGCTTGCCGGAGCCACGCCATTGCGTTTCATTTCCCGTGACCTTGCACGTCGTCTTCCTTGATGGAATTGAATGTCTTTGCCATGTTTATTCGACGCTTTCCCATGTCTTTCTCACAGCTTTCATTTCTTGCAAAGGTTTTCGCATCTTTACGAATATTTTCCCTATGTTGTGCCCGCAGAGCCAACACCGGTCAACGTTTTTGCGTGATTTTGACGTTTTTCATGCTTCATGCATCTATCCATATTCAACCCCCTATGTTTTCAATGTCTTCCCCGCATATATATCACGGGTTTAGGTTTCCGTGGTGTTTCTGGAAAAAGGCGGAGGACTCAACCGCAGGGAAGCAGTAAGAGAAGACACGAGCGCAGGATGCACTCAAAGGATATGTTTTCGAAAACAAAAAAAAGGCAAACAAGACATGTGAAAGTATCAAAATAATTAATGAACAAAGCCAAAAAAAACATGATTCAAAGTAAAAAAGACTCACCATCACCAGTCAAGAAAACATGACGTATGACGACGATGCACAGACACAGATTGAAATAAAGCAAGAAATTCCAAAAGTATTGGAACGGCAAGGTCAATTCCTTTGTTTTTTGTTGTCCACTGAAGACATTTTGGTTTCTGATCCGAAGATGAATGTGAGACAAGAGTTCAAAATTCCAGCTGTTTATTTACATCTAGATGTGTTAAACAAGAGCATCTTTTGTTAGAAGCCACACACTTTTCATGTGAGCAAAAGTATTGGAACGGGCATTTTTGAATGAACTTCAAGCGAAGAATATTTGGTGGCGCGATCGTTACTTGCATCGAGCCTGCGACCCGTTGACTTCACCAGACGGTTGCTTTCGCCATTCAAAAGGCTTTTCCAGGCCTTGACTGCAGCCTCTATCAGTTCTTGTTTCTTTCTGCGGGTTTCTCCTTCAGTCTCCTCTTCAGGAGGTCAAACGCATGCTCCATTTGGGTTAAGGTCCGGTGATTGACTCGGCCAGTCGAAGACCTTCCACTTTTTCTCCCTGATGAAGTCCTTTGTTGTGTTTTGGCTCATTGCTGCATGATGAAGCTTCTCGCAATTCATCTGGTTGCATTTTTCTAAACTGCCTGACAAAATGGTTTTGTAGTTTTCAGATATCTTTCTGCTGCAACCAACTTGTCTCATATTCATCTTTTGATCTGTGATCCACACAATACACAACAAAAACAGGGGAACTGACTTTGGCGACGTGAATACAAACAAATTGACGAGATAACGAGGCACACCTGGACAAGTCATGAATGGCTGGAGGGAGCTGATTGGTCGACGCAAGGAAGAGGGCTGACAATAGGGGCATGGGAAAAGGTGACATAACACGAACCAAAACAAAAATCGAATCTAAACAAAGTCCAAAAAATCACGGCTCATGTTTGAAACTTGCACAATGTTTGGCTGCCAACAAACACGCACTGAAACACATGCTCGAATTTCTTTTCGATGTTTAAAATGTGATTGGGCCTCGGCGTTTAGCCGGCATCAAAGTCAGATTAAAGACACGCTTTGCAAAGGTTCCCGAAGGTCAGTGACGGGAGCTAGCGGCTGTTGCGGGGGCTTAGACGCACATTCAACTTTCCACTGGTGACAATGGTAACAAATATGTGGATCATGTTTACATAATAGCCGGCCGGCAGCATTTGATGTGGCCCAAAAATAGTCAATCAGATAATGCGGCGGCAGTGACATTAGCGCTACATAATGCTGGCGTGAAAGCCCGTCGGCGCTCCGTCAACACAGCGCCCGGGCCGGCCGTCAACGTCGCTCGTCAAAAACACTGCTCATAAGACAATACGTTAAGAAAGTCGGACGAGCGTCAAAATGTTTCACACGTTGACTGATTCGCTACAATTTCTCTTTTGTTTACTGTGACCAGGTCATGACCTCAATGGTAGCTTTTAACAAGCAGGCTACGATTACACACGCACGCGCGAGCCATTTAGGACTAATCCAGCTTTCAATCTTTTATATGCAAGTGCTCAGGCCAACGTCACCAAGGGAATTTAAGAAAAAAGCTCAAAGATAAACACACAAATGTTCAATAAAGCTAAACACGACACAAAGGTAATAGAGCAACAATCTGCCTCCCAAAGCATGACTAACATTTTTGTAATGGGTTTGTTAGTAAGAAAAACAGCACACTATATTCTTCTTCTTCATAAAAACATACAGTAATGACATCATTAGATATAATGTAAAGAATTCGCCTGTATTTTGTCACATTTTTTATTTCAATTCAGTGGAGATTGTGCTGCTACTTCTGGTGTGACTGGACATGGAGACGCCAGACTTGTTCTTTACAGAGGATGAAGAATATATGCCTTGCTCCACTGTTTGTGTTCAAATATCTATTGCTTAAACTTACACAACCAGAACGCTGATGCTATTTGTGAGCTTGTCTTTGGTGTTTTGCATTGTTTGTTAGCATTAAGCTAATCGGACTTATCTGAAGCAAAGCTATGTGCTAGTTTTAAATGCACAATGCGTAATTCTTGCTGCATTACCAAAATTGCATTTCCTTGCATTGCATCTGAGAAAAAAAAGTCAACATTACCACCTGATTTCCTTCCAACGAGGACATCTGTCGGACCCACAGAAAAAGACACTCCTTATGGGACGTCGGGTGCGTTTTGGGTTTGCGAGGTTCAGGACACCCACGAGGAGGGCGAGAGCGAGCGGCATACGTGAGTACAGTTATTTTGAGAATGACGCACTGGACATGTTTGAGTTGGGACGTATGCTCCAGAACACCAGCTGTAATTTAGTCAACGCACCAATTTAAGGCCACGGAACCCCCCCGAAGAGGCAAAAATACCAACTGCTGCGGCATTCCAACATGCAACTAAAAGCTAAAAACATAGAATTTGAACATTTCACCCCCCACCAAATTACCAGAAGCCAGCCCTCTACTCGATGGCGAGGCGAGAGATTTAATGCTGACTTGCGGAAAATGTAATACGCGACGCCATACGCCCGCACACCAATTTCCTGGTTTGATCACACTCAAATAATTAGAAACTGCAGAAGAAGAACGCAAAGAAAGGAAAAGTCTTCCAATGGAAAATGGCTTGGTTGGTAGTCAAAGACGGGGTACATTGACCAACAATGAACTGGTCGCAAGTTCATTTCAGGGCTCACGTACATACGAGCATTCACACTCGCAGTTCCGAACAAATTAGTCTTCAATGTAGAGTCAAACCCCAAACCTGAGAGCTGTGAGGCAGACGTGCTAACCACTTGTCCACTGTGCTGCTGCTACGCCTCAAGCTGTTTATGTAAACACACCCACACCCACACTTAGCAATACTCCCCATAAAGCATCACGACCTCGGTCAAACTCGGCTAACAGCTTTGACGTAACTAATGGTTGAGCGCTACCATCGTGCTAACACTCTCGGCTAATTGCTAATGGAGCCTGCTAATAGATACCATCCCGTGTGCCATAAACATTAGCCAGCCATGGATGCTAACAGCTCGTGTTTGTGGCTAATGTGAATGCGCGGCTGTGTTTCCACACAGTTTGAGGATGCCGCGTGCTCTTAGCAATTCACAGACGCTATAAATAGTCACGCTGTTAGCAATTAGCAGACGCTACAAATACGCAGGCTGTTAGCAGTTAGCAGATAAATAAAACAGTAGCTGGATTGTGAGGGTTCAAATAGAGAGCTAATGTTCGTGTGTGTGTGTGTGCGCGTGTGCGGTGTCTGTAATCCCAGGTGGGCTGCAGAATCAGAAGGAATACGTCTTTGAAGTGTGTCTTAGGGGGAACATATGAGCAGGTGGGGTGGGGTTGGGTGGCTCCTTTCTGACATCCCGCCCACCAGACACCTTTTGATGCCTTTCAAGTCAATCAAAAGTCACTTCCTGTCCTGAAACGACACAGACTGTACATGAAGGCGAACGAGGTGAACAGAGGGACGCCAGAGCCTTGGGCCATGTCTGCTTCATACGGCGGAGAGGGGGTGCAGCTTTTGGGGGGGTGGGTGTCTGCTTCATACAAAGGCACGGTGAACCCCCGCTATGTGGCAGATTTTCAAGCTATCACTTTGATGCGTTTTCACATTTGTCCAATCGGAATCCAGCGTTGCGCGCCGTGCCGTCACTGCGGTACCACAACGTGCCACAGCGCGGCGGGCAGCACTGAGCCCCACTTGGAAGATGCGGCATAATTATCGGCAAGAAGAAGAGGCGGCTCAGGTCCCAAAATGAGCTGCAGTCATGGTTGCCGCAGGTGTTTGTGTGTCGCGTGTGTGTGTGTGCGTGTGTGTCCCACACGTCCCTTTCTCATTATTGGAGACGCCAGGCAGGATTAACACTAAACACACCCGCGCTCACACATGGTAAGCTAACGAAGGAAGGAAGAGCCCATCAAAGAGAAAGTAACCTTCCTGCTGTAGGAAAGACAAAGCGACCTCAGTGCATGTCAATTTTGAAACTGCGCACGCGTGTATTTGTGTTTTGTTTGTGCGCGTCTCCTTCCTCATATATTCTCTATGATCATATCGGTGATGCATTGGATGGAAGTGTGCTGCTCTCAAACTGAGGAAGAGGAGGGAGGAAGAGGAGGAAGAGGAAGAAGAGGAGGAGATGGTACCTTTCTTGGTTTTCTTTGAAGGTTGTTTCTTCTTGACGAACTTGGTGGCGTCCTGAGGCTCCTCCGTCTCGTCTCCCGCCAGCTCGGCGATGGGCTCCACGCCGCCTGAATGACAGAAATTAGGATTAGTATTATTACTCATTTCTGAAGAAATTTGCGGGTGAATTCACCGGAATATTCCGAAATTCATTTGATTGCTGAAATGTGAGACCTGAAGCTGGAACGGTTTGGATGAGAAATATGCAAAGAGGAGGGAAAATTTGATTTGGCGATGTGGGCAATGTTCTAAGTTGCCCCAAACATCCTGAATAAGCGGAGCAATCTCAAATTGGAATGGTTTGAATCTGTTGAGAAATATGGTAGGAGGAGGTTAATATGTCACACCTTTTGTTTTGGGAATTGCTAAAAAAAAAAAAAAAAAAAAAAAAAGGAACTTAGGGATAGTGATATATAGTTGCTTGGATTTCCCAAATGAGCAGAATTTTTCATTTCATTATTGAGCCGGAATTGACTTTTTTACTTCGGTACATTCAGCAGTGTGTACTTTGGTACTTTTAGTGAAGTAAGGGAGATGTTTCAGTACTTGTGCTTTTCAAATCTCTGCTCACGAAACGACCTTGGTCGGAGCGAATGGTTCAGCATAAATCAGCACAGTCATACGTTGTCTTGTCTTGGTGAATGTCAAGAATGAGTGAACCCCCCCAAAAAAAGAAGCATGTAAGTCATTTTATGATGTCAGATGATGGATCACAGAAGAAGAAACAGCCAATAGCGAGTGTGTGCGTGCGTGTGTGCGTGCGTGCGTGTGTGCGTGAGCAAATCCCCGCTTGAGTCCAGGGATCACTGAGGGATTTCAGGAGCTCCTGAGATGGATGAATCGGACGCCTTGTCTGCCGTCCGTCCCTCCTCCCTGTCTCCTCCTCTTCATCATCGTCCTCCTCACCCCCCACGTCTGGCCCCCGTTTTTCCTCCCATGGCCTCCTGCTCCTCTTCCTCCCTGCTTTCTCTCCGTCGGCTCCTCACCCAGCTCTCCTCCTTAGCCGGCCTATCTCATCCATGTCCTCTCCTCCTCATGAGTCTTTGCCTGCGCCCCCCCCCCCCCCGCACATCCTCCGCTTCCTCACTTGCAAGTGCTTTCCTCCATCACTTTCCTCTCCTCCTCATCGCTCCTTCCTCACACCTTCTCGTCCTCTCTTCATTAGTTCCTGATAGCACCTCCCCATCGCCCTTTTTGCCCCTCCATGCACTCTCCTCATCCCTTCCATCTCCTCTTTTCCTCCACATCATCCTCCCTCCTCACTCTCCTTGCCTCTATCCATTAGCTCCTCCTTTCCCTCCTTCTCCTTTGTATCCTCCTCATTCCTTCCCGCTTTTGTGGTGCTCTCACCTACCTCCTTTCTGCTCTTCTCATCCTTTTTAATTCATCTTCTCATCACTCTTTTCCTCCTGCCTGCCTGGTTACTACTATTATTCATTCCTCCTTGTGTCATCCTCATCATCCCTCCTTCTTCTCCTCTGCTCCTGCTCCTTCCCTGCTTTGTCCACCCGCTGCTCCTCTTCTTCATCCCTCCCTGCTTTCTCTCCTCTCCTCCTTCCATCCCCTCATCCACCCCCCCCCCCCCCCAACCTTCCCGGCTCCTTGCTCACTCCTCATTTCCTCTCATCCCTACGGATCATTCCCAGTTTCACGCTGCTTTCCGTTAACATCCGCGGCACACATGTTGCCTTTGTGTCCCCTTCCCGTGTGTGTGTGTGCGTGCGTGTGTGTTGATGCACGTATAGGAGACTGCATGTGCGTCTGCTATCATGTCGACCTTAAGTTGTCTGAGAATGTGCGTGTCCCCACCCCCTTTGTGTGTGTGTGAAGATTAGCCTAAACCCTCCCTAATATTTATCCTGGCCTTTCTAAAGCCACTCTTGTTCAGTTTGGTGAGAGCGCAGCATGTGGCTTCACCCACACACACACGCACGCACGCACACACACACACACACGCACACACACACACACACTTGTTTGAAATGGGATATGCTTCGCTCTTAATTTGGCAGGTGTTTTTGTAAGGCCAGAGACTTTTTGGCATTTTTTTCGCCCCCCCCCCAATGCTGTCTAACAATTTTGGTGGGAATGTGTTTGCATGTGCGTGTGGGGGTGTGTGCGGACATGTGTGAGTGTGGACCGACCTCAGCCTTATAACAACATCAGGTAAGAAAAGGGTGCTGCTTTTAGGAGCGTTCAGTGTGAGAGTGAAACACACACACACACTTACACAAAGGATGCGACGCAACTCAATGGAAACTCAATACTCAATACATTTTTATGTTAGTCTGTAGTACTAATTGTAAATGGAAAGTTCATTCATCTTTTGTTTCAAGCCTTTCATTTGGTCCTAAATTTCAAGATATTTTTATCCTATTTAAAATGTTAGATTCAGGCTTCTTTGTTGCGTCATGAAAGTGTTAAGTTCTTTATATATATTTTTTTTTTGTCATGACTTGTGTTTTTGTTGACTTTGTTTTGATTCGATTGAATACTGGTTCACTTTTTCCCTGTACCAGCAGAACGATACAAGCGTCGAAGCACTATTTTGAAGCAGCAAGATTGAGGAAGGTGGAGTTTTTCGGGTTCATGTGACCATCTGGAGTTGTCCGCCATTGCAAGTCAACGCCACAAGTAACTTGTCGCTCCAGGAAATATGTGAATGTGTTGTACACACTGAAAGGCAAGATGCGGCCTTTTAAGATCTATCCACTGCGGGGCCAGGCTACAAAAACGATCATTTTCAGGCTCCCAACGGCGCCTCCGTGTGGGCATTAAATAAGTTGTGCAGAGCCACTGACGCGCGTCGTCGCGTACACGGCCGGCCGGACGGGCCTTCCTTCTCTGCTTTCTGTCTCGGTCGGCTCATTGTTGCTCTTGCGGTTGCTGTCAGTTGCCACGCCCTCGGGTCATGTAATTTTCCCCGTCATGGTGAGTCAGTTCCTAATTCTTGAATATTGTTTTTTGGGGACTTTTTTTTCATTTCGTATTTTGAATGACTCCACATTCCTTGTTTGCCTTTTTTGTTGTTGTTGTTTTTGGAAATTAAATACTTTTCGCAAAGACATTCGTCAAAAATTTGAATGGTCTCAAACTTTTTCTTGTGGCAAAGAAATTAAAAAAATTTTTTGGCCACCATTAAAGGGAAGTCAACCCCAAAAATGTCTTTAACAATAATATGTTCTATGCAAGCCCACAAGACTAGTTGAAACAAGGCATTCTGATTAATATTGCGTTTGTGGAATAAGAGTTAAGTAGTCTAATCCGCCCGTTTTTGTCCATCTCAGGCGGCCATTTTGCCACTTGCCGTCGACTGAAAATGACATCGCAAATGCTCAAGTAACAACCAATCATGACTCAGCTTCAGAAAAGAGGTGAGCGGTGATTGGTCATTACCTGAGGCATGAGCAACTGTGATGTCATTTTCCGTCGACAGCAAGTGGCGAAATGCCCCACTCCCCCGAGATCGCTAAAAAGGGCCGTATTTTGCTGCTTCACACACATTCCACAAAGGCAATATTCATCAGAATGCCGTGTTTGAACTAGTGAAGGCGCAGAGAACAGATTATTGCATATTATTGGGGGTTGAATTCCGCTTTAAAAATGTTTAGGAATGTCTGGCGAACATCTTTGCGACCTTGAATGAATCCTGATGAAAAAACATTTGCAAACCTTCGGCGCTCAGCGAGATTCGGGCTTTACTCTAAGTGTTGCCATTATTTGCCGAAACTCAACAGTGGGTGGGAAAGAAATGGCGTGCTGTTTGCTTTCCCGCCCTGATGCTAAAAACGAAGAACATCATTCACGGAATGTTTGAGTCGGGAGATTTTTACACTTCCGCTGTCCAAAAAGACAGACAATGCGGGTTCTGCTTGATTGCACTAGAAAAATTTGGAAAATAAAAATAAAAAGAAGGGTTTGGGTGCGTCAACAACAGCTGGAGGAACGCTTGGGTTGGCCGGTTTGGGTTTGTCGTCCCGGCGACACTTTTGTGGAGCGAGCACGTCGGCTGCATCCCAAAATACTTGCAGCGTGCGTTTTGCTTCTCATCAGCACATTCCTGCTTTATTCCGGGAGGCTGCGGCCTCAACGTGAGGGTGACACGGCTGTGCCGACAGCTCCAATTTGCCTGCGGCCTTCGCGCTATTTACGGCCTCAGCGCAAGTACACAAACACACACACACACACACACAAACAAACAAACAAACACACACAGGAAGAAGACACATTCCACGACACAAAACCCACCAGGAACTTGTAGTTCTCGGAACATTACTGGGACAAGTGGCAAAGGTTCTCACTCTCTGTAGTACAGTTGGGTGATTATGGGAACAAATAAGGACAATGATTTTGACTGGTAGTGAAATCACGATGAATACACAGGATTATTTATCCATCCATCCATCCATCCATGCATGATCTGAACTGCTCATTAGGGTCACGGGCACAAATATTCATTGATTTCAAAACTTGATTGCCTTAAAGCGGAAGTCAACCCAAACAAATTTTTTTCAAGAATATGTCCTATGCAAGCCCCCTAGTTGAAACAAGGCATTCTGATGCGTTTGTGGAATAAGAGTTAATCCACCCATCTTTTAAGCCATCTCTGGGGGCGGCCATTTTGTCACTTCTGTCGACTGAAAATGACATCACAACCGCTCACAACGATCAATCACGGCTGACCTGTTTTCTGAAGCTGAGCCGTGATTGGTCGTTACCACACCATGTCACCAAACAGCACAGGGACCACTTGACACCCTAGAAATAGACTGACTGATTTTTTTTTTTCTTTTGGACGACAAAGTGAATAGTTATCCAAAAGTCACTTGTTCTAGATGAAATAAAGTTCCTGGAATTGAAATATACCCAAAGGAAAGGTCCCTGGCCCTCTGAAACGTACAACCGCCGCCACGCCATCATGAGCAGTGCCTTCTTATGGACCACAGAAGCTTCCAGCAACTCAATGTGTTCATCCCTAACCGCACTATACGTTTTGGTGTGTGTGTGTGTGTGTGTGCTTGTGTGTGTGTGATGACAACATGGACAATATTTGATATTTTGCCTGGCCCTGGCGGAGGCTTGTGTTAATTATTGATCGCCCGGCGTTTATTTTTAGAACTTCAGGGAGCTCCACTCTTCAATTTTTAAACGCCGCAGACACACAACAGAGACAGCTGCACCAAGACTTGACACACACACACGCACGCACGCACACAAACACTTACTCTACATTATCTATAGACGCACACACAAATACAGTATATGGTGCAT
Source organism: Filicampus tigris (assembly GCF_054856515.1). Classification (NCBI taxonomy): domain Eukaryota; kingdom Metazoa; phylum Chordata; class Actinopteri; order Syngnathiformes; family Syngnathidae; genus Filicampus; species Filicampus tigris. The sequence continues at coordinate 1,704,576 of NC_141224.1, read as the reverse complement.
GTGAGCGCATATACACACTAACTTACTCCGCACACTCTATCCGCACGCACACAGCAAGGCCATCCTCTCCCCTCTCTTTAAGTCTAAAATAGACGCAGGCCTCAAACCACAGCTACCAACGCAGCACTGTGAAAATAACCGTAACACACTCACGCACACATACGCACAAGCACATGCGTACTGCAAAAGCAGTGCACACGTGTGTGTGCGTGCGTGCTTGCTTTGGGCTTTGTTGTGATTAATAACCAAAACGAGAAAAATGAGTGCGAACAGCGAATGAAAACCAATTTAAAATTGTTCTTTGAAGAAACACGCTTAGGGTTGCAAATATTACATCACAGCGTTTCGCCGCTGCACATTATGTTCACTTTTTCTGTTTTCGTTGTCCAGTAAATGCAAGTTAATCGTGTTCATAAAACGACTGCGGGGACCTAATGAATGTTTTCAAACAAACGTGTGAACTTTGCTTTGGTGCACTGTAAAAAATGTCAACCTCAAAAAGTGACGTGAGGCTACCACAAGAATGTTTTTAATATGAAGACATCACTGGGAAACACAAAGGCTGCTCTGTATGTGTTAAAGGAGCAGTTTGTGTGTGTGTGTTAAATGAGTAGTTGTTTGGAAGTTTGTGTTTGTTGTCACATCTATGCTACTTTCTGTCACGCCGTCGACGGCGTTTCACTTTATACGTTAGGCTGACAGATTAACGTTAGACAACGTTGAATGATTAGCTTGGTTTTAGGTCTTGGTCTTACGGTCATCTTGGGCGTGACAAACATCTTGAAGCAAGCCCGCTTGTCCCCTATTTGGAAGAACCGTATGAGTGCGAGTCTTCTTTTCCTTTCCCCAAAGTGACGTTATACGATAGCCTTCCATTTCTTGACAACGAGAGAGTGAGAACAGACACCGAGGAATATTTTTAAGTGCGTTTTGTAATACATTTTAAAAGCATGTGGGAGGGGTGAACCTACACTGAAAAAAATGGTGTGTTGAATTTAATCCATTTTATGAATAAAATCATCCGGATAAAAAAGTAGGATATACATCTACTAAAAATGTTTCTAAATCCAGATGATTCTCTGAGTGCAACCACTTGACAAAATTGAGTAAATTCAACAACAAAAAAAGAAAAGAAAATGAAATGGTCCCTCTATATTGTGCATTTCCACCTATAACAGTCTGGAACATATCCCTGGCAATAAAAGGGGGTTCACTGTAAACAGCACGGATCAATAAAGCTGTTGGATCAATAAGGCTACAATTAACGATATTGTAAATTTTATGTCTCATTTTATTGTTGTGTGTGTCCATCTGAGCCTGTGTTGAAGTGAGGAATGTTCTACCTCCCAAAAGCTGTCATTTACACCCAATTACACAGAAACACCCACACCAAGTGGGGCTTTTTCTGCACTATTCCTGCAGCATGTGTGTGTGTAGGGGTGTGTGTGTGTGTGTGTGTGTGTGTGTGTGTGCAGAGAAAGAGGGAAATGTTTGCCGTCTGTGTTGTTGGAAACATAAACAAGTGTGTACATCTACGGATGGGTGAAAAAGCAAATCTGAGATGGCAAAGAAATGACTGTTTACAGCGGCTGTTTGTGTGTGGACCAGCATGTGTGTGTGTGTGTGTGTGTGTGTGTGAGAGAGAGACCACTGGCGGCGGACTGGAGGCGACAAGGAAAGACAAATGTAAACACACACACAGAGTTCATTAAATGACTTGTGGTTCTGTATGATAATGACAAGCACAGCTTCACAACGAGCCCCTCAAATGTTTTGGACTCTCACAAAGTGATTTCACACGCCACTGAGGAAACGAAGGAGCAAGGAGAAGAGGGAAGGAAAGAGAAAAGGAGGGAAGGAGAGAAGTTGAAGGGGGGGACGCTGGGTAAAGAGTCAAGATGGTGGAGGGAGTGAAAGAAGGAGGGAATGAAGGACAGAAGGTGCTAGACGGAAGAAGACAGGGAGAAAGGGAAGGAAAGGAAGGAAACGGTATGAGCGAGGAAGGAGCAGAAGAGGGGTCGTGAGAAAAAAGTGAGAAGGAAATAAAGGATGGAGGGAGTGAAATAAGGACAGAAGGTGTTGGAGAAGGAAGGAAAAGGAGGGGGAACAAGGAAGCAAGAGAAGGAGGGGAAAGGGAAAGGAGGTGTGAAGGCAGGAAGCCAGGAAGAAGGGGCAAAAGAGAGAAAGTGAGGGGGAAAGGAGAGAAAGGGAAAAAGGACGCACACAAGGTAAAGCGAGGAATTAGTGAGGGATGTAAGGAATAAAAGGAGGAAGGAATGAAGGACAGAAGGTGCTAGAGGGAAGAAGATAGGGAAAAGGGCAGCAAGGGAAGGAAGGAAAAGGTGTGAGAGGATGCATAGTAGGTAGGGGGAGGAATTAGTGAGAGATCTAAGGAATAAAAGGAGAGAATGAAGGACAGAAGGTGATAGGCAAAGGGGCATGAGGAGATGGAACAAGGGCATGAGGGAAACGGGAAAGAAGGTGTGACGGAACGAAAGAGTAGAGAAGGAAGAAGAAAACGAGTAGGATGGGGAAAATAGACGAGGGAAGGAAGTAGGGCGAAGCGAGGACTTTGGCCACGGGGCGGGACTCACCGGGGGCCGCCAGGTTGTGGACCTGGGCCGGGACCTGGGCGTTGGCCTCGGAGGCCAGCGCGAGGCGCCCCCCTTTGGCCAGGCGCTCACACAGCAGCGCGATGTGCTTCTTGAGGCGGGCCGTGTCCCGGGGCAGGCCCAGCGCGGGGGCCCCGGCCTGGGCCAGCGCCGTGGCCTGCTCCTTGGGGCTGCGGGACAGACACGTCCTCAGCAGGTGAGACACGGCCGAGTCGCAGCTCTCCTCCCAGCCCTGAGGGGGACACGCGCACGCACGCCATCACTTTGGTGCATCGCCGTCACGGTGGTCGACTCGAACGCGCACAAAACCGCCCGCCAAGCCACCCATTTACGCACGCACGCACTCACTCACTCGTTCACATTTATTCCCTCACTCACACACACTTCAGCTGAGCAATAAGTGTGTACCGGTTAATGATTGAAGCACTCAAGAGCAAACACACACACAAAGTCAAGGTTACTGCGGGAGTGTGTGTGTGTGTGTGTGTGTGTGTGTGTTCATTTTCTGTATCGGCTGTGTGTGTGTTTGTGTGTCTTCGTTTTTCCATTGCTCTGATCAATCCCCTGAACATCCCATTACCACTTTGGCTATTCTCAGCCTCCAATGACACTCAAACAATTTCTCTCGCTCACAGAGACACACACACACACACACACGCACACACACACACACGCACACGCACACACACACGCAAAGCAGATATAGAAAGTGAACACACACCATTTAGATACAACAAAATCCAATGAATCTCTTTTCTAACCTTTACGTTTCCATGAAAAAAGAAACAAATGTCTTGGGGCGTATTTTAATTGTAAATAGTTTGTTAACACCCACCCCCGTTTTTATATATATATTTTTTGGGTTGTAGCAATTTATTTTTCTGATTTAATTGCAACTTCCAGAGCTATCACGGTTATCAGCGGCGCAGTTGCATTGTCATTTTTGCCTTCAAGCTACTTTGAGCTAGCGTAAGATGAGTTTAAAGGCGCATTTATTTGCAGTATGCGCGATGCCGTCTTGCGTAACAACATTGCACAAATTCTTTCAAAGCGTCCAGTACAAGTGTAATCTCACAGCGACAGCCGACTGAGGCCCCATCAATTCTATTTCATATTCCGAGTTCCGAAACATTGAGAAGGCACCTCCAGCAAGCAATCAAGCACAGTGATGAGGACGATAAATGAACAGCAATCACGTCTCACAAAACACACCGGGCCAGAGTCAACAGTGCAACAAGGGAAGACGTCTTCAATGTGATCCAGCTGAGCTACGGAAAAATTCCAGAAATGTTATAAAAAAAAAAAAAAGAAAAAAAAAAGAACACAGCTGCAGAGAGCTTTTTTTTTTCTGCCCCTATAGTTAAGTTGATGGAGACCAGAGGTGGGTTGCGCTCACACAACACACACTTATTTAGACTTGCTTAAATAGTGTGTTTCTTGGGAGGAAAGATGAAAGAAGTTAGAAAAACTGTAGACATCTTCATTTACCTTCTTCTACTTCCTCCATTCCCAACTAAGCTCAAGTATTAGAGACTACACGGCTGGGAGAATTGTTGGAAGCTCTGCTTGTATACGTTGCTGCTCTGCGTGCCTTAAAGTAGGATTCTAATTTACGTTAGCATGGCGTTTTGCTTCAATGTTAGCATGAAGCTAATAGTCTATGGTTAGATGAAATGACATGATTCCGTTGACCAGTTTAGTGTTTAAATGCAACTCCGCATGTCCATATACGGTCAATTTACAATTTTTTTCATGAAGTGAAACTATTGGATGGTCCCCACATCATCTGTTATTTGGACACGTTATTGCCCATTTGAGGGCGTGGAAAATGGCTTGAGAACAAACCTACTTTCAGCTTTGATTTAAGGGTATTTACATTCAAATTGCCTGGAAACACTTCACAATTCAATTCAATTGTGTCCTTAGAATTTGACAGAATTTTTGCAGAGAATTCCAGACTGTGAGCAACTGATTCAATGTAGTGCGGCTTGTTCTCACACAGTCGTGACTGATCATTTCCCCAGACCAGACACATCAGGACGTCATGTCGTCTGTTTGGAGCGTCCGCCTCCTCGTTGGGCTCGCTCCAAGGCGCTGTGCTGGGCCGCGGTTGAACGTTTTTGGAAGCAGACAGATCAGGATTTTTTTTTTTTTTTTCATGAGTGCACATGAGATCCTTGTCTCACTTGCCCAATTCATTAAGTGACTGACAATAGGACTATTATGCTCCCACAAATGAGTGTCGAAGTCCAGTAGAAGCTTCCGGCAGAACGTTGCAGGCTTCGAGGCAGAGGTGACAAAACTCATTTTAGATTCATTAATGCAAAAGTGTAGGTAGCTGAAAAATCTACTTAAAGGGCAAGTCAACCTCAAAAAATGCTTTACAATAATATGTTCTATGAGCCTCCACTAGTCAAAACATGACATTATAATCAGTTTATTTATCGATTCAATTAAAAAATAAAGTGTCAGTGGAAGAGAAGCACATTCTTTAATTCTTAATAAATCGAGTGGTGATTACCAACCTCTATTCCGTAACAAAGCCGTCGATATCGTCATTGTCTGCAAACATAATCTTATATATATATATCTTTAAAAAAAAAAAAAGGCTCTAAAGGTAAAAAGACGCAACGGCGCTCCCAGTTCTAGTGGTAGAAACGCAGTTATACGCTCCCGGCCTAAATGAGTTAATATTATGATAATAATATTGTAAGAATGTGTCATTAAAGACAAAGTCACCCCAAAATATCCTTGACGATAATATGTTCTATGCGCCTTCACTAATCTAAACATGGCATTCTGATGAATATTACATCTGTAGCCAAACATTTTGTTGCCAAAATGACATCACAGTTGCTCAGGGCTCATGTAACGAACAATCACGGCTCACCTGTTTTCTGAAGCTGAACCATGATTGGTCGTTACCTGAGCAACTGTGATGTCATTTGTAGTCGACAGCGAGTGGCATAATGGCCGCCCCCTGAGATGGATAAGTACGGCTGAACTCTGTTGCTTAACTCCTATTCCACAAACTCAGTACTAATCGGAATGCCATGTTTTGACTCGTGGAGGCGCATACAACATATTAATTTAAAGAGAATTTTGGGGTTGACTTCCCTTTAACTCATTCACTGCCGTTGACGTATTTATTTATGTTTTTCAAATTTTTTCAAACGCAGGGTAAAAGAGGGTCTGAAAATGTCTGGCAGTGAATGAGTTAAGTGTAGTAACAAAGGAGCAGAAACAGAGTCAGAAGCACAATCGTATAATGTTGCCTTCTTTTGAGTGTGTAACATCAGCTTCTTGTCTGTCATCGTGTGGTCTTCCTGACCCTGCTCTCAACTCTCTTCTTCTTTCAACTCTCTTGTTCTTCTCTCTCTGTCAGTGTGTGTGTGTGTGTGTGTGTGTGTGTGTGTGGTTGGTCACTAGCGTCTTGATGACCTGTCATTAGGACTCATTAGGGGCCTATCAGCATGGCGGCAGGCAGGGGGGAGCACACGAGGGACGGCTAGATGGGAGGGAGGCGAACTGGCAGCGCACTCACCCGTCCGACTGCGCGTGTTAGTGTGTGTGTGCTCGCGTACCAATTGCGGCGTGTCGTGCAGCAGCGGCAGCATGGTGGCCTCCAAGATGTTGGTCTGCTCGGGCGTGAGGCCCTGCCCCAGTGACAGCAGCAGCACCAGCAGCTGCGTGGAGCTCCGCAGGCGCACGAAGGCCTCCTCCAGTTGACACGCGTTCTCCTCCGCCGCCTCCGCCAGAGACATCACCTGGACGGACGGCCACAACATCCAGTCACTACTTCTTCGTCACGATAGCTTTACAATGTGGACCTAGATACAGCAGTTCTGTAAAAAAAGTGGTTAGGGACTAGGGAAAGAGTGGATTTGCTTTAGCGGGTTACCGCTAAACAAAATATGTAGCCGGCCTGATTTGGCCCCCAAGCCTCGACTTTGACACGGACCACAACCATAGCAACCTACCCAGGCACTCCATACTTCCGCTTCGGCTGTCCCATGGTATATTTTGCCACTCGTTCCGTGTCATCCCCCCAAGCCGCATGACCGACTGTTCCGTACGTCGTCTCCCACTGAGGTGAGAAGCTCAGATGGAAACTTTGCAAAGCAAAACAAGTCCAAGGATCAAGTCAGAGGATCAACATGGGCATCAAACAGGGCCTCACTCCTCGCTCTTCTCTTCCGAGGACTCTGGTGGTCAGAGGCTGACACATGAGCCAGACTGTGGACAGCCACTTCCTTAGCGGCCAGTCACCAAGGTAGAGGCCGGGAGGATGACAAGGCTGCAGTCTCAAATAGATCTTCGAACCTCTCTTTCCATCAGCGGAGTACGACGAGCGAAGGCTCCTCGTTGTTGGTCCATGTGAGTGCAACCGGAAATGTTTGCCAATGTTTCGCCGGCTAATGAGCATTCTATGAAACTGTTAGCCAATCAATAAAGCCACTCTAGGCAGTTCATCTTCAGCTATCAGTCTTTGTCGTTACTTTGCAAACTTGGACGCTGGACCAGAAAGACAGTTAGCTTAACTTGGCGCAAGGTAGCTTGTACAAAGGAACATGGATGGATTGAAAAACTGTATTAAAAATGAAAAAAAAAACCTGGGTTCTGCCATTGGCCAGTGTTCAGGGAGGGGTCCCGGTCCCGGTCCACTTCTGTCGACTGAAAATGACATCACAGTTGCTCAGGGCTCGGATAACGAGCAATCATGGCTCAGCTTCAGAAAACAGATGAGCTGTGATTGGTCCTTACCTGAGCCCTCAGCAACTGTGATGTTATTTTCAGCAACTGCGATGTCATTTTCAGCAACTGTGATGTCATTTTCAGTCGACAGAAGTGACAAAATGGCCGCCCCCCGAGATGACCAAAAACCAGGTGAATTAACTTTTATTCCACAAACGCATTATTAGTCAGAATGCCGTGTTTCAACTAGTGGGCCTGCATAGAATATATTCTTGAAAAAAATATTTGGGTTGCCTTCATCTTTAAAGGAAAGGGCCAGCTGAACGGACACAATACATTGGTGGTTAAATGGTCAACGAATGCACGAACGCAGAGTTGTACAGTGATCCCAGGCTGTAATTAACAGATATTTGAAGGAAAAACCACAATACTGACAAGATCATTCATATTGTAAAATGATCAGAAACATATTGCATCATAAACTCTCAAATTCAGCCGTCAGATATTAAATCAAATCATAACTCCACTGAATCAAACCGAATCAGATCTCAGCCCATGTTTTGAGATATGTATCGAATCAAATCGTCACTATCCATCTCTAACTATCCATCAACATTTTTCAGGGGGAATCAAGTGTTCCTGAATTTTGAGCAGGGTTCAACTTTTCGACGCATATCTGATAGCTACGCTGGATTTGGAGAGGAGGAAGGAGCGCGTGCTTAGCGTAGCGTTCAGCTAAACATCCCGGCGAGCACTTAAGAGCGGGGGCCCCGTGTCGCGTCCTTGCGGTGACCTGGAAAACCGGCAAACAGAAAGTGAACGCCAGCTTTGAGATCAACATTTAAAGGTGCAACTTAAGCCCTCCAGCAAGCTGACCTCTGAACCTCAGCCATGGTCCGTTCCGAACTTGGTGAACGAGTGATGACGGAGCGAGAAGGACGGCAAGCGAGAACAGGCCCGGGGCCCGGGAGAAAGCAGATCCTGGACTAATGGACCACACTGCCTTGACAAATGGACTCAGGACACTTGTGAAGAACACCCAAATAGGAGAACGTCATGTCAAAGTCAACCACTGCAACAGGACACCTGGACTAAAGTGTTTGGACACAAATATGGGGAAAAAAACGGTGTCATTAGCAGTGAACGATGGACGGACAGACAGATACTTGATTCAATCCGTGAGCGAAATGACTTCCCTATGTGGAAAGCTGTTTTGAGCATTTATTCAAAATCCTTGATACCCATTTTACGGTCCATTTCTTGCTACGCTCTTTGGCCTTGCTATCAAGAAACGACTTACTAGCCACGTCTTTTCCACTATTAGTGACAGTTTTATTAGCCTACTAATACATGACTAGTAAACTACTGTGTTGCACTGGTAAGACTACTAGGCTCGACTACTAGGCATGCATCACATACTAGTAGCCTCTTGGATCCTTAGTGGCACAAAAATGCCCGCTAATAGTTTTGCCTGACTAGTGACATGGATTTGTCCTCCGAGAAAGTCAAATTTGTCAAACTAGTGTCATGTGACAGTGACACGTCATAAAGACGTGGTAGGCAACAGTATTAAAAATGTTACAAGACACTATCACGAAGGCACTCACCTATATTTACAAGCTAATTTCCAATATATGGTTAGTTTTTTTTCTTGTCCAATTGTGTTGCCATATCAATCTAATCTGCCCAGGGCCTTAACAATTAGTTATGGGCTTCTTTAGCCAATCCGATTACAAATTCGTCTTCACAAGGTCAAAACGCTGGCCCTGGATGACGTCAGCATTTTTCGGTCCTCTAATTGGTTGGTCAGAGCAAAGCTATTCGACTATGATCGTAAGACATTTCAGAATCGGCAGCTCTGGTGAGTAAGTTGTATTTTCTTTGCAATATTTGTATTGTTAAGTCATGAGATGTTATAACCACTGAAGGCCCATGTACAAAATGTACCGCCAGCGGTGAAACGCAAGTCAGTGCCCCCCCAACCCAGAAAAAAAAAAAAGCTGAAGTCAGTCAGTGAGAGAAGCCACAACCTGCACAACGCTGAATTCCTCCAGTCCTCATGTAACGTTCTGACCATATACAGTATGTTAAATGCAAACCCACCAGTGCGCGCGCGCACACACACACACACACACACACACACACACACACACACACGCACGCACACAGACACGAACGAACGAACGAGCGGACCGCCCTCCCCCGAGACCTCTCTGAAGTGTGTGTGTGTATTGATAAAAGGCTGAGGGTCCAGTGAAGGGCTCCATTGTCGGTAGCGGCTCGCTTCCACGCATACACTGATTGATGCCAGCTGAACGGACACAAAGACACATTTAGTCTGCGCGCACACACACACACACACACACACACACACACATTGACCAGTGATTTCGGAGTTGGAATGTGTCGTGTTTGCATATGATAGCACCCAAAAACAGAACCCATAAACACACTCACGGATGTACAACAATGCAGAGAGAAGACCATTACCACCGTACACACACACACACACACACACGCAGAGACCGGTCACATGACACAGTGTGTGGTGAATGGTTTCGATGGCCAGACAATATGGGTTTGAAAGAAAATAACACCCCCCCCAACACCACAAAAATCCAGAGGGTTGTGGGGTGTGTGTGGGAGGGGCGGATTTCTTTTTTTTTTTTTTTGCTGGGGATATCATAGTTGAAAATCTTTGTTATAGAAAGACCACATTAAAAAAAAAAAAAAATGCTAACTCACTCACTGCCATTGACGAATTTATTTGTCTTTCCACAGTCCAGCCATTCAATCCCAGGAATGTATTTTTTGGAAACATTAGGGTATAAGAGGGTCTGAAAATGTCCGGCAGTGAATGAGTTAATAGTTAGACCCCTCCCACACGCTTTCAAAACTTTCAAAACACTTAAACTGATTAAAACACACTTCAACGTATTAAAACACATATTAATAATATCAAAACATTGATGACCACAAATAACAGATAAAAAGTCCCGAAATCCAGTCCCGCTGAGTAACGAGAGTCGGACGGAACCGGTTCGAATGTGAAATATTTCGCATCTCTAATTAGCACCATAAAAAGACAGAGTTTGCGGGACAGACTTATTAGCATGACCTCAGGTCTGCGAGGCATGTCCTGGCACGAGCAGGCACTACTCTCAAACTGTGAAACCTGGAAAGAAAAGTTTGGGGTTGACAACGCATTTAACTACAAAAGGCCAAGAGTTACACAAGAGATTCAAGTGAGCTGCTTCGAGTCTGCCTTTGACGACATCTGTTGTTTCAGTCCCAGATGGAAATTTTAAACAAAGTTGATGTCATGAGGAACGCGCGTGTGTGTGTGTGTGTATACAGAGGGTTTCCTTCTCTTAATTCAAGAACAAATTAGCATCTCCATTTAACAAAGGCTTGGATTGCCGAAGCAATTTCCTCAGATAGAATTTCACACACACACACACACACACCCACACGCACACACCCACACACACACACACACACGCAGAGTGAGTCTCTGCACCCACGTGCACACAATAATATTCTTCTTTCACTAACACCAGAAGAAGACATTTCCTCGATAATGAGGTTGATTAAAAACATGTGCTGAGGGGTCTTGAACTCGTCTACTTAACTTGGTGGATAAAAATAGCTACAACATGGATGTCATGCTATGATGTCACTCGCGGGGACACACCAACAAAAACATTTTTTTTTAATGCTGTAACACTGAACACTGTTGCTCAAACAATCAAATACATGTGCTGTAACTACTACCACCAAAACAGTGTTTCAGGCACAATGTCTCAATTTCAGCCAAGAAAAACCCTGGCAGGTGTACCTAATATTCTGACCTGCAAGTGTCAAACAGGTGCACACGCACAAACACGGACGCAAACGCGCAAAACGTAGAAGACGGTCTGGCTATAAACAGACGGCAGACGTGGAGACAGTGCGATGAGGCGATCACAGCCGCGATAGGTGGCCAGACAGTAACCGCTATTGTCGGTGCTCAAAACCAGCACGCACACATACAATAGCGATAAGAGTCGTCTGTCTACACGTCTGCTGATAGCATCGCGGCGAGCCGGGACGAGGCAAGGGGGGAGTGAGACCAGAGGACCGCTGCAGATACCGCCGCCCCGAAGCTGAAAAAGTCAAGTTGATGAAAGCCTCCTGGCTGAGAGCGAGTGGACGATCGCATGACAGGATCTGGCAACCCGGACGGATCGGGAAGTTATTTCAAAAGAGACCAACTACTCCGCCCCCATCGCAAAAAAATGAAGTCTAAAACTAAAGAGGGGTACAGTCTTCACCCGCTATGCCCCGGTTCAGTGTTTGCTCCTCTGCTATATTGAGGATTTCAAAGTTTTTATGTGGGTTTTTTACTAGGGCTGAACGATTCATCGAATTTAAATGGAATGTAGTAATTGCTCTTTACATTACTGCTGCATCTAACAATTACTTTAATAATCGATTAAACTGTTGATTATTTTGTCTATTGATCAATGATTCGGATTCAAACAAACGTAATATTCGTCCCTTTATTGAAAAACATGACATTTCAAATCAACAGTGCTAAAAAAGCCAAAACATACTGCAAACTAATGAGGATTGGGTTACTTGCTTGTCCGTGACGTGTCCGAAAATGTTGGCACTGGCAAAAAAGCTGATTACTGCTTTACAAAGTAAAAGCAAATGTTTAAATTTGATTTAACACAAATAGAATCAGTCTCCTTTCATGGGGGACGTCAGAAATCGGATATTTACTGGTGAAATTCCGAGCAGTTGGACAACTTTGAATTAAAAACTGTATCCAAACGATTCATCAAATATCAAACATATGATCATCAATTAAATTAGGTGTTGACTAATTGATTAATCGTTGCACCTTAAATGAGAGAGAGAGACAGAGAGAGAGATTGCTTGTTTGTTTAAAAAAAACGCATGGGAAGGGGACCTCGAGAAAAAAAAAAGGCATATTAAATCGCAATATTGAAGAGAAAAAAAAAATCACTGTTACATACTTTTTTCTAGTTTAAAGAGTGAAACTAAAACAAAAACAAAAAAAGACTCTAGCAGATGGAATGTATGTTGCTCTCTACAAAACAGGGGTGGTGTGAGTGAACGATTGAGTAATGCGGAGGTGATAGGGTGACAGGGGAGTGCAGAGATTGATGGAGGAGGGCGGGGTATCGAACACACAACCTTTCATCGCCGAGCAAAGCTCTTTGTGTGGCGACCGTGTGAACACGCGTGTAGAAAAAAAACTCGAAAGTGAACCCACCATGGCAGTGAAAACATTGAAGTCGCCTCCTTTGGCGGCTCATCAATCACGGCCTGACAAAAAGGACACTTTTAACGTTTTTGCTGACTTAACCTCGTCTGGATCCACTTTGAGGAAAAACATCACTGTTGTTGTTGCTGCTGCTGCATCATTCTTAGTCTGGGAAGAGTGACCAATCACTTTTCCTCTCCAAATACACACTTGACGGAGGCCTCCGTGGAAACACCGACGAAACTCAATGCCAGCTACGTTAGCTTAGTGTATTGATTGGATGACGCTGGGCACTGCGCAACCTTCTACGCTACGGCATACAAGCGTACTCACAGGCATATATCTTCTCTTTCAATAATGTCACACGTGTAGCAGACAATAAAACAGACTGAAGGCAAATAAATAAATAAATAAATAAATAAAGCGCAATCCAACACACGTGCACGCAAAAATGTATACGCTGCGTCCACACAGCGACGCACTGGGTGGTCCCAAGGGCCCAGAGGCCCCTGACCGAGCAGGGGACTAAATTACAGAGCGTGACCCACCGCAGTGACACCCAACCTGGGATTAACATCCATCCAGGCTCCCCGGGAGCCGGTAGCCTGAGGCTGCGGGGGGGCTGACCTTCACAGGCTCGCTGGTGATCTCACAAGCACACAGAGGCCCACCCAGCGATGAAATAATAATGAGCGGGTTGGGCGGGAGTGGACTTCTGGGTGGAGAATTTGGCACTAACATCACATCAGTGTGTCTTCGTGTACATGTGAGGACAGAAATTCACTTTTCTCTACCATTTGGATATATTTTTTTTATAAATAGTTATGAATAGTTATTTGAACAATTTAAAGGACACTATATATATATATATATATATACATAATTTTCTTTTTTTTGTTTTAGTTTCACTCTTTAAACTAGAAAAAATTATGTAACAGTGATTTTTTTTTCAATATTGCGATTTAATATGCCTTTTTTTTTCTCGAGGTCCCCTTCCCTTGTTTTTTTTTAACAAACAAGCAATCTCTCTCTCTCTCTCTCTCTCTCATTTAAGGTGCAATGATTAATCAATTAGTCAACACCTAATTTAATTGATGATCATATTTTTGATATTCGATTAATCCTTTGGATACAGTTTTTAATTCAAAGTTGTCCAACTGCTCGAAATTTCACCAGTAAATATCCGATTTCTGACGTCCCCATGAAAGGAGACTGATTCTATTTGTGTTGAATCAAAATTAAACATTTGCTTTGGAAAGCAGTAATCAGCTTTTTTTTTTTTTTTTTGCACAATTTCAACTGTTATATGGATATAAAAAAGATAAAAAAGTTTCAAAATATTAAAATAATTCAACTATCAACAACTATGAATATAGTTAAAAAATATTTAAATAATATACATTTTATGGATGCACTAACAAAGTATTTTGCAAAAAAGGCTATATTAACTATTTTTTCTTTTATATAACAAAATTATGGGCACCCCAACATTTCCCCAAAAGATAAATATTTCAAGTTCTTCTACTATTGATATTATAAAATGTTTTGAATTATTTTGAAAATTATTATAATTATATCATGGAAAAAAAGTTCCCCCGCCAAAATAAATGCCATTTCTTGTTTTGTTCTGTTCTTTTACTAGTGAAATATTTGACCTACTTTATAGACCCCGCCCCCAAAAATAACCGACATTACAAAAATTGGAATAACTAAAATCAGTGTGTAAAATGAAAAAAAGGTTGATGGATTTGCATACATTTTTTCAGATTGTCTCAAGTGCTGCCCTAGCAAAGTGCATGTGCTGAAACATCTGGATGGATGCAGTGCAAGGCCTGCATAGGAGGTTACAGCAGGTCAAATGAATGAAATGAAACACACACACGCGCGCACACACACCTCATAAAGAGGTCTGCTACATCTGCGTGGACGTGTGGATGGGGTGAAAGTTCAAACACATATGCTGACAACACACACTTGCCCCGTAGTGAACACCCTGAAATCACACGCACGCAAACTCACACGCACGCAGGCACAGCTAGTGAGAGTGTTATGAGAACGCGATGTGACTAAACCTGTTTCAGCAAAACAGATGTGCAATGTGTGTGTGTACGTGCTGTTCCACACATGAACGCATTAACACAATGTAGAAAATACTCTTTTTGATTTATGTCACAATTTGTATGGCATTGCCAGAAATTGAGAGAGACCTCAGAGGATGTGTAGACAAGGAAGTCGACAGAAGGAAATGTGATCAGGAAGTGAAGAGATGATCAAGTCAGGACGAACAAACGGGGACCGGTAAGTAGAGACGAGAAAGTGAGGACGAGGATAAGGGACACAGGGACGGTTAGATGCGGAAGTGGGAGACAAGAGGAAACAATGACGTGAAGACAAGGAAGGAGAAAATAGGTAGTTTGCATGAGAATGGCAAGGAAGTGGAGCTGCGAATGCGAAAACGGTGTAAGAACGAGGATGTGGAAATAAGGAAGAGAGGACATGAAAGTGAAGACCAAAAAAAGGCAGACAGGGATGTAGAAATGAGAAAGTTGATGGAAAAATGAAAGAACGTTGAGACGAGGAAGTGCAGATGAGGAGGTAGAGAAAGGAAGCGAAGACAAGGACGTACAAATGAGGTAGTGGACACGAGCAAGTATAGATGAGAAAGGAGGAGGGACAAGATGACGAGGAAGAGTGTAGACGGGCAAAAGAGATGATAAAAGTGGAGACGAGGATGCGAAGATGAGAAGTCTAGACGAGAGAGCGGTGACAAGGATGTGTCGACAACGTAATAGACAAGAGGAAATGACAATGTGGGGACAAGGAAGTGGAGGCGAGGAAAGCAGAGCTAAGGAAGTAGAGACACAGAGACGAGAACATGGCGGCGAGAAATTGTAGAAAAGAAACAAAAGTAAAGACGTGGAAGGAAGACAGGGAAAAGTTGAGGTGAAGGTACTGCGGTCTTGGATGTGATGATGAGGAAGTGAAGACAAAACAACCATGGGAAGAGAGAGAGAGAGAGAGATGAGAAAGTGAGGACAAGGAAGTGGAGACTACAAAGCTCAGACGAGGAAGTGGGAGACAAGGGTGAAGTGAAGAGAGAAAGTGGCGACAGGAAGTTCAGACAAGGATGTGGAGAAGAGGTTGCGGCGAACAGTGTAGACAAGGAAGTGCAGAGAAGAAAGTCAAGACTGAAAAGCGGATGCAAGGAAGTTGAGCTTATGTATGATATTTCCGAGGGGAGATTTTCAAGGAAGTCAACTACATCCTGTCTGCCAGCAGGAATATTCTGTTTTCTTTTCTCTTCATATGCGCTTTATACTGCCAACGTGTGTGCGTGTTTAGTCTGAAGCCATATTTAGTCTCTCTGGTTCTAAAAGGAGGCCTATAATCACACAGAACCTCTCTCTCTACTCATTACACGCACACATGTACACGCACACGCCCCCCCCCCCCCCCCCCCACACACACACACACACCCCAGCCTGTCATTAAAAGTTCACACTAACCTCCCAGGCTCTACGAGTATTGAGTATGTGTAAGTGGACACGCGCACACAAAATTGCAGAGGACCAAATGAAAGCTAATAATGCTAACGGGATGCTAATCTAGCCTAAGCCATCGGAAGGTCGGTTCACACTCGACATTGCTATTACACGATGAACATGTACGGCCAATCATCGTAACGCACACACAAAATTGACAGAAAGTCAAAGCTAGTAATGCTAACAGGATGCTAACCATTGCAATCACACAATGAACACGGACAGCCAATCACAGTCACACGCTTGGAGACCGCGTGTGTACGTGTGTGCGTGTGTTTGCTTTGCACTCAATGGTCTCATTGAAGAGAGTGAGCGCTAGGAGAGAGCGCGAGAGGGGGAAAAGACTCTGGGAACTGGCTGCCACAAGATAAATATCCTCATCTCGGCTTCGCCAGGCGGCTGTACATGCGCGCGTGCACGCAGCCATAAATTCGGAGTCTAATCTTACAAATCGGCCATTGTCTGTCATGCGGAAGTGAAGCGCACACAACATGCAGAGGCAGACATGTTGACTTTGGGCAGAGCAACAACCACGCATGTAAATACACAAGCACATGGGCGACTTCAACACACACGGCGCTCCAACAGATTGTCGCTGTCCTGTGAAAAACACCTATGGCCAATTTTGGAAAGTTTTTTAATTTTCACGTTACTGCTATGTCTGGAACGTGGAAACCCCATTCACGTAAAAATGAAAAAATATCTCACAGCACAGCGACGATATGACCATATAACAATACTCTAGATACTCCAATTACGATGATTTTCCCTCGATATTGGAATTGCGAATAAAACACGATTATTTTTTCAAGGTCCCCTTCCCATGATATTTTTTGAACAAACAAGCAATAGATTATTCTGAATTACAATAAACTAGGGCAGCAGCTATCAAATATTTTGGTATTTGAATATCATACTGAAGATTCAAATCCAATAATCAGGTTTTCGGGTAATAATAAATTGGGCTTTTTTGATTGGTGAAAGATACAGAGGAAAACAAAATGCCATGTTTAGACTAGTTAAGGTGCACAGAACATTTTCTTGTAAAGAAAATTTTGGATTGACTTCCCCTCTAAGCACTAAATTTATCTAGACATGCATACTTAGTAGAACTCTGTAAGTCTACCTACCGATTGAAATGAGGCGGGGTTTTTTCTCCAAAGTGCATTGTAAAACATTGCAGTGTCAATTTACTTGTTCAGCCCTCTCAAGCACATTGCCAATTAGCATACAGGCGTCGAGCGCTCAAAATGACGAGGACGATGATGGGGTTCTCTTCAAAGGAGCATCCCATGACCTTACAAAGCATCTCAGCCAAGTCACAGAGCCTTCCTCCTTTCCTCGACACGTCTTGCGGCCAGCCGCCCGCCGCTCCCTTTGAAGCGTCATCACCCCCGAATGTGACGATGCCGCAGAGAGCGACGCCGCCTCGTCACAAAAAGGCCAAAATGCGCATCGCCGCGATGTCGGGCCATCGGCCCTTTGCGGGGAAGGAGAGTGGCGGGGAGCCGAGGGTGCGTGAGCCCAAGATGGAGGAGAACATTGCCTCCTACCTCAAGTTTC
This sequence comes from Filicampus tigris, assembly GCF_054856515.1. NCBI lineage: Eukaryota > Metazoa > Chordata > Actinopteri > Syngnathiformes > Syngnathidae > Filicampus > Filicampus tigris. The sequence goes on along the minus strand of NC_141224.1, from coordinate 1,686,889 downwards.
TGGAGGGCAACTACCGCAAGATGCTGATTGAGAACTCAGAGCTGTCCAACACCATGCGGGCCGGTGAGAAGACGCAGGCGGAGCTGCGCAAGAGCAACCTGGAGCTGGAGCGCTTCAAGGTGGAGCTGCGCACCATCAACGTGGAACTGGAGAGCGTCCGAGTGGCGCTGCGCAAGACCAACCGCGAGCTGGATGAAATCAAGGCCTCCAAGGACGACTTGGTCAACGAGATGGCCGAGAAGGAGGCCGGCTGGAGGCGCGAGAAGGAGGAGCTGCTCCAGGGCAGGCAGGAGAGGCAGGAGGAGCCGGAGCCCCTTGTGGTGCGTATACATACGAGCTCGTTTTTGTTTTGTTTTTACCACTTGAGCGGTGAACGCACCTCCTTCTTAGGACTTGGCTGGAGGATGGACTGTGGCGGAGGAGGAGGAGGTGAAGAAGAAAGAGAAGGAGGTGGTGGTGGAGGTGGAGGAGGAGGATGGCAAAGAGACGCAGGAGGAGTCGCAGACCCTCGTGGTGCGTATACGTACCATCTCGATTTTTTACGACTGAAGCGGTGAACCCGCTGTTTTGACACCTCCTTTTTAGGGCGTGGCTGGAGGATGGACAGTGGCTGATGAGAAGGAGGTGAAGAAGAGAGAGAAGGAGGCGGTGGAGGAGGAGGAGGAGGAGGATGGCAAAGAGTGCGACGAGAAGGAGGAGAAAGAGCAAGAGGAGAAAGCTCGGAAGGAGGAGGATGAAAAAAACAGGGGGGATAACATCCAGAAGGATGGGCAGGAGGGGGAGGAGGAGAAATACAGGGAAATGGAGCAGGAGAAGGAGCACAAGGGGGAGAAAAATGACAATACGAAGGAGGCCAAGGAGGAGGGCGCCAAGCAGGAGGACAGCAACCAGAAGGAGGAGGAAGAAAGGGAGAAGGAGGTGAATGGGAAGGAGGAGGAAGAGGACGAGGAGGAGAAAGACAACAAAAAGGAGGAGAAAGGGAAGGAAAGGGATGTGGAACTGAAGAATGAGTTCGTGAAAGGGATTGATGAGGTGAAAGCCAGTGAAAAGGAAGAGACCGGAAGGGAGAAGGAGGTGAAAGAGCAGGAAAACGTGGAGGCCAAGGAGAAAGAAACCAACCGTGACAAGAGGGAACAGAAACTGGGGGAGAAAGAGGCGAAAGAGAAGGAAAATGAGGAGAACAAGGAGGAGAGAGAGTGCAACAGTGACCAGAGGGAAGAGAATGAAATGGAAAAGGAGACGACTGAAAGCGACCTGAAGGAGCAGATAGAGAGTGAGAAAGAGGAGAAAGAGAGGAAAAATGAGGAGAACAAGGAGGAGAAAGAGAGGGAGAGCGAGACCTATTCTGACCGGGAGGAGGAGCGAGCGGAGCAGAGCGGTGGTTCAAAGGATTACGAGGAAGAGGACGGGGAGCAGCAGGAGGTGATAAAAGTTGCTCTGGAGGAGGACGAGAAGGTAACTCCAAGTGACTTGGAGGAGGAGAAGGCACAGAGTTGGAAGGAGGAGAAAAAGGAGGCGATGAAGAGTGAATGGGAAAGGAGTGACGAGGGGAAAAACAAGGGAGCCAAACTGGAGGAGGAGTGGAAGGAGAGGGTGAGCAAATTGAAGGACGAGTGGCGTGACAGAGAGCGCAAGGAGGAAGAGAGAAGGAAGGAGAAGGATCGGAAGCTGAAGGAGGACTGGGTGGAGAGAGAGAAGAGGGAGGAGGAGAGGAGGAAGGAGCGGGAGAGGAAGCTGAAGGCCGAGTGGAAGGAGCGGGAGAAGCGGGAGGGGGAGAAGAGGAGGGAGAGGGAGAAACTCAAGGCCGAGTGGAGGGTGAAGGAGATGAAGGAGGAGGAGAGGCGGAAGGAGAGGGAGAAGAGGAAGGAGGAGTGGTGGGACAGCGAGGAGGAGGAGGCGGGTGAGAGGAAGGGTGAGGAGAGGAGGGAGCGTGAGAGGAGGGACAAGGAGGAGTCAAGGGAGAAGGAGAAGCTGAGGGCAGAGTGGAGGGAGCGCGAGAGGAGGGAGGAGGAGAAGAGGAAGGAGCGGGAGAGGAAGTTGAAGGCCGAGTGGGAGGAGATGGAGAAGCGGGACAAGGAGAAGAGGAAGGAGAGGCAGAGGAAGGAGCAGAGGACGGTGCGAGAGAAGAAGAGGGAGGAGGAGAGGAGGAGGGGAGCAGGAGGCGACCAGGCCAAGGAGACGTCTTTCTTCGGGAGGGTCCTCAATCTCGTCTGCTGTGGCGAGAGAGAACAAGCCTGAAGCTCCGCCTCCGCAAAATCAACAACCAATCCCCAAAATCAATCGGACTCCTGTTCCTCAAAATCAAAATATTATTTCAAAACATTCCGCAGAGACAACAGAATTCCCGTCCTGGCGCCGTACAACAAAACTCCCAAATCGATAAGATTCCCGCTTCTTGCAATCGATCGGCTTCTGGTCCCGACACAGAAGAGCCGCTCCCAAAAACTCACAAAATCAACGCGATTCTTTTCCTGGCGCTGAACAACCGAGCCCCCAAATGAAGAAAACCAGCCCTCAAAAAGCAAAAGGATTCTTCTCCTGGCACTCAACAAGCAATCTCCCAGACCAGGAGGATTCGCGTTCTCTCCTCTGGCTTCTCCACGACCAATTCGTCATGATCGCGAGCATTCCCCTTCCTCAAAATCAGCCCATTTTTGCCCTGACTCTGAACAATGTTCAGCAAATCAGTTGGCTTCATACTGAACAACAGCGCCATCTTAGATCACACCTTTACACTTTTGCTGTGTTCTCCCTCTTTCATGATTCAGCCATTTTGGGGATGAATAAAGTATCTATCCATCCATTTTGTCGTGGTGTTGAATGTGTTTTTTGTGGGACAAAACACATTTGGGGTTTATCATGTTTTTCGAGGATTATTTTTGGCTTCATTTTTTTTCCAATGGATTTTAATGGACGTCAATTGATTGACTGAGTTTAGCTATTTGCAGGCCGGCCCGGTCCTTATATGTTGCATAAGTGTAATTCAACCAAAAGTCACACATGCACGCACTGTACAATATATCGTACGCATCTTATGTGTTGACGTGTTTAAGGGGCCTGGCCTCACGAGTGACATCAGTAGTGGCGACTCCAACAGTTGGACATCTTCATGCTCCGTACGAGTATTTTCATTTTGTATTTGTGTTTTGACTGTTTGTCCCCTTCAAAAATCGACTGAAAGTGCACGTCAGCTGTCGCCCTGACAACGACGGGAGTGTTTCATGAAATCAGCGTGACCACCTCGCAGGGCCTCTCTGATCTCCCTGGCGGCATCGAGAGCTTCCAACGTGGAGGATTTATTAAATCTCTGCCCGGCGACCGATGACGACGCTGGGAAAAATGTTAGGCGCCCCCCCAGGGCGCCACATTAAAGAGGTTTTAATGAAAGGATGTTTATCTTGCCATTTTTTGTCTCCTAGACGTCGCCCTCAGAAGTCACTGCGTAACTATGAAAAAACTCACACCTATTAGGACCTCAAATAAACACGCACGGCTAATCAAATCATGGCCCATTTTGATTGACGCTTTGTTATTCGTGAGTCACGACTGTAATGTAGATTTTTTTTGGACTGTTTTACTGCCACTTCTCCTTTCCAAATAATTGTTGCATAGCATCAGGAGATGCTCTGAGATCTCAGAGTTTTTCCTTGCCCACATGGGGCGTTTGGACCTTGGGATGCCGTTGATGTGGAAGAGGGAGACACACTCGCGCGCACACACACACGCACACACACACCAAAAGCGAGTGGCAGCGAGCTGCATGAAAGCCAGCCTTTCATTGATAAGCCCCTCTGTGACATAAACACACACTCAGGCAAAACAAACCGGACCACCGACACTCTACTGTGCGCCATTCATCCTCTCAACTTGTGTGTGTGTGTGTGTGTGTGCGCGTGTGTGTTGAAGCGTGTAAATGTGTGTGTTACTGAGGTGAAACATCTCCTTAGGGGCGAGTCACAAGAAGATTGAGGAGCCAGAGTTTCTCGGCTCCCGACGGTCCTTTAATCTCACGCTCACACACACACGCACATTATCGCACTTTTCCAGGTGAAAGGGTTCAATACTTCAACTTTTAAAGTCATTATTGCACAATGAGCAACAACTGGTACGCAACAACATGAATATCCCCCCTGGGGGTGTCGCACCCATGGAGGAGCCACATTTTTCTCCAGGGAGAGAAAATTGCTTAATTATTGTTTATTTGGTTTTGTTCAATTATTAAACAATATTCGGGTAAAAACCAGTAATTAGAAAAAAATATTTTGCAGTAAACTTCAAGGCAAAATGAAATTTAAATCTGATTATTCACTCTAAAAATAACCCAAGTTGGGTCAAAAACGGCCCTCTCCACTAATTGGGTCAATTTGGGTTGTTTTGTGCAAAACTGCTCAACTTATTGGGGTGGTTTTCTGCAAAAACAACCCAGAAAGTTGGGTCAAATTGACTCAAGTAGTGGATCGGCCCATTTTTGACCCAAATTGAGTTATTTTTAACCAAATTGTTTTAAGAGTGTTTGATGGACTAATCGACAATATAAATCGATTCTAAAAAGACTGTATTTGGTAGTGATAATCCTAGTTGTAACAATATAACAACTGTAATATAATATTTCCACCCCACAATATCCAATCTTCACCCCAATCTGAGGTGTCAAAATAATTCACCCAACTTTGGGTAAAAGTAACCTAATGTGCTCCAAATCCACAGCAACCCAGCGAGTGGGTTAGGAAAACAACCCAACATTTTTAGTGTGCGGCCCGTGCACCTTCACACACAAGTCATCAGAGCCAAAGCGAACCCGAAGGCTCTTCCCTGACTCGTTTTCCATCCGAGCAACGTTCAAAAGCGACAACTGGAAATACTCCGTCCACATTCGACTTCAAAAAGCGGCGAAAGAGCACGGGCCAAGCCGGTCCAGCTTCCCTAACGTGCAGCACATGTTCTGATCCGCAAATGTGCGGCGCACATGCGGAATTCTCTCCAATCTACTAAAAGCAAACACTGGAAGATGGAGAGCGACTGGACGCCGAGAACGGAATCCACTTCAAATGGCAGAAATCAGGCTAATACCCCAGAATGTAACACAAGTACGCGTCGGTGCGCGTGCGCGTGCCCGTCGGCGCTCGGGCACGGCAAAAAGAGGCCCGGCCGTTAATGGCGGTGGTCCGGCTCCACAGTGGGATCTGTGTTTAGCCGTGTTTAGAAGCCCATTTGGGGCCCGATAAATCAAGCCGCTGTCCACCAGAAGCCTCCATTAGGGGCCCCCGCCGGGCCCCTGGACGGGCCTGTCAGTCACGCCGTCAGTCAGCGAGCCGTTTGAACTCCTAATTACAGGGAGGGCTCCGTTGGCTGCGACCCGGCCCGGATCGGCTCCCCGGGCTCCCGCTGCCGCCGCCCCTCCCAGATGGGGAGTCCCGCGCGCTCACGCAAAAAAAAAAAAAAAAAAAGAAAAAAAAAATGCCGGACGTTTGGAGAGGAAGCAGCGGTGGGGAAAATATTTATGGAAAGTGGGGGAAGCGGTGGGCGGGAAGACCGCCGCCCTTTGTGACCCGCCGCGGCTCCTTCTAGGATTGAGTGACACTCACGGGTTTGCCCCCACTTGTACGTTTGAGAGCTTTGTCAGTTAGCATCATGCTAACCTCTGGCTACCAGTGATTAATCAAGTTGAACAGGAGGGCGGCAGGGGTGGGAAAAGGGCGAGGGAGGTGCACGGCGGCAAGCGTTGTCCACCTGTGTGTATGTAGCGTCCAGCAGCGTGTCGAGGTTCTGCAATGGCGCTGGCGTTTTGTCTTTAAAGCGGGTCAGGAGGCGGCGCTGGATGGCTCGGAATTGGGCGGCCCGCTCGGACAGGAGGTCCTGGTACTTCTGAGCGCTGACGCGAAGCTGACACACACACACACAAACGCACACATTGCCATACACTTTGGACTGGTCAGCAGGCAATGGCAGGACACATATGGGATGCACGTAAATAAAGTGTGAACCTGGAAGTGGTGGTCCACGGACAGGAAGTAGTCCTTGAGGGGCAGCGGTCCGCTGAAGCTCTTCTTGAAGTCGTCGACTCCCAGTTTAGAGAAATGAATGTCGACTCTGTGGACCAGCTCCTTGGCCACCAGCCACATGTCCTCGAAGGCATCGCTCTGGATGCGATAGCGCTCTGACACGCGCAAAAACAAAACATGTGTTGAGGGGATCGTAACAGCAGATGCTGACTAGCAGCTTTTGGCAAAAAACCAAAAAAAACACACCAAAAACAACCTATTTGTGCCTCTCTTCCTATTATTTTCTTTTTCCGTCATGCACAAAGATGGCGCCCAAAGGAAAGGCAAAATATCGAGATACGCGGTACTCCACCTACGCCGCTTCGACTTTAGGACGCCTGAGTCTCCTCCGCCATTTTGTCTCCAGCCCCATCGTGTGTTTGTAAAGAAAGAAAGCAGGATCTCCTAGCGATGCTGGTCCAGCCAAGAGGAAAGCCATTACGATGCAAACGAAGCCAGATATCATCAAAAGGTCGGAGGACGGCGAAACGCGACGAGCATCGAACATTTATTTGGAGATTTTGTGGCTATGAAGGGGTTCAATCCGACTTGCACGGAAATTCGGGTTACGTCGCCAGTGTAGGAACACAGCTCGTTTGTGACCCGAGGACCTCCTGTATATTGTTATATAGAATATCATTTTTGAACAGTACTGTACAATATTAGAGGAGGAGTAGCTAAGAGTTAGCCGTCAGCTGATCTTGTGTGCATATCTTATGTGTGTGTGTCGTGTGTCTGTTGGTGCATAAATGTTCTGTGTGTGTCTTGTTTCTGTGTGTGTCGTGTGTCTCTGTTGGTGCATAAATGGTGTGTATGTCTTGTTTCTGAGTGTGTGTATTTCGTCTATGGATGCGCATGCCTTATGTGTCTTATTTTGTTGTGTGTATTTAGGGTTTAAGGTTTAAACAATTCAAATTCAAATAGGCAATTAATTATATCCCCCAAAAAAATCTGAGGGGGAAATTCATTATTCGTGAATATTTGCCATTTGTGTCTGGGATTGTGCCGAAGTTCCCTTACCCTGTGAAAAGCAAATGGGGTGCACTATATTACCAATAAAAGTTACAAGTATTTAAGAAAAGACTTCTTACGTGATGTCTTGGAGGCCAGCACGGTCACCAGGCCGCCCGGCAAGAAGCGGAAAGCCAGACTGTTTCCCTCGTTATCTGCCGACTGAGCCGCAAATTCTGCACATGCACAGGTAGGCAAAAAAATAAAAATGAAAAAAAGTTTAAAAAGGCCAGCATGATGGCTCTGATAGCACGGCCTATCGCCATGCAGGACGCCAACAAAGGGCAACAAAAGACAGTCACACTGGTAACAAAGACAGACACACACGCACACACACACACGGGAGAGAGTGTTTAGTCGTCGGAGTTGCTGATTGCAGCTGATTGTCAGATTACTGGCAAAAAAAAAAAAGGACCTCCCATTGAAATACATACATGGAGACCCACTAGCATGTGCGTGTGGTGTGTGCATGTGTGGTGTGTGTGCGATACCAGGAAAGATGGTAGCCAGGTCCACAGGCAGCTGGTTGGTGTCCACGGTGATCTTGAAGACGCTGCTCTTGCTGGGAGACGTTGCCGTGCAGACGAGGGCCAGAGGAAGGGTGAACTGGCACTGGACCACGTGAGGAACTCCTACAAAGCAAAAAATACAACAAAGGAAACATAAAATATTATATGCAACCATTTACTTGTTGCTCCCAGGTGAAGTTTACTAAAAAAACAGACCCATAAAACAAAAAATAATTTAATATTGCATATCTAAACACCACAATGTTCAAGCAAACCATGTCGTTTTGTCTTTTTTTTTTTTTAGGAAAGTCCATTAGCTTAACGCTAGCATATAACTTGAAACGCCATTGACGGGCTAAAAGAAATTAGCATACAGACAGACACATGTGGGCTTTCCCTGCGGACAACCTATGTTTTTTTTCTCTTTTTTTTTTTTAAAGCAGAGACTCACACGGCTCTGCGAGAACCCGACCTGAAGCACGGTCCAATAGGGAAGTTGTTTGAGGAGGAGAGAAAACAGAGCGGGCGGCCAAACGTAACGTTGTCGCTGAACTGGGCAGAAAAACGAGAACAAGCCGTGGAAATAAAAGAGTTCATGCGAGACATGTCAGCCGCCGTGTGCTCCATATCGGAATGCACCAGTTTATTGCTTATAGCTCTCACACGCACTTGCAATCTCAAACACATACCCTCTCTCGGTCGCACACGCATGATCTCTCACACACACATTCTCTCATACACATACACATGCAACATAAACTCACTCAGGTACACGCACTCTTATGTACACCCCCTCACACGGACACTCACCGACCCAAAAACTCACACTCTCTCATATTCACTGTCACACACACACATACTCTCACACAATCATAATACACACAGGCTCACTATTTGACTCAGACTCATTCACACACACGCTTTTTACATGCACACTCACAGAGCTCTCTTACACTCACACACATTCGTGCACACCCACACTCACACTCACACATGCTCTCTATCACACGCTCTCACACATGCTTGTAGTCAACCATAATCTCTTTCTCTCTCACACACGCACACATGTGCATGCACACATTCACGTGCACACGCACGCACACATTGACTGTCACATGCTCTTGTACAATCACACTCTCACTCATTCACTCACTCACTCAATCACTCACTCACTCACTCACTCACACACACAATTATCTCTCAACCGTGTGAATGATTCTACTGGTTTTGAATGAAAAAAAGCCAGGCGCAGCCAAGGCAAACTGCGGCCGCAAAGAAAGAAGAATGCAAGCATTATCTACTCTCGGCTACTGTCTCGCGCTCGATGGATGTTTTCGCCACATTCCGCCCAACGACCGCCGCCCCCGCCTTTGCCCCCGCCCCCACTCCAACCGGCGCCACCGCCCCACCAGCAGGTGCCCTCAGCGTGAAGGCCGCTGTTACGAGCCAAAGCAAAGAATCTTTGGGTTTCCTGTGACAAGCAAGCGCTTCTTGGCAAAAAAAAAAAAAGGTGGAAACTCCATCTTGGGTGGAGGAAAATGAGAGCAGAGGAGAAGCTGTGCGATTGAAAAAAGAAAAGCCATCAAGATGAATCATAGAGGCCAAAATATTGGGACACAGCCATTAAAGTGGGCAAGAGTCATTTTTGACATCTTGTATACAAATAGTCTGAAACGCCCGCTTGTACCAATCAAGTGTGAATCGAGACGACCAAGCAAATGTTTTGTTTTCCGACAATTTCTGAAAACAGGTCTGTGAGAGAGCTCTTCTCAGGTTGTGATGTAACTGTGGGGATCATTTACATAATCCCGCCTCCCACAACAAGTTTCTTCACAGCGAGGATGGATGAAAATCACGCACTTCCAAGCCATGGCCGGACCACACTGCGTAAAACACGATCATGTCAACGCCAAAGGTTTGGCTGAGGTGTGTTAGATTTTGTTAACGTTAGCTTCCGATATGCGGCATATCATTAACTGCTCGATGAAAGCGTTTACAAGGTGGGCGATGTTGGGCGGGGGGGAGGGGTAGATATGTTTCTGCTTGTGCCACATGCCTGAATTCCTCCACCCCAATTTGTAAGCGTAATTCGGCAGCTAACTGAAGTGCTGCCTCCACCAGTGAAAATTCACACTGCGGGTGTACTTGCTTTTCAATACTCCGGCCTAAATAAGTAGCCAGCACCTCGCTGTGACCCGAGCCGTACCCGGCATTGGCTCCACACTAGAGCATGTGTGCGTGTGTATGTGCGTGTGTGTCTCTCTCTAGCGGGCCTCTAAGGCCACTCTAGATCACAGCACATCCTATTCTGCATCAAAGCCCACAAAGTCAAGACAACTAAAACAAACACACGAGGGGACTACAGTATACTGCGTGTGTGCGTAGGTGTGTGCATGTCTCAAGAAATCTTGTATGAAGGATGAAAAAGGAAATATTTGTATTCATAATATGTGGAGGCGCGTGTGTATGTGTCTATCTGCATGTTGCAAGAAGTCTTATAAGAAAGAAAATATTTGTCATCTTTAAGCTAGGTGTGCGTGCGTCACATGAAATCGAGACTGAAGAATAGAAAGTAAATGTGTGTGCCCGACATCGTTTGAATGATAAAAACAAAAATATTTCTCGCGCTAAAGCGAAGAGGCGCATGTGCGTGCTTGTGCGCGAGTGTCGCAGAAAAAGGATGAAAAGAAAATATTCATCAAGCGAGGGAGCGTGTATGCGTGTCACAAGAAATCTTGCATGAAGTATAAAAAGAAAATATTCTTCAAGCAAAGCGTGTGTGTGCGTGCGTGCATGGACTCCTAGCAAGGATCACGTTTCAGAAACATAAACGTCAGGCTACGCTCTCTTCCTGTTTATACAGCGCAGTACTGTATGTGTGTACGTGTACAGTGTGTGTGCGTCTACAGGCTCTCCTCTATGCACGTGAGCGTGCACGTACCTTTGGGGTTGAACTCTGCGGGGAAGAAGAAGGAGAAGACATGAGAAGCCATTAGATCACAAAAGAGGCAGATGTTCCACTCGGACGCGTTTCGCTCGCCCTCGTTCCCACGCCCCGCCAAGTGCACGTGATTGCTCGCGTGCACACTCACACACCTATTGCAAGAGAAGTGGGGTCCACCCTGGACTGGTTGCCAGTCACTCACAGGTCACATAGACAGACAAGCGCTCATATTCACACCTAGGGATCATTTAGAAAGCGCTGTGACTTTTGGCAAAAGACGCAGGCACTCACGTGTTCAAACTACTGCGGTAGAGAAGAATGATTCCGGTAGGGGGGAAAAAAAATAAATAAAAAATAAAAAATCGCCATTCAGACACTTTTCCTAACTGGTGCCCAGCCTTGGAGGTTTCTACTCATCATGTGGAATCCTACTGTTTACTGCCAGCACAGTACATATCTGTCAAGTACATTTTTCAACAAGTATGCGTGGAACAGGGTTTTTGACCAGCTTGTCCGGGAAAATTCTGGAATGTCAACGACTGCAATGACTCTCACATTCCTGTAGATGGCGCCATTGCATCGCTTTGGATTTGAGATCAGCACAGCTTTTGAGTAAAAGACCGACAAGGCGGTGAATTTCGGCTTGTCGCATTGATTATGAGGGAGAGAAACACCAACAAGATGGAGGTCTGTCAGGTTGAGCCACCTCATACTCAAACAGAGTATGTGTCACGGTACGGAGTGCAAAGTGTGTCGCGCTCGTGAGAAAAGACGATGAAGTTCATGGAGTAAATGTCACCGAACACAATATTGGGCGGGTCTTGAAAGATCAGTCAAAACGCTCTCAAATGCCTGGCAAGAAGCATGGGGAACTCTGCTTCGAAAGCGACTGAAAGTAAGTGCCATGGTCAAATGTCATGTGTGGCTCTGTTGACTTGAGAACTTTTCAATCCCCGAAAGTACGTGTGGCGCGCCACGCTGATACGTCCGACAGCAAAGTCAAGATAACGACACACTTAACGTCGCGGGCACTCCATGTTCAAGTCATGTGACGCTCACTGCTGCTTTGACCGGCTTCCTTCACCCTGGTGACATCAGCAGCACACAAAACCCTACAGACCACTTGACTTCTATTTTTAGCCACACAATAAAGCCATGTTGAAGCATTCCCAGACGTGAAATGGATTTAGGGCAGAGGAAAACTGTTCGGTCGTGAAAGCACACTGCTGCCAACACCAACAATACCTCCTTTTTTTTTTTTTTATATAAACTACCTTTTGAGGGAGATTATTTGGACTATTTGGAGCAATAATGAAGTCTGTGACATTTTGGAATAAAGGCTGCTTCTGTTTCTTGGCAGTAAGGGAAAAGTCGTATCTTCCAGCAGCGTTGCCGGGAAAGAGAACGACTGCAAGGGACGTTGTTCGAACTAAGCTGGCAACGCACATACTTTGTTGTTACATCTTCACCAATTCTTCAAAACGTGAAAGAGGCCACACATGACCAGGAAAAAAAATATTTGCGCGTGATGTACTGGAAGTGACCAACACAGTTACAAGTAGAAGAGATGATGTATTGTAAGTACATATACACACACATGCATGGCATGCATGAATGCATGCACACACACAACTAAATACTTCCACTACTAAATAGTGTGGAAATAGTTTTTAAAGTTTGTCAAATGTAAAATTCTTACACTAGTGCGTTTTTTTGTAAATACATTATTTTGCCAACAAAAGCACATTTTCATTGTTGCCATTTTATAGAAGAAAAGGACTGCTCAGATGATTGAGGCATCCCAAGAGCAAAAATTATTAGCACAAAAGTGCTGTTGTGCAGGAAAACATAACAAAAAACAGAATAAGGTAGAAAGAAACATTTTTTGTGATGAAATAAAAGAGTCTAATGTTTCATTTTTCAGTTTCTGTTTTTATAAAACACAATATTTTGTGAGCCTTGAAAGATCAGTCACAATGCTCTAAATCTGCAGGTACCCAGGTTTTTTTTTTCTTTTTTAAACGGCTGGCACTGAAAGAGTGAACAGGTCTAGTCCCATAGAAAAAGGAATCTGGATCCAGATCCGGATCGGAGTCGGACTGCTTACAATCTCTGTTTCTAATTGAGTAAGATGCTTTATTTAGAACATTTGGAATATTTTAAACACGTTTTGATGGTTTTATGCGCTTTTCCACTGCCATAAAAGCACCACCAAAAAAAAAAAACAGAAAAAAAACCTTGGATTAGCACAAGGTATGGTATACAAAGCATCTTGGAGGACGGAGCATTTTGTTACCTGTGGGCGAGCTGTAGGACAGGGTGAGATCCCCGCTCAGGTCGGCCGGTGGATAGCGGCCATTGAGGAACGCTGAAAAGACAACGGCGGTGGACGAGCCAACTCCTGAGGGAGAAAACAACAACACAGTAATGTTAACAAAAAAACGTCAATATTTCTCTTTAAATGTGACATGATTTATGATGGGTGTCAATTTTAAGGCTTTTCAAAGGATCAGCTCCCTTTCACTCAACCCTCACCACCTCCTTTTTTTAAAATGGTAACAATTTGTCTGAGGTGAAGTCGTAGTGCTTTGCGCCAAGATGAATACCGCAACATGTGTGTGTCGACATGCTTCTTGCGCACGTGCAAATAATAAATAGAAGCAAAACGTGTGCGGAAAAAACACACACATCAAGGAATTGGGATTCCTCAGTGACATTCCTGCTCTGCTTTCACTTAACCTGCGCAAACACAACTTGAGGAAAGTGGACTTTTGGGGGACTGTTTTGGAGTCGTAAGAAAACGCGATTAAGCGTCACTGCTGAGGTTTCCACAGTTCCACTCTCTTCTCCGGCTTCATCCTTTTAGGTGCACGGACCTCCTCGCTGCCCGCCTGGCATTCCGTCTTTCAGCGTGAGGCTTTTAACCTCGGCGCCCCGCGGGTCAAACGGCTCGGACGGGCTTAAGTGCTTTAAGTGTTCCCAGGCCCATTAGGAGCAACAAACACTCAAAGAGACACACAGTAATCCTTCTCCCTCTCTCTCTCGGAATCTCAGCCCGCTTCACTTCCCCATCATCTACCGGGGCCACATCTGGACAGGTCAGGTGGCGGTCCGTGTGACCCGGAGGTCCGTGTGGTCCGGCGGCTGGGCTCTCAGGACCATTAAGCCATTTACGCCGACAAGAGTATAAACAAACTCCACACAAAAGGTGGCCACCGGAGAGCACCTCGCCTCCTTGACCTCCAAAATTGTGTCCTCCTCGCCTCCGTTTGCTTAACCTTGTGTCACATGATCATTACAGACTTTTTCCTTGCCACATTCCTGTCTTCTGGTTTACCTAAGGCCGAGGAACGGCAAGATGCAAGGCCACTCTGACGTTCTTCAACACCCTAAAACCAATTCCTCGAGCACATTTATGTTGTTTTTATAATGACAAGTTCAAGGGCAAAGGCCCGTAGGCGCCATTCAGACACGAATAGAGACACATGGGCAGCGTTCAATGTTGCTCCTATGTAAAACTCATCAAAACATAAAGGTTTTCTTTCAGAAACCGACAAGGGCCAGACACAATTGACTGCAGCGAGCGCCATCTCCATGGTAGCCACGCACAAGCCCACGCGCATTTCAATCACATCCTCGTAGCTTGTCTCATACTTTATGTCCTAAACATGTCTGGCTCATGATTTTCTCGCTGCTTGATGATGGTGAGATTGGTAGTAGCAAGTCTGTGCGCAAGACTCCACCATAGGGCTGCGCAATTAATCGAAATACATTTACAATTATTACACTTCACGACTACCAAATTGGCATAATCGTAAAAAACTATTATCAATATGCATTTATATCCAACACACAATGTTTGTTTACACAAGGAAATCATACATTTGCACCTTCTTTTATTTGCTAATAACTCATTTTATAAATGTTGTTTGGTCCAAAAGGAACTTGCATAATTTTAGTGTTTCAAAGAAATGTATTATAACCCTGGGTTATGTGCTTGTGGGTTTAAGTTTAAAGTGACTCCTGGTTGTTTGGTGAAGGTGAAAGTTCAAGAGGGCTGCAGATTCTTGTCAAGAGAGGGAAGAGGTGATGAGTGGCAACTTCGTGTGTGTGCAAGTGTGTGTAAAGTTAATTTTAGGCAGGTTAAAAATGACTAAATACATCTATGTTGCAACCTAGGGAAAGGGCAAGGAAGGTGTGGTAGCAAGTTGAAACGAACCAGTGGAAAGCACGTGACGTCTCCCAGCAAAATAGGAAGAAAAAAAAAACAGGCCCTCACATCACAACTTCTTTTTCATGGCAAGACCTCAAAATGATCAAACTTTGATCACACACACATCCCAATTTTAATGCCGAAGCAAAAAGCTTTGAAAGTTAGCTACACCTGTCAGGATGCATGTTTCAAATTTGGTGGATATGGAACAAAATCTCGAGAAAGACATGCCTATTGATTTTTATTGTTGCAAGTAAGTATGGACTTTGGAAAATGTAAACGCAAAACGTTTTATTTGCTTTATGCTAAAATTAACACATCAAACCAAAATGGCAGACTTCATGTGTCTTTTCTGGTTTCTAGAGACATTTTTGTGGGTCTACTAGCGATAGACGTGCCCATCGAATGTCATGAGAATAATTGAAAGTGGCACCAGGGGCTGAATTATTAAAAAAGAAAAAAAAAAAGACTTTTTCTAGGAAAAAAAACGTCAAAACGGCAATTGACCTGGCAACTTGTGGAAACCAAGCCATGTCACGAAGGCCCTTAATAAGCTTGTTGCCCAAGCAGTGCGCTGTTAAACGCTAACCTTTGATCCTTGCACTGAGCATTCTGCTCACACAATCTCACCTCTGAACTCTGAGCCTAAACGAAAACACCACTTCCTTCCTGAATCCCGACTTGAGACGTGTGCATGAACATGACAATCAACGACCATGGCAAGGGAAAAAGGATGACAACGACGAAAGAGAGTAATGGGAAGGAGAAGAGGGAAATTCAACAAGCGAGAACCGACACGGAGACGAGGGAAAACAAAGGAGGCAGTGTGTGCGCGCGCGCGGTGAGCCGCAAATCGAGTCGCCATCTGAGACGAATAAAAAAGTGAAACAACAATAAAAAGTCAGAAGGCGCTACCTCACTCCATCCAAACAATATACAGTAAGTGATTGCGTGTACGGGAGACACGCAGTGACAGTAGCAGCACTAAGCTAAGTAGCTGATAGCAGCCAGACGCCAACAAAGTACAAAGTAGCGACTTGTGTTACAGTCCCATCAAAGCACCGCAGCTGTGAATGTTTTAGTGCTTTCGTTTGTCTTGTCACAAAAATTGGTTCCAGCAGAAAATAGCTTCATACTTGAAGCCGTAAAACCAGAACCAGAAGTACACAACACACCAACACTATTGGAGCTTGTCAGTCGCGATATGGGTTGTCAAGTAAATGCTCAAACGACTTCCCATAAATCCAAGGTCAGACTAGTAGGCCAAAAATGGCACTGGTAGTGGAAAAAAACAGGACAAGTAAAACAGTCGTTCTACTAGTGTGATGGATGGAGATATAAATACAAAATTGTGTTGGTCACATTTTTGAGACCTGTAAACAGCAGATTTAAAGCGGAGTCAACCCCAAAGGTTTCTTTGCAATAATATATTCTATGCGCCTTAACTAGTCTAATCATGGCATTGATTGTGGAATATGAGTTAGCAGCAAATGTTGTCACTTCTGTCGACTGAAAATGACATCACAGTTGCTGAGGTAACGACCAATCACGGCTCACCTGTTTTTTTGAAGCTGAGGCCTGATTGGTCGTTATCTGAGCCCTGAGCAACTGTGATGTCATTTTCAGTCAACGGAAGTGACAAAAAGGCCGCCCCCGTGACATGTCTACAAACGGGTGGGTTTTGCAGCTTAACTCATATTCCACAGGAAATATATTAATCAGAATGCCATGTTTTGACTCGTGGGCCTGCATAGAACATATTCTTGTCAAGAAAATTTGGGGGTTGACTTCACCTATAAGGATCAGGCATCGTTTTGAAGGACAGTTAAGATCCAATTTAAGACTTTTTATATAGGCTCCAGCACACCCGTAAACCCTCCGCAAAAGGATAAAGTGGCTCAGATAATGGATGGATGGATATTGGATAATGATCCCGTTTGGAAATAATATGTGGAGAGAGAGTGTGATGAAGGAGAGGATTTTTTTTTTTTTCTTGCTTAGTTTAGAGTTCAATTTCTTTAAATTTATCCTCAATGCTGCTCTGTATTCGTTTTGACTTTGTGGGTTGTGGGAGCCAAATTAGTTTCACATGTTTTTTTAGTTTGACTCTCAACTCCCACACTGGTTGTTTAAATATTGCTGCTGTGACTATTTCAATTCCCTTACGGGATGAATCTTTTGATCTATCAATCTATGCTGCACTTTTTGAAAACAATGAAATGAGGAACCTCTGTGGATGGGAATGATGGAAGCGTTCCCATTATTGCAGCTGCTTGAAGCCAATTGATTTTTTTTTTCTTCATCCTTTTATTGTCTAAAGTGAAACACAAGTACTTTCACATGTACGCATACACAAGAGTACAGGTTTGTGCACCCAAAGGATAAGAACAATCTGCAGACAATTCGTCATGACTGTTAGAGCTCAGCCGCAGCCAGAAGACGTGTTGTCCAACATGTTGTCCATGGAAACACGCACACGCGCACACACGCATAAAAACACAGTGGCGCACACACGCAGACTGACCTAAAGGTTCGAGGACAAACTGGTCCTGGGTGACGGCAAGCGGAGGCTGAACGCCAACGGTCAGCTTGGATGAGGCCAACGCCTTGCTGGCCTTCACTGTCACCTGCGGACATTTGGGAGGTGGACGTGAACTAGGATGAAGAACTGCAAGAAAACCTCATTCAAGAGTGATTCCGAATTCACCTTTACGGTCACCGAAGGGACAGGAAAGCCGTCCATGTCTTGGGTCAGAGCTCGCTGGGCAAGCAGACAAAACAAATGAGTGCATTTGTACAGTATCTCACTAAATTGAGTAAACCCCTCCCGTTTTTGTAATACAGTTTGTTAATATTGAGACCTTGTCACACTAGCGAGTCAAAAGACAACCAGGAGGGTAATTGGCAATTGACTATGACTATTTGTTTTTTTTTCACTCAATTTGTGAAATTGAGTGAAAAAATTGGTGTTTTTTTTTTTCACTCAATTTGTACTTTTGTTTTGTTTTTTGGCCTCCCATCTTTGCTCTTTGGTCTTTCTCTGTGAGACGCGTGCTCTCACTGCAGACGAGGGCAGCGGCTAGCTCACCGCACCTCGCAATTGCACCGGATTAACGGCTGATGCGATTTATGCCGGACTTCAAAGAGCATCACGGGCTGCCGGGGCCGTACCTCACAAAGAGCATCACGGGCTGCCTGGATGGTCACAATGAGGACTAAATTGTTCTCTGTCTTTGCACATTTTCAGTAGTTATTTTCAAACATGTATAGTGTATATGTGTATGTGCGTGCGTGGATGGGTGACCGCACCGACGGGATGTCCATGTCAGGAGCCACGCACGACGTCACCGTCAAGTCCTCCTCATTTTCGCCTTTAGGCAGAATGTCTGAAACACAAGTTTTATCTTCATGCTAATTAACTCCAGTAGACACTTCATCAGGTACACAAACTCATCACATCCAACACTGGACATGGAGAAAAAAGGGAAATGAAGTATTCCTCCGCTATACCACTGATTTTTACAAACAGTTGTTTTAAGTTTTAGAAGTACCGTAACATTTATGCTCATTTCCGTTAGCCCGCCCATGACCTTTCGCATGACATGTAGCATTAAGCTAGTTGACTTTTCATTTGTTCTTGATGAAGGCTTTTGTTCGTTGTCAGGTTTACACTGAACTTTGCTTCCTTTTTTGAGAATTGTGCAAGTGGAATTGCTGTGTATAAATGTGTTAAAAGCTTGTAGAAGGGGTAAAACAATTTCAAAAATTATACAAGGTCTCTCTATAGCGCAGGCGGGGATCACTGTATATAATATATTGGTTGAAGTCTTGATCCTTTGGGTATTTTGACAAAATTAAGAAAAGTGGGAACTGTTCAACATAAACAGAAACAACCTCATGTCTCATTTAAACATTGCCCGCGGAGTTAATAAAGTTTTTCTGATGCTGACAGTATAAACTGAGGTACTACTGTAGTCAGCAAGGCAACCATGAAGAAGGGCCTTATTGAATCCGCCAGCCTTCCTCCTACCCTGAGTCCTACTGGCGTCCCTGATGAACTTGTGCAGCTTCTTCATCTCGGCGTCGGCCTGCTCGTAGTCCACCTCGCGGGCGTCCACCTTGGGCGTGGAGAAGAAGGACGGGTCGGTGCCCATGTAGGAGCACAGCAGGTGGCCGTCACAGCTCAGGCTCACCACGGCGCCCTTCAGATCTCTGAAAGCACACAATAAAATGCACAAAATGTAAGAAGTGCAGCCAAAATGAATTGAAACGTGATTCACGTCTGTGTACCATGATGGTCAGGACGAGGTGAGAGAAGAAGAATGCAGAGGAATTGTGGGATGTAGGCTGATGGCCGTGAGATAAAATGGGCAGTCACTTATATAGCGCTTTTGGCAACCAATTCAGGGTGTCCCCCGCCTACTGCCCAGCGACACCTGGGATAGGCTCCAGCACGCCCCGCGACCCTTGTCAGGATACGCGGTATCGATAATGGATGGATGGATGGATACCTTGGGTACTCAAAGCACTTTACAAATAGCAGCTCAGCCCAGGACTGCAGTAAACCGCCACTTGTCAGAAAGTGCTTGGACAACCAAGTACAAATTGATGATTGTAAGGCTTTCACTGACAATTTGACCATAAACAGTCTAAAGGTCTTGGGGCGGTTGATAAGTTCCAGAAGTTAGTGGACTCCATCCAACACAGATTTGAAGCTGTTCTCGCGATGTTCAACATCGTTAAGTTTTTGTGTTGTCATTTTATTGCTGCAACAGGGTTTCTGCAGGTATCAGCAAATCTAATTCATTGCTTTTAAATGCGGTTTTTTACTGCCGATTTGTATGCAACTCAAAACTACGGTAATTGAATGCCCATGTCCTACCGCATATACACGCGCACACACATATTCATGCATGTATGTGGCTGTCGGTCGATTAAAATTGTCAATCATGATCAATCGCATGATTTCCAAGGTTAACTTACGATTAATGGCAAATTTATTGCACATTTTACATTTGTTGTAAATGTAGAATAAAATATGTATATTTTTCAAGTTATTCATACTCATGTTAATTAATACAAAACTGTAAATATTAAGTTATTTGAATAAAAAAAAAAAATATATGTCTCATGTCTAGACTCTAAGTGACAAGGTGGGCATATACTGGGCTCTTAGCGCTCAAAGGGGTCTGGGAGAGCCCATGCAGACCCCTTTGAGAGCTGTAACAACTTCGCTTGGTGCTAACTGCTAAACAGCAGCCTATCAATGGTGTTTTCATTTAATTAATGCTGCTGCACATTGTATTTAATGCCGTTTAAGGCCTTAAGTTTTGCAAAGTGCATTTAATACCCTTTAATGGCCCACAGAAACCATTTGTAATGGTCATTTAGAGTTCAACACATGTACTGTATATAGGTCCGGGGCTCCAATAGCATTTGACAGGTGACTCTCCGCAACACAGATGTGAAGCAGTTCTCAGAATCTGGCTAATACAACTAAATATGTGTCCAGTAATTAACAGGAAAGCATTTCGTAGTTTATGCAGTGAATGTTGACCAGCCCAATAGTCACCTTTTCTGACTTTATGTCAAGAAATAACTCATTTGATAAATTACTTTCATGTTTTGATTTGGAATACAACACCAGAATGTTATTCTCAATTTTTCTATTTCTGTGTCCCACTTCCTCATTTTTTTTCTTATGGACAATACATCAAATGTATGTAAAGATTTCCTGACAGAACAAAAATGGGAAAAGAGAGAAGCAGGAAATGCTGAGTGATGCAATAATGTGTTTTAACAGCGTGAGTGAGTGCGTGTTAACTGGTTGCAGATGTGTCGTACTTCCAGGCCAGTGAAGCGGTAACACACACGCACACATCTACGTACACACACACGTGCGCGAGGCAGTAGGGTGGCGGAGTTCAGGTCGAGGCTCCACACCTGCTTGGGTGGAAATCGCCAGCATTAAAACGTCCACTTTAACTGCCGCGGAAACACACTCACGCACGCGACCGACTGTGACGGAAACACACTCTCACACTAAAAACAAAGAGTCGCACAGACACCCGTGCACAGACACCCACACAAAAATACTTTGCCCAAAGTGGGATGTGCCCACCCACCACTGTTGATGTTGAACGTGAGAGAAGACACCAAAGAACCCGACTGAGACCACATGTGGGGACGATGGAGAAGGTCAGTTCATTGAGGCGACGGAAACGAGTTTCATTTGGACCTGACTTGTTCAAAACATGCGTCAAGGATGCTGTGATTTTCAACGATGTCATATGATAGTGCCACACAGTTTGGTGACTAGCATTTGTCTTATTTGGGCAACTTCTCTTGGTCCGAAGTACGAGTCCTGGCATTCACTCAAAATGGCGACCAAAAAAACAAAACGGCCATCTTGCTGCTTAATTTTTCCCATAGCTTTCCAGGGGGCGCTACCGAGTGAGTTATGGGGGCTCACGTTTGAGACCCCCAAAATAAATACATTTTCTCCAGGATACATGCATTTGCAAATGTTAGTGAGATTTCCGGCATGCTGAGGGCCCCATAAAGGCAATTTACTAGTCGGGAAGCTAATAAAAGACAACGATTCCAGCACGTGTATGAGCGTGTGTGTATGTGCGTGTGTGTTTGTCGCCACACACGGGCGTCACACTCACGGGAAGTTGGCGACACGGAGCGCCACGGGCACGAAAGCGAGCTGGGCAGCCCACTTGAGCGTGACGTCCTGGTACACCAGCAGCATGTTGGTGTGGTTGCCGAGCAACAGGTTGGTGGTGCCATCGGTCACTAAGCGGAAAAGAAGAAGAAAATATGCATTATGGCAAGTTCTGATCATCGTAAAAGTGCTTTTTATTAGTATTTTTTTTTTCTAAAGGGGAAGGGGAGAATGTCAGATATTACGTGTAAAGGTCACTTTGTGGCTATTTCTTGTTGGAATACCAACTGTAAAGCTTGTGTCTTTTCATTAAAATGGAGCTAATTTGGTGCTACATGACCACAGAAAGGGGAAAAAAGTTTTTGAGTACAATGTATGGAAAAGCCAAAATGAAAAAAATGGGAAAAACCTTGTGTGTGTGTGTTGGGGAGTGTGTGTGCGTGTGTGTGTGTGTGGGTGTGTGTGTGTACGAATGTTCTGTGTGTGTGCAGGCTTTGCTTCCGCCACCCAGCTTGTATAATATCAAAAAGAGCTTTATTTTTAGGGCTGGAAAAGAGGTGAAAAGACACGTGATTAACTTTGCAGCCACAAAGTGGAGAAATAACCCAAGTGATGACATCAGAACATTTCAGCAAGTGGCTGCGCTTTAAACAGGCAGAAATACATATGAATACACATATACTTTCCCTTGAAACATGAGCTATAAATACTAGACTTGCATTCTGTAGATAGATACACACACACACACACACACACACACACACCCACACACGCATACAGTACGCACGTGTGCCCATCCCAGGAGCGGTGCAGCTACCACCAGGAGAGATCTGAGGTGACGGCCACACGCAAAACAAACACCCCAGCGGGTCAAATATGGCGGTCAGCGAGGAGGGGGGTCAAAATGACAGAGTGCGTGTGGTTGTGCGTATGTGTGTTGGTGGCTCGAAAACGCAAACACACACACCTGCTTTTATCTGAGCATCCGTTTTAGAATTTACATGAGAATTGAACCAAGTCGAGCAAATGCATCATTTAAAAACCAATACTTTTGTCACAAATCAATCATTCACCCACTCGCATCAGTCCATCCACTCACAAGTCTTTCATCTACGACTCCATTATGCACTCACCCACACGTTCCTCTATTTCTCATCGTTTCATTTGTCCACCCATCCATCTGCTCACCACCTCATCCATCAGTCTATCTGTTCAGCCACTCGTGCTGCCCGCGAGCGTTTGACTCACGCGAGGCGTACGGCAGGAAGCAGCTGGGGTTGAACTCCAACTTCTTCATGAAATAGATCTGCCCGTTGTCACGCAGGCAGTAGAGGTTACGCTCGCCCAGGACAAAGATGGAGGACGACGAGTGGGACAAGGAGGGCACAGAGATGTCCAGGGCCTGCTCGCCCAGAACCAACGACCAGTCGGGCTGTGGGGAAAAATCAAAATAACTTCCGGTCAACTCTTCAAGCATTTTTAAACTCCGGTGTTCCAAAATCTTGCTCTTGCACAGTATGCTCGTTTAGGACATCTAGTAAGGTACTTTTCAGTTCTTTATTGCTTTTTGAATATTTAAATTTAAGTAATGTGAAGGACATTGAAGTACCTCGTATACACTGCCTATATACACCGGTAAATACACCTGACTTGCCTTTGTGAAATCATCCATTATATCCACACACTCATTCACCCATCCACCGATTCATCTACCAGTCCATTTACCCATCTGCCAATTCACTGACACATCCACCAATCCATTCTTCCACAAAAAAAAAAAGTTTATCCACTCATTAGTCCAGTCATCGACTCATCCATTCACCATTTCATTCTGAAATACACCCACCAGTGCATTCTTCCACCAATGTTGCACTTTAACCAACGCAGCTATTAGTTCAATCAACCATCCCAGTTATCTTCTCATCCATCACGCTACAGTCAGTCTATTCATCCACTCACCCACCAGTCCTTTTATGCACTATTGCCATGCCCTCAGTCTATTCATCCATGTATCCACTCATTGGCCACAAATAACTCACATTCAACTCTTTGTGAACCCTTTCGCGGCATGTTTACATTTGTACCTGTCACGTAAACTCCGCCGTACTCCTTATGTGGTGCTTTCAATCCGTGTCGGTTGTCATGGTTACCCGCATGCTACACAAGGCTTTCCATGGATGCTAACGGGAGGGCAGCCGAGTGCAAGTAAGAGCCTCCATGCCAAGTACAACTAAAATGACGCCAGAAGTGTTGAACGAGTCGTGTCAATGAGTTTATTCTTGCAAATTGGGCTTGTTAGCGTTAACGAGCGCTAATGGTCGACACAGGAACAAGTGACATCACGGTGGGGGTCGGCGAGGTGAGGACTCACAGTCAGCCTCTTGCCACCGGTCTTGAGGGGCTGGTCGGGGTCCTGGCGGCTTTCAGCCTCCGTGGCCACGGCCAGAGTTTCGTACCTGAGGAGCAGAGCGGATGTTAAACGCCGTGAATGTTACCTGAAACGCATTGATGTTGGCGACTTGGGTCCGTGGAACATTCCAGGGAGAAGTTGGCAGTTAAGGCGCCCTGACAAGAATGTGTCGTCCTTACACAGCTGGAGCAACACCGTGTGACCCGGCCTGACCCAACTGGAGGGGCTGTTGGCAATGAGTAGCCTCAAACATCGGATTTCCCTTATTATGAATATGGCTACCCAAGAGAGACAGTGATGGAAAGAGCTAGACCACTAGACTGTGATTAACGGCTATATAAATAAATTTGACTTCACTTTAGATGGCTAGAACTTGAGAGATAGGCAGGTAGCTACAGAATAACTGATAGGTGGCATAACAATAGATCAACTACACATTAGGGCTGCACAATATATCCGAAAAATATCGATATTGCGATATTGGCACATGCAATATGCGTATCGCAAAGACATCCAATACGTTTGTTACGGAATTGTATGCTTTTATCTGAATTTGACCAGTCAGATGCAGACTAAAATGCGCATTGCCACCCAATAGTTGGACATTATTGAGGGGAATTACAATTAGCTAAGAACACATTGAGTTTACTTATTTTGCCGCATGAAAAAAACAATATACTTTTTTCATTAGATCGTAAAAATGCCATTTCTTTAGGTACATGTTAAATATCGCAAAAATATCGTTATCACTACAGTTAATGCCCATATCGCTTGTTTTTACAATCGCGCAGCCCTAATAGAAATAGAAGTGGATGGATGAGGGATGGATGACACTATTACAGATAAAACAAAACAGATATACAGAATAAGGCAAATAATGGGTAGATAGAACTAGATGGGTAGACAGACAGACCACCGGTCACGGCTGTACCTCTATGTTGTACAGAACATGGAGGAGAAAATATACTTGGACTAAGTCGTCTGTGTTTGGTCTTAATGTGAAGAGACTTGCATCCTGGGCATGCCCAGTCGGCACTTTCATTTCTTATTTTTACTACGAACTTTGTAAACTTGTAGAAAAGATTAAGAATATGAAAATATTGCTTAAAACTTTGCCTGTTCTATTACGTTAAAAAAAAAAAAAAAAAAAAGGAGAGGGGCGGGGGATTGACAGCGACAGTTGGACCCTGGAACATATGAATTCGATTTACATTATTTCCTATGGGATCATTCACTGTATCTTTTCTTTGTTTCGCCACCTGAAAGTATTTTTATTACTCAACAGCTGCAAATGGTCTCCGCCAGGTTCGACCGACACCCGGCCCACACATTTTATGTGGTCCTGGGGTGTCCCGCTCTATTAGCGCCAACGTCGGGGCTGTTGAACGTTATGCGTGAAGCCCAAGTGGATAAGCGAGGGGAGCCGGAGCAGCACTCGCAGATGTGGACTGAGCGCGCTTCCTGGAAACGACCGACGGGAATCGTTTGCCTCAGATAGATGTGGAGTGGGATAAAAGTATTTAGTATGCACAGTGTAATGGAGTTGTTAAGTGCTACTGCAATATTATAAAATCCAGCAACCATCCATTTTGTCACGCTTGTTCTCGTTTGGCATGGCCGCAACAGAAATGATGACTTGTTCCTCTGCTGAATTTGTAAGGCTGCCCACTTAAAGAAATTAACAGTCTAATGTTTGTGGTTGTTTGTTGGTAATTAACATAATACCAGTTACAAAACACTTAAAAAAATAAAAAAAAACCATCAAATAAATGTAGTGCATTTTATTGAGTGAAACAAGTGTCCGCTGCAAGAGAAATTTGCATTCCACTGTCTGGATGTTTCCATTTGGTGCACAGCTGTGCACAATCAACCCATTACCAGTACCTCTGGGCTCAACTGGTCATGTGAATAAAGCACACCTGTTCTAGGAATCAATTTTTTCCCCTTCCAAATCTCAACACCACAATTGGCAAGAACTTAGAGCTGTCAGAGGTTTTCAGGGGCAAGATTGCACCAGGCTGGAATTGCTTACAAAACCATCAGCGAAAAGGATCGGCGAATAAGTGATCACGAATGGGGTCGTTCTTCTAAAGCGGCAGATGCATAAACTGGTCATCAGTTGCAATCCGTCTGGAGCGCCATGCAAGATTTTGACAGCTTTCATTTCATGGTCTAGATGTGTTAAAACGACTCAAGACAGAGTACCTGTTGTTTGCAGCCACCCAAGTTTCACATGAGCAAAAGAATAAAGTGAGTAACATTTAATATTTGGTGGCATAGCCCTAACTTGCAATTACGGCATCAAGCCTGCGACTTTGAAATGCTGGTGATGGTGAAATGGTCGCGGCTGAGTGAATTCTGAAGTCTACAAAACTGTTTTGTCTGGCAATTGAGAGAAAAATGCATCCAAACTAAATCTTGCTATAAGATAATGACCGAAAACAAACTGCCAACACAACAATGGACTTCATCCCGGGCAAATAGTTGAAGTTCTTCGACTGGCCGAGTCAATCACCGGACCTTAACCCGATGGAGCATGCCTTTGACCTCCTGAAGAGGAGACTGAAGGGAGGAACAAGAACTGATAGAGGCTGCAGTAAAGGCCCGGAAAAGCCTTTTGAATGAAGAAAGCAACAGTCTGGTGAAGTCAGCGGGTCGCAGGCGCGATGCAGTTATTGCAAGTAAGGATCACGACACCAAATATTCAATGTTATTCATTTGAAGGTCATTTAACCGTTCCAATACTTTTACTTGCGTGAAAAGCGTGTCGCTTCAAACGAAAGGTGGTCTGTCCTGAGTTGTTCGATGCACACAGCGTGAAATAAAATCTGCAATTCTGCACTTTTGTCTCACATTCATCTTTTGATCCGAGACCCAAATGTCTTCAGGGTACGACAAAAATAAAGGAACTGGACTTGCCGTTCCAATACTTTTGGCGGGCACTGCCTGAAATCTTAAAGGCTTGAAAGTGTCAATGTGAGTGTCAATACTTGTTTGACTAGATGTGCCCCTGTCTTCTCTTGCTCAGACTTGGCAAGCTGATCATGCCTTGAGGTTTCCACCTGTGCACAACTTGATGAGCCTTTCAAGCACTCCTGAACAAGACCTTGTGTGTGAGTGTTGGCACCAGAGCTGAGATGCATTTGCATGTGTGTGTGGTGTTTCCAGCGAGATCATCTTTCATTGAGAGTGCAACAACACAAAAATGTTTGCTTAAACTTTACACGAGGCCAGATAGTGCCGGCCAACATAGACAGACACACACACACTCTCCACTCTGCATGTGTGACAACACGCACCTTGCACGCTTTCAAAACGGCAACCCAGAGAGTTCCCGGGCACATTTCTGCGGTTTGTCACATTTTCTTTGGCACTCGCGGGGCTTTTGTGTCGACGCTGGACCTGGAGCCAGCGAAACTTACTTGTAGCTCTCCAGCTGGCGGGCCGAGGACACGGTGAGGAAGCTATCTGTCCGCGAGTTGTAGGCCAGCGGGCCGGGAAGCAGGAAGCCCGGCAGGAACCTTCCGAAGGAGTAGCTGTCCTGCTCAAAGAACATCAGCATGCCGTCCATGGACTGGATGCACAGCGAGTGGTGACCTGACAACGGGAGGGAAGAAAGAGGACGGGGCTTAGGCTATTATTTTCATACCACTGTTTTTAAACGTTAGAGGAGATTCTGAATTTACATCAGCCATCTGTGTAGGATACCTGCTATCGATTAGAGCACATTTGGATGAATCCCCGATTAGGAGTATGTGAAAGTATCAGTGGTACATGTTTTGTTTTGGCAATAATAGCGTCTCTGGGCCACCATCGCTTGCATCATTAGGGTACCTCAGACTCCACCATTTAATCGCTAACAATTTTTGTGGCTTCTTTAACCTCACGCACGCAATAAACATGTTGCTCCCGTTTCATTTCAGCAGTGGTGGCGCTATGCGGAGTGAGGCGTGTTTCTCACTCCAACTCAGTCTGATATCTCCATTAACACCTTAGCACATGCACGCACACACACACACACATGCACAGCATCATAAAGCGGCGATGTGACCGGAGGACTATAATTAGGCCTCAATGCGCTATTAAAACTCACTGCCGTCAAGTCGAGGTCAGGGATACAGCCACCTACAGTGCATGCACACTCGCGCACGTGCTCACGCTCATGCACACACAAACCATCCATCAGCAGAGATTTGGAAAGAAAAGCCACACACACTCCTACACACCTCCTCTGTGTAAACACGTGTGTGTGCGTGTGCATGTGGGAGTGATGAGCATGTTCCACAGTGACCAATAATACAATTACAAGGACGCACACAGATGGACTTAGACAGTCACATGCGCTCAGACTATTAGACACACAGAAATATACAGACAAAAAAACCTGTATTTCACACTCACATTCACACTGATGGACACTTTAGAGTCTTCAATGAAGCAAACAAGCCCGGTTTGGGGGCAAATTCGGGGAGAAAATGCAAAGGCCAGACCGCAACTCAGATTCGAACCCGAAACCTCAGAGCAGTGGGGCAGACTTGCTAACCAGCAGGCCCGAAAGGTTCCATGAACAACGGAAATAAAAGCCAAGACGAAACCGCTGTGTGCGAAACAGAGAGTGGTGTGTGCCTCGAGTGCACGGCGCACAATGCTCAAGTATAAAAGTCAGCTACTATAGTGCTTGCTATTTTGGTTTATTAGCTTTAGGCGACGTTATTCAATCCCTCACGTCCACTACAAGCTGACTTATTACACCCCAATAAAAGATAATAACCTCAGTTTTAAAATAGATGGGACGACGCGGCGCTGATGCGGTTTTTGCTTCAAGGTCAAGTTAAAGCACCAGCAGAAAAGTTTCTATGCGTGTGTGCACGATGAAAAAAAAAAAAAAAAAGAGACTAATGGCTCCTTGCAGATGAACTCTGACTTGTCAGGTGAAGGGAGGGCGGTGAAAGGATTTCCCAAACAAAACAGCATTGCATTCATTCTAATACAGTGACTCTCAAAAGTGTGGTGCATTTCACTTGTGTTGAACCTTTACAAGATCAATACAGTTGCATGAATCGGTTGATTTGAAATGTTCAAAATTTGAATTAGACTTTTTTGTGCAAATATATTTAGATTTAATCATAATAGAAGTTCAAGTTTTCATCCAAGCAGCAGTGGCCTACAATAATATTAAATAGACATATTTAGAGTATTTATTTTTTTAGGTGGGACCTGGTGTAAAAGGTTTTGTTCTCACCAGCTAACAAAAAAGGACAGCAGAACTGTAGCAATGTGGTGGCAAGCACTGACCTCTAGTGGTGGAAAATAATAGCCGTGCAAAGGATCATTAGGAAGTGTGCACGTGTAATCGTGTGTACAAGTGCATGTTTCACATCATACAGACACTCATCACACATGGTTGCGTGTGTGCAGACTCACAGACACACACAATAACTAAGGCACGCACACACCAACATTTGCTTACAATCTCCCCCTAGCAGGGTCTTCATTCAACCTGAAATAATTCCCAGGAACTAAATTTAGAGTTCAGTACAAACACGTGCAAAGTTCGTCCAAAGTTCTTGAAGTTCGGAATAAAGTTCCTGCGGTGCGAAAGGCTCTCGTGTAAACAGGGAGTGAATGAGGAGTCCATCACGCCAGGCCACAGTCTGGCATATTCAATCGCACACACACACACATTCACTCAATTACGCACGTGCCTGTCTCGACAAAGCAGCCTTTATTTGGAATTTTCTGCACTTTAAAGGGGATTCCCCCGCGTGTGTGCGTGTGATTTTCTTGGCTTGACAAGTGGAGGGCTGTCCCCGACTTGTTTCTTCCAAAAAGGCCCAGAAAATGAGACAGCAGCAAGCGTGTGAGTGTGTATGTGCTTGTGTGTTTGTCTTGGATTGTGGCAGGGCTGTCCCCGACTTGTTTTTTCCAAATGCCCAGAGCATGAAACAGCATCATTCCAGTGCGTGTGTGAGAGCATTACCCGTGACCCCTCCAAAGGTTCCATATGTCATGTTGCAGGCGGTCCTCTGCAGGTTGTGCTCGTAGACCAGTTTGATCTGGTACTGGTCACCGTGCTCCACGTTGCCCGCCGTGCCTGAACACACACACACACACACACACGCAGACGTCAACAAAACGCCACTTAAAACGGAAGTGACACATACTGTAGGTGGAGGAAGTTACCCAGAACGGAGAAGACGGACAGCTTCCTGGGGTGAAGGACAGCCAGGTGGAGAAGATCTGAACACCTGGAAAAAAAACATCACCATCATCATCAGAGCAACCACATTGTTGATTTTTAGTCAACTTAGCTTTTATCAAACTTAGACAAAGGTAGTGCCATGTCATATCTTGTGGCATTTGATGCAGGGGATCTGTGTTTAAGTGAGTTGAGGAGCTTGATTTAGACAGAATATTGCTTTGTCGCCATCTTGCAGCGAGCATCTAGGTGCAGCGGAACCATGTTGAGGTGATCTGAGGAACTCCCTTCTGACCACGGTTATTCTTGCCGCCATCTTATGACATCTCTGTGATGAGAAACTACGTTGAAGAGGGTTGAGGATTTTCATTTACACGGGGTTGTCCTTTGTCATCGTCTTGTACCATCTTGGTCCAAGAAACTATGCTGGCATGAGTTGTGGAGCTCCATTCAGAGAAACATATTGCTTTGCCACAGTCTTGTGGCATCTTGGCCCCAAGGAACTATGCTAAAGTGAGTCAGGGAGCTTCATTGAGACAAAAGGTGTGCTTTGCCGCTGCATGTCACGACAAGAACGGTAATGATTCTAAACAACAGCGTCAAGATGATTCAAGGTCTCATCAAGTCCATGTTTAGCATTTTAAGGACTGCATCGTCTTGTGGCATCTCAGAAAGAACTAGAGAACTACGTTGAGGTGAATTTAGGAGCTTCATTAAAATAATAGTGCTCTGCAAACATCAACCTGGAGCTTTGTTGAAGTTTAGGGGCTTCATTTAGAGAAAAGCAGTCTTTTACCACTATCTTGTGACATCTCGCTGCCAAGAAGCTACGTTGAAATGAGTTGAGGAGCTTCGCTTGAACAAAAGTAGTACTTTCGATATATTTTCAAGCGTAACCCTAAATGGGGGGAGGTCAACTACTTGTGGATTTACGCTATTCCCGGCAAAGCGTTGTCCTCGTACCTTGCAGATAAGAATAGTTTTGGTTCTCCAAGTTGAACATTGAACTCATGAAGGCCTGACGCTACCTCTCCACTGACAAGATTTGTTGATTTTTGTCCTGCTAGAACAAAACGCAGTCTTCAGAAAGGGGCAACCGCGGCGGAAGGGGAAACCCGTCCCACAAGTGTTCTTTCATCCTGGGATAGCAAAAAAAATCTCTCTCGGTCAGCCCGCCAGTATTTATACTCGCCAGCCTCGCCTCCCGATTGCCCGCCGGATTCCCGGGAGGAATTCTGCGCAGGCAAACCGCAGCTTAAAGCAAACATCGATCCGACGCTGCGGGAAGGAAGAAAGGAAGGAAGGAACGAAAGGAAGTAAGGAGGCCACGCCGTGGAGATTTCTTAAACTTTTTTCCACGAGAAAGCTTAAGTTTCATTTCTGCCAACTAGTTAAAGGAGACTAAAGTGGGACAGCGCCATCTGCCTGAAAGGTTGAAAAGCAAACTTTTGTGCTCAGAGGCCACATTTTAAAATCGACGAAGGGGTCAGGTCAGTTGAAGATGAGGCAGAAAAAAAATGAAGATGAAGTGAAAACGCTTTAAAAAATAAATTAAAACAATTTAAAATGTAATTATAAAGGACAACAGTTCACAACAATAATACAATTTTAACTCATTTTTACTGGCATTATTTATAATTTAAGTGTAACAAATTCATCTATTTAACACAACAAAAAGATAAACATGAAAATAGGTTAAAGCAGCACTGTGCAAGAAAACTGACCTTAATAACATTTTTTCACAACTCTTTTGATGAAACATGGACTTACAATGCAGTAGTTGAATGGGACTTCATGCCCTGAGGGGGTCTGTATCGTTTTTACTGGCACAAAGCAATTTTGAGGAGGGTGGGCTATACCCTGGCACACAAAAAAATACAAATGTCTGTAATTGCTTCACGGCATACCCACTTCCTCCTTTCGCTACAAGGACGGCTCAGTATTTCACGACACTACGCGCTGGCACGCATGGGAAATGTGATTGATTTTTGTCAAAGCGTTACCGCTTTTGTCCACATGGCACCGCCATAATCAACAGAAACTGACATGACACAGCGTTGCTTTAAATGTACGGTGAATGTAAATGTTACTTTTTTTAATCTTTTAAATAAAATCAATGAAATTATTTAATGGGATGAATGAAAAATAATTATAATAGGAATATCAGTTCATTTATTGATGAGGTAAAAAGATTTTTCTGATAAAATACATTTAATTGTGTTATGTGTACATGAATTAAATTAATCTAACAATTATTTGATATCATAATATAATCATAACTAATTCTAGACTAAAAATGTAGTCAACAAATTTTCAGGTTAAATGCACAGTTTTTTATTTTATTTTCTATTTTAACAGACACGAAATAACACATTTTAATGAGATCATCTGAGTCTTTCTACAAAGTGTCTTTTTTGTCCATTGGTGTTCCATGTTCACGACAAAAGGTCACATCAAAGTGAAATACATCTGAACTGCACTGTACAGGATTTATAAAACAATAGTAATTGGAGCCACGGTGACATGATTAATTCAGTGATTTTGCCACAAAAACCACCGCAGGTGTGGCCAAAATGAACCAACCTTCAGCTCTCAGAAAAGCTACTGCAGTGGATTTAGCTTGGCTCATGCTACTACTGCTCAAATCGCCCAGCGTAATCCTCATTTGTGTGCTCGTGAGAGGGAAATCAGGCTGAAGCTAATTGGAGTGGGATTAAGTTGCTAAATGTTGCTGTAGTCTCATGAATGAAGGCTCCTACAAATCACTTTTGTTGCTTGCTCAAGCTTTTTGGAGAGGCTGCTCTTTAAAAGGTTCACTGCTAGGGATTGACCAATTATCGTCCGGGCCGATTATCAGCGCCAATTCAGCATTTTGACTGGCATCTGCCTTTTTTTTTTTTTATAAATCCAATGGTAATGGCTGATAATAAATCAATTTAAAACTGTGTTAACTTCAGGGAGCTATCCATCCATCCATCCATGATCCAATCCGCTTCTCCTCACAAGGGTCGCGGGCATGCTGGAGCCTATCCCAGCTGTCTTCGGGCAGTAGGCGGGGTACACCCTGAACTGGTTGCCAGCCAATGGCAGGGTACACAGAGACAAACAAACATTCACACTCACAATCACACCTAAGGACAATTTAGAGGGCCCAATCAACCTACCATGCAAGTTTTTGGAACGTGGTGGTAGGAAACCGGAGCACCCGGAGAAAGCTCGCTGGCAAGGGAAGAACATGCAAACTCCAGGGAACTATTTATTTAAATTTGTGTGTAAACTGTAAAAAAATATAGGGAGACACTGTTTAAGTTTACATTTAACTTTTTAAGACATGCTGATGACCCTGGGAGCTCCCTGAACTTTTTGTTAGTCGTTTACAACAAAGATATATATTGCCGAGAAAAAAACAAAAAAGGAAAAAAAGAGCATCGAGACACACAGACAGACAGACAGAGAAAAAACAACATTATGCAAATCAGAAATATTTAAATTGTTCAATAAACATATTCTTAAAAACGTTTCAACAATTGTAAGGGCTGGAATTTTATTTATTTATTTATTTATTTATTTTTAAATCGGCCCTGAAAAAAACATATCAGTCTAATTCTATTCACAAGCAGCATGCTACAGGACTGAACAATTGTGAAAAATAATCGAATTGCGGACATTCACTCAAGCACTAAATTTATTTTGACACTATAAAAACAAATAGAATATATACCTATATAATAAATCATGCTTACCGACCAATATGAAGCAGGGTTTTGTTTTATTTTTTTCCAAATTTGCTCTATTACCTTATCCATGTCGATTTCAATTTGATGAATTATTCAGCCCGGCATGCCATCAATACACTTTCTTTTGCCTCTGTGTAAGAACCAAATCTACTCACGAGACGAAATTCCCCAGCTCCACCTGGATGATGGCGTTCTGGAGGTGGACCTCCAGGAGCTGCGCCTCGGCCGCGCCTTGGCCCACCTGGGTGGCTTTGGCGGGGTGAGGTGAGAAGATCCGCAGCATGCCCATGTAGCTTCCCACTACCACCTTGTCTGCACAAGAATACCACGCGAGAAACTATTGATGTGATGGATGTGACTACGACCTGAAATGTACATTAGTTTTATCACGTTACCGTGTCCTGTAGCGCTGTTGTCCACATCGCCAACGCACATGCACCCCTGGTCAAATTCCTCGCCTTCGCCGAGGGCTGCCGACCACCAATCCCGCGCCTTGAACAGGGACATCTGATTGGACAGAGAAGGCGACAAAAGAAGGTCAAATTTTTGTCACAAGTAGGTTTCAAAAGGGGAGGACATCTGGGAAAATAGTTTAAAATTGCATTTGGAATAAAATTTAAGAACAACTTCCCAATGTTCCCAATGTCCTATGTTGCTCAAAAGTGTTTGAGTCCAAAAATAACATGCATCTGCTATTGAAAGTCCCGACTAAAATCGTGATTGCTTGACATTACCATAAGAGTCATTCGGCAAATTATTTTCTTAAGAATGTTAATTTATGTTGAGGTTTGAGACTATTTACAAGAATAAAATCCTCCTTCACGTGTTAAAAAATATAGAGACTTGAAGAAGCTTGATTTAAGACATTTTAATAGCAATTAAGGCCTTTTTTTAATTCATGGATTCAGTGCCTTTTAAAAAGTTTTCTTCGTGTGGTTCTGTCTATTATGCTGCCCCCAAGTGGCCAAGGCATGTACACAAAACAGCCAAAAACGGGTCTTTACATGTTAAGTTATGTTTTTAGAACCTACATTCATAAATACATACATACATAGGTTTAATTTGAAAAACATAATGAAAAAAATAACTTCTTTTTTGGTGCCTTAATGCTGATGACAGTAAAGATGTTATTTACAGGCAGAAGATATTACTTTTTTTGAATACTTGTCTTTTAGTATTTATGCCAACTATATTTTGGAAGGGGGAATGTTTGAATGGCATCGTGTCTTATGCGGTAATGCGTTTATTGTGTAAAGATTTGTTTTTATTTTATTTATTTATTTATTTTTATTTTTTTTTTAAATCAGCCGATTTGAAAGAGCTAATTCAGGCCGGCAGATTAATCAACACAAATCAGTCAATTATATTCAAGTGTCACTCAAAAAGTGTCCACTATCACCGGCAGCCAATGGGAGAGCAGCATGACTAGTCATGTGACCAGCACAAGCAGCTTTGCTCCTGTCTTATGCTACATTCGAGGAAGATGGGAAGCCGTACATCCCACTCATATTGTCCCAGTTACAACCTCAAAGCATTTGAGCCTAAAGTAGTTAACACAGATGGCTGATTCCGATCAATTGTTTGTTGTTCTGGTTCATCACTAAACATTTTGACCTCCAGCAAACCTTTTTCCTAATCAATTTTATTGATACAAATAAAAGAGTATCTTATCTTCAAAGCATTTCATTCATCCCACCAAATAACTTCCTTTATGGAGGTAACGGCCTATCTTCACGTAGACGTTGTGTTACGTGAAGTAATGTCAAATAATTAAACTGTCATGATACACGAAGACAGATAAATGTATGTTTATAATCTTGTAAATTACACTTTTCCTAGTCGGAAATCGGAAATGTCCGACGTCCCAATTTCCTCGAATGCAGCATTAGTGATGACTGAGCAGGTGGAACAGGCAGATAATCCAGCAAAGTGGAAAATTACCACGTGGCACTCATTTTACAAATTGATACACCTTGAAATCATGTTTCATGATATCAAATCGTGATTAATGAAATACTGTAATATCTTACCATGCTTCAAAATGATGCCATGTTTAAATTACAATGCCTTAAACGGGCAAAAAAGTTGATTCACGGGTTTTTTATGGCCATTAAACACAACTCAATAATTTATAGTCTCGTATATTCCTTTCCCATCATATTTCGCTCAAACTCTGAAGTGTTAGCACAGATTCCTGCCTCATATTTAAGGTATTCTCATAGGCGTGAGGATTTAAACACAGTTCATGTTTAATTGTCCTCCTTTGACCACTAAAATAAGTCACGACAAGTAAATTTCGAGGCTTACGCGCTTACTCATCAAGGCGCGTTCACAAATGAATTAGCTCGCGGCTAACGCATTCACTTTAGCTAGGCCAGCTAATTAGCTAGCCACGCGAGTGACCTAGCACCCAGCGAGAGGGGTGGGTGTCTTACCTTTTCTTCACTGACGCGTCCGACGAGCCCGCAGGTTTATTACTTCTCGCTATGGGAAAAATCACATTTCCCCTCTTGAAGCCATCGTCTTGTTGTCATGGCACTGACGCTCAAACTGGAGCGAGCGTGGCTGTGGTGCTCATGCGCGAACGAGAAATTCCACGTGGGAAATGTAGTTCTTTGATATTCGAACTCCCGGTGGCATGCGAGGAGACCATGTTATATTAATTTAGGAACGATTTCTTACTCCTTTTAGAAATCATACATTTAAATGAATGACATATTATCAAAGGTAAGGACTTCAATGCACAATAAATTAAATAAATCCCCCCAAAAAGTGTCACTGGTAGCTCGAGCAGCTCAATGGGCAAGAGGCAAGGGCAAGTTGTGCGCTTGCGCGAAAGACATGTGCATAATGGGAAATGGAGTCTTTTGACTGTTTCAGGGTCATAGCTTACTCAATATTATAGATAGTAAGGGATTTATTGAGGCCACTTACGATCTAAGTATATTCAACAAAAACGTAACAATAAATAAATTATTGTATATGCCCCAGATGCTATGTTGTGTGGTCTTATAGCTGTAAATAATGCTAATCATAATGGTGAGACAGAGTGAGATCAATGTGCTTTAAGTGATCATGCATTCAAATTTGCAAAACTAAGTCAAAAAGACGGGCTCGTCCGGGATTTGAACCCGGGACCTCTCGCACCCTAAGCGAGAATCATACCCCTAGACCAACGAGCCATGCGGTGACTATAGAATGTTGTCCTATTTCCAGACTTAGCCATCCCTGCCACGTCAAAGACGATCTAAAGTTTAGCATTTTGCTGCTGCCTATAGGCCATTTAATGAATTGCAAGCGCTTTCAACGATTCAGCTGTTAACTATTTAAATACAGAGTCAATAACAAGCCATTATAATACAATGTTGTATTTCATTTCCAAATCACACCATCACAAGAAAAAAACAAACTTAGTCTTCTTATAAAAATACAACACATGAATCTAATTTTGGAACCATTTCCACACAAGGTCCACAGATGCAGCATGACATTATTCCCCGTTTCAATGATACATACATATATATTTGGAAATAGATTTGTTTCCTTCTGTTTCTTTGTAGAGAAAAGGCAACATGCAGGTGATAGCAGCACATTTAAAACACATTAAAGATGTTGAAAAAAGAAGAAAGAAAAAAGGGGTGGTGGAAGCCACTGACATTTCCGGTGTGATCCTTTTACGATGTAAAACGCTCTCGCGATGAACTTTGGTGTTTTTCTTTTTCTTTTTTAAATCCAGCATAGCTTGGATTTCTGCCCCTGTTTCAAGCAAACTAGAAGATGTAGAATAAAGTGCTTCTTCTTCTAAGCAGAGTAGGCTTTAAAAGGCTAAACGAAAGTAAACAGTTTTTTTTTTTGTTTTATACATCATACATCCACTAATTCCTAAGGGTATTCACACCTATTTTAAAGTGCCTCAAATCCCATCCTCCCTAAGTGAATCAGGGACACCCATTTTCATTTCCATTATAATCATGTTCAAAGGTCCTCTTGCTTCTTCCTGGTCCGTTACATGTACGTACGTGTTCTACGGTACATAAAGACAAACATACTGAAAAAAGAAACCTTGTACACAGTGTCACCCCCGTTATTCATAGCTCACGCCGCCCCAAGTTTATCGTGGATTTCATAAGCAAAGGTTGACAACTCAACTGTTCTTCCCACAGAGCAGAAAGAATATACGCCTGTTAGTGTTGTTGTATGCCGTTTGTATGTGTTGCTACTCCGTGTATGTAAAGAAGTATAATTACACTCAAGGACATTCTGCATTAAACGTTAGTATTAAGTTAGCGGATTTTTGTGAGACAGAATTATGCGGTTTGGTTGAACGTTTGAGTGTTCAAATATATGTAAAAGTTGAATTCTTTAATTTTGTATCCGTTTCACATAAAACTTCAACAGGGAGGGACAAACTGAATTTGAAGCAAGCAAGGTTTGCCTCTTATTTATCAAGAGAATTTTTGACCTTTTGCAGGTGGGTTTGGAACGTACCCCGCCTACCCTCCACAATGAATCCTACACAGCGAACCCCCGTTACTCATGGGGGATTGGGACCAAACCCGATTGTGAATATTGAAAATCCGTTCATGATTGATTGATTGATTACTGGGTTGGAATAAAAGAGAGGGGGCACAAATAAGCGGGGGTTTACCGTGAATAAGATATTTAAAAATGCCGAACCGCAAATTTGGGGCGGTTCACTGTCCTGCAGTGTGATGCTGGTGTCCGCAAGATGGAGTGTGAGTGCGACACAAAAAGAAGTTGCACATTTGAACGTGTCCAATCGGAATTGTACAAAGGCGCTGAAGCAGGCGTGGCGGGGTAAAGGGGGTGTCCAGTGGTGATGGTCTGAGGAGGAAGTTATAGGACCTTCTGGAGGATGGCGTTGGGCACTTCCAGAGTCTCGTCCTTCACCAGGACGATGTCATAAGAGTCCAAATATTTGTCCAGACGCTCCTCCACCTGACAATGATAATCAATAATTATAATCTGGGTCACGCCACCAATTGAAAAGTTCTGAGCAAACTTCTGTCGGTTCGTTTTTCTCTCATGCTCACAATATTATACTAACTATACGATGACAATGTCTATGAAAGGACAGCAGGCAAACAGGAAAAAGGATTGGCCAAGTAAGGCACCAGACTGTAATCCAATTTTTTGTCCCACAAAGAAGCAGTTTCTATATCGGCGACGTACCTTGTCGTTGAGGAAGCCGACCTTGAGGATGTTCTCCACGTTGGGCACGCCGTCGGCCATGCTGAGGTCGCCCAGCGAGTCTCCCATCAGGATGATGTTGCAGTTCTCCTTCAGCTGCTTGAAGTAGTCAGTGTTGCGCAGGGCACCGTCGTGCTTGTTGTACACGTGGATCAGCTCGCCTTTGAAGCCCCGCAGGACGCCCTGCAACAACAACCACATGCAAAATTGCCCAAAATACTCTACATCTTTTTTCCATCTTAGAGCACCATACAGTGTTCCCACGCTACAGTATATCACGGTTCACTCCTGACACCCCTGCTACATCATGTCTTTTTACGCAATCATTTTTGTTTTTAGAGTATTCGGGCCAATCCGAATAAAGTTGCTTGCCTTCGTGGTGTTACCAATTAGTGCCACAACATGTCGGGCAGCACTGAAAGCCTGAAAAGGAATCACACCTTGATGACATTATTTGAAAAAATGTTTTTCAAATGGTCTATCAGTATCAAATTTTCATCTATAGCGAGTGGCTCTGCAAAATATCCCCTCTGCTAAATGGGAGTTTAACAGTAAGCAGTGTGATAAAAAATGTACTAAATAATACAAAGTACCTTTATATTGTGGTGCGGAAGCGATACTGTAAAGGCATTTTCTAGATGCAAGTGTCATTTTCATCAACTCACATTGTCGTCAAAGTCCATGAAGTTGGACACCACCTTGACGTTGGGGTGGTAGACGCCCGCCTGGCGGATGATCTCCTCCAGAACGTCCCCCAGGCCAGCAGAGAAGATGAAGACGGGCACGTCGTGCTGGTGCAGGCGGTCGAAGAACTGATCGAAGCCTTCCCTAGCAAAAAAAAAACCAAACAACAAAAACAGAAAAGCCATTTTTTAATTGATTCATTTCATTTTTTTGGGGGGTAGGTTTCGGTTGGTACCTGAGTGCGGCATCAGACTCTCGCACCACTTCAGGCAGTTTGTCTTTCTCTATCCTCTGCTCCACCAAAAGTGTGTGAGATTTGAAATACCTGAATACACATATACAGAACACCAACTATAATGCAAACAAGCTACATTATGTAAATAGAACGGTAAATATAATGTGCATATCGTCGCTGTCCTGTGAAAAACACTTCCAACTTTTTGAATTTTCACATTAATGCGATGTAACGCGAAACACCATTCGTATAAAAATAAGGAAATGAAAAAAAATGGAGATAAATGTTTTTCACATGACAGCGACGATACGGTATATTGGAGGTACCTATGAAATGTATATGCTCGGTCAACAGAAGGGACAAAATGGCCGCCCCCACAGATGGTTAAAAATGAATTTCTCATATTCCACAAACGCAATATTTATCGGAATGCCTTGTTTCAACTAGTGTGCACACATAGAACACATTCTTGAAAAAAATGTTTGGGTTGACTTCCCTTTAAAGGTGCTTAGACATTAAATAAGGTCATACACAGTGTGTTAGCCGTGCATACAATAATATAATTCATATATTAATATGATGATGACGTAAATCTGCTGCATCAGAGGTCTAACTGCATTCAATATGATGTGAGTATGCAATATAAGAGAACATAATAGAACAATACATTCATATGCTACAATAGGGGTTAATAGATTTAGAATACGCAAATCTAGTAGGCTAAAAGGCAAATGGACATTAAATACAAACTACATACGGGTCATGACTGTTTAAATATCCTGAGCTAAATTGGGACTCGTGCGACTTGTGAATGCGGCCAGTAAAGCAGCTCACCACTCCACAATGAAGGGGTACTTCTCCTCCATGGTGAGGTGCGGGTCGATCTCGATGGGATAGTACTTGTTCTTGAGCTGCAGTAGCTTCTGGCGACACTCCTCCGTCACCAGGCTGCAGTTGTCGATGATGTCTGCGCGCAAGAACACGCACCTGTTAAAACAACGCGCTCAAGCTGCGACGTGTGAGTTTTGTTGCGACGTCGACTCACTGTGGCACGACGGACAGCGTTTGCCGTTGATGGCAAACTTGCTTAGTGTCATGTCGAAGTCAGTGATGATCTGCGGGGGACAAAGGAACAAGTGAATGGCGAAAGCGGGGAACACACACACACACACACACACGGATAGTTGGGTCGATTTTCATATGGTGCCATTTCATATTTCACTTAGGAAGGATACCGCCGTCGGTGGGCGGGTGGTATCTGATGGAGGGGTTTTCTTCATCATTTGTATGTGTGTGTGCACAGCGTACGCCACGCTTAAGCCAATGCTGTACTTGCACGTTGTCACCAGCGGGTGTCAGAGTTGCACCCACCTGAAGTTTGGAGGCTCCGCCCTTAATGAGGCCGCAGATGATCTGCTCCACCCTCTCGGGGTCCCTCATGTGCACGGTCTTCTTCTCGAACTGAGGCATCTGAAAGCAGGACATTACTGGAGATGACACGGCACAGTTTAAAGTAATCGCGCACGTCGACTCGACTTCATGTATGTTGTGAAGAAAAGAAGGCAGAGGAGGAGAATGATGCAGAGGTATGTTGAAGGACATGTTCTGTCTTGGCATTAAGTATGTTTAATAAACTCTAAAACACGCCTTCGTGTTGTTGCTGTCAAGGAGAAAAGCCGTATATCTAAATAAGGTCAATGTCTTACTTTTTGAGTCAATCCTATTGGCCATTCGCCACGTCGGTTTGCGCAATACTAACCAATT
Organism: Filicampus tigris; assembly: GCF_054856515.1. NCBI lineage: Eukaryota > Metazoa > Chordata > Actinopteri > Syngnathiformes > Syngnathidae > Filicampus > Filicampus tigris. The sequence continues at coordinate 1,645,261 of NC_141224.1, read as the reverse complement.
TAAGGTGTTGAAATTGTTTAAGAACCAATCTATTAACTGGCTTGACTAACTGCACTCTGAGTGAGTAGTGTGACATTATTCTTTTTTTTTTTCTTAAGACAATGAGGTTTTAGCTCCTGAAAAAAATGAAAGACAAAGAGGACTTCAAAACAAAGACTGCAGTTTGATGTCGAAACTGGTAGAGCTAAATTTAAAAAACTCTTTGTCTTAACAAAAGAAAAACACTAATTAATGAACACAAAATAAGACAATTAACTCATTAACCACGTGTGACATTATGTCACCTCAAGATTGAAAGGCCATGTTTTTTTGTTTTTTATTAGACAATGACAAATGAAAACAAGTTAGAGGCTTCATTTCCGCCCATTCCGCTGTTTTGTCACCTTGTCATCTTATTTATTGCATCACATCGCTCATGGCTCTGAGATTTTTAAAAAACACATTGGGAACATGATGTCATTACATTGTTTTTTTTGTCAAATCTTCCAGGATGGCGTGAGCGCAGACCATGACAATCTGCCATTTTAATCAATGACAGCATATTCTGAGATTTTTTTTTTTTTTTTTGTGCATCCGACTATGATTTTGGGGCAGTTAGCCAGTCAAATACATCAAAAACAAACATTTTCATGTGCTAAAAGTGTGCAATTTTAAGGTATATTCAAGTTCTCAAAAGGGCGATTAAGTTTCAGTAATAATAAAACAACAAGATAAGGACTCAGGATGCGGCGGCAAGTAAGAATACACTCAAGCGTGACTGTTGACACACTCTCACACACACACACTTACTCACCGCGGCTGTGTAGTCTGTCGAAAACAAGAGTGAAGAAAAGAATGTGTGGCTAAAGAGCCTTTATATACCGTAGTTGTAGAGGGTGGGGCAGGCAGAGCATGAGCGCCCTCCCTCGCGCACACACTTAACAGTTGATCCATGTTAACGCGCGTGCGACAAACACACACTCCGGGGTGTATAAATAGAAGAGAAATGAAGCCGGTGGACGAGGGGGAAAAACGTTTGTAATCTGCCCTTGTTGTCATGTTACCTTTGACTTTACAGACAATGCTGAACACACACAATTTAAACACACTCACACGCCGGTGATAAATAACTTGTGCAAAAGGCCACCCGGGGTTAATGTTCATTGTGTTTGTTTGCATTGTAGACACACACACACACACACACACACTTTGTGCTGATGCATGGATTTGACAAGAAAAAGAAATTGCTCTTGCACTCTTGAGCGTGAACAAGCATGCACACACCTACATATGGTACATATGGCGTGGATACACGTGCACAAAAAACACACATAAATACAATACATACACATTCGTGTCATTTAGACACACCGACATTTATATGAACTATAGACCCATCCATCCATTATCCGTACCGCTTATCCTCATCTACAAAAAACAAGTACAAATTTAAAATCAAATGGAATACACACACGTGCAGACGCACGCACGTCTGCACACGCAAACAGACAGGTCGAGCACGTCCTCATACATAAAATACGGACCGCTTAATTAAGTGCGAGTTGCCGCTGGGCTCAAAACTGTCCAACATGCCTTGTCTCATCTATCATCTCTGACACAATTTTTAGATAACCTATGCAAGCAAACACCAGCAATGTAATATGACTCAAATCAACTGGAACATCTTGAATATTGCCCGTAACAATATTCCCTTCATTAGTCACAACCCCGCTGTATGGAGTTTTTTTTTTTTTTATGGATTTGGACAATATACTTTAATGCACTACTGTAATGCCCTCCCTCATATGTAAAAGGAGAGCCACAGTCACGAGTGACTTTTCAGCCATTTAATGAATGCCGGGAGAAGACTAAAACACAGTCAACAGACTCAGAGTAAAGCTGCTGTCGACCACAGCTCACACCCAGACACACCACAGACACAGTATTTTCTATGTAAGTTATGTATGCTGTTTTTGTGTGTATTTAAAAAGGATGTTTTAATGCTTACATGTTTTCAAAGCATGTAGGGGCTTGAAACAATTTTGTTTTAAATGACATAGTCTCTATATCGCGGGTGGATTTGGAACTACTGTTGACTTTAGTGGCACTAACATACACAAACAAGACTACTGCTGCTGCTTAGCAAGTTCAACACACACAAACAAACAAAATAAACCACCATGCTAAAGTGTCTGGGTCGAGTTCAGCTCGGGAAGCGTCGAACGACCTCGCATGCATGACAAGGATGTTGAGTGCAACCCGAGAGGAATGTTTCACATAAGTTGAACGAGTCTCGTCAGTGAAACAAATAAGTAGGTCAAAGCTCTCCAATTGCACCAAAACAACATACACAAACCATATTGCATCAGCCAGAGTTTTTGCATAGACAGCTGCTTACAATTATATAAACTTATATACTCCCCCTTAAATAGTCAAGACAAAAACATCTTGAAATAATCTTCACTTATCTGCATGTGCAAGCTACAGGAGTCTTTAAGTTCAACATGAACATAAACGTGATTGCGCTGGCGCGCACGTGAGCGCCCGTTCACGCACTCCCGTTTGCAGCACGCCTGACCTCAAAACACAGACGCGGAGACAATCATGCTAATGTCAAGTATTGTTGAGCTCATACGAGGTGAGTAGAAGACCCACAAAAAGCCATTTGTGAAAATGGCCTGTTGGCATTTCAGTGGTGTGCAAGGAATTTGGGAAGATGGTCGGACGTCACGTAGAGGTGCCAAGGGGTACTCGGGCCATGCTAAAAAGGACCCCCCAAAAAACATGAGCAAGAAATAAGAAAATAAATAAATATCGGAAAATACATAACATTTCAAGAAATTTGTTGTAACTTTTGTGCACTTGTTTTCAGTAATTGATGAAATATTTTTTAAATGTTTTTGGTTGTTTTTAAGCGGTTTTTTGTTTGTTTTCCTGGAAAACACATTAGAAAAAAAATATTTTTTCACTCCATAATATAATAATAATAATAATAATAATAATAATGATAACGGATACAACTATATGCAGATTTTTGCGCGACAAGTGTGACCGAGCCCGACCGCGAATAGCAAAAAAATAAAATCAAAATCTGCAAAAATAATTGGCAGTGCCTTGTAATTGCCATGAAATAAAAAGAAGAAGCAAGGGTCTGTAAAAAATTAACAAATAAAAATCCAAATAAGCAGGGGTTTCCGCAAATTATGGGTTATACGTTCCACTCCCACATTCTTTCTCATTAATCTTTCTTCTTAAATCAACATATAGGTTTATTCACATATGCCGAACCGGAACTCTGCGGAGGCGTAGTATAATAAATAACAGCCTTTTTTTTCTCGAAGAAATAAATACATTATTTCCATAAGAATGTGACTTTTTCCATTCTTTTTCTTCTGTGAAAAACCACTATAAACGCAGCTTAGCTGTGACCGTCATTTTTGTGCCTTGATACTGTCTGTATTACACTGCCCCTGGTGGCCAAGGTGCACAGAACAGGAGGCCAATTGAAATAAAGCATGCAATTATGACGCAGCAAACTGTTGAATTCTTAACATTCTTTTTAACAGTGATATTACTGTAATGCTGTTCTGACTACAGTACTATACAGTAATATACTATATGGAGCTATACAACCATTGTGCCTTCCTGAAAATGTGGTGAAATACATGCAGACTGTGCCATTTCTCGACAGTGCAAAGGCCGTGAACGTTGCACTGTGGGGATGCCCCTCCGATTGCCACGGTGACCGCCATCTGTTTCTACTGATAGGAGGGGGAGGGCAAGAAGGGCACGTTCAGAGCTCCGCATATTCCATTTTAAAAACATCCTGATGGTAGCATATAGACTTGTGCAAGTAGCACCTCCTGCTGGTGCCAAGTGTATTTACCGCAAGTGGAAATGGTTCAAAATGATCACGAAGGCACCAGATTTAGCTACAAAACAAATGCAAATGCCTGTATGCTTTATGTTCAGTGTAACTGATGTTGACTGGAATGCGCTGCAAAGCTTGGCTCTTAGGTGTCAGGGTGGGGCCGAATACCTCGACCATGAATCATATAAGAACATACGGTACAGGGGGAAGGCAGGCCTGCCCTGCAGCGAACATCAAATATGGTCATGTTAGGCATACATTCGGTACACCAAGACAATATAACGAAACGGTGTCCGGAGTACAGCCCAGGGGCCCCACGTGAGGCCCACAGCTTTTTTCTTTAGAAATTCGAGTTTTTGTCGCAAAAAATTGCATTTTTTCCGTTTGTTAAATTTCAACTTAAGTTTCATTATAATTTTTTTCTTTAAAATAATGCTCCTAATAGTAGATAAAAGTTGCACTAACTTAACTTTAATACAATTTCCTTGAAAAAAATAAGACGTTTGGGGGAAACTTGACTTTTCAAGATATTGTCTTTTTCTCATAATATCACATCTTTTTTCTTGAAAAATATGACTTCTTCCTCATTACATTTCAGCTTTAATTTTGTCACGTTGCATGTTTTCAGTTTCAGCAGTAATTCGTAGTATGGCCATTTTTTTCTAAAGAAAAATTACATTTTTCTTGTGACGTAAGTTAAAACTGACTTGAGAAATTATTATATGAGAAACTAGACAAAAGACGTCCTAACCTACACTAGACTGCATTTGTTTGACCATTTTTGGAAGGATATCAAAGCAGTCCACGAATTCTTCCCGTTTTCCTGACTTGGGATGGGATGCTCCAATAGAACATCTGCATTTGACGAGCTCACTGAAAGCTGTTACATATATAATATTTACAAAGGAGGCTCGCTATATTAGAAACAGCTTTCAGTATCTCAGATCTTATTGCATTGTGCAAGTATCCCGAATGTTGTGGCTACTGTGTGGATACTTTCATGCTATTTATTGATTGATTGATTGGACAGGGAACCCCAAAAGCTACTTCCACTGATTCCTGCCAGGCCGGTTTACTGCTAGTGCTACGGCTTGCATAACACGCATGTCCGACAATTGAAGCAGTAACTACCGGCGGGAAAGGGTATCAACTGGGGACTCACCGCATCCCACAAAAAGCTTCTTCTCTGATTGTTTGGACCAAAAAGCTAGCTGCCAGTGACCTCTAAAACAGCTGCTCTTCCTGTTGTTGGGGCGGTCATCCGCGGGTGCGTGAAACATTAAAGTCAGTGTTGTTAAGGAAACGACACTGCCTCCCGCCGCCTTCAAAATAAATTTGATGGTCTACTATGTATACACTAATATCTTAGAATTTAATTCATAATCGCGGTGGCCACTTTTATGTTCGATGCAATACTCAAATTTCATATGATGAACCGGGTTGTCTGGCTAGGACGGCTGTGAAAATGACAATCGTTTTTTATTTTGAAGACAAGTAGAAGCCACTTCCTGCTTTTTCCCGCGTCTGCCTGCTGCTACCTTGTCGCTCACCATGTCGTTGTAATGTTGCTTCAAAACTCACCATTTCGATGATTCTCGTCTTCTTGCCCGCGCGCTTCTTCTTGGCCACGATGTACTGGGCCAGAACCATGCCGCCGAACAGGGCACACACGCTCGCGCTGGCCGCGGCGCCCACTTTGACGACGGCAGTCCGGTCCATGGCGGCACGCTTGGACGTCCGCCGCGTTCGCCAAGAGGAATCCTCGTGTGAAGTTCCATCCGCGTTTGGTTGACTCTAGCTAGGCTGCTGGTGACGTCACTGGCAGCAATGTGGGGCTGCTTCCGGACCTGCCGTGCAGATCGTCTCACTTGGCTCACATTGCTTAATGTTTGTAAATAAAAACAAATAAAAAGTATTTTAAAAAACACACACACAAAAATGTTCAATTAAATATTGATGGGGTAAAAAAAAAACGTGAATCCGCGGGTGCCAAACCGCGAGTATGTAGGGGCTCCACTGTACTTATTTGAGCTCTTTTAACTTTTTAAACGTATCACTCCAAATACCACCATGAGTACAGCTGCAGCTGTTGTGAAAGCACTATCTAAATAAAGTTGAGTTGATCTGATTTAAATGTAAATTAAATAAAATTGTATTATATCCAGCTGTTGTGAAATGCGCTATATAAATAAAATTGTATTGTATTTGTATTTAATTCAGTGATTCTTTCACACACCGCTAGAGGGCGCCCACATACTTACAGTGGTACAGTATTCCGAAGTGGTAGCCGCACCACACGTTGAGATCGGCTGGTGTACATAAAACAATGCCATTAATCAAATAATGTCATTTAAACTGTTGATTTTTTTCATAATAGAGAAACTAGACTTAAAACAAGCAGATCTATACATTGAAGCATTAAATTAACCAGAATTTAAATTGTAGGGTTTTTCTTTTATAGACAGAAACGTGGCATTACTTAGAGAAGAGTACAGTTGTGTACTGTATGTAGCATGTATTTATGTATCAAGGTAAGAAATAACATTAAATGTAATAATGATAGCAATGTGTTTGCAAATGCATGCTCAAAGCACTGATAACCTAACTATTTTATAGCCATCTCAATGTCCTCAGCATCACTAAGTACACTCTAAACTTATTTTATTACTGAAACTTCAAACTACAATGACTCACAAGTGTCTATCTTGCCAACATAACCCTAACAGAGCACCTACCCTCAGAGCAACGGAAGCTAATATTACAGGGTCAGTGAAATTGACAAGTCGTCACAAAGGAATAGTCCATTAAAAACATGTTTTATTAGATGAACCACAGTCATGTTTTGAAACAGATGCATTGCTATCATGTCAGGAGGCAAAACGGAAAGGAAGAAACATTTAGTGCAAGTCAGGCGCTAAAAGTCTTATGACTCAACTTGCAGGAGACGAGCTACAATGCGAGTAAGTCTAACAAGTGACTACGAGAGTAGCATGCGGACAAATAAATAACAACAGGGTGACTCAGAGCTGTCTCGTGAGTGGAGTAAAATCCTCCAGACTGCTGATGAAGAGTCATATGACTTCTGTTTTCTTCTTTCCCCCCAGCCATGCAAGTCAACAATTACAAAATCGCTTTAAACTTTTTGCGTGGTTTGTATAGATATAAAGCGACACAAATTCGAGTTTGCACCACACTCCATCATCGTCATCACCAATAGGAGTTACTCCACAGGCCGGATGCCCTTGGCCTCCTCCAGCTTTCTCAGGCTCTCGTCCCACTGGGTGAACTGCTTGGACAGCAGGAACATCTGACAATGCAAAGACACGCTTCAAGGAAATGTACACATGCATTTACTCAAATAACAGCCCCGATTGGAATTGTTGTGTTTCTGCAACACTGATATGTGTACCATTTTGTTGTATTCCTCAAAAAGCTTCTTGACTTCCAGCGACTGAGCATCCGTCTGGTCCTGAAAGAGAGGCGACACTGAGATCTCGGAAGGGGAAACCCGAGCAAACCAAAGCAAAAGAACGAGTAGCGTGCCACGCACAAGGTGGCCTGCATCTTTTACCTGCTGTTTGATGTGAATCTGGGAGAGACGCTGGAGCTTGGTGGTGTGCTCAGGAACATCTGGAAACAAACACACCCACACACACAAAAATATATATTCTACATCAAATCATGTATGCCACAATTATTCACATCCCTTGATGTTAATACTTTGGCCAACCCGTTTTGCCAGCAAAACAGCACCGAATTTTTTCCTATCATGTTTCTCTTACATAAATTTAAACTGTACTTAGCAGCAAACTATTTTCCTCTCTAGAGACATTACTCAATAGTAACATTACTTTCGACAAATCTCTCCCCACAGAATGTGGTCTATGAGACAAATTGATGTCAGAACAACAGTAGCAATTTTGCTGACTAAAAAAAGCACAAGTGGTAAAAATTTGTAACGGCACTCAAGTGGCACAGGTGGTAAAAATTTGTAACGGCACTAAAGTAGCCCCAACTAGAGTCAAGAATACTTGTCAAGACAGCATCAGGTGTCACGCCGCGACATGCTGCCGGGAATAACTTCAAAATAAAGGCGTACCAAGGTATTGACGTCCATATCTTATTTGGCAAGGTAAGGTTTATACAATACAATACAATTTTATTTGTATAGCGCATTTCATTTTGAAGTTGGCCTTCTCACCCCGTTGGCGTCGCGTTAATGATATGCAAAGCATCTTTTTCCTGACAGTGTACACTAAATAATCGGGTATCCAAGGCAGAAAAAAAAAGGCCTCAGGCATTTTCTTGAACCGAGGTACTCAAATGACTTGAGGGCTCGTTTCACCTCTAATACACATAAAAAAAGAGTTTGGTATATGATCTCTATATCGCAGAATTTCTGCTATTGCGCGTTGGTCTGGAACGTATGCCCCTCGATAACACTGTGTTATTCACATTGTGACTAATGGCATGACAACCAAATGGGGTTACCTCTGATGTAGGTGCTCTCCAGCAGTGGCTGGAGATTGCTGGCCTGCTCCAGCAAAGCAGCCTGGGAAAGCAGGAAGTCCTCCTCTGTAGGCACAATCACGACAACACGATAGTCAGTTAAAATATCCTACATGTGTAGCTTCTAAATCAACATTTTTCAGCATCTGCATTGTTGCATGTCTGACCAGCAAGAATGAACTCCAGCTTCATGGTGTCGGGTACAGCCATGTGGTCTGTGAATTGGGGGTCCAGGTACTTCATCAGGTCCTCAACTGTACCAACACAATAAATAAGTCATTAGAATAGAGTAAACTTAAGAAAGTTGTCATAATCGGTTTATTACGGACGTTGTGTGACTCACTCTTCTTGTGCAGGATTTTGACTCGCTCCCTCTTGTTGGCCGTGTTGGTCAGGCCAGCCTGAATTCTTGCTAAGGACTCTGCACACTGCAAAACAGAAGACACTCATGAGAATATTGTTAGTAGTCAGAGCAAAAACATGTCAGCTGGTTCTACAAATTGACGTGTAATGAATAGAAATGCAAGTCGTCTGTTTTTAAGTGCTAATGTGGATATTAACAAGATACAAGAAAGCCCAAACCACACAGAAAGCAACCACTGTAGCATGGTTTGATGACGTTGGATCATATGACACGGAGATTGCCTTAAGATACAGATGTGCTAGCTCTGCTTTTGCGAGACAAGTGAATGCATTTTCACCTTCGTAAATACGAACTGTACTTTTACACTAACTTAGATACACGTCGATGCATAAACCCCAATTTTAACTCCCCAAATCCATACAAAGTGGCCAGCTAAAATATAAGATAACTTCACACGGATGCTAAAAATATTGCTACCATGACATCAAGTAAGGTCAAATTATATTACACACCAAACAAACATACACACTCTACAGTAATGCGTTGTACAGTTGTACTGTACACTGATTCATATAAATGTTGATCAATGGCGAAAGTGCTCGGCCATCGTTAGCTTTACGACTCGCAGCTAGTTAGCTTCCTAGCTCGGCCACACCTATAAAAAAATGTAAACCTGAAAGCTAACCTTGAACGTTTTCGAACTTTTATTCCTCCTGTCTCCATATATGCGAGTCTCCAGTGCCTGAAGGCGCATTTCCACGTTATCAACCGCCGCTTTTTTGTCCATTTTCGAAACCTTTTTGGGGGGGTTTGCCGACAAGACAGGAGAACCCAAACACAACAGTGCTCACTAGCTGACGTGCTTGACGTGCGTCGACGCATATTGATGACGAAATTGTTTTTTTTTGTTCTTAATATTTTAATTCTGAGTTTTACATATTCAAATCGCATGTAATATTCAATAAAAGTGTTGCTTATGCTCTCTCTATAAAAAAATAATAATTTAAAACATTGTGGCGCTTTTGTCATCTTGCCAGCAGTCTCCAGGAGTCGCTGTTGTCAAAAATTCTTCTTTGGCTGTCAGTCAGCTGGGACTGACAACAACATCGCCCAAACACTTCTCTTTTCTTCCATGCTATTTGACCGCAAAACAAAGACAAAAGTAGGATTTTCTCCACTTGTACTCACGCATAACATACCCGTTTGTCGTGACAACCTCTGAAAGGTCAAGGCACTGACGCGCAGTCGTTATTGAAAAATACTTCCGCGTTGCTTTTCCACTAGGCATGCTACCTAGCTAGCTAGCTAGCTAGCTAACTAGCTGTTGTACTAACGTGAGTTTCTTCCTCCATGCAGTTTTGTTTTTGTGCTAGTCATACCTACACCGAAGGCGCCTTTTCAATTCATAATGTGTATTGTGTTTTTTGTGTTTATCAATATATTTCGAATACTTCCAATTCATTGGTTGGGTGTGCTTGTTTAACTCCATTTTCATGTTATTGTTCAAATTTAGGTCGAGGTTAGAATTTTTGCTTACCTGGGTGGAGTTTACATGTTCCTCCTTGCTTGCTTTTCCTCGCACATTTTAAAAACATACATGGTAGCGATATTGATGACTGTAAGTTGTCCACAGGTGTGTTGTGAATGCTCGTCTATATATGTACCTTACTAATGACTGGTGACCAGTCCTGGGTCTATCCTGCTTTGTTTGCCAAAATCAGCTCAGCTGCAGCCTTAATGAGAGCAAGCGCTGTAGAGGATGGATGGATGATTACATTTAGGACTTGTGAGTGCAACTGCCCAAATAATGATGAATGTGCCTTTCTGCTACGACAGGAAGCTGTGAGATTCTGGATTTGCGGCTCCAACTTGAGAGACGTCCAGTCTTTATGTGCCACTGTGAGGGGCAGCACCAGCAGCAGCAAAATGGCAGATGACAAAGACGTGCTAAGAGACGTCTGGTTCGGCCGGATCCCCGCCTGTTTCACTCTCAACCAGGATGAGGAGACGGAGAGGGAGGCAGAGCCTTATTATGTATGTCATACACTCATCATTCAGCCTCATGTCAATTCAATTTTATTTCTACAGCACTAGTTCACAGTGAAGTTATAACAAGGCACTTGATTTTTTTTTTGGTGCAACTTAAAGGCCCTGATACACCAAAATGACGTTCACCAACAGTGACAGCCGCTTACCCCCTGTGGCATCCGGCCGGCTGTCGGCACGTCACGCTTGCAAAACACACTCCAACGATAGACAGCGACGCTGACCACTAAAGTACCTTCCTCGCATGCATAAGATGGAAGGGTATGGAAAACTCCAACCGGAAAAATGTTGGCCGGGGGCTGATTATAACAACGTAAACAATGCATTCGGCTATATTCTTTGCTCACGATGAACTCCCACGCGAAATAAACCATCACGTTCTTGACACGGTATTGTGAAATACTTCAATTGTCAACCCTCGCTCTTGTACTTGAAGATTAAGGCAGCAGAGGCGTGCTCACTGTTTTTCAGCATTTGTCACTTACCGTTGGTGCTCCGCGTGCTGAATTGCTAGCTAAAAGCCAATCAGAGTGACCAAATGTCACGACTGGCGACGCCGATTCAACATACGTAAACGCCTCCAAGATGCTTACAGACGTGTTACGACACTACGACGGTGGCCACTACACTAATCAGACGGCGCTTAAAGACGCAACGACGCTTAACGACCTCCGACGTCGGTTTGGTGTATCAGGGCCTTAACAGACATCTATGTACCTTGGGTTCATGATTGTGTACAGGCTAAATGCCTGAACCTCTCCTGTTGTAAATGCTTTGCTGCCATCTTGTGGCATCTTGGCACATTCCAGACTCACCTGTGATAAGTGAATAACCGCGAGATGCCGTCATGTCCAATGTGTTGTGTAGAAGTCAATGACAGTGAGCCTCTTGTTTTCTCACAGCTGTTGTTGCCCAGGGTGAGCTACCTGATGCTGGTCACCGATAAAGTGAAGAAGCACTTCCTGAAAGTGATGAGGGCTGAAGATGTGGGGGAAATATGGTTCGAATACGAAGGCACGCCACTCAAATGGTGAGGGAACTGCTCATTACGGTTATACTGCTTGGTGGCATGTTTGAATACATCCAATATATAATTCAAACATTTTTCCTGAGAGCTGGTTCTTTCAAATGTAATTTATCTCTGTAAATAACTGGTTAATTGCATTGCTGTGGAAAAAATACAAATAGTACCATTTCATATAGATTTCTGTTGCACTACAAAAAGACAAAGCAAAAGCTGAGGATTACCATTACCACGAGGAAATTACCATGCTATTAATACCAATATTTTCCACAGGGTGTCAGTGTGGCCACACACAAACTTGAGAGTAAATCGCAGCCTCAGTAGTGCCAGTAAATACAAATCATTGAGTAATATAATATGGAGGTATTTGTCCAAAATGAGCAGAAATGTTTGGTGTTGTTTCTGATGTCAGGCACTATCCTATCGGTGTTCTGTTTGACCTTCACGCTTCCAACTCTATCTTGCCGTGGAGCATCACTGTGCACTTCAAGGTAACAACTCTGCTTTACACTCCTTTTCACTTTTTATTTTCATCTCTTAGGTCACTCATTGACTGGTGACGAGAATATTTCTGTAGACACAGCTCTAGTTATGTTGCTTGCTAGTCATATTATAATTGTTTACAATTTTCGTTAGATGATTACTGTATTGCTCACGATGAGGTGTTTTAACAGTACACTTAAAAGCACAGTTCGTTTTTTTTGGTTCACATCGGGAACAGAATACAAAAAAAGGGCTTTAGTTCTTTTATGTCATTTAATAACACATTTAAATGACCTTTTAAATAAAAATAAAAAAAAACTGCAAATTGCAAGCAATAAATCCTCCAATAAATGGATTTTGTTTCTCAGATAAAGAAAAAATATATTGAAATAAAAAAGTGCATGTTTAATGATATATAACTGCTTACCTAGTTTATTTTTGGGAAAGTGCAACATCAGTAGTTTGTCTTCTCTTTCGCAAACTAAGAATGCAACAATAAGTTTGAACATTCTGAATAATTGGGAAACTAACAATATAACGCTAATGGTTTGAACAATGTGAATTATTTTTGCTATAACCGCATCAATGGCCTTAATATGCAGGGTATAGATTTTTTTTCCAGGACAATGTAGTCAGTATTTTTTCTTCTTTCTAGGAAATGAAATATCTACTAGTAACACTGTGAATTAGTACACAGTAGAAACACCAATGGATCTAAGTGGTTTCTGACATTCCCGTTCATTCGCCTTTTCAAATAAACTAACTTGTTTGATAAACCACCCTAAAAAGCATATCGCTATCGCTTCGCCGCCAACACGTGCTAGGCAAAGGCTGAGCTGGTTGCTCACGTAGTAGTTGACACGTGCATCTGTCGCTAACACTAAATGTTTTCGTGTTGTCAGAACTTTCCGGACCAGGACCTTCTCCACTGCCTGTCCAGCTCGGTGGTGGAGGCCCACTTCATGTCCAGCATTAAAGAGGCTGACGCACTCAAACACAAGAGCCAAGTCGTCAACGACATGCAGAAGAAGGACCACAAACAGCTGTGGATGGGTCTGCAGAACGGTGAGGAACACGCACATTTGTTTCAAAACAGCTGTCGGGCAAGTAAATCATCAGCGGCTCACACATGAACTCATTATCACACATTGTGTCCGCACTCAGACAACACCCAAACACCTTCCTTCCCCTTCTTCTTTTTCCTTCCGACCTGCTCCAACACGTCCACTTCCCGCCGTCTGCGGTGTGGTGTGATGTTGATGGTGTACGAGGAAAGGGGTGGCGGGGGGGTGGTGCTGTTGGGTCTGAAGCTTGTGATCTGGAGGGTGCACAGAGGGCACGGCGAGATGTGTTTGAAAACAAAAATGTGCATGATGTTTGGGAGCGTCAACTTGAGTCACCTTGATGAACTCACGTGTTTGCTGTTGTTGAACTGTCGTCCACTTTCGCACAGATTTTCTACAAAGCAACAGTAAAACCAGGATTTATCAGCCAGTAATTACCCCCTTTCAAGCAGTTCCTGGGGGGGAAAAAATCCCCAGTGGATTCAGGAGTAGTAGGAGGAGGCGCGTTTTTGGTGTGACCACAGAAACCGTCTATTTCCCAGGTCTACTATCCTTTGTGAAATGTAAGGGAGGAGTTCGAAGTGGACACTCCAAATTTGCCAGTATTTGACATAGTATCATCCCAGCCGCACTTTTACGACTTTGATGCGGCGATTTTGTAGAAAAGTAACATGAAAGGGGGGTTGTGGGATGCGTGTGCGTGTGCGTGTACATACACCGATGAGGCTTCCCACATTGGTATAATGGGGTGATTTCTATCAAATAAATAACAATCAAAGAGCAGCGGCTGCTTTCGACACAACAGGGCGAAAGGAGTGAGTGTCGAGTATGATAGGGGCTAATGACGGAAAATAGCAAGCAAAAGCCTTTGAGCGCTTAGCTGTGAAAAGTAAGGCGAAACATTAATTACGGTAGGAAATTAACTGCTGTTATATGTACTACCAGGTGATATGAAATGTGATTTTGCACAATGAAGGCCTTAATTATCCTTCAAAACGGCACCTCCGAATCATTGAAGCTGTCACTGAAAGCTCGGAAATATGCCCCAGACAACAACAAACTTTGTCTTATGTTAAATGAGTTAAGCGTCATAGCGTCTCATGTGGATTGAGCAGATTTGTGTGGAATGTCCTTAACTTTGTATTCAAAAGTCTGGAATTGGACTTTTTTTAAGGCCATACGTAGCCCAAATAAGATTTGAAAATATGTTTTTGTTACAATAAGGGTGTTATTAAAGGTTGTAATATACATGATCTTGTCAAGGCAAGGCAGCTTTATTTCTATAGCACATTCCATACACAAGGCAACTCAATATTCGCCTCTCAAGCAAACATACAACAACGACAAGCATTTGCAAAAACAACAGTTAATGACATTCACAAGCAAAGCTGAGAAAACATAAGTAGCTTACAAAGATGATTAAAAAAGCTCACATTGACAACATTTCAACACGTTAAACAGAAAACTTTGAAAACATTTAAAAGTAAAGTAAGGACATTTTGCAAGGTTGGTAAAATAACTAAAAAAAAAAAAAGTGAAAGACGATCATTTCTTGGCCTGTATTTTCAACATACCACAGAAGTGAGTACATCCCTCACATTTGCGTTAACTTTTCATGATATTTTTTCATGAGACAACACTGAAAAAATGTCCGTGTACAAGCTTGTATAAATGTGTAAAATTACTGCCCCCTCAAAATAACTGAACACACAACCATTAATGTGTAAATCGCTGGCAACAAACGTGAGCGCACCCCTATGTGAGATGTCCATATTGGGGACAATTATTCATTTCCCCTCTCTGGTCTCAAGTGACTTGTTAGCGTCACAAGATCTCAGGTGCAAATGGAAAGCAAGTGTGTTAAATTTGCTGTTATCACTCTCAAATTGTCATACTGGTCACTGGAAGTTTAGTTTTGGACCTCATGGCAGGGAACGCTCAGAGGATTTGAAAAAAGAAATGTTGTCTTTCCTTCCAACTACTTGCACATGCATTTTCAAACTTGTAAAGAAAATGAATTCCAGTTTGTTGTGTTTCAATTAGCTTTTTTTTTTTTTCCAACGTTTGATGGATCTGAAGTGACAGGCGTGCTTGTGTTTTGATTGCCGCAGATAAGTTTGAGCAGTTCTGGGCCATGAACAGAAAACTGATGGAGTATCCCACTGAGGAGGCAGGATTCCGATACATCCCCTTCAGGATATACCAGGTCAGTAGCAGGCACACAGGCACGTATTTGATATTATTAGAAACCTCTCAAGGCACACCCCCAAATCAAAAGTCACCCCAAAGTATAGATAGTCTCAATTCACCCACAAATTGACTTGGGCCTTTAGATGAACACAACACTGCTATTCTGTTGTCAACACACAATACAATCATTCTGCCTATCACGCCACATCAGTGGCAAAAACAAATTATGTCAGTAATGTCTTTATTTTTTCCGATGAGGGCCACAGACAGACAAATGGGAGGAAGAGGGTGGGCACTTCGTCTTGTTTTTATAAAACGCGCTAAAAGTAAAGACCTGACCGGTTTAATCGATCATTAATAATCATTTTAAAATTGGGACCACTTTGCATGTTGGCTGTTGTTTTTTTCTTTTGTTTTTTTTAAATATACATTGACACAGGTCAACAAAAGCATATTTTTAAGGACAAAGAAAATCAAAGCAAAAAGATACATTTTAATGTGGTATGTTGATAAAATTGTGAAAAACCTTCTAATCAAGCATTAAAATTTTAAATAATTGTGCGATAAATTAACTATCAACTTTTTTTGAATGAAAACATTTGAAGTGTGACATCTTCACATACAATTCAAATAAAAAGTGTGGTTGGGCATCACGGCTCTAAGTGGCGCCAGAGGGCCGAATAACACCCTCTTTGTGGCGCATTGCTTCATTGGGGAAGTCACCTCTGACCAAACGAGATTCCTGCTTTTTGCCACCGCACTTTACACAAGCGCAGCGCAGGTTTCAGGTGCACGTTTTTCCACACAAAGCCTCGCCTGCTTGTGCAAGCCTGGAAGCGACAAACACAGCCTCTTTGTTTCTGACGGTGTCGTAAAAGCCCCATCACCGCCTTGAAAAAACACCAGCCAGTTTCTGAGAATGATGTGACGTTTCTATTAAATGAGCAGCTTCCACTTGGAGCCTCTTTCGGAAGTTTTAAACATCCGAAGGGCAAATTCCTTGCTCGACTTTTGTTTTTAAAAAGGACCCAGAAGGCTTGTATGGAAGCAAAACTACTAGAGGGCATTTTGGTGCTACTAGTGCTGGACATACTCCAACTAGTTGGGCCTAGTAGTGTAAACCGCGGTAGTTTGCTCGTAAGGTTTAATTGCACATTTGTCGGCCAATTGTGTCACTAGCAGTGGGAAAAACATTTAGGATACATTTTAAGGTCTGATTCAGCCTTTTTGAGTAGCTAAGTTGTGGTGGTCTTGTTAAAAAATAAAAAACTGGCCCCATATTCATGATCTAAAACGATACGTTTCACTGATTATTTCATATTTAGCGTCTTTATAATGCATTATTTAAGCCTTAAAGAAAATAAAACGTTTGCGTAGTTATTTGTTTTGCATGAAATGTGCTTATCGGGCAGTATAAAATATGATATATTGTGTGTCTAAAATATACTATTGTAAAATACCATATTAACATAAAATAAAGTATTTGGTGTCAAAAGCAAGATGCCATTGTATTTGTTTATGACATTTGAAGTGGCCCAGTCTGGTCTGACCAGTAACTTTCGCGTTCGCGGTAGGCCAACACAGTGCCATACTGGCCCAGTGCCATCGGGCCACCATTAATGTCGGACCCTGCATTTGCTCAACTCTTTATCGATGCCCCCTCGCCATTCCACTCGTGCCATATCCCAGCGACAAAGCTGTTGATTTTTAAAAAGATTTTGTGTCCAAGATGTTTGAGGTACCTGAAGGTGTAGCCAAAGACATGTTTTTGTGTCAGCGCAAGAAACATATTGCTTTTTATTGATTTTTGAAGGCTTGTGGTAGCTTGCTGGCAAATCAACGTGCCAGAAATCAATACTTCATCAATACTGCCATTTTGAGCTTTTTTTTTACCCAAGATATAGTGTTGAATGTGCAGCATTTATGTGTCTAGATATATTTTTTCCAATGCTTCAGTGCAAGAGCCGTATTGGTGTTGAATGTCTTACAGAAGATGTTCGCAGTGGAGATGCTTAGATAAAATAATACAAAAAAAAAATATTTGTTTCTGTTCTGCATCAGAGCAAACACGGTATAGTAATCAAATAGGACCCAGAGGGCTTGTGGTAGCTAATTGTCAAACGGCAAGTCAGTATGTTTATTTTGGCCGTATGTCAAGGCAAGCACCCTATTTATTGTAAATGATGGGCGGATCATTACACGTGATGCTGTTATCGACATTCTCGTCTGTCGCCCGCCCGCCTGCCTGCATCAAAGTTTCCGTCCAGTCCAAGATCTTCCTCTGTACACCAAACAGATGACGTCATCGCCGCTTTGGTGATGACGGGGGGCAGGGCTGCCGAGGGCTTGATCCGGAGGCGTAAGTGGACAAGCTGCCTCAGGTCGCTTCTCCGCCTCATCCTCTTCCTCCTCCTCCGCACTTTGCTCCCGACTCAGGTAAAAAGTCCCCTGACTGGCGAAAAAGAAACCCCAGATGACGAACGAGCAGCTGACCCTCGACTGGAAAACATTAAACTGCAAAAGGGGGGATGAAAAACAAAGAGGAAATAGTCATGTAATGAGGAATCCATTAGTTGATTTCCGCAGAATTCTCTCACGGTAGAACTGAAAATGTGACTTTCTTACCACAAGGAAGCGTAGCTCGACTAAAACCACTAATGCAACAGCAATGCAATAAAAGTCTTGCTTCAGTGCCATCTTGTGGCGTCTCGGTGCGAGGGAACTAAGTTCAAGTGAGTTGAGGATCTTCATTTAGACAAATGTAATACTTTGCTGCCATTCTGTGACATTTTGGTGTCAGACAACTATGTAGCAGGGAGCTGAGGAGCTCAGTTTGGACAAAAGTAGTTCTTTGCTGCCAACTTGCGGCATCTTGGTGCCAAGAAATTATGTTGAAATGAGTTGAGGAGCTTCACTTGGACAAAAGTAGTTATTTGCCGCCAACTTGTGGCATCTTGGTGCCAAGAAATTATGTTGAAATGAGTTGAGGAGCTTCATTTAGACAAAAGTAACACTTTGTTGCCATCTTTTGACATCTTGGTGCCAGGGAACTTTGTTCATGTGAGTCGAGGAGCTCAATTTAGACAAAAGTAGTGCTTTGCCACCGTCTTGTGTTGTCTATCGGCAAGTATAAACCTTTTTATGGAAGTTTTATAAAGGAATCGTATCTCTTATTTTAATCAGTGTTAACATGTAAGTAACAGTAACATTTTTAAGTATAAAAAAAATGCTTGAAGCAAGTTCAATGCTCTTCCCCCAGAAATTCCCCGGTAAGAAGAGATACCTTTTTGCCTTGATTTGAGATCTGTGAAGTGAGTTATATTTGAACTTGTTCAGACGGCCGCGGCAACAGCTCGTGTTGCGTGGAAGCAACCCGGAAGCCGCCGACTCCCACATTGGGGAATATAACCATAAATCCTTTTTGATGCCCAGCGGTCACTAAAGAGTCACGTCCAATCCCAGCGAGAATGTGGAACAGATTTGTCTTGGGAAAACAAGCTGTGCTTTGACTATCAGGACGTTTGCGGTGTCGGGAAAAGCCCCTCACTCTCATTGTCGGTCGGGCCACTGGCTCAAAACGCTGTCAGCCAGGGATGCAGATGTGATGCTTTGTTGTTTGCCGTGATTGATCATCCGGCGTGTCACGACGGCTCCGCTGCCTTCTCGTCTTGATTCTCTCATCTCGTGTGCCATAAAGCCTCTTAATGCACTTTAGACAAACATTCTTGTGTGCGGCAGTAAAATGTAGCCCTTTAAAGCCCCTTGGACACGCCCACTCAGACAGTGCACTTGTCGTAGCCATAAAAAAACAAAACAACGGCCAGGACTTCTCGGCGCGTGACTCCAAACTTTCCGTTGTTTTGGAAACGAAATGCTAAATATTTACACCCAACGGAACACAAAGTCAAAGATTGTGAGCGAGATGGTCTCTTGAAATATTCAGTTACTCCATTCAGACCAGGGACCTTGAACTCGTTTTCGGAACGTTTACAGTGTAACGTATATCAATTACATTTTTCCCATTTCCAGACCCCCCCCCCCAAAAAAAATCGTTTTTTGAGAAAGACAAAAATAAATGGCACCATATAGAAAACATACATATAAAATCATCATACAACATTAGAAAAGAGAATGTAAAAATAAATCAATAATAATAATTGGCTCTTTCCAATGCGTTTAGGTTCAGTGTGAGCATCTCCTCCATGCTTTGTGAGTGGTTGCATTTTGCATTTATGGGTTTGACAGTTTTTTTTGTTGTTGTTGATTAGTATTTTTTTTTTTTTTTACTTGAGCAGCAGCGTACCTGTAGCTCGCACCAAAAACAATCACCCAAGCGAATGGCTCATAACTGGAAAAACGTTGGGGCACTCGCAAGTCAAGACACCACTGTAAATGTAATTTATAATCAAACATCAGAAGCTTTTATTTTTTTTATTTTTTGGAAAGAGTAACATAGATTATTTGTCTGCGTTTTAGGAAATGAAGGATGTAAAGAAGTGTAGCAGTAACAGTTTGAACAGTCGGAATTATTACGTCATGAAACATAATGGCATTTATTGTTGCACTGGTGATTTTTATAAAGAACATTTTTGGGTTGACTTGTCCTTTAATTGATCATTTGGATGGATTTACATTGCGTTGGTCAAATGCCACCATTCAAACTGGCTCTCAAGGATCCCAATAGGTATATACGTCACGTTAAGTGCGGAGGGGCATATAATCGGATATCCTGAGATTGGAATCAGGCCTCTTCCACGTGTGGAGAAAAATGGCATACACATCTGATATCTAAAGCCAAACTGTGAAATAATTGCAACCAAAGCAGTACAAAATCGACACAATTGCCAGCTTCTATGTGCAAAATTGATATAAACAACATAAACAGTCAACACTATGTGGCGCTCATCAAAAAAATTCATCAACATTCAACACGATTAGGACGTGTGGAAGGAAAGCTAAATATAGAAAAATCTGTCATTAAACAGTTTCATTGTTTAAGATGCTTTGGTTGAAGCTGCATGATACAGTCACGGCCGATAGTCTGAACTTGACGGTAATCGGATATACTCGGATAGGAACCAGACCCCTTCCAAATGTGGATTCAAATCATGTACGTGTTGCACATCTGGAGACAAAATACAAAATATTTGTAACTAGAGGAACGCAAAAGTTAACATTCCAACGTGGAGCTAATGGAAAATGAGTGAACAATTAACACAACTTTGGTGAGCTGGAGAAAAGCTAAGAATAGCCGATAATGTGACAGGTATCTGGAGACAAAGCGCCAAATATTTACAATCCCCGTCGCGAGCAAGCACTGCCAGTCCTCCCTGCTGGCAGACGTTCACTCAATCCGTTCGGATGCTTCCGTGCAAACCTCGCACGTCGGGGGGGGTGCCAGTGGGGGAGAAAATCCGACGTTTAGCTCGGCCGACGTGTCGTGACATGATGCGAGCGTGGAGAAAGTGAACATGGATGCGAGAAGACAGCAGAAATTCAAGAACAAAGCTGTCTGGCCCTCAGAAGTCACCACGCTTGACTTTTTAGTGGAGGCGAGTCGCGCGCGCTCGCGCACGCACGCACGCACACACTCAGGCAAACACATGCTTGGCAACCTTCAAAGGCAGATTGTGGTCTTTAGTGTAAATAACATGTGCTGCGTTTGATGCAGACAGAATTAATGACAACGCAGAGTCCAAATAACAGAGGGCTCATTTCCGTCTGGCCTGCAGCCGTGGCGGCGACAAAGGCGCCTGGCGGCCATCGCGTACACTTTTCATTACGGCGAGTGAGTGTCTGCCTCCCGACGCCGATTAATCGCATCGTCTTCAGCTGCTAATGGATGCCTACTGTTTGAGCGTTCGTCTCACTTGGCATCATCCGTACAACGTTTACGCTTTGATGGCTCAAAGTTTATGACTGAGAAGGCTTTTCTTTCTGTCGAGGCCGACAGCCTCCATCCATCCGTTTCGTCCTCATTGTGGTCGTAGGTGACGAGCGTTCACATTCACACGTATGTCGGTGTGACTCCATTTCGAGCAGGGGACACCAAGTCCGGTCCTCAAGGGCACCTATCCTGCATGTTTTCCATCTCTCCCCGCTGCAACACACCTGATTGGAATGATCAGCTCATCAGCAAGCTTTTCAGAAGCCTGATAACGATACAGATCATTTGAAACCTGTGTGTTGCAGCGGGGAGAGATGGAAAACATGCAGGATAGGTGCCCTTGATTTAGAGTGTTTGTTTGGTTTTGGAACGTGAGAGGGGGAAAAAGCCGTGCAACGCGCAAACTCCGCACAGGGCGGCCTGAGCCCAGATTCGAACCTGGAACCTTTTGACCGTGAGCAGACATTGACCGCACTTTGACCCAACCCATCCTTTGAAGGTTACTCACCCCCAAATCAACTTTTTTTTTTTCTTTTTTTTTTTTTACTGATAAAATATAAATGGGTGTCTGCACCTAATTCTGTCTGCATGTCCTAGTCATTTTTTATCATCATTTTAGTGCATGTTTGTTGAAATCTCCAATTTGGGGCAAAAAAAAAAAAAACGTCTGTGTGGAGCCACCTTCAGGTTGAACACTGCACTGCACGTGAATTTGGCTTTCTGTCCTCTGATTGGTCCAGCAGGAAAAATCCTGCCACCGTGAGGTATACAAGTGGCTCTCTCTCATCCATGCCTCATAAACACAGCACAAACGAAGAGAAGAGACACTCAATTCTTTGTTATCTATCTGCTCATGAGGAGAACGAAGCACAATTTCTGCTACTCCCTGTCCTCGCGAGGAGGACGCTTCTCTCTATGTTCTAAACGTATCCCTCCGTTCCCTCGCTGTTGATTAGTTTTTGTGTTCCCTGTTTACATGGGTGTTTCCAACCTAAGGAGCGGGGGATCGATGCCAGCTGTTGGAAACATGTCAACTTGTTTTTCTTCTAGTGTGTGCACGTGGGTAAGAGATTACTGTGTCCATGTATCATACTTATGCCAAAGCATTACATTGCAAAAACATTTAGTCACATCAACAACTTTCTAAACGTTATCAACAAGTCTGCTGTTGGTAGATAACTTGGATCGAGGCTGCTATCTTCCTTCTGCTTTTCTCACTTTCTCCCCAGAGAGTTATTCAAAGTAAACATGAAAGCAGAAACGATTTCTTCTTTGCAATCTTTTCATTGTACATCATTCTTATATTTAGAACCTGTATTATGTAAGCTGAGGAGCTGGATTAAGACAAACGTAGTGCTTTTCTTCCCATTTTCAAGAGGCAAGTATAAACTTTACACGTACGTGGGCGGCATTTATTACTCGCAGATTTTTGCTATTCGCCGCAGGTCTGGATTGCGACCCACCAAGAATAAAATTCACTGTAAATTCAAAATAAATAGATTTTTTTTTCATTTGTAAAAAATTTTGGGAAAAAAAACAAAAAAAAGATGTCACATTCGCATCATGGGGTGTTGTGTGTAGAATTTTGAAGGGAAACATGACTTGTATCCACTGGCAAGTTTTCCAGTCTTCACCTTCATGGATGAATCATATCTGAATTTCATCCAATGTATTGTTAATGGTCGTCTTGCCATATTATCAAAGAACAGCACTAATACTGTCTGCTAAACAGGTACGCATCCATGTTCCCACTATGTGACTCATCGTTTCATCACCGCATCGCCCCCCCTCGCCCCCCCCCCGCTCTTAAACTCACCCACCTCTCTGGAAGCTGCGTGCTTGAAAGAATGCGTGTTTATTGCCTCCCAGATCTCTTGTAATGGCTAGCTGAGACGAAGAAGGGGGCGGCGGGGTGACTACGCAGACAATTACAACACACGGGAATGCTCCCCTCGCTTTTGTGTGTGAAGATGCCAAAGGCAACAGGTGACGAGCACACCACGAGGGCTTTTACTGTAAGGATCTCTTAGCACGGCCGTGACCGTCAATGGACCATGTAGACATGTCGCAATCCGTCTTGACGCTAACAGGAACACAACACTTCAGTTATTTTAGGTTTCAACATAATTGATTCCATGTCTCTGCTGTGTTGTATTCATTCCTTCACCCACATTACAGATCTGCTGGCATCTGTTCAAGCAGACGCTAAATGCAACCTAACCTGAATCAGACATGACTTTTGTTTATAATTGTATATAGCTGTACAGTAAAGCCCACAGGGGGGATACATTCCAAACCTGCGATGGGTAAAAAAAAAAAAACAATAATAATTTTCTCCATCCACTTGCTCGTAACAAATTTAACCTGAAGCGCCTTTTAACGTTTTCCTTAGCGCCTGATTTTTCAAATTTTTTCGAAGGAGAGTAAAAGTGTGCTTGCTTCAAGCGGTTTTCTTGTCAGTCCCAGTGATTCCCAATTAAAGTTTCTTCAAAACTGTCACAAAAAACAAAAGTGAGTTAAATGTTGTATATTTAAACACCAACATTTTCAACTGAGCCCTATTATTTAGTGGCGTGAAAACACTTAAAATGTGCATAAATGTTACAGTAAAATAGCGCCTTGTTTAGCACAGGGGTTGTCTTCCACAACCCGCCTCACGATAGACGGAAATCTGCCAAGTAGTGACTATGTATTTATATATATGTATTTTAAAGCTTTATGCATAATGCCAGTATAAATTATGCATGTGAGGTGCTGGTATTTTGTCCAGCTGAGGTCACCATCCTCCCATTCTACACTGTAGTATCTGTAACTTTGAATGTGGTATCCTTTTAAAAATGCCTGTTGAGCAATGTCGGAGTCGATTGTTGTCATTGGATCATGGCATTGCACAATCTCTTACTAACTTCTTAGCCAGTCTGTGTGTTGAGTTACTTGGCATAAGTTGTTGACAATCTTTGGCGACACTGCAATTCACTAAATTAGCCAACAATGTTTCCTTTACCGTGGACGTAAGACAGTTTTGAATCGCTGTAGTCACAGCGGATTTTAGTTTCTATTTTTCCCTTTGTCTCATAGACCAAAATGTACAGTATTCATTCTCACTAATGTTTCTAGAGAGGAAAATAGTGTCCTGCTATGCACAGTTTAAATTTAAGTATAATATGTTATCCAAAAATGAAAACCAATTGGATGTTTTATTAGGTTGAAATGTGTTTTTTGTCTTATCTTTAGCCAAACAAAAAAATACTTTATTTAATCAATATTTATCCAAATAGCCGATTATTCGATTCGAAATTTCCGCAGGATATCCGAATATCAAAATATTGGCTAGCTGCCGCCCTAGTATATCTTCTCTCTGCTCAGTCTGCGGGAACAGCGAAAAAGTTGCGGACCTTCTCTGCCTCCTCTTCTTGCTCATGATCACGCTGCATCTTTTCCAGTCAACCTCAATGCTGCCCGGCTTGTCAATTCAGACTTGAATGCATTGGAAAACAAGTTTTAACCAACATGGAAGTGTTCGTAGATAAATGTTTATTTGTAGTACTACACATTTTGCGATATTGTGGTGCCAAAACAGTTAAATATGGTATCAAACTGTTAGGTTTTCCTGGAGGAGGACCCAAACGCAGAAGGCAAAATTGTGTGCAAGATTAAGTATTTGATTTAAAACAAAAGGCAAACAAGGTGCTGGAATAATAAACTAACAAAATGTTGAAGTCTCCAAAAAACAACAAGGAACAAAACAAACTAAAGACTAGGACTGTGACTATGACTGGACTTTGGCAAGACTTACAAAGACAGGATAGAACAGACGAACCAGCAAAGGCCGAAAGAAAGCTGGTAACTAAATAGAGACAAGTTAACGATACAACCAGGAACACCTGGACAAGACACAGAGGGCAGGAGGAAGCTGGTTGGTTAACTCAAGGGACTGGGATGACAAGCACAGGTGGACTCAATAACTTAACGAGAGACAAAGGGACACAAGGAAAAGCATGAAACTAAACTCAAAAACAAAACTCAAAACGGACCATAACACAGACATCAAAGATGGAGACGTGAGCCTTTGTGCCGCTTGACGGAGGCGAGCGTGCGATCATCAGATCAAGCAAACAATGGCGTGCGTCTCTTCTCTTGCGTGAGGCCATTTCAAGTCCCGTAACAAACCACCAAAAGTGGGTGGAATTTTAATTTGCAAATGGACGGGCTCAGAGTTCAGTGGAAACAACGACTGATTGACAGCGCCGTTCCCCCATCCCCATTATTTGGCCATCACTTAGGCGGATTGAATCCCCTTCGCCAGCAATTAGGCGACGGCTTGAGTTGCGGCGCTCTTTTCACCCAGTGAGAGCGCGGCCACCGCGCCGGTGTCGCCATGTGCCGCCCTGCCAGCTAAGGTGTCAGGGCGGCTCAAAAGAAAGTGTCTTCATCACCTCGGGCAAACAATGGTACCGGCTTCCATTATTCATGTGCCGCCACGTTTTCGAAATGCATCCAAGTCGCTGTCACTTAACGCACTCTCCCTGCTTCGCCGAGGCCCGGCCGGATTGCTGCGGATCTGTGGTGGCGGACGGCGACGGCAAGAATGATTGCAAACATCGGCAAGTGTCAAATGAGTCATCCAAATGTTAAAAACTAGACTTTACACACATCGGATCGCCTGGATCGGATGGGCCGATGTTTTGCATTTTTATGCAAAATCGAGGATCGGTTGTAATGTGATAATTTGCCGATGGATCACTGACGTCATTGATTGGATCCGCAAACAAAGACATTACGGCAAACACAATCTCGTTCACTCTAGGGACGTTCTGTGCTGTTGTCGTTAATAATCCGTCGCCTCTCAGCATAACACAGTCAGATTTTTTGTTTGTTTTGTGTTTTTTTTTTTTTTTGTCCCGCTCCCCCATTTTCCATGTATTGTTTTATCGGTATTCTTGCCAGAATATTTAGGGTTAATTTTTTTCCCCAATGCATATGAATGGCTATCACTTTTATGCACAATGTGGCTATTCGTGGGATAGCGGATAGTGTTGTGGCTGCACAGTAAACAAGTTGTGTCAATAGATTGGAGAGATTGATCCATCATCTGATTGGATCAGTGATCGTGTATCATTTTATTTTAAACTTGCCCATCGGTTCACAAAGGAAGTTATCGTTCCCAACCGCTGATCAATGTCTGCTAAATGCATTGCTCCGCTCATCTGTCAACTGTCAAATGCCACAGCTATCAACTTTAAGAATGGATGCCACTTGGTTGCAGCAACTTTATTTTATCTCCACATAAGCGCACTTTTGAGCCGCGAAACATATCCGCTGAGAGCCTTTGATGGCTGGAATATATACTCTTTGCGGGCTTTTGCATGCCGCGACAATGAGGCGCTCTAAAGCGGCCATGCCAGCTCTAGGCCCCTGTCAACAACACACTGGCTGTCATGACGTCTGACTACTACGACCCCCCCCTCCCCCGCCCCGCACAATAAGGCACTATTAGGCAGCCACGCCAGCCGCCTATCCAAAGGGAAGCTGCATTTTCTGTGCGTCAGCATAGCTTGTTAGCCAACTGCACTTTGCAGTAGCGTCGGCAAATTTTCAGCAATTATGTTCAAACACACATTTAGAAGCACATCTCCAAATTCTCTTAACAGTGTCTTTAAATCTGATAGCAGCCCTGTGATTACTTGCATTAAAATGCTTTTTTTTTTTAGGGTATCTAAAAAAAAGATTTGTATGGAAACTTATTGGACACTCATTGTGCTTTTTTTTAAAAGTGGTGATGGTTTCCATAATTGTGAAGTGATCGTGGTGATACGGTGGATTGAGTCTTCTAAGGCCCAGGTAGCCAATGCACGGCCTGCCACTGCCACGGATGACTCAATCTTTCTGTGTAACATGAACGTCGGCCTTCGATGCCTTCCACGCCAACTTGGCCACATTCGCTCGGCCGCTCGGCGGTGTGTAGTTACCGCACGGTCACTCGATCCGGCTGCACACTGGTTTCCTTTTCACGTCCCTCATGATTAGAGCCTATCGCGTGTCCCTCGGGCTCTTGTTTGACACCTCAGCTTGGGTGTCGACAAGGTGCGATCAGGTCAGCGCCGCGAGGTGTGAAGATGGAAGTTCATCCGGCTCTGGCCTAAATCTCCATCACGATGACACAGCAGCACATACGGTTTTACCCTAATGAACTCTTATGGCTTTTGGTTTTTGGGTGTTGACTCGGTGGACACGTATTTGGGCTAGCATGTTAGCAGTCGGCGTCCTTGTACATGATACTTCAGTCATAATTTCTTAAGTGCGCTCATATTTTTTCCCTGGTATAGATCGTCAGACGTCGGTCATTTTATGTTTATTCGTTTTTTTCTTTTTACATTCTTCAGACGAGACAGGAGCGACATTAGCTGGGTTGTTGTGACACATTTAGCTGCACTTGGATTTTTGTTTATGAACTTCGTCGCCAGGGCAAGACCAGGTCAGGTGTTCCTGACTTCCGCCATCCTGACATCAATATGTGACGATATGAAATTGCATTTGGAAAAAAGCCACAACTTTGCCATTGTGTCCGTTGCTTAAAACCGAGAACACTGTAGACACACAAAACTACTTAACAAGAGTGAGCACACGATTTTATTATTGGCGCTATTGTGAGTTGCATTACGTAGTACATATGGCAAATTTAAAGCCATATGGTCAGTAGGCCCCGCGACATACATATTACTGTGTTTTAAGTCTATTGTGTTGTGGTTGCACTTTACTGTGGTTTAAAACTGCATTGCTCCAATCTGAGAGCTCTTTCTAGAATTTGAAAGGGAACACATGTTATAAAGATGACTTTTTAATCATGTCTTGGGTTGAATGCAAAATGTTTTGTGTCTGACCACTTATCAGATGTGACATTAAACAACCAAGGAAATCATGAAAAAGCTGCTACATTTTTTTTTTTTTACGCTTTTTTCCCCCCAAACATTTAAGTATATTTTAAGTAGAAAAGAATGTTACATTTGTTTTAATGTTATTTTATTACCATATTTTCCGGACTATAAGCCACTACTTTTTCCTAGGTGTTGAACCATGCGGCTTATATAAAGGTGCGGCTATTTTTCACCACTAGGGGCCCTCTAACCACAGTTGGAATCAAAACTAAGAAAAAAAATCAATGCAAAGAAGAATACGCTACTTTTTCTTTAGCAGATAGAACACGGACGACAAATTACAGTTAATTATTTTCAAATCCTCGCGCCTTCGTCATGGAACCTCTTATGTATTGATGACATCATTAACAGGATGTGACTGCAGGTCAACAGGCGAGGGCGCTATGCCCTAGGTTATGCATTAGGTGGTATGCAGAAGTAGAGCAATAAAAGGTGGACGGTCACTGACAAACTGGAGTGTGCTCAGTTATTAAATGCGGGTCAAAATCCAACAGAAGCCACACGAAAAAGTTGGTATGATGCAAGTTTTAAGTTGAAGGCCATCGATCTTGCTATCCAGGAAGGAAACCGCGCTGCTGCACGCAAGCTTAGCGTCAATGAATCTAGGGTGAGACGTTGGAGTCGAGGCGGCAGAGGGAAGTCAAATGTACTGCTTATTTTCTCGTGCTTGTGTTCCGTTTTAATCAGCAAAGTTGCTGCCGTGTTAAAAGGCACTGATAGGAAAGAATCTGTTCAGGTATGTACATGTACATTTGCAGTTCAAATGCAGCAAATCTAATTGTTCAACATAGATAGGTGTGACTTATATAAAGGTGCGGCTTGTATGTCGTTTTTTTTCATCATTTTACTATAAAAAGATGGATGCGGCTTATACACAAATGTGTGGCTTATACTATTTTTTATATTTTATGATTTAAAAAAAATCAATATTCATTTTACAGCACTTTGTTTCAGTTGTGCTTTTTTGAAGTGCTCTAGAAAGAACTCACCTATGTATGCCAACAACGTATAGTGAAATGCTTGTCCATTAGATGGCAGACTGTGGAATTAACCTGTGTCGCCACCTGCTACTGTTCATACATCCGAACACGACCTTTGTATTCAACTAAACGGGCCCAAATTTTACACTGCATAAGTTGTGGCTTGCTTGAAATTCTTCAGCTACACGAGAGGGTCAAAATTCTGTCTGGTTGCTTTCTTATTTTCCGTAACAGGCGAAGACTGGCGTGTGAAAGAGGAAAGAATGCTACTGAACTCTGAACCGCTGGGAGTAGAATCAATCAGCGATACATGATTATCGTGATTCATTTAACCTTGAGGCCGAGCCAGTGGCGTTCTCATGCTGCCCAGTAAACACGCCTGATCATTTCCAGACTGATAGAGATCTGCGCAACACCCCAGCATCTCCATTGCGTCGCACATCTGCCGCCCAAAAACGCCGGCGTCGTTTCCAATCTGCGCCCTCCTCGCTTTATCAGAAGCCCGGACTTTCCCCGCGTCGCCTTTCATCCTTCCAGTTATTCCGTCCTCAAATGTGGGATGAGTCATTTGCATGCACGCCGGAATACGCGGCGCGCTCGCCTCCCGCGGAACAGGTGCAATCCAGGACGTGGGTGTGGCTGCGGGGAGAAAAAGCATTTTTCTCACCTCTCGGAGGTCACGTGAGCGATTGATTGAAGAGCAGGTGCTTCCCGGATGGAGAAAATCTGTCCTTAGAAAGATTATAGCTTTCCATATGAGATGTTTATTCAACAATACAGTGGACTTTTTGTTTTTGTGGGATATGAGCTGTCATTCAGCCAATTTTTCTTTTTTGCGGCAGCAGCAGTTTGGCAGATGGTGAACAATTCGTCAAGCTGTTTTTTTTTTTGTTTGCAACTCCCATTTGGTTTACTGTCAAACTAAATATAAAACCAAAAGCAATTACAATTGCGCAACATGTATTTAAAACAACCACGTAACTGCAAGTAGCTTAATGTTAATCATGTTCAACACCATAGACGGGCTAACGAATACCATCCATGTCACGCTGTTACAACCCTTTAAGCTGTTTGAACACAAATGATGGCACAACATAGAATATCAAAATACTTGTAGGCATAAATTCTTTCTCCTATGCATGTCTCCATCTGTGCAAATACTGGAACTCTGGTTACTTTGATGTCTTGGACGTGATAGCACTTCTCCGTCACTTGGCAGACTATTAAAAGTGGTGGCTGTTCGCCCAGTCGAGCTGCCAAGAGCAAAGAAACTTGTGTGGGGCAATTTTATGCAAATAAGATGACAAAAGATTGAGCTGGTTGTTTATTTTCGGACTCACCCCAGACACAGTTTGTGTACAAACAAATACAAACTCACTTTTGACCTAATATGACCCCTTTTAACTCTTCATTCGTTCCTTGGTCGCAGACGATGAGCGACAGGCCCTTCATCCAGAAACTCTTCCGTCCCGTTTCACCGGAAGGCGCCGCTCACACCCTTGGCGACCTGCTCAAAGAGATGTACCCTGCAGCATTACCCAATGATGGTATGTAACACACACACACACATGGACTTGGCAGCTACATCCACTCTCAAAAAAGACTCACTCGATTTACCACCAGTTGCCTTTCCGAAAAATAGTATAAATAGATGGGATGGCTCTTGTCCTGTCTTGTCTTAGTTGGTCATCTTTTTTTTTTTTTTTTTTTTTTCCTGAAATAAGAAGCGTGCTTGCTTGAAGCTGTTTATTCGTCATTCCCGGTTGATGTTCTGTGAAATCCAATCATAGAACAAAAGGGAATTAAACACTGTATATTTAAGCACCAAGCTCTTAAACGGAGTCATGTAATTTCATCCAACAAAAGTCCACTAGCTTAATGCTAACACGGATTGCGAAATATGCGAAGAGAAATGAGCATAATACGGTAATTCAAACTCTTCAAAGCACGCCTACTTTATCACACACACAGCAGCAACACATACAAACAGCGCGACAACAACAACTATTGGAGCTTGCAGTAGTAAATAAAAATCTAATGCGCACGTGGAGGCGGGTGCGTGTGGCCCAAATAAAGATGAGAGGAAGCAGCAGCAGTCTAAACACACAGAGGAGGGGAAGTAGATAAGGCCACAATGGAGCGGCGGGACAGACGACCCGCAGGAGACTCACCTGCTCGCTGGAGACAGAGCAAGCCCACCTCCAAACACACACACGTAGCTCCTCTGTGTCTGTCTGCCTACCTGGCGGCCTCATTCACTTTCAGTCCTCACCTTCATGCCCACTTTACTGACTTTGTTGTTAGAAGTCTTAACAGTGCACCTTCAAGCATATCCATGTTCATATTGGACATGTATTCATTTCAACTATTGGTTTCATACATTTAAAAAAATATATGCTGAAAACCTAGCCACTACATTCGGTACACAATCAAATTAGATCCAATGAAAAAATGCTGTCTTTGCAAAAATAATAGTGACACTGTTAAAGTACAGGCTATTTATTATTACTATTATTATTATTATTATTATTATTTATTAAGAATGTGTGAGTGCAATTTGCAGTAGTAGTGCAATAGTACTGCAACATAATGTTTCTAATGATTTGGTTATTTAGTTTTTCCAAATATGAATGTGCAAATGTGTTATATCATTAACAACAGTAATAATGTTTAGTAAAAATACATGAAAAATCCCCCCAAAAAAGAACCAAATAATGAAAATGACTAATTAAATTTGAAAATGATTCAAATAAAAACATTTATCAAAAAAAAGTTGATAATTTTTCAAAAGTCATTGGGGCCTTTGAAAAGCGCTTTATAAATTTAAGATTATTATTATTATCACTATTGATAATAACAAACAATTATTGGTATAGCAATATTATATGGAACAAGTAGTTGGTAGTTTGCTGTACTGTAATGTATGCATGACTGAATGAAAGCAGTGTTTAAATAGTATTCATAAAATATAACTCAATTCAACGATATGTATAGAGCACTTTAAAAAAAACAACCACAGAAACAACAAATTGCACATACCGTATCAACACAATCATAAAATAAGATATTTTTCAATATTAATAAATATCAAATAAATATTAACAGGTAAGATTAGTTTTTATTTCCTCCCACTCATTTTTTTTCTTTTTTCAACAACATTTTAACATAAATCAATCAATCAATGCATCAACATTGCAAAATAAAAAGGTTCTCCGCCTGACAGTGTGTAAAGTTGAAGAAGACAGATGAATGGACATAATCCAGAGGTTCATCTCATTTCCTCCCTTGTGGCTCAGATGTTGAGATGTTGGTCTCCCCCTGATCCAGGAGCTTTTGTTCCTCTTTGAAGGTATCACTCAGGTGTAGTCCCTTCCCGAGCACACGTCTTCATCCCACTTTCATCTCTTTGACATGGAGTCTCCAACTCTTCGGATCAAGGTGAAAGTGCTCTTTTGTGGCCGCCGCCTCCTCCTGCTCGTCTGGCAGATAGCGGAGGGGATGATGGCGGTGTTTGGATTCCAGCCAGCGGGTCGTGTGTTGGCGGCGGCGCTGGGCTTTGCCGCCGCTATTGTTCCGCAGTTCGCACCCCAAACGTGGGGGTCCCGGCCCTCCCTGTGATCTTTCGCACATCAAATGAGAGGCAAGCGTGTGTTGTGTCTGAGGCCCGGGCGTCAGCTTTGACGCCATATGGCCTTCGAATAAAATCTCACAGCTCCCTTTCCAATTTTAACGCCCCCACCACCCACTTCGATTGTAGAAATTTCAAGTCACAATGACATTCAAAACATGTTTGTCCTTTGTTTTGCTTTTTTCCTCTTTCGGGATTTGTTTTATACCTCCAAACCAAACCAGCTCTGAAAAATGCATTTGTAAATTGCAATGTAAAATTGGATGGATATAAAATACTAGTAAATACTATTCGTGCAAAACCTTGAAAATGTCAGGAAAAGCCTACTAGAACAACTGGACTTTCTTTTGGGTTAATCAGAGGCACTTTAAATGGTGATGCGCTGAGTCCCCTTGATCAGGAGTTGAAATGTGAAGGGTTCAGTCTGAACACAGCCACATCCCCGTTCTGAGTGTGTGCACCCCAGTTGAGTGTGATTGACTTTGCCATTGCCTTTCACTGGGCTCCTTTAACATCGTACGCAAAACATTTTGAAAATGATGAGGCTCATGTTGTGCGTTTCCTAGCGGGAACTAAATTCGCTCGCCGCTGTTTTGAAACTAGTTGCTAGAGTGGTCGGAAAAGTTGCGAAATATTGTGACGGCATCGCTCATTTGGCTCGTTCACAGCCATGTTGTTAGTGGAAGAAGTGCACATCAGCGGCGACGCGCTTTGAACCACGAAAGCCTCTAAAATATTCAAATAAACTTCCCCCCTAAATTGATGAAATTGTTTGTCCAGCGTTTGTTGGGGGGTGGGGGTGGGAGGGGTGGGGGCGAACAAAGGGGGCTTCCCAGGTGGCCGTTCCCAAGCACGCAATGGGAAAAAGTGTGACTTGTGCACCAGGTGTGTTGTTGAGCAACCTTTTGCCCACGCATGAGACATTTGAGATGGCTCTTGTAAGCCTTTTTCCTCTCGGCTTCAGCACATGTCGATTTTTGTTGTTTGGGAAGAAGCAGAGGAAAGCCCCCATATGGCCTGAGTGACAGATACATAGCCCCCCCCAAAAAAGGCACACTATGAGTTCATTAGAACATCATCAATTGCCATGATGTTGATGCTTAGTCAGAGTGTTTCTGTGTTTTTACATTAGTGTAGCGTAAATGTTTGCTTGCGTGCCTTGAGTGGGCGTGGGGTGTGGCCCACCGAGATTTTCCCCATTTCTCATTCATAGAGTCCACCCCACCCACTCGCATGTGTGCACACGCGTGTATGTGAAAAAGTGCATCCGCGTTGGTCTCGGAGTTGATCGTCTGATTTGGAGGTGGGTGATACCGGCATCAAGCTCACTGACCCTCACATAAATAAATGAACCAAGTGTTAGGCTAATAAATCTCGAATCTGAAAATGGACGTAAAAGTGTTTGCAAACGCTACGGAGGCGTGTACGAGACCGAGCCGCTTGTATACACCGCGGTGGCAGGGTGACGACGTCAAGATTCCGGAAAGTGACGTCAGTATTCCCTGCTGGTCCAATCAGAGGACAGAAAGGCAAATTCACATGCAGTGCAGTGTTTAACCTCAAGATGGCTCCACACAGACAGTTTTTGCCCCAAATTGGAGATTTCAACAAACATGCACTAAAATGTCAAAATGTCAGGACTTGTAGACAGCATTAGTAGTCACCCATTTCTACAGTTTATCACCAAAAAAAAAAAGTTGGCATGTGGGTGAGTATCTCTTTAAATACTAACCAGGAATTCTATTTGTCCAATCGTGGATCAAACATCTGTCGTGAATTTTGCCGTTCGACAGCAAGTACAGCAAAAAAGTACTGAAAAATAGGAATTGTGCATTCAAAAGTTTACAGAAGGTGAAATGTAAGTTGACCTGTAAAGGTTATGTGGCAGTTTAGTTTCAATTCAATTTCATCCCAAACGTTGTGTACTGCACGAACTTGCCTGTCTGTCACTCTTGACCACAAGCACAGGCGGCACCACGTCATATCAGGAGGGCGTCGTCGTCGAGCGCCAACCGCCGCTGCACCCGAAACCCGCTCACTCTCCAAAATCGGCAGCTCGCTCGCTTCGTTTGCCGCTTCCGACGTGACGAAACGGAACACTGCACTCCCGCTTTCTCGGCGCTCGCAACGGTCAATCTGTAGTCGGGAGCTTTGCTGGCGGCTCGTGTTTACGTGTTGTGCTTGTTGGTGTGAAACTGAAAGTGTCAAAGTGAAAGTTGAGCACTTGCAAGACACAAAAAGTAATCAACCGCCACTGGCCTGAACATGTCCACCATTTCTAGATGTTCAAACCTGTTGGTGTGCATTTACATGAAGTCCAAAGTGAATGTTGAGCTGGAAACGATTCCTGACAACACTGAGCGGAAGAGTGTAATCGCGGCATGCTAAGCCACTCATTTCAATTTCATTTTGGAAAGAAGTGCCACACATGACCTTTTTGTCTTTTCTGTGTATTTATGAGCGCCACGTCACGGACCAATACTACCTGCAAAGCTGATTCCATTTTTTTTTCGTGAAGGGCACATCTAGCAAGGACACTTGCTTACAACATCCTCTTTTCACACTCTACCTGAAACCACTTTGGATTTGCGCAGCTTTCCTTACCATGGCGACCTTGACGGAGCGGCACTAGCGGAGGACGACCAGTATCACTGAATCGAGCCCATCGGGGCTCGTCTGTTGGACGTCCGGGATGCCGCACGCATTTTCGCTGTTTCTCCCCTGGAGGACGGACAGTCACGATGCCAGCCACCGGAGGCCTTTTGAGAGTCTCGGGACCAAGCGGGAAGATGGCCGCAACGCAAGCAAGCAGGCATGAAGTCGCGGCAGCCAAACGGATGCAGCCACTTGCACGCCACTGAAGCACTGTTTGATGGAGTCCGCGTGTCACAAAACGCTGGGACGGGTTTGATGAAGGCAGCTGTTATACGTACGCCGCTGGAGCTGAGTTTGGACGGCAGCCACAATACGTACCGCGGCCGCCAGAAGAAATCGGCCGAACGATGGCACGTTTCCCGAAAAAGTCGCATGTCAAGACACAGCTGTTCATCAGTTCGATGTAGGGCTGGAACGACACAGCCACACAACGGAGAGAACAGTTTTGCCGCTGGCTCGACTACGACCCGTTTGACGGCGAATGTCGTCGTTAGCGCCGAAGCTAGCCTAGTCGAGCCAGCCACCACAGCAACGGTTGTTCATACGCTACGCAGCGCGCCGCACGGGTCACCGTCAAAATTACATCTCAACCACTAGGACTGACATGAACATGAATGCCTTACTTGGCTGTTATTTTGAAGTTGTCCTTCGGAAGCAATCGTCGTGATGACCGACTTGACTTCAAATTGAGGCTGCGTAGCCTGACCGCAGTCAAACTGATTGACCGAGTTGCATAATTCTGCTTATAATCGACTACGGTCTGCCACTGCATCGATGCGGAATCAATCATGTCTGTGTGCCAATGCAGTAATCATAGAATGGATATTCTAGGATTACTTTCAACATGGAAACAGCTAGGGCAAATTACGATTATTACACTCCTCGATTACAAAATTGGCATAATTGTAAAAAACGATTATTAATATGTATTTATTTCCAACGTTTGTTAACACAAGGAAATCATACTTGAATTTATACATTTGCACCTTTTTCTTTTATAACAAATTTTATGCATTTTGTTGGGTCCAAAAGGAACTTACTTACATTTATTTGTCTTAATTTTTTTATGTTTAAACATTTTCTTGTTTTGTACCAAAAAATAAATGATCGTTTGAATAATCGGGATTTCAATTATTACCAAAATAGCGGCGCGGAATATTTTTTTCCATCATCGAGCAGCCCTAGAAGCAGCCAGTAAATTCCAAGTCAAGTCTTGCATTCATAAAGTTAAATCCTAAAAGTGAGGTCCTAAAATTGAAGTCCAAGTCAAGTCATGTGACTCGAGGCGGCCTCCCTGTAGTAAGAGCAAATCCCGCTCTTGTGTCACGCAGGTGAGGAGAAGCGCTACCAGCTTTTGATCCACGGCATCGAGCCACTGATGGAGACGCCGCTGCAGTGGCTCAGCGAGCACCTCAGCCACCCGGACAACTTCTTGCACATCTGCGTGGTGCCGGCGCCTTCCGACTGAGGTGCGTTCCAACCTCAGCGTCGCCGTCGGAATCCACCATGTTCTCCCGGGACTTTCCCTGATGCACATCTTCCTCGTTGGACACTGACCTCGCCGAGGTGACCACATTTCTTGCACCTAATCCGCAATTTAAACCGCTTGAACATCTATGCAGTATCCTTGATACGCATCTTAATGTCATCACTAGTAAGACAATTCAGCTCACTAGTACAACAACTGTGTCTTATTGGTCTCATTTTTCCACTACTTCTGCGACTCGATGACATTTCTGCACGCTAGTACAACAACTTGTGCTCATTTGTAAGGGCAACGAGTGAGGCCAAAGTAATTGTGGGTGCCATTTTGGTGCCACTAGTACAGTCCAGGAGGTTCTTAGTGTGTGACACATGCCTCGCAGCGTTACCAGCGCAGCATATTAGTTTACTCGTGAGGTTGGATGGCCTGCTAGTAGGCTAAAAGTGTCACTCGTTGTGGAAATGTTTTTACGACACATACGCAGTCATTCTACTAGTGTGCTGAGTTGTCTTACGAATGAGGACAAAGAGCGTACTAGTGCATGGACCTTAAGATGGACATCAAGGATTTTGAATAAATGCTCAAATGCCTTTCGGTACCCTGGAAACGACTAACAAGCAGGTTTAGACGGAGCCCTAGATGTGACTTGGGATCATTTTGGCCACAATATCGATTTTTTTTTTTTTTTTTCGTGCGCACAAAATGCCAACTTGTGACCACCAATCAGCTTCAGAAAACAAGCGAGCCGTGACTGGTCGTTGGCTCAGCCCTGAGCAGTTGTGATGTCATTTTCAGTCCACAGAAGTGACAAAATGGCCGCCCCCTGAGATGGACAACGACGGCTGGATTAACTCATAAATGCAATATGAATCCGAATGTGGTGCTGCATGGAACATATTTTTGTCAAGAAAATTTTGGGCTTGACTTCCCATTTAGTGTGCGCAACATGTCTCGATCGTAGCTCCAAATGTAGTATCGCCCCCCCCCCCCCACCATGTCAAATCTGAGGCTCCGTAGGTTTACGACCACTTTCACGCCACTTTTTCTACGCCCGGGTTGTTGTTGTTGTTGTTGTTGTTGTTGTCGTTGTCGTCGTCGTTGTCGTTGTCGTCGTGGTGTCCTTCACGTGTCCCTTGACTGTGGTCGGCAGTCAGAGGCAACAATAAACGGCTGCTTTGTTTGTGTGGCCGCCTTGTTTACGCGCTTGTTCATGTGGTCGCGTTAATTCTCAGTTTAGCAGCTCTTTGAATGTTACTTCAATTGAGCACGCTTGTTGATATTCTCTTTTTGTCCTCACATATTTTGCGGCCGACGTCACGTTGGCGTTGCGTCCACGTTGAGATGGATCAGGCCCAGCCCGACTATTTTGGTGCCTGTCACGAATGACTCATGAGCATCCAAAATGTGTCGGTCGTATTTCGGAAAGGAGCCTTTTCCAACTCCCTCAAAATAAACCTAATTGTCCATCCTTTTGTGTGACTCAAAATCCAAGTGATGATGATGATGATGATGTAGTCGCGTCGCATTGTCCCGATGCACCTCCAAGCGGTTGCACCAATTCTTGTTCCACCTCCGAGCGGGTAAACGATCAATTTGCAACCACGTCTCGCACGACGGTTGAGGGATTTGTGTTGCGACACGCTGGCTTTGAAGCCTTGTCGTCGTCGTCGTCTTCTTCTCGTGGCCCTCCTCCTCCTTCATCTCCCCACTTTAATTACCCGGCATGCCCCCCACCCCCTACAACTCATTTGTGCCCCCCCCCTCCGCCCCCCTTTACTAATGAGACCACTAAACTGCCGTGTCAGACGAGCCTCTGGCTGCTCCACAACACTCTGATGAGTGTGCGTACATAATTACAGACACCAGTTATGGCCCCCTGCAGGTGTGCGTGTGCATGTAATTCCTCCTCTGTGGTGGCAAGTATCAAAGTGCAAATACTTTAGGAGTGTATTTAAGGAGAGTTTTTTTTGGCTCATCTGTACTTTACTTCAGGATTGATTTTTCTGTCCATTTCCAACATATGAAAACAAACTCCAAATAGGCCGGTTACGTTTTTCAAATTCTGTGGAAAATGACACATTAAAAAAAAAAGAAAAGCACTACTTTTGTCTAAATGAAGCTGCTCAACTGACTTCAACAAAGTGCCCTGACACAAAGATACTGCAAGATGGCAGTAAAGCCTTACTTTTGTCTCTATGAAGCTCTTAAACTCAATGCAACATAGCTCCTTGGCACACGGAGGCTCCTCAACTCACTTCACTTTGACTCCTCAGCACCAAGATGGCAGCAAAGCACCGCTTTTGTCTAAATGAAGATCCTCTACCTACTTCACACATATTTGCAAATGCACGAACTGTGAATGTGCAGGTATTTTATTTATTTTTGTACTTTTGTACTTGAGTACATTTCAGTCTACATTTTTTAAGTACAACAGTTGGATCGGTGCTCCTACTTTTAGCTGTCCTTTTTTTTTTTTTTTTTTTTTTTTTTAACACACATATCTGTACTTGTACTGGAGTACAGCATGTGATTACTTTTGCCGCCCGTTCCTCTCAAACACACACTCACTCAGAGAAGCAACTAAATCATAGCGCATGTGCGCAAAGTGATGTCATCAGCGTGGCCGCCGCCGAGCGCGATGGAACGGCAGCTTTATGGCGTTGACTCAAACTCAGTGTGTGTGTGTGTGTGTGTGTGTTTGTGTATTTGTGTGTGGGTAATGAAGACTGGTGATGAATGTCTGGTCCCAGCTGACACACTTTTTACGGGCCTCTCCTCCACCAAGCCGCCGTCTGACTTGCGCATTTTACTCGCGTGCCTCCTGACGAAGTGGATCGGCGCGTGCATTTTACAACGCCGGTCGTATTTAGCAGCAAAGAGCAGACAGAATTGTTTGCCTACATGTGGAATTGCCATTGGCCTACAGTCGTTGATGAACGCCGCTTCGCTTGCCTCAAGTCGGCCGACATGGACTCCAGCTCACTCGTGACCCCAAATTGTCGTTAGGTGCGAATCGGCCTTCCTGCAATTGACTTGCCGCCAGCCAGCGTGAACCCAAAGTCAACTGGGATCGGCTTTAGCTTACACCGATGAAAACTTTTGGTGTATTTTTCCTTCTAATAATTTTTAACAAATGTTTTGTTTTTTTTCTGATACTGTTATCTCTTTTTCCTGTATTTTTTACAAATGTTGTTTTTTTTCCCCAACATGTTTGTCGTTTTTTTTGGCCCGCTGTTTTATGTAGTTCTTCTTTTATTTCTACTAATGAATTTGTGTAGATTTTTCTTTTTTTCAAGTTTTAACAAATATTTTTTTGACATCTTTTCTCTTCACTAATGTACAAATGTTTTTATTGATTGTTTGCGTATTTGTTATTAACATATATTTTGTTACTGACATTTCTATCTATTTGTCCAAAATCAGAAATTTTTGGTTTTCATTTTTTCTCTTTACATTTTTTTCCCTTTGTTTTTCTTATCGGCTAACATTTTTCCAGTGTGAACAATTTTTTAGGTGAAAATGTTCATGTTTTTTTTTAAATTAACTACTATACTGTTTTCATATATATTGTTATAGTGTATATTTTTTGTCTGTGTTTTCATTTTTTTTCATTTTTCTAATATTGTGTATTGTTTACACCCAATATTTTTTCCATTTCCCAACAACTTTTGTGGGTTTTTTGTTAACACTTTGCTGTGGCCTACTTTTCAGCACATTTTGTCAGTTATTTTTCTTCTCACGCGGTTCTGTTTTTTATTTGTTCCAGTATTTGTATTTTTCTTGTTCATATTGTTCAATGTTTGCAAAGACATGTGTGCATTTTTTAATCCTGGCATAAGCAGTTTTGCCAATTTTTTATCAAAGTTATATCAATCAGGAGATCAAGAGGATCCACAGTTGTGAGCCATTAAGAGGAAGTCATCACGCGCACACACACAGTGTGTAGTAGTGTGATGTAATAGTGTAGTGTAGTACTATTAAGGGTGAAAACACAGTAATTAAAGCCGTGTTTAGTGTTTGCGTATAACGTGACAAAGTCAATTATGCGCTGCAGACATTCCTGAAGAGACTTTGCCACTTTCCCCCTTTGCAATAAAAGCCGCAACATGCCCCGCAGACACACACACACACGCACAGCGTGTTCGACGGCAACAAGTGTGCGGACACGTGCAGCCGTCGCGTGAAATGAGTGGCTTTGATGAGCCTTCTGAGATCAAAAGCATCGGCAAACATGGGAAAGCACGCAAGTCATCTGATGAAGTGTGGCCGTTGCCTCAAGTGTGTGGCCAGTGTTTTGGATTCACATTTGGATATTCTTCACGGTCGTGAGCGGGGAGGAGCAGAGAGTTCTGCTGAAAAGCCAAAGAAAAAGCGACAAATACAAAAAAGCATCACAGGGAGCTAGTCCTTGGCCGTTGCCGAACTGAGCCCTCGTGTGATGTCGTGTTTTTGTTGTGACCTCTTTGCCTCACCTCATTTGGGCCTTTTTTTTTTTTTTTTAAACATTTGTCTTAACTTGTTTTGTAACTTTGCTTTTATCTTACTTGCTTACTTTCATTTCTCTCGTTTTCTTGACGTGACTGTACTGTGCTTCACTTTATTTTACTTGCTAGCTTTAACCTTTTTTATTTTTTAGCTGTACAGTAGGCTACATTGCTGAACTCTGATTTTCAATTGTTTGACTTTATTCATTTTGCAGTACCTTGATTTGCTTTACTTTTTTAAACCTGACATCACCGTGCCTTGCTCTGCTTCCCTTAACTTACTGGAATGTACTTGACTTGAATTGCATTTTTCATTGAATTGGAAATCGCGAAACCGAGTGTGTCTCTGGGGTGGATTTGAACGTTAGCAGTAAGCAAAAGAAATTCCCCAAAACAAAAACAAAAATGAGACTGCCTTAAAGCGGGGGTATAAAAACAGGGCAATGACGATCCAAACGAAACTCAAACTTGGCATGTGCATGCATGTCGCGTTGTACACGCACGCACGCACGCACAATCTTGAGGTCATGTCAGCACGAGGAACAAAACAAAAGTAATCTGGTTGTCTTTCCTGGATGAACCCTGGTTCCCAGACAGGCACGTCAAAGCGCTCAAAGCTGTCATTAAGTGTTGTGAAGAGCGAGCCCAAGCAGCCATTGACAGGAGGAAGATGAGGAGGACGATGATGATGAGGAGGATGAAGGGCTAGACAGGCTTTGATGTGGTTCTTGAAAGTGTCTCACGCCTGAGCACAGGTTAGTATTATTAGTAAACACCGTGTGCTGCTGAGGGCCTTGGGGGAGGTCAGGACTGATGACGGGCTCCTCGCCGGCTGTTTCCTTCCTACCTGCCGTCCTTTCATACTTCCTTGCTTTCCTCCTTCTTGCCGTCTCTTCCTTCCTAGAATGATTCCATCCTCCGTTCATTCTTTTCTTACATCCTTGCTTCCTTTCTCTCATCCTTCCCCCCTTTCATATTTCCTTGCTTTCTTCCTTCCATCCTACATTCCTTTCATCTTATCTTTCTTTCCTCCCTCCATCTTTCCTTCCTCACTCCCTCCTTGCCATCCTTCTTCCCGTCCTTTCATATCATTCTTCTTACCTAACTTCTAACCTTCAATCTTGCACTGCCATCGTTCCTTCCTTTACTCTTGCCTTCCTCCACCTTCACTTCCTTCCATCTTTCCTTCTTTGCCCTCATATATTTGTTTCCTTAATTACTTCTTTCCTTCCTCCCTCCTTCCCTTCCTACCTTGCTTCCATCCTTCCTTTCAACGTTACCCATCCTTGTTTCCTTTCTTCCCTAAATAAATGAATCCAAAAAGTCCCTTTAGGAATTTCCGACGTTAAACCGTCCATGGAATTGGAGGGTGTCGGCTGCTCCTTTTACAGCGTCGCTTAGAAAAGCCAAAGAAAAAGTCACAGCCAGGCTTCATCCTGAAAGGCACACTGCTAGTAAATCAAATCAAAGGTGATAAACGAGCACAATGTCAGCGAGCTTTTACGGGAAATGTGGCCTTCATTTGCACGTGCTCCAGCGCTTTGTTTACGACTGGTCGCCATCACCCCTTGGCCTTCCTGTCGCTGGCTTGTGATGCGGGGAGGGGGCGGGAAGGGATGAGGATGAGGATGATTCAGCCTTCATCCTGACCGCCGGACCTCCGTGACGCCTTCCACCGAATTTACCGTAAAAATGCCTGTCTTAGTCGGGGGGGAGGGGGGTCAGTTTGGCGTTGCGTGTGTGTGTGTGTGAGAGAGGGAGAAGTGGTAGACATGGTTACCTGATGTGTATAAAATTGCTTTCAAAATTAAATAATAAAATGCTTCAGTAAATGATTTGTTTTAATATATTACATTTTCCTTATTTTTAAGATACTTTCCTACTGTTTTTACACTTTGCTCCTTTTTCTTCTGTAATGTTTTAAATCTTTTCCACA
Source organism: Filicampus tigris (assembly GCF_054856515.1). Lineage (NCBI taxonomy): Eukaryota > Metazoa > Chordata > Actinopteri > Syngnathiformes > Syngnathidae > Filicampus > Filicampus tigris. The sequence goes on along the minus strand of NC_141224.1, from coordinate 1,601,743 downwards.
TCCATTTTTGCACGCCCGTGTGGGTGGGAGACATATATGTTCATATTTTCACACCGACCGTCTGCCGCTTTGTCCCATTGATGGAGCAAACTTTGAATTTACTCACTTTTGTTTCGTCAAGTGGTTGCACAAACTAAAATGATCTGAATCCAGATACATTTATTTACTAGATGTATAGTCGACTTAAAAAATATGTCTGTATCCAGATGATTATATTTCTTGCAACCAAATAAAATGGAGTAAATTCAACAGAAACTTTTTTCAGTGTGGTCGGCATCCTACGAAGGCGCGTCACAAACTTTTCCGAGGCTTGGACATAAGCTGCCCAAGGGAAGTGACAAGTTTCCCAAAGAGGACGGAAGCATTGAAAGATGCTGAGTCAGAAGTGGGGTGAGGAGCAGTCTCAAGAAGCACTAAGGTGGAACACCGCTCGCCACTTCCTGTTATGTTCATGCCGTCTCAGATTGAAATGATTTCTTCCTTATCTCATCATGGGCATGCATAATGTGTATTAGCCTCAAAATGTCACAGCAAGTAAACAAATTTGATTGGACGGATCGTTTTGAACCGAGGCCCAGTGGCGGAGACGGGCCTGGTGTCCCGATCCACTTTCTTAGTGCGTGTGGCTCACTAGGCGAACTGTATATGGCCTACTTAAGGAAAAGTAAAGGAGTCTTTTGCCTCAAAACTACTTTGGCAAGTACAATTGATTCCAAAAGTTACTTGAGTAATTGTAACGGACCCCAGTAAGCCCCTAACCCTAACTCAGACGTGTGTTGTAACCAGAGGTGGGCATTGCGTCAGACTGACGGACCCGTCCGTCACTGACCGACGCCTGTTGTGTCGACAATTAACGAATGACGGGACACTATTTAAAAATGACGTGCAAAGCAAGTTTTCGTCCGTCAGGGTATCGTCACTAGCGGGTCCCACGTTTTGCTGATGTTTTTTGGAGGTGTGGGGGTGAGGCCGGATGGACGAACCGGCGGGCGTCTGATGCACGGACTGAGCGACTGACGATGACCGTTCGGTTCGTCACGAAAAATAACGCACTGACGAATGACGGACGAGTACCCAGTCCGCTGACGGATGCCAAATGACGAACCATCAAAATTGAGTAAAATGCCCACCTCCGCTACATGTTACAACCCACCACCGAGTACGAACACTTGCCTCCATGTGTCTTGCGACGGGCTGGCAACCGGTCCAGGGTGGAGGCGGCTTCTCTCGCCAAAAGTCAGCTGGGACACCCTCCAGCGCGTCCACATGTGAAGACGACTCAAAATGAACGTCTGTAAGATGAGACGCGGTCGATGAAAGCGCTCGGTCGCAGCAGGCCGCGGGGGGTCGGCGGTCCATTTCCTGCCGCCCTCTTGAAGCGGGACGCCGGGACAACATAAACGTTGACGACTTTCTTCTTCCTGCCTCGTCATAAAAGAAGTCAATTGTGAAGACGAGCGACGGCAAATGAGAACAGTCAGCAAAGCGAGGAGGCAGACAGCTGCGCCTTATTATTATTCCGACTCGACTTATTAGCTTGACTCCGTCCGCGACTCACATTTTGAATATTCCTGCTTCTTGTTGTTGTTGTTGACTGCTTTTTCAAAGGCTGTTTTCTTATTTAATTAATTATTTCCCTTTTGTAGGCGTTGTGAGTTGATTTTTTATTTTTATTTTTTTTGTTTTAGCAGTGTGGACATTTTCCCCTTTTCTTTGGTCTTTTTTTCCCACAAAGATGCCAAAATCACAGTTTGTCCAGCATTTTGGTGCCACCCATTGACACTTTAAAAAAAATATTTTGACCTTTTTGAAAGTTTTCTCTTGCCGATTCAGTATATTTTCTGAACATTTCCATTTTGTTAAAATATTTTATGGCCACGCTCATGTGAAAATATCACAGATGGCTTTACGTGTCCTTAAACTTTTTAACCGTATTTCAAAAATGTCTTACTTTTTATTGCACTTCAAATTTGTGAGATATTTTAGTTTTTAGTTTTTAATCCTGACCTATAGCAGCTTGCACAATACGGATTTTACCATGTGTTGAAATTTATAGTGTCTGACGTTTCAGAAAAAAATTCCACATAACCTTCGGTTCATAGATATCACTATATTCCATTATTATAATGACAACCTGATGTGCTAGAGAAAATACAAAAAAGGGCAGATTCAGAATCAATGCAAAAACTGCAAAAATAAAAAATCATCTAAAGAAGTTTACATGCATACATTGAAAAAAGTGAGTTGAATCTACTCAATTTTATTTCATCAAGTGGTTGCACAAAACAAAATCATCTGGATCCGGATGATTTTATTTTGTGCGCCTACTTGAAGAAATACAATTCAGTAAACATGTATTTGATTATCATTCATTAGATTAATAAACCATCTAGGGATATATATATATATACAGTATATATGTATATATACATATATATATATATATATCCTAACCCTATGTATAAAATGTACTATACTAACTTAGATTAAAAATACTATGCTAAAAGGTAATTATCCCAACAGAAATTTTTCTTTACTTCTTATCATTTTAAACTAATAGTATTTGATTTTATTTAAAATGTGATTTTTTTCCCTCCCTAATTTCTCTTTTATATATATATATATATATGTATGTATGTATGTATGTATGTATATATATATATATATATATATATATATATATATATATATATATATATACATATATATATATATTATCTATGAAAGTGTACAAATTCTTCCTTGTTATATTGTTCTTGTAAACATCAATAACAACATGCCAGAATTTGGATTAAAAGCAGTGAACATTTATAATAATTATCATCATAATTTACACATTTGGACATTTTTGCACATAAATAAAACAATTTGTAAACCAACCAGCATGTAAACACAGAGACGTACACACACACACACACACACGCACGCACACACTGAGTTTGTGGAGTTAAAGCTCACGAACAACAGACGAGACACTTTTTGGTCAAAGAGGAAGGTGAGAAAGTGGGCGGGGCCAGTGCATAAGAGACGTGCTTGGGGGAGGGGCTAGGAATAAAAGACTCAATCATAGTCCCTTGATTTTTTTTTCTTCACATTCTTCCTGATTTAGTTTGGTTTACAGTTTGGAAGTCCAGTCAACTTTGGTTCGGAGTGTCACACATGGACAGGGTGCATCAGGAAGATAAAGAAAGGAAATGAAAACCAATGAAAACCAAAAAAAAATAAAAATATATATATATATATATGCATATATATATATATATATATATATATATATATATATATATATATATATATATATATATATATATATATATTTAAAAAACAAAGGGGAAATGCAAAATAATTTAAAAATACTATTAAAGTAAAAATAACAAAGAGGTATAACCAAATGAAAAAAATGAAGAATACAATAAAACTAGAAATTAAAATAACAAATTAAAATAAAATAAAATTCAAAACATTTAAAATAAAATAAAAATGGACTAAAAAATAGCCGGATAAAAATAGTAAAACAAAATAAAAACTAAGAAATTAAAATTGCGAATGTAAAAAAAAAAATCCCTTCTTCAAGTCCTTCCTGTTTTGGACATTTGCAGTTTGGAAGTCCAGTCAACTTTGGTTTGGAGTGTCACAGACAGTGTCTTTATTAATAATAAATTTAAAAAATTAAAAAAGTAAAACTTAAGTGAAATGTGAATAAAATGAAATGAAAAATAACCCATAACAAAAATGCATTCTTTCTTTCCATTTGTGCTGCTTTGGACTTTTCCTGTTTGTAAATCTGGTCAACTTTGGTTTTGAGTGTCACATCTGTCTTACTGAAAATGTATATAATGAACAGTAAAATCAAACACCCGAAGATTCATATGAAGTATACAATAAATAAAATCGAATCCAAGTCCCTTCTTCACATTCTTCCTGCTTTTTCGCATTCTGGAAGTCCATGCAGTCAACTTTGGTTTGGAGTGTCACATCGGAGTCACTGACAGTGTCATCCTTAGCAAAAACAGAAATCAAACAAAATGACAAAAACAGGTGCTACATGTTGCCCAGCTGCACTCCACTTCCATTTCTTCTTCAAGTAGCCAAAGAGCAAATAAATTAAAAAAAAAAAAGTTCCGTCTCTCTTCAGCCTTTCCCTTGACACACGCGCACTCTCACACGCACTCTCATTCGCACTCTTGAGGTAACTGTTGTGACGCACACACTCGCCCTTTCTTCCTGTTGTTTAAATTAAGTGGTAAAGGGACACAGTCAAATAGTGGAATCATTCTTGTAAACCCTGAAGAATGCTCTGGAAACATCATCATCAGCTAATAAATTAAAAGAAAAAGTGTGGAAATGGAGACCTTACTAAGATGATTGTCAAATTTGAGCCCTGAGTAGCGAGTCCCTGAAGTGGTGCACCGCCCCCTCCCCCCACGCTCTCTCACGGATCCGCCTCCTGCTTGACGGCAAGTCCGCGCCGCACCTTGATAACCGAGGTCTGGCGCCACGCGGCCCCCAGAACCTGTTTCTCCAGGACGGCGTCCAACTCGGCTCCGCCTCGGAGCCTCTCCAGTTGCTCGGCGTGCTCGCTCATATCAAAGCGTTCGATTTCCTCGTTGGCGCGTTGGACCTCGTCCGCGCTTGGGTGCGGGGCGGTGGCCGGGCAGTAGCCCTTGAGGTGGAGGCGCAGGCTGCACAGGTGGATGTAGTGGCGGTGGCACTGCGGGCACTTGTGGGGGCGCTCGCGGGAGTGCAGGCGCTTGTGAAGCTTCAGGTGCACGAACTGCGTGAACTTGGCCGGGCACAGCTTGCAGTGGTATGGCTTCTCGCCCGAGTGGAGGCGCAGGTGGGTCTTCAGGTTGCTGGTGCTGCTGAAGCGTTTGTGGCACACCTGACACACAACAGATATAAGACCCCTGATATAAGGGCAATTTTGTTTCTAAATCTTTTGATTTTTGATAGTATGAAGGCAGCTCGTCGCCCCCAGCCCAAAAAGGTGCCGAAAGCCTCACCTGGCATTCGTGCGGCTTCTCTCCCGTGTGGACCAGGTAGTGTTTCTGCAGGTGGGCCAGCTGCGTGAAGCCCTTGTTGCATGTCTGACACTTGAACGGTCGCTCGCCGCTGTGGACGCGGAGATGGACCTGCGCGACAGGAAAGCGGCGTTAAAGCTAATTGACAAGTTTAACCAAGCTAAGTCCAAAAATTGCCGACTTAACTTTGACTCAAATCAAGTCTCATGAATACCAAGTCAGCGTCATCGAGACTTTCGAGTTTTACCAATGGCAAGCTTTTCAAATGGCGACTTAAGTCAGACTTGAATCTCATGACTATAAAGTCGAGACTTTCTTAAGTTTTTGCCAAGTCCTAAAATTACCGACTAACTTTGACTCCAGTTAAAGTGCACCTGTGGTGGATAGAAGGAAAAATATATTTGGTTTATTAAGAAAAACTGCATCCAAACGCATTTTCGGTTCCACTGGTTGTATTAAAGCAAATTCATAATAGCTCGCGGAACCTGACAAAATTTGAATGGAAGTGGCGCAGCCGTGACGTAGCGGTCTTGACAGCCATCTTGGCCCGGCCGTCTCACCACTTCAACGCCGCACTTTTCTGGGTCAGGTTCTGACAAATCCGAGTCACTCTCGAAGTCAATACTGACGAAAGGTCTGACGACGCCCGTTTTGCTTGCTTTGTGTCGGACAGGCCGATGCTGCATCGCATCATAAATAATCAGCCGGCAAAGGCGCAACCTAGTCTGTGATGCTGGGCGGGTTACATCCTTTCCGTATTAATAAATATGAAAATAAATATTGCAGTCTGGATACCACGTTCACGGCCGTATGACCGGCCGGGTGGACCCCGGGTCATCTCGCGGTTGGATGAGAAAGAGGGCGGCGCTGACGTGCTCGCTTGCGGCCTGCCTGGCAGTGGTCTTTTTTTTTTTTGTCTAGGACAGCTTACGAAATGAGAAAAGACTACGCGTAGTCTTGAAATTGGCAACTTAGGTCGGACTCGAGTCATGTCAACTAACAATATGAGGAACAGGGACCAAGCAAATGGTGTCTCTCAACTAGGGGAACCCAATTTGGGGCCCTCACCTTGAGATTGGAGAGCTGTCCGAAGGTCTTGGTGCAAACGTTGCACTCGTACTTGATCTTCCCGTTGTGCTTCTTGAGTGGGTAGGGCAGCGCCTTGTAGCCGGCTGAGCTGACACCCCGCTTCACCTTAACCAGGTTCACCGCTTCCTCGTCCGAGTCGCACAGCTTGGTAGCCGCCCGCTCGCCGGGTAGCCTTGTGGCTGGGGATCCGGTAGACGGGGAATGATGGCCGGCATAAGGGTGGTGCGCAGTCGCCTTGTCCTTGAGGGAGGTGGCAGCCGAGAAGGCGCTGGTGGGCGCTGGTAGGAGCAAGTCCCGGGGTGGGTGGGTGGCTTCCGACATCAGGAAGCGCCGCCCGGCTGCATCCGAGGGTAGGAGGGGAACGTGAGGCGGCAGGTAAAGCGGGTACATCCTGGGGTAGATGCCGCCCACGGTGGGGACGCCACCCCCAGGAAGCGGATAGTGATGCGGCAGGAGGTAGCGAGAGTAGGGCGCCCCTGACGGGTAGAAAGGCGACAGTGGGGCGGCGGATGGCGGCGAGTAACTGGGGTACGGCCCTAGTCCACCCGGGTAGAAGGGTGCCGACGGGCTGCCCTGGGGGCTGCTCTCCGGGCTGCTCCTTGCAGACGGGCTGGGCGTGGCTGACGACTGGTCGCCGGGGGAACGGGGGTACCCCATGGCGCCCGCCTTGAGGAAGTCCTCTGGGTGTCCCCTGAGGGGCGGGTAGAGGGCGCGTGGGTACAAGGGGCGCTCGGGGCTGTATGCATAGCGCGGGCGCGTTGCCAGTGGGCGGCTGGGCTCACTCTTAGGGGCGTCCCGCAGGATAGATAGAACGCTGTGTTCCCGCTTGGGGGGCCGGGGGGTGATGGTGGGGGGAGGCGAGGGGTCTGACGCCTGATGCTGCTTCACCTCCAGCAGCGACCGCTCTGCAAGGACAGGAAAAGTCAAATCAATAGACATCTTGACGGATGTTTACTTTTGGGGAGATAAACGTGCATTAGCGTTCTCTAAGTGACACGTGCTTGACGGACGAGGTGAGGAGCGGGACAGGAAGTCAGGTGTGTGTGCGTGTGGGTGTGTGTTACACGTATTGTTACAAGTGAAATGAGGTAAACACACTGAGGTGTGTGTAGACAAAAAGCCTCCCGCCTGCCGCTTTGTATTAGCTTCACTGCTTAAACTCTATTAACACTGCTTTGTATTACTTAAAAGTGCTTTATATTAGCGAACACTGCTTTATATTAGTTAAGGCTGCTTTACTGCTGCTTTCATGTAGTAGTTAACACTGGTTTTATATTTGCTAACATTACATTACTTATCTTAGCTTCGCTGTCACATTGTTGTAGCTAATGCTGTTTTCCACTGGCTAATGCTGCTTTACTGCTACATTCTATTAGCAAACTGTTTTTTATGAACTAAAACCACTTTGTATTAACTAATGGGGGTTTAATGCTGCTTTATATTAGCTATCATTGCTTTACTGCTCCTTGAACATTAGCTAACACTGCTGCTTCACATGGGCTAATGTTACTTTAACACTGCTGTATATGAGCTAACACTGCTTTATGTTAGTAAACACCGCTTGTACCGAAGCTTTATATTAGTTAAGGCTGCCTTCTTTCTGGCTCACACACACACACCGGCGAGATGAAAGCCAGGATTAGCGGCCCAAACTCCTAAAAGCTCAGACATGTCAGCTCTCTGCTAAATGGCCGCCATCTATTATGTGTGATACAATGTGTGTGTGTTAGCCCCCCTCGCACACTCACACACACACGCGCACAAAAGTGAGTGAATGAGTAGTAAGGCGTCGGTTAGTAAACATGGAGGTTATCAGTTAGCCTTCCTCCTCATCCTCCTCACAAACCTAAACAAACATGGCTGCCATCTTGGTGATTTCAATCTGTCAGCAGCTCAGACAGGAAGTTCAAGAGGAGGGGAAAGAGGGGGTGCAATGGTTGTGTGTGTGGGGGGGTCCCTTCTGTTCTTTTTAAGTGATAAATCACACACACACACACACACACACACACACACACACACTGAGAGCTGGATGGTGTGTTCAAGTGCTAACACTGCAAAGACGCTAAGAGGAGAAAGTGTTGTTCATATATGTTTGTGTGTGTGTGTGACAAGTGGCTGCTTTAGCGCCTCCTTAAGGACATTTTTGGCTTGTTAACAGGCCCAAAAATGTTGTTTTCTAATAGCTATGGCTGTTTTACTTCTGCTTTTTATTTGCTAATTTTGCCTTAGTGCTGCTTTATAACAGCTAAGGCTACATTAAGACTGGTTCATATCAGCTAACACTGCTTTAAAGTACCTAAGGCTTCTTTCCTGATACTTTTCATTAGCTGGCACTACTTTTCTGCTGCTTTATATTAGCAAACACTGCTGTAATACTACTTTCAATTTGCTAAGGATCTCTACTGCTGCTTTATATTAGCATACACTTCTTGAACACCGCTTTACCAACGCTTCATATTAGCTAACACTGCCGTAATAATGCTTTCTTTCCATTACACACTGCTTTACTTACTGAGCTTCTGCATCATGAGTTCCCCGGATGGCGGGTAGTGTAGTCTGCGCGCATAGTCGTGGCAGTACCACACCAGGAGCTCTGCGCCGGCCGGCACGGGCCTGACGGTGTAGAAGTAAACGTCCAAGCCGTTCTGGCACGCCGCCACATTCTGCTCGGCCGCCGAGTGGGCCGGGTTCACGTAGCGCATCCAGTTGGAGCGAGACTCGTCCAGACCGTCCACAAAATGGTGGAAGTCGCCCTCGGCGTATATCTGAAGGCGGGAAGGGAACAACATGTTTGCTTTGTGTTAGCTATAACGCTGCTTTGTATAAGCTACAGTTTCTTTATATTCGCCAACACTTGTCGAAACCGTCCACAGATTGGTAGAAGTAGCAACACGCTCAGCTTTATGACACAGACATGACGACGTGCAGGGGGTAAGGGGTTACTTCCTGGGAGTGACAAAGTGAGTCAGACCATCACTATTGTGGACTTACGAGAAGCTTCCTGTGACATCACTTCCTACCCCTCTCGCTTTCTCACCTACACTTCCTGTGACAAAGGCGGCGGCAGTGATGTCACAGGAGGTGTCCCCCCCCCCCCCCCCATCCGCCAAATATCCCCCCCCCCACCCCGCCCCGAGCCCCTTCACAAACAACATACACATGCACTCACCCGCCAGAAGTACTTGCGGTTGGCGTCCTTGGGCACGCTGTCGGCCGTGTAGATTTGTCCTACCAGGGGTCCGAAGCGGGTCCCCTTGGGGACGTACTCCCGGCTGCACACGCCTACAACCTGCACACGCACACAAGACTACTTCTTTAGTCAGGTCACCAAACAAAAGAAAGCAACGGAAGCCTTATTAAAAATGCTTTCATGTTAGATTTTGTGTTCCAAATGATTAGGCCTAAACTGTTTTTCAATGGAGTGAAATTGATTTTGTTGAACGTGAAGGATTACGACGACCTTGTCGAATGTTAGCCTCTATATGCAGACGACGGTTTAAACGCAATCAGTCCAATCCAACGGACTTTCACTTCTTGTTTGCTATCAGCGCTCAGCTTCCTCTGGATAACAAACACGCTGATGAAATAATCCATACCATCACACTTTTGACCAGAAGGAGGCTGTCAATGGGGGGTTGGGTATTTACGCAATCGAGACAGTATTTTCACCAGTGTTAATGGTCAAAGAGTCTTAGAGATGTCTCAAAAGTGTGAAGGAGATACAGGAGTTTTTTGGTTTTTTTAAAATCATGTTGAGGATTAAACGGCTCCCTCTGCTTATAGGAAGGACGTTTTGTGGATAGCCTGAACTCTTTCTTTGATGCTGCTTTATTTTAGTTGGCGCTACGTTTTATTTCCTAAGGCTGCTTGACATTAGCTAATAATGTGCGTTCGCTGGCGTCTAACCTCTTTTCCGTCCGCCGTGTGTTTGAACTTGAGGTTCCGAGGCAGCGAGGCCTGTGCCCTAATACTGGCACTTTTCGGGGCATGAGCGTCCCCCTCCGGCCCCGCCTCCCACGTGGTGTCCTTGACGATGTACGTGCACTTCTCCTCGAACTCCGCCTCGGTCCAGCGAGTCATGTCGACTTCGTCCGCGGCGCCCACCGCGTGCGAGTTTGGCTGGACGCCGTCTGAGTTGATAGAGGCCATCTTGGCAGCGTGGTGGGCGTCATCCTGCTCCATGGTGTGCGCCCCCTCACTGGTCAACATGGCCGAGCTTTGAGAGGTCGCCTGGGAAATGCACAAGGAAGACATTTAGTTTCAGAATGAGGCTAGAACCTGAGGTTGTGGGACCGTTTGGAACGGGCCTGGGTGTCGTGTATCTATTAGGGGCCTCCAAAAGTCTGGAGGATTTAGTTGTACACATTTAACATATGAGCTAGGAATCATTTTTTAAAAGAAAACCCTGCTTGGAGAGGTAGTATCTCAGGAAATTCAGGAACGTTTGAGCAGGAACTGGTTTCTAAAATACTTGAGTTGGTACTTTCTAGAGGTCCAGCAATCGTTTGGTCCCGGGCTGGTGTAGTATTTCAAGACCGACCTTTGGATTGGAACTTGAGTCTAAAATGAGATCTGGAGTAAATGATTGGGGCCAAAAGAAGACCTTATTTGAGGGTCGTAGTTTCACAGGAGGTTGAGGGACCTTTGAGCAGCAACTAGTTTGTAAATTCAGTTAGTACTTTCCAGAGGTCCAGGAACCATGTTTAACTAGTATTTCACCAAAAACATTCTCGTTGAAAATTTGTGTCTAAACTAAGACACCCTGCTTGGGGGCGTAGTATCTCAAGAAGTTCAGGAACCTTTGAGCGGGAACTCGTTTCTAAATCTGCGATTGGCTGGCAACCGGTTCAGGGTGTCCCCCCGCCTACTGCCCGGAGACAGCTGGGATAGGCTCCAGCACGCCCGCGAGCCTTGTGAGGAGAAGCGGATTGGATCATGGATGAATGGATGGTTTCTAAATGTATGGCGGTTGGTACTTTCCCAAGAACCGGCAACCTTTGAGTGTAGTATCTCAGTGAGTTCTGTCATCACGACGAGCAGAAGTCCTTGGTGGGGTGGATGATAGCTCAAGAAGTCCAGGAACCTTTTGGAACCGGGCTGGGTGGAGTACCTCGAGACGTTCAAGGACCTTTGACTAGCAGCTTGTTGTCTACATTTATGCCCGAAAGAAGGCCCGACCAACATGGCTGCTACTTTCCAGACCTCCAGTCACCTTTGGCTAAACTTCTCTTAAATGAATCTAAAAAGGAGTCCTCTTTTGAAAGAAAAACACGTTTTAAGATGGGGGGGGGGGGGGGGGAAACAAAGTATTTGCCCGCATTTGGTTCCCAACAAACATTTGCGACTACTGCGTGCGTCTTTGACATCTATTTGTCCGATGACGACAACGCTGCGGATGACTTTCAAGTGAGTTTGCTGTGAGTCACACGCGGGAAGGACGGAGGAAGTAAGGAAGTCAGGACCAAAGGAAGTTCCTGTGACGCAATCCGACTAAATTTGGAAGATTCAGCAGCGGCGGCGCCGCCGCGGTGGATTTGCCCGAGGAGAAAGACAACGACAAAACTTTTCCAATTGGGGGGTCTCCATCCAGAGCGCACACACTCACACACACACACACACACACACACAGCAATTAGTCCTCACACAATAAACAACTACAAACTGACAATCACTTGTTTCCTTTTCCCTCATTTCCATCACGGGGGCTTGACAAAATGGGACACAATCATCAAATATGTCAACGTTTGACTAAATGAATCTATCTAGGAGCTTGTGAAGTTGTTTTGGAAAAAAAGGCAGGAAAATGGCATTCAAAAAGCTTCATATGAATGTCAAAAATGTATTCATTATGAAAATGAAGCAAGTTGGGATGCAAATATTTAAAATACACTAAATGAACCAAGCACAGCCAAAATACAATTTGTACGTTTTGAAAGTCACTTTGTGCCTGCGTTGTGAATTCTTTCTTGTGTCCAAATGGAATGAGTGAAAGACGCTTCAAAAACATGATGACAGATACAAATAAACCAGCCGCTCTATTAAAAGCTGACAAAACACACACACACACACACACACACACACACACGCATTCAAATTCAAACCTTAATCACACAAAAGGATTTTCTAATTTTGTGTGTTTTTACAGTCGGGGTGCACACTTTTGTCTTTGCATGAAATCATCACACAGATCTTGAGTTAAAAGATGAGGCCGTCAAATTGTAAAACTTCCAAATACTAAAAGTGGCCATTTTCCATTTTTGCAAAACCCAATACAGCTCCATCACATATGTTCCTCCCCACCCCCCCCCCCAAAAAAAACGTTACAACGATGCAGTGTAAGAAATACATGCAGAGGAAGAGTGTCTTGAACACTAAAGTATATTTTTTTTAGAAATGCAATCATATTTTTAAACAAGAATAAAAGTCCATTTTAACACTTAAAACGCAAATGTACTCCCTTTTCTTTTTTTTTTTGTTAACTTGCTATTTTATAATTTTGCTCTTAGCCGAAAATAAGCAGTGCAGCGCAAATGGCAAATTTGAACTTCAAAAACACTGAAGTAGGCCTTTTTCATTTCACAGTGGTACACACTTTGGGAGTTAAAGTACTTTGAAAAACTGCAAAAAGTCACATTTAAGTCTCTAAACACCAAAATTTCCTTTTTTTGTTACTTATCCAATATTTTGGACTTTTCTCAGCATTACATGCATTTTGTCGACTAGTTATGAAAATGACCCGAAGCATAACGTAAGACATTCAACGTATTTTATTTTTTACTTCCTAAAATGATTTAATCTTACAATATCACAACTTTTTTCATCCACAAGGAAAAATGTTCAGTTGGATCCTTGAAACACTAAATATTTTTTTTTGTGCATTTTTTTAAACAAACTATAAAAAAAACCCACAAACATTGAGTGTAAACCTTTAAAACCACTTTCATAGACTTTTTACTCCCTAAATTGATGTCATCTTACAATATCACAACTTTTCCCGTCCACGAGGAAAGAAGCTCCGTTTAAGCCTGCAAACACTAAATATACCATTTTTGACTTCCCAAGATTGTCATCAGTGCACACCGACTTGGAATACAAAAAAATGAGCAAACGGCACAGATTGCACCTAACTAGTATTTGTGAAAGAACCAACAATGTCATGTAAGCCTCCAAAACCACCACAGCAGCTCTCCACACAACAACGTACACGAGGCTACTTTTCAACTTTTAATTGTTCCTGAAACTTGTCAAAGTTGCCCAAAAGCGCAGAAATATTTCAAAAGGAAAAGTAGTCACCGTGTAGCTTTGGTCCCATCCACACATAAGGACGACTGGTCAGGGCCTCTCTGTCCGTGAGCGTGTGCGTAGTGTGTGTGTGCGTGTGTGCGTGGGACAGGTGCGCGCCGTCCTCTCGTGGCCGTGACGCTCCGGGTTAGTCCTCGCGTGTGTGTGTGTGTGCGTGCGTGCACGCGCGTGTGTGCTGCCGTCGGCGCGCCGCGTCCGAGTGTGCGACACAAGGCGAGAGGCTCCTGCTATGTCGCGAAGAGGGCCGGCTCGTCCCAGCTGGGCCGCGCCCCCTCGGCGGAGAGGACACGCCTCTTGGAGCCTGGGTCACGCCCCTTGGTGACACACGCGTCAACAAAATCTTGTTTGAAGCAACTTGAGAAAAGTTCTTTAGAATTCTTGATTGTTTATTTGATTGATTTTTGAAAATGCCATGTTATTTTCTGTAGTTTATTAGTCAGGATATTTATTTATTTGTTTGTTTATTTTTCGTTTGTGGTAGTTTTTTTTGTTTTTTTTTAGTTCATTACAAAATGTAGTTTATGGATTTAATTTCATTGCATTCAGTTTACTTTCTTAGTTTATTGTATTGTATCGTGTTGTATTTTTTTAATTGTAGTTTATTTTATTGAATTTATCTACCCTTGCTATTTTTTAAATTAAGTTGTGTTTTGTGTTTGGTGTTATTTTATTTTGCCTAATTCTATTTTACTTTATTTAATTGCTTTTTATGTTGTTTCATGAGTGTATTAAGTTCTATTTTCTGGTTTTATTAATGTTTTTTGGGGCGTTTTTTGTTTTATTATTTTAAAAAAAATGTTCCCACTCTTTTTATTATTATTTCTTTTATCATTATTTATCATTTTGTTTCTGGCTTGGTTTTATTTTTTTTCCAGTTTGACCTTTTATTGTAATTCATATTTTGACCTTTTTCTTAAATGAAGTTATATTTTGGGCTTTATTAATTTCTTATTTTACTTTAGATATAGCTGTCCTTTTAATTTGCAATTCTGGTTTTATTTAACTTAAAAAAAACATAAAAATCACATTTTATTACAATTTATCATACTTTATTTTATTTAACGACTCCGACCATTTTATTTGTCACGTTCTTTTGTCTCGTTTCATTAATTTTATTGATTTATTTTATTGGGTCTATTTTATAATCATTTTATGACCCCTTTTTTTTATTATTATTTTTAATTGTGTTTCATCATAGATGATTGTATTAGATTTGTTCTGATCAGCTTTTATTTATTTACTTTTTGTAGTTATTTCTTTATTTTTGTTATCATTTAGATTTTATGTCAGTCTTTTTCTTTCTGGTTGTTTTTTTGGGGGGGGGAAACCTCTGCTGTATTTTATTCAATTTTATTTGGTGTGTGTGTTGGGAGTCATTTTCAAAAGGACCAACAGTTCGTGTTAGTGCGTGTGCGTGCGTGTCTGTTTGGGGAAAGCAGTGAGTCCCATGCGGTGTCACAGGATGTCCTTCTCTTGCCCAGGAAAGAACACGCACGCGCGCGTGCACGCACGCACACACGCAGTTTCAGAGGGTGCCTGTAGGGAGCGCCACTGGTCCTCGAGGCTTTTCTTCCTTCCACATCGTCTTGGTGTGTGCTCGTCTTGTCTTGTGCACTTTCTCCGCTTTTCTTCTTTTCTTTTCTGTCTTTCTTTTTTGAATGCAATATAACGTTCTCAAATATATTCTTGCGTGTGCGTGTTAATGGGATGTGTCATGTGGCTTGAAAAGGAGAAAAGGTACACAAATGAGGACATGCAAAGTACGCTGCCTTTTGACCCCCCAAAATGTATGTTGTTGTAATTGTTATTATTATTATTATTATTGTTTTTATTATTATTATTATTGTTAAAAGACAGGGAAATGGGACTCAAACTTCCTTATTTTTTTACTTGACGTATTCCTTTGTTTTCTTTAACTTTATAGTTATTCAGTTTTATTGTTTTGCTGGTTTTATTTTATTGCATTTACTTGTCATTTATTTGACTCTGTTAGTCTTGCCTTTTTAATTATCTTGTTACTGTTTTTTATTTTATTGGACTATTTTTTTGTAGTTTTTTTATATTTGATCAGTGTGTCATTTCCAT
Organism: Filicampus tigris; assembly: GCF_054856515.1. NCBI lineage: Eukaryota > Metazoa > Chordata > Actinopteri > Syngnathiformes > Syngnathidae > Filicampus > Filicampus tigris. The sequence continues at coordinate 1,586,246 of NC_141224.1, read as the reverse complement.
TTTTTCTTAAGTCCTTGTTTTATTTTATTGTATTGAAATTGTTCTCTTACATTTGTTTTTGTTTTTATATTCTTATTCAGTGTCATTCTTTATTTTATTGCACTTTATGTCATTTAGTTGGTCTGTTTTTCCATTTTTTTCCTGGTTTTATTTGATATAGTCTTGTTTTATTGTATATTGTTGCAATTTACTCAGTTTTATTTCATTTGACTTCATTAGTGTGTCATTTCTTGTTTCTGGTTTCTATTTTTGATTGTGTTTTAAATGAATGCATGGTGAGAAATGGGAGCAAAATAAGCAAGTTACCCTGCAAAATCACAATTTCAATACATGAAGTCAAAAATACAAACACAGAAGTGATTCTGCTACTCATTGTAGTGTATTAAAATACATTATTTTTTTGCCGACTAAAAATCAATTTTTTAAAAAATGACATAGCTTCAGAAAAGTCCCTTTGAAAAAAAAGGATAATTCAAAAGTATTTGAAATCATCATCAAAGGTTGAAAGAAAGAACATTTGATTTTTTTTCTTGCGTCTTCGCCACTATCCAAGTGATTCAACTCAACACTTTGATGATGAGGATCATTCAATGTCACATGAAAGTGCACTACAACACAGTCAGTCCGTCTCCTGCTTGTGCTCTCTAAAAACGTTTTTTTTTAAATCTCACATCAAATAAACATTTTTATCGACACTTAAAAAAATAGTGTACATAATTTTTCTGCACACACACGCTTGGTGCATGTTCCCCCTCAGAGCATATGACATGGAACACGCCATGGCACACGGAAAATTAGTGCACAAAATGAAAAGGGAAATGGAAACCAGAACTTGCCCCCAAAAAATAGAAAGGACAGACTTGTGCAAATGAGCAAAAATAAAAACTAACAACAAAATTAAAACTAGAAAAAAAATCAAATTAAAATGAACATTCAAACAAAAATGACAAAGTAACCAGAATGTGCTTGTCAGTCATCATAAAAATAAATAAAATTAAAAAACTAAATCTAAATAAAATCAGAAACCAGAATTGAATAAAAAGAATGAAAAGATAATACTATATTAAAAAAACTAAAACTAATGAAGTAACCAAACCAAGAATGCGCTTAATAGTCATAGTAAATGTAAAAAGTGACGGTAAACGCGAAAAATAAAATAAAAACTGTCAGACAAAAACAAAAGCGAGACTTCTTTAATAAAATAAAAACAAAAGTAACAAATAATAACAATAGGTAACCAGAATGTGCTCAACTGTCAACAAATGAAATAAAAACAGAGAATGCAGAACTTGACAAAAATAAAATAAAAACAATTAACTCCTTTAATAAAATAAAACCTAGAACTAAGAATAAAAATAATGAGGTTATCAAATGTGTCATAAAAATATACATATTAAATCAAAATTAAACCAGAAGTCAACAAAAAGGATCGACTACTTCAATAAAACTAAAGCCAAAAATGACAGACAAATGTGAATCGAAATTCCAAAGATTGACAGATTGCATTTGTTGTATAATGAAACTATGAAAGAAATATTGACCAACACTTGATGCATCCATTTTGAACCCCTGAAAGTGCCTGCGAGTCTCCAACAACTTGTGACAAATGACATGACATAGAAAGCCTTTCCAACGATTTCCAACATTATTCTCAACTCAATTACAGGCAAACACGAAATAAATAAAGACATTCAAAACAGACACAAACAATGGCGACAGAAATGCAGATGACTTCCAGAATGAGGAAAGGGAGATGAATCACAAATTATTCCCATAATTAACCAGCATGTGTGTGTGATGAAGAGCGGGAGAACCAGGAGAACAAAACAATTTGGAAGACGAACGAGACCAGCGAGACACAGTCAACCTCCTCCTCTTCCTCTTCCTCCTCCTCTTCCTCGCTTTTTTCCCCCCCTGGCTGGCTGGTGACAGAGGGTCTAACCACATCAGTGGCTGCCTACTGCTTCCTGCCCCAACACACACATACACACACACACACACACAGGACAGATGTATCCACAGCTGTCAGCCAGCAGGAAGAACCCAAGCTACTAGCATGTTAGCTAACGATAGCATGTATGAAACACTACAGTGCTTGTATTGCGGTATTGTGAGTATGAAACGTTAAAACGTATATAAATAATAAAATAGATATTTGGTTGCTACTTCACCAATTTCATCTGTTGGTCTGAAATTACTCTGAAGCCATGTACACAGCCATCTACATACAATCATATCACAACTCTTCAAAGGGATTGTTTTTGTCGAATGAACACATAGTATTAACATGCAAATAAACAGTAGGCAAAATGTTACATTTAAGTCACCAAGCATGCTAATGTTAGCCTTAGGTTCCCAATGGACAAACAGTATAACCCTGAGTCACACGTAAACATACATAAAAAGGACCATCTATAGCTATTAGCCACCAGGCATGCTAATGAACGCACAGAAAAAGCATGCTAATACGTGTTGGCCATTAGCTGGAATACATGCTAACAGACTATGTTATACCGCTGAACAATAAATGTGTTAGCCTTTAGTTTGGACTTATTACAATCGTCTCATACAGTTAACACATCTATACACGTTAGCCTCATAAAGCGAACATGCTAATAAGCACATTAGCCATTAGTTGGAAAATATGCTACAAAAAAACGTACTGTACAGTGTTGACCATCATGCCAATAAAAATGATAGCCTTTAGCTGCTAACTGACATACAAAGTCGCCTACAAAAGAGTCAACATACAAATTTACATGTTAGCCATTAGCAATTGTGCTAACAAACTATTGTATTAGTAAAACATTCTAATGAACTTTTTGTGGGTTAGCCCCATGAAAGCTCATGAATACTGCCACACTGAATAAATATGCCCAATAAACATTTTAGCCATTATCCTGGAAACATTGGAAAAAACCTTTTAACAACTGTATAGTGGTAAACACGCAAATACTGTATTAGCCATGAGCTGGAAAACACGCTAGGAGCTAACCAACTTGTAAACAACAGTCTACTAGTGAAAATAACTTTAGCCATTAGCTGTCATTGCTAACGAAGTATTGTATACACTTTGAAAATGATTATAAACTTACTCATGTTAGCTATTAGCCACTGAGCATGCTAATGAACGTTGGACCTTGGCCACACAGCGTTAACATGCCAATAAACAAGTTAGCCTTTCGCTACCACGTTACTATGCACGCCATCCATCAATCATTGTTAATAATAAGCCATCAAAGGACTGGTGACAAGTGCATTGTGCGCAATTAATAGCGATAGGCTAGCTATAGCCTGCCAGTTAGTTGTTGAGGGGCCCATGGGGGCTTTAGGGGGCTGTTCCAGGTAGCTGGGGGGCACACAAACAATCCCCCAGAAAGTTTCTTTCTGTTCGAGACGCATGCCTCCAGGACGACGACACACAAAAGATGGCCTGCATACACACGCGCACACGCATACAAGCGCACGTATACACGTTTTAATTGGCCGAAAGAGAGTACTACCGGCTTTCATAATAACAATAAGAATTCACACTGGGAATTCAAAAGAAATCAAATAAACCACAACTTGTCAAAAAAAATATAGCAAACGAATGAAATAAACGACAGGATATTCAATAGAATCACGTTTAAAAAACACTCTGCAAGAGAGCGAAAGCCTTGTAAAAGGAACCCAAAGCGCAACTTTCGTCCTCTAGTCTCCTTTCTCCCCCTTTCGCCTCCACCACATCGTGCACCCCCACCCCCCACCCCCCCAGGTGATCTGCTGAGTCCCAAACATGTTAATTGCAGCCCACAGGCCATTTGATGCCTCTCCAATCACTGCGAAGGATCAGCCATTGTGCACTTCTTCCTTTGTGTGTTTGTGTATGAGTGAGGGGCAAATTCACTTGGTGTGCGCCGGACCCTTCGAGTGTGTGGACACAAGCCGTTAATCCCTCAATGGAGAAGCCATTAGAGAGAATTAAGCAGGTTAGAGCGACCATGATCCCCCCCCCCCCACACACACACACGCACCACCCGCCTTCCTCCTCCCTCTCAGCCTCGTGGCGAGCGCCCGAATCGGGACTTCCCGAAAACCAATGGCGTTGTGTAGATTGAGGAAGGAGGAAGGGGGGAGTTTAAGGAAGCCGCCCCCCTGCCTAATCTGGCCAATCCACCCCTGCTGGGAGAAGACACACACACACGCACGCATCACATACACACATCGGGCGCAGTCAACAGATGGCACAAAGGCCGAGTAAACTTGAGCAAGACGCACAGCAGACACAAACAGACCCCCCCCCCCCCCCAACCCCCACCTCACTGATTCAACTCCCCAATTAGGTCTCGAGCTAATCGGCGTCCTCAGCACGCAACCACATACACACACGTACTTCGTTAAAAAGCAACATAGCACACTTCACGTGTGAGGGTCGAGCCAGGTGATTTGTTCATAGTTGACAACATCATGCTAATGAACATTATCCCCATAGAGTGAACAAAATAATAAAATGCTAATGATAAACCTGTCATGTTGACTATTAGCCGCCAAGCAAGCTTATGAACGTCACCATGTTACGTTAACATGCCCGATACGCGTTAGCCGTTAGCTGGCAAACTTGCTAATGAATCTCTTAACAATCACATGCTTGCGAGCGCGCAGTGGCTAGCCATTAGCTGGAACACATTCTAATGAAGTTGAAAATGACTGGTGTTAACGCTGATGTTAGCCATTAGCTGGCACACAAGCTAGTGAACTTGTAAATGACAGTACACTGGTTAACACACTGATGTGAGCTATTAGCTGGCACATATGCTAACACATTGTTAATAATTGTATACAGTGAACAAGGTTAGCCATTAGCTGGCACCCAAGCTAATGGACTTGTAAATGATTGTACACGGGTTAACAAACTAATGTTAGCCATCAGATGGCAAACATCCACGTTTACGTTATGTTGGGGCGCAACCTGGTGCTACACTGAACGCATGCGACTGTAAATTCTGAAATGCCTGTATACGATAAAAAGCCCAAAATGCGACTATAGCGGAGCGGGCCAGACTTTTGAAGTCAGCGAAGTCATGTATCACATATTCCTTTTTTTCTTTTTTAGGCTGTCGTCATGCAACCGGATCATCACGGCTGTCATCGCGGGCATTCATGTCGGCGCTACGTCACATGTACGTGCCGGCGCGTAGATCCAAACAAGGATGCGCCAATGCTCCTCTTTCCACACTTTAGCGCAGACAAAACAGACACTTCCCACACACACACGCACACCACAAGCACGTAAACATGTTCCAGTAAATAACCTGCAATGACTCATCGCACAGGCACACACACACACACACACACAGCAAGTTTCTTTTTTCAGAGCAGTTGTAATAGGCCTCAATTATACACAGATTTATCGCTATTCATTCATTCGCACTGTATTATAAAATGCAAATCTAAAAATATTATGAAAACTGATCAAAGGGAACGTAAAGAAACAAACGGGGGTTATAAATTGTAATCAAGCAAAATATCACTTTGCCCACATGCGAGGGCATTACAGTACCTTAGCTGCTCCATTTTTTTCACTTCATATGAGTGGCTGAGTATCTGAAACTAAAATCTTGGCTCGTAACACAAAGCAAAAAAACAAAATCAGCCAAGGTACCACTGCGTTTTCATCCTTGCGGGCATGTGTGTGTGCGTAGGTATGTGTTGTTGTTGTATGCTTCTGACGTAATTGTTACATAAATGACAACCAGGGGCATGCTGGCCATCTTGAATTTGGGGAGGATGTGTTGATTTTCCCGATTATTTGAACAATAATAAACTTCTTTAAACTCCTTTTAAAACATTGAAAGAAGTTGTTTTTTGGGAAGGAATTAAAGGCATAAACATCAAGCTGCGATGTTTTTGTGCATGTTACGGTCGGGCAGAAAGTGGGTCACCAAGGCGAACTTCAGTCAACTCAACTGACAAATGTGTAATATCTATGTGTGTTTGTGTGTGCAATAACTGTAACACACGTTTCCCACACAATTTTTATGTGTATTTGTGTGTGTGTGCTACTGAATATCACACACACACACACACACACACATATTTAAAAAAAAATATACACAAACGAGAATGAATCCAGTGACTGAACAAAATTAGCGTTTCCTTCATAGGCTTGTATATATTCATACATCCCATTTTTCATACCTGAACAGATCATGAGCTCAATAAAGAGGTCGCACTCCTTTGTTGCGATATTTCATATTCGGATTTGTCTTTCGCGATGATTCGTCTTTGTCACTTTATTTACGTTGCTCGTGTTCCGCCGCATTAAGTGCTCTTCCTGCGCGTGTGCGCCCGCGTGTGCGTGTGTGCGTGCAGATTGAGTGAGTGCTCATTAGGAGGTTAAATGGGGCCCGTTGTCCGGGCGGCGTGCTGATTAGGCTGGGATGGGGTCGGGGCTGCCGGGCACCTGCCACAAAGGGCCCGGGTCTCATCCATCAGCGCTGACCCCCCGGCCACAGCGGCCGAGCCCCCCTGACCCCCCCCCCCCCCCGCCGCCTTCCCCCGCCCCTGCCAACCATCCCCGGATAGCAAGCGTGCCCTCGGGGGGGCCCGGACGCTCCTTCACCCACCCAGGAAGTGACCAGTACTCTTACCAACCCCCCCGAAGCTTCAACGCCGTCCCCCAGCAGTAGAGCCCCGCCCGTCCCGTCCACTTGGCGCCAGGATTAGCCACACTGGGCTCTCCTTGTTTGGTGACCCCAACAAATGACCCAAATTGGGTTAAAAGTTGCTGTTGTTGCCGTTTTGGGGAGGAAGCAAACGATCACACGTTGACTCCTTCGAATCTTCATCATCTCAGCGGTGAGCATCAACGCATTCCGAAAGAGCGCCACAGCAAAGGCCCGATCGTCTGATGAGTCTTCACGGTCATCCGGTGAATTGTGTGGGGTGCGTCCTCGGCGTTACCTCGGGACGATCACAAAATGTTCAAGCGGTTTCATATTTCTGACGGCGACTCCTTCCGACTGACTTAGGCCGATCCACTGACTCCGCGGGTGCTGAAAATGAGGACCATGTGAGTGAGCCGGGCCAAGCCACACAATCTGTGATTGTTTATAATTGGGCTAATTTGGATCCCGTTTGCCCCATTCCAGTCAAATTCATCCGGGGCCTGATTATTATTGAAGTTTTCTGAAGATGATCCATTGCGATTATCCTGTGGTGTGCTGCCATTTTTCCATGGAAACGGTTGGAGCCAAAAACTGTCAATGAACCTCCAAAGAAGCTTTATCACTTCCTGGTACTCGACTTCTTCTGCGGTTGGAGCAAGGGCCCTCACCCTGGTCACGACCCTTCAGGTCCAGATCCACAATGACCCAGCGACCTCAAGGGGCGGCCTGCCCCTCGGCGCCACTTAGCAGAGGGAAAACAAAAAAAAGAGCAACGCTGAGCACGACAACCCGGACCTCAACTATCATTTGAAAACATCACGTCTAACATGTGCGTTTATTGTTCTTCTTGATGAGGTTGAGAACAAACACTGTGACGTCACTGTGACGTCTGTGACGATGTAATCTGTCCGTTCACCCGGTGAGCTAGCTAGCTACAAAGCTAAAAAATGCAAATGAGCTATTGCGACGACATCAATCAATTCCCTTCAAAAAATGATGCATTGGAATAGTTTGGTTGTCGAAATCTGTTGCCGTGGTAGGCAATGCTCCCGTCTGCCATTTTGCTTCTGCCCCTACCTTATAATAAGTCAAGATCTTCATCAGTCAATCAGTAGATACGTCAACCGCCTTTGACGGCAAAGTTAAAACGCAACGATTTGACCAAATAAGGAGTAGAAAGCACTGATATCTGTTTTCATCCGTGTGGAAAAAAATAATCAAGCAAGGACAGAAACATGATTGGTTTTTTTTAACTTTACTTAACAATTTTATAGCATTTTTTGGGAGCAGAAAAAACATGAAAAAAATCCCGAGTGAATAAAAGAGAGAAACCATTTTGCATGCAGATATCTTCACCCGACTATTGCATATAATTGACAGTGAAAAGTCCATTTTTACTTTTGTATGTAACCGTACATTTTTTTTGTTTTACTTTTGTACAGAAATTGAAGCAATCCTCCTACTTTGACCAGTCTTGTTTTACACGTTACTTACACCCAAGCACAGCGCGTGAGTACTTTTGCCACCTCCGATTCCGATGCAGTACGACGGGATTAATGACACATAAAGAAAAAATGTGGATTCATCACACGCGTGGCACGCCAACAAGCATCCCGTCGTTGATGTCGTTGGCATCAAGCCGTGCGCACCAGACAAAACACATTGGCCAGAAAAAAAAATCAATGGCAACCTAATCAGACAAGCCCTAAATCCTCACCAGCACAAGCCCAAACTGTCAGACACAAGGCAGATTAACAAAAGCATTCATAACAAGATGTACAAATTAAATGTGCTCACTCGATGACATAGTCGGGACAAAAGACAGTGGGGGGCCCTGCTTGGGGAGGAGGGGCGGGGCTTTGGGGGCTTACACCTCCAAAAATATTGCAAAAGTTGCCATGAAGACAGAAAGACCTTTGAACACGTGTACGTGTGTGTCAGAGGAAGCACACAAGGACACACACGCAAGCGCGCGCACACGCATGCTCGGTAAAAGTAACCCAGTGACCCGCTAGCCTTGAAAAGTGAAATGGATTTACTACTCTTTCGCCTTTTTACCCTCAGGTTGCTTCCTCGCCTTTATCACCGCTCTTTGTACGACACCGCGTGTAGTTGATTACGCAACAAGGTTGGTTGGTCGTGACTCTCTTCTCACCAAGGCCGTGGCTTATTTCTATTCCCAAAAGAGAATCATCGTACGCGCACACGCGCACACGCTGCTCATGGGGCCCTCGCACACTATACACCAGCTTGATAACAAAACAAAAAAAAGACACAACAGGAGATGACACACAACAACACAAGAAAGTGTAGATGTGAAGTGGGACACTTGTGAGCGCAAAGACATTCTACTTGTGTGTCCATTGAGCACACAAATACACGCACGCGCGCATGGACTCACGCACACACTTGGAACATGTCACCGCCCAAGTGTAAATAATCTCTTGACTGTCAGGCAGGCTGGCAATGCTACGAAAGTACTTTGGCGTTATTTTGGATGTACTTAGCGTTCATTTCGTCATTCTTTGAAATTGGGGGATGGCAACACGTGGACAAGTCTCAAGGACCGATGACTGAAATTAGACAGGGAGTTGGACATTCTGGTTTCAAGAAGCCATTTTGGGTGGATTCCCTTCATAGTGCTCGTTGGGAGAATTAAAAAAAAACACCAGTTTAACAAATCAACACAAAATTGGGTGAACATGTCTATCACAAGAGGACTTTTTTTTTTTAAAAAGTCTCAAGAACCCTTACCTGAAATCGAACAGAAAGTTCATCTTTGGGGTTTTAAGAAGCCATTTTAGGGTCAATTTGGCCGTTGACACAAATTGGTAAAAACAGCCCCTTACACCAATTTGACCGATGGACATGAAATTGTGTGGACATGTTTATCACAAGAGGACTTTTGAAAAGGTCTCAAGGACCAATGCCTGAAATTGACCAGGAAGTCAGCCATTCTGTTTTTCATACAAATATCCAGGACTCGTACTTTGACGATCTCCTGCTTAGGATTTGACGGAAACGAACCCCGAGCGCCTCTAAATTGCTACCATTTTCCGCTTACGCCATCGAGCAAAATTTGTGACATTTGATTCTCTTGTGGCTGCAAAAATGTAACGTATGAGGATAATGCTGCATGATATGTCAACCAGTCCATTGTTTGTCAATATGCTCCCATTATTTATTTATCATTTTGTAAAATGTTGGAAATAAAGCAACGGCAAAAAACAAACATTGACTGGTCTATCTTTTGTCTATATGTGCCGTGCCATTGATTGGCGACCGATCCTTTGTTTGTTTGTTCTGCCATTGACTGGCACGCGGTCCACTGTGTTGTCGCATCAGCTGGGATACCGTAAATTGCCCTTCCATGTGAATGGCTCTTTGTCGATATGTACGCTATGCCCAACTTGACCAAAATTGTCCATTGTTGTAAATATGCTACGGCTAAAGCTAGTCCAGGCTAAAGCTAGCTTCTCTGCTCACCTGCGACCACCAATGAAGGTCAAACCGCATTCATTTCATTTGTTTGTCGTACTCCCCGGATTTAGTTCTTTGGAACACATCCAAGACCAGACCGGTTGGTTTGCTCCGGACCGATTGAAAAGATTGTGAACGACAAGCAGCGTTTCTTTAAAAAGCACGTCCGAACTATTGTGTTGCATTCAAATCTTCCAATCAGCTCATCTGCTCCGCCCTGATTGGACGACCTCCTTTGGAGATGTCAATCGCAAATCGGAGTGGAGGAGCTAACGTGGTAGCACTGACACACACGCCCCCCTCCCCCCCCCCCGCCCCCGCACGCACACATGCGAAAGCGCCCAGTCGGATTGAGGGAAGCCTTGATTTGAGGATTGGCGCTAAACCGCGAATGGTCATGTGCGTGCGTGCGTGTGTGCCTGCCTGCGCGCATGTGTGCGTGCGTGTTTGGCTTGGCAGGCCGCCAACGGAATCGGACAGAAGCCACGTTCTCGCTGCCGCAGTCGACACGCGCTGCAGCACGATGAGATTGCGTGCGTGCGTGCGTGCGTGCGTGGTCAGCGAGGAGCTAACGTTTCAGTTTCAGGAGAGAGTAAACACTGATAAATCCCAGCTGTGCGTGCGTGCGTGTGTGTGTGTTGTATATGAGCATGCGTATGTGTGCGCGTTATCATGCACACGCCCCCACCCCCGGCACATGCACAATAAAACACTTCCGACCTCCCCCCCCCCAACCATTTCCATCACATCCATCGTCCCACACACACTTCCACTACTTTGATGAGGTGTGTGTGTGTGTGGGGGGGGGGGTCTACCCTGATCTGTTTTGCGTAAAGATCAGACAAGTGGGCTCGTGGGCACGACGGAAGTGGAAGCCACACAGCTTGAGCAGGAGAGGGAGAGGGCCGCACTTGTGACGAAATAACATGCTAACGTGCGTTAGCATCAAGACACCGATTAGCAGCGCGTCACGCTAACGCTTGCAGTTCCCTGCATCCGTCCATTTTCCAATCCCATGATCACGTTCAAACCCAAATTTCGACAATGTGAGGCAGACTGGCTAACCGCTAAATGGCTAAAGAGGGCCCCAATAAATCTGTCCACCTGCACGATATGTTGGATCTGCAAATCAAATTCCAAAATGCACGTCAACAAAACCGAACTTGTTGATTTGTTGTCTTCCTGCCCCAGCGCCGGGGGCCCGTTGCCACGGCAACCGGCCCGGTGACACATCGCGCCGTCTGGCCTGTGGTTTCCTCTCAAGTGGTCAACATTAATACCCCCCCCCCCCCCCGTAAACACACGCACACACTGTAAAGACATATACAATTGCACAGTGCAGATGAAAACACAGACAGGATGAACACGTTGAATCATTCACGTGCACGTACACACACACACACACACTCAGGTAGGTACACGCACACACACGCGCACATACGCTGGAAGAGATAAACAGATGAAAACGCAGACAGGATGAACACATGCAGCTCAGGATCGAGCTGAATCATTCTCACACGCGCGCACGCGCACACGCGCGCGCGCGCGCATGGAAGTGCACACACATGCGCAAACAGCTGCTCGCAACATGCACAGCACTTCCCCTCCACATTTTATTCATTTGGGATTCATTCAAGCCGACAGAGCACTTTCACTACACACACAGACATGCGCGCATGCACACACACACACACACACACACACCGCACGCACACGCGCACACGGCCACAAAAACACGCACACGCACGGAAAAGCTCATATACATGAACCAGCACACTTGGGATTGGCTCACACTCTGTAAATATTTACAGGAAGTAGACGGGTCCACGGCGTAGCCAGCCAGTCGTCACGGGAGTCGGATGGTGGTCGGACCCCCCCGGACACACACGTTAAAACCCCCGACACACATTTAGACGCACGCACACGCTCCGGTCTTTCCGATGTACCACCAGGTTAGATGGATCAGTCATGAACACACACGCGCACACACAGAGTGGACAAGGCGTTGATGTGGTGCCCCTCTGGATGACCCTTGACCTTAGCCCCGAGATTACGGCCATTGGCAGGTCACACACACACGCTCACACGCTCACACACCGTTGTTCAAGTTGCAACGGAGCGCGCTCGCTTGACTCGCCGAGAAATCAATCAGGGCACGGCGCACGCACACACATTAACGTACGCGCACACACTTCCACGACTGCTTCATCGTGCTGACCTCACGTCAACCTCCGACGTCAGCTCCGACCTCAGGCCACTCTTCCTCCTCCTCCTCCTCCTCTTCATCGTCTCCTTCCACGCTGGTTACGGCGGTCCGTATCCTGAGCGGCACACGTGCAACGCCACCAAATGCAAGAAAAACGATGTGAAGCCTTTGGAATGACTTGCACTTCTGCGCAAATGCGATCCGGTTTTTATCAAAGTCGTCGCAACAGACAAAAGTGCGCACACTCACGGCTGACAACGAGGCTCTCTAAAGTGACCGTGATAGCCCGAAGTCCCGTTTCCACACGCTGGCTATTCACTGCATTTTTTTTTTTTCTTGCCTAACTTCTCGCTCTTTCTCTTTTCTCTGCGTGACCTGCGCACACTCACGGCTGACAACGAGGCGCTCTAAAATGACCACGATAGCCCAAAGTCCAGTTTCCACACGCTGGCTATTCACTGCATTTTTTTTTTTTCTTGCCTAACTTCTCACTCTTTCTCTTTTCTCTGCGTGACCTGCGCACACTCACGGCTGACAACGAGGCACTCTACTTTGCGTTTCGATCAGTTTAAACGTGTTAATAACATGTGAGAGGGGTAAAACTCAATGGAAACGTGTATTTTCACCTGGGTCTGTAACGTATTAACACAGGGTTCACTTTAGGCAAACAACTTTTCTACACAAGTGTCACAACAGTGCCAACATGGCAGAAGAGCGGAACACTCATCTTCCATTGATTGTGGTGGCACGAAAGTTATGTAGACAGTCTAGGGCCAAGGAAAACAACAACCGCAAGTAATTGTTTTAATTTCACTTTGACACAAAAGGCTGCTGGATCCTCCGCCCCGCACCGGGCCGGCGGCCCTACCTGCTCGCTGGCGTCTCCGGGGAGCCTGATGTCATTTTTACAAGCGTGTCGCAGCATTCCTTGGCGCTGTCAGCCCGGGCGTAACGCGGCGCTAATTAAAGGGCGACGAGGCACAAGAGGCTTTTCCGACGCTCCTTTCTGAACACGCTCGTACGACAGTGCTGCCGGGACATCACACACTGTGAAGATCATTAACACAGGCGCTGGTTTTGGGGTGCTTCTCATGTGGGCTTTCGCTCGTTGGACACCCACAGAATGTTCAGTTCTCTCGAGGAGGTAAACACAAAGGAATTCTTCTCAAAGTAAAAAGGGAGAAAAATAAAAATGCAATGGGGGGGGAAAAAAAAACCAAGAATGAACATGGGAATGAAAAATATAAAACAACATGGGTAAAAATGACAATAAAAAAGTCAAAATCAAATGAAATAACAAACACTATATACCAAACACGTATACAAAAACAACAAAAGAAAATAAGCGCTTTGGATAATGGATGGATGGATGGATGAAATACAATTTTACAATAAAATAGCATTGAATAAAAAAACAAATAAAGTAAAATAAAATGATGACGAAAATACTAATGAAAAATGTATACAAATGCAAATAATTTCATAACATTAAAATGCAGTTTCATTTAATTTAAACAAAAATATTAAAAATAACAAAATGAAGTAAAATAACAAGGAAAACAAAATGAAAGCATACAAAACAAAGGAAGGAGACTTCTTCCTGAACTCGTCAATCAAGACTGAGCCGAGGTAAGGTAAAGGGGTGAAGGGGTGAAAGGGTGAAGGACCTTTAATACACCCCGTAGTCATTTTGGTTCCCCAGTGGTCTGTTGCTGTTCCACAAATGTCAACACCAAAAGTCCATTGCACGGGAATGATTACATTGGAGCGAACCATCCAGGAGCCCGAATGTTGTGGCCCAAGGTAGCAGCTGGTTCTTCATGTCATGTTTGTCACACGGTCAAATGTAACAAATGACTTCACAAAACATCTTTTCATTGACGCCTTAACCACACCACGAGGACAGTGACATCACATCCGTCCCCAAAAGTACTGGGACCTTGCACATATCCATGTCTGACTCCAACGGCAAAAAGCCAAGAGACGCACTGATGTGTTCTGTCGACTAGCATCTTTGTTTATTTCATTGTATAGCCAATAGCCTGACAAAACAAGAAGCTCTCCTGAAGTTTGCCCGTCTTGTTTGCCCCCCAAATCACCCCCAGCCCCATTCCCCAATACACACTCACACACACACACAGTCACTGCATGAAAGCATCCGATGTGGCGTTGAAGTCAATGCTTAACCGCATTTCAGCTTATCAAACACTTCCGTCAACAGCGGCAGCTAGCGCACACAAACCACTTCCCCTCTCGCTTCCTCGTCCTCCTGTCTTGTCATCAACACCATGGAGCCCCCATCCCCGGTACAAGCCCACCCCCCTCCCACCCGTTTCCACAGCGGCAGGCAGCTCCTATCTGAACTCTGACCCATGATCGCCTCAGATAGCGGCCGGGCTTTACACTCACACACGTCACTTAGCGGGAAACGCAGACGCCTCAGGTGACGGTTAGCGCTGTTAGCATTCGCACCTCTTTCCGCTGAACAAGCTCGGTCATGTGACCTTTGAAAAAACACAGCTTTATTAGTATACAAGAGCACGGATGGAAATCGATGATCAACGATCAAGCCTGATAACCATCCCGATCATTTGAATCACGTGTGTCGGAGGGGGGAAACATCGAAAACAGTCTGGATGGGGACCGGATTTGAGCAGCCTTGCTCTAATCCCGACCGAGACGACTGGACGACGGCAAACTGCCGAGACCGTTTTGGCTATGAAATCTAATGCGATACAGAGCACGGCGACAAAGTTCAATCATTTTAAAGATTTTTTGGAACGCTAAAAGAAAATAAAATCTGCCCTGACACCAACTTCACCGATCGACAGGAATTGGGTGTCTATCAAAGTGGGACGCGTGAAAAAAATTTCAGCACCCATCCTGGCATTAAACAGGAAGTCAGCCATTTTGGTTTGACAGATAAAAGAAAAAAGAAAAAAAAACAGCCCCTAAGACCAGTTTTACTATTCAGCATGAATTTTTTTGGGCTTGTCTATGTCCTGAGCAGGAAATCGGCCATTTCGGTTTGAAGCAGTTTTGTTGGGCTCGAACAATTTGTCCAAATGAGCCCCAACCGGAAGCTTAACGGCAAACGGCCAACATTCAAAAATGAAATCAATCACAAATTGTGCTTCTCACTTTGCATGAATGAAATTCTGACTGATTGTCTTTTCCACGGCCCTGTATCAAGATTGAGACAGAGTGTGTGTGCGCCTGCGCGTGGGTGTGTTGTGTTATAAGTTCTTATCGCTCTGAGTGTGAAGCAACACTGCGGGTTAAAGTGTTTGAGTGAATGTGTGTTCATACCAGGAGGGTAATTCCAGGCTCAGACAAATGACAGAGGAGCACACACACACACAACAAATGCACACACAAACACACACACACACCTACTATAGGGCCACAGGAGGCGTGTCATCAAAGTCCACGAAAAAGCGATAAGTGCAACTAACACACACACACACACACACACACACACAAAGCAAAAGTGACTCACGTGAACACACGCACAAACGCACACTTTTAGCTGGTCAATATTTAGTCGCTCATGTGATCAGAAACAAGACCGATGAGTTTAAACCCGATGAAAAGGCGTGTGTGCGTGTGTGATACCAAACGCAACGCGCGCACACGCATTCAAACACTGTTAATAACTCAGTTGGGACACAAGCAGTCAATCACTGACAAAATACACACACTTTATGGTGTTGGGACAAGGTGAGCTCTGTTTGCGCACACGCGCGCACGCGCGGTTTGTGAAACAGAAAGTATGAAGGCCAAGGGCTTGTGTCCTGTTACACTTTCATAAAATAAGTCAGCGGGTCACACACACGCACTCAAACACACGCAAGCCGTTGGCCATCATCCCGGTGGTGTGTGTCTGGCACCTCGTTTTGTTGTTGTTGTTACACTGCTGGCGACTCCCTTTGGTCACTGTGTGTGGGTTGTGTGTGTGTGTGTGTGTGTGTGTGCGCATGCTGTGCGTATGGGGGAGCAAACAGCTGAGAGGCCAAATTGATTCTAATTGACACAAAGGACACACAGATTGGGTGGGAACACGACCCACCCACCACACACAAGTGCAGGTAAAAACAACACCCACGCCCACACACGCACACGAGCGCACACACACACACACACAGTAGAAATAAGAGAGGAGACACAAAGTCTGGCTGGGTATTTAAACTGGCCGTGTTTGTCTTTGCGTTTCCCTCGTCTTTATCGCTCTGCTGTTTATCCCCGCAAGGAGCCGAGCGCTACGGCCATTCCAACTCTCGTCGAGGACGATTTTCTATTTTCAAAGATGCACACCAGCGCCTGAATGTTGACACGGTGGAAGGCGGCCCCGGTCCCGGACCGAGTCGAGGTCTCTTGCGGGCTGACCGTCCTTTGCTGTTGCATAAGGACATCGTCGGCCACACGGCGTAACTGCCAAAGTCATTTAGCAGTATTTTGGGAGAACAAGAAAAAACACTTTTTTTTTGTTCGTATTGTAACAAAATCTTCAACCCGGAAAAACAAAGGAAAATAGACCTAATGAACAAGATTGAAAAAAAAAATGATACATGTAATGTGCCATTTTTTTTTTCCTTCCACATGCCACGGTTGCATACTGTGTACACGGCAATATTCACTATTACGCTTTTGCTTACAGCTTGTTCAAAAGTTCAGAAAGTTGTACTCCAAACACACGCATTTTACAAACGAATGGAAGGACCAGAACTTTTTTTACTCTTCCGGTAGCCAGCGCAAAACTCTCACATGATGTGAGACCGTGGCTTTAAAAACAAAAGCCCGAACATTAAGCAGCACTTGAATGAATGAAAAAACAATTCTTCTATGTATCTAGCTAGCTAGCTAGCTAGCTAGCTAGCAATCTACATAAATAGATAGCTAGATAGATAGCTAAATAGATAGCTATCTATCTAGCTAGCTAGCTAGCTAGATAGGTAGATAGATAGATAGATAGATAGATAGATGGATAGGTAGCTAGCTAGCTAGCTAGCTAGCTAGCTAGCTAGCTAGATAGATAGATAGATAGATAGATAGATAGATAGATAGATAGATAGATAGATAGATGATGTAGATAGATGATGGAGTTGAGTTCAGAGTGAGAGTGACAAAAGAGGTGCGAGCTTTTTAATGACACCTCTCACACATGGAGGAATGCAAGGAGTGGTGTGTGTGCGTTTGTGTGTGGGTGTGTGTGTGTTTGTGCATATATATATATATATATATATAAATATCTAAACGCTGTATATGCGTGTATGTGTTTTTGTTAACCGGGCAGTGACCCGGCCCCGACCTTGTGCCTCCGTGTTGTTCGTATGAATGCTTTCAAGCCTCTTTGTTGCCGAATGTGTCTGTGAGTGTGCGCGTGCGCGCGTGTGCGTGAAATTCAAGGCGTCTGAGCTATCCCAAGCGGCCGGTCATCAGCGAGTTCACCTGTCGCGCGGCATGAAGCCCAAAGCAAGCAGGGTGGCAGCTGAACGGGTCAAAGTGCATCTCACGGTGTGTGTGTGTGCATGTGCGTGAGCCTGTTTAATGCGAGTGTGCTGGTGTCATCTATTGTTATTTTTTTTTCTCCTCTTCCGAGACCTATTCCCCGCGTTTGGTAACTCTAGCCTTTTTATAGGTGCTCTTTTGCCACACACACGCACGCACGTGGGCACACGCACGCACGCACGCGCGCACACACACACACACGGCTGTGTTACGTAGCAGTGAAAGCTGCTGCTGTCCATCCTTAACCCCTTCCCCTCTTTCCCTTGATCAGCCACAGTGTAGATCAGCTTTCACACGCACACCCACGCACACATCCATCCAGTTCTAGCCATCTACTTCTGTCTTTTTTGCATGTACGTGCATGCATGTGTGTGCGTGTGTGCGACCCCTGCCTCTATTCCTGTCCTCTGGCAGGGTTCAAAGGTGACAGCATTTACAAGCTGCAACTGAATACACAAGTCAAGGTGAAGTGGGGGGCCTGGGGGTGGTGTGTGTGTGTGTGTGTGTGCGTGCATGTGCGCGTGTGTGCCTGATGTGTCCCCATTTATTCTATTTATTTTATCTGAGTGTGTCCCATTGTGATTACGTGACACGAATGTGCGTGTCAACAATCAAATCACAATTGCGCCAGTCCAGTGTGAGTTTCAAGCGAGAAAAGACAAAACACACACACACACACAAACAGACTTGTGATGTGCTCATCCTCGCCACGCTCCGGATCGGCTCTCAGGGCAGCTGCTGCTCGGACATGTGTGTGTGTGTGTGTGTGTGTGTGTGATGTAAATGTTGGAAACATGAAAGTGTGCGGGTGTGTGTGTGTGTGTAAGTGTGCTCGCGGCATTATGCTCTATTTGGAGTCTCATCTGAGATCCGAGCCGACCCACAAGACAACTGACCAAAGTGCACGTGTGTGCGTTTGTGCCGGCAAAAAATTGTGTGCGTGTGTAAGTGGCGCATTACAGTCCCATTAAAAACACTTTATTTGACCGGCCCGCGCATGGGCAGCGCAGCGATGTTCCGACACAGGCCGGCTGGCCAGTCACGATGTCACCACGGCGCTCTTTTTCTGTCCCGCTCTGTGTTCTTCACTTTGAGCCGAGAAAGCATCGTTTCCCATTCCTCTTCTTCTTCTTCTTCTTCTTCTTCTTCTTTTTGAGGCTCTGCGTTTCTCTGCTTGTTATGTCTGTGGCTCCGCCTGTTCTCATCCGCTCTGCTCCCCCTGCGGCGGCCAATCAGCAATTTGTTTTATTTACTCTTGAGAATGCACAGCTGTGAGCTGAAAGTCATAAAGCATCATCCACATCATAAACGGAGACTGAGAAAATGCCAAGATGTGCAAGTAGTGCCTAAATCATCATCATCATCGTTTTTAAATCATGAAAAAAACACTCAATTTGAGGGCGCTCACAAACTTTTGACTCGTACTCTGTCCATCTATACATGAATGTTAGGCGTGATAATGATGATAATCATCACCATCACCATCATCTTCATCATCATCTTTATCATCATCATAACCACGACATCATCCTCATCATCCTCATCATCCTCATCATCATCCTCATCCCACTCAACATCATCATCATCAATAATATCATTATTCTGGACTCATCACCGGCATCGTCGGCATTTTTGTCACAATCATCATTAGCGAAATCAACGTCATCGTGAAAATGATCATCATCGTCATAATCACGGACGTTATTGTCTTCATCAACATCATCGTCATCATCATCATCATCATCAACATCGTCAGGTGATTTTCTTTGCATGCTGAACTGTAATTCATCCTGACCTTGGAACTGACATTGTTTTTCCCATTTATTTTTCTCAGTGTTAGAAACACGGTGCCAAATCGGCAATTAAAGTGAAGCGCCCACCTAAAACATCTCGCCTGTTTATTGAGCTGAGTGACGGCTACGACGGCTGTTTATTTTGGACCAAAAGTCCCCTTGTAAGATGTTGAAATTCAAGGCCAGTCACCAGCCAGTCACCAGCGCACCCTCCAAGCCCCGAGGCCAGGGAGGAAGTTCTTGGGCGGACAGTAGATGTTATCTGGAGGCGCTCTGGAGTGCTGCATCGTGGGAAAAAAAAAATATATAACGCTAGTCAGTCAGTCAGTCGCCTTTGGGACGACAACACAGGAAGGATGCCGTAAGTGGCCGTTTCCATGGAAATGGCGCTCGCGCCCTCACCCCGCCGCAAGTGAACTTTTTACCCTTGACGAGGACGCCTCGGCAGGCCCGGGCCGTCCGCCCCCAGCGTCCCCCCCCCCTGGCCACCCCGCCGGCGCCGCATGTGGTCCGACTCGAGAAAGTGGCGGACGTAAAAGCGCACTTCAAACGCACGTTGGCTTTCAGCGGATGACAAAACATTTCCTCGCCGGCAAAAAGCCGCTGATGGATGGCGCGCCCCGAAGGTTTATACGGGCTCAGTGTTTGGACTGCTTGGACCGCGGCCTCTTGTTAACGTCCTCCCGGCTACAAACACACTGACATGTGATTTATAGAAATGAGCCATTGGAGGAAACACAGCAGGATAAATCAAACGCACCCTTTAAAGTACAAGTCCCTCCACACGAAATCTAAAAAGAAGAAAGTGTGCCAGACTGATGTGTTTTTTCCCTCCCTTTTTTTCCTTAAGTTCTTTAGTGTCACACCATTAGACGGGTGGTCCAAAATGACAAGAAGAACCCGGAGAAGAACACATTTGCAAGTAAAGCGCATGCTTCCACCGGGAACAAGAGGAGCCGTGCACGTGATTGCCAAACAGTCAATCAGATTGATTGTCAGTTTGATGGTTGACCATCTACAGTATGTGACTGGCTCGCTAGCCATTAGCCATTAGCTAGCTAGCCACATCGATTTAGCCCAAGGAATGACTTAGAGGATTTAGGTTTCTAAAACTAAATACACCAGCGTTATACATACTCATTTGTAGATGAGGTTTCAAGATTTTTTTTTCAAGCAAAAATTAACAATTGCATATATTCTTTGAATTTATAAATCAATAAGCTAAATAACTTAGTCAGGTAACTCGATGATAATGTATGAATGTAAATGTAAAATAGCTTTTAAATGATAAAATATCGACGCAGGATAAATACAAATGATTTCATTTAAAATGTGAAACGCCTTTGTATGTTACCGATATTCATCATCGTATTAATCCACGACAATTCATCTCAACGTTCCGTCCATCCATCCATTATCTGTACCGCTTCTCCTCACAAGGGTCGCGGGGCGTGCTGGAGCCTATCCCAGCTGTCTTTGGGCAGTAGGCGGGGGACACCCTGAATTGGTTGCCAGCCAATCGCAGGGCACACAGAGACAAACATCCGCACTCACAATCACACCTAGGGGCAATTTAGAGTATCCAATCAACTTACCATGCATGTTTTTGGAATGTGGGAGGAAACCGGAGTACCCGGAGAAAACCCACGCAGGCACGGGGAGAACATGCAAACTCCACACAGGGAGGCCGGAGCCGGGCTCGAACCCACGACCTCTGAACTGTGAGGCGGACGTGCTAA
Source organism: Filicampus tigris (assembly GCF_054856515.1). Lineage (NCBI taxonomy): Eukaryota > Metazoa > Chordata > Actinopteri > Syngnathiformes > Syngnathidae > Filicampus > Filicampus tigris. Next base: position 1,564,870 of record NC_141224.1, on the reverse strand, counting down.
CCAGTCGACCACCGTGCCGCCCTCAACGTTCCGTTTGAGATGAATATAAAAATGAATAAAAACATTGTCAGCAACCATTTGGAGCGAAAAGACTAAATGAATGCAACAAATATTACAGGACCCTTGATAATCTACTGCCCACCCCAGCATGAGTCAAGATAATCTTTCTTTGAGGGTTTCTGGAATCTTCTCTGACATAACGCGTCAAGAGTTTAGCAGAACCAGGCCTGGTTAGCCGCTTAACTAGGGGGGAAAGCGACCCTTAAGCGTGATGTTTCTTTGAGTGCACGCAGGTGTTTGTGTAGGTGTGTACGTGTGTGTGTGCGCCTGTGTGTGTGTGTGTGTGTGTGCGCACAGAGATAGTGGTTGACCTTGTAGGCTGACAAGTATTAGCAGGTTAATATCATCCGTAAGGTTGAGAAGCGCGACCTCAGTCACCCTGCAAACTGTCCAGTGAACCTGACGACCCTCCCGGACCCTCGCCCCCTCCTCGCTAGATTACTCCCAGTGGGCGGAACCTAGGTGATGAACTCTGAACCCTTTGGAAACATCACTCGAGCTCGTGTGAAGAAATAGGACAGAAATGTGTCCACAATGTGTGACTGATAAGGAAAACTGAAAATTTGGGATTTCTTTGTTACAACGATGGAGAAAGTCGATTTGCTTCAAGTAATAAGCCAATGTAATCATTTCATTTTCCCTTTGCGTCTCCTTTAAAATTGTAAAATTAAGAATTTCAAGTTGCACTAAATGAACTCTTCACACGGATCAAAGCTCAGATATTAGCTGTGACGGATGACTTCAATCTTAGTAAATTCATCCAATGTTGCATTTTTTTTTTTTTCATTGCATGGATAATTTAGAGTGGTAGCCAAGATGGAGTCCTACCCACTTGACATTTGGGGCCCTATATTTTCGTAGACGGGCGCATCTTCATTTTCACGCGGGAACGTACGCCTCACCTGCGCTGAATTGCAAGGAAACGAGAGGAGCCGCTTTGATTGGCGCTGAATTAAGTCGGCTGTGTTCGGTCCCACAACGGCGCAATGGCCCCTTTCTAGCCAATAATCTCTCAAAAGTTGCCAGGCCAGAAGATCGGAGGGCTCAAAGGGGATCAAGGGATGAACCTCGTCAACCCGTAGTCACCTCGCTTTGTCCTCCAAACGCAGAGGGAAAAAAAAAAATGCAGCCAGTGACTCCTTATAGCTGTTATTTATTTTTAGCTTTATATTTATAAAAAGTGGTGAGATATCACCGAGGCGTCACTTTGGAATCAGGTTGAGCCACGCGCTCTTATCGAACGCTGATGAAGTCGCGTCCCGTCACTAAAGCTCCTGGCAAAAAAAAAAAAAAAAAAACGCTCTGTGTGTGTTTGTGTACAAGTGTGCGCGTGTGTGAGTGTCCGGCAGGTTTAATCAGAGAAGGCCTTGTCCGGGATAAATTTGTGGCCCCCAGCCTCCTAATTCATCCCGGGCCCTGCTGTCGGCCTTGGGCCACTAATGAAACCTGCCAAGGTTAACCAGAGCCGCACACACGTTCACACAAATATACACCGGCGGGCGCACACTCTCCTTCCTTGTTGCTAAATTACAAAGCACTCTTATCAAACATGGCCTCATGCTCACAGGTTGATGGATCGCTGCACTTGTGTTTCCTTTTTTTTTTTTTTTTTTTTTTTTTGCTCAAGGACATTTCTTATTTATTTCTCATTAGGGATTTCACCAGGAACCTGTTGTGAAAGCATTACGCGACCAACTTCCAATGTGGGGCAATTTCACATTTGAAGCCCAAAATTGACTTTAAAATTGTGGGGAAAAACATGCATGGTGTCAACAAACACATTACAGGGAACAGTTTGTGAATCATGATTTAATACTGCAATCCAATTGATTGTGCTGCTTCCTCTGGTGTGCCTGCCTTGGCCACTCGGGGCAGTCTAATGTCATTGTGGAGACACAAACAAAGAAGAGCGTTACTTCTACAACTACTGAAAGTGGCTCAGAAGAGTCTTTGATAGTAGTCATGCTTTGTAGTGGATAAAGAATATGCTTGTGACCATTGTTTTATCCTTTATTGTCTGCTGCTGCATCTTTTGGTTTCAAATATTCATTGCTTCTAAAACACACACGCACACACACGGTCGCATCTGTCATCCTTGTAGACGCTAACAGGTTGGCAGTTCAACAGCAGGTTGTTTTACGTGTGTTTGTGTGTGTGTGTGGGGGTGTGTGTGACCTTACGTAGGTGGCAGCTTCTTTTTTTTTTCAAAATTGCGCACACGTACAGGCAATTATTATATTGCCAGCTGATGTGTGCGCAATCCCTCACAGTCAGGATTTGGCGGCGGCCGTTAGTTGGTTTGACGGCAGGGCCAACATTACCTGGCTGCACGGAGACAGGCTTTTCCTGCCGGCGACGTCAACTCGCCGGGGCCACCGGCCGGGCCACGCCCCTTGCTTAGTCTTCTCTCTTTCATCTCTCAAAGTGACGGGAAACCCCCCCGGTCACCTAGCCCAACCTGTTGTTTGACTCAGTGCTCAGGTAGTCTCACGTGTACGTGTGTCAGTGAACGAAGCGTGAAGCAGTCTTAAAGGTAGAAGAAATGCCATTTGGACGTGTCATGTGACCCTGAATGCCGAGCCCCGCTCACTCTTTTTGGCTAGCAGGCCACGCAAGGTGAAAGAGAAAAAAAAAAAAATGCCGGCACTTTCCGAGTATGTGTACAGGTTAGGAATTCCGGGGCTGTGTGTGTGCGTGCGTGTGTGTGTGTGTGTGTACCCCCCGTTGAGTCCTAGAAACCCACTCTGGAAGGGGGGGGGGGGGGGTTAATCTGTTGCAATCCACCTGGGATGCTACAGAGCTAGTCGAGCAGTAAAGAGCATAAAAACACAGCAGATTGTTTTCCTTATTGTTTCACTAAGCCACACCTCTAAATGCAAACAGGCCAATCATGACGCAGTAAAGAACTGTGGTCTGACGGGAGCAATTTGTCCCTTCCGGTGATACATTTCAGGGCTTTTTAAATCCATTTTGGTTTGCTATTTGAAAAGCCGGACAAAAGTGACAAATGTAGATTATGGATGAAGCTATGAGTTGGTCCATCATTTGAATCAGTCACAAATCTCTAGTCTCTATTCATTGACCAGCAAATCGTCCATGCAGGTGCGAATGTGCGCGCGAATACTAGTTTGTCTATTTGTGCCCTGCGATTGGCTGGCAACCGGTCCGGCCGCGCACGTTTCTCAGCAAACGTCAACTCCTCTCTTGGGAGCGTAACATTTCCCTCAAAGAGGTTGGAATGCGAGACGGGCTGGCAGACGACCGCGGCCGAAGGGTTGATGCCTCCCGCCGTCTTTTCCGCCTGGCAGCGGGGAGAATTTACGTGCCTCCTCGGGGGTTCTCGGGGGTCCTCCTCCTCCTCCATATTGGCGCCGTGCCTCTGGCCGGCCGTAAAGCAGCAGTGGGTTGGAGGACTTTCCAGAGAGAGAGCGCAACATACGCCGCATGGCCCCTCCCGGCCTGCGACATATGTTTTACTGTCTGTCTGAGCATTACACACACACACACACACACACACGCACACATGACCACGCACACACGGGCCTCCTGCCAACACCTCCTCAGGTCAAACAAATCCCTTTCAAATCTGGCCTGCAGCCGCCTCGCGGGGGGTAAGGTGGGGTGGCAGTGAGCACGCCACTCACTGTGTGCGTGTGTGTTTGTGTGTGCGTGTACATTCCTTAATGGTCATTTAAACCCTCTCCTGTAATATTTGTTGCATTGATGTATATAGTTTTTTTTTCCTCCTTAAAACGTCTTAATTAAAGTTTCTAGTCATTTATACAACCAAATAATTTGTAAATGAATTTATTCTAAATTGTAAAATTTAAAAGAAAATCTGAAAAGTGTTTCTCAAGATCTGGGTTCATTAATCAATTATATTTGAAAAAAAAAAGACAATTTTATGTCATTATTAAACTCGAATTATATATATATTTTTTTAAATCCTTATCTAAACAAATAATATTTTTTTTATCGATTCGTTACAATAAAACATTTTAGAAACACATTTTAATTATTATTTTTCTTTTTTTCTTATTAACTCACCTACGTGTACATTTAAAAAAAACGTGTTGTCTGTTACATTCAACACATCCATTTAAGCTTTTATTTATTTATTTTTTTTTTACATGAAAGCTAATTATGCTCACAGGAAGCACCTGCAGAAAAGTTCAAACAAGATTGATAAATAAGATAAATAAGAAAATAAGTGGTGGCTCAGCAAAAGTCGTAATTTAGTATTGAAAGTCAAATTTTGGTGTGCATTTGTTTCCTCATTTGCCAGTCAAAAACGGTGCATTTAGTTTGAAACATTTGTGGAACAAGTGGAAACTGAAAATGGCAAAATGGGGCGTGTCACTCTCACACAATGCGTTAGCACCATTAGCCGCTTCGTATGCGGGCCAAGATGCGGGCCTTAATGAGGTCAATCATTAGCGGCAGTGGATCAATGAAGGCACTAACAAACCATCTGGAACAGGTGAAGCAATCCCTTGTGTCACGTTTGATTTCATAGAAGAATACGCTAAACTGGTGGCTAGCTAAATAGCCATTGTGGTCACACAGTAACATTAGGAAACATTCTGTCGTAACTGTAGCTGACATGATAGAGTTAATGCCAAGTTAACTTCCATTCCAGTGGCCAGTGTTCCAAAGTACTTCAAGCTACTCTGTGTCGCCAGTGTAGCTTATGTGAGTTTCAAATGCAGCAAAGGTTGTATAGAGAAGCAAGTTTTGAAGTCCTGCGGTAACTTGTTAACATTAACAGCAAAACATGAATAATTACAACTAGTGTTCTGAAGCGAACCACCTTTCCGAGTGTAGGTTTAACTCTTGCGAACATTGGCAGCAAATGGGAATATTTATGGTTGTGCTGTGACAAAGCAAGTGTTGCTCATGTTGGCGACAAACATGGCTAAGGAATGTAAAGTTAAGCAGCGACTCTTGCTAACATTGGCCCCAAACATTAAGAAACAATTTTGTCAAATGTTCTGAATGCAGATGACAGAACGAAAAAATAATGTTATAGAGCCGTGGCTAATGTTAGGTTGAAATAAGCAACCTAGCGTCCTCAATGTGAAAAAATATTTCAAGCTTCTAGTAAAGTATCTAAGGTCCTAGAGAAACTATTGCTAACATTAAACGCCAATGTTAAGTAGCAATTATGGCTAAATTTCTGACGCAAATTGCAGTGGCATAATTACAAAACAGGAGCTACCATTACGTATCATTTGTAGCTTGACATGTAATGAGCCTTCCACATAATTCGGTTACATTGTAGAAGAGTTAAAGCAAGATAAAAGTAATTGTGGATGTAAACTAGTTGTAAAAACCCGGACAGCTTTTACGGGCTACTGTTGTCTGAAGGAGGCCGTTGTCATTGCGGCAAAAAGATTAGCTAGGTGTAGCTGGTCGTCTGCTTACGCTAAACGTCACCGGGTCGCACCCGACGGATTTTGGGCTGCGGTCGATATTGTCTCGTTAGTCCTTTCGCGCCATTTGAGCAGCTTAAAAGAGGCCGACAAACAAGGCGTGTTGTGCTTGTTTTGCTCCCCGTATTTGTAATCCTAGTCTCGCTAGTTCCTCCACGCGCAGACCGGATTAATTAGCTTGATCGGCAGCCCCTGCCCCTGACAAAAGACCCCCAAAGTGTAATCTGCTCACAGACGCTGTCCGTCTGTCTGTCTGCGCAGTAACACTATACCATGCAAAGTTCAGACTTTATAGTAGTCTTTCATCATGTGAAAAAGACATGTTGGCCACATTGAAAATTTAAATTTAGCAGGCTAACTGTTGAATGATCACCTGAGTCATTTAAGCAGTTAGGGAAACTTTCTTGAATGTAACTTAGCTCTTTGTCAAAGTCAAAACGATGGCTACTAAATGAAGTCAAAAGTCTTATTAAAGTTGTTTAAAAAGATGAAAGACGGCTGCTAAATGACAATGCTGATGCTGCTAATGATGCCAATAACGTTGACTTTGAGGTGTGAGGCCTGAAAGGAAGTTTGAGCAAACGCTGACAGCAGCCCGTCGGCTTCCATTGTCCCGCCGCTCATTAATGCTAATGCTAGCTGTTTGCCCACAGCGGCTACGTAAACAAAGCACAGAATGGTGTGGATTGGATGGACCCACGTTGTTTGAATGCGTGCGTGCGTGTGTGTGACACCTAGATCACTGGACACACATTGTCAATATTTTGGGTTAAAATCACAATCGTCTTGACCCCATGGACGTGCATATGCGTGTGTGTTCAGGACAACACTTTCTTAAGATGCTTACCGAAACAAAGTGAAGTAGTAGTTGTGCTGCCGGCGAAAGATGAGAAAATGATTCAAATCATTTAGGAAATTGCTCAGAGTGCTTTATTTCAACGGCGTGTAATATCCACGGCATGTGCTTTCATTATGAAGGTTTTGCATATTTTCATTTGCAGCATTCAAATGGCCTTTAAAGACCTGTTATGAAAATCAATATTGGTATATTTTAACGCACTGCTCCGGAGTTTCCCAAATTGAAGAAAAAGTGTGCTGCGCCACGCAAATGAAGGAGCGGTTCAAAGGAAAACATTTGCATGGAAACAGCGAGACTTTGATTACATCAAACATGACCAAGTTATGTGATCAAACAGGATCATTAAGTGTAATCTTTTTCCCTTTCTTCTGTGTCCCCTTGACCTCATTTTAAAAGTCTTTTACTTGCAAATTTGAACTCTTGTGTGTTTCACTGAAAAAGTGACACTTTTCAACTGTGAACACTTGCACAAACGCACGCACACAAAGACACATGCGCGCACACACAAGAACGTTAACACGTTGATTCTGTTTTTACACAATGCAGTCCTCTTTTTTTTCCAAGACCAAAGAAAACAAACATTTTTTTTGGAGACCGGAATGGATTTGTGACTTTCTCATTTCAATGGAGAATATTACGCGTGCCCCAATTTATGAGTTTTTCCAGGTATGAGCCATGACTTGTTGATTTATTTTTTGGCCCAAATTTTTAATTTTGACCAAGCTTCAAATAAACCAGTGCTCAAGTGAAGTGGAAAAAAACAGTCACTGATGCACTTTTAGGCCTTTATTAAAGCGGACAAATGCATTCCATCTTAATTACATGATGTAATAATTGGTGAACAAGATTATTCCTCTACATTGTTTTATTCTGCTTTTATCCATCAATAACGTTTTTTGGCGACTGGAACAGATTAATGGCCGTTAAAATCCTCTCAATGGGAAATATTGATTGGTCCCGGAACGTATGAAGTCAAGGTAGCGCTGTACTAACAATGAAGTGCATGCAAACTTGCTGTCACTGTACTTCCTCCAGCGGCGAGGTGACGAGTCAAAGTCGGCGGCCCCCGACCGTAAGTACACCCCCCCGCCCGTCCCCGCGCTGGCGGCTGACCTCTAATGATGATGGACGCTGCTGTGGCAGAGAATGGCGTCATTGTTCCAGGTGACATTCCTGACGGTCATTTGGGGCCGCCCCCTCCAGGATCCATCCAGCCCCCCCAAGTCCCCCCCTACCACCGCCTCTTTCCATGACAAAGAAGGCGGTCACCTGACGGCCCGAATGGACCCACTTCACTCGGCAGCCTCGCAGCTAAAGTAAACAAACTGTTAATTCGGGATAATTCAGCAGAACATACAACACCGCCGTATAAATTCCTAACCTGTAAGCATCCCCCCCCCCCCACTTCACCCTTATTTACCGCCCCCCCCCCTTTCCTTTTCTTTACACTCATCCAATATCTTCACTTTACTACCTGCATCACACCACAACAATAAAAGTATTGGGACACCTACACAAAGCAAAATGAGGCAAAATATTTTACAGGTTGGCACAAAATGCAAATGATCCATTTTGGCAGGACTGATTTCATTTCACATGCTCAAAAAATAGTGACATTAGGCCAGTGGTTCTCATCCTTCTACCATCATGACCTACAAGGTGCATTTAAGAGTTGTCAAAATTAAGTGATTAGTCCTCAATGAATCCATTTTGGAGAAAAAAACAACCCACCAAAAAGAAATATTTTTAATTGAAAAAAAAAAAATTGACAAAGGTGAAGACAAGAGACATTTTCGCTATAATTGTTGTTTTAATTAGTTCATAAATGGAAATTGTAGTTTCATTATTTTTTTCTTTTTTCAAAATCCTCTTTATTTTATGTCTTTTTTTCCAACTTTAGTTTGAGCTATTTGGTGACTTTTCGTTGACTATGAAAAGTGCACCTGTGGGGATGTTGCATGTTGGTCGCCCTCGCCCCCACCCGCCCAGTTCGTCCCACACCAAACCCAGCCAAACATGTCTCCTTAATTAGCCCGCTTTTCCACTGCAAAGATAAAAAAAAGTTGCCGCAATGTCGGAAGCACATGATTGTCTTCACAAAAAGAACGACTGAGCGACAAGCATCCATCCATGCAGTGAATTATGAAGTCCGTGAAGAAGAGGACGAATTTTGGTGGGAAGTCTTTTCCCCATCAATGGGATCATTCACGTTCTTATCAGGTGAGTCTTCACCCCCGTGACTCTTTTAGCTTCCCCGCTCGCCGCCTCCTGGCCTTTGTCCTCCCGACAATGTGGACGTCAAGGTGGGGGAGTGGGTGGAGGAGGGCCGAATGAGGGTGAGGGAAGGGGCTGTAAAAGAGGGGGGCCGGGGGGAGAAAAATATGGTGTTGATCCCTCATTCTTTACGGGGACGTGCTCCAGGTAAATAGAAGCCTTTTTTTCCTCCCGCTTTGCTTTGTTGTTGTCGCACAATGAGGAGGTTTGTGTGTGTGTGTGTGTGTGTGTGTGTGTGTGTGCGCCCCAGTAACCGTCCACCCCCCACCCCGCCCCGCCTCCCCACTTGACCGTCCCGAAATATTTTCACAAAGAAATTGTGAGGGGGGAAAAAAAATGCAGGTGAAAAAGAGCCAAAATTTGCAAATAATTGACTGCCATTCAGTTGCATTGATGAGGGTACAGCATCAATTGCCAGAAGGTGTTGGTGATGGTGGCAAAACGTGGGCCCAGGCACAAAGTAGGATGATGAAAAAAAAAAAAAAAAGATTTCAAAACAAAATGACAAACTGATGAGACAACGAGGTACACCTGGACAAGGCATAAGTGGCTGGAGGGAGCCGATTGGTTGACACAAGGGAGAGGGCTGACGACAACTGAAGACAGGACATAAACAAGGAATGTGAACTCAAACTCAATATAACAACCCCCCGGCCCCCAAAAACGTGAGTGGGTCCTTTCTATGTTACACATTCTTCAAGATGCTGATAAAAATGTGTAAAAATGGACAACTATGTGGTAGTCAGTTGTGCGCTATAGCGTTCAACTCTTCTTCAGTTTTGCTGATTTTTGGGGACGTGGCTAAAACGGCTAAAAATGAGTCGCCCCTCGCGGACTGTATAAGAAATTGAGCGCCTTTGCTTGCATCATCACGATGATGAAGAAAAATTGCCCACAGCTGGCATCCACACACATTCTTTGAAGTAAATTGCCAGTTTGTAAATAAATCAACACACCAAATCAAGTTCAAAAGCCGGCTTTAAATGGCTCACCCTACTTTCAAACCTTTCTTTGGGACTAGTTTGAAACCCTACTTTGAATCCCCAACCCCACTTTCAAACCCTACCTGTTTTGAAATCCAAAGCTTACTTTCAAACCATAACCCTACTGTGCAACCCTGCCCTTCCTTTGAAACGCTGCTTTCCAACCTGAGCCCCACTTTGAAGCGCTACTTGAAGCGCACGATGGTGAGATCGGATGAATGTGACGACGCATTTTGGCCCAGGAACAAGCATCAACTCCCTGCACTGTCCCCGAGGTAAGCTTAACGGTCACCCGGGGAGGTTCACAGCTGCCGGAGCCCCCGGGGAAGAGCCGGCCGGGACCCCCACCCCCCCTCACCCCCGGGGTGAGGATGGCGACGAGTACCTGCAATTCCACCTCCTCCCCGGAGTGGAAGGTGAGGAGAGAAGTCTGGTCCTGTCCCACGGTGAGCGCAACGCATCTTTCCGTGCTTATTTTTTTGACTTTCTCAATTCACTGACCACGTTGCTTGAGGGGTTCTAACGGTGGGCCCCAAGTCTTACCCGTGCACCGACAAAAAGTTGATTGAATTGACTCAGATTTTCAGATGTCAGGTGTCGGTGTAGCTATGCGCGTGCGCATGTGCGTGTGTGAAAGGGAAAGGCTCCATTAAAGCTCACCTGTTCTGACCCCTGCAGGTATGTGGGCTTCTTTTCATTCATTCACTCTTTTTGCTCACTCGCCCCTCTTTTTCTTCTGCTTCCCTCCAACGGCGGCCCCGGGCCACGCTTTGAACTCACAGCCTCCTCTGTGTGTGTGTGTGAGAGAGAGTAAAGGTTTGTCATATATTTGGCCTCAGGTGTTGGCTCGCCATTGTTCCTGCTTAATTAAACTGGCATGGAAGTGAAGGCCCCTTTAGTGTGTGTGCGTGTGCGAGTGTGCGTGTGGGTAAGACATCCCTGCAAGCAATTCAGATGTTATCTCAGCTTTTGTCAAAGCAAATAGTATTTGTGTGGCCATGTGTGAGTGTGTTTCCGCCATTAAACTTTATTTCCTACTGTATAGACCCACTTCCAAGTTTGTAAACAAAGATGACGTCATCAGGAATCGGAAAGGGCATCGGGGCATGTTGATACTATGTACGCACAGGCTGAATAAAATTTAACATTTTCAAATTACAAATGTGAAAATTACTGTAAAAAAAAAAACAAAAAACAACTCTGCTAGATGGAAAGAAACTTTCTGATCTGATTACAGAGTGTGACAAAGATGTTGCTAACGTGGCAAGATGCTCATTTTTTCTTTCGCGGAGAAAAGTACAAATGTCAGAAACAACAGAACCAAGTCCCTCGAATCCGAACCAGGTAAAGGAGACAACACAAGCACTCATAAAAGGCAGAAAGACACAAAGAGGAACCAAGAAAAAGAGAAGAAAACATGGGCCAAGACTAAAAGACAAGAACTACCAAAAGACAAATAAAGAATGAAGAAGTAATGCGTCCACTTTAGTCGTCTAGAAAGTGACTCAGTCACACAAAAAAAAAACACACACTGGGGTGATTCACCAGGAACTCGCCTCAATACATCAGAATAGTTTGGTGTGGTATAGTACGTATAAGTGTATGACACACACATGCACGCTAAGTGCAACAAGTAACTCACACACACACACACACTGGCACAATCAACGCGACAGGTAACTCACACACGCAGACACTTGGGGGAAATTTAGCATACACAAGTTAGTGTGCACAAATACACACGCATTCCAGACAGTCCAGTCCAGTAGGGCAGGTAGCACACACGCACACACGCAGAGCGAGCGAGGGAGGGAAAGAGCGAGCGAGCGAGCGAGCGAGCGGGAGAGTGGGTCGGCCCTGCTGGGCGGCGTAGACACAACCCCGCTGTGGCTCGGCTCGCTCACAATGGAGCGCCGGCAGGGAGGACACGGCGCTAATCCCCGTTAGCATCGCAATGCTACAGCGGCACACCTCAGCCTTGAGCACATGCGCACAAAACACACACACGCACACGCGCACACGCCAAACCTGTAATTGGTCATCCGAGAAAATGCATCACACACACACACACACACACACACACACACACACACACAATGAAGTGCTGCTGCACTTTGACGTCTCCCCTTCATTTTCGCTTTCCATTTTGGGGTTTCACCGTTAGACGTTGCCTTGGTTACCAAAATGCGGCGATGACAGAGTGGGGCCTGACAAGCACACGCGCATACACACATCGTCGCTGGGATAGTGTGTTTACACCGTGTGTGCGTGTGTGTGTGTGTGTGTGGGTGTGTGTGTGTGTGTGTGTGTGTGGCAACGTGTGCGAGCATTTGCACTGTGTTTCCGTGTTAAAAGCTCTGGAATAAGACGCCAGTTGACGGGAAGCTTTCATCTTAACCTGTCCTGTCTCGCCCACCACCACAGTGAGTGTGCGCCCGCGTGTGTGTGCGGGATTATTTATGGCGGTTGTCTCGGAGAGGAGCACTTGCACATCTTCCGAGTCCGACTGGAGGCTCCAGAGGAGGGCGGGAAGGAGGAGGAGGAGGAGGAGGGTGTGCTGCTTGTAATCCATTACATTTCATCCTTTACCCCATCGAGTGCCTGATCATTGACTTCAATTCCTTCCTCCACCAAATATGCGACTTGCTCCCTCATGAGGACGTGCACTTTGACTGTTTTCGTCGGGCTACTCTCGTGACGATTTTCAACAACTTGGTGTTGACCGTCATTTAGTATCGGATTGAACATGATCAACATTTAGGATTGTCAGCTCTTACAGTTGTCCGAGTAGATCGTGGAGAAAAAAAATGAGTCTTAAAATCACCGGGGATTATTTTTGTAGACTTCCGATAATCAGTCTTTTGGAGACTTTAATCTGAAGTAGGGAATTTGGCCCCAAAATCGTCCCGATCACATTTCACGTCCCACTCGCCGAGCTAGCGACTCACCTTAACTCAATGTTGACCACACACATAAGGACATGCCGCCAGCGTGTGTCCAGAGTGTTGTTGGCGCAAGCTACAAAAAATGACAAAAAACGTAATAACCAAGCTGTAGTGTGCAAAGGTTTTTAGCCACCTGTAGTTTCCAAGGACTCTTTTCACAGGTTGCTAAGAGAGACGCAAACACAGTGTATTTGTGTGTTTACTGACAGTAATCAGATTACTTTAATCTGATTACAAGTGTAATCAGTAAATGCGTTCCGCCCAAAAATTGGCAGACGGGCAGGGCAGGGTGACCTGGAATTCGTTGGACGGGGCGGCGATTGTCTTGTATCATTTTTTACCGTATTGTCTTTGCTCATCTCGTGTTGTCGGATGGCCTTATGTCATCTTGGTTAGTGCTTCATCAACAAACAAAAAGCAGGATTCGAACCCGGGCGGGGAGAATCCATGGCCTTAACCGCTCGGCCACAGCGGCGCGACGAGCGGCAAATTGTAAGACGCGTGAATTGGCGCTCGTGTCATCTCCCATTTGGTGACTTTTTGGCCTGCTGGCGGCGTTACAAGCCACAAGCTAACTTTCCCCTCGAGGTGAACGCATGAACTATTCACCTGGCCAACACACACACATATACGCACATGGACACGCACGCACGCGCGCGCGCACGCTCACACGCGCGTACGCGCACACCTGCTCGCAGGCATCAGCCCTTTCAAGGCCAAACGTGCAGTAAATCTGCAAATCTGTCAGGACTCGCGCGCGCGCGCGCACACACACAAGCTCACGCATGCATGTGCGCGTCCCGCGTTTGGTGTCCCTGCACATGCTCTGCGCTAGCAACCAAAGCTTCATCTTCATCATCCGCGCTGTATATTGTCTTGTATGGTCTCGTTCCCACTCGCGTCGTCTTTCATCGTCCGATACGGGATTGACGCTGCTATGCAACGCGTTGCGTCGTTTCTTTCATTGGCTTGTATCGATCTGCCTTACGGGCTTGCTACTGTATTTTGCCTTTGCAATGATGCTAGAAACGTACGATTGTCGACTTGATGAGGGCTGCAACTGACGATCATCTTGATGATCGATTAATCTGCTCATTGTTTTGTCAAGGAATCGGATTTTATTTTGATTTTTTTTTTTAAATTTCCATCCATGGATTAAAAAACGGGACATTTCAAATCGGCAGTGTAGAAAATGTGAATGGATCTTGATTAAGGTAGCGTCCGACAGAAAATCAGTCGAAATGTTGGTGATTGTTGCCAAAGTAAACGCAGCCTCTTGCAAATGCTTGAAAAGCACAAGACCAAAACGCAGGCATAATCCGTCTGCTTTACCGGAGGACTACACAAATCCGATCATAGTTACTGTTGGGAGGCTGGAAGATTTGGACATTGTTAAGTTGAACAAGTTTCCTACGCAATGAATCGATGATAAAAGAAAAGAATTGTCTACTAATTTGATAATCGATTATTTGTCGATTAATCAATGAAACGTTGCCGCTCGAGTCTTACGTATCGCCTTTTATCGGCTTCAAGGTGCTGCGTAGCATCATCTTGTCGCCGCATCTTAAAAGGGCTGCGTGTCACCCTTGGATTGTCTTTACAACATGCTGCATCTTGTATCAGATTGGTACTGCTCTATATCATCTTGTATCGCCTTTTGTTTCACGCCGCCTTCATGATGCCGTGCATCTTATTGTCCATATATCTGTCTTGTATCTTTTTGTACTGGCTTGTGTCAGCTCGATGCCGCTGCTGCGTATTGTCTGCTATTGTCTTGTAACATCTTGCATCAATTTGCTGCACGGTGACGTCGGCCGCCTTGTATCGTCTTCCGTCGGCTCGTATCGTCTTCACGCTGCTTTTTGAGGTTAAGAGAGAAAGAAGCGCCATGTCCCACATGTGTGTCTCTTTCACTTTCTGCAAGTTGACGACTTCTGTGTGGCTTGGAAACAGCATGAGGAGAATCCCCAAACTTTTTATGTGTCTGTCAACTGGCTGGGTGGGCCGGCAGCGCCGTCTGCGTCCAAACGGGCTTTGATTGACAGCTCTCACTGATGCGCTCTCATTCGCCGGGCTTGCCTCCGAAGCTTCCACTTTTATTTCCGACACGCGACCCGTCGCCATTTTGTTGTCCGCTCCGGGTTGCCTGAGTGGAAAAACAACGGCCGCGACAGTTGCTGCAGGACAAACGCCGTTACTGTCCTGCCACACGCGCACGCACACACACACACACACACACACACATGCACCCGAGCTGCCGGGTGGGCTGACAGCAACATTCAGGTCACATGACATCACGACCCAAACTGCTTAATGCCGTGAGTGCGTGGAATCCATCAACACGAGACCAAGAAAGAAGGCCTCCCTCAAGGAATAGTAGTTGTTGTTGTCCTTTTGCGTTCTCGCAAAATCTACTTTGACTGTCTTGACGGTGCCATGTATCGACTTGTATTGTCTTGTATCACCATGTCTTGGTTTGTATCGCCTTGATGTTGACATGCATCGGCTTGTATCGTTTTGTGGTTTCCGTGTGCAACAAGTTGATGCCGCTGTCTATCGCCTTCGGCCCTCTTGATGGCGCCGTGTACCGACTTATACTGTCCGGTATCGTTGACGGCGATGCTGTGCATTGACTCGTGTTGTCCTGTATCATCTTGTATCACCTTGTATCGCATCATTACATTGTCCTGTGTAGTCTTGTGTAATCTTGTGTCATCTTCTGTAGTTTCGGTGCCGCTGTGTCCCGCCGTGTATCGTCTTGACTCATTTTAATGCCGCCACGTATGGACTTGTATCGTCTTAATGATGCCAAATATCGACTGGTATCGTCTTGATTGCGCCGTGTATCACCTTGTTTCCAACTGAGTCAACTTATATCGGCTCGAGGCTGAAGTCTTGTAGGAATGATGGCGCAATGCGTGTCCTCTTGTATCGTCTTTATGGTGTCGACTTGTCGCGTCTTGTTTTGTCCTGTTCGGTCCTGGCGCTGCGTATCACCTTGTATCGTGCCGATATGGGCTCAATTCTACCATCTTTCCTCTCATCTCTTCTTGATGGCGACCAAAATCTAAAAGGCGAGACTGACATTTCCGAGTGCTCCTGTGGGGCGTTTGAGCAAAGCGCCGACTGCTCCCTCTCTTTGGGTCCCGCGCGAACTGCTGATGTCGACTATTTTTGCAGCCCACCTCTATTCCTCTTCGCACTTTAAATGTTCTACCAATGAGGCGAACGGCTTCCGCATAATTATTTGTATAGTCCACTTGGCCCTTTGCTCAAGAAACGCGCCTTTGAGTGTGCTTTTATTTTGCTGGCAGACACGCGCGAGGATTATTTTGAAAGAATGAAGGCCAAATGTTTGCCGTTGTGCCGTTGTGGCTGGCTTTCCTTTGGCTTCCCTTTGGCTCGGCGCCGCCCGGGCGGGGCCCCGCGACACCTCGAAGGGTCTTCAAGGGCCGGCGCGCAAATCTTCCGACGGCCGCGCCGCTCTCCTCGCGGCCGACAACTGCGCTCGCGGATCGCGCGGCCCGCATTCTCCGCATTGCGCGGATGTCCAAGGCATATGCCACTGTCCAAACACACACACGCGCGCGCGCGCGCGCACACACACACAATACACACTCAAGTGTCTCCTCGTTTTGCTGTTCCACCTGGACTCATCTGTTTTGGGAGTTGAAATACACACCCGTGTGTTCAAATAACCAGTGTTGTGTTATCATATGTGGTGTGTGTGTGTGTGTGTCTCAGGCCCAGACATCACACACACACACACACACGCACTCATTGTAATCCCACACACAGTCTGAAGCTGCAGCCTGAATAAGCAGGGCGCAGCAGGCCCTGCATTCAAAAAGTCAGCGGGTCAAATACAGTAACGCACACGCGCGCGCGCGCACACACGCGGCAACCTGAATCCAGCAGCATTGTCCTGCGCAGGCTGACAAGATGCCAGCAGCTGAAGAGCAGGAACAGCAACAGAGGAAGGAGTGAAAAGGGTGATGCCGCTTCTTTGACTGTTTAGGAAACGGAGGCAAGTGTTGTGTGTGCGCGGTTGTGTGTGTCATTGAATGGAAATCATCATATATGATGCTGTTTTTTTTCAAGGCTGATGCCATACTGATCATAAGCAGTCAATATTTGGATTTCAGTAAAAGGGAAAATATTGGCATCAAAAATGTAGAGACTTGCAAAATGCTGATTTTTTTCTTTCTTTACATGTGGGGCAATAATTCAAATTCGAGCAATGTTCAAGGTAAACAAGTCAAAAGCCCCCCCCCCCCCCAACACACACACGGCATGGCGACAATACGCTGTTAGCCAATCAAAACACACCATCAGCTTTCGTAGAGATTGCATGATGTTTTTTTTTCCCCTTTTAATTGGGTTTAAAATATGCTAATTGTGAAACTCTTTGACCTCCATGCAAACACACACGCAGACCGACACATATCGACACAGTAACGCACACACCCGTCGCCGCTCACTCACGTCCACACACACTCACACACACACACACTGCTGTCATCTTTTCTGTCTGTTAGCAGGACGATGGTGCCGATACTCTCCCTCTCCCTCTCCGGGTCACAGATAAAAGGCTTCAGGTAACCTAAGGAACTAAAGACACGCACACGCACGCCCGCGCACACGCACACACAGTTCCCGTTAAAGGGTATCTTTGTCACGACACCGACAGGTATCTCATGTGAAATCACCGAGTGAAGACTGAGGCATGTAACACTTTGAAGTCATGCGCACGCGCGCGCGCGCACAACTCATTTGTTGGTCTGTTAAATGTTTGTTTCAAAGTAGCGTTGCCCAAATGCGCCGTTTTGGACCCCGGGGGACACCACACACAGCCTGAAAAACACAATAAATCATCAGTATAAAGTTCAAATATGAGTTGGAACACACACAGCGACACGCGTGCACGCACGCACGCACACACGCGCGCGCGTGCACGACGTGGTCATGTTCTGTTACGCTGTGTGACGGTTTCTCGTGCGAAAGGGGCCATTCAACTGCGCTTTTTCGGGGACACACACACACACACACACATAAAAAGCGATGCATAAAGATGAATTCAAACGTGATGACAAGTTAAGGTGGAAGCGGCGTAAGACGCGACCAAGGGCTGGACGAAGACTTTGCGTTTGGATTTGAACGATTTGTTGGTTGAATGAGCGCATGCGGCGCCTGCGTCTGCCCATGAACAAAGTACGTCAGCGCCTCAGAGTGAAAGGAGAAGTGTGTGACGGTGCGTGCGTGCGTCTGAGTGCGCGGGAGTGTGTGAGTACAAAACAATACAATACAATTTTATTTATACAGCGCATTACATAACAGCTAGAGCTGTAAGAAAGCACTTTACAAACAATGCAATAAGTAGAACCAAAACAAGAAAAGGCTGTGAGACATGCGTTCAAAAATATCGACATAAATAATATATGTGCGTGTGGTGTCTCAAGGTGGCTCCAAGGCGTTGCCATGGAAAGAGGTGAGTGAAAAACTCCCGGATGTAATAATCATGGCTGCGGCGATGCAAATAATGAAGTGAAAAACATTTGAAAGGGTGCGTGATGACTCAAAGGTCAAGTGTGACTTTTTTCCTGGCAACGCCACTGACAACACTCAAAGGTTCTTTGACGTCGACGACAATAAGATTTCTTAGCAGAGCTGGGCATTTGACGGCAAATTGAGCGTCGGTTATTGGTCTGCAGCGCGGGTACCCTTCCGTGGTCCGTCATCCGCCTTTTTTCCCCTGGAGAAAAAAAAATAGTAGGCGTCTAATTTTCCGCCTCTAATTTTAAACGTCCGTCCGTCGAAACATGCCCAATTTTAAATGTCCGTCCGTCGGCGATAAAATGTACACTTTTATGTTTCCTTGTTGCCAGAATGGTCCGTCCATTATTTTCTTGACTCGCTACTTTACGTTTGGCTTTAGGTTAAACTTTGCCATTTACTTTGTTTCATGTTGTCCTTTTTACTGAGCTTTGCACTTTACCCTTCGCTTTGAGCTTTATTTTACTCTACATTGAGCTCGACTTTGTACTTTTTACTTGACTTTTCATTTTTGCACTTTTTATTTCATTTACTTTACCCCTGACTTGTCTTTGGGTTACACTTTTAGCTGTGCTGTGCTTTGCAATTTCTTTTCCTTTTCTTCATTTTTACAGTTTTGTCACTTTTTTTGACAAGTTGTTGCCTCACGCCACCTTGCATTATCGTTAACTTTTACAATGATATGTTTTACCCTCTACTACATACTTTTTGCTGTACAGCACCGCACTTTACATTTGACATTCCCTTTTACTTCATTTTTTTGCATACCTTTCATTTACCTTTACGTTACTTTGTACTGTGCGATACTTGACTTTATTTCATCTATACATTTATTCCAGACTGGTTACTTTAATCTTTATTTCACTTATATTATTATTTTGCATGTGATCAAGTAGTATTTGATGTTTTACTTGACTTTTTACAGTGTTGCCCTTCACATCAAATTGACATGAATTTTACTATAACGACTGCTGACTCTGCTTATTACTTTACAGTTTAATTTGTCGTTTTTGCTGTTCTGTACGTTACCTTTACTTTTTTTGAAAACAGATTTGGACTTGATCTTACTTTCATTTTACGGCGTACCCAAGTAGCACACTTGTGTTTTGTTTTTTTCCAACTTCTTGCCATTTAAATCCCGTATTGACAATAAAGTTTGCTAATAAACAACAGTCGAAAACGGATCAAAATGCTAATCATTGCAACAAAGCAACGATGTGACATAATGTTGGTCTTATCAGAATTAAACAGCTTTTCTCCTGCTTCTCTCATGGTTTGGAACATTTCGGAAGGGATGTTTGTTTTTCACGATGTGTTTCCAGTACAACTTGTCTAAAGTGCTATAAATGTTGTAAACATTTGTAGATGTTAATGCGTGCGCTCATGCACGCTTGTTTTGTTGAGGTGACTTTAGAAAAGTGAAAAGAGCCAAAGGATTTCTTTTGAAGTTTTTCCTTTTTTTTTCATCTTCAAGTCTGCTGCTATTCATAACTTTCTTTTATTGGCTTGACCGTTTTGCTCCAATTATCCCACTTCCTCCTCCTCCTCTTCCTCGTCCTTGTGTCGCCACACTGACATTGACTGTGTGTGAGCTGATGCCTTTATTGGCCCCAAAATGTCCCACGCTTTTTTTTTTTTTTCACACTGAGTCAGCATTTACACAAAAACACAAATGTTTGTGTACTCTACCCCAACTCATTATCAACAACATCACTTCTCGTTGCGTATACAGACATATACTGGATGTAATTATCCACTGTACACTGTATATACCGGTATATATACAGAACGCGTGTGTGTGTGTGTGCGCGTGTGTGCGATTTGGGGGTCCCGTATGATGTGGCGAGCATATCCGGTAAAGTGTGTAGGAGGACAAATGAGAGGGAGGGCGTGCAGTAGTCGGAAGTCAGAGCTGCTTTCCTCTCTCATTTACACGCTCCTTTCTTGGACTTCACGCACGCGCGCACCCCCACGCGTCTCTCGGCCTTCACACTCAAAGCGAATGACAGAAAAACGAGACTAGGGAAGCGAGAAGCCAAGCAAAATATGTGAAGAAAGAAGACACGTAAACAGTCAAGGAAGGCGTAACAGTAAATAAAGTGCAAAGTGAAGTGAAAAGTAAAGTAACAAATAGAGTCAAATGCACAGGACAATACACTGAAGTCAGAAGTCAAGTAAATAAAAAGAAGTACGGAAAACAGGAAAGTGAGATGTAAAGAGACATAAAGGAAAAAAAGGATGACAGTACATTCAAGTTAAGTAAATTCAAGTAAAACATAAATAAAAAGTCAAGTAAGACAGTAACGGGTAAAGTAAAAAAAAAGTCAAAATAAAGTGACATGTAAGTTCCTCAGCAAAGTGAAATGTCTAGGCCAGTACAGTGAATGAAATTCTAGTCAAGGAAGTAAGGAACTAAGTAAAGTCAAAATGATCAGAATTTGCGTCATAAGAAAAAAAAAAAGATGCAAAGTGACAAACACAACTGAAAGTGTCATTTGTAACTTACGGCATTTTCTTATTAGCACTGCTGAATGACTGTTTCCCAGAAAACACACAAACAATTCATTCTCACACAAGTCTGCCGTCTGCTCGAGTGTGGCTAATCGACACGCAGACAGACCACACGCATGCACGCACGTGCGCGCGCACGCACGGGACTTCCTTCCTGCCCGTCTGACTGAATTAGCAAAAACCTTCACTTTCAACACACTTTCACTTCGCCTTCCTGCAGGCAGACACCAAACCATCACAACAAAACAAAAGAACGCACACAGACAAAAAAAAAACCCATCATTGCAGTCACAGTAACAAAAATCATCCATCCATGTTCCTGTCCCCGTTAGAGTTAGCACCATTTAAATTATCCCCAAATGAAGTTCAGGCGTTCTCGTACGATTCCTCCTGACATCCTTTTTGCTTGAAGACTGTCAGCGACTTGGAACATTTGGAACATCATTCCCTCCATCTTGTCGAAGGCCCAAAAGCGATCCTCGCAAAAACATTTGCACATTCTTTCCCAATTGAATTGTACAGCTTTTTTTTTTTTTTTTTTTTTGAAAAAAGAAATCTTTTCTAAAGGGGAAGTAGAAATAAAAATAAAAAATTGTTATGCAAGGAAAAGCCTGCTAGAACATTTCAACTTTATTTGAGGTTAATCAGAAGCATTGTAAATGGTGGCAGGTGTGTGCTGCCTCCCAGTTCACATGAGTTGGAATGTGATTGGTTCATTCTGAACACAGCCACATTCCCAGGATGTAAGTCACTGGAACTAAGTAACTGTAGCTAAGTCAACCGTAACTAAGTAACTGTCGATGAGTAACAGCAGCTGTAACTGTACTGATGCATCTAAGCAATCGTAACAAAGAAACTGTGACTAATTAGACTTGGAGCTAAAGCAAGTAAGCAAGAAATGATCAGAAAAAGCCGACTAGAACACCTGAACTTTACTTGGGGTTGTTCAGAGGCACTTTCAACGGTGGCAGGTATGCAACATGCCTTTGAATGGGATTGGTTCAATCTGAACACAGCCACATTCCAGTGGTAGGAGGGTGTGCACATTATCGCTCTGGAAAAGATTTTTAAAATGTTTTTATTTTATTTTTTCATCCATTGAGTTGTGCAGGTTACACGTCACAGTAATGGTGGAAAATCTTTGAAATGATTTATTTTTGTCTCAGTTTTTCCTTTCCTATCACAGAAACCTGGCATTTGGACCGGGGTGTGTCGACTTTTTCTATCCATCGTGCATGTAAGACTTTGTTTCGACCGTGTCATCAACTGCGTTGTAATTGCGCACATCCTCTGTGCACTTGTAAGACTACCTAGAAATGATGAAAAAGATAAAACCCCGCTGATTAAAAGCGAAACCTGGCCTGCCTGGCTTGGAGAATGAGAAAGTGATGATGGTGGGAAACGAGAAGCCGCTGGACAGACGTAGCAAAATTCGGGAGAAAAGTGGAGAATTAACGAGAAGTTTAAATGATCTGATGAGGAAATGATTGGCAAACGCTGTGAAAAGTGAAAAGTGTTGAAAGCAAGTGAAGACACGGCGCAGTGTGCGTGCGTGTGCGTGTGTGAAATGTCGCAACAAGTAAAAGCAGTCCAAGAATCAAGTAAAATCAACAAAAACAACCATTTCAAATGTACATATATTTATTTACATTTTTGTCCATTCATTTAATATCCTAATATATTTATCTTCTTACAAAGACGGTCATGAAAAAACTTTTACCTAAACAATGTCAAAATGATCAGAATCAAATGAATAATCAATCAAAAAACATGTCAAAAACAGTCAAGAACAAATGAAGAACTAATCATAAACTTCAAAAACAGGCCCAAAACTTGTTATGAAGCAGGCAATAACACACCAACAACCAATCAAATAAGAGCAAAAAACAAAAACTGTGATAAACAAGTAAAAAAAATGAAAAAGCAGTCAAAAAACAAAGTCAAGGGACCAGTTTAAAAAACATGTTGAAAATGTGCAAAAACCAAGTCAAAACCAAGGTTAAAACAGTCAAGAACTAAGTGTAAAAACAGCTCCAAAAGTCCAAATCTTTGTCATAAACCACTCAAAACCCCACCGAGAGCCGACCAAAAACAAGGAAAGAATATTCCAAAAAAGTTCAAAACTGTTGTGACAAAAGAAGCAGTGGTAAACCAAGTCAAGCTTTAAAAAATGTTTCAAAATGACAAAAACCATGTCAAAAAAACCAGTCAAAACCAGACTGATAAATATTGACCCAAAAACAAAATCCTTGTCATGCAGTAGTCAAAAAACATATCAAGAACAAATAAGAAATAAAAAATAAAAACAATAAAAAGTCCCAAAATGAAAAAGTTGAAAGAAAAACAGTTTTCCATGTTTGTTTGTTTTTTTTTTTTTTTTTTTTTTTTTTTTTGGGGTGGGGGGCCTCGTTGACACAGACTTACAAAAAAACGGCGAGCGGCGTCGGGGAGTGGGCCCCCTCGCCGCCTATCGCGTGCGAAAAAGGAGGAAGTGCTTTTCGGGGGTGACGTTATTTGTCCCACAGACAAACTGAAATAACCTTCAGCTTGTATTTTTTGACGTTTTCTCTCAACCTAAAAAAGCAGAAGTGTGCGCCAAAAGATTTTGGTGAGTCACGCCGGCATGTCGCTCCTCTTTCTGTTGTTGTTGTTGCCAACGTGCTTAGCCGAATTTTGGCCAAAGTAGCGGCGGCCGCGCACACACACCAACAGGCATTCACATACCTTCGCACCTGTGGACTGAAGTCAACGTGCTAACATTTTTTTCACGCAAACACAGAACCTCACAGCTGTGAGGCAGACGTGCTAACCCCTAGCGCACTGTGCTACCGCTACGCTAAACAGTATGTACTGCTTTAGTAATGCTGACATTATGAGCTACTGGTGCAGCGCAAAAAATTAGCTAGCTAAGCTGAGCTCAAGGCTAACATCATAATCCCCCCCGTGGTGAGTCACTGCGCTAGGTTAGCTTTGGCTAATCTGTGCCGAACAAATCGGGAAAGCTTTCTGCAGCTGCTGTGTGTGCGTGGGGGTGCGCGTGTGTGTGTGAGATTGTTTGAGGAGCGTATTGGGAAATGATCAACGCAGATTAGCGACGCACGTCGGCTCGGCGTGACTCGTGGGAGTCATTTTCAGAGTTAATGTGCGTGCGCAGCGCTCGTCAGAGGCGGCGTGATGAAACACGGCAGGACTTTCCCGGGAATCTTTTGGACTCAAGCCAGTCGGCTTCTAAGGCTCTCCGGTCAACAGGTTGCTAAGCTAGTTCGCAATTCAGACTCCACCGTAAACAAGGGCTTACTTTTACGAGGCAAAATGTTGCCACTTAATATTGTCGGGCATCTGCCGATTGTCGCCTCGCTCATGTTTTGGAAGTCACGTGGGTCTTCAAGTTGACCACATTGCACATGCCGGACAGCAACGAGCCGCCACTTTCCGCCTCGGGCCCCCCTCGGCACCGCCGCCCACTCCCACGCACACGCCAAGTCCTGCCGTCCCAGACTGTTGCGGTGGGCACATTTGAGGCTTAGCAGCACTTTGAAGGCCGCTCTTGATGTGAAATGGCTGCCAGACAACACGAGCGGGAGACGGCTGACGGAGGACAGGACGTCTCGGAGCTCCTTTGCAGCCGGCTCGCCATTCCAAGCGCGCGCGCGTGCGTCCTGGGCCCACTGCTCAAATCAACTGTCTACATTTAAGAACTAAATCATTGTTTTTGACAGGATTCCGACTAAAAACGAGTGAAGTCATGTGCCAGTGCAGTAAGAGGATTACACTTTCTTGAAAACTATTTCTTGAAGGAAGAAAAACCGCGCATGTCTGCGACGTCATTATGCGCGTTTGTGTTCTTCCCGCAAGCCAGCAGAAGCAGAGCGAGCGCAAGACTGACTGAACTGGTTGATTAGGAAGCGAGAACTTGCGTCTTCATGAGTGTGTACTGATGTGCGTGCGACTTGCATGTTGCCCAACAGGGGTCCTCACCGTGGGCATCTGATGTGTGACCATTTTGTACCTCACAGGCCCGGGACAGGCCGGCAGGAAGTGTGAAGGGGCGGGAGTTACAGGAGGAATGCCCCCCCCCACACACACACTTCTCAGCACCTTTCCCCACCGCTCCCCCCCGTCTCTTGATAGCACCCTCACACCACTGCAGGGTGAAGAGGGGGCTGCAGGACCACCCAGAGAGACGCCAACATGGGGACGGACCAAAATTGGAAGGCTCAGATGCCAGATGAAAAAGCGGCCTTGATTTGGACGTGACAAAGGGAACGCTCAAAATTGGAGGTGGTGTGCTTTTGTTCCGTCAACGTCCCAGGTGTGAGGTCTGAGGCTCCGGGTTTGGACCGCAACTTTGTCCCGGGTGTTCTCTCGGTTCACATCCCGCAAGCACGCATGTTGCGGTGATGGATTTTGGACGTCAACTACCTCATTTTGCTACGGAATATCTTCCTCGCTGGGGACTCGGGCGGAGTGACACAGCGTCATGTCACCCACTCTTCCATGTTGTTCGGACTTTGGGTGTGTGTGTGTGTGTGTGTGTGTGTGTGGCTTGGACTGGAAAACACAACTGGGGGCCGGGATCATGGGCGGCAGGGAAAACTGATCGGAGCTGGAAAGAATCAGCGCGACGCAAATTAGAGACCAAGAGCGGAACCAAACTCTTGTTTCATGACAGACGGAGACAGACGGAGACCACACTCATGTCATGTGACCATCACTCACAATAGTCAAGGAAACCGCGCGCACACACACACGCGCGCGCGCACACACACAAGAAACCTCGTGTCACTTTTATTGTTGACCCAATGTGACACACAAATTACAGATGTCATGTTCAGCAAACATCAATAGGTCCCTTGACAGACTTCAGCGGTGCAAAAAGTTCACAATCAATATTTACTAAATCTTCTAACATGACAAAACGTAAACAATGGAAAGAGTGAGCGGAGAGGGATGCGGACTTGCAAACGCCTCGTAATGCAGTCATGTGCGCAGGGTGCCACAAACATGTTGCTCGGCAGTCAGTTTCGCCGTGACCAATCGATCAATGCTCATCGAGAGCTCGCGCTCTGGCCCTGTGAGGACCACGCTGTAAAAAAAATGTTTTAAACTAACTAACATGTATTTTGGGGCCTTGTTGGAAAAACGCTACAAATTTCATTCCTGGCATTCTTTGCGCAACAAAGCAAGCAAGTTGTTTTTACTTGAAGCCGGGGTTCCATAATATCGGTTCTGTAAACTCTTATTTCTTTGTTGTGAAATACAGGAAAGCCAATTTTCACAACTGCAAAACTTCAAACACGTAGTTGAAGTGCCCAACTTCGAATGTTATCGCTTTGTTGCCTCAAAATTTGGCGTTCATCCAACATTTTTGTTGTTGTTGTTTACAGTGTACTGATTGCGAAGGTCCTGGGCAGATTATCTTAGCGTGGCAACACATGGAAGCCGAAATCGGATTGGACGAAAAAACAAAACAAAACGCAGCGCGGCCAGGAGACAAAATGAAAACGCTCGACTTTTGGGAATCAATTAATAACACTGCTCAACAGACAATTTTAATCAGAGATGGCGTTATGTTCCCCTAAATGTGATTTCAATGATGATTTCCTTTTTTCCAATTAGATAAAGCTCATGAGATATTTTCCATTTTTTTGTTGAACTTTTGATCACCAAAAGGTTGCGCAATACGGATTTTATCACGTGGTGTCATTTCTAGCGAAGAGGTTTCAGAAAAAAACAAATTCTACCCGTTGCTGAGGCGAACCCTCAAGCCCGAGCGGCGAACGATTGCGAGTGTTTTCGAAGGCAGCGAATGTTGCGTTCACGTCAAAGTAGTCAACGTCGCAAAAAGGTTGGCCGGACGTTGGCCAGCAGCTTTTTGAAAAATTGTGGTTGAAAATTCCCAGAAAGGCCAGGCGAACGTTTGATAAACATTTGCGTCCTTGAACGAACCCAGACGCGAACTCGCATTTGCAAATGTTTGCCCCTCAGTGGGCTTTAAGTCATAAATGTGACTAACTATATTACTATATTAATCTCTATAATTATTATTAGTATTATCCTTATGAAAGCCTGAGGTACTAGAGAAAACACGAGAGCAGATTGGAATCAGCGCAAAAGAGTCATCTAGAAAAGTTCACTTGGAAGTCTGATTGAAAAAAATTGTAAAAAATGTGTTGACCAGTATGTGTTGACACATGAAGTGAAATTGGATAAAGGAAACATCCGAAGACCTTGGCAAGTTAGTAACCGATAGACACAAAGACAATGGAAAAAAGAGGCTGACTTAAGGCTACAAGGGTCTCTCAGGTCATCAGACTGTTGCCCGCGCGGCCCGATGGGACGTTGTGAGACGGCAGCGCGGACAGACGGACGGACATGTGGAAGTAACGGTGCGGACGCATTCAGGGGACTTTCCGCCGCTCGCCCACCCCCCGAGTAAGGACGGCAGTCAGCTGAGTCAGCGGGTCGCGGTTGTTGACGCAGCCCCACGTGAAAGCAACAAACGCAGCGGCCTTCTCAAATAGCAGCCGGCCTTTCCATTCTCCAGCGTCCTGCAACGGTGGCGTCCCCAACGCTTTTTCTACGGACAGCGTCACGCGAGCCGGAACGTCTCCAAGTCGAGTGACAGGCGGCGGCGCTCGGCCCCCGCGTCGCCTGCTAACGACGGGCGCGTGTCACGCTGACATGACAACGTCTTGGTCGCATTAAGGCGACAAGGCGAGGAATGTTTGTCCCGTGCGAGCTGCTCGCAAATGAAAGCGCCGAGACGGAATGTCAGAGAGTGAAAACAGGCACACAAACCGCCATTGTTCCCCAAATGAAAGGCAACATCAGTGAGGCTTTCTTTCCTCGCGGGACACCAAAGTGGCGGCGCGGACGCCCTCCTAGCTCATGTCTTCCGGAGGAGCCTTTGTCGCGCCATTGGCTCTTTGATCACGCGTTCAAGTCTACTCCTTCGCCACGCCAATTTTGAGGTCTCCCACAAGTGTACCGGGGACATGCCAGTAGTGCGCAGCACTCATCATGAGTCATGATCATTCGACACTGAGCTGGTTGAGCATTCGTCGTTCTCCTTGGTCTACCGCGTAAAAATTCATGACCCGGAGCGCTCTTAAGGCCTCCACTCACCAAATCGGCCGTCGTGGACAACTGTCGCGTCGGACCAGAAGTCGGCATGTCAGAGCGGGAAATGAAGAATGAAGAATGAAACCGAAGAAGACAGCACCAAAGCCGACGGAGACGCCTAACTACTCTGGACCTTCTGCGCATGCGTGAGAAGTAGTACCCCCCTCCCGCTTCCGTGCCACGAGAGTTTGCAGATTTACCAAACAATTCCGAACGGTTTCCGTACGAAAATAAACTCAAGTATAAAAATGAATCCTACCTGGTATAACCAGCTGTGTCTCAATGGCTGCCTTGCATCACTCGATCGGCGTTCCAATTTTTCTTGCACACTTTTGTCCAGCCAGCCATTATGTCCACAAAGTTGTGAAAAGTGAGCCAATGATTTCATTCTTGAGGAAAAACCTTCGATTTTCACCGTTTGTCCGCATTCGTCACGTCCCGTTTTTGTCCAGCGCCCTGATTCGCTAGCTAACAGCCAATCACAGTGATTGTTTGTCCCGACAGCCTGACCGACCCGATTCTCCATGTTGAATCGGCCAAACACGCCCACCCAGGCGCCCCGGCAACGGCTCCGACTTCACGACGTTGCCCGGCACACCAAACGGACGGCTCGTACCGACTTTCCGATGGCCGACGCCGGATTGGTATGTCGAGGCCTTTGGGCCCTATTTTCGTCGAACTGGGCGCATGGGTGGAGTTTTCTTTGTTCTGGTATTTTCGTTAGCGTTGTAGTAAAGACCACACCAACCGAGACCAAGACATTATCGAGACCGAGACAAGACTAAGGCAAAACTCAACAACTCAACAAATCTCAGCATGACTAGTACTACAAGTGCAAGGCTCGAAAGGCCTTTCCATAAAGCCTCACATGATAGCATTAAGCTAGCTAACCTTCGCGCACATGAAATGATGCGGTCTGTTTGAAGAATGTTTACATTTATGCGTCAACGTTTCATTCTCCTTTGTTTGAGGTGTCACTTGAAAACTGCAAAGTCGACTGGGAGTGGAAAAAATCCAGGTTGATTTAAGGACGCTTTGCTTCTTATTTGGAAGACTGTGCGAGCGAGTTTTCCTTTTGTTTCCGCTAAGTGGTGTTGTGCAATCGGTCTGTCATTTCTCAACAGCGAGAGAGTGCGAACAGGAATATTTTTTAAATTGTGTTTCAATAAGTTTACGTGCGACTTTGGGCGGCGACAATTGTTTTCAGCACAATAGGCTTGGGGAAAATGAATGCCAACTCTGAAACGGCACATCCTTATCACCCAAATTCTAATTTAGGAATTCTGAGCTTGTCATTCAGCAATGAGTGGGGCGCGGCAACTTTTGATCGTATCTGCCTGAGGGTGACTCACGCTGAGGCGCCGCGCTCGACTAAATGGGAGGCTGAATTAAGCGTGATTAGCGCCCGGCAAAACTGACGTTGGCTAACAGGCTTTGGCGGCCAAAGGTGAGGCGGGGTTGCGGGCGGGGTTTCCAGACGGTGCGGCAGCCAACTCGATGCGACGCGTTTTATCCTGGTCTGACTCGGCTCGGGGACGACGAAAAATGCGTATGCATTAACTACATCGCTTTACTGACGCCAAGTGGTGGAAGCAAGTACTTGCTTCATGGCACAAATGAGCTCTGATTTGGCAATCATGTCATGTCATCTTCCAAACCGCTTATCCTATATATAGGGTCGCGGGGAGTTGCTGGAGCCTATCCCAGCCGTCTATGGGCGAAGGCAGACTACACCCCGAACTGGTCGCCAGCCAGTCGCAGGGCACACATAGACACTGTCACTGAGCGGGAATCGATCCCACGCTGCCCGCACACAACTCAGGCGTGTGTACCACTACACTATCAGCGGACCTATTGATTTGGCAATCACAAAGGCTTATTTCCATAGTCCTTGTTAATTCCAAGGTTGACGACACGTTACCAAAACCACTTCAATGAATAACAATTTCATACCGCTTGATATGTTTGCAATAGAGGGAACTTGATAGCCCAAAATTAAAGGTATGCGTGGGAGTTTGGGCGTATGGGTGTGTGAGATGTCATGCGAGCGAATGAACAATTCCTCATGGGCGTGATGTGATGTCTGTCAGAGGCTACACAACCAAAATAAATCCAAATTGTAGGAATTATTATTATTCAACTGGGCCGGGTACACAAAAGTTGGGACATATGCCAGACAGAGGACTCAATGACAATTATTACGTAAAGCCGACATTTTAAGGTGACTCATCACCACGTACACACAATGAAAACATTTTCAACATTGTCACACTTGAGCAGTTTCCATTTGTCGAGCCGAAATGCGTCTAATTTGGTGGTAACTTTATAAAATCTGTCAGATGAGTTCATCCTTGAAGGACTCCTAAAAAACAGCCATAATGAGCCTAAAATGGATGCTTCAAAGAGAATCGGCAGACTCCCTCCCTGTGTCTTTTCCCGAATGACTTGGAATACTTTTTGGCGGGTCTACTCCAAATAGACGTATCTACTCAATTTAGTGTTGCGGAGTCAAAGTGGCTCCAGGCGCTTCCGTTTCAAAAAGTTGAGTGATTCGAGTTTTGTGTTGGAAGGCAATTCGACTTCAATGCCATGCTCGGCCCAAAGGTAATGACAAAATGGCCTATTTTGGCGTTATGTTTTTCAAATTTAGGAGCCAAAAGTTCTAGAACAAGCTTGTCTTTCAGGACGCTTGGAAATGGCCCCAATGACCAGTAAATCATTTTTTAGAAGTGGCCCCATGTGACCTTTTTGTGGGTCTACTCGTGATGAACACGTCTACCAAATTTCAAGTGAAACTGGCGTTGGCAGCTGAAGTATTTTAAAACTACAGTTGGGCGTCCCATCGCCAATTTATGCTAAAATGGCCACGTCAAAACAAAATGGCTGACTTACTGTGTCTACAGTCACGGCTTCTTCCACGTTTTTTGGGGGTGGGTCGATTTGCAATAGGCATGTTAACTAAATTTCTTGTTGACAAGTGAACCTGGCGGCAAAACTGTTTTTAAAATATGTTGGGCGTACCTTAGCCAATCCAGACAAAAAAACAAAAAAGGTTTTGGCTTGTTGAGAAATTTTTGTTGGTCTACATATGATAGATATCAGACACCAAATTTCATGGAAGCAGCTTGCAGCTCTGGATTTTCAAAAGCATAAAAAAAACAAAAAAGGTTTTGGCTTGTTGAGAAATTTTTGTTGGTCTACTTATGATAGATATCAGACGCCAAATTTCATGGAAGCCGCTTGCAGCTTTGGATTTTCAAAAGCATAAAAAAAAAAAAAAAAACGTCAAAGACTATCATCATCAAAAAATTCCAAATCGATGCTCGGACCATAACAAAGCTGTCATGGCACCACCATGACATCACATTTTGACCGCTTTAAGTCCGACTTTCCTTTCAATTCCAAAAGTCCATTTTTGGCATCAAATCTTGACAGCCGCCAACCCAACTTCTCCAGTCCTTTCGTCTTTTGCTGGACATTTGATGGTGGTGTCTGTCCCGAAGCTGGTGGACACACACAAATGGACGCTCTTGTGAAAAACACGCTCACACGCACGCACGCACGCACGGAAGCACACACGGACACACACAATCTTCAAAGCATCCTGACTACAGGGCAGACTGCAAGGAGACTTGAAGTACAGTTTACCTTCAGCGCCACTGACTGATCAGCTTCCTTTGCACTCACGCCACCGGAACACACACTCGCAAACACACGCACTTACACGCACACACAGTGGAACACACAATGTCAGCCTCACAAGTGATGTCACTCTAAAATCATCCTCAGGCCCGAAGCCTGAAAGTGTCAGTGAGGCTTCAATGAACTTAAAACGCTTGCTTCCTCGAGTTGTCAAGACAATGATGAAGGTGATGATGATGATGACGTCATCGCTGGATCAAAAAAAATTGTGTAAAAAAAATGAAACAAGAAAAACACCTAACCATGCCTTATCAAGTCTTTTCCTCTTCTTGCCGCTGCTCCATCGCAAGTGTTATTCCAGTTTTCACACCATTTGCATTTCGTTTCGTTTGTGTGTGTGATCCGACACCACGTTTTCGTTACGTGTCGTGAACAGGAAAAATACTGGTACAACATGTAACCCTAAACCTTTGAAGCGTGAGTGAGCATCGCCTTGCTTTGCCATCTCTGAGGAAGACGCTGCTTCTTCATCATCATCATCATCATCAGCAGCAGCAGCAGCAGCGGCGGGCATGGCAGACATGTGAAAATCAGACAGGAAGTTAGGAGGGAAAACAACACGAGAGCAGCGGGACTTTGGTCATGTGACCACAAGATGGTGCGTGATGCCACATGGCGCACACACACACACACACACACGCACACACACAGGAAGTTGACCAACAACTGTTTATGCAATTGTTTAACTAGTGACAGTGCCACTGTTAACATAGCATCTATCTATCTATCTGTCTATCTATCAATGTGACTAGCTAGCTAGCTAGCTAGCTATGTGACTAGCTAGCTAGATTGCTGATATCTCTCTAGCTATCTATCTAGCTTTGTGACTAGCTAGCTAGATTGCTAGCTAGGTAGCTAGCTATTCAATAAGGAAATCAACTCCCAATGTGGACATCCATAATTGCATTAGCCAAGTTCACCGTGATGACGATGACATCCAAGCGTGGACCACTTTCCTTCTTAGCGACCGCGCTTAATGCCAATTGCGAGCATAAAAGCAACCAGCGGGGGCCTTGTCCACTTGTGCCTCCCGTAAATGGTGTGCGATGTTAGATGTGACAAGTGAAACACTAGTGTACAACATTGTCACCTGACAGACATCTGACATGTGACTCACTACATCGCTTTTACCTGACAGATGTGTGTTATGTGAAAGGAGAGTGAGTGAGCCAGGAATTTTGAACTGATTGACATGATACACAACGTACGACAATATTTTGACCTCAATGAAGTGTGAAACACCGCAAGATTTTTTTACCTGACTTTCATATGCAACAAAGTACAACAGTTTCCCCCGATTGTTGTCCGAAGTTTCATACACTACTGCGTTTTCACCAGACTGACATGTGATTCACGTGACTCACTAGCACACACACAAATGCACGCACACATACAGACAAACACCCGCGCTTGCAGCTTTCAAGTCCATTTTCAGGCAGCCTTGACCGTCAAAGCCATGAATCCTTTTCACTGTGCATATTTCCTGTTTACGCTCACAAACAACGAGGTCAGTAAACACAACACGGCTTCCTGGTGGCCAAGGGGACCCCCTCAGCCCCGCCCTCGAACTTCGCAAAGGCTCCCGAAGTGGTCTTGATGAAAACGTAACCGCGTTGGCGATGCGTTCAGGTGCCAAAAGGCAAAAACAAAACGGACGATGAAACAACCCAAAAAGATTGTCAGTTATCGGGCAGCACGTAGGCGGCAATTAGTGTGAGGATGTTTGTGTGTCTGCAGGATCTTCCAGCGACAAAACATGAAAACCACAACAGAAACGCTAAGTGACTGTCTCCTCTCCTGTTATTTATAGGACTGTTTATTAGGCACACACACGCACACCACGCAAGAGCGTGCGTATGCGTTGGACTGCCATATGTGTCGCAAATTGATTGGCATGCATTGGCCCGAATGACATCCTGGCCCCAGCCACGAGCGCCGTGGCCCTTCAAGGTCCCCTTGTTGGCTGTCATACGCGTTGTCCGACATGTGTGCCGTGTGAGCAAACGCAAGCTGCTGTGTGTGTGTGTGCGCGTCCCCCGGCGTGGAAATGAGGCGACCAATCATTTCCCAACATTGTGAGCTTTGGACTTTCACGTGCAGAGTGTGAGAACAGTGCGACACTTGCGCAACACAATGCGTCCATTCTTTTGTGCGCGCAAGTGCCACATCCTTCCTCGGGTTTTTCCGACAGCGGCTTGTTTTCATCAATGAATCCAGCACCTGCGCTACTGCACAAAGACACACGCACTCACACGCAAAGTAGTCACAGAGTCAAAAAAAAACAACAACAAAAAAAAAAACGCGTTGTACATGTGTGTCATCGCTTGACAACGGCGTAGTGCTTCACATAACAGATGCCGGTCAGGTGCAAATGGAGTGTGCACGGGTTTTTGTATGTGACACTACAAATGTGTGTCACATGAAACACGCTAGTGTGTCACATAGCCTGACATCAATCAAGTGAAAATGTTGCAGCGTTTCGCATAGCAGATGTTGGTCCGGTGAAAATGTCCCGTGTTATGCAACACATTTGAGTGTGTGGCGCTATAAAATGTTGTTGAGTGCCACATATCAGACATCAACCAAGTTCAAATGTTGTAGTGGTTGTTGCAGCACTGCTATCACGTCAGTCCGAAAGTGTTGTAGTGTGTGACATAACTGACAAAAATGTAATATTTCGCGGAGCACAATTCAGTCGGATGCAAATGTAGTCTTTTGTAGATCACATGCCAGTCGGGTGAAAATGCGGTAGTATGTCATGTCGCACATCAGTCGGGTGAGGTGACAATATAGCGTTTCACATGTCACGACTCAATCATGTGAAAATGTGGTCAAGCCATACAACGCAGGTTTTAGTGTGTGACACTACTGATGTCCGTCACATGAAAAATGCTAGTGTGTCACGTATCCGACATTAATCAAGTGAAAATGTTGTAGCGTTTCACAAAACAGATGTTGCTCCAGTGAAAATGTTGCGCGTTACAGACGGCGGTCACATAAAATCGTTGTAGCTCGTCACGCGTCAGACGTCAAGTGAAAACGCTGTAGCCTTTCACATAGTTGTGATGTTAGTTAGTTGGGTGAAGTGTCTCAAACATCACAGATGCACATTTGAAATAATATGAAGCATTTTGACGTCAGTCAAGTTAAAATCTAGTGTTTCACACGTCATATATTGTAGTGTGTCACATATCACACAGGTTAAAATGTTGCAGTGGCTCACGTAACGGTCGTCAATTGGGAAGACATGACTGATTACTGCTTTCACACCAGTCTGAAAGTGTTGTAGTGTGTGACGTAACAGACAAAAAGTCACTCGGATGAAAATGGCGTCTTTTGGGTATCACATGACAGTCGGGGAACAACGAGGCCGTATGTCGTGTCTCGCATCAATCGGGTGACAACGTGGTGTTTCACACCAATCTTCCTCCGACGTGTCACGTATCAGATGACAGTCGGGTGAAAAGCAAATGCTTCACCAAGCACGTCCGTGCGGGAAAATGTTGTGCGTCGCATATGGCGCCAAACACACAAGAGACACTCTGATGAAAATGTAGTTTGTGCGCATATCAGATGGCAGTCAGGTGCCAATGTGGCCGTTTGTGGGTCATGTGAAAGTCTTTCATGGCGCTGCCGTACGTGTGTGTGTGTATGTGTGTGCGTGTCCAAAACAAAACACTATGTCAACGACACTCTTAAATCCAATTTGTGTGTGGGTGGATGTTGTTCATTTGTTCATATGTTTGAGCATAGTTGTTGTCTGTTTTGGGCATATGGAGAGTGTGTGTGAGCGTGTGTGTGAGTTTGTGTTAGTGTGTCAGTGATCTGAGAATAACTCTGGAACAGGAAGTCTAAATCCAGCCGAGACTAGGAAGAAAAGTGTGTGAGAGGAACAAACAAATCAGGAAATCCTCCATCCAACCCCCCTTACACATCACACAGTTTCACACACACACACACAGTCACGGAAATGCAGCCGGTGGGGCTATCAGTCTGTTTCCACACACTTTTACTGAGCCTTCATTGCAGTTTGGTGTTATTGTGCCTCGAGATACGAGTGAGACGTTTTTGGCTTTGACTTGCGAGTGCATACTTGAGATACGAGTGTTTGCATGGGTGTCGAGAACTCATCTCACAATAAGCAGCACTTTGGCAAAGGATGAATCGTTTAGCTAAAAAAAAAAAAAAAGAGGCTTCAAGCTGTTTAACGCTTGTTGACATTTACTGTCAAAAACTAAACATCAAATTAAAAGAATTATATACATTGTGTGTATAAAACAAGCAAACAAGAGCCCGAAGGAAGGGCTAAGCTTAGCTTAATGCTAACATATAATGGAATACGCCAATGACATGTTCACGGTAAGCATTTGCAGTTTTGGAACCCTTTCTGAGATTTGAACACAAGTTGACTGAGTCAATGGGAATAGTCCAAATAGACAAACATTAAATTTGCATTAAAATATTATGCAACAACACTTTTACAATTATATATTTGGAGTAATTCTATATCTTTGCTACTGTAACAATGAAAATTTCCCCACTGTGGGATCAATAAAGGCATTCTTATCTTATCTTCTTATCTTCTTAATTATGCTATTAAAAAGTACAATATTACATTTAAAAAAAAAAACATGACAAAAAATTGGGTTGGGCTTTTTTGGAGGTATTTCAAATCTTTTTGGATGCAACAGTGACACGTACGACATCAGTAGCAGTTCACAATCAATATGTAGCTCATCAAATGACAAACCTATGAAAAAAAAAAAAGTCATATGCATCACAGCCCTCTGATCCATTCAAATCCATTCATGTGTGCAGCTTGTTTTGAAAAGTTTTGCTCCGACCGACCAATCAGAAAATGCTCAGGGGGAATTTGAAATCTGATTGGTGAAAGAAACACTGCCAGAGCCAATACCAAGTTCCATTGGCACAGCTGATTCTCAAGGCACATAAGAGTGACATGGCAACAGGTAGAGGCTGAAATCTGATCGGACCAAAAAAAAAAAAAAAAAAAAAATCGAACCTCCACTTATTTGTCGTGGAAGCAGTGCAGCCAAGAGAAACGCTACGGAATGAAGAGAATCATTTCATCGAAAAAAAATATTAGAATTTCGCTTGTAAATGTAGGTCAGTACTTCGTCGGGTACAACATCGCGCACACACTCACACATCTACTCACACGTCTGCGCACACACTTCCTCCTAGGAAAAAAAGAATCCTACTTCCTCATCCTCTGAACGAGTGTGTGCGTGCGTGCGTGCGTGCGCGCGTGTGTGCGCGTGTGTGAGGAAGCAGGTTCTCAGGCCCGCCGGTACTTCCTCCTCTTCTTCTTCTTCTTCTTCTTCTTCTTCTTCGCCTTGTTCTTCTTTTGTCGTTTGTTCCAGAGCGCAGCTGCCGAGCAGGCAGGAAACAGATGCTCACAGCATCGTTCTTCCATGATTTCTCCCCCCACCACCTCCCTCCTTTTCCCCCTTCATTCTCTCCTCTTCCTCCTTTTCTCGCCATCTTTCTCCCTTTTGTTCCGTTGGAAGACAAAACTTGCGTTTCCCCCTCTTTCCGGCCGCCTTTCTGTTGTGCACTTCTTCTGGGCTTTGGATGTTAACTCAGGGGTTCCTAATATAGTGACAAGGTCAGACTAAATAAGTGAAGGGGAAGAATATAAGTTGAGCGTCAACGTGATGCTTAGTCAACGGAAGAAAAGCCATGTGGTCAATGTGTAGCTGTGGAACAGAGTATGTCCCCGCCTAGTGGTCAAAACGGTAACGTATTATTATTATTATTATTATTATTATTATCATTGTTATTGTTATTATTATTATTATTATCAGCTCTTGTCCTACAGAAGCCATTTTTTCCGATGTTTTTTGATAGCTTGAAACTCATAAAAAGTAGGCTTTACAAAAAAATAAAAAATAAAAAAAGCTCCTGCAACATGACGGAAAAGCATATATGGGCCAAATTTGGATAATTTTTCTAAGTTTACTAGCCTTTAACCAAACAAGCGGTGTTTCGTTTTAAACTGATAAAAAAAAAATTAAAAAAAATCAGGTATTACCCAATTTGGTTTAATTTGCCAGAATAAGAAATTAATAAATAAAAAGCATATAATGCAAGTCGTCCCTCATCAATATATATATTTTTTTATGTTCAACAAATAAGCAAAGTATGTAATCATAATAATGTTTATGCATGCATTACAAAATTTTGAAAAGAAAGCTTGTGTCGCCAAATTTGGATAATTTTTTGACAGAAAAATGAGTCTGCATGGCCAAACTAATTTCCCTTTCTTTTTCGTTTAAAAAATATGGACCATTTATTCTATTGATATTGTTTCACATTCACCCCCCAAAATAATAAATAAATAAACTGCTGACTGCAAAGCGAATTGCCCCTCGGGGAAATTACCTTGACCTTGATAAATAAATAAATAAATAAATCGCCTCGTTGTTTCCAGCCAAAAAAAGCATGAAATGTTAAGTTTGTCTTTTTTTTTTTTTCAAATGTCACATCTCTCTCCAGAGACTGTCCATCCATCCATTATCTGTACCGCTTCTCCTCACAAGGGTCGCGGGGCGTGCTGGAGCCTATCCCAGCTGTCTTTGGGCAGTAGGCGGGGGACACCCTGAACTGGTTGCCAGCCAATCGCAGGGCATCTCCAGAGACTGTTTTTGCTGCATCAGAGCTGCAGCAGTTAGCTCCAGCTGCCATTTATTTGCCTGTGCCTTTAACACGGCAACACGGTGACAACTGCTTTCAACGCAACAGAAAACAACATAGCGAATATTAAAAGTTGACGTCCCTGTCCTGGCTTTTCCACTAACCCCTTTCACACAGTCGTCCTCTCCTATATCGACCACATGAGGACAAAAAGACTTTCCACCGATACTTGGCAAACCTTGGAAGCGCGTGGAGGTCATCGGCGATTGGCCGGAGCTGTCAGGAGGCCCCGCCCCCTTTATCGCTGGCGTTTTCAACGGCGCGGTGGCCGGGTCACGGCCGGGTCACCTCACAGGCCTCAACGACTTCCTCCCATCCCAATAAAGACGAGACGTGTGGTGATGAATGAGAGCGCGCCGTCCGATGACCAGCAGGTAACCCCGAACGCGGGAAAGATGAGGATGGAGATGACAAATGTGAAAAATTACTCATTGCGTGCTTTTCGATTTCATTGCACAAAAAAGCTTCTCCCAGCAAAACTTAAAAACAAAAAAAAAATGGGAGTATTTGAGCATTTATCTCCAACTTTTGTTTAGTTTTGCTTTCATAATTAGCCAGGATCCAATGATTTTGAATTAAATTGTTGTTTTAATGTGAAAAAACATGCATCCCCAATATTTAGAATTTGTTTTTCAAATTTCTTTAAAATAATTTTTCATTAATATTATAAAAAAAAATGCATTGACATGATTTTATGTTTAGTGGCTTTTATTCGAAAAATCTCAAGTTTTGTATATTTTTACTTTGCAAACATGCATCACATAATTTATATATTTTGGTTTTGTATGAAAAAGATATATTTTTATGTATATGTAACATTTTTCACATACTTCTTTTTAATCTGAAAATGCACGTATGTCCAAAGTTTTGGTTAGCATTAGGAAAAAAACAAGGAACTCCAAGTGTTTTAATATGTATCCAAAATACGGCCTGTACCACCATTTTATTTGGATGTATTTGCATTTTATCCCCAAAAGTTTGTTTCACTCAACTGGTAGAGTGTGAGTGCATGCGTGTGCACGATTGGTGTGTGAGCGCGTGTGTGTGTCTCAAGATGCTCGATGGATTTGTACTGTTGAAAACTGACACGTATGTACTTCCCATTACAAATTTCAGCACGCGCATGTGCAAAGACATCTTTTAAGATTTTATGATCGCAAATGAGACTTGCTTTCATTTGACACTATGGAGGAAGATGAGGCCGATGAGAGGGTGCGACTTTGAGTGACAGGCGGCGTAATGTGGCGCCCGCTTAGCCTCCGTGTCCCCTCGTCAACTTCCCCTGCCCGGATCCCCTTTCTGGGGGTCACAGTTCACCCATTAGGATGCCACTCGGTGCCTGATAATGCATACGCTCCATGTGTGTGTCTTGTAAGTGTGTGTGTGTGTGTGAAGGGGGGGTGGCATGTGTGTGTGTGTGTGTGGGTTCGAACCCATGCACTGTCAGCAGGGGTTGAGAGGCCTGACAGCCACCATCAGTC
Source organism: Filicampus tigris (assembly GCF_054856515.1). NCBI lineage: Eukaryota > Metazoa > Chordata > Actinopteri > Syngnathiformes > Syngnathidae > Filicampus > Filicampus tigris. Next base: position 1,525,228 of record NC_141224.1, on the reverse strand, counting down.
TTTGCCCGCACGCACACACATGCGCATACACAATTACACACACGCCCGCACGCGCACACACACTTTGTGGAGCCTCAGGGGCTTGGTTGTCCTCACGTTGGCCCGTCCTGGCAGCGGTCGCGCTGATGACAGAGAAGTGAGGCTGCTCAGTTTCATTCAAACACTCAATCAATCATTTCATCTCTACTCAATGTAAATACATTTCATCTCAGGGTCACAATAGCTTCGGATTTGTTTGATAGTTTTAATTCGTCTGGACTTTGATTTATGTATTTATTTGAATTCAGATTGTTTGAATTTGTTTTTAGAGCAAGTTTGTTCGTTTTTGTTGGTTTTTATGTATTTATTTATGTTGGGGTGGGGGGGGGACGCTTTTGTTTTGCTTTAGTTTGTATTAGTTACATTTATTTATTTGAAATGTATGGCGTATTTGTCAGGTTAGTTCTTCTCGTACTCATGTGGATGCTCTTTGGCTAAATTCTCAAGTCCTTTCGTGGGTTCATTTGTTGTGTCTTCTTGCTCCGGCTCATCTTTGTCTCAAATCCTTCTCAATGTTTGTTTCAAACAGGATTTGCCGCAATACGTTTGACACTTTGATGAGCCTTGAAGTGAACATACATTGGACGTGCGTCCGGGTCACAGTGTGCCGTCATACCCTCGACGTCAAAGACTTGCTCAAAGTGGAAATCGTAAAGGTGAGCGATGTTGAAGTGACGAAAACGCACGCTTTGAAGCCTTTCTGGTGTCCTGGCGTCTGTCAAGTCTGTCGCTGTGCTTTTTTTCTTTCATGACACACACGTACTTCTGCGATTCATAACGCATACTTTGTGATGCACAAACATCGTTAAATCCTAACAATAATAATAATAATAATAATAAATGTTGGAATGTTTGTCCCACTGAAAGTTGCCATGAGAATCAAGGGCCCATCCCAACTCACTGTAAACAGTTGGCAAACAGAGGATATTTTCATGATCAAATGGTGCACCGCTACCCTCTGCTCAAGGTTTGGCTCATGATGGTCATCATAAGGTAAGCTCATCATTGCCACGCCTCAAAGTGCTTGCAATTTAAAGGGCCAGCGCATCACACTCAATGAAAAACATCAAAAAACCTAACTTGATTTTGCCGTTGAATGTTTTGATTGGAAAGACTTCATTATTGGCGTTAAATGAGTCAATTAGCATTTTGTTTCCGTGCATCAAGTAAGCGGTTGAACATGATTTTGGGGTGGCTGCGTGTGCGCAACAATGTATGACAGCATTTTTTTTTTTTGCTATTTTGGAGTCGTGACAACCGACCGACAAAAACCGCACACGGGCAGGCAGTTATCATTAGCCTCACGCGGGCGGCCCAGCCCCAACCACAGATATCTCGCTTTTTCTCACGCAAGATCAGAGCGAGAGAGCAACAAGGTCAACTTTCTTATCCTCGCACTAAAACGAAACGTTTTTGTTTTTTTTTGTGGTTACATAAATACAGTTTTGAAGCGCAAAGGCCAACTCTACTGTGAAGGCGTGTGTCAGTGGCTCTTATGTTGATGATTTTGACGGACGGATGGAGGTTCTCTTGGCGAAGGACTCCAGCTGCCGGCTGAGGAAACAGGAAGGAGGTTGAAGTCTGCGATAAGAAGTCAATGTTGTCTTACGCTCGGGATTAGCGTTCACCCCTCAGGGGAAGGTTAATGGTCCACACCGGCCGGCCGCATTCCGACGAGGCGGACTTTGACGCAGCCTCACCTGTGTTTGGAGTTGCTGCGGTTTTTCGCCGTCCTGCGAGGGGGATTTGCGTTTGGGCGGAGAGCAAACGGGACCCTCGGATAAGGAAGGCGCGAGGTAAACATTGACCCGAGCGCTATCGCACGCTTGTCCGCGTCCCATCTTTCACGGCGAGGCGAAAACTGTGCAAACAGCTCGGATGCGCTGATAACTCTTTTTCACGCGGCGCAGTATCGTCTGATAACGGCCACAGCCCTCCAGGCCCGACTCGTTTTGGTATTCTTACACACCGTTTTTTCTTTCCAACAAAGTAAAAGATTGTATCAATATTGTGATGATAAAGTCACAACACATAAAACATTTCAAGGAGACAGTATCTTTTCACAATTTGAAAAGGAAGCAGCGTGTGGCGTTAGCCGGTTTGCATGCCTGCAATCGTTCGTTACCATGACGACCGGGGGCAAAGCCTCAATCTTGTGACTTGAGCGGCTTCTACTTGCGGAAGCAGGGCCCAGAATGTGAATAAAAATGGGAGCGCCCGTAAAGACAAAAACACATTTTCACAGGTGTAGGCAGCACTTCATACACTTCATGTCATATGCTTCCCAATGAGTGTAGAAGATCTGTCGGTATGGCGCATGCAGTGGACAGATCACCAAATGAAAACACCAACACCTCCTACAGCATCACAACTTCAAATTGTGATAAACAGAAGCTAATGCAAGTTTTTGCATCCAAGCAAACTCTACGCAACTCTGCTCACACTGTTGGCTGCCACGCGAAAGTAGCTCTTGATCTTCACCCAGCCTATCCTCCACGTTATGGGCAGAGAAACTAAGTATGGGGTGGTCAGTTTCTAAATAGCTGCACTGTAATGTCACAAATTCACCTTTGTGTGCGCGCCGAATTTTGTTAAAAAATGTTTGCGGGAATCAAAGTCAGCGTTTGGTGTTTCCAAAACAACTTTAACAAGAAAATAAGTTTGAAATGTGCCGCAAATCGCTGCCACCAAGACCCGCTGCGTTGCCGTTAACGTCATTATCTGGTCTTTGTGCGCACTTTGCAGCGACATCCTGTCCGCGTCATCACTGTGCTGTGGTTGCTGTGTTTGGCGTGTGAGCCTGCCGCCATGTTGGCAAACAGACGAAGGGACACACTGGACATCACCTGGATGCCGAATACAGAGCAAAGAACTTTGCTTCTTGGTAAACTGTGTGTGTGCAAAACTCTACCAGGTCATCTTGAAGTCTTTGTCGCCATCTGCTGGTCAGTTGATGTACTTCTCTACCATCTTCATTCACCGTTACACTCCTAATATATTTCTCATGCTTTTCCACTCGTTTTTTGTCCTCCTCATAGGCAGTTTTGAGTTCAGGAGAAGCACAGCCGCATAGACAGTTTCAACATCTTTATGATTAGGATGCAGAAAACACAGACAAACAATTTCCTTGGGTTTCAATTCTTGCAGGAGCCTTCAAAGAATTCATTACAGGCCACGGTGAGCGCCGCCACCAGAACCACAAATTCCTGAAAGTCGAGTTGCTGGTCACCGTTCTCGTCCAGGTCAGTCATGATCTTGTCCACGGCGGACGCGTCGCTGCAGCCCTGAAAAAACACATGAGACAAAACACTGTCCTAAAAGTACAACATTTGCATTGGGGAGGGGGGGTTAAAGTAGACATTTCAACTCCGCTGTGGGTAAAAATGAAACTTTCTAATTTTACCGTCAATCACATACAACAATATCTTGGCCCAACTACAGATACCTGAAAATTTTACTTCAGTAGAGTAATTAAGAATTTGTATTTGGTTGCTTCCTACCACCACAGAATATAAACAGCTGATGAGTCTGATTGGGGGAGAGAAAAACAACCCCCCCCCCCCCCCCCAAAAAAAAAAAAAAATACGTTGTCACTTACGGCCATGAAGTCAGTGAGCTCCTCCTGCAGGAGCGTCTTGAGCTCGGCTTTGCTCAGCTTGTGTTTGTCGCCCTCTTTGGACGAGTACGAGTGGAAGATGGTGATGAGGCCCTCGATGGCCTTTTCCAGCTGACGGCTCATTTTCTCAACACGCTCCGTACCTGCAACACACAAACAGGAAGAGAGGACGGGCAGGGTGGGGGGGGGGGGGACTGTCAGTGCAATCTTCAAGCTGCAGATGCCATTTAATCCAAAACTTGCAACCCCAAAAATGAGGACAAGCAGCCACTGTCAACGCGCTGCGCCTTTTCCACACTGCAACACGGCAACATCATGCGATCAGATGACATCGGCACCGCCGTCCGGTGCCGAGCATTCGATTGTTTCCAAGTGAGTGTCGGGTGTTAAATTTCACACCCCTGTCCGAGCTTTCACACAGGTTCCGTTCTGCCTTTGACACAAAAACGGGAAACTTCCTGGCAAGAACAGACAGAAGGTCGTCGTGTAGTTGCGCTTTCCCATCGGAGGGCCGTTCCGACTGTCAGCCCAAATAAATGCGCGATTGCCTCACAGCAAAATGATGAATAACTAGTTTGGAAATCAGAGGCCAGTAAAAATGGTTTGTTTAATCAGGTCAATTTATTTTAAAAGGGGGGTTGCTAACAAAAAAAAATAATCAGTTTCTCAACATGTAGTGGAAATGTACAATTTGGGTATTTTAGCAAGAAACATGAAGTCGATTTTAGTGGACTTAACAGTACATTTTAAAACAGCTGAAGCATGCACGCTGGACCTCTTTGAAGAGTCTAATTTGAAGTCATCTTGTTCTTCCCTCATCATGACGCTCCCATGTTTTGACAGTGAGAACAATCACCAAAGAAAATGTTAAAAACCCGTTTTAATACATTCATGCGTGGGGGAGGGATAAAACTTTTATTTTTTAATTTTTTTAGTGACATGATCTATGGCAGCTTTTCACAGATTGATCTGGAACGTGTCCCCAGAGTCAAACGCTGCGCTCCCTTTCACACATGTTGGCAGCACCCAGCCTTCAAAGCTGGGAAATTGCCGGGCCGCCATTCACTCCCCCAATTCCGTGTCGCTACCTTTCACACAGAATCCAACGAAGTGGAATATTACCGCGACTGCATGCTTTGGCACAGCAACACAGCATCCTGCAATCAGATAATTGACATGACGTCAGCGCCGGCATCCGACTGCGAGTTCAATTGCTTCCAGGCTAACGTCGGGTGTTAAAGGCCACGCCCATTTCCTGGCTCTCCGCCATTCGCTTCGAGACCGGCGCCGTACTGCCTTGAATGCATTTGTTCCCTTTCACACAGAAACGCAGCTGAGGGAAAAGCAAGGCTTTGACGGACAGTGCCAAAGAGGCTGACGCTTCCAGTCAGATGCTTCTGTCCTCACTAGGGATGCACGGATGCCAAATGCTCCGATACTATGACACCGATACCAATTCACCGGCCTGACACCTTGCAGGCAGCTGGACGAGGATCCATGTCAGCTGTGCGGAGATGTACCAAGGTCCACAGGGATGACATCACTGCCTTTTTGATGATGTCTGAAGGGCCTAAATGAAAACTGAAATCCCTCGTGCTCCGCTCCAGGCTACATTTATTTGAAATGAGTGACAAGACTGCGATGAAAACATTGAATCGTATGCGGGGTTTCGGAGAGGTTAACCTTTTTGAACGGCACTTGCTTAAAATGCTTCGTGACGTAAAGGCGGTATCAAGTTTCTCAAGTACTCCAAAGTGTACGGCAAAAAAAAAAAACCCCCGTGGTATCGGTGCAATCTTCTCACAGCAACGTGTTTCCAAATTTCTCCACCGGTTGCCACTGAGGGACACCTGAGAAGCTACGGTGGTGAGGAGTCATATCACCTCAGAATAAAAGAAGGGCAAAGGGAGCCCCATGCTGAGCAGCCTGGACACCCCCTGAAGATTTGAATCCACTTTCCGCTCCCTAAATATTTCATGAAGGCGCAGAGCGCTGGTGGGAAGTCAAGAACAAACACTTGTCGTGTACTTGAGATTTTCTCCGTTATCGGCACTTTTCAGTGCTTCATTTTTCATGTTTTGCTTTTACTACAGACATTTGAAAACAGATAGTTGTAGTCTGTCGTCTTCGCTTATTTTTTTTATTATTTTTTTTTTTTGCAACCTCCGTAGATGCCGACAAAGACGTAAAACCACAGGTGAGAGCTTGACTTCTTTGGGGTGAAGCGACAAGGACAGATATGAGCCACGAAGCATTTGCAACTGCCGCTGTCCTGCCTGTTCTCCAGCTGTCCTCGCTGCAACACACCCGATTGGAATGATCCGCTGAGCACAGCGGCCCTTGAGGACTGAGTTTGGACACCCCTGCTCCCCCCCCTGTCATAATGACTTTTAACAAATATATGAAGGGGCTCATGCCGCCTCCGCGCCCACATTCATCCTGCCTGCACCACCGAAAAAAAGGATTAAATTAACATGTACATAAATTGCAATAAATGGCAGGTTGACAGATTTTGGGGTATCACAAGGGGGGTCGCGGGGAAATATTCTCCCTCATAAATGTCTCTCAGGAAGTTTAGGTAACTGACTTGAAGAAGAACCTTTTTCCACTTAACACAAGCTGTCAACCTGCACACCAAGCAGCTCAAATGAAACAAATCGACACTTACAGGTAGAAAAATGGAAATTGTTTTGCCATTTAAATGGCAGCTTTTCACATTTTTGAGCATTATAAGGGCGTCCTAGCCCCAAGGTTTTGAGAGCCATTCCCTAAGAACACAAACCTTTTCCACCTCACACAAGTTCTCACTTCATTTGATGTCTTTGAAATCTTCTTGCTCACACGCCAGCCCAAATGAAACAAATTCCCGCTTGGCAACACTCTCTCAGTGTTTTGTAAGAGTCTTATTTGGTCATGTTGCTTGAAAAACAAAGAGACACAAACTCACCTGACCGCGAAGTTAACAAACTCAAGTGTGTCCAGCTGGCATCTCACCACTTGTGAGCTCGGCTCTGCTCTGCTTAACTGATTAATCGTCTGAGTGACGACGGCGACCCCTTTGGCCACTGCTGGTATGACACGTCAGCCAAGCAGCAGCACAGGTGAATGAAAGTGAGAGCCTGGACATTTCCGTTTCGGACGACCTTGGAGTGTTTTTTTTTTCTCCTTGAAAACACGTCGAGAAAGTTTTTAAAGCATTTATTCTGATTACACAGCTGTGCTTCCCGGTTGCCTATGATGTCATCAACTGTACTTTGACCAAGAGTGAAGACCTGCTGCACATTTTCATAGGATTGTATTATTTGCAACATTCGACCATGAAAGTAGGACACCTTCAACCAGGTACCGTGTGAGCATCAATAGTGCAAGTATTGCGCGAGTGCTGGATGTAGATTTTTTATTTATTGATTGATTAACTATTAGCTCCACCTCTGCGCTAATTAAGACAACCATGTTAGCAATTTAGCCATTGTTACTAGCACAAAACTTTGAATTTCAACTTTCAGCTGACATGAAACTTGATTTTGACACACATTGCGAAATTGTTGGTACGGCCCAGTGCCCGCCATGGTGCATTTGGTGACAGGGACAGTATGCGTATGAAATTCAAAGGATTCAATTTTTTACTTGACATATGCCATGAAGAAAGTGATGAATTTTAAAACTGGTGAAAATTTCTGACCAACTTCTTAATTTCTGACCAACTTCTTAATAAGTCAATAGGGGTCAAGATTTTAGGCATGACCTTTTTTTTTTTTTAATCCAAGTGTTTGTTTGTTTTTTAATCTAAGTGTCAGTCAATACATTTCCCAGTCATTCCCTTTCTTAATCATTTCTAAAAGGTTGTTATCACTAGAAAGCTTGCTAACCACAGAAAGTGACAACATTCAGCATAACAATGTTGATTTTTCCAAATGAATTAAATCCAGAGTGAAATTAGAAAATGTGGCCTTCAAAACACAGAAAAACTAATCGAACCTGAGCTGTCATGCTGGCTGAAGCACAAGCTAGCAGGCCAAAAAAATGAGTGCAATCACTTCCACATCATATTTGGCAGAATCACAGAAAAATGTGTCATTCAGACTATGATAGGGATTTGAAAGAACATTTTACTCGGCTTTGATGTTTTTGAGGGTCGTCATCGGCCAATTTTGGCAAATGTCTCAGATTTGTAGCACGTGTACTTGATTGACGCAAACATTTCGAAATTGAGAATAAATTAGGAAATGTGTTCTACGTCATCCGTATTGTTGTAAAGGGAAAGTGGAAACTAAAAAAAAACTACGGAATACAGTATTTTGATTGTTATTGCAGACAGCCAACAGCAGTGGATTCACACACAGGTCTACTGTATGCACTACGTACATATCGGCGCTGTCCTGTGAAAAACACATATGTCCAACTTTGAATTTTTAAAAAATGTTCATATCACCATTTCCCATTTTTCTTTTTGGGAATTTCTGCTTCAGTCATACAACTAACCACATTGTTTAATACACATTTTTATTCAAGAAGACAGTGAAAAAAAAAAAACGAAAACCAAATGTCCAGCATTTTCCAAATATTAAAACATGTATGTGCATATTGCGCTTCTTTTGTGATCCTTAAAACTGAAGTCAACAGAAACTTTTTTTTTTTTTTTCAAGAATATGTTCTGTGCAAGCCCACTAGTTGAAACAGGGCATTCTGATAACTATTGCGTTTGTGGAATAAGCGTTAATCACTGCTCACAACGAGCAGTCGCAACTGCTTAACTCATATTCCACAAAGGCAAAATTAATCGGAATGCCGTGTTTTAACTCGTGGGCCTGCGGGCAACATATTTTTGAAAAAAAGTATGCTTGGGTTGACTTCCGCTTGATGCAACTGACAATTACGAACAGGTCTGTGATTTTGTACACAATACTTCAACCGGGGCTGGGCGATTCATTGTTTTCATCCTAATTATAAAGTGACTTGAGTATTTATGCTTTCTTGATTTCAAGGATCCAATCTTTTTATTCATGTTGCTTCATATCCAGCCTAAGGCCCCCGTCCTAGTACTCTTTGTCCTCATTAGTTGTACAACATGCTACTAGTGAGGCAAAACTGCACACCGGTTGGCAACTATGCGCTACTAGTGAAGTACTGAAATAGTCGAGGGGGTTTTAACCAGCAAGGGCAAAGAGTGTAGCAGCTCTTAAACTGGACCTCATCGAACGAATGCCCGACCAGCTTTCCGTACTGGCGGCTTCAGGCAAGTGCGCAGCTGGGTGGGGGGGGGGGGCAAATCTTTTCAGCGTCCATGTATCGTGTTCACACGGGCCCTTTTGTGCGCACACGTTTGGGTTTACCAAAGGGCCTCACGCCACCACAGGGATTTGTCTCGCATTGAAGACTTGGTCTTTAACGTATTCCGCTCCTTCGTCAGGCCGGGCCGCTTCCGGGCCGGCGGCCTCCTTCAGCGAGTGGCCCCCCGCGGACGAGTTCCTGCTCCGGACGCTTTGCCTGCCGGGTTTGCCCAAGACGCTCCTCAGCTGGGCCCAGAAGAAAGCCTGCTGGTTGGCCTGCTGAGGCCACTCCAGGTAAGTCTTGGTGCTCAGCATCTTCTTCAGCTTGCAGTACTTGCTGGGCAAGGAGCCCGGGTCGATGGGCTCCTTCACCACCAGGATGACGTCGCTGAACGTTTTGCCCATGGCCCGCTGCTGGGCAAAGTACAGCTCGTAGTTGCACCACTCGCTGTTGACAAAGTGGCGTGACAGCACGAATATGACCTGCGCAGGGAAACGAGCGCAAAGTTTAGAATTCATGAAAGCTTTTGTTTGCTTATCTCTGGAGCAGGCGTCCTGTGTTGTGCGCCTAGACATACGGCGGCGCCTTGAGATACGAGCTCAATTGGTTGCGTGAGCACGCTTGTACCTCGAAAGACTCAAATCATCTTTCACAATTGAAATGAATCAAAATGCCATTCATCCGTTGCAGCCAACCCCCTCAAAACTCCACATTTGTACCCTAAAGTCTTTTTAATAGAGAAAATAGCATTCTATGATAATATGTTATGATATGGATGGATGGATGGATGTCACGCCACTTACAGACAGGGCACAATGAAACTGCCCCGTGGCTGCCCTCGTTTAGTTTCAAGCGAGAAAGAGAAACTGACCACGGTGCCAGCTTCTCATTCCTTTTCTGTGAAGTCAGCACAGCATGTGAGTACTTGTGTCAACAACCTTTTGGGCCTATACTTGGGTTCACTTTAGTTTCTTTTGAGGGCTTTTTTTCTCCCTCCCCTTTTCGGCACCCGTATGCGCAAGCCAAATCATCGTCAATCGCGGTGAAGCCAAATATTATCAGTCCGAACTGGACTGAAATGCTCGGTGGGAACTTGACAAGTGGCCACTTGATGTCTTTTGAGATGTGCGACTTTTCATGACATCTCAGGAGCCAGCAAAGAACCTAATATTCGAAACACCAAAAGTGCCGGTTGTATTTTGAGAGCTCCACGTTTTTTTTATTTTTTTATTTTTTTTTGCCTCAAATGCCAAAGCTGTTCCCGCCTTGAGGACAGAAAAGGCCACTTCCGCAAAAATACTTCTTGGTTTGCCAATTTCCCCACACAGCTAAGGGCGGCGCACGCACGCCATGGTTAGCTTGCGCGACTGCGTTACCTTGTGACTGCTCTCAATGTTCTCGATGATGTTGTCGATGATCCAGCGTCCGGGCATGAAGTCCCTCTCGTGTATGCACAGCCGGTAAGGGTTGCGGTTGTTCTCCAGACACGGCAGCAGCTGATCCCTGACCCAGTCGGCGTCCCAGTGGCTGTAGGATATGAAGGCGTGATAGGCAAAAGGTCCGGCTTCTCCGGCAGCTCGCTCCTTGTGCGCTCTGTATTTGGCCCTGATGATCTGATAAGTGGCCTTGGTGTACCAGGGCAGGTCGAAAATGTAGCAGATGAGCATGAGGATGAGGATGACCCCCGTGGTGGTGGCCACGCTGATGATGATGACCAATCGCACGTCGCACGCCACCTCGCTTGGGAGGTATCTGGATATGACGGTGTTGAGGAATTGCTCCGGGTGGTAGCACTTGTAGTTCCCCGGCCAGTCTGTTAGGTTGATCCGCCCTTTGGTCTTGGTGTCCTCAATGAATGCGTGAAGCTCGCAGGTACAGTGGTACGGGTTGTTCCCAGCCGTCAAGTGAGAGAGTCCGGGCATGTGCTGGAAGGATTCCTTGCTGATGAGACCAAAGGAATTCCCATCCAGAGTCAGCTTGAACAGCGAGGGACTCTCCCACCTGGACGGGATGAACTTGATTTTGTTGTCGCTTAGAAGAAGTTCCTTCAGGTTTATGGCCTTCTCGAAGTATGTGACATTGAGCTGGTCTAGGTTGCACGAGGACAGGTCCAAGAAGCGCACGGTGATGGGCAGACAGGCGAGGGCTTCTGTGGTGAACTGGTTGTGGTGAGCAATGACTCTGGTGATGTTCCCTTGCCAGGCGCAGCCTCGGCTGCTTTCAGCGGATCCCAGCTGGTTGTGACTCAGGTCCAACACTTGCAGCCGGTGGAACTGCCTGGTCAGCGCCGACAAGTCTCTCAAGCTGGTCAGCTCGTTGGTGCTCATGTTGAAGGTGTGAAGACTTGTCATGGAGCCCCTGTAGTCGCACCGCTGGTTGAAGACGTAGTCGTCCCGCAGGCGGTTGTTGGAGACGTCCAGGATTTCCACACCGCTCATCTCCACCCAGGCGTCGCAAGGGACGGAGTTGAAGTAGACGTAACCGATGGACAGCTGCTTGATCTTGTTGAACCAAGTGAAGCGCCAGTCAAAGCGAAGTATGTCGGGATTGCTGATGTACCTGAAAAACAGGAGCCCACACGGGTACCTTTTTTTTTTTTTTGAAACCAAAAAAATCAAGATTTACCGGCCTTCAACCAGACCACTCATCGGGTGACACGGAAAAACAGAACTGGACTATTTAGTGGTCACACGCGGTGCGCGTGGTTCCGCAACTTCAGCGATACGCTTGACTGACTTGATTTGTCCCGTGACCGAGCCCACAACACAAATCGCTCGAATCAACTCAATTTTCATTTTCAATGATAATCATACTGCACATCAGATTGAGGTATTGCAGTACTTTGATATCGTTTCATTTACTCTAACTGGAGTGGCGGTGTACAGGAAGCTTGCCTGTCATGAAAATTGTGGCTGGCAACACCAACAACAAAGTCGACTCATGGACGCCTCGTGGCTTGCGCTAAGTTGGGGCACTTTTCAGCCGAGGTACCGCCGCGTACCGGAACTAAAGCAGCACGGCTTACCAGAGATCCAGCTTTTCCAGCTTCAGGTCGGTGATGCTGGATTTGGCCCCGCTGTCGGTGAATGTTGGCGAGCGCGCAAAATCAATGTACTGGAAGCGCACCCGCTTTATGGGGGCGGCTTGCAGGTTGGTCAGGGCCATTCTCAAGAGGTTCTCGTTGAACTTTCCTCTGTGGAAGACTAACTGGTAGGCTGTGATATCCGCCAAACCCCGGAAGATGTCCTCGTCTCCCATGTAGTACGCGAACTCAAAGAGGTTGCGGAACTGGATGGCGCTGAAGGTCTTGTTGGCGAGGTCTTGCAGCATGTGGAGGAGAGTGCCAGGCCGCTGGTCGATGGCCACGTCGAAGCCCATCGCTTGCGTTTGGACAATGCGTAGGCTTCCCGGCTCATAGTAACTTAAATTGCTGGAGCATTTGACGGCGAAACCTTGTAACTTGATGTTCTGCAGTGGGCGAAAGTCTTCCCTCTTCAGACCCTCCACCAGAGGGCCACCCAAGGACAGAACCTGCAGTTTGGCGAGCCTTGAGAAACCGTCCGACAATGTCGCACGCCGGTAGAGGTTGTTGGACATGTAGAGGTACTTTAAGTTCGACAGGGGCGTCAGAACCGAGGCAGGAATCTCTCGCAGGGAGTTGTTGAAGATGTTGAGATGCTCCAACAGACGGTTGTTTCTGAAGGCGTCGTCGTCGATGCGCGAGATGTTGTTGTACTGCAGCATGAGCACGCGGAGGCGAGGGAGGCGCTGGAAGTCCTCCGAACGGATTGCTTGGAGTTTATTGAAGGACAGGTCGATGTCCTCCAGTGTGGATGGGAAGTATTTCCACGGCACGCTCTCCAGCTGCCCGCCCAGGCAATTTGCTACGCGGCCCGCGTCGGAGAAGTGACAGGGGATGTCTTTCACCGTGCCGCTTGGGGTTGACGGGCTCTGGGTTGGCGACGCGTGCCCTCCGTTGGAGACGGCACCGAGGATGATGAGGGTCCACAGCATTGCGACTCACCTGTCAAGACAAAGAAGCAGGAGATTTTATGTTCCGCCCGCGTTGGAGAGCATAGCCACAAAAGCTTTGGACTTTGGCTTCACCCATCCGTCTGGTACGCCTGCTTCGGATTGCGGTAGATTTGGTCACATTTTCTAGTCGGCGTTTGACAAATTACAAGCCTTGAAATTTGTTTGGAGCGCCATGTTCAAAATAACACACGCTTGCAATAATTGGTCAGTTTTGCGGCAAGTCCCCAAAAGACCGTTCATTGGTGTGAAGAATCCTAATCGGCGATTTCTAAGACCGCCTGCACCTGATGCTGGCGCGCTGATGAGCGAGACTATTTAAGACCTTGAAATGAAGGCTGGGCCAGGTTGGGCCCATTGCGCAACATTTGATGACGCTTGACTCGTAACTTTCACGCTATAAAATGTGATTGTTTTGGATGGAGCCATTTGCGGTGGTTTTTGACAGCACGGCGCTGTGGAAAAGTCGGCCAGTGCCCTTGACATCCAGCTTGAGATGAACGTACTCTCTTTCTTCTCACTTGTACGACAATTCAGCACACTAATGCCCCAAAAGCTTTCCATAGAGCACCAGCTAGTTGACTCTCGGGGCAATTGATTGTTGATACAATAGAACAGCTCAATGGAAATGATTGACTTTATTGCCCATTGCATTGATATGAAATGGAAATATTTCTCTGTCTGTCACTCTGGCAACATTCAGTAGTAAAGGAACACGCACTCGTATAACATTTCAGAAAACGTTTTGACAACTATAGCGCAGGTTCTAAAGCACTGTTATTGTAAGATTACAAGTGCAATTTACAGGAAATCCGGCCCTGGCAACAGTGTTTACAGTCGACAATTTGAGTTTGTTGCTGTTGAAACCGCAATAAAGTAGTCATGGCAAAATATTATGACCGCACTGAGCGTTATCATTCATCCATTACGTGAACAACTAATTAACTTGGTCTAGCGTCATAATGCCTGCGCTTGCGTCTCGTTTGCTCAGGTTGTTTTTGAGAAGACTCCTTTTTTATTTGATTTCTTAAGTGCTTGTTCAGCCCACTCCAATAATGAATCGCCGTGCCTCAGCGTCCTGCGGGCTTTGCATCATTTCATTCCGTGGTCTTTTCCCTCTTTCTTTTTGTTTCATTTCACTGTTCTTTTTATTTGTCTCCCTTTTTGTTTCTGCTTCGTTTTATTTTTCTTTTGACTCTTTTTCAACACGGTTTTTGCTTCCAAGCATTCATCTCACCCATCATCAATTAAAATCTCCCCAAATCATGCACAATAGCTAGCTATGAACTCCCCCTTTTTTCTCAATTTTCACATATTTTTTTTGGACTACATTTTCATATTTTGTTTGATATACAGTATATTCATATTCCTCTAATAGTCATTTGCATAGTTAATAGTCTTTAGGCTTTTGTCAAATCAGTTTAAAAACACACTGACACGAACAGTAGGTGACAAACCTAGCAGTCAGAGAAAACAATGTCATTCCATACTTTTCTGCTGGAAAAAAAGGTCCACATTGTTACATTGTTACATTGATGCACACGTACCTTCTGGTTCCCCGCTCCAGACTGTAAACACACTCGAACTTGAAACATTTCCTCATACCTTCTTGATATTGTTGGCCTGCGTGTTGGCCGAACTCACGTGCAGGAAGTTTTACAGCTTTCCCCTTGAAATGTGTGTGCGTGTGTGTGCCTGCGCGCGTGTGCATTGGTGTGCGCATGGATTTAATGGTTTTTTTTTTCCCCCCACGTAACACTGTCAAGAATCGTGTAACGTGACGGATGACGGCCTCTTCCAACTGCGTAGGAGATCATGTGCAAAACACTCACCATCAGTGTGTGCGCCTGCTACATATATGTGATCTTTGTAAATCAGGCGCATCAGAGTGTGATGCAGGAACAAATTTGGATCGAGAAATTTGGACGAATGAATGTTTTGCTATGCGTTTTCTCTGTCGATTTTGAACCATCTTGAATTGCCATGGTAACTTGCCTCGTGCGTACAGAGCCCGCTGGCTATAACTGAGCTCTTGTGTATCCAGTTTCTTTCCAACCACTTTCTGTTTTTACATCAAGCATTTTTGGACGGTTTTCTAGCTTGCATACATCTATCCAACTATTTGATGTCGCGTAGCTGGTATGATGGCTTTGCGAGTGAAGGTTTAGTCGGACTTGCCGACAGACACCCGTTTAAAAATAGAGGCAGATCGGCCTATAGGCGGGTGCTATTCCCCCCCCCCCCCCCCCCCCCCGGAAAAAAAAAAAGCGAATGACGGAAGGGGACCCACGCTGCAGATGGATGACGAATAATGGATGCTCAATTTTTTACTAAAATGCCCAGCTCTGCGTATTACCCTAGTAGTGAAAAAACACACATTGTAGTAATAACTACTTAGTAGAATGTAGGTAGTAGAGGGTGGTATTTTTTTTCCAGGAATCCCGCAGGATTTCCACGGGATGGGAGTCAACTTTACCTTTAATCACGGGATCGGGATAGTACAGTATAAAAAATTCACAGGATCAGACGGGAGCGGGATTATCCAGTAGGAAGGAAAAAAAAAAAATTAGAAGCGCAGATGCGAATGTAGCAGACCTCCAAAATGGGAGCGGTACGGGAGTAGGTATTCTGAATGTGAGCAGGACGTGACAGGATTTGGATTATTTGTATTTTTTTTACGATGGTCCGGTACTGGCACCAGTCGGGATTTTTTTCTGTGGAAGTGGAATTGGACGGGAGTGAAAATCCACTCCCGTGTCACCCTCTCGTTAGTCAACGTTGGATAGTGTTGTGCATGTGGAGTGACGTTTTGTGAAGTATTCATACTTTGAAAGGGGTCTTTGAAAGTCTGTCCTGTCTGGAAAAGAGTCTCTACGTTGTGGCCTTGGCCTGGTTTGTTATTAATCTGCACGGCAGCAGCGGCAAGACTGAGTCACATGGAGGAAGTTAAATTATATGCCTCCCTACGTCGTTTATCAGAAAGAGTCATCATTAGGCTTTATGTGTGACACATTGACATTGCTGCGCCTCATTCAATGGACGGGCAACTTGCAAGAAACTGGGTCACGTGAACTATTGTTATTTCTTCCAGTCAATTGGCTCGCGCACCGTGGCTAGAGGCCAGTCAAGAGGTTCAGGCAGCTAAAAAATGCTTCTGAAGAAATCATTTACAATAAACCCACGCCAATTTGCAAATTGGCATTTGTGAACTCGACAAACCGCAAATTTGTCCGTACAGCATGACAAAACCGTTTCACTGACAAACCACGCCTATTTTACCTCCTTTTGTGGTCTTACTGTAACACCACCAGAGGGCGCTAAAACGGCCTGCTCCTTCTATGGCGGAGACTCCTTCCTTGTGGCATTGATGTTGGCCAAAGCGAGGCGGTAAACCTCTCATGGTGATGCAAAGATTGGATATTGGATACGGTATGTAAATCTAAAATCGTTTGCGATATATTTACATATGTGGCACGTGTACGTAGATTTTTCCGCATTGGAAACTTTGGATGAGCTCGGAGTGGAAAAAAAAAAACGTTTCAAAGCTTGTTTGATGTCGGGAAAAAATAAAGCAAAATAAAGTAAATGGTGGTTATTTTCTATGTAGGGTAACACTTTGTTTTATAAGGTTAGCATTGTATATTTAAATAACAAAATGGTCAACCAAAAGATATTATTTTGGTCCAACAAAAATCTGCTATCTTGATGCTAATATGTCATTTAAAACGATATGGATGTGCTAATGGAATTTAGCTTTGATCTAACAAACAAGAGCAGCAGCACATACAAACTGAGCGTACTCGAGTACTCTAAAACCCTCCAAAAACAATCGCTTAAAAATCCGCAATATTGCAGAGGACTATTGCAATGCGTTGTTGTCTTCTTGCGCAAGCAGCAGTGAGTCATGAGCTAACCTGTTTTAAAGCAGCATGCGATTACAAACAGCATCCTGTTACTTTTTGGCCGCTAATATCGTTAGCACCATCTCTTAGCAGACGCAAATTCGCAACACGGTGTTGTCGGATGTCGTTACGACGGGTACTGATTAGCGCAGTCAGTCTCGTTGGAGTCAAAGCAGCTGCAGTCAGCTCTTGTCTGGCCTTGAGGTTAACGTCAGCTTTTTTTTTTTTTTGGGCCGTGTGAGTTGTGCCTGTTGCTCAATCCAAATGTCACGCAAAAAATAATTACC
Source organism: Filicampus tigris (assembly GCF_054856515.1). NCBI lineage: Eukaryota > Metazoa > Chordata > Actinopteri > Syngnathiformes > Syngnathidae > Filicampus > Filicampus tigris. Next base: position 1,508,081 of record NC_141224.1, on the reverse strand, counting down.
GTAAAGATGAGCTCACCCGGTCACAGCCGTCCTTTAATGAACTTCTAAATCTAGATTGAGCAAGACCAGGTGAGGAACATGACAAGTGCAATATGGAGACAGACCACTGGCATTGTGTTTTGCCATTTACAAAATGATACACTGAAAATGATTTCATTGAAAACTAAAATACACACCCAAAAAATATCGTCGTATTTTATGGTCCGTTTTATGTTATGCTGTATTCTGCTTTTAAAATTATATTATAAAATGATTTTGTATTATTTTCATCGGGAGTCCAGTTCAGTAGATTTTTTTTCTACTAATAGAAAAATGTATTTTACCAGCAGTTAAGTTAAAAAAGAACACTGCACTCGTGGAAAAAGTAATAGGAATGCACATGCGTCATTCGTCGCTGATTTTGGACTAGCTTCCTTCCCTCCCATAACTCACCCAAAAAGGGTCTTATCTGTGAGCCACCTTTTGGCCCGCAGCCCCCAGTTGAGCAACACTGCTTTGAATCACACGAGCATCCATTCAGCAACAACGCAAATGATCATGTTTGCTGTGGATCGAGTTGCAGTCATTTTGTTGTGATCTTTCGTATTTTCAACTCACCTCCTCAGAAGAGCGGTCAGGCACTTCCTCCTTCCCTCAGCGTGGCCACACGTTTGAATCGGGGCAGTGTGTCGGACCAGTTTGTCTCCATTGGCCGAGCTTCCCTTGTGTGCTCACTCTCCCTCCCCGGGGCGTGTGTGTGTGTGTGTGTGTGTGTGTGTGTGTGTTGTGCGCGCGCGCATGTGTGTGATGTTGAGGAATGTGGAACGGCCTCCAAAACTTGACTTGTTTTCTTTGCCTCGGCTGACTTTACTCAGACTATTTGAAAGTGGAACTAGCGCCTTGGAGCGCAACATGTGCTTTATTTATTTTTGTTGTCATGACTTGATTTTTGACCGCCTTAATCGCAAAACCATGAGGAAAATTCTTCTTTGCAACATTCCCAGTGAAATGTGTTTGGTGAAGAAAAGGTATAGATTAATTGGCGGAATAGGAAAGTCTCCAATAAGCCTTGATCGCTTCTACAACGGGGAAATTCCAGTTTTTACAGCGACAGGTAGCAGCATGCAAGTAAAATACCTGCATAAAAATATCAATGTACATATTTAGCGACTACTATAGTATCTGCGCAGATGTGAACAGCAGTCAGACTAGTCAGCTGCATTGTATGTCGCATGTATGGATCAATAAATGGTCTCCGGTATTTGTAATCCGTTGACAGTAAAACAAACCCATCAGCAGGTGAGTGAGAATTATACACAAGTATTGCACAAACGGAATGCTACATTGTTTTTTAATATGTATATATATATTGCCATCGACTTGAAAATAAGCTGAGCAAATTTGTTATTGCAGAAGTGTGTGTGAAACCGGGAGCTCTTTACATGAATCAGTCCCGAAGAAGGAGCTTTCCTTTTTAAAATGATGGATGAGCCCTGTACTGGCAGATGTAAACGGAAAGCAGCAAGACTAGTCAGCAGCGTTGTCTACTGACTCCGGCCTCAACCGAACTGAAAACTATCCAAGTTAATGATAGGATGTGCCATAAAGCCGCAACTTGTTCTTCCTTACTTCCATCCTTCCTGTTGCCTAATGTTACTTCTTCTACTGCTTCATTTTTTCTTTACGCTGATTCATATACGAACAGGGGAGGGGGGGAGGGGGTCGCTCAAAGCATGGAGTGTGAATCCAGCCTTGATGATGTAGGCGTCCTGTTTTGGCTTCTAGATATTTTAGTTTTGACGGCAGCCTCGGATTCATTTTTTTTTGTTTCCTCCTGTTGTGACACACTGACTCGTTTTGACATCCGGCTCATCTGATCTTGATCAGTTTTGAATCATGACAGCTCGACTTGTGTATCCTTTTGTCCTCACCTTTTTATCCATGAATAACTTGGTGATCATTTGCGTTGCTTTTTGTGAACGGCTGCCAAACGTTGGCGTCGGCGTCGGTCACGAGGCATCTGCTTGTATTTGAGATTGGAAGACAAGCATCAACGGTCTGAGCGTGTACACTTGTTAGGTTTCTTTTGCAAATATTCTGTACTCAGTTCAGGAATCAAATATTTGGGGGCAGGTATTGAGGGAAAGGTTGGATCATTAACAAGCAGCGCTTAAAGGGCAACGTGTTCTTTGGTCTGAGACGTCTGACCTTCATTAGCCTTTTCCTCCAGACTTGTTCACTTCAGACAAGCTCTTGTGAGGGAAAAAAATACTACTTAATACAGGACTCTGTGGCCATAAAAATGAAAACTGTTTTTTTTTTTGTTTTTTTACAAAAATCCGTATTTGGATTGAAATTGATTGTGCAGCACGATTCTATTTTTGAAAGACCAAAATCACCCTGACAAAAAAAAAACAAAACGACTGGAATGAGGTAAGTGGCTGCTTCATGTTTGTTGAAGACATTTCACCTTAAGTGACCTTGAGCTGCATTTGCATTTCAAAAAGAAGGCACATTCCTTGCAGTGTAAGAATGTCCAAATTCTGGAAAGGTGCATTAGAGAAGCTATGAATGTCAAACTCGAAAGGCCCTCTCCAAACACGAATGCGGTTGAAGCCATCGCTTGTCATTTGCCTCCAGCAATGCCCTGAAAGCTCTCCCCCGAAGATTGTCTCCTTCCGTGGGTAGAGTGGCCACGTACCAGACACTTGAACAACATCTTGGTATGCAAAACGGCCATTTTCCAGCCACCCCTGGCAGCGCCAACAACCCTATTGTGACCACCCGCGGGCGACACACCCAACAGAGACGATACTGGTCATCGGAAGGCTACACGTCTACAATTTAGCACTCAAGAAGCCTTTCGGATCAAAGGTCAAACGTATTCAGACAGAAAAGAAGAGTCCAGTCGCCTTGTTACAAACTTGTGGATGACCCAGAATCGACACACTTCATCGATTAAAAAATCAATGAACGGCCCGACGGCTTTCTAAAGTCTTCTCAAGTGTTGATGAGCATGAGCGAGCTTTTCTGTCTTAGATTGCCGGTTTCAGTCTCATGACCAGAAATTCAGATCCAACTCGGAGGAGGAAGAGTTAAGAAGTTGTGCGAGACGTGCCTTGACAGGATCTTGAACCTCCTTTGGCAAACTCCTGCCGGGTCGACCTGCTTGTTGCCAGCAGATGGTGATGTCACGCCTCCGGCACACTGACGGCCAGCTTCAACCATTTTGTGACCCGACATGTCGTCACACACTTCTCTCTCACATCGTGTTCACTTTGGCCGCCATCTTCACTTGCAAAAACATTGACACCTTTCTACAATACAATTCATTTACTGCATACACGTCGAAATATTCTAAATTGTTGATAATTGGCGAAGAATGGAGAAGACACGGGGCAAATGTTGGCCCACAACTTTAAATTGTCTTTATTATAAATACCTGTATATATTATCATAAATTGATTACAATAAATTTACTACAATTACTACTTATGCTGAGTCATTTTAATCGGGGATGGAACTGACAATTTGCTCTTGTTGTCAATTAAAGACAGCGTCCGTTTGTTTGTATTCACATTTTATTGGTTTTCACCGCACATGTCGAGGTTAACACGTCAATATGGATTTGTTACATGAATATCTATTGCACCAAATATGACCTTTTTCCAAAAGAATAGCATTATTAATATATCATGAATAATATGAGTACGGTAGAAAGAGTTTGACACAAAAAACAAGACACAATGACAGCGCGCACATATCATGTACATCACTCGAGACCTCAGAGCAAAACGACAGCGAGCCACCTCGTCCGCGTAAACGCGTCCCTGAAGGCAACGTGACAAAATTGGCGGACCAGTTCCTGGGAGGCGCCCGTTTAAAGGCGCACACTTCACACGCTCGGAATCCGATTCTGCCGCAGACTGTTTATCCAACCTGTTTGTTGAGTGAAGGTTTGTATTTCGACCACGCGCGGGTCCTGACCCGACTGCTTTCTGGTTGCTTGGTTGCGATATGCTGGAAAGGAGCCCTGAGGCTTCGTAGCTATAAAGGAGCTTGTATCAAAAAGCGTCGTTTTTTTGTACGTCAACTGAGTCGACGGGCAAAATCGTGACACGGGCGATGACGTAGCGGTCGAGGTGGGAGTAAGTGGCTTACATCCGGCGCAAGTCATAACTAGCTCTTAAGTCTTAACCTTCTCATTTTAAGCAAATCTCAAGTGGCAAAACCAAGTTGAATTCCGACTAAATTTACAGGCAAGACGAGTTGAGCCGTGTCTCGGGTCAAGCAAGTCACACTTCAGGCCATGCGTGCCTTCGCTCTGTTCAGTATCTGGACTTAATGCCGGATGCAAAGTGTGTCACATGGGCCCTATTTTAGCTGCGCCGAAAATAAACCTGCAATACTAAAATGGTGAAAAGAGTTTCACGCTCTGTTCCCATGAAAGAGATGTCTGAATTGACTTTACAGGGTCTTTAGGTTCAACTCCAGTCAAGTCATATGAAGTTGATTGGATCAACTCGCTTGTCCTGTACGTGCATTAAAAGGCAGGAAAGACGATCTTGGCTCAATGCAGCTTGTTTTTTTCTTGTTGTTTTTTTTTTTTCTTTTGAAACATTTTTGCTATTCGGACTATTTTTGAATTGCTTTTTGATGTTGTCGCCACGCCGCAAGTGAGCTCTGCCAGCGGCGGGCGAGCGAGAAAGGAAACGTGGACGTCTCAATCCGCACCGCCCGTAAACTCAAATAAATGTAGAGCGCAGTGAGCCGACTCCTAATTAGCTATTAATGACAGCCGGGCCGCAGCGGACGGCTCGACACGACCGAATGATCGTTTGTCGGCGCTCCGGAGAACATTCTAATCCGCTACACGACTCTCCAGTCGGAGACTTAATGTTCTTTCGAGCGAAACGTGAAACGAGAGCTTTCCTTCGTCAGCCGGTTAGCGCCGAACGTACGTGAAGATTTTGTCCGGGGACCGGCAACTTTATTGGTATGACAGTTTTGAAACTGGGTAAGAGAAACTAACAGTTACAGTACATATCACATTCCAACTATGGCGTTTAAAAACCCCAAAGCGTCGAGACAAATGTTGACGTAAAGAGGCAGCAATGGTAGGAAATCAGCACTGGCAGCAATAAAATACAGAACATCACAAGTCTAAACACAAGCCTTTTTTTCTCTCCTGGTAAAAATGTTGCCCTTATGACGAGGTCTGCGCAAAGTTGCTATTGCGACACCTTGATCACGACTCTGCGCTCTGTCCGACGCAATTTGCGTGGTTCGATAGAGCGGAACGCTTCATCTTAGTTTACCGGGGCTGGGCGACGAATAGATTTGATCGACTTAATTCAAGTTCCTCGCAACAACTTGGCTGCGAACACAGAGGAGCTCGTTTACAAAAGCATAGCCAAGCTTTTTTATTTTGAAATCCCTCGAGTGACGATTTTTCAAACAACTGATTTTCAGCTTTGATTCCTGCTAAGAAGCAGACAACATGAGCAGAATAACTTTCACCTCATGTCGGGAAAGTTTGACCCCGAGGTATGTGCTCCAAAGCCACAAATATTTTACCGCGGCTTTCAAAAGTCATTCATCATCGGCATTCATTTATGAAAGATCGTCTTAACATACATGCTTTGACGGTGTTTATGCTTATCTCAATTTCTTTGGAATTGGTGAAAATTCTTACTCGGGGAGGGGGGAGGGGGCTTCACAGAAAAAAAAAAACGGTTTCAAAGCTCTCTTTTTTTATCAGGAGAAAGAAAGCAAATCCCAGAAGGTACAACAAGCCAAAAAGCAAAACTTATATTGAATTTTGTCATTGTCATTTGTTATTCTTTTAAGGAAAGGGAAAAATCATTGAAAATAGGAAATGGAAGTTTAGTGGGGAAAAAAAATGTAAGATTTTGATTTTCAGGCCATATCGCCCAGCCCAATGTCAAGACAAGCCAAGACTTGTTGATTAGCTGCTGTTTGTAAAAACAGAAAAATGGACTTTCAGTCAGCGTCATCCACATTGTCGCGAGGACCACTTAATTGCGTTTGCTCCGCACCAAACAAGTTGACCTTCACCAAAGACTGCAAAGTAAGGCCGATATAAGGCCACTCTTAATTTGAGCCTTTCTGGTCCCGCTAACTTTGCAAAGGTGTTACTGCACTTGTTGGCGTTGACCTTTTTAGAAGGACGAGGAGAAACGGCAAAGCTGTGAACAAGGTGTCATGGCAGATGGCGTCTTGTTAAAAAGATGCAAGAAAAAACTTTCTTGTCTGAGGAGGAGGTGCTGAGACACAGTGGTGGTCGGCAACGAGCTCTTGCTCATCCTCATTACTTCCTGTTCAAAAAATAGATGACTCTTCCTCCCAGCGATGTTGCCCGAGTCCCAGCGATCGCGCGCTATTCTGCGTGGACTGCAAAATTGTGCTTAGGAGTTGATGTCCCAGAAGTATTAAGGCTTTGAAAATCTCAATACCAGACTTTTTTCTTTTTTTTTTTTTTTTTTTTCCTCTTCAAAAACTACCAATGAGATGTCAGAAGTGATGCAAGATGTCTGATGTAAGAGCAGTGGTAAAGCTGCACATATCCACAAAGAAGCACAATCTAAGTCAAAATATCGAAAGAAATGGTCATAAAGAATCGGCCTGGTATTGATGTTTGTTTCCAACCCATTGGATATGTTTCGCTTTGACAGTGCGGGAGGGATGGTTCACAAAGAGTCGTCATCATCGGTGGAAATCAAAGTGTTTTGGGGTCCTAGTTTGTGGTATATTTACAGTTGAAACGATGAATATGTCCTGGCAATTATGAATATTTTTAGGAGGGGCGTCAATTGCTTTTTTTTTCTTTTTTTTTTTTTTTTAGCTATTCATGCTAGGGCTCTGTCCCCCATCCCCTTTGAAAAAAATTCCATGATTTAATTTGGGCCCAATTTTATTAGACTGGCGCTCGGCGTATAAACGGGCGTAACTTGATTTTTGTGCCAGCACAAATCGAGTCTAGCATGTTTCAAGCCGCGTTGCGCCTGTCTGGGCACAAAGCAGCCTCGCCCCCGACGCATCTGCTAATTTGGTGTCAGAAAGTAGTCGGTGTAAAAATGGGCGCATCTTCATTTGCATGCAGTGGTCTAGTTCAAAGGCTCCGTTAGGGCCAATTCTACCATCGCAAAGTCTAGCAACATACAACAAGAAAGAAAACTCGACCCGCTCGCACAGTCAGAGGAAAATAGGGCCCTTTGTGTCCAGGGACTCCTTACAAGGAAAAGGTTTGCACCAAGGTTCCTCTCATAATCCGAATAGCAATTAAACGTAACGACCATGCCTAATGCCATACGAATTAAAAAGATGAGCATTTTCAATACAAAAGTCGGAATCTTATGAGAACAAAAACGTTTTTTTTTTAATTTTTTAGAAAAAGGTTACACTATTCTGAGGATAAATTTGTATTTTTTCAAGAGAGAAAATTGGCGATCTTTGCAAGAAGGGAAATATTTTGTCCACGTAAAAAATCATATTTCCAGCAAGGCATATTTTTCCAAGATAATTGGAATTGTTTTGATCTTAAAGTCAAAGTTTACCGTGGGAAATAAGCCGCATTTTAACAAATACATAAAAAAAATACAACTTTATTCTTGTAAAATTATTCAAATGATCACTCCGTGATACGGTACGACATAATTCATTGCAAATGATTCCATCGAGTGACCCAGGTTTTAGAAACGGAGAAAATTGAGAACATTTTAAGCGATACCTCAAATGCTTTGTGAACCAAACCTCCCGCATATCCTGTTACTGGGAGTCATTAAGGATACGTGGTTAGCGCTAGCTGCAGTTAATGGAGCCAAAGGGCGGCTATGGCGAGCAGCAGCGACGGCCCCATGGTAGAAGCCAGCGAGGCGGCCAGCAGCCGGCCGTGGTTGACCAGCTTGAATGAGATGACCTCCACCTTGAACCCGTCCTCGGTGGCCATGCAGCGGAAGACGCCCTCCCTCAGGGGAGCGTCCAGCGCCGGGCCCAGGACGCAGAAGTCGCCGGAGAAGAGGCAGGGGTAGTTCTTGACGCAGTTGTCCTTTTCCCAGCGGTAGGTGGCGTGGAAGGAACGCACCGGGCAGGGCAGGAAAATGGAGGTGTTGGACGGCACCGACACTTCCCTGGGGGAGGTGCGACGCAGCTTGAGGGCTGTTGAAGAACAGTTGGAGAAAAGGGCTTCTTGTGACACTAGCCACGGATTAACCAATGAGTCATTGGGTGTGAATTCACCAGAGGTGGGAGTAAGTCACAAATTTCCAGGCTTAACCTTTCAAAAATCTGATCAGTCCCCGCTAAATTTTAAGCAAGTCGTGGTCAGTCACGACTTGGGTTAAGCAGGTCATATATCAAGGCATACAATCTTGCTCAGTCGTAACGTACAGGTATATATTTGTACATTAGCCACTTTGACTCAATCTCCGCATGGTGCTTGCCTTACCTAGCTGTCATGTCACATTCACATTTTTCCCAAAGCAGACAGTGCCTGTATTATCCATCGCTATGCGGTCCCCTTGATTGAACGCATAACTAGCATGAACCTTAGTTAATCTTGACCGGCTACCGGTTAGCGAAACTGTGAAGTTAGCGTCCAATGATGAGGTCCAATGTTGTAGTTGTTGTCTCATCGAGAAGTTCTGAACTTTGCGTGTTGCCGTTTCCTTTTTCCCGATTTCATCTAAAGCATCATCCTTGAATCCAAATGTAATCATCTTCAGAGCTCCCGCCATGAAATTTGCTTCAAGAGGTATGCTCACACTGCACAAAAAACGTTTCTTTCAAAAACTCAAATATTCAAAATATAGCTTTTCAAAATTCAAGTTTCAAGTCATGTTGCTCAAGTTCTAAGTCAAGTGCAATCTGATGAATACCAAGTCAAAATCGAGTCGAGTCTTTCATAAATTTTAGCTACGCGACTTTAGCGAAGTCTGACTCGAGTCAAGTCATGTGACTTGAGTCCCTTACGCCTGGGAATTATGCCTTTTGAGATCTGCCAAAATGTCTGTTAGCAAGCCACATAATACTGTGGCTAGTTTACATAATTATCACCCCGGCACTGAGGTTTTTTCGGCCGTGACTTTGCAGTTAAGATGAATGAAGAGCTGCCATTTTCAAGCTGCGGTCTGACTGCACAAATATTTCTGTGATGGCAAAGCAAAAAAAAAAAAAAACCCTATCCCCCCACCGGCGGTCATGACAATAAAAGCCGTTGGGGGCAGCGGGGTGGGCGTTATTTTGCTCATTTTTACAAGGTTAAAAATGTAGGTCATCATATGTGCTGTAAATCTTTGTCCTTGGGGTATTTGGACACTACGCAGTCAGGTTATTAAGACACCTGGGAACTGTTTTAAATTCTTTAAAAATAAGCTCTACACGATCTCCCTTAATGGTTGATGTTACCGGTACTCTACCGACTCGTTTCTCATGACTGACAGCTCGACTAAAGCGACAGAACAGCAACTAAATGCTTTTTAAAAATGTTTAACACTTATCACCTCAAAACCTCAAATATTTTTCCCTTTTGCTTGAACAATGGTCTCCTATTTGTAAGGACAGCTCATTAATTGCTTTGCCTGCTCCGAACAGGCTTTTCGGGCATAGTGAAGTCATTGAGTTGAAGAAAAGGCTGTAAAGCAATTAAAGCGCCTTGGCTGCATAAATACAGAGACTCTCCCAGTCACAGAGGCTGCACTGCATCAATTTACGACAGGAGGACTGGATGCCGTCAATAAAATGTGCTGTTAAACTGTAAAATAAGGATAACGCGGTGTTTATGCGACAAACTTGCGGTCAGGTAAAGACTGATTTCGCAGAAGTGACACCAGGCGTCATTACTGTAAAAGAGTCCAACGTCTCTTTTCTCGATGCGGAAATAATGACGTGAGGCGGGTGACGCTTGTCACCACCATTGGAGGTTACTGTTGCATTCTGGACTCTGAAGTTGGCTTCCATGTAAGAAACGATCCCGCCTGCAGGTTTTTAGGACCCGGCTCAATTAAGTGATAGTCATCTTTGGGCCGCTGGTTTAATTAAGATGCGGAGAGCGGTCGAGAACAGATAAAGGGCTCACCAGCAGCCTCCCCGCAAACCGACGAATTGGATTGGTCCAGATTCTGAGTGAGCATCCTGTAAGGAGGGAAGACACAGAGGACAGATTGCTCTTAAACACTCTCAGCAAGCAATTAGGAGCCTGCAAGTGTACTTTAGATGTACAATAAAACATGCAAACGATACCACTGCGTCCAAATGTTGCTGAGTACTGTCTTTCGTCGCAGGAAAACACTCTTAAAGTGCTGCATGTACATTTTAAATCTGGACTATTATAAGGAGAGCAGACGAAATGGTAGCTAAAGAGTTGAGGAGTACTGGTGGAGTAAAAGGTTATTTTGATTTGAATGAATCCTACTCGACATTTAGTCAACATTTAAAAACGTAAGGGCTAGAAATCAAAGATTTTACTATCTTTTCAGCTTGTTCCCGACCCCCCCAAAAATCTGTTCTTAACCATCCCTCCCAGAAGGTAAGAAGTACTGTAAGTAGCCTAAAAGTAGCCTAGAAAATCTGTCCATAAAGGTTCTGAACAGAATTTTGATGAAAGTTGATGCTGATGTTGGGGATAAAGACTTGTTTTAAAGCTTGTCCAGTCTCAAGAAAAATAAAGTAAATCCCATAAGGGAAGAAAAACAAAAAGCAAAACTTGTTTCAAATGAAATAATTGTCATCTGCTTGTGTGAAGTGAAGGGAAGAGGACAAAATCGCTTAAAATTGGAAATTGGTTTTGGTGAGGAAAAAAAAAATTGGATATTTTATTTTAAAGCCATATTGCCCAGCTTTAGCTAGCGCAGTAAAAAATAAATAAATCATAACTCGAGGAAACATTTGTATGTAAAACATTTGTTTGCCATGAGGATAAAACAATCCAATGAAAAAAAACAAGTGCGGTGGCAATGAAACGTGTATAGTATGTGTATTTTATCTTTCACTTGTCGTGACTGATCTCTTGGTTTGAGAGTGACAGACTTACCCGGACGTGACGTTATATCCCGGCGGGATGGCGACGCACCGCCTCCTGGCCTTGTCCCAGCCGCAATACGGGTCCCGGGAGAGGATGCACTCGCGGCACGTGTCGCCATAGCGACCACAGTCGGCCAGCGGCAGCCGCTGGACCTCCATCGCCGTGGCGACGTACAAGTGACCCTACGGCAAAACGGCAGCCTCCTTTTACAAGCAGCGGCCAATGACTTTGCAATTCATCAGCTTTCCAATCAAGATACGGAGGGAGCGGTCTTGTTTTCAGACGAGAATCCTGCCTCCATTATTAGCCTGCTTTTTAATGGTTGCTTTGTGAAATCTAGAATGGAATACCAAGTAGCCTCATCCATCTCCATAAGAGCGTAAATTATTGATTCACAAGACATGAGAGGGCCCTGGTGTACTGCGTACCTTTTGGGGGTTGATGGCCATATTGAGGACAGGCCCCTCGTTGCGGAACATGGAGTACTGGGAGATGATAAACACCCCTTCGCTGCTGTGAAGAACTTTGAGGACTTTTCCTTGTTCTGTTGGCAAAGAGAAAGCAGACACAACCTGAAGTCTTTGGACCGCTTCCATTCGTAGGTGGGCCGCTGGCTCAAAACGAATAAACCACAGAAAGGTAGAAACTGAGCTTTGGTTGATGCAAATTCTGCCTATGGTTGCACAAACAGGATTCTATTTGCCATCAAGATGTCAATTTATCTTTTCAGGGTGTATGGTGAAGCCAGTTTATCGCTGGTGAAAATTCCTGATATACATAAGACTACAATTGTCCGGACTGGCCCGGAAATTCACCGGCCGTTTTGGGAAAATGTGCATTTTTTTTTTCCTGAAATTTCCGATGACCACACCGTCCCTGCTCACGGGCATATATTCTCTCTGCTCCGTTACTGGAGTTTAAAGTCGGACTTAGTTTTATACTCTAAAACCCCATAATGAAAATCGTTGATATACCAACTGTGAGAACGATGAATTACGGTACAGCTGGCATACATTGTAGCCGGTTTGGGTTTAGCCTGCCTGAAATGCCGCCACAGGGACAGAAACCGACCCAGTTTCTCACGGCCCTGATGACAAGAATGAAGATTAGTGGTGAAGCATTTCATATCCATGGATTTTCCCCTTGCTGATTTGGAGCGGTCTGACAAATAATCCCAGAGGGAATATTTGTGTAGTCCAATGAAGCCTTTTATCACATTCCCAGCACAGTTCTTCATTTTGCTGTCCTAACGTCTTTTCCTCAAACTTCAAACCCTCTTTTGTCAAAGATAACGTGACTCATTTCATCTAGTTTATTCTATGAGATGGTCTATTTCCAGCTCTGTTATCAAGACGGTGGATCAGCACCAACACGGCAAAAGAAGCGGCAGCAGCAGCAGACGGCACTGCGGGGTGAAAACGGGTGACGGTGCAGAACTTCAGCTGCTGAGTGGACACATTTGTTTTGGTCGAACAACAGTCTTTATTTGAAAGCTTGCACACTTGGAGAAAAGGCCAAAGTGAATTATTTTCCATAGTCTCTATGAAGCCTGCAACGACAGTATTGAAACTGAAAATCGCAATAAAACACAAACCCTTGACATGGCGTAACCGCCACGCCCCAGAGTTTGCGCCTCTAATCCAGATACAGCCATAAAAGCTCACAGTGCTACCAAATGTAATATTAGTATTTTAAGTTCATTAAAAAAAACAAAAAAAACATTATCCCATATTGACGAAAAAAATTCTTCAGCAAGCCTTCGGCGACTGTGTGTAATGTGACTACTTTTTCCGGTAACGTTCATGTGAATAGAGTGAGCAAAACTGCGGCTAGCACTGATGCTAGTTTCTGGCCAGCTAAACGAGGAAAGCAGACCAGAGAAAAACAAACGTGCTGAGTGCGACTAATAACACTGAATCTGCAGACCCTCCAAGCTCTTTTTAGGTCGGCTACTCATCGAGATTACGTAGTTGAAAAGACTCCGATCTTTTTGCCCCAAGTGCTTCACAAAAACATCCCCAAATCACATCCAACATCTTCATGCACCTTCAAAGACACCGCCAGTAGCGCAACAGAGCTTTGTTTGCGATTGGAGCCTTGGAAACATGAGCAACATTTCTTAGAATTTTTATATGGTTCTAAATCTTCTCAATTTGGCCCAAATGACCTCACTGGCTGCCAGTAAAAACACGTTTTTTAATCACTCTGCTCTAACAGTATAAAAGCAAGATCTCTCTCTAATCTCAGCATTTCATTTCGACGCAAATTACAGTGGTGGTTTTTGGAAATTTTCACCAGTTTCAAGCATGTTTCCCATTGTTGGCCGACTCATGAAATTCTTCTGTCCTTGCCAGCTATAATGTGGAGCCATGCTGCTGCTTTTATTTTTCCGTTTCTTCGTGCGTGGTTATTACTGTCAAGCAGCACTCCGACGGGTAGCAGATTTGGGCGTCGTACGTGGGTTTACGCTTTGGATTCCATCTGTGACGTTTTAAATCTGGAAAAGGTATAACCAGTTGCCTTGGAGTCCAATGATTAGCCCCATCACTGTCCAATGAAATCAGAGGGACACAAATGGTCTCCGACTGTTAGCCTGCTTCTGATGGTGACTGCTTGCTGCTTTATTCAATTTGTTACTTGCTGCATAGTCAACCTCGCAGACGCGAGTGTTGGAGAGCTGCTGCGCAAGGCGCAGCGATGTCATCCATGCCGAGAGTCGAGAAGGCGACGGGAGAGCGCTCGCATCCTCCGTCAGACGTCAATGTGCTCCACTTTCTTTTAGGCCATCAGGTTGCGTCCCTCCTGTTGCCGTCACACTTCATTCCGCCGACAGCGAGAGGCCGTTGCGTGGCTCTCTCTCGTTTGTTTTCTCTTTTGCTATTTTTAGCTTCAACCGAGTCGATCATACCGAACTGACGACACTGCCAATTTGCTTGCAGAGACTCTAAGCCAATAGATGTGACATCTCCCGTGAACACGAGAGCGGCGAGAGAGTCGTGCACACATATGACTTGTGATGGTTGCCATGGTGATCTCCCTTAGGCACTAGGCAATTTTTGGAGGACCTTCTAAGAGCGACGGCAGCTGCGCGGCGTGCATATTTGATCACATAGAAATCAAATCTCTGAGTGCTCATGGCCCAATTGATGTGGAAGGTTTATTAACGATATCATGGACAAAAGATGACTTATTAATCAAGAGAACTGCACTGTTCTTCCAACATTCAATCCGTGCTGTTGTCAATACGTGAACCTTTGTGTGGCTTTTGTTCTTTGTTGCACACAAAATAAAGCAATTTTGAATCACTGCCAGGCACTGTATTCACTTTCTCATCGAGCTGGTGGTGGTGGTGGTTGGTTACTGGTATTAGTCTCAGGGCTCTGTTTGGCTGCATTTGTGTTCGCACTGGCAGATTCACAACCCAGAGACTTGAGTTTACTGTCTTTTTCAAGTAAAATGGCGGTTGAATGTCAAGAACCTCGACAAGAGCCTTCCTTTCTGGACAACCGAAGAGTTTTTGTCAGTTTTGCCACACCCATGTGGCTGCTTTTGTGGTAAAACATTCAAGGATGTGATTTGATTTTGGCTCAAGCTTTAAACCAGCCCTTGCACCAGCTCTGTGTGAAAAGTCGATTATTTTCCCAAAACCCAACCACTTGCACAATGGCGACATTACCTGTTCCGAGGTAAAGGACGCTGTAGTGCTCGTCGTTGACGGCCAGGACGATGTCCGCAACTGTGTGTGTGATTTGGTCATCTGTGGGCAGGTCCAGCGGGGCTACGCCCACCGGCCGGATCACGTCCTCGATTTCCGGGTGATATCGGATCACGCCTAGGTTTTTGAGGTCATTTCCTGCCGAGGAATTCTTTCGACCGCACTGTGTGGAGAAGCGACGGAATCAGAACCAGCGAGAGTGGAAGGATACCTAGTATACTGTGGACCCCTGCATATTTGGGGTTTGTCACTGCGGATTCCTGTATTCGCAGGATAAAAAAACTCAAAACATATTAATTAAAAAAAAATTTGGGGTAGGGAATCAACCCCCGTGTTTCGTGGAAAACATTTACTAGTGAAATATGCCTTATTACTGTATTCAAGTATTTTGGGGGTTAAAAAAATTGTCTGTTCAATTCTAAATGGTCAAAATGTGTTTGCGGATTTTCCCTATTGGTGGTTGGGCCCGGTCCCTATCCCCCACGAATAGCGCAGGTCCACTGTACTGTAAACCATAATTTGAAACCCAAACACTGTCTTCAAACCGTTGTTTCAACCCTAACCCAGCCATTAATCCCTAATATGAACACGTAACTTGTAACACTAGCCTTGGTTTGAAACCCTTAATCCTTGTTAGGAGCCCTAATCCAAAATGTTCTCTCTAATCTGAATCCCTTAATCCTTGTTGAAACCCTAACCCAATCTTTAAACCCTACATTGAAACCCCAAACCTGGATTGAAACTCTTACCCAGGCTTGAAACACTATTTTAAAACCCTAACCCTTGCCATGTAGTTGTGACACCCTGACAAGGAATTCTGTTGAGCATACTGTGAGAAAAGGGACGGAATCGAGACCAGTTGGAATGGAAGGATAATTTACCATTCCAGGTCGATTTCCAATGAAGGAGTTGCTGTAGCCTTTCAGCTTGGACGTGGAGAAGGCCTGGTCGATGTCTTCTATGGAGTAGGCGCAGATCACAGTTCTGCCCCTGGAATTGAAGACCCACAAGATAAATTGTTGGCACAGATTACGGTTCTACCGCTGGTAAAAACGGACTGATTGACAGATGATCAAACATGCAAGAGATTACGTTGGCCTTTCAGCTCACCAGGCGTTGGAAAAGAGGCCGTACATTACGCCAGCCCGCTTGTCCTGCGCGGTCAGAACCACTGCCTGCTTCATGCTGTTGTACTGCTGCTGAGTGTTCCCGGCACCGCACATGACCCGCGCCTTCATGAAGGTGGTCCACGAGTCGGCCAGCAGGTTCTTGATCCCGCCCTCGTCCACCTGTGCAACCAGAAAGATTGACGTGTGGCAAACATTAAATTCCAGAGGTGACCAATATGTAGAAGAGTGCTTCTCCAACTGGAAATACTGCTACTACGCAAATCTGCAGATGCCGAACCAGAAATGTGGGAGCTCACTATGACTTTATCTCCGACTCGTTAAGATTGCAACTTATTGTGGCAAGTTGGGTCTTTGTCCTTGAAAAGAATCTGTCCTTTTCTGAAAAGAATACAACTTTATTCTCATGACATTACAGATGTTTTTCTGTCAAAAATATTTCTATGAATTTCTTATCCAAACATTACAATTTATGTCTCAAAACTAGTCAATTCCTCTGACATGTAGGGTAACACATGGCAGCTTTGTTTGACTGGCGTGAGGATCACGGGGGGGGTCCTTAGAAAAATGTCTCCTCTTGATCCAAAAGGTTTGAGAACCCCATTCCAGAATTATCCAATAAAATCATGCAACAGAAGTTCTGACTGGGCGCTGGGATCCGTTACCGTGCAGATCCGGCCGATGCGGGCCCGGTATGGCTCCTCGTCCACTCGGGCGGTCTTGTTGATCTCACTGAAGAAGAAATAGATCTCCTCCTTATACTTGAGGGTAGACGGGATGATGGCGGCTCCAGCAAACTGAGGGTCTGAGTGGCGAGATGTAAACATGAGATGCTGACCGGAACCAAAACAGAAACTGTTTGGGTTTGAGCACCAGTTTGAAACTATTTCCGAGGCTTTGAACCCTAACTTGAGATCCTAACTGTGGTTTGAAGCCCTTATTAAAAACTGCAACCTTTGTTTGAAACCCAAATGCTGTCTCAAAACCCTGATCCTCGTTTTAAATCTTTACACTAACTTGATCTTGGAACAGTATTTGGACAACCTAACTCTAGTTTGAACCGCTGACATTTTCACATTCTCTTGGGGCGACTTGTGATGTGACATAACATTGGCATTTTCATTTGGATCACACACATTTCACTTCACCATTGACTAATGCTGCTGAGCGGGATTTTTACCCAAACCATAAACCCAATGACGAGTTCAACACTCTTTTGTTTCCGTGCGACTCCTCCTACTTACTCAGCAACCAAATGTTTTCCGTCTTCAGGAGCTTCTGGGGCCCAAAAGTGCGTCGGATGGAGCCGACATGACCGCCCACCGCTGACATGGCCGAATACAGGCTCCCATCTGAGAGGAGAACAACAGCAGCGGGTAAGAAAAGGCCAAAAATGGAGCACTGATGGATGACTGAGGGAAGATGTGGATGCAGAGAGAGAACATTAAACACAGAACCAAGGCAGAAGCCCCGGCCGGGGGCTTAACGCAATAAAGATGAAGTAGAGGAGAAACAGAGCCAGGATGAAGGCAGGAGGCTGACAGCCACCAACACGCATCAGCCTCCTTTTTCAGATTTGTTTCCATAGCAATCGGCATTAAACCTGGAATAATTAAGACCCAATTAACTCAGCCTCTGCTCTGCGGTATGTGGTAAGATCTCATATATATATTTACATGCCAGAAAGGTTCAATCTCACTGAATTTGACCTGAATGGTTGTCAAAGAGCGAAGGTTACCTCTGAAACTCATTAAGGTCCCCGTAGAGTGGAAATAAATGTCTTGAAATAAATGTCGCTAGTGTCTGGCTAATCTTAAAATATTCATACCGGTGGTACCTCGGGACTGGTGGCAAGGAACAAGGGCAGCGGTGCGAAGTGGAACTCCATCTTCGTCGCCCAAATCTTATGGCTAAAAATGCCCAGCCAATATTCGTGTGTTAATGCGAAGTTGATTCGTCATTGAAGTTGTGTGATAAACCACACACCGTCATCGTGACGCACTTGCGTCGCCGTATGACACTGACGACGACAATACTCCGTTGCCGTATGGGTGCTACAAGCATGTGCAATAAGTTGTAACTCAAAAAAACTCCGAAATTGGAGCGTTTGGAAGCTGACTTCTGGTGCAATGCCCCAGAGTACACCCCGCATTGGTGGTCAATCAGTCACATGATGAGTGATGTCATACAAACAAAATCTTTATCTAAAAGTGGAACCAAGAAGGTGGCTTTCTTTTCCGAACATGATCTTGTTGACTACATTTCTAATTTAGCGGCCATGTTCCTGCAAGCTGCTGTTGCCTTCGTAGGCAATTTGCCGAAACATATCAGGTCAATTAAATCCGTTGTACGCGCTTGTATACATAGAAACCTTAATGGTATACTTCTGAAAAAGACCATTTAAACCTTGTTCCATGATATTGTTCAGTTAATGTGTGAAAATGATCCGCCTGGAGCACCGAGCACCGAAAATGTGTTGACCTTGTGAGACTGATGAGGAACAACTGCGCTTTATTGGCTCCAGTGGATGAACATAAACGTTTTTATATGAGGCTGCGCAGGCTGACTTTGCCGCCAATGGCCTTTGGTGCCGGTACGGCGCACACATGCTGGTTTACCTGCGGGCAGGCTGATGGACTTCTGCGAAGGGTACGGCGGGGATATGTCGGAGGGCGACGCGATCTGCCCAACGCCCTGGATGTCGGTCAGCACTGTGTCGTTTACCTGCACGTGCACATGTTTGACACTCGGTCAGGAGCCCTTTTTGCGCAGGACATCCTTGAAACCCCAGGACATCCTTGAAACCTCTATGTGTAACCTTCTCCCAGGCTTTACACCCTACATTCAAACCATAAACCAGGCTTGAAACATTAACACAGGCTTTAAACCCAAATTTGAAACCAAAACTTCAAAGCCTAAACCAGTCTTTAAGCCCTACTCTGAAACCCTAACTTCAAAGCCTAAATCAAGCTTTAAGCCAGGGATCTTCAGTCCTGATCCTCAAGGACCAGTTTCCAGCGAAAACAACCTGGAAACCGGACCTTGGGGAACATAATTGAAGAGCCCTGCTTTAAAACCTACTTTAACCCTAACCCTATTTTGGAAGACTAACCCAGACTTGAAAACATATTTTGAAACCATTTTTTAAACCCTAACCCAGGCTTGATACCCTCACTTGAAACCCTACCTCAGGCTTGAAACACTCATTTGAAACACTAATGCTTGATTGAAACCATAAGACTGGCTTTCACTTACCCCTAACCCTTACCCTGAAAACCTCCTGAAAACTTCAAAACCCAACCCAGGCGCCAACCCCAACTGAAAAGGGCAACCATTGTTAGAAACACGAACCAAGGCTTTAAACCTTATTTTCAAACCCTAACCTGAAACATTTACCTTGGCTATGAATCCTAATAAAAACCTAGGTCTTTTTTGATCCTTGGAAATGTAGTGTGTATTTTGTTTCAACCACAAAATTTGGCCAGGCGGACGTTCAGCCCGCCTGCATGTTTTGTGAGCCGCTTACCAGCATCCAGCATCGAGGACTGCCGGCATTTGTCCCACACACGATAAAGGTGTCGTTGACTTTCTCAATGACCGTGATGAAGTTGTCGCACTCCAGCTGCGAGGCAAAGACACAACAAGTGAGATGAGGACGTCACGGCCGAGGATACGTCGGAAGAGATGTGAGGATGCAAACATGAAGATGAGATCCGCCGAGGGATGGATGCAGTGAAGAGGAGCCCGAACACTGTGGCGTGATGACTTTTCATTCACTCGTCCATCTATCCATTTTCAATGTGGCTTGTCCCAAACCTTTTTGCTTTGGTTGGTGGCCAGTCTAGGGTGTACTCCACTTCTCTCCTCAAAAGTAAACTGGGATTGTAATCACATTTTGGGGTTGAACAGATTATCGTCAACGGTCTACTTTACCACTTCTGCAATGACTACTTAACAATCATGTCTTTAATTACATAAACGTTGCGCTGGAATCAAAAATGTGGCTCAAGCGTGTGACGCAAGTAATTGACTTATTTGACTAAAAATGAGACCGCAGTTATCTGCAAAACGTGCAGGTCCATCCTCATATACCGAGGTGGGCGTTCCTTCAGACTGACGCACCGCTCCGTCAGTCCGTCACAGACAGAGGCCCATTTTGCTGACGAATGACGGGACACCTTATAAAATGACGGACTGACAAATGACGGGAGTGGGTTTTCATCAGTCAATGTAATGGTCACTATCCGCGTCCGTCAGTCCGTCACCAACAGACGCCCGTTTTGCTGACAATTTTGGTGGTGGTGGGGACCGACGGACATCTGACGGGCTAACCGTTGGACTTAACTAACGGACTTAACTGATGAACTGACAGACGGACTGACTAACTGATGATCGCAATTTGGTTTGTCATGAAAAATGACGGACTGACGAAGGACGAAGGGGTACCCAGGCCATGATGGATGGCGAATGACGAACCAGGAACTTTTGAAAAATGCCCACTTCCGCTCTTATCTCACCAAAGCACAAGTGCTGTAAACGCTCATCTGAAAAGGCAACCGGTAACGCTAACTGACAAACTGCCTCAATCCTCACGTCAGCCGGCAACAAATTTACCAAACGCACTCCTCTATCAGTGAAAAGAATTTACCGTTGCAAATACACAGATAAAGAGACTAAGATGAGCTGTGGTTGATCAACGACCTATTCATTATGAAAATGAACGTTGAATGCCGTCTTAACGACGCCATAAACAAAACATCCACTTGGTGTTTCACTCCAGCCGTCATCCTGCAGACAGACACCGGCACGCTCCTGTCCTCCATTTAGTCGCACCACCTCCCCACTCATCAAATCACAACATCACAAATCACGCTCAGACACCTTCACCGCCTCATAGACAGTCCAAATGTATTTAACTCGAGCAAGAATCCGACTAACACGGTCGGTAGCAGCTAGGGTCACTTCAATCCGCTGTTGCAAAGCATTCCGTCCTCCTGTACTGTGGCAAGTAGCGACCCGTTTATGACGTGAATGTCTATGAAGGGGGCGAAGTCATCTTGTATATGAGGCCAAATGCAGACAATTGTGTGTACAGCAAATTGAAAGCTTGGAAAAAGTCGTTCGACCCTCATCACACAACACCACTAAATTGTCCATAGGTGTGAATGAGGCACTAGCGGTAAAGAAGATGGTGGATGAATGCATCCGTGGAAGAATCCCTGCCCGTCATGAAAAATGTATGACAGAATGCTGCCCCCAAAAAACGTGCTGATGTCAACATCGCCACTGCAGGGGTCAGCAACTGATAACGTTGTTTGAGATCTTTATCAATTTCCATCGTTGTGACAGTGAAACGTGGCACCAACCTCACAGACCCATAAAGATGATGATGATGACGGTGAAGATGATCGGAGATGATGAAGATTGCCCTTTGAAGGCTGGAGGACAGACGGACACGAGAGAGCGCTTCTACCTCGAGGGGCGCCGGTTTGGCCTTGCAGGTGTCGATGGCGGTCTGGTCCGACGGTGCCGGGATCTGTTGGAAGAGGTGGGCTCTTTTCACATCTGTGCGCTACTAGCGTGTACTATACTGCACAAACCTGTCTACCTTCACGACTACTCAAACCATTTAGTTTTGTTTAATGACGGCCAGGAGCATTTTCAGCTAGTAATGGGATTCTCATTAAAAAAAAACGACTTCATTAGACTGCCATTGACAGGCTACTTAGCATAGCTTGGCCATATTAGAGAATGCTGGCACTTATCAGCAATCGTCCGATGGATGGCCATAAGATGATATCCATCAAAATGTAGTCGCTGACAACATCTGTGCTGTAGCGGGGCACGCGAACGATGAACCGTGATAGTGAAAGTGAATAAATCTGAAATAAGTGAATGAATAAAAGAAAGGTTTGCTCATTGAACGCGAGTGTCCTACCTGCACGTCGCGTACGCCTCGGTTGCCGAAGGTGAGCACGTAGATGACAGCCTGGCCGCCCACGTAGAGCGTGTCGCTGCCCTCCTGGTGGTACATGCTGATGTAGTTCTCGGGTTTGTCAAAGTGGAAGCGAGATGGTTCTGGGGCGGGGGGGGCGGGAAAACGACGCGTCAGACGAAGGTTTCTGCGCAGGTCCAACATTATTCAAGATTCATTGTACCGATGGACAGAAAATACACTCCAGAAACATTACACGGTTTTAGTTCAATAATCTCATTGAAATGAATTGAAATGCCATTCATCCATTGCGGCGCCCCCAAAAACCTCCACATTTAAAAACAATCAAATACAACGTGAAGGGAGCTGGTTTTTTAAAGCGTAATTACTCTAAATACTGTCGTATTCGTGTGTTGGATGTGTGCCTTGAAGGGGCGTGGCCTAGTGAGTGATTACAATCTTTTGGGGAAGGGGGGGTTCGGTTAGAGTTACTACAAAATATTTCATTTTTCCGCTTCCTTTCATTTAGCTCATCCAAGAGAAAGTAAGACCCATCCCAAACCGTCACTCACATCTTGTCAGCAAAGATGTCACACTGAGCTTCTGCCCCCTATGACCTGGAAGATGTCAAGCCAAGATGTCAAGCCAAGTGACTACACTCTCTCTATCACTTGACATGCCAAAGGTAAGCAGAGCTGCATTTGGTTTATCGCATTCGCAGACTAGTGTTTGCTACTACTTCCACTTTAAAATATATGGAGATATGTATCGAATTGGCTTTTATTGGAGGGATCTATTCTCAAATTTTTCCGTACCGTATTGAATGGTAATCCCCTTGAATCGTTCTACTTTCAAATGAACCGCCCTTGAATCACATCACATCGCATGTATCCAGAGGTGCACACCCGTACAATTCAGCTTTAAAGGTCAGCCCCAAAATGTTGTTGTTTTTTTTAACTTTTTGGTTTTGGCGGACCTCGTCTGCTAAGACTCATTGACATATGTACTCAAATGTAACTACGAGTACTTTTAGCAGCACTCTAAAAGATGACCATAAGATGTTTTGTGATTTACCTGTTGAATTGTCCCTGCCTTTGGAAATGAACACTTCAAAGAGATCAGCAGGAAATGAGCGTCGTGAGCTATGATTGTTATTGTATTCATTAAAAATGTACAAGGTCCTCACAGGAGCGTTTCAGCTGCTAATGAGATTCTCAAGAAAAACGCGTAAGGGGAGGCCGGCAAAGAAAAGAACGATTTTTTTTGGTAATATGCGGGGGCAAATAATTGTGGCCACTCTTTTCTTGGGTTCAAATGACACATTGCCACAATGGAAAGTAAACTCAGTGTATAACCCCCTCAAAATAACTCATCCTGCTATTAATATCAAAACAGCTGGCAACAAAAGTGAGTCCGCCCCTTGGTGAAAATTAGCCGTTAAACGGCGGGTTTCTTTTCATTTTCTCTATATTGTCAAGGTATGCAAATTTTCCTTAAATTCTCTGCGCATGGTCGCCTCCTCAGCTGGTCAAGTGAGGACAGTGCCGACTCGAAACATCGCCTGCTTCTGAATGCTTCACCTTGTTGTCTGCCTGTCTGGCCAAATTGTGCAGTGCGTGCGTGTGCGTGCGCGAGCGCGTGCGCGAGCGCGTGCGTGCTCTGCATTGCAATGAATGTTGACTTAGCTTGTACGTCATCTTTAGTAGCGTGTTTGTCCAGGCTTCTTTTATTATTGGGGGTGGGGGTCTCAGAAAATCCAGATCAGGCCCACACACGCTCACGTCACCCCCACCTCTCCTCCATTACACCGCCCCGCCCCCCCCCCCCCCCCCCCCCCCCCCCCCCGCATACATTAACGGGATGTGTGAGGTGTAAAAATGTGTGAGTGGAATAAATAACGACAAGGGGGGAGGGGGGGATTTTCCACGCAATCTTCCTCCCCTCCTCCTCTCCTCCATACACACACACGCGCGGGCGCGCGCGTACACGCGCGCATACATACACACACGTTGGCGTGCACGTGCATTTGGTGTTATTTGATGGCTCGTGTTGGCTGCTGCTGCTGCTGCTGCTGCAGCCTCGCTCGTCCCCGCATTGCAGCCCCGCAAGGACGTGGGGAGCAGCGCACCGCCTCCACGCGGCCGTATTTCACGTCAAGGGTGCAGCCTCGCTCGTGTGTGTGCGTGGAGAATGAAGCTTGTGTGCGTGTGTTGTGCGCGCGTGATTGACAGGCGTCTCAGTGCGCTAATTGTAAAAGCGCGCACGAAACAGCCTGCACGCCTCTTGAGGTTCGCGTCAACCTGAAGCAAATCTTCATAATCTGATGGATTATTTCAGTCAATATTGTCTTTCCTTATTCATTTTTCCACCGGAGATTTAATTAATGTAATTATCTTAAGCGGTAGCTGGGGGAGGGGAGGGGGGCGTTTTAAGGACTAATCCATTTGCGCCCTGCAGGCGTCCAAACTCATTTGAACGCGTGGATGAAATGTTCTTCAAAAGTGGGATTAATGATTGAATAAGGACAATGCAGCTGTGCTTACCGTGCACCACGAATTTCAGCCTGGCGGGCTTTGCCATCACAGCGGCGGCAAAAAGCCCCGCGAGGAGGAGGAGGAGGAGGAGGAGGTGATGATGGAGCGCGTTCATCTTCATGCTCATCGTCGCCGAAAAAAAAAACCCGCCCCCGCAAAAAAAAAAAAAAAAAAAAAAAAAAATGAGATGAATGATTAAAAAATAAGAATGAGAAGAAAAGAATCCTCTGCTTGACGCTCCTCCGTGTTGCTTCCTTGTTCGCGCGTCTGTCGCGTTCTCAGTGCACGATGCTTGCGCGCTACCGGCCGGACTTGGATGAGTCGCGCCGAGAAGAAGAAGAAGAAGAAGAAGCTCCACCTCGCAGGAGCCTGGCAACAATTGGCTGCAACGCACGCACGCACGCACGCACATTAGAGACCCACACCACCTGTTGGTGATCTTTGAACACATTGTGGTAACACTGCTAGTGCGCTCTCATGCCATTTGTAATCTCCATTCTTGGTTGCTTTTTGAAGATCATGCAAGCTTTTGCTAATATTGATTTGGATGATGAAAGCAGGAATATAATCTGTGGTTTGGTGAGCGTTCAGGGCAAGAAATACCTTTACTGACCTCATTTAACAAACTAATTTTGTCTCATTGATTCCTTAAATTCTGTCGTCGTCATTTTGCTGCATTTTCTCCTGGCTGCACTGCTTCCATGCAGTAGTTTTTTTTTTTTTTTTTTTTTTTTGGTCCAGTCAGCTTTCAGCCCCTCTGTGTTTCCATGTCAGTCCAATCCTTGATTGATCTTGTCAGAGCAAAACTGTTGGACAAGCGAAACCAATCTGTAATTTGCACACATGAATAAATTTAAATTAATAACGAGCATAGGTGCGTTCGTGTGCATATTGGCGCTCTCTTGAACTGTGACGTGATAGCGGCGGTACTAAAAGCTTGATGACGTCCCCACTGACGGCCCAGGTATCAAATGCATCGTCATCCATTTAATGCCTCAGCAAACGCATCCTAATCTGAATTAATATGTACTTTGCTATTGGTGCGGTGACAAAATCAAGGTTAATAATAAAGATTCAATTGTATTTTCACTGATGGAGGCAGCGCTTCGTCACCAGACCAGCCATGTTGTCAATAATTGGAGTGAATCTATAAGTGCATATCCGTTCATGTAAAAAGAAAAAAAAAAATCGATGACGTCATTTAGGATCATGTGATTGAACGTGAGAATTTTAGCCACCAGATGGCAGCAGCATCAACTTTTTGAACGCTGCATTTGGGGAATTTGAGTCTGCCTATACCGAATGAGTACTTGAGTAACTGTTTTTGCTGCTAACTTTCTATACCCTGACCGAATTTGTCATTTGTATGACCACAAAATATACACTCCTCATGCAGCTGTCTACTGTTCCACGACGCGGATCGTGCACTAATGCTTCCTATTCATCTCCGTCTGTACTTTTTCGTACTAAACTCCTGTATCCTTTCATTTCTCTTCGTTGCCTGTAATTTTGCTCCCTGCGCCGGTGTTTCGTCAATAAATTGTCCTCGCGACCTGAGCATCACCCAACAGGGATGCCATCAAGCCACGAGGTCAAGTGTGTTGCCACTCGGAGGTGGGGGACAAGGCCACTTTAATCCAAGCCTCGGGCGTAGCATCCAGTTAGTATTAAAATAGGCGACCTGCGTGGGCCGGCAGACGGACCTACATAGCAGATTGAGACAGTTGAGAGGTAATCCAAAAGGCTTTAAATCTGCACTCGTGCACGTGATCATGGGATGTTTTCACTTTTTCGGGATTATTCCCGCACGCCCGGCGCATGAATGTGATCTCCGTCCGCCGTATCGTGGTGGTCTCAAAGGAGACATATACAGTGGTGCCTTGAGATATAAGTTTCGTTCTTTCCCTGGCCACACTTGCAACTCAAAACACTTGCGCGTCAAATCTTCTTTCCCCACTGAAATGAGCAGAAATGCCACGAATACGTTCCAGCCTCACCACCAAAACTGGTTTTGTAATGTGTTTTTAATCGGAAAAATAGTACTCTATTATATTGTACTCAGTTAAATAAAATGTAAATAGTTAAAGTTTTTTTCCCACATATTGTGCTTCATTTCAATGGAATTTGTGCTGCTGACAAATTAACTGCTTGTATCTCAAATTTTCTGCTTGCAAGCCAACAAAAAAAAAAAAATTGTTCGCCCGATGGATCGTTTCTCGAAAAAAACTCTTAAGATGGGTCACTTGTATCCCAAGGCGCCGCTGTAGTATGCATTTTTTTAACTGTTCAAAACTGTTCCTAGGTGTTTAATAGCAACTTGTGGAAAATGGCGGTATTACAGGAAGAGCACAAAAATACGCTGATATCTGAGAATAGGGGAGTATTTGCACAAATAGATGCCACAGAAAAAAAACGGATGAATTTGCAAATGGTGAACCTCAAATACACTGGGGGCCACGTTAACCCATTTTCACAAACTAATGCTGGTAACACTGTTGGCTCATGCTAATCTGTGCTAACAATTCATTTCTCCCTTGACCGGAGGGCAGGGAGTGCAGACACACAAATATTTGTATACAAAACATTAAAAAGTCCATTTGACATCACGTATCCCCTTAAAAGTACAAGTCCCGTAAACATCCGCAAATGGATTTGCATTTGTGTGCGCAGGTGCGGACGTAATCCTCGCCGTTGTGTTGCCTTACAAGCGGGCCACTTTGGGGTCCGTTCCAAGTCCTCCGAGTGCAGATTAAGTGCTTTGGTTATGTAAGCATGTGTGCTTCCCTTTGTCACTAACAACAGAACGATCTCACCGCAGGAAGATTTGCTTTTAAGATGATTAGATCTGATTCTTTTTTTTTTCATCTTTCTTTTTCTTTTTTTTTTTTTTGCTGTTGGGTAAGAAGAAGGCAAGGCAGGAAACACACGTGGCAGAATGAAACTGCAGTCTTTAATCGCCGTAAAGAGGATTTATTAGGCAAAAGTGACTTTTTAATGTTTTGTAAACAAATGATTGTGTCTCTGGGGTGGCTTGCCATCCATCAAGTGTGAAATTGATGAGTGTGAAAGCAAGCAAGTACAGTGGTTCCTTGAGATAGAGCTCTCTTTAATAGTACACGTAATAAAACTTGCAGTAATGACATGAGTAGAGTTACAAGGAATTCAACATTTTTTTGTCACACGTTCTCCCTCATTTCAATGCGCATTTTCTTGCTCATTCTGGTACACCTTGGCCATCTGGGGGCCGTATAAGACCGACATACATACGGCTATATTAGTTGTTCTTCACAGAGGATAAAGAATAGATGCCGGTGTGATTTTTTTTTTTTTTTAATACTCTGTCCAGATGTGTTGCTGCACCATTTGTGTTCAAATCTTAATTTGCTTAAAGGGTTATAACATCGCCACATAAATGCTAATCGTTAGCCCGTGCATATGTTTTTTCCCATTATGTGTTAGCATATAGCTAGTGGTTGTTTTATATACACCTTCCATTCGCTCTGTTTTACGTTTTTGGGTTGACAATAAACCTAAACTGAAGCCTGAAGCCTCTTTTTTGAAGAATATTTACTAATTCTATGTGCCAAAGTGCTGATTGTTATGAAGTGAGTTGAGTCACTGCCATAAAAAAATCGGTTGAACAACTACTCGCATCTTAGTTAGTCGGGTCACTCGAATTTCTTCTGATTTGACTCCTTGGCTATTCTAAACAGTAACGACCACAGTGAAAATATGATCCAATAGGTGCTCACCTATGCGAGGGAAATTGTTTAATTAAACTTTTGTGTCATTGGGTTGAACCTTTCCTGCTCAGGCAGTGTCAGAGTTTACACAAGTCTCCAATTACGCCAGAAAAGGGGCTAGATGTGTTGCTAGTCGCTTTTCCAAAAAGTATTCACTTGAAGTGTAGGAAAAGTGGCCAAGCGTAGCAACATTTCAAGCAGCGTCAAGCGGATGTTTCGTGTGGATTTTGACCACAAGCGTGTAAGAGCTTTTATTCCAAAGCTGGATACGTGTTCTTGAACAGGTTGTCAACATAAGAAAAACACTACACCTGTGCATTGTTAAAGCATTTAATTGTTGTCACACATCAAAAGTAATTGTCAGACTAATGACACAATGTTAGTCTAATAGCATAAAGGCCCAAGTCATTTTTGAAAAACAACAAACGTGTGCCGATTAGAATAACTGAGAATCTACTCCGACAAAAAACAATTTATAGCAAGCAAATTGATGTTATTTTATTGCTATTGCGCTAGTAAGTAAATTACGCGTGCAATTATGCTATTAGGCTAACGAAAAGTTACCCAGCACACACACACACACACACACTAAAGACCTAAATATTTACAAAACGGTGATGCTTGGGAGCGTATTCCCATGCAAAAAGAAGTTAGTGAGGCACATATTCTCGAGTGTGGCGCAGGTACAAAACAACATTTGGTTGGTTTATTACTTATCAAAAACAAAACAAGTGTCATCATAAAGTCAGAAACGATCCTGACAAGCCTGCCTAAGCTTCAAATGCTAAAGGGCACATTGCTATCAACGCGAAGCATCAGAGCTGCTACTCAAGAGCTAATCTACTCCACCTACTCTATTTATTGCTTTTTTTTTTTCGGACTGGTGTTCACAGTGAGCGTGGCTACTCGTGTTGGCAATGAAAACGTTACAACATGGACGCTGAAACAAGCACTTGAAAGGTTTGGGGGAGCCCAAAAAATTAGCATCTGAACGTGTTTGAATGGTGAGAGCAGGAAACATGGCTCAAAAGCAGCGGTTCTCAAACTGGGGTCTTTCAAACGTCACTTGGCAAAATGATTCGCAATGCATCATGAAGTCCTTTCATTGACGAAAATCAAAGTGTGCACCACCAACTTAGGCTCCTTACCTTTGCTTGGGATCTATTTTGACAATACAGTAAAGGTGTCTTTTCCGCAATCAAAGGCGTAATATTATGAGAATAAAGTTGTATTTTTGAAATTCACTTGTTAAAACTTTGACTCCTTGTTAAACTTAATATCGTAATTGTCCCATTTTACTGAACAGAGAAACTGTCAAATAAACCAATACAAAATGAAAACACTCTCAAGGATTATGGAGACCGCAGCTAAAAACTGTACTAATGGCGTGACTGTAGGTCCTGATGTCGCTTACAAGGCCACGCCCCTTATTGCACACATCAACACACAAATGTACTACTGTGTGTTTGTGTGTGTGACTAATTACACTTAAAACCAGTTTGTCTTTGTAGTCACTTTTATTATGTTTTGTGTGGTGTTAATATTTTACAAAACAGTGCAATTAAAAATAAAAAAGAAAATTTTTTTTTTAAGTTTGGATTTTTTTGGGGGGGGGCTGGAATGGATTAATTCAGTAGCATTTCATTTTCTTTCAATGAGTATGTTGATTTACGAGCTAGGTCACTAGTTGCTTTATTATCGTAAGAATCCAACTTTTTATCTTGACAAAACTAGGCTTTTTGTAAACGATTCACTTTTCGATTCATTATGCTTATAACCCTACCGCGCTTTTTTTGGGGGGTCGAAAAAATGTGAATTTGTAATCGTGACTTTTTTCTCAAACAGTCAACTTTAATCTCCCTAATTTGCCTTACGAGGCTAGACCCTAAAAGTTTGAGAACCCCTGCTCTAAAGTTCGAACAAGTCCCAAAAAGTATCTCCGAAAGATCGTCCTGGAAACGGCGGCGCTTGGTCGGCTTTAAATCAGTTTCATGGTGAACCTGCCGCCGTCTCCACCGTCCCCTCCTCCGCCCACGGAGGAGCGAGGGACAAAGTCGATGGTGGCCGTGTGCTTGATCTGGCCTTTGCTCTGGCTCCAGAAGAACATGAAGATGAAGCAGATGGCCACCGAGCTGAGGAAAGACAGGAAGCCCATGGTGGTGGCGATGATCAGCGTCTTGGCGTCAAAGGGGTACGGCTTTGCCAGTTGGGCCGAGGAGTTGGTGGCTTGAGGAATCGGGGGCTCTAACCAGTCCTCCTCCGTGAAGAAGGGGATGGTTCGGTTGCGTGGGCCCCCTTTTACAAAGAGGCCCACCGTAATGCTGTCGTTGCCGGCGGCGTTGCCCGCAAGGCACTGGTAGGTGCCGCTGTCATGGACCTGCGCAAACCGCACCTCCAGGGTACCGTTGGGTAAAACTCTGATTCTTCCTGCTGGAGAGACCACATTCCTGTGGGAGGAGACCCAGGTGATGGATGGCGCCGGATCCCCGTCCGCCTTGCAGGAGAAGAGAACGGTGGTGCCGTCTTCCACCCTGGCCTCCTGCGGCCGACGGTCCAGGATGCGAGCGGGCCGGCAAGTGAACGCCCTTGGCAGCTCCTTTTCGGAAAAGTCCCTGAATTCTCGCTGCCTCGCCGTGTCGGGGGACGAGCACGCGGGTTGGCGGCCGTCGAAGTTCAAGCGCAATCGCAGACGGACCACCCAGAGCAGACGGCAGTCGCAGGACAGCGGATTCCCGTCCAACCTCAGCACCTGAAGGTTGCCCACCGAGTGCAAGGTGCTCTCCTCCAAAGTCGTGAGCTGGTTTGATGTCAAGTTGAGCATGCGGAGCGAGGCGAGGCCCTTGAAGGCCCCCGGCTCTATTCGCAGCAGGTTCCCACCGGCTAGGTGCAACTCTTGGAGTCTCAGGAGGTCCCGCAACAGATTACCTTGAATAAGAGTGATGGGGTTGTAGGACAAGTCCAGGAAGCGCAGGTGCGCCAGGTGACGCAGTGCGGAGTATGGCACCGCGCTGAGGTTGCAGCTGCTGATGACCAGAGCGGTCAGGTTGAGTCCAATCAGGCTGTTGCTGGCCACCGTGTCCAGTGAGGGCCAGTTGGCCAGAATGAGGCTGCGCAGCCGGTGCAGGCGGCGGAAAGCATTGTTAGGCAGCGTCGAAATGGTGAGGCGCAGCATGCGAAGGTACGTCAGGCTCTGCAGCTGAGACAACGCCTCAGTGGGAATGGACGTCAAATTACTGCGATTGATGTGGAGCTCCTGCAAACTCCGCAAACCAAAGAAAGCTCGCTGGGAAATGAACACCAGGTCATTCTCATCGGCGTCCAGCGTCTGCAGATTCACCGTCTCTCTGAAGGTGTAGTCCAGGAAGACCAGAATCTCGTTCTGGCTTAGATCTAGAAACCGTAGACCGGACAAGCCTGAAAAAACACCCACGGGGAGGATCTTGAGACGATTATTCTTAATCCGAAGCGTCCTGAGATTCTGCAGTCCCTGGAACGCTTCCACCTCAATCATGGAGATCATATTGTCGCCGAGGTCCAGATCTTGAAGCTCGTGGAGGCCGGAGAACTGGCGGCGCCCCACCGTCCGAATCTTGTTGTAGGACAAATCCGCACGCCTCCAGTCGCCGGAAAAGCCCTCTGGGATGGAGTTCAAGTGTTTGCCGGAGCAGATGACTTCCTTGGTCTCGGGCCGACACGAACAGCGAAGCGGGCAACTTCCTGCGGAGACGCCCAGTGCCACCTGGAGCAGGATGCCCCATGCCACCCATCGACCCACAGACTCCACAAACATCTTTCCCCCTTTCTGAAAAGACACAAAGACAGGACGTCAGGCGGATGCTGATCCGGACGTACGATTCTTGAGTGGTTCTTGCGAACAAAAGTACCGCGTCAGCGCCGGGGTGCAGAGGATCATAACCAGCACCAGTCAAGTCGGACTCGGTCTTGGGTCTGGTCGGCTTGAGTGATCCTGGTCATTGGCATCGCCGTTAGCGTTGCCTGGAGCAAACAAAGAGAGAGGTGTGTCTTCAGTTCCTGCATGAAACACTGAAGTGGGAATGACAACATTGACGTTTTGTCAGTGACTTCACTTCACTGTGAAATCATTTCCCTTGACATCTGGCCACAGGTTTTCTTGACTCGCTTGAATGACAGCCACGAGATGAACCATATCGCTTGCAAGTGGCCTCTTCTCGAATGCAGTTTTTCCGTTTTTATGCACTGTGCCAATCGCTTCATCTTTTACTTGTACAAATCTTATTATTAGTGCTATTTGTCCGCAGTTAGCAATTACTGCACTGTTTTATTGGACCCTACTAGTGTCCACTTGTAGTTTTGCCAAAGTGGATGACAAAGCTTATACTAGTATTTGGACCTTAAGATGACTATCAAGGGCATCCGTGACATAATCAAATGGATTTCCACAAAATTGTTTGACATTTATTCAATGGCAACAAATTTAGAATACTTGGAAGACAACTACATGGTACCAGTGGGACAAAATGACCAGCGGGCATTTCGGTGCTTCTAGTAGGGTCCGGTGGGCTACGAGTGTGTGAGCAAAGGAACTAGTATCGTTGCACTAGTACGCTGAATTGTCTTACTAGTGAGGACAAAGAGCTTACTGGAGGTGAAGGATATCGAGAGAAAAAAAAAAATCGCCATATTGCTCCACATTGCTGTGTATGAAGTCAGTAAAGGCTACATGGCGAGCCTGCTTCGTGCTGAGTGAAAATAAAGAACGCAAGATGCGCATGTATGTAGGTCGAGTGCGAAGCAGATGTTAGGCAAATGAGAGAATTCCGCACAATTTCAGGACAAGCCAACAACCAAGCCAACGCACGGCTGACGATCAAAGACCATTTCTCACTTTTTCCTTTTTTCTTTTCTTGTTTGAGGTCACTTCATCCCGCCAAAAAGAGGCTTAAGAAGCACTTAAGATCCTCGGAGGCGTCCACGTGAGACAGAACCCGCCCTGACGCTAAAAGCCGCAAGTGTCGCCTGCAAGCGCGCACATGAGGCTTCCGCGCGGCGCTTGGAGGCCGGCATCTGGAGAGTGCCACTGCCTATGTGTGCCATCTATTTGCAGTTGGAAAGAGTTCAAAGCAACTTTTGCATGCATGAGGTTATTTATTTATTTATTTTGCCCCTTTTATGGAAATCCTTTTGTGCATTTGTTTTTTTTTTTTTGATCCTCGAAATCCAGCATAAAGTCCATGTACTGGAGGGTGCATGTTACATATGTGCAAGTCGCAAGTCTTCAATTGACGTTTCAAGCAAGTCCCAAGTTACTGTGGCAAAAATCAAGCAAGTCAAGTCCCCGCAAAATTTCACCCAAGTCGAGTCAGCTCGTCACTGCAACATCTCCGCGACTCTTTCCGTCACTTAAATGAATGGAAATGATATTAATCCATCCCGGCCTCCCACTAAAAAAAACTAAAAAAAAAAAAGAAAGTTTGTTAATAAGGAAGAATAGCACTACATAATATTGTCCTTTATAAACACATACAGCAATTACATCGTGAAATGAAATGTAAAGAATGAACGCCGTTTCGGCCACGCGTTTTGCTTCAGTTCAATGGACATTGCGCTGCTCGTGCTCTTGGCCACCTGGGGGCAGTATAATCAGATATACAGACATACTGCACAAGGGTTATAACACAGTGACTGCAATTCTTTTCGTAAGCACATCTATGGCGTTGTGCGTTGCTAATTAGCATCAAGCTAAACGGACTCGACTAAGACAAAGCCATGTGGTTGTTTTCATCACACCGTGTGTCATTCTCTTCGTCCGATGTTTAGTTTGACATTAAACTTCAGCCGTTGCTTGTTGCGAAGTGAGATTTCAGTGTCTCAAGGCACCACTTGAGTTAAATACCAAATGTAATTTGAGAACCGCAATACTCCGCGGTGAATGAAAAGTAAAAAGTGTCAAACTGCGCTGCGTCCTGCAAAATGTGACGTAACACTTCGCTTCACCGCAGTTGGTTGACCAGTTGGACATGTTTGCAAATCACGGCACTCTGTTGTTTGGAAGTGTGAAAAGCGTCGTTAGCCGAAGCAGATTCAACTCTACCTTGGTGTCAGTTTCGCAGTGTCGAGTTCCAGAGGTGCCACAATGACCGCGCGCGCGCGCGCACGCACGCACGCGGCAGGTTGTTGTTATAAGCGGCACTCTGTCATCACACAGAATTAAATCACGCGTAAGGCGATAACGTCATTGTGATCTGTGATCAATCTAAATACAAGTCATTCGCAATGTTCTATTGTTGGATGAAGTCTTCATCCCTCATGTCACAAGACAGGTTCTATTGTTAAATCAACTTGAATTGCTTAATGTCACAATGTCAGCGTTCTAATATTACATAAACTCAATGTCATTTGACATGTTCTATTATGGACTAAACTTTAAATACACAACACGGCATCCATCAGCCGGCATGTTCTACGTATTGGCACGAACACTTAAATGCGTGCTGACATCGTCCGGCTTGTTGAACAAACTTGAAAATTCTGTGATCAGGTCACGAGGCCCACTGTGACGTTAACACGAAATGTTTTGAATGTGACATCAATGTTCAAAACAATGCCCTGCCGCCCGTCCTATTATGAAATCTACTTTCTAGGACAATACAGTGACAGCATTTCAAGTGTCCGTGTACGACGTCGTGCCACAAGACGTGATGCTCAATACGCTTTCCCTAATTGACCTCTCCCCTTGCAATCGAATAGAATACGCACCGCCTCGTTTGGCCTCGATGCCCGTTCACGTCCGAGTCGGATCAGCGCGAGCAAAAGGCATCGTCTTGCCCGAGCCAGCATTTGCTCACGTTTCCTCAAATCCGGCTCCTCCTCCGCTTTATGACTTCCTCTGATTTTGTCGATGAGCAAAAGTGCAACAGGTGCGCCGCAACGTAGCCGTCCGTCCGTCTTCCAGGGCCCCGGAACGCGGCCCGGCCCGCTCGGGTCTTGTGACACTTGTCGCCGGCGCGCTATATTTAGCTGGGCGCGGTGAGAGCGACAAGAGCCTCAAATCGCCAATTAAAATGGCTGGAACGCTGCGCGCGTTTGCGTGCCTCTCTTTATGAGCTCGTGGCACCTGCCGCAGTGTGGCGGCCCCCGGAGGCCTGGTGCACGCAAGCAGCAAATTTGAGAAAAAAAAAAAACATTCCGAAATAAAGGGTTGCCTGCAGAACACGAGCTGAACACTGCAGAAGTGAGCAGCTGCTTTATGAGCGCCACAAAAGTCCATTCCCCGGGGACTGATTTTTACCAGCCTGCTGCTTGACGTTACAAAACTGCAACAAAAGTCTTTTTTTACCCCGCCCATCCATAAAAAGCTTAGAGGTACTCATCCCCAGTCAACTGTTTTGTTGTTGTTTTGTTTTTTTGCTGATAAACGGGTGTCTACTAATGCTGTCTACACGCCCTGCTCATTATTTTGCCATTTTGGCGCATGTTTGTTGAAATCTTACATTTGCAGCTAAAAAACGTTTGTGTGGAGCCATCTTGAGGTTCAACACCGCACTGCATGCGGATTTTGCTTTCTGTCCTCTGATTGGACCAGCAGCCAATACCGACGTCACTTCCGGAATCTTGACGTCGTCACTCTGCCACCGCGGGGTATACAAGCGGCTCGGTCTCGTGCACGCCTCCGTAGCCAGTTGGAGTTTGCCAACAACTTTATAACCATTTTCCGGTGAGTGATTTATTAGCATAGCATTTGCTTCGTTTATTTAGCATAGCTTGTCATAGTATAAAAATTATTTAGGTTGCTTGCTGCTGTCAATCGCAGCCAGACCACGCCCAACACGATCCACAACCCCACCCCACCCCCCAAGCCCCACAAGCCCAGCGCTCCTCCAGGCAACGCCCCCTTGGAGCACCGTTCGCAAATATTAGTGAGGGGTGGAGCTAAAGTTTGCTAGGGGGGTGAGTACCCCTTTAAAAGACAGGACTGCAGCACCCCAGAAATGACATGGGGGAAAATAATGTCAAGGTCAAAGATTATATATACTGTATACTGTTTCAATAAATGAAAAAAAAAATATATATATATATATAGCGGTCTGGATCTAAAATGGTTTTCACCTCCAAATTCTACACTTGACTTGCTCTCGTCCTGATGACTCCTTTAGAAGAAGAAAAAGTACACAGTGAGTGACGCGAACGCATTGGAGGCAGTTCCTGGATGGATCCGCTTGCCTCAACGACTCATACTCGCCCGAACATTGCCGAAAGCACAAAGCGCTGTGTCGGCAATATTAAGAATAGCAGCCATAAATGAGGCGAGGGAATTAGTCTCAGCGCAGCAGCACCTCCCAAATTAGGTCGACGCCGGCCATGTGTGGGGAGGCGGGCGGGCTAACGCTGATCGACAGGGCGCTCCTTGGCTCTTAACCCTGCAGAGGTTGGAGTTCAAAAAGTAATTCTGGGAAGCACAAGTTGGATTCGTGCGCTCATTAGTCAAACAAGTAAAGGATTTCTCTGTTATGTTGCTGTTCATCATTTGCGCACCTGCTGGGATTATTTGAAGAAGGTTTCCAGTGGTTCTTTTTTTTTTCTGGTGTTTCTTTGAGGAACGTTTCTAGGAGCTCTCTGAGACAGGATTCAGTGATCGTTTCTTGAGGATGGTTTCTCGTGCTTCTTGTTTGAGGAAAGTCATTCATGGAAGTGTGCTTTAAGGAAGCTTTCAAGTAGACATAGACCGATATGTTTTTTTCAGGATTGGCGTGAAAATCTAAAAAAAAACGAAAACTCTTAACTTTGTTAAAACGCGTTTAAGCGTGTTTATTGAAAATTTTTTCATATTCGCATCATTTTTTAAAATCCTTTGTTGTAAAATCCTTACAAAAAGAGAACTCCCAGAGTCATCATCTTGTCTTCAAAAGTGAAATAAAAACTTAAACAATAAATCCATATAGTTTTCTACGGCAAATGAAGTCCTCCCAAATTTCAAAACGACAGAAATGTTCAAATTTCACGTATCTTTTGTTTCGATTTGAAACGAAAACAAAAAGCGCAGCCTGTTCCCAGGGTCAGTAGAATCACTTATAAAGCAACCTGAAATTGTAAATAAACAGTTTCTTAAAGTTAACACAGTTTTAAATTGATTTATTATCGGCCGTCAGATTTTTTTAAAAAAGGCCGATGCCGATAATTCGTCAAAACATTGAATATCAGAGCCGATAATCGGTCTATTCTTCTTCTTTGAGTGATGTTTTTAGTGGCGCTTTGAGACAGTTTGAAGTGTTCTTCTTTGAGGAAGCTTTCCAGCAATCGCTCTTTCAAAAGTGCAATTTTAATGTAACAAATAACCAAAAGAAGACAAAGGCTCTGTTGTCAACACGGCGCGAGCAGGGCAAAGAAGCCGTCTGACCCAAAAGCTAAGAGACAAAAAGCTGTTTCGATCGCTTTTGGTGTGCTGTCGATCACAGTGGGAGCGCGTCGGTGTCGCCGCGGCAACGCGTGAAGTCCACGGCTCGCTCCAATCCCTTTTAAAAACAGATTACTCCAACGTGCTTTTGCCAGGATCTTTTATAATCTATTGTTTAATCATTTCAGCGTATTGCTTTTTGGAGAGCCCTTCATAATCCGCTTAGCTCCTCGTTATTTGTGCGCCCAACTCTCGGCACCTCCTCGCCGCCGTACGCCGATGACATCAGCGCTGAATTAATACAATACAAATAATTTCTTGCTCCCGCGAAAGCAGAGAGAATGTTATGCCTGTCGTATCCTGTTTGTATGTGTTGCCGCACCGCGTGTGTTAAGGAACACTTCTTCTTCTTCTTCGGTTTATAATTACCGTAACGTCAGTGCCAATTTCCATTAGCTCGTCCACGATGTTTTACATTATACTTCAACATTAAGCTAGCAGACAATCAACCCAAACACATTTTTTCCAGAATATGTTCCCAGCAGCTTCACAAGTTGGAACATGACAATTCAGTTTGTGGAATATGAGTGAAGCAGCAAAATGCACCCGTTTTTAGCCATCTCATTTTGTCATTTCTGTGAAAATGACATCACAACTGCTCACAACGACCAATCGCGGATCATCTTGAGAAAACAGGTCAGCCGTGATTGATCTCTTATTGGCTCTTACTCCACAAATGCAAAATTGATCAGAATGCCCCGTTTCAACGCGTGGGCTTGCATAGAACATATTCTTGGGAAAAAAACGACTTCCTCTTTAAGTAAATTCAATTCAGTCTATAAGAGTTATTCTCACTTGGGAGCCAATATATTCCAGCTGGCTACGGGTGAGCGGCAACGTGCAGCGCGGACACGTGGCCAGCCCATCGCAGTGTTATTTGGCTACGTTCCGTGAATGTAAACACAGTCACACAAGGATAGCGTACGTGCCACTTGAAATGTGGCGTGAATCCATCAGGAAAGACTCTTGGATGTCCTAAGTCTTTTTCGTAGTGCTCCAACGGCACTTCTGGCCGCTCAGTTTGTTGGAGAAAGCTAACGGCGGAGAGCACTTGGTCACCCTCTTCATCTCCTAAGCACCGAGGCCGGGTGGTGATGCTTGGAAGCCAGCCAAATACTCCATTTAATCAGGGGGCCTTTTATGAGCAGGAAGTGTTTGCATGATTCATTTTGAGCATTAAGGTGTACATTTGGGGGGGGGGGGGCTAACAGGCTTCGATCAGCGGCAGACAAATGGCGACAACTTTGCCAGCTCACATGCGTCACGGCACGTCACATGCTCCGAAACCAGGCGACATTAGCTCCAGCAGAAATTCTCTTTGGACTCACACCAGCGCGACAACTGGGCCGGACTTGACATGTGTCCAATTTAGTTAGCTGTCAATTTCCATATACGGTGGAACCTCAGTTTTTGCCTGCCCCCCACAATTCAGCGTTGGACACATTTTTCCGTGTAAATTTTGTCCTAGTTTTCATGAAACTCTGCCATTCATTTCACAAAATCGATGCATGTTCATCCGAAGAATTTTGTAAGATGTGTAAAAAGGGTTCAATGGCGGCATAGTAAGGAAACACGGGCATAACATCCTGTCTAAAGTCAGACTTTGCAAATAAAAGCAGTATAATCACACAGTTTTATGACACTTTTAGCACGCGGTCCATAATTTAGCCGTTGCGCTCAATAAATTAGCACCAAATAGTTGATGTGACTGCTCAATAAACCACCATGGGACCAAACAATATACGCCGTATATTTTTATATTTACATCTTTTTTTTTCAAACGATAGGACCGTGTTTCCATTCACGGAGCACGTAAAAGACAGGCGCGCGAATTGCAAGTGAATAACGACATGGAAGTAAAGAGTAACACAAATATTCACATAACGTACCATATCAATGCCTCCGACGCTGCCGGCGCATTTGTCGACAGAGTCAAATACGCAAATATTCACTTCGAACAAAACAATTTGATATGATTTGAGTAACATGAGTTAGGCTCACGGAACAAGTTCTGCTCGGAGGTCAACGTGGCGCTGCGTGAGGACGCTGACGCGGTTTAAAATTCACACATCTGTCTCTCGCTGTGGACTGATTTCAACTTCATGGCTATCAAACGGCACAAATATTCCAATCTGTCACTCCGTTTATGACTTCCTGTCAAATAACAAAGCATCGCTTCCCCGATGTTGATACAACATGGTTTTGTGAGCCAAATGACAAATTGTGGACGTGTAGTGACTGCCAACGACGTGGATGTCATCAAGTAATGCTGCGCTTTTTATGGCAAACGTTTAGTGTGACACAAAAGGATTCTTAAAAAAAAAAAAATGGATTCAAAGGAATTAATTGTTTTTTTTTGGTTTGTTATTTCTCCCCCCCTCATTTTGTTTGTACTCACCACCAGGTCTCCTTTCAACTCAAATAAGTGTAGTAGAATCACCGCAGTAAGAATTTGCTTGCAGGATTAACCCTTTCATTATTTAACAAAAAAAAAAAAGTAGCACAAAGACTTTTGAACACCTGAAACGACACTATTTAAGAGATTATGTTTTATTATGGTTGCTTGCTGATTAAAAAAAAAAAACTCGTGCTGTAAGTTTGAAGTGATTGACTTTAGTCAAGATGAACGCGAGCGATGATTTCATTGTTCACTCAACCTTGAGAAGAACTATTTGGATTAAACCCAAAGTAGATCAAGTGCTGTCCCAGTTCTGACTCAATCAAGCGTAAACATGACCATAAAGCTGATTTAGTCGAAAGACCCAAAAACCCGCCACAAAGCTGTCTGGCTGCTGCTGCTGCTGCATCGGCTGCGGGAAAACCACAGCGAGGCCGCGTGAGAAAAAGTGCGCCAACCTACCACTTTGGACAAGCGTCCATGGCAGCTACGTTGGGCTCCGGCCGGCCTCTCGTCTGTGAGGCGTCACGTCCCGCTCCGCGCGCGCGCGCTCCTCGTCCTGGTTTACTTCTCACAACCGCCGAGAGTTGTCATGATCGGAGCGCCGCAAGAATTCAGGTCGACTTTGCGCGCGTGCGAGAGAGAGAGAAAGTTGCTGCCTCTCTCTCGCTCGCTCGCCCGCCCGCTCCCTCCCTCCCTCCCTCCCTCCGCCTCCCCCCGTTTGAGGCGGGAAGCACGTGAGCCCGTCCATCCGCCAATCACAACGGAGGCATGTCGGGCACACGCA
The DNA here is from genome assembly GCF_054856515.1 of Filicampus tigris. Classification (NCBI taxonomy): domain Eukaryota; kingdom Metazoa; phylum Chordata; class Actinopteri; order Syngnathiformes; family Syngnathidae; genus Filicampus; species Filicampus tigris. Next base: position 1,467,389 of record NC_141224.1, on the reverse strand, counting down.
ACGCAACAGCACGCTTTGGAATCAGACGACACGGCTCGAAAACTTCCGGCGAGTGGAATGATTGCTTATGATGACTCAATTGATTTCACCCATCAATCCCTTTTTTGAGAAAGTGAATGACATTACATTTACCATTTTTCAAAGCGTTGCGCCTGCTACGAATGGAAATCGAAAAAGCCCAGCGATTCCATTCCTGGGAATCGTTTGTCAGCTTGCCCGGCGATTCTGCTTATCAATTCCTCTCGGAGAAAAAGAAGAGAAGCGGCACTTTTATTGACCAGGGTTGTGTTGCTGGTGAGGCTGCTCAAAGCATCTCAGTCTTGGCCGTCATCGTCGCGCGTGGCAAGAAAGACGAAGAAGGTATTTTGCAAAGAGTTTTGCAAAAATGTTGGGGTTTTTTTTTTGTTTTTTTGGTTTTTTTTTACAAAACAATGATTTCTTTAATCATTCTCAGCTTCAGAAAACAGGTGAGCTGTGGTTGGGCGTTACCTGAGCAACTGTGATGTCATTTTTCAGAAGTGACAATGGCCGCCCACTGGATTTTACGATTTAGCTCATGTTCCACAAATGCGATCTTCATCAGAATGCCGTGTTTCGACTAGTGGGCCGCCATTGAACATATTCTTGCAAAGACCTTTTTGGGCTTGACTTCCCCTTTAAAGGACAGACAGCAAAGTGGAAAACAATCACAGACTTCTCCCGCCCTGTTGTGTTGAAAGCAATTCCGACATCGATGACGCCGTGTTGTTTTGGGAATGTGCAAACAATCGTGGCAACTGTCCACACCTCTTGTACGGATGCCAGATTAGTTATTTTGGGTGTTTTTGCGTGAAAGAGACACCCCCCCCACCCCCATCTTTCAAGCCTCTCTGAGCCTCACACACCTCCGTGATGGTGACACAGATAATCAGAATATGGGCGGAAAAATTGCCAAGCTGTCAGCTCCGAGAGGATTTGTGACTTTTTTTTTTTTTTTTTTTTTTTTTTTTGGTGTGGATGTTTTCACTCTCTGCACTGGCGAGCCGCCCGGATGCTACACGAGCTTGTCGGCCCGCGGCGAGAGTCGGGACGGCCAAGTCTCGGGATTGGATCACGGCTTGGTGCCATCCGGAGCGACGTGGTCGGCTAGAAATAAGATCTCGCCCGTTATGCGTATACGCTCACACTGCAGGGGCGTGATGCCCGATTTGGATTTTTTTTTTTTTGTCAACTCCCTTCCTTTTATGTACTCGTTCACGTTACGGAAACAAATGTGACCTTAAATGTGAACCCAACGCGTCTGCGATGTGACACGCATGCGCACAAAGCAGGACGTGGAGTGACGTGCACCCCCCCCCCCCCCCCCCCAAAAAAATAATGTCACGTGGCGTAGTGTTCATGGAAGTAAATATGATCCCGCATGTATGGGCTCATTTTATCATCTCCTACTACCAGAGTAGCGAGAGGGAAGAGGCAGAAATATTTTGAGGATATCCCGCCAACTTTTGTGTCAATCAGTGAAACTTTTCTTTTGTGATTTTCAAGTCGATTCTACTGATTAGGTTGTGGGAGGGGCTTCCGACCAGAACCCCTAAAATACTGTATATGTATTTTATTTTCACCAGGATGACCACCAAAAAAAGCGATTAATTTATCACGAGAAGAAAAAAAACGGTGATTTCAAGAGGGCCTTTTAACACAACAAAGAAATCCAGTGTGAAATGAGACACTGAGTTGAATTATTTATGTTTATTCGTGTGATTGATTATTCCAACGGTAACGCTCGAAGAGAAAATGATGCTAGCCTTACAGGTACGAGTGAGTGATAAAAAAATATTGAATAAGTGTTCCCATGCAGTCGGGGCGCATCGAGTCCAAACGCTCACTTGTGGTTCTCCATTTTTCTCTGCAACAAATCCAGAGGGGCTCAATTAGACTGGGCACAATTAAGAGTGAGCAACCCAACGGTGATCTTTCACCTTTGCGGCCGGATGTTCAAACAAACAGCAGCCCGCCAAAGACATGAGGGCTCAATAGGGAGCCAATTAGTCTCAAAAGTCAGCACGCAATGCGCACACACATTGTGCGCACGTCAGCATTGTGCTTCGTGGGGGAAAAAAAAAAAAAAAATCTCCACTTGAAAAGCAAAACTTGTCCATTGTTTGAGCCTCAGGACCAGTGAAAGAGGCTTTTTTTTTTTTTTTTTTTTTGCCAACTCTCAACTAATGCAAGGATGGGCAAAGTATGACCCGCGGGCCCATTTTCTTTTTCAAGCGTTTCCATTGTTGACATTGTCTTTGTGTTTTCCTCTTCTCTCGCTGATGCCCTCGCATGGGGGAAAGGAGAGCCACAGTCACCAATGCGCTTTCCAGCAAAAACACACGCAGAAGCCGCTGTCGGCCACGGCTCGCAGCCACGCACTCGCATGCGGACTCGGGGCAGCCCGGCAAGCCCCGCCTCTTCAAGGCACAAGTATGTACAGTATTTTCTATACATGACATCCTTGCAATGTGTTGTTGGTTTTTTTTTTTTTTTTAGTTCATGTACATTTCAAATGTGCTTCAAAGTGTTTTAAGTTTCGTTAGGATGCGTTGAAAACTGTGGGAGGGGGGAAACTATTTTTCAAATGTGTTTTTATATGGTCAGTGTTATATTGCGGATTTATTGCGAGTGGGTTAGGGTTGGGTTGTGCGCAAGGAGGTGATGGCGGCCAGCAACATCTGGCCATCCTGCTGCCATCCGCAGGCTCCGCCTCCCTAAAGAAAGATGAATGATATGCGGGGATTAGCTCCTGGCTCGTCCTCCAGTCTTTCATTTCAACCTTTCGCTTGGACTCGCCAATACGGTCTTGAAAACAAATCTCAGATTCATGATTTGATGTGCCCTTTTTTTTTTGGGCGATTTGCTTGTAGGAAGAATGAATCTGTGACTGCTTTTTCAACTGATTGTGTCACCATGTCTTTGGCAATATTCAAGGCCACTGACTCTGCTCCCTTCTTGACATGATGCAAAACAACGTCAAAGTTATTCCGCCTGTTGTCTAATTTCTTCGCAGCAATCAAATTCACAAATTTGTTAGCGGGTCGGACAAGTCACTAAATTGGTCTACGATGGGAAATGGATGGATGGCTACGTTAGCCAAATGGCTAAGTTGGCAACACCGACTTTGCTTTCGTAAAGTAGCTCGACTCTGTTTGCAGCCATGTTTTTAGTGTAAGCAGAGCACATCAGCAGCCTTTGAACTAAATAATCATTTCCCCCCGCCCCCCCCAAAATGGGGGGAAAAATAATCAACCGATGAATTGAATGACTTTTCAGCAAGTGGAGATGACCGAGGACACATTTAGGAACTCGCAGGTGCTGTGAAGTAACTGCGGCTTAGTTGCCGCCCCCCCAATGTGCGGCGTTCCTCTTTGACGGTGAAGCGTGCGACCTTCATGTAAATCCCGTCACCATGAATGGAGGCCGGGCCACGTTTCAAAGTCGCGGCGCTAATACGCCAAGAAATGGACCTTTTACGTTTTAAATCCATGCTCAGGCCACAGCTGCTGCCGTCTCTAATGAGGGTGCATATAATGCCGACCGCCACACGTACACGCACGCGCGCACGCTCGCACGCGTGTTTCACTCCTGCGCTTTCGCCGATCTAAAAATATGAATCGAAGGCCAGGAGCGTAGCGTCGCCGGGGCACGCCGACGGCTAATCCGCACGCGCGGCCGAGTCGGAGGCGAATCAGCATGTGGCGGATCAAGCGTCAGGAAAATGATGAATGTGTGTCGGCGGCATGTTGTGTGGCTTGGCCGTGCGTGATTAGGGGGGTTGGGGGGGGGGGGGGGTTCTCTCTCGCCCGCCTCCGAATCCCAAGTAATCCCGGCGAACACGGCGGCGCATGTGCTCACCGACAAGAAGCGATTAGAAGCCGGGGAGCCTGACTGACTTTTTGTCTTTCTTCCGCCATGCTCTCGTGCGCTTTTTCTCCAAGCGACATTCATGTTCCTGGCAGAACGGCAATGATCCACCGCCCGCTAGCCACATAACCCGTTTACGGTGCTTCTCGATGCCGCCGAAGGACGCTTTGGATACGGAAAGCTCATCCGTAAAAAGTGGTTGAAAACATCATTTCCGATTTATTCGACCTTCCGTCAAGAAGATTTGGTCAAATGGAACAATCCAATGGACATGTGAATGCTAGCATTGGGAAGCTACCTATGAGGATGTAGGGTGTCACTTCATTCTTAGAGTTCGGATTTGCACCCAAAATCTCCAGTTGCCATTCCTGTTTACATCAGCGAGCGATATTCAAAAAACACGTCACCGTCCAACAGACGAAAAAATCCACTTTGATTAAAAAGCAGCCACCGGCCGCTGTTTGGACTCCTAAAACATCCCAAAGTTGGACTTTTTTGTTTAAAACGGCTTACTTTAACGCGGATCCACGTTGTGGCCAAATCTAGAATGTGCTATTCTGCTATCGCACCTTTTGGTGTCATCCAAAATAAATCCTCGTTGCCCGCGTTGATCAACGTCATCCTAAAGCTAAGCTAACTAGCTGAGGCGACGTTCTTTCTTGTCAAACGCCGTTCGTCCTTTGCCATGCGTGACGCCGTGATTCCTTGTTAATCACAGAGGTGTTGATGCCACGCACCCGAGGTGGGCTTCGTTGACCGTACTGCTGAACACTTGATTTATAGCCCATTAGCTGGCTAACTCAGTATTCACATCCACTTTTGGGCAAAGGAACCCACAATCTCGGCAAACCCGCCTGCCCCCGCCTAACGCGCACCGCTCACTTTCCAAATAGCGACGTCATATACTGCATATTGAGCTCTTTTAAATGGACTCTAGGATTCCAAAATTCATTCTGATCCGACTGCAAACATTAGGATTCAATCATTGTTTCCCTACGCCCACTCGAATCCCCATTCAAACTTATCGCAAAAGATCTGAGACGCTCCGGACACCTCGGGCTGGGCTCCAGCGGCTCCAGCGGCTCCGGCGGACCCATTCGGAAGGCTGCCAGGACTCGAACGGGTTGGCTGAAGAACCCTCATGGATGGTGCCTCACTCGCAGCCTGCCTGCTGGCTGCAAAACACCAATTAAAAAGTTCCATTTGGGAAATGGAACTCGCCGGTGTTCTGGAAAGGAGTCGCTTTGTTCCTCTCATGAAGCGGAAGAGATGCTGAGGAAGGCTCAACACACAATTTGGGATGCTATTTAAAAAAACAAAACCAAATCAGTTCCATCGGGAATGACGGCGGTATGATTAATTTGCTCCGAGACTTGTGGATCTCCCTCAAAGCTGTGAAACGCAAAACCATTTTTGATCATTCTCCATTACCAATCAAACACAGAACAGGAGATGTCCACCTGATTTGCAATTCCTCCAAATTGGGAATAACAATTTGAACCCCAAAAAAAGCAATCGAAACAATAGACAAAAATAATCCTCATCTGGATCGGTCACAGAGTAGATCCACCTCGTATGTGTGTCGGAATTTTGTCTTCGAGACCAAAACAGTTCAAACGTGCATATACAAATTTGTCTGGGACGTTCGCCACCGGAATCACCTCACCAGATCAAGGTGTCCGGAGGAAAGTGGAAGGACATTTGTCTCCGAGGTGAAATCGATGAAAGACGAACATACCGACGGTTGCTCGCTGGGACGCTGACCCCACATACTTGGACGATCTCAATTTGGAGTTCCTGCGGGAGTCGGAGGTATTCCGCGGCTTTAGCGCCCAAATCGGTCTTACAAGAGCCGAACAACTCCTCAACTTTACCGGACAATTTCAAATCCAAAGAATAAATTCAAGGAGTCCAAGAATTTTTCGACTTCAGCCTGGACGTGGACCTTCCCAGGAAGGTCATGTCGGACTTTTTCGTCCTCAGATTGAATCAACGTGAAGTGGCCCCCCCCAACCGCAAATCCCCAACAGTAGTCAGTATTGAGCAAGTCATACTTTGTGTTTATAAGGCTCAGTTATGTAAGAATGCACGGAAATGAATCCACAATTGTCTACATTTTCTGTGACTGGCCCACTTGACGGCCTTCTGTCCATGACTTCATGACAAATCCAAACTGGATTGTTTGGAAAGAGATTTGTAATGGGACTTTTGGGATCAGACAAAAAGTCATTGGATTGTTTTGCGTTTGTGTTTTTGTGGAATGTCCCATCGCACACAATCAGAGGTCAGGAGGTAAAAAAGGCGAGCGCTTGTAATCCGCCGAGGTCGAAACAAGCCTTAAACCCTCTTTGGTGTCTGCGGCCGTCGTTAATCTGGCGAGCGGGCAGCCGGTGAAAAGTGCCGTCGCAAAAGCTTCTCAGCGACAACGTCGCTCGGCTTACGGAAGGTCCCCGGCGACGGCTCCTATGGATCAGGATACCGTATGGATGACTTTTGGGTCACGGGAGAGAATTCCTGATCCTCGTGGAAAGCGAGTCCAGCAAGGGTCGGTCAGGAACAGGAAGCGGATACGGCCCGACAAAATGAGCAGGATGAGGAATTACGCCTGACCTTCAATTTGGACAGGGCAGTCAGATGAAACATCAAAACACCCAAATAAATGTTTTGGGGGGTGTTTTACCATGAGGCCGCAATTTATCATTGGACAAAGGGCATATTTGTGGGAGGGAAGAAAAATTGGTGTTGTTTCGAAAAGTCTTATTTTTTTATATAATATATATATATATATATATATATATATATATATATATATTTGTCATTTAAAAAAAATACATTTCTGAAGGATAAAGCCTGAGTTTCAAATAATTTTTTTTTTTTGTTGTTGGGGGCAAAATAAAGCCACAATATTTGGAGCACAAAGTTGGAATTTTCGAGGATACTGTCCAAGAATAATTTATAAATTTTTTTTGTGAATACTCATATTTTTATCGTAAAAGTACAGTAGCTGTGCATTATTAATAGATTAGATATATTTTCAAGAGAAAAAAGGACATTTTTGAAAATGACGTTCAATTTGGCTCTGGAACATGACCCCATAGTTTTAGAAGGAAAAGTCAGAATATGACAAGAATGACAAAATGTTTTCGATGTATTTTTGTTTTATGTGGCCCTCGAAATCAACCTTCTGCACGCGCAAAGACGACGTCGGCTGATTGGCTGATAAATCGGCACCGTAGCCACGCCCCCTTCATCATCCGCAGACGCATTCACACCAAGCCTCTGACCCCGTCGCCTCTAGCGGCCGATCAGTGGCGGCGTCCGTCATCTCATTATCTAAAGTGCTGGCGCCATCTTGGAGGACGCAGAAGAGTCAAAGAAGATGAAGATGAGGCGTGATCAATCAAGAGCCGCAACGAGCGCGACGAGCGCGGCGACGCGGCGGCGGTCCCTTGGGCGCCACTTAGCGCGCTGCTGAGATCATTTGCGACCTTGAAAGGCAGGAAGCTTCGTCATCGTTTTTTTACACTAAAAGCCTCAGTTGGCCCCAAAACTGCCATCTTACCAAAAAGCTTTCTTTTTCTGTTTCAAAATCTTTTGAAAAAAAAAAAAAAGGAGAAAACGTGTCTTTCCAACAATAAATGAAGGTATTAAGAGAATGAAGTTATTTTTAAGGTATTTATTTATTTATTTAAGGTATTTATTTATTTATTTAGCACATGTGAGCCATGAAAGAACATGTCTGCATTAGCAGGTTCACCCCAAAAAAATGTCCCCTGCCCCAGTTTCCCGTTGGCCAGCGTGTCAGCTCACGCATGAGCGTTCTTCTGTATATTTAGACATGTTCATGTTGTTCATGTGCAAATCAGGCGTGTGACTAACGCCACGAGGAAGCGCTAGCGCTAGCGTGCGGCCTCCATTTTGTCTCGCTTCTATAAATGTGCGTGTTTCCATTACGTGACGACCACCTGAGGAAATGTGTCATTAGCTGTTTTTTTTTTTTTTTTTTTTTTTTTTTTTCTCTTCTCAAATAGATTGTCAGTAGTCACGGAAACACTCAATGGACAGTTGGTTAGGAACACCATCTATTGAGATTCTTTGCAAAAGTTCAGCTTTCATGAAGACAATAATGCTGGAAAAGTCCGAGAAATATTCATTAAATGAAGTCCTACTTATGTAACTTGCCCAAATGAGCCCCATTTGGAAGCAGGTATCCGAGATAGGTAGGCGACATGGAGCTGTGAAGGGTTGGTTGGTTGGTTCGTTTGTGTGTTTAAATGAGTCTTTTCTTGAATTTATGGAAAGATCACATCCCATCATACCGTTTTTACCGATGCCTATTAGAAGAGAGGCACAAAACAAGTCTCTTGGGCCCATGCCCGAAACTAAACAGCAAGTTGGATCCATTTTGGTTTGAAGCGGGCACATTCCTCATCTGCCTCTTGCTATTTATTCTGTGACATCACTTCCATTGGATCTCAGTGCTGCCAATGTGGTGGAACACTGAAGGTGCACAACTCTGAAATTAGACTTTCCCGTAACCTGAAAAAAAACAAACAATCGCTTAAAATCGCTGATGTGAATCTGTGAACAATAAATTGCGATTTAACCAGGCGACAGTGTAGTTGGATTATTTTTTTTTGGGTTATTCTAATTGTAATGTCGAGTTTGTTCGGTTGTTTTCGGGACGCCGCGATGCATCATAAATGACAAGCATCCTCAAAGACCAAAGTATAGCCACTCGGAAGAGGAACGACAGCGATGTTGTCTTATTTCAGTCCTGCTTGTGTTTTTCCAGCCGTGTCAGCAGACTTTCTGCATCACAAAGTGACATCATGCGCGCCGGCTCTCAGAATGAAACCAGATGTCCTCCTCGGCCTTCCTCTGCGCAACTCCGCCCCGGAGCCCAAAGTCCTTTTTGACTTCCTGAAAATTCCACTACATATAAAGCAGACACTGACCTACTTGCGCATTGGACCCGCCCGCCACCCAAACAGGACCACTTGAACACAATCTGACGGACTTCTGGACTTTGAAGGTACGCTGACTTTTATGTTCATATGTTTGCCTTCCTGCTCCACAAGTGTTCTTTTCCCGCTTGCTTAGCACCAAAGATCTCAAAAGTGCTTACGTAGAAGTGCAGATACCTGCGTGAAAAAAAAAAAAAAAAAAAAGTTCAAGTAGAAGTGCTGATTCAGGTTCTGTAGACAAATGACCGTAAAAATGTGAAGACTCTGACTTTAGTACAGAAGATTTTTTTTTTAAGAATTATACCAAAAAAAAGGGTTTCCCGCTTAAGTTACATAGTGAAAGAAGAAAAAAAAAAAAAGGCACGTCGAATGTGCAAAAATTGCAAAAATTTGCATGGAAAAATGTACCTTAACTCTGTCTTTTTTCAGATTGGACATCCATTTTTGAATAAGAGAAGCCGAAACTGTTGTCACTGGTTCACATGTTGCTGCTGTCCCTGGTTTTTACGCCCATTCACTCAATGACAATCTCAACCATGGTTCACTTTGCCTTTCCTCTATTTCGGTGTTTTTGTGTACCAAAAAAAAAAAAGTAGCAAGCCTATTTAGACAAAGCCAGGGACATCCAAAAAATGAATTCAAGTAAAAGTACGGATAGCTGAAAAATATACTTAAGTACAGCAATACTTCATGATCTTCCACCACCGCATGTTTGTGCCAAGCATTCATTCCAAATGAATCATCGAAACATGTAGTCAGTGCGTTTTCTTTCAGATGCCTGATTCTGATTCTTTTCCTCCATTTTCTGATCCAAACGTCGCTCGCTATAGTTCACGTTTTGCGAGCTCAATGCGTCACAGTTTTATTTCTTTTTTCTTGCAGACACTACAGTCCAGTTAGTGACTCTGCTGCATGTCTCCGCTAAAGTAAACATGGTTATGGCAACGGATGTTTCGGGTCGAGGAAAGATCAAAACAGCGGGCCGCTGATCTTTCAGTTGCTTCAGCTAACAAACGCAAAGCGAAAGCAGGACGTAGCGGCGCATTCTTAGCACACCTGCCGGGAGCGGCAACTGACACCGTCACTCAACAGCAGATTGGCTAACGGAAATAGTTCTCGCTTCCACGTCTGTCGCAAAAGCGGGACCTCAAAAGCGGGAGTCAATCCTCCTTGCTGATTGCCATGGTTACGGTAACCATGTTCAGGGAAGCCCTGATTAGATGAGTAATAAAGTCCAGACGCATGGGGAAAAAACACGATATAGATACAAATATATTTTATATATATATATATTTTTTTCATTTTATTTTTTTATTTAGTCTTCCCTTCCACATGATTGAACGTATTAAAAGTGTAAGCGTTGGCTTCAGCCCTCACGCGGATGCCAAAGCAGACACAACCATTTTTGTCGTTTTTAATCACACCGTGGGAGCGTGCAAAGGAGAAATGCAAAACAAAAGAATACAAAGTGGGACAAACACGAAAACTGAAAAGTCTACATGAACTATACGAGCAATATAATGACGTACGATAAGGAAGTAAAGGAGGTGCATCGGGTCGCAGCGGAAGGAAGGTGTCGCAACAAACAAAACAGGATCGAACCTTGACTAGGCACAAGTAAAGAATATGAAACTGGAACCTACCCAAGGCAGAAAGACAAAAACAAGGAATGAAATCTCGTTTGCACACGGTGCTTAGAAGCAGACCCGGACGGACCGAAAGTACGCTGGCAAGAAAAGGACGGATGAAATGCAAATGGTGGTAAGGGGGAAATGGGATTTGAATGGTCGGTTCTTACGTCTGGGACAGGAAGCGGGCGAAGGTTTCCACTTTTGGTAAGCAGAACTGGCGCTGCGGGATGAACCGAACGATGCCCAGTCGTAACATGTCAGGTCAATCCGAACCGAGAAAACCACCTGTCTGAGGAATAAGAAGCAACCGTTCAAATTACAATCGGGAGACCGACGACAGAATGAACTTTATTCACTGAAGGAAAATGTCAAATCTGATGTGGTGGTGAGCGTGCTTGTGCTTGCGCTTGCCCAGGATGTGGCAACGTTGCCTCGCCGTGTTTCTGCTGGCCGTGTCGGCCGTGGCCCGCCTGGATCAGGTGACCCTGGACAGCCAATGGGAGCAGTGGAAGATCACGCACGCGCGGGAATACAACGCCATGGTCAGTGTTTTTCTATCTCCTATGTTTTGCGCGTCTAGCATGGCTTCCTTGGTGAGGATGCAAATAGATCCCAATGTTCGACTTTCAAACTTCAAACTTTCAAACTCCACACAAGTGGAGGAAATTCCTGGGAGGCTGGGGACAATTGAAACACGGTGGTACCTCAGGTTTCATAGTAAGGTAGGGCTCTAAAATAAGGGTGGGGTTTCAAAGTAGGGTTTTAATTAGGGTTAAGGTTTCCACTTAGGGTTTCAAACTAGGGTTAGGGTTTCAAAGTAGGGTTTTAAACTAGTGTAAGGGATGCTTTCAAACTAGGGTCACAATTGATAACAGTTCAGTGACTAATAGGGTCTCAAATTAGGGTTTCAAATCAGGGGCATGCAGAGGTTAGGCCACCTCTTGGCCGTCCATTGCACCCTACTCGGTTTTCGGGCCATGTCGGTTGCCGTCACTGATTGTAAATTAGACGTTGATATTGCAGGATGATCCACCTGGGATCCGTTTGGGAACACTTGCATGCAAACAAACCTTTGAATTCACTTCCAAAAATTGCCTTTCGGTCTACTGGCGAGCGTTTGCTGTGCTTGTAGTTTAGCGCAGTGACAATGTCACAGGCGCGTCGTCTTTATTTGCTGCGTTTTGTGCTACTAAAGCGCCAGGGCGTCCCCGGACTGCTAATGTGATCGGCATTTCATCGCCCTGATTAAAGAATCCAGGCTGCGCATCAAGCGGCCATTTGTGGCTAATTAAAATGTCAATTTGACCCATTTGCCCAGATGGATGACTTTCAATTTGTCTGCTTCTCTTTGTGCGCTTTGCGCAAGTTGCCGCACGACTTTTTGCGCCGCTCCTATGACAACCTCGCTTTATTGGGTACGCCATCGAACGACTGAACGCCCCCCTTTTGCATGGTGAATCCTCAATACGATGATCAAACTTTGACCCCGTGCTCCGCCCACATGAGATGGCGAAAACGAATGCACCAGACATCGCCAACAAACTGAGTGAGTTTTGGATTTCATGGTGGGGTCCCCTCAAATAAATAAATCAATAAATGGTGGAAGAAGTATCATAAGCAGCGATCGCAATAGAGTGGAAATAATAATCCTCACCTCTGGTAATATAATGTGGTCAAAATATTAGAAACGGCTTTCAGGGTTCATTTGTAATGTTTTAATTCGGTGTTGCTTTGCATCCGCACAGAAGGAGAAGAAGTCCTTTGAGAATTGTACTTTACTTTACTCTATGAGACAATACTTAGTGACCTTTTTTTCCCAATCTTGCACTCAACCAATGCTCCGTATATTAAAAAAATAAATAAATAAAACTAGCAACCACTAAACCCAGACCATGCATTTTCCCCAAAAGAAAACAATGAATCAAAACGAACAAACCTGCTCTAAAATCGAATGAAAATGAACTGCATTTCCGAAACAAAAGTCCACACGAAATAAAACTGCTGAGAGTATATAACCCCGGTCTGTGTGGAGCAGGACGAGGAGGGCATCCGGCGGGCCATCTGGGAGAAGAACGCGCTGATGATCGAGGCCCACAACCAGGAGGCGGCGCTGGGCCTGCACTCGTACGAGCTGGGCATGAACCACCTGGGCGACATGGTGAGAAACGCGGCCGCGAATGACGACGCCGCGAATGACGACGCCGCGAATGACGCCGCCGCGAATGACGCCGCCGCGCCGTCTTGGTCACGATGGAATTTGCTGTGCGCGGCCGCAGACGTCGGAGGAAGTGGCGGAGAAGATGATGGGCTTGGAGATGCCCATGACGCGCGAACGGGGCTTCGCCGTCAGTCCCGAGGAGCGGGCCTACCCGCTGCCCAAGACGGTGGACTACCGCAAGATGGGCATGGTGACGCCTGTCAAAGACCAGGTGCGTCATCCTCACGTGTCATCTCACCCAAGCGGGAACTGACAAGTCACTCAGAAAGAATTTTTGAAAGTTGATATTTCTACATTAGAAAGTCAAATAGTTTCTCGATAAATGTTGAAATATTACAATTCAAATGTATTTGTCGAGCACTTTTAAAAAAGGGCTGACCAAAGTATTGCGCGATAAATTCAAAACACGTGGGCTAATAAAGTCCCGTATTTTCTATGAAGATATTCCAAAAGGATGACTCTAAAGGTAAATTGAACATTTATAGTGGTGAAATTGTGCCATCTACTGGAGAAATGGAAGAGTGCATCTTGACGTTCGTGGAGATTGGAGAAAATAGTCTGAAAGATTTGATCAGAACGAATGAGATTTATTGTCATTCTCGAATTGTTTGACACGCAAGCTCCCTCTATGATGCTTCAAAGAATCACTGCCCAAGTACAATTCAGTTATGTTGACCTTTTTGTTTGTCAAATCGCTACATGTCCATGTAATCTTCGGGAACTATTTATTTTTGTAATGTACAATGTTATTTAGCTTTTATTTGGATACACAATTTAACTTTTAACACATTTTAATTGAATCATTGTTTAAGTGCAGTTTTTTTGCGTTCCTATATTTAAGCACAGTGTTAAAATGCGCATTATGTTAAAGTGGCTTACAATACTATCAAATATACATAAAGTAGCGAGCGGATACTATCGTAGTAATTTTGCTTGCATTTGTTTTGTTCACACACTACTGCAACGACCGTATACCGAATTGATGGATGGACATTTTAAGGTGGTGAAATTCTGCCATCAAGTGAAGAAACTGAAGAATGCACCTTTACCAGACTGACTCAATGATACGTTTGATTAGAGAAGTATTAATTTTGTTTGGGGATTTTTTTTTTTCCCAAGAATATGTTCAATTTCATAGCCTATTTAATGATCCATGTGCAAAAACCTTTCTGAATAAGCAAAAGTCAAAAGGCGTTCCATACTCAAGAACAATATTTAAAGGGATGAAATGCTGGCCTCTAGTGGACAAATGGTGAAGAATGCACCTTCGCCCTAACAAAACGACGCTACATCTGAGTGTAGCAGTCGCAAACTGAACTACTAATCCGGGTAATAAATAAGAGGAAGATGTTTGTTTTCTCGCTCAGGGTTCATGCGGCTCGTGCTGGGCCTTCAGCTCGGCGGGGGCCCTGGAGGGTCAGCTGGCCAAGACCACGGGTAAGCTGAGAAATCTTAGTCCTCAGAACCTGGTGGACTGCGTGACGGAGAACAGCGGCTGCGGAGGAGGATACATGACCAACGCCTTCAAGTACGTCAGGGACAACGGAGGCATCGACTCCGAGGAGGCCTACCCTTACGTGGGACAGGTGAGCCCCACCGTGGACCTCTTTTGCCAAAAGTCCATTGGGATAGGCCCCCGATGGGACCCGAAATTGTCCATCGGTGTGAATGTGTGAATCCTTTGTTTCTTTATGTGCCCCGGCAACCAGTACAAATTGTAGCCAACTGTGGCTACACTTTACTCAAAATCGAGTGAAAACCATAGAAAACCGATCTTGAATTCTTTTTTGAAATTGTTTTTCCCCTGTGCCGCCCCCTGCAGGCGCAGATGTGCCGCTACAATTCATCCGGTACAGCCGCCGAGTGCCGCAGCTACAAGGAAATTCCCGAAGGCGACGAGCACGCCTTGGCCGTGGCGCTCTTCAAGGTTGGCCCGATCTCTGTTGGCATCGACGCCTCCCAGGGGACCTTCCAGTTCTACCAGCGAGGTCAGTGAACACGGCACGGAACATCACACCGTGTCGTGCCGCGTTGTGCCAGAGGTGGGCATCCCGTCAGAGTGACGGACCGCTCGTTTTGCTAACGATCGACGAATTTTTCGGATGGTTTTTTTTTTTTTTTTTTTGGGCGCGACATCGTGTCACGCTACATTACAACACCTCATGCCACGCCACCTCACATCGCGCCACATTATGTCACGGCATTTCACGTCATGTCGCATCACGTCACCACGTCAAATCACAGAGTCGCATTCGCTCACGCCACGACGGCATGCCGGTGCTTACGACTTATGCCGTGCCGCCAAGTCACGTCATGCCACCGCGCGCCACGTTCCTCGGTTTCGCGCCGCGTCACGGCACATCGTGGTGTCATGACGAGCCGCGTCATGACACATCGTATATTCAAATAAAATGACAAACCGAATAATATGAAGTTCAGATCTTCCATAGACAACCACAATTATGCCATTCTTAATATTCAATTTAAAAGAAAAAAAACACACACACAATTTCATAAAAATGTAAAAGTATATATTTTTTCGTGAATCTCACTGGGTGGGCAGTCTGTAAATTTGACTACATTGACTGACTAGACTACAGGCTCCGCCCCTGCATTAGACCACATCATGCCGAGCCGTTTCACGTCACGTCACGTCACGCAAAGTTACGTGGTGCCACGCCGCGCCACATGGCGCCGCAGCAATCTCTGTCACGTCACCCGTCACGTCACCTCTTGCCACTTGGTGCCTCTCCTTGTCACATGAGCAGGCATTTACTTCGACCCCAACTGCAACAAAGACGACGTCAACCACGCCGTGCTGGCGGTGGGCTACGGCGTGACGGCCAGGGGCAAGAAGTACTGGCTCATCAAAAACAGGTGTGACGCCGTCATCGTGCGACATGGACAACGTCGATATGGAAACACTTTCCAAAAAAAATGTCACATTTTTATTCCCGCCAGCTGGAGCGAGAGCTGGGGCAACAAAGGCTACATCAAGATGGCGCGTAACCGTGGCAACTTGTGCGGCATCGCCAACCTGGCCAGTTACCCCATCGCGTGAGCGCCCGGCGCCTCTTCTTCCTCGTCTACTTCCTGCCCCTCGACTCCATCCCAGATGTTTTTCCGTCTCCGTGGCGACCAGACTCCTGTTTTCGTGTCTTTGTGGCTGTTAGCTGTTGTGAGCTGAAATGTTTTTGACTCGAAAGCGCGCACTTATGCGGCGTCGCTGGCCGACGCAGTACTACCGAACCCCAGATGGAACATAAGGATGTCGTTGTGGACACGATACGAGAATCACATGCGCACATAATGCTCATTTGTGGCCACAAAATACTCGTTTGTGCCCATGAAGTAGGTATCATGTCTTCAGAAAATACAAATGACCAATACTACTATTATTCGTGGGCACATTGGTATGATCTGGATCCATTTTGAACTGGGTCAAGTATATCTTCATTAAAAAAAAAAAAAAAAAAATCCTGAATCAGTGTTTCAGATGAGGAAGTGAGTGTCTTTTTTGGGGGGGGGGGGGGGGGGGGGTTTCATTAAACGTACAAATTTGTAGATTGTGGTCACAATTTCACTTCCCCCCTTGTCATGTGTGGGGCTCCGTACAGTTCAGCACTTTGTTGTGATCATTATTGTTATGAATGTGTAAAAATCATGTTTTTGTTTTGTATGAAATGAAATTAAAGTTCTAAAGACAGTTTTAGTGACGTCATATCTGGGACTTGTGGAGTGTAGTACACACGGTGTCCACTGGAGGCTGCTGTTGATCGTGTTTTGGACTCCCTCAAAAGGGGACGTCACCTTTCGGAAGTCTGAAATTGTTTTTACACGTCTTGCACGTGCTGATCGTTTTTGTTGGATTTGGGTGGTGGCGTCTTAAAATTGTTTCAAGAATATTTGAAGCTGAATGTATTCCGTTGGTCGATGAGGAACTTGAGCAACTCATCCTCAAACTCGGAGATGATTCACGCAGGCAAGTTGAATCAACTTTCACAAACAATTGGCGGAATTTTGGTCAGTGGTCATTTTTGTCATGTTGAAAATCAGCGCCAAGGTGAATTGAATGAGCTCAATCTTTTGAATTTGAAAAGGGGACGAAGTGAATCTGTTTTGTTAAATATGTCACTGAGACTGCCTAGGGATTTTTTCGGGGGATTTTAGTAGGGGAACTGTTTAACTAATGGTCAGTCAAAATTTTGGAATTGCACGATCTGACGGTTTAGAATTTCAAATGCAAACGATGTGAATCTGTTTGGTTGAATGTGTCAGTGGGAATGAATGAATGAATGATTTTTTTTTAATGGGTATTTTAATGGTGAAAACGTTGAATTGCTGTTGAATGGTAATTTTTGCCATGTTGAAAATCGTCCCCAAGGTCAGTTTAATTAGCTGAATGTTTTGAATTTTAATTGAGAATGATCCGATTTGTTGAACGTGCTGTTGGGAACGAATTTTTGGTTGAAAAATGTCGAATTTGGGGGAACCTGGGACTATTTGGTCTCTTCCTAAGTTGGAATGTGTTGAAAGCGGCAAGAAAAGACTTCACCCTATTTCAGATGACTGGAACAGATGCCGCCATTTTATGACGTTCAACGTAAGAAGCTGAGCGAGCGAGAGAGAGAGTGTGTTGGGTTACAAATGAGTGTTTTTATTTTTTCTACTTTTTTAGTGCAACATCACAACAAACAAGTTTCACATGAGGTATTCAAAGGGATTCTCTTGAGTTGCTGATAGAAAAGAAAGAAGAAAAGCAAAGAAAATGGCCGCCACGTTGGTCCGACTCGGGGCCGGGAGCCCAGGAAACGCACTCAGTCAAGTAGGAACGTTCCTTCCCCCGTCCGTCCAAGTTTTTCCTTTGGACTGCCAACGAGAGAGCGAGGCTGGCTTCTTCTTACAAACGTGGAAAAATAGCTTCTGTCTCCTACTTTGATTCCGGGATGACTTACTGGGGAAAAGTCCCGTGATTCCGGCTTTTTGGGGGGGAAACAAGGAACAGGCAACGTTGATTACAGCAAGAACCTCCTTGCTTGGATTGTCACCTCCTTCTTTCTTTATTTTTGGTCTTGACAAGGAATTTATTTACACACACACAACACGGATGGACGGGACGGAAGCTTTGGCTGGATGCAGGCCCACTAGGGCGCCGCTACAGATTGATTCCAGCTATTTTTTTTTTTTGTGGTGTTTTTTTTTTTTTTTTTGTTTGTTTTTTTTTTTTTTTTTAGTGTTTTGGGACATAAAGGCATGAAGTAGAAGAAGAGACGGATGAGACGGACAGACGGACACCCTGACAGCATGGAATTCTTTGGTTACAGAATATCTTCTCACACAGTTGAGGTAGATGGTCAAGTCTTTGTGTACACAATAGCAAGTGGGGGGTTTGGGTGCCGTTTCGGGGGCGACACAGTCAAAAGAGTCAATGTCTCAGTTCCATTTCAACACAATAACACTGTCTCATATCAATACTACAGACGGCAATTTGTGTCGAAATTGCGTGTGAATACTGAAGAGCTGATGCTGAACTGAAATTCATCCGGTCCGAATGTGAGACTGGAAGGAAAAGATAAGAGGTATACTTTTCAAAAGTATCCATTGATCTGGGAATCATTCCATGGAAAATGTGAAATATTTCAAAAATACAGGAATTTGAGGGATGTGAAAAACACTTCGGAAGATGAGCTGGATAAGCCGAATAGTGTCAAGTTGGTGAAATTGCTTGAGAAGTGTTTAAAATGTTCGTATCATTTTGGCAATGCTGTGAAAAAAGGGAATTTTGTGGATGTGAAAAATGCTCCCCAACCAAGATGGTTGAGCTGAATAGTGTGAAGTTGGAATGGGTTTCATCTGTCGACAAATGTGGAAAGAGGAGGCAAACATTCATTTCAAAATGTTGTCATGGAAATTTGGACTACTGAAAAATGTGGAAATTTGGGTGAGCGTTTCCCAAGATGGCCTGAATCGTGTGAATATTTCGACATTGGAATGGTTTGAATCGGTTGAAAGATGTGGAAGGTTGACTTCAATTCGTAAAAGTCTTTTTTTTTTTCATCTATATGGGCTTCATTTCAATGGAAATGTGGAATTATAAAGTAGGAATTTGGGAAATATGGAAAAGTGTTTCCCACATGTGCCGAGATTTGGGGAATATTTTGAAGTTGGAAAGGTTTGAATCAATGAAAAAATGTGGAAGGCTAAGTTAAATTTGTAAAATGTCTTTTTCATCCAAATGAGGTTCATTTCAGTAGAAAAAGTGGAAGTGTAAAGTCGGAATTTTGGTGATGTGCAAAAATGTCTCCCAAAGTGTGCTGAATCTTTTGAATATTTTGAAGTTGGAATGGTTTGAATTAGTTAAGAAATGTGGAAGGATGACTTCAATCTTTCGAAAAATGTTCATTCATTTTAATGGGATTTATTGCCATGTAAATGCCTCACTGTAGGAAAAGTAAGAAATTGGGAAAGGTAGAAAAAAAATTCCAACATTTGCTGAATTTTTTTTGAATATTTTTAAGTTGGAAAGGTTTGAATCAGTGAAAAAGTGTGGAAGGCTATTCAACTTGTAAAATGTCTTTTTGATCTTGATGGAGTTTGTTTTTATGGAAAATGCGGGATTGTGGGAAAAGTAGTAATTGAGGAAATATGGAAAAAATGATTCGGCGGGAAAATGTGGAAGGATGAGTTCAATTTGTAAAATGTCTTTTTCGTCTGGGGGGGGGGGTTCATTTCAGTGGAAAATGTGCAATTGTTAAGTAGGAATTTTGGTGATTTGGAAAAATGTCTCCCAAAGTGTGTTGAACATTTCAAAGTTGAAATGGTTGGAATTGGTTGAGAAATGTGCAAGGATGATTTGAATTTATAAAATGTTTAATGAATTGTCATGGAAAACGCGGAATAGTGGGTGTCAAAAGTAGGAATTTGGGAAAGGTGGAAATAGTGATTCCCAAGATGCGCTGAATTTTGTGACTATTTTAAAGTTGGAATGGTTTGAATCAGTGGAGAAGTGACTAGTCTGTCAAAAAAGCAAAACAATAATCCTAACAAATGTAAAGAATGAAGTTGCATAATAAGATCTGCTCTTCAGCATTCCCACAACGATGGATACTCGTGGTGCTTCATCAATCCTCTGAGTGCTCCATGCATCAGCAGCAGCTAACGTCTTCAATCTTTGGTTATTTGTTTGTTTTTTTGCTCTCTTCCTCCACTTTGACCCTGAAAGAGTTTTTTCATTTACATCCTCCAGCCACCAGGTGGGGCATGTGGGGCGGGGGGGGGGGCTAAAATGTGCATCGGCGGCACACCGGGTCGAATGCCTCACCGCCCCGTCCGAACCTTCGATCATGCTTACAATTGTTACACATTAAACTTTAAACAAGTCCCCCTCCCACCATCATCATCCTCTCTGGCCCCTCCCCCCCCACCCCAAATCCTGCCGGTGTGTCCGAGAGCATACACCCGAGCAAATACCCGCAGAGAAGGACTCCTTTGAAGTCTACTAGAAAAGTCGATGACCTCCTCCAAGGCCCCCAATTTCACCCCTTGCCGCCCACTCAGCCCCCCCCCCCCTTCGCTCATCTGTCAAGTGCACGCAGTGAAGGCCTGCTGGTCCGCAGAGACGCACAAGCGGGCTGGGAAACGGATGCAATCTTTGGTATTTTCGCAAAAGCTAAGACAACCATACGAGGGGTAGGGAAAGCCTTTGGAGCATTTATTCCATATCCAATTTAAGGTCCATGTACTAGTGCACTCATTGCCCCCACTAGTAACCCAACTAGGGCCCCTATGAATGTTTTTCCTACTACTGGTGCCACTGTCGGCCTCCTTGTATACAATGAACCTTTAAAAGTAAACGACAGTGCTGCATGCGTGACACGAGGCCCAACTAGGAAAGCAAAGTCGTTCTACTAGTGCGCTCAATTGTCTTGCTAGTGAGAACAAAGAGTGTACTAGGACATGGATATCAAGGATATCAAATCAATGCTCAAAATGGCTTTCCATCTCCTGATTCCTGGACCCCTCAAACCCTTGGAGACCAGGTAGGAAATAAGGTAAGAAAAGATGAAAAAGACTCATTTGGAGAAAAGTCCGATTTTCGGAACTGCTGGGTAAATATGGTAACCCCGCCCCCAACCCCAAAAAAATTGTTGGCTCTCAGGTTAATTGTTGTTTTTTTTCCCCCCACCAATTCTCTATTTGTAAGGACAACAAACATGCTTAGTTGAGGACAAAAGGCCCCAAACTATTACAAGTTTATGTGGAGATGTTCTAACGTACTCGAGAACCATCCAGAAATTAAAAAAAAAAAATCAATCCAATAAAAAAATGGATAGAGAGCTTTTTCTGGGAGCTGCAGGTCCGAGAAGACATGAGCACATCGAACCATTTGAACCCCGGCATATTTTTTCAGGATTTTTTTTTTTTTTTCCCATGGAACCTACCCTCTGCTATTTGCTGAAAAACGTTTTTCTGTTTTTGTACTTGGCCAAAGCATTCAAATGAATGTTTTGCTGCTATTTCATGGAATCTTGGTGCCGAGGAATTATGCTGAAGACAGATGAGGAGCTTCATTTCGACAAAAGTAGTGCCTTATAGACTTTTTCTGTGGGGGGGCGCCTGAATAACGGGGGTTCAGGGCACGCATAAAAATACATTCTTTGCTGAGTTATGTCCAAACCAGAACTGGATCAGTTTTACCTTGGTTGTCCAAAAGCTCCAAAACCACAGTCAAAACTATCCAACTGGATGTGACCGAAACTAGACTGAGAAGACTTGGAAAGATCTTCCCCGGAACAACCAGGAAGGAAAAAAAAACAATATAGATGCATTAAAAACGCCCTGAAACCCCCCCCCAAAAAGATGAGACCTTTTGAAGGATCTTTCGAGCCCCCCGCGGGACCCCGTTGGAACTGAGAGTGCGGATGAGGATACGAGTGAGGTGAATGGCGGGGGGGGGGGGGGGGGGTTCACAAGCATGCACAACCCCCGGGGGACACGAGCATGTGACCTTGGAAGGTGGAGGGGGGGGGGGGGGCCCGACCTAGAGATGGGCCCCCACCTCGTCACCGCTATTATTGTCATCATCAATATTATCAATATTCATTATTCATCATCACGACATTCAAAGAAGCTTTGGCCTACAAGAGCTGAGCACACACACAAAGGAACGGGGGGGGCCAGGCCGTCCAGATACTCTACGTAACATCATCGGAGGGCCGGGGGCGGGGCTCGGGGGGGGGGGGGGGCGGTTCCGGGGAATGGTGGCGAGGGATCTCGGAATCGGAGGTTGGAGCCGTACATTCAGGGAGGCAAAGTTCATCTTTGGTATTACGATGGGATTCTACAGCTAAAAGTGCCCATCGGATAAAAACACAGACATCATAAATAAACACGTACATCGTATGGTTGGCGTCAATAAATAGGCAAATAAATTAAAGGAACAAAATCAATAAATAGACAAAAAGATCAATAGAGCGGATGGGCTCACTTGGCCAAAAAGGGCGGCGGGTCAAAGCCGTTTCCTTTGCGGACCAAAACCGCCGGCGTGTGCTTGACATCTGTACATAAAAAACGGCGGAAAGAATCACATTCCTTCAGTGGTTAAAAAAAAAAAAAGGAAAGATAAAACACTGTCTTTTGTGGCAAACAGAGAGAAAGTGTCCGCTCCACCCCACCCCACCCCCCCTCCCCCCAAAGACCTTGAATGGTCTTGGTTTGCTTTGGGGGCCAAATGGATGGATGGATTCTGTCCTCGCCTTTGTGATTCAGTCAAGGCCAAGGAATGGGTTGGGAGGGGGGCGGGGGTGTGTGTGTGTTGGGGGGGGGGGGGGGTCTCCTGTTACAGGGAATGATTGACAGCTGCGAGTCGAAGACGCTACCGAGGCCTCCGGATGATTCCAGGCTCGCGAGTCCTGGGAGCCATCGCCATGGAAACGCATGCTAAAAAACAACAACAACAAAAAAAGGCCTCTTCCTCGTTCACCGTGATTCTCGAGGAAAGGCGGGAGACAATAAACAAAATGGGGGCGGGGTCTGATTGGGGAAAAGTCACACAGGAGAGAACGAGAGAGCGCGCAGCACATGTGAGCGATCGGCAGCTCCTGATTGGTCGAGAGCGGGCCAGGCGGAGGCGCACCAAAAGTATGCTTGCTCCCGATTGGTGGAACCTCCCGCCGCCGCGCTCCAAGCCAACAAGATGGCGCCGCCGAAAGGGACTGCGCAGTGGTACCTCGACTCCGTCCGCGAGCTACGATTGATTTTACGGAACCTGACGCAATTGGTGGTGACTTATTTCGAAAAGGGAAAATGGAACTGGGTTGGAAAATAAAGTTATCAAAACGGAACAAAATAAGAATCCAACTACTTTCATAAAGCGCAATTGAGTTGAAAGTCACACGTCGGTGTTTCTTGCTTGAGGGGCGTGGCTTGGTTATAGACTCGAGGCTATCTGGTTAGCTACCGAGCAGTTTTACAAGTAGTCCAGTGTGAGTGTCTTCTCCATGCTGCTTGCGAGTGTTCTCATTTGGTATTTGTTCAGTATTTTGTGTATCGTGTGCCTTCAAGGGGTGTGGCCTAGTGAACGACGTCAGGAGCTGCGGTCAGGCGGTTTGTCTGCCCGTCAGTGCCTGCTCGTTGCAAGTGTTCTCATTTTGTATTTGGTAAACTAACATTGTTTTTTTTTTAAGTGTAATAAAAAGCCAATAGTCACACACACTCACACACGCCAGTGTGTTGTGTGCTTCTTAGGGGAGGGGCCAAAGGAGTGACATCAGGAGCTGCAGTCGTGGGGGAAAAAAAAAACAAAAGATACTCGAAAGTGTATTTTAGCCAAAAGTCACACGCTTGTACATTTGTGTGTTGTGTGCTTTTAAGGGGGCGTGGCCTAGTGAGTGACAAGAGCTGGTCTAGTGTGCTAGCATCTTCTCAATGCTCCTTGCGTGTGTTTTCATTTTATTTCGTCTTTGATTTTTGTCCCGTTCGATAAACGTCTGAAAGTGCATCGGCGATTTTGCTCACCCCCCCCCAAAAAATTAAACAAGCAACAAACTCATAAATTGGCTCACCGGAAAGTCAAGGTACCACTGTACAAGCGGGACCGAAGGCCCCGCCCCGCCCCGGCGCCCCCCAGCCCCGCTCCAGGGCGCCCCACTCCAGGGCGCCCCGCCCCACGCTTTGGTTTGAAATGGTGGCCGACGACTGCCTGCGCGCCTCCGGGAGGACATTTCACGCCGGCCGGTCACCGCTCAGACTCGGCCCCGCGCCCCCTCGCCGCCCGCCCGGCCGGCCGGCCGCCATCACGCCGTGCTGCACGACGCCGCCGAGGACGAGGCGCTGGATCCCGAGGAGCCGGTGGAGGACGGGCGGCCCTCGTCGCTCCACTTGTTGAGGTTGCGTCGGCGCGCGTTCATGAAGAAGTTGCTGACGGTGGAGAGCTCCAAGCCCAGCTGCTGCGAGATGGTCACCTGCAGGTCCTTGGTGGGCCGATGGTTCTCCCGGAAGATGGCCAGCAGGGTGCGGCGTTGGAGGTCGGTGAACACCAGCCGGGTGCGCTTGGGCCCCTGGTTCCGCTCCAGCTTGCTCTGCTCCTGCTCCTTCCTCTTGCACGCTGCGGGTGGGAAACGCAACGGCGAGAGAAATTTCAAGAAAGAGCGCAGGCGGCTAACGAGGACAAATGGATTAAGTGCGGGCAAAGTGGATTTTGTCCGAAGCCAAAACGCGCTGAGGCGGGCGAACCGGACGCCCCAAAAGAGACGAATCAGCAACTTGTGACAGCGAAGGCATCGGCGCGCTCGTCTGGCTGCGTCTAGAAGATTCTGACGGGCGCTCGGATGCCTTCGGTGACACGCCAACTCATCAGGATATTGGACCGCATCGACGCT
The DNA here is from genome assembly GCF_054856515.1 of Filicampus tigris. Lineage (NCBI taxonomy): Eukaryota > Metazoa > Chordata > Actinopteri > Syngnathiformes > Syngnathidae > Filicampus > Filicampus tigris. The sequence goes on along the minus strand of NC_141224.1, from coordinate 1,442,806 downwards.
GCTTCGAGGCGACTGCGCGTTAGGCGCCGACAACAACCCGTTGATGGCATCGACGCGCTCGCTGCATTAAATGCTCACTGCCGCCAACCATTCAGCAATTCATCAACAACTAACTGACGAGCACATTTATGGATCATTATTTTCAGAATCAATTCATTGTTTGCTTTCAATAATTAGAACATGAGCATTTCTATCATTTATCTTCATTCTGAAATAAAGTCCTGTTTTTGACCAAAGGGATGGCATTTGAAACGTGTTTCTTTTACTCTGATTCACAGATGAATCAACAAAAATAACTCAGGGATTAATCGATGAATAAAATATCATTAGGCGCATCCTTGATACGTTCACGACACAGTCACTGCGGTAATATGTTTACCGACGGTTGTTGCTTTTCCGATCCAAGTGTTTTAATGGTTATCCCACCGATTAATTGAGCAAGCTAATAAAAAAAATCCATTTTGCGTTATTAAACACAAAACGTGCACGTGAGCAGCAGAATTAATACCATCCACCTGGGGTCGCCATCCTCACGGTCTACGGTAGTATCTGTGACTTTGAGTGTGTATGGCTTTAAAAGGCCCCGGACGTGGGCGTCAGCAAAACCAGCGCCTGGAGTCGGCTGGCTGTTAACCGGCTAACCCGTTAGCCAGTCTGCGTCTTGCGTGACTCACTTTTGGCCATCGGCAAAGCAATTGTTTTCAGCGACGACTTTGCTTATCACTGGTTTGTTCACTCACGCGATTGTGCCTCTCCTTGACCACAACACTTTTGAACCATGGGCTATGTTCAATTAGCTAATGTGATGACTTGGGATGACTTTTGGTACACATTGCACTTTATCTTCCTTGCTAATTGTGAAATGGTCCCAAACTTTAAATACTCTTCATCTTTTACGGACTCTTTCGTCCTGGTGGTGCCAACTTATTTCTATACGGCGCAGCGCGTGCGAAGCGCTAACTTGAGCCCGTGTGGAAAATAAACACTACAATGAACCGTTAGCGTGTCACATTGCTTCCTTGTTTGAATGAATGCATTGTTTGTGATGTTAATCGATACTGGAAGTGCATTGTTAAGAAATAACAGTTGTGCACATCACGTCTTGAAGATGAACACGTGGAAAGATTTCATCCTTCATTCCAGAGTTTGAGGAATGTCGCGGTTGGCTGGAGATATATCGGCTCATCTCAGTGTGACCTTCAAGCTCACGCGCATGCGACACAGGCGCTGCATTCAATACATGAAACACCCTCAATTGATCCGCTTCCATTTCGTCATCCCCAAACATCTCATTCCAGGTTTCTCGGTCATTAGTCGGGGAAACGAGCGTGACCTCAGCGCCGCCTCGTTCTCCATCTTTGTCGCCGGCGACACGACAACAACCTTCGGACATGTTAGACTATCCGACGCGCTGGCGATGGCGAAACCATGCGACGCAATCGCTGCCTCGTGACGCTCGTGCGGCCTCAAATATTGCGACAGCGTCGCAATAATATTCGCGCCAGGACAAGCATGCCTGAATTCTCATCATTCGGTTTTTCACGTGATACGAAATGTACCCATCGATACTCATGCTAGCTGCCGTGATAATGCATGTACTGCAAGAACACTTTCGCTAAACTAACACAACACAAGTCACAACTCACTATTGGGACACGTTCACTGAAATCTCACAGTGATTCTCAGAGTGCGTTAGCGCCCTTCAGTGGAGCTTGACAGAATCACCGCCTATGGAGCCTTCACTTCAAAAAAATGCTGTGTTGAATTTACTCCATTTTATTTTGTCAAATGGGTGCACAAAATAAACCCATCCGGACCTACATACATTTTTTACACTATTTGTCATGCTTGTTTTTTTTTTTTAGCTTTGTTTTCTCAGCATTTCTGTGCCTGTCTCCTCAATGCTGATTGTGTGCATTCCACCCCCTCGTGTCAGCCAATCAGCTGCCTCCTACCTTGTGCGTCTCGTCCAGGTGTTTGTCGTTGTGTCGTCGCTATGCCTCTATTTAAGTTCCTAGTTTTCATTCAGTCCTTGTCGGGTGGTTGTCGCTGTCATGTTTTTTGGGTTTCCCCTGGTGTTGTGTTTTGTTCTCTGGTATCTCTTTGCAACTTTGGGTTTTGGATTTTTCAAGATTTCTTTATGCTGTTTTTTTGTTCATAAATATTGTCATCAGTGTTCCCTGCTTCTCCTGCCTCCCTGCATTTGGGTCCTCTATCCCGCAACCATGACGCTGTTCAGTTGTGTTTAACTTTTATGTTAAAAAAACAAACAAAAACAAAAAAAACCATTAGCATTCAATCTATAAGAACTGTTTTTTGTTTTGTTTTACTTTGTTTTATCCATTTCAGTGGTATCCTTTTTATGGAGGGCCACTGTTAATGTTTAATCATCTCATTATGTTTTCACATATTCACAACCAACAAATTGATGGATTACTAGTTTTGAAAGCAAAAGTCAAGGATAAGTTGAACTATTGTTCAAGTTACTGTAAAAAGGGTAACAAAAATAATTTGACAATTTTTCGCAAGAAGCATGGAAGTTGACACACATGATTTGCTTTTGCAGGCCACAAAGGATGTCGTGGGTCGGAATTGCCCCCGTACCTTGAGTTTGGCACCTGTGATTTATTTGCATTATTTAATAACCTGATGCTGTTCCACCTGGCATTTTTACCCGAACGCCTAAAAAGGTGTACCCAAAGTAAATTTGAAGCTGTACTTGAACCATTTGGAGTATCCGCATAGTTTTGGTCTCTTTTTGAAGATAACACTTTGAATTTTTCTCAACTATCAGAATATTTTTAAGTGCTACTGGCACTGAATTATGGACGTTTGAATACATAAAAGAAGGTGGATTTTATGTCTCCTTTTTTTTTCCCCAAACAAAATCTGTGATGTAGTAGCATAGTGGACTAAAATAACACAACAGGATTACATCTCAAAGGCTCTTCCAATTCCATTTCAAATTTGACAATAATACGAAAAGTTTTACTAAGGACATGTCCAGGCGAAGCAAAAGTGTGCCATTTGGGTGATCCAATTGCAACCATGTTCACATACGTAGGGGTAAAGGCCACTATTGTGGAATGCTTCAACAATCATGAGTTCTAATGAAAAGTAAGACTTGGCGCTATCATATCCTACATCCAGATTTTTAAAAAACGGCCAAAAATCAAAGAAGATGACGCGATATGACGTGTGCGCTGACGCACGGCCTGGCGGCGCTGCCGGCGGCTTCGAAAGTGTGTGTTATGCAAGTTACGCACAGTGTTTGTTTTTGTTCAAAAGAGCCTCCATGTTTTTTGTTTGTTTTTGGTTTTTTTGGAAGAATTTCATTGGCCGTTGAATGCGTCAATCACCATCTTAGCATGTTTGGTTGTGACTGCAAACACAACTGACCAATCGTCCATATGCTGGGGTGGTACTATTTACGCACATGATTTGTTCATTGGCTGTTGTTGAACTCCTGACACGGGAAACATTCGTTTATTGGATCAAGTAAGCGATCAACCAAACACTTAAGGTCCAGCCTATGTTTTGAAATCTCGTGTGGCTAAATCCGTCAAAGCTAACTCAATCCATGATGGAAAATATGTGCAAAATATGCTCATCTGAGAGCAACATGTAACGGTTGCAGCGGCTAATAGCGTGGCTTTATGGATGTCAGGCTTATTGTGGACCAACTATATCACTGGAATACTTTTACTGGACCCTTGTCGACGTAATAGGATCATTTCTGATGGATTTGGAAATTGTGTCGGACATTCGAGGCTGAAATGGTGAGTTCCATATTTTTTGTGCGTTAGCGATTGTTTTGACTTAAATGCTCGCCGAGCCTGCAGATATGATTGTGTCTTATAATGTTTGGTATCATTCGAATCTGCGGAAATTCTGTTTTCTAGCCATGTATAACATGCCCGGGAATGCTTCGAAGTTGTTCTGTGTAGAGCGAATGTCCCACGGGAACGCCGCGAAAGCCCACCCGTGGGCCAATGGAATTGCAATGTTAATTTTGTATGTTTTTTTTTTTTTTTTTTTTAACTATATTAGAGCACAATACAGTACACAATGCAATACCGCACTGTACTGTATGAATATATGATATGCATTGAAGTGACAGAGGACATCAAATGGAAAATAAGAATGACAATAAATCCAATACTTAAATGACAAAAACAGCAAAAAAGACAATATGCATTGTAGAAAATAAATCATACCGTGCTGAATACATAAAAATCTGTCCACTAAAAGCTTGTCTTTTAAAAGTCTTTCCAACTGTTTCAAATGTATGTAACACAATTACAATTACAGAAAACATCAAAACTACTGTGCATAAAACGCCATTGAAATGCTCGAACATCGTCTGGAGCGGCTGACAATCACTATTCATCGAACGACATGACAAAAAGCCAGAAAAAGACAAATAAAATACAACACACTCGCCAGAGATGCTCATCATTGAATATATTCATGTGCGCGAATGCCTTCTGATGTGTTTTGCTCGTTGTCCGCAACGACTTTTGGTCCGATCGACCAATCAGAAGACGGAAAAAAGCTGATGTCATCCAGGCAAATTTGAAATCGGAATAGTTGAGGAAACGGTTTCGTTTCGAATACAGCTCCCGTTTGTTGCCACTCTCAGTTGAAGTTTACGTCATTCATTTCACTTAACTAACTCATCTTCATTCCAACACATAATTCAACACGCCATTGGCGGGCTAACGAATAGCATCTATCGGGCAGTGTTATATATTTGAACACAAACAGTGCAGCAACACGTATAGACAGGCAATATAACAGTACTCACTTATTTGAGGCACATTTCCTTTATCCTCTGCAAAAAAAGACTCATATAGCAGCAGTTTACTGAGTCACTTAAAGTAGTTGTGAAATTCCTCTTCCTTGTGGTCTGCATGACTCTACCACACGGCTACTCAATGGCCAAGTCACGCACACCAGAAGGAGCTTGGCTTGTTCCATACAGTTGTGATATGTCGTCATAAAAACCGCAACACAATAGCGATGGCTAGTTAGCGCGCAGGGAGAATTTACGGCCCTGTTGTGGTAGGCCAAGCGGGATGGGGGGGGGGGGGGGGGGGTTGGGGGGCGTCCTGGTCGGCTTCCTCCCTGGCCATGGCGGCAGCGGTGGCGGCGGCCATTAAGTAAATGCCTGCTCGCACTGTAATGGCGCGTAAGAGGCTCACAATCGGCGCGCTATAAATCGGAGGTGGTGGGCGCGCATAAATACCCCCCCCCCCCCCGGGCGTCGCCTTATGATGGTGAGAACAGCCGCTAATCGTGATGTACGCCGCGTCTCGTGTTGCGCAAACGTGATGGAGAGCCCTTCAGTGCCCCCACCCCCCGTTCCCCCAAATCCCTTCCCCCCACCTCAGGGTGGCTCTGGCCTCCCCCCTCCGCCCACGCGGTTGCCCCCCCATCTCCCGCCTCCGAACCCCTCCCCTCCATTGCTTTGTGGGCCAGCGGCTGATAGAAATTATTGATTAAATGTGAGCCGCTCAGACTGGGCCGGGCTGGTTAACTCTTGCGGGGCCGCGCGGCCGAATAAAAACAACGGTCGTGTGTGTTTGTGCTTGGAATTCACAATATGCAAACGGGCTACAGTTCGGTTGTATTTGACTTTTCAAATCAATCCATCTCAATGCAATATTTAATGGTTTGTTTTTGAACGGCTTTTTGTTACATTTCTAAATGTCTTCTTTTTTTTTCTTTCAAAAATGAAAATTGTGTTAATTCACAACATCAAGTTTACCCAAAATATAACATTTTAAAAAGTGAGATTTCTTTTGAATTTGTGTCACATTTGGAATTCTTATGTAAAAAATGCAAATCAGCATCGGGCCAATCAAAGAAAGAGCAGTAGGCCACAAAAATGCCCCCACGCCGGACTTTGGAGAGCCCTCCTTTTGCATTTTCCTCGTCCGCTGATCCTCACGTCCTCCACTTGGGGCGGCCGTTTCGATGGCCTCCTCCAAACATTGGAGGGCGTCGTCCCGTCGGTAATTCGAGGGCGGCTAAATCCCAGGCTCAGCGGTGAGCCGTGTTTGGACAAACGTCTCGGCAGATAAACGCTTATTTGAGGAAACAACATGGACGGGAAGCGAGCGAGGAGAAGCGCCGAGCCTTCCTCGGAATGCTAATTCGCGTCTGGAAATGGCGGCCGAGGCGAGCTGCTCTTTCCCATGGTAATCAATACGCACTTGTAATTAAACAAAAGCGGGATGGGCCAAACAACAAGCCAAACAGCCCCCCCCCCGCCCCCACCCCCCAACCTCCGGCAGGAAAAAGGCTGGGGGCCAAAAGTGCCGAGCAGTCCGAAATGTTGGGCCTTTCTTTTCTTTTTCTTGATTTCTTTTTCTGACCACTTTTGATGCAGCGAAGGCTCCTGGACAGATTTGGTTTATCTTGCGCTGACACAGGAAGTGTGTGATGTCATGAATGAACACACACACAAACGCACACTCATAGATTTTTTTTGTAGTCTTTCTTTGATGACTTTCACTCTTTTGTAGTTTGGTCATATTTTGGTTGCGTTTTGTTGCCGTAGAGCACAAACAAAAACACACAGACGCATAACCCTCACACTTCGTTTCAAATGAGCGCAAATGTTCCTGCATGTGCGAATCAACTATTCTGGCCTTCATTCTATGAGGAACATTATTCCACAAGGAACAACATTCTGTGAGGAACTTCATTCTACCGCAAGGAGCATCGTTGCGTGTGGAACAACCTTCTCTGAGGGAAAGCATTTTATGAGGAACATCATTCTGCCAGGATCAATTTTCTATTCTGAACATTAATCGATGTGGAATAACATTCTGCCAGGAGCAGCATTCTAGCAGGGCCATCGTTCTCTTTGGAACCCGCGAGAGGAACCTCATTCCATGAGGAATAAAATTCCACAAGGAGCACATTTCTATCGCGAACATTGTTCGGTGAGGAATATCGTCCACGGTGAACAACGACCGGAGCATCCGCCTACCGTATACGGAACGTCGGGTCACAGGGCACGCCGTTGTTCCACGTGGAACGTCACGGCATGCTTTCGTATGCGTGTGTGCGTTCTCACCCTCCAGCCGGAGCGAGGCCATCCTCTGGAACTCGGGCTCCTGCAGCCATCGGGACATCCTCTTGAAGGTCTCACGTCCGGACTTGAGCTTGGCCCAGGGTTTGGGGTTCCTCAGGAGGTCGGAGAGCGTCCCCTGCGAGCGGCACAGAACGCGCTCGGCGAAGATGGCCTGCGGGATGCTGTAGCGCTTCAGCTCCGTGATGATCCTCTGGGCCACGTCGCGGGTGTTGATCTCCTCGCCGCCGCCGCCGCCCCCCGGGGACCCGCCGCCCAGGGTGCCGTCCCCCGGGGAGGACGCCAGGGAATGCAGGTGGTCCACGATCTTGGAGGCCTGCTGGCCGGCGTGGTGGTGGTGCGCCTGGTAGTGCTGGCTGTAGATGTGAGGGTGGTGCGCCGCCCCGTCCATTTTGTTCAGCTGGTGGCCCGCGGACATGTCGCCGGCGCCCAATCCCGGGGGCGACATCTCTCGCCCGAAGTCCGTGCTCCTGCAGAAGAGGCTCCCGCCGTGGACGTCGTAGCCGGCGTGGAGCATCTGTCCGCCGCCGGCCCCCCCGCCGCCGCCGCCGCCGCCGCCGCCGTTGGGACTCCCGTAGCCGTGCATGGACCCCAGGCCCGCGGAGGGCGGCGTCAGACTCTGGCTCATGGCCAGATCTTTGGCGTAGGGGTTGTAGAAGTTGGCGGGGAGGCCGGCTCGCTCCTCGCGCATCAGCGTGAAACTCCCGATGACGTTGCTGACCGGGAGGCAGGGGTGGTGGTGGTGGTGGTGGTGGTGGAACTTGTCGTCGAAGGGCTGCAAGGGGGTCAGCGTGGTGTAGGTGCTGCCCGAGCCGGACGGGGAGTCGCCGCTGTAGCCCAGCGCCGACATGGAGTGCTCGAAGGCCGGCGGGGGGGCCCGCGGCTCGGGTTCCAGAGGGGGGCCGGCGCCCAAGTGGGGCCGGGGGAAGGCGGCCGACAGGTCCCGCGAGTGCAGCTCGGCGTGGCCGTGCAGCGACATCTCTCCCAGGCTCCCGTCCATCCCGGATGGATTTATCGATGAGTGGGAATGTATTGATTTGCGGCGGCTAATTAATGATGTGAGCGCCGCTAAGTACTTCCTCGCACTCCCGCGCCACCCACTGGAGGACCCACTTCTGCTTTTTCTTCTTCAAACGTCCTTTTGTGCCTGCACAAAAGGACGACGGGACGCAGTTAGGCGCTGCAAAAAGCAAACAACGTCTTTCCGCTTTCACTGAGGGGGACAAACTTTCTCCTCAAAAGACGCAAGGACGCACTTTGAAATTGTTTGACTTACCAAGCACGGCAAAACCGACCAACCAATCAAGCAATTATACATTGTTTCTATAATGTCGTTATTTTTTTAAAATTGCTTCTGCTAAAGGTGATAAGGCAAATCGTTTCCGATTTTTTTTTTTTTTTTTGTAGGTTTTGGGGTGGCCCGCGGCCCTGCTCCCCACTAAAACAGATTCGCCCCGCCACTGAGCAGCAGCTGAACCCAATCCCCCCATTCAGAACCGACACAAGCGTAATCAGTGGTCGGACGACCGGACTTGAGAACCGTTCACGTGATATGTTCACAAAACGGGCATTGGCACTAAACGCAAAGTGGAGGAAAGCGTTTTGGTTTCTGAAACGGAATTATCTTGATTCTCCACACTGGAGTGTTATGAAGACAAATCCGTTGTATTTTTGTCTTTGCTTATCCCCAAACGTTTATTATTAGCAGTAGTGCTATTCCCCATTCTACATGTCAGATGAGGCCCGTTTGCCGCCTGTGATTCGATTGGTGACTTGAGCTAGGCAACGCGTTGTGACCCTTCTCTTGCTTTTACTCGGCTTCCCTACCTCTATGACACCCTTGGCACACATATTAGTTGAGGTCAGTAAGATGGTGTGTGAGCAGCCAAAAGTGGGAATCATGGCGAGCGGGTTTGACCTTTATCCACATCCAGCGGAAAAAGGCTCCACAGCTGTATACTCCGCTTTCTGGCAATTGTGACTGAGAAGATACGGTTGCTGATAATATTGCCAGCATTAAGGATAGAACGACTGAGCAAAGTTTGTACGGAACTTTTCAGTTGGTGCTGTGACCCGGATCCCCCCCCCCACTTTTTCAACGACTAAAGTACCAAAACTGCCTTCCCCCAAGTAATTTTTTTTTTTAATGGCATTGCGGACCATGTCAAAAATGATTTCTAGTTTATGCCGCAGGCCGCAAAAAGATGGACAGTGGGCCGCAAACGGCCCCCGGGCTGTGGTTTGATCACCCCTGGATCACATGGGGGGGGGGGGGGGGGTATCGGGGTGAGCAGGAGCCTATCCCAGCTGACTTGTGGTGAGCAGTCGATGTCAGGACACATATAGAGGATCACGCGTATGGACAATTTAGAGTCTTCAATTAACTGAATCTAACTTTTGGTGAGAGAAGTGGGGTAAACCATAGCCTTGTTACCACACAATTCCAGCCTACATAGAGAATGTCAAGCATTCACACTCACATTTTGTGGGCAATTTGGGATCGCAGATGCCTGCTGACATTTGGTGAGAGAAGCGGGCTACACCACGGACTGGTCACCAGCCAATTACAAGGCACATTGAGACCAACAAACATTCACTCTCACATTATGAGTAACTTGGTCGCAGGTGAGCTGGATTTTATCCCAGATGACTTTTGGTGAGAGAAGTTGAGTACATTGTGGACTGAACAGTCGATTGCAGGACACGCATTCCCACTCTCATTAACGTCTATGGACAATTTAGAGTCCTCAATTAATTTAATCTGACTTTTGGTAAGAGAAGTGGGGCAAATTGTAGGCTGGTCACCAGCCAATTGCAGCCTAGAAAATGAAGCGTTCACACTCACACTTTGTGGGTAATTCAGGCTGGCGGGTGAGCTGGAGAATGTCCCGGTTGACTTTTGGTGAGAGAAGTGGGACACACTGTGGGTTGATTGCCACTCAATCGCAGGTCACATTTAGACAAAAAAGCATTCACATTGCCACCGATGGACAACCTTCACTCAACCGAAGCTGCCTGTTTTTGGAACGTGGGAGGAGAAGAGCCCACATGCAGGATTCAAACCCCCAACCTCAAAAGTGCTAAGCACAAAAATCCCACCGCGCTGCGTGCGAGCAGCATTCCAACAACAAACCAAACGCGTTTCACACGACCGCGTCCGAATACGTGTATCCCGCGCACGCGCTTTTCTCCAATATTTTGCTCATGCACATTTCTCAGTCGTTCGGCGTAAAAGGTGTAGAAAATCAAAGCAATCGTAAAAACAAGTCATTGTGGACAAAAAAAAAATGAATCGCAATGGTGCGTTCACGGTCGCTCTTACCTTGAGCGCGCGTCCACGGCTGATGCTGCTGAGCATCTCCTGCACTGAGCGACGTGCACACGCACGGTCCGAAAACCTCCGTCAAGCTTTTTTTTGTTCTCCAGCAAAAAAAAAAAAAGGAAAACAAATGTGCGCTTATTCCGTCGTTTTCTTCTTTTTTTTTTCCCGACCCTCGTAATTTTTGTCCGTGTTCGCTCGCGTTCGTCTAGCAGCTCTGCGGCGCTTTTTCTTTCATTATCTGCCGAGATCTTCCTCCTCCTCCTCCTCCTCTTCCTCCTCTTCTTCTTCGCTCTGCCAGCCACTTCATCGATCTCGGCACCAAGTCTTTCTCCTCCTCCTCTTCCTCCTCACCCTCCTCCTCCTCCTCGCCCCCCTTCGTTCGCCCTCCCATCGGTGCGTCACCACGGCCTTAAAATCTGACAGATGTGCGATGAAATTCCTCCTCCAATTAACCCTTTCTCTCCAGGGTGGGGAAGGGGGGGTTGCATGGAGGTGGAGATGCAACCCCCCCCCCACCCCTCCATCTCAGGTTGAGTCCTTCTTCCTTCTCATCTTGCACTCCAAAATCTCGGATTCAACCGTTTCAAATCTCTTGAAATGCACACTCATCAGGACACTTAATTAGGTACACCATCCAATGTAATCCAATGCGGGGAGAAAACCAACATACATATATTTTCAAATACATTGATTTAACACTATTGTACTGTATCATATGTCTAAAATAAATTAAAATGATAATATTTGTAAAGGCCATTTTTTTGGGTGGGGGCATTTGCATTTGACGTATTACCTAATAAAATGACGAGTCAGTATATGAGCAATTTAGTGGTGTTCCTAATGTTTTGGACGCCCTCATCAACTGCGTTGTAAATAGATATTTTTAAAGGCAAATATTTGGGGGTGATGCGTTTCTCGTATTTGATGTCTTATGGGTCAGTGTACCTAATGAAGTGTCTAGTTCGTGTATTTGAACCATTGCACAATTTAGGACTGTTCCTCATATTTCGGTCACCTAAAAATTGCATTATGACGATATTATGATTTTAAAGGGATTTTGGGGGTTGAGGCTGTACCTCATAAAGTCACTGGTTCACACTCTACACGTGCATTATTACAATATGGAGTTTGAATAAAAATCAAACAAAACAATAAAAAGAATAAAGTAGCACCGTGTGGTGATGACAATTACTGTGTATAATATACAAATATAATATACTTCATTTATAATGGAAATTGTGTTCTATTGTTTGTAATATTTTGGATGGGTTACTTCATGAGCTCATGAGCGGGTGTACCTAATAAAGCGACTGGTTCGCACTATGAATAATACAATAGGAAATTTCATAAACACACGCACACAAATATTCAAACTACATATGGTCACTGTATTTCGTGTAATTTTCACAACGACATATTATACAATTACAATACAATGGACATTTTGTGGACAATTGTGTATTAAGTACTAAATTATTTTGGTCATGTACTGTTTATTTTATTTTTAGGGGTGATTCTGCAAATGTGTTTATTTGCTGACGTGCACCTTTGCTCTGTTATCATTTTCCCCATCATAAGAGTCATAATTAATGTCTTTTTTTTTCTCCCGCACGTGATTAAACGGGTTCAGCCAATCGACACTGCGCGTGCACAGCAGGTGACGCGCGATCGATACGCAGGCATGAAGGGGCGTGCACGCGCGACCGGGCCTATCGGGGGAAAAAAAAAGCGATGCTTCTACAAGTTCCTAGAAGGGGATTGGAGCTCAAAGTTCCACCACGTTTTTTCTTACAGTAAATGTATATGAATTACGGATCATATGTAGATCGTTTTGGATTGAATTGTGAGAATGACGACGAGTGTCATGCACGCAGGCAAGTCTATTGGCAGCCTATTGGCCGAAAGGTCAGCGAGACGTTACACGGAACACGCGCCACACACCAAACAAAAGGATTCATTTCTTCTTACATTTCCAAATGATGTAGTTAAACAATGCAGCGGCAATCTTTCATTAATAATTGAAAAATGATCATTTGTTATTATTTCTATACTGCAAATGCATTTAGCAAGTGCTCAACGCAGACTCATTTGAATGCAATGTCTTTTTACACGCTCTAGATGCTTCTTTTAGCCATTTATTTTATATTGATGTATGTCATTTTCTCATTTCACAAAGGCTGCCTTTTTACTGTTTCATTTTCAACTTAATATCCACATTAAATAGCTTTTTGCTTTTACACACACACACGCAGAACACACATGTGTTTTAAGCGCTGACTTTATTGTTGTCATACACGTGAAAACAATCCAATGACATGAAAAAAAATGGTACATTTTGTGTAACCTTTGCCGTGACAAAAAAAGAACTTCTTCAAATGAAATAAAGTGGGTGCAATTCACCCAAAAGATTTCCAGCCTATAGCAATCACGTCCTCGTTCATTTCAATGCCTCGTTATTGATTCATAAATGTGACAAAACATACACACGTCACTTTGTAAAAAAAAAAAAAAAAAAAAAAAAGAAGTAAACACACTGCAGTACCCCGAACACGTATTTGCATTATTTCCATGCAGTCCAATGTTAATTGTCAATGTTAAATGTCATGAAATAAAAAATACAAAATGAACATGTCAAAGTTGAGCAGAAACGTAACAAACAATTCAAATGGCATTCTCCCTGCAACAGTGAACGACGACTGAATTGACGCGAATAAATCTACTCGCCTCCTTTTTTTCCATCAAGGAGGACATTCCATGACAGGTCGTGCAACAGAAACATTTGCAATTCTTTCGTTAAATAAAACCACTTTCAAGACTATCCTTCCTTTTCAGCCCTCATTTTGGCTCTTTTTAATGTCTTCCGCTTCATCGAGCAATCAATAAAATGACACGCGCACGCGCGCACACGCTAATCAATACGTGAATTAATTGCACGGGATTACATGTGAGAAGAGGAACAAACGGAAGCTCCGAATAAAATGTGTGTTTTCGTGGGAGGCAATTCTCGTGACCTCACACTTATTGATCAGCTGAGAAGGGAAGTTCGTTTTGCATTTTTCAAAATCAATTAAAAAACAAAACAAAATAAAATGACGGACAGAAAGAAGCTTGGGACGAAAATATCACAGCTCGTGTTTACATTTTAACACGCACACACACACTTTTAACACGTACACACACACACACACACACGATAAACAAATACCTAAAATTAAAAAAAAAAACAAAAAAAAAAACAGGCACGAATGCAATGCATTTTAATTAATTTTTTTCCAGCAAATCTCTGCACGCGCACACGTCATGCAAAAAATAAATACAAATATGAATATTTAGCTGATTTTCGTTTTTACTTCTCGTGCTTCTTTTTTTCTATTTCTTTTTATTGTTTTGTTATAATACTCCCCCCAAAAATAATTGGGGGGGGGGGGCATTAATAAATAGGTACACATCTGATGAGATCATATTCATGTTTCAAATACAGTATTTTTTCACACCCGACCTATAGCTAAATCAAGTAGAACATTGTACCTGGAGCATCCGCCATTTTTCTTTGCACAAGCTAAACAGTCAACACATTTTTACCTGAATCTCTCTCTGACTACGTCAATCAAAAGTGAGCATTATTCAGGCACATTTTTGTCTGTGTGCGTTGGATCTTATTACATGGCGTTCCTAATAAAGTGGCCGGTCTGTCAGTCTGCGTGAGTGTGCGCGGAGGGAGAAAGTGTTCGCAGTCAGCATATTGATCCGCGCATGTTAAACAGATCCTATTTGCCCTATACAACTATTTTCATATCAGATGCAAATATGTCATAAAATCCATATGCAAATGACACTCAAGTGTGTGTGTGTGTTTTCAGTCAAGCTTGATAAGTATGTAAATTAAATAAAGACTTAGATACAATAAGCAGCGGCAACATTTATCAACAGCAATTTGAATGGTTCACCTCCTAATTTGCATTCCCCCCCACACACGTTTAGACTTTTCTTATCGTTTTTTCCCCTCCAGTACATAAAAATAATCAATATTTAGTAAGATTGACAGACACAGTTAAAAAAAACAAAAAAAAACTGAGTTGGCTCCAGTAATGCACAATTAAAACATTTGTCTCATGTTGTCATTGTGAAAATAATAACTCTGTTTTTTGGGGGGGACCTCGTAAGTGATTTATAAACAAAAAACCTTACTGGAAGGCTAAATAAATAAATACATAAGTATCTATGAAGCCAATGTTAAATTGATAATAATTGATAATGTTCGTTAATGGCAGGCTTCATGTTTCAATCCAATCTGTACAGTAGGCTAGATGCAAAAATGTCAACACCTTCAAAAAGTGCACATATGATTGAGCTGGTTAGCTGCAAATCATATCCTGGACAAATTCCACCGCGCACAGCTTGTTTTAAAATGTAAAATCCTGATTTTAATTGGTTAATTAGTTAATAAAATAAACATGCCAAAACCGACGTGTACAGAAAGTAGCAGCATGCTAACAGTTGGTTAGCTGTGTGGAACATATTGGACATATTTCACCCTCTTCATCCTCTGTACTGCATGAGGAGATGTCAAAATAATAAAACAAAGTCGAAAATAAATGTGACATAAAAGTCGATTTGAACGAATAAAAAAAAGATGTGGAAAAATAAACAAGGTCTATATGGACAATGGAGTATAAGAGCATGCTAAATACACAAACACACACGCGCGACAACCTGTCAGCTGCAAGTAGCATATTGGACATATTTCACCTGCGTCACCATCCAACTACTACATGTAAGTCAATGTTAAATGAATATGGAACAACCATATTAGATTAAAAAACATGTCAAGACCAACATGAGCAGATATTGTAGCATGCTAACAACTGGTTAACTGTAGTAACATATTGAATATATTTCACCTGCATTTCCAGCCAACAAGTAAACACACAAGTCGATGTAAAATGAACGCAGTCCGACAGTATTAGATTAATAAAATGGACAAGTCAAGGCCTATACATGTATACTGCATTATGCTAGCAGCACACAAGCTAAATGGTTAGTTGCAAGTAGCACATTGGAAGTTTTTCACCCTCCTCATTCTCTGTGTAGTGTGACGAGACAATGAAAATGTCATGTCATGTCATCTTCCAAACCGCTTATCCTATACAGGGTCGCGGGGAGTTGCTGGAGAATGTCCCAGCCGTCAACGGGCGAAGGCAGACTACACCCCGAACTGGTCGCCAGCCAGTCGCAGGGCACACATAGACACTGTCACTGAGCGGGAATCGATCCCACGCTGCCCGCACACAACTCGGGCGTGTGTACCACTACACTATCAGCGGACACAATGAAAATGAACATATAAAATACTAGATTAAAAAAACAAAACAAGGCCAACGTGTGCGGAGACTGCAGCATGATAACAACTGGTAATCTTAAAGTTACACATTGGACGTATTTCACCCAACAAGTAAATACGTAAGTCAATGCTAAAGGAATATATTTCTAAAATATGATATTAAAAACATGTTAGATTTAAAAAAAATAAATAAACATGTCAGGGTCAACGTGGGAAGACACTGCAGAATGCTATCACACGAGCAAACTGGTTACCTGCAATGAGCATATTGGACATATTTCACCAATGTTATCTGCTACTAAGTAAGTAAATGTTAAATGAACATATATTAGATTAAAAAACAACAACACTATTTTCAAACACAAACATGTCCAGGCTAGCATCTACAGACACTGCCACGCGCTAACAAGTGGCTCGTAACATATTGGACATTTTTCACCTGCGTCACCAGCCAAAAAGTAGTGGGCACCGCCCGCCTGCGGAGCAGTGGCATATTATTCAAGCGCTCTTTCGGGTCAGTATAAATAAAAAGTCATTCCTGCGTTTGGCCTCCTAAGGCCTCCCCACCCATCCTCCTCTTCTTCCCCCTCTCCCACCTTTTCATGCATCCTCCTCTTCCTCATCGCCGCATGTGATTATTCCCGTGTTTTCCCCTGCAGCTCTGCGTCTAAAATCCTCTCTCCGTGTGCGTCCGAGGCGAGAGGAGGTGAAGTGTGTGTGCAGCCTCGTGCTTCCTTCCTTCCCCTCTCTCTCTACATCCCTCCCACCCTCTCTTTAATCAGCATGTTAATAAGAAAGGTAACTAATCAATACATTCAATGGCCTGGATTGATACCATCTCCATCCGCATAAGCACACCCCCTCTTGGACTGAAATACGCATACACACACACACACACACACACACACACACACACACAACAGCGGTGCCCACAGGGAAATCAGTTGTAAAAACAAGAAAAGTTGACAGAAGGGTCGAAATATCCTATAGTTTGTTTGTGAGTTTTGGGCTCACCTCAAAGAAGTCACCACACAAAACAGTTTAGAAAGCAGCATGACGACCTCAAAGTTCGGAGGTCACTGGCTTCACGGCTAGGTTTTACTGTAGTACCTCCAAACCGTCCAAGACACTTTTAAAAGAAAACTCGATCAAGGAAATAAGGTGACGGCACATCAGGGGTGCCCACGTCCGATCCTCGAGAGGCCCAAAGCAGCCGGTTTTAGCTGTGTCCTCCTCCAAAACACCAGATTCAAAGGATCAGGATTGTTCTCAGGCTTCTGCAGAGCTTGCTCATAAGATGATCATTTGATTCAGGTGTGTTGGAGGAGGGAAGCATGGAAAACAGGCTGTATAGGGGCTCTCCAGGACCGGACTTTGGCACCCCTGGTTTAAAAGTTCTGCGTTTTGCATGTTCTCCCCGTGCTCACGTGGGAGTTTTGGGGTTTTCTTTTTTTTTTTTTTTAAATCTGACTCGTTGAAGGCTGCGGAAGGATGTTACAGTCAGGAAGGAGAACTTCCCGATTCTGACTTGAAGCTATTGTCTGAATAACGTGGAACATTTGATAGTAATGGGAAATGTAATACTGATGTTTGTGGTTATGCTGGTGGTTTCAGGACATGATTTTTTCAGAAATCCGACTTCCTGCTGGTTGTGGAAGATCGTTACCGTCGGGAAAGAGAACTTCCGCCTGATTCTGACTTGGGAGTTATTGGCAGTATCAGAACATTTTCTTGGTATGATTGGCTCTTTCAAGGACACACTGAGGTTCTATGGTTTGTCTATGTCAAGAATTGTACTAGTTGTTGTGGAAGACCCTTGGTCAGAAAAGCAGAATTGTCTAGTCTGAATAAAAGATGGAAACCTTGTTGACTCATCTTGGGGAACTCAAATCTGGCCCCTTGTGAGGCAGGATACGATACGATGCGGTCCGACATTTCATCAAACTTGGGAATCACACTTCCTGGTGTCTGTAGAAGGCCATCACAATTGGAAAGGAGAACTCCAGCATGATCATCTCAGTAAAAGATGGAAAGCTTGTTCTCATCTGGCTGGTCATACAGCTCATTCATTTTTGGAATCCAAATTCCTAGTGGTCGTGGAAGGCTACGATCAGGAAAGAGAACTTCCTCCTGATTCTGACTTGGGAGTTATCATCTGTAGAGTTTGTTGCCCTGGTACGACAGGTCTTCTAAGCACGCGCTAAAGGCCTTCGTTCCGTTCATCTTGGGATTTTTACTGGCCGTGGAAGACCGTTACAGTCAGAAAAGGAGAACTTCCTCCTCTGAATCAACGATGGAAACCTCGTTCTCATCCGACTCATCCTGAGGCTGTCAAAACCGGCCGCTTCATGTAAGACACGGTAAGGTGCTAGCGTTCATTCATCGCATCGAATCTTACTTGAAGGACATTACATTCGGGGAGGAGAACTCACTCCTGAATGTCAGCGTTATCCTCTGCAAAAAAAGACCGACATGTTTTCCCATCTGACTTGTCTCACTGCAGTGAGAGAACCACGGTTCTCTGAGGACATGATACGGTCCTCCATCTCATTCACTTTGGAAATTCGGAATTCCTGCTGCTTGTGGAAGGCTAGAGTGAGAACTTCCCCCTGATCCTAACTTGGGTTTATCCTCTGTAGAGTTACGGCATTTGTCTCGGGATGACTGGTTCTTGTAAGGACACGCTAAGGTCCTACGCTTGAATCATCTCTGGAATCTGACTTCCTGGTTGCCGCGGAAGGCCGTGGAGGTCTTTTCCTTGCAGGCCCTGAGGCCCATTGAAGCTTCCAAGTCGCAGGGGAGGAGAATATTTAAGAGCGGGATTGCGGCAGCGCTTGGGGCGCAAAACACACAAACATCTCTGCCGCTACTAAAGCTAACATCCTCCTCCCTCCATTCATCGCCCGAAATATTATTAATAGATGGAAAAGTCCTCCCTCCTCGGGATATGGAGCTCCAGCCGTTCCCCACATGAGAGGCATGGCACGGGATGAAGGCGAAGGCTTCACACGAGAAGAGGACTGGGAGGGAGCAGTGAGGTGGCCTTCCCGGGCCTAACTGGAGCTTTTTTTCCTACCAGTGACCCTTCACAAGCACACCAGCACTCCTGCCCCCCTCCACCCCTCCCTCGCTGTGCCTTCGGGTAAGTTCTCTGGCGGTGTACAGTGGGATGTAGATCCTTTTACATTCATCTCCCCCTTTATATCCACCCCCCCCCCCCTCGCCCCCCCCCAACCCTCGCCCCTTGCGCTCTCCTCCTTCTTCTGGATCATTTTTCAGCGGCGGTCGGGCGATCGATATGTAGAAGAGCGTCGTGCTGGCTGGTGCTATCATGTATCACTGTGGAATATGTGCTATAGATTATGGCCACTTCATGTTTACAGAATTATTCTTTTGTTCTGGGGTCCTGACAACCCTCTGGAAAAAATAAACCACTCAGTGTTTTTATTTTAGCGACTGAACGCTCTGGTGTCTGATGAGCAGCGGTGGCAAAAATGACTGTACTTCAGTCGAGTTACAGATGCTCTTAAAAAGACTCTGGTGAAACTACAAGTAATAATTTTACTCCATTCCTCAAGTAAAAGTAAAAAGGGACGGGTATAGACTCTGAATTGTACACAAGTATTTTTTTTTTGTCTAATTTATACAATGCCGGTTTTGATAGCTAGCTAGCATCGGCTCAGACTACAAAACAAACAAACAAATGCTAAATTAGCTCGTGATAGACACTGATAAAAATACACCTGTATGAGCTTTCAGATTAGACGGAGGATTTCTAAACACCAAAAGCTGGTGATTTTTGGTCCGGCAGAGTATGCAATGCATTTGCCACAACTCATTCTTGTTGCCGACGACATCAAACAATTCTTTTAAATAAGGCCATGAATTGAAAACGTTTCAGAATTTGTTCACGTCGATTCGTTAATGCTTAATGTTTACGTTCCTCCATGCCACTGCTTCCTTTGCCTTAGAAGGCCTCAAGATGTCATTCAAGCAAGCAAAATCTCAACTGCAGTATCATCCTCTGTAAAAGGAAAATAAAAGAGCCTATTTTGATAAGGTAGTGAGTCGAAAGTACTCTACTTATATCTCTTTTATAGGGAGTAAAAGTAAAAAGTTGTCAGGAAAAATAATTCTTCAGTAAAGTAAAAAATACCTGAAAAAATACTTAAGTAGAAAAATGGAATATTTCTACTTTGTTACTACCTCAGGCCACTGCGGATCAATAGTTCATATAAGCTTGCTCTGGATAACCACCATAAACATTTGCAGTTTCTTTCAAGGAGCACTCAGCACATATGTCTATAAAAGCTTTACGCTTTTATTTCGCCATAATCGGGAGACGGTGGGAGAGGAGATCGAAAGATGGCTGTCTTTTTCCCCGTGCGCTATCTGCATGTCGGCGGAATCCCAGAGGGGTCCGGATGGAGAATGACCAGTGCCCCCCCCTGACCCTGAGCGCCGCTGTCACCCTCCATCACCCCGCTCTCCATCTCGGACGGTACGGTCACCTAGCAACCGGGGCCAGGGTTCGCCGCTCGCGGACCAGAGGCTATTGGGAAATCAATCGATATGCCTCGGCCCGAGCGAGCGAGCGAGCGAGCTGCCGGGTGCCCCCCGCACCCAATCCTCCACACCCTCCCCCACCTCAGCAAGCCTTGTTACTCCCAAATGAAGACGATGCAGTTTTCCACACGTCCCTGTATGCGCATTCATCCTCTCTCCACCTGATGCTGTCTGCGCTGCTGTTAACGCGCTAGCACAATTAGCCAAATTGTTTTTGTGAGCACCCAAATCAGTATTCTGAGTTGGAGGCAGATTCCTCCCCCTGGGGGAAAAAAAAAAGAAAAAAAATCACTTCCGGCCAGTGGGGGGCCATATATATGATCGGCCTCTGAAAACCAAAATTGAAAAAAAAAAATTCATTAACGGAATAAAATAAAAACGAGAATGCTTTAAACTACCAGAAACTACATTTTGTAGAGTTTTGGATGGAGAGTTTTTAAAATGGTTTTAAAATTGTTCAATTTTTACAACCACACCTACCATTTTGATTTATTTATCTTGCACATAATGCACAAAATGAGGGTTTTTAAAATTGTTCAATTTTTACGACACAATACCTACCATTTTGATTTATTTATCTTGCACATAATGCACAGAACAAAAAAAAAGAAAACTAATGCTAAACCTAACAAAAACTAAGCATTGTTGAAAAAGTACAACGACTGAAAACTAACAAGGCCGCCCTGAAAACTACTTGACACTAACTAAATTCAAAAAACAAAACTCAAAATGAAAAAAAATCCTAACTATAATAAAAATTCCCAAAGGATAAATTAGAGGAAGCCTCCATAATATACAAAAATGCAATATAACAGCACACAACGGTGCCACGTACATCATCCGAAGCAGTTCAGAATCAATGATTATCAAATAACATGCCAAACACAAATGTGTATGTAAATGAAATCATAGTCACCAGAGATGCTGACGAAAATGTGTGCTGATGGCTACTGATCTGTTTTGCTTTAGAACAGTTTTGCTCTGACCAACCGGAAGATAAAAAAATGCTGATGTCATCAAGGGCCAGGTCTTTGGCCCTATAAGGATGAATTTGAAATGTGATTGTTTATAGTTTCAGTTACATGAGCCAGCACGACTGGAGGCCTTGGGCAGCACATATTGGAGAGGCTGAAATCGGATTGGACCAAAAAATACAAATAAATCTAACATGCACATTCAAGCATGGAGAGGATAGACTGTTGGGAATAGATAAGCGCTATACAATTTGGTGGACCAAATTTGAAATTCAGGTTGTAAACACAGGCCAGTGCTTCTGATAGTGGTCAGGCCAGCAGAGAAGGTCCTGACCGCTCACTACTGTTATAAATAAAGCAGAGGTCCGCTGTTCCCGGGCAAGAGCAGGCTGATGTATATTTCCCGACACAGATGATTTTGGATCAAGAGGCAGCGGACCAGCAATTAATCAAATTTCACGGGAGGTTTTCTTTCATAAGAATAGAACTGCTGACTGGCCGCTCCGCGCGATACATTTCTGGAAATCTCAGCACATTTGAGCACTTTGGTGTCTCCGGGTGCAATAACTCTAACCCCGCAGCAGATCATCCAGGTTGGACGGTTCCGCTCGTGGTTCTGAAACTGGGGTCCGTGAGCCATGACTTGGAAGGCCACAAAATAATTTGCAAAGCTCTGATATGATTGTGACATATCATCACAGAAATCTGACATGCAGAATTTCTAGTTCTCTCTTACAAAATATTTGTGGCTCGCAAGCACATAAGTCAGGTCCAAACTTCCCACCCGAGAAGAATCTTTGTTCTTGCAACATACAGTATACACGACTACCTCGTGTCTTTGGCAAGGTTCAGTGCTATTGACTCTGCCTACGTTTACATGGACAAAATGTCTTAAATCTGAGCTCCTAAAGCTGGAGCGACTTCTGGCAACAAAACATCGCTCCATCCATTTCTACTTCAAACATTAGCGTTATTTTGCGTATTTTTCCTCTTTGCACTGTTACGTCGATTTAACACTTCCTAATGGAGCTGCAATGTACCCAATTCAGTCTTGCACCTGCCACGTCTTTCGCTCGCTCTGCTTCTATTAGCTGCCAGGAATAACAAAAACGCGTATACTGACGACACAGACATGCGCTGTAAGACAGTTTGTTCCAAAATTTCGGAATAAGTATTTTCGTGCACGCAGATCGGATTCTCAATCGACGTAAACCACCCCTCTCGTTTGGAATGAAATCTTGATCGGATTGGAATATTCCAAATGGGGTGTGTACGTGAACCATTTTTATTCCGATCAGGCTTTAAATCCGAAGAAATGTGTCCGGATAAACGTAGCCTGTGATTGCTCCTTTTGTGTCATATGCAAAGCAATGTGAAAAGTATTTGGCTCTTGTTATCATCTCCTTAGCTTGAATTCATGTTGCTCGTCGACTTTTTGAAAAATAGTTGCTCGAGAGGACGGAAAAGTGGTTAAAAAAAAACTTCACTCACTAGTGCCCCCGACTTTGAAGTTTTCAGAGTTAAGAGCTGTCGCTTGTCCAAATCTTTGAATTACGAACGAGTAGCGAATTAGTAAAGTGAAAAAAACCACAAAAAAATGGAGCCGTTCTCGTACTGTAATGCCCTCAAATGTGGGCAAAGACAATTGTGAGAAATATGGTAAACCTTTTTTGATTTCCACCAAAAGCCCAGAAATGTTAAGTTCCTGGCAAGATGCATACCTGGACCCAAAAGGTTCTAGTGGCCCATTTTCATTTCCACTACACTTGTACCACACCGTGTAGTTGAATGGCCGGGTAAAAGGCGCTATCGATATCCAGCTTGAGATAGTACTGGTTGCCCAAAAGTCTCACGGGGAGTGGAAAAAAATATTACTAGTAAGACTGTCGTTCTATTAGTGTGCTGAACTGTCTCACTAGTGAGGACAATGAGCGTACTAGTACATGGATCTGAAGAAGGATATCATGGATATGGGTTTTGGTTTTGGAGATGTTGCTGCTCCAACTTGAAAATCAACCCGAGGTCAGAAAGCTATGTCCCATATGCCATCACCTTAAACAGTTTAAGACAGAAGGCTCGCGGAGATGGGGGTGATGATGAAAGGACGAGGGAAGGACACAGGGTGGAGGAGGCGGAGCCAGAGAGGGAGGAGGAGGACAGCAGTGGCCACAAACCGGTGCTAATCTCTTCTGCGATCAGAGCCCATCAGAGTGGACAGCAGCTAAGAGCGAAAAGGAGGTCTGCTGATCCATCTGGACCTCCTCACCCCCATTTACAAACACCGCTAACCTTTCAGGGCTTTCACCTCTGCCTCTAATTCTCTCCAGCATATTAAATCCCACCGCCATTTTCATTCGAGTCCTCCTTAGTCTGGCAGACGCCCAAATGATCTGCTGCTTGGTCGGTCCTAAGGAACGTCTGAGTGTTCCGCGATCACAATATCTTCTCGGAGGGGAGATGAATGTGTACGTTCACAGATTTTCCACAATATCAACCCCAACTTTTGATGTGAAGGCTACTTCACGTGTGTAAAGGGAATGATAGCCATCTTCCCTCCACCATCCACACAGCAGGATTATTCCACCATCCACAACTGCACAGAGTAGTAACGGTGTGAACGGACGATTGTTGGATCACAGCAACTTCTCTGAGTCCAGATCGAGAGAAATGATCCAATCCCTTTTGAAAACTCACAACTTTCATTGGAGAATCCCGTCCACACAACAGGAATAGCTGACCATCGGGGCAGCAGGTGGAATGGTTTCAATGGACCATCATTCATTTAATTACAGACGACCAAATGAAATTCCACGGCTTATCTTCAAATAAATGTCATCATGTCAAAGCCTGGAAATGCAGTTCAGCAGGGGAAGAATCCTCAATAG
This sequence comes from Filicampus tigris, assembly GCF_054856515.1. NCBI lineage: Eukaryota > Metazoa > Chordata > Actinopteri > Syngnathiformes > Syngnathidae > Filicampus > Filicampus tigris. Next base: position 1,418,616 of record NC_141224.1, on the reverse strand, counting down.
TCTCTTGACATTTGAGGAGAAAAATTGAACTGGGCTCATTTTTTAGGGATATGGGGGCGCAAGGGGGGGGGGGGGGGCAGAATGTGCCCCATCAACAGATGCACCTCACTTGATGCCAGACAGCTGCAGTGCCCCCACCTTAAATTGAGATTACTTTTGTTGCCCACTAAGAAGATGACGCTCCCTCTTTTGGGGGCCCCCAGATGGTCATCCAGCACGTGGCTGGAGCTGGGCTGTGAAGTGAACCCCCCCACACCCCCAGCTGGAGACTGTGGCCAGGTCAGTGATCTCTGAGCCTCTCCTGACCCCCGCCTGCCCCCCACCAACTTCTCCTTTTTAGGCCCAGCTGCCATCGTAGCATCCTAATGGTGTTGACTCTACCTCCTCCTCCCCCCAGAGCGCCCCCCCCCCCCAAGCATGCCAGGCCACAGGGAGTGTCCAGCTGCCCTCTCTGAGTCCACTGGCCTTTCACTGGACACCAGAGACCCCGAGGGGGTGGGGGATAGAGTAAAAGGATGGGCTGGACTCCTGCAAAAAAAAAAAAAACAAGAGCGCGTGGGGGGGGGAGGGGTGGGGCATGGCCAGAGAGGCATGACATTGACACGCACGGCAGAAAAGAAGCTTTTAACCGTAAAAGTGGAACAGCCGCCTCTGGAAATCGGAGGCGACAGTAAATGCGCGTGTCCCTCATTGTCCCCTTTACATGTCCAGGGCAAGAGGTGGGGGCACACTGAAACCAGAGAGCAGAGGGAGGGGAAACGCGTGTGCAGCCTGCCGAGCAACTGTGTCAGCAGAGGGCCGCTTTTTGCATGTTTCTAAAAGATGCTCTCAGTTCGAATCACGCAGTGGGGATAAATTGAAAGTATTTTCCCCGATTTGCTTGGAAAACTGTTGCGTTTGATGATCCTGAATGTTAAAGATGGTCAGTATTTTGGATCGCAAATCACTTTAAGATGGGTACACGCATCCCGATAATTGGCCAATAATTGGATGGCTATAAAAAAATCATTCTGAGTGATTGTCCTGTGGTGTTGGGTGTGTCAAGAGATTTTAATATTAGAGAAAAGATTTTTTTCTGCTTGGTAAATGGTTGGAGGCAACAATCGTAACCGTTAAATCTGTACAAAATTTCCCACCGCAAATCCTCCTTCACTTCAAGCTAAGTACACACATACTGATAGTTGGGCAGATTTTGAGCTTGATAACTCCCCTTCCAATCAATGTCAGCATAAGCCAGATTATCGGATGTTTCAAAAAGATGATCCCGAGCCCTTATCCTGTGGTGAAGGATGTGTTGAGAGTCAATCGAGACGATCGTAAATGTTAAACCGGTTCAATATTTAAGATATCCTGTGTGTGAGGACAACGCGGAGTTGGGGCGGGTCACGGTTGAAGATGGTTTTGCGCAAAGCATTGATCCATCCAACTTGGAGCTTGAGTACAGCCTTCCAATTCCAAGTCTGCAAAAGTACAATTATCTGTTGTCTCAAAAATGTCATCCTGTAGTGTGGGCTGCGTTAAGAGCAATTTTTTTTGTTTTTTTACCTCCCGATCTGCTAAAAAAAAAAACGGTATTTCGTTTTAAACCTGTTCAATGTACCTGATGGCAAATAGTTTGTGTGTGGTCCAAACTGAGTTAGGTTGCACCATGGACTCCGTGATTGTGAATAAAAGCTTTCAACTGTAAAAGTGGAGCAGCAAGTGTAAATGTGCGCGTCCCCTATTGTCCCTCTTTACATGTCCTGGGCAGTGGTGAGGGTGGGGATTCGTGGGGGTGGGGGCCACTGAAACCAGAGAACAGAGGGAGGGACCCTGTGGACACATGCAAGCACAGGAAACAAGTGTGCAGCTTGGGCAGTTGTACAGTCGGATGACTTGGCATGAGGGTAAAAGGGGGGGCAGAAGGGGGGGTTGTTTGTACGCTTGTGCCTGGCTGGAACTCGGCTGCTCACTGAGAGAAGAAGCTTCTGGGTTGGCTTGCCTGGAGTCAAGTCGATAAATCAATAGGACACACGTCACTGCAGGCCCAGAGAAGCCACATGAAACTGTCATTGATCGGCAAAAGGGGGGGGAAGGGGGGGGGGGGGGCGCCGGTGGGGGAGGGGGCAGCAAGCCAGGAGCCCAGGGGTCATCTATCTCCCCTCTCCCATCGCTTGCCGTTGCTTTGCCGGCTCTTCTTCCTCCACCCTAACAATGAGGTGGGACCACGCAGGAGTCAAAGGCCGGCACCCACCGAAGGACACTGTGGAGCGTGTGCCGTCCCGCTGGCGCACCGCATTGCTCATCATGCTCCAGCGTGCTGCAGCTCTGTGATTATTGGGGTGGGGTGGGGGGGTACTGGTGGTGGACCTGGCTCTTCAGGACAGACACAGCTGATTAGGTTCTGTTGCTATGCCTCTTGTCCTCGCCTGTTGATCAATACAGTGCATGATTAACACAGACTCGCCGTTCCCGTTGGATCGGGTACTGCGTTTTTGGGTGGTGGCGGTGGGCCGAGGGGCGGGTGCGGGGGGGCCGCTTAATGACAAGACAAGTTTATTCGGATAGAACCGTTCATACACAGTAGCATAAACTAATGAGTACACAGACTTTTCAGGTGTCTGTACTTTGAATGTTTCTTTTTTTCTGTCCTATTCTATTATTTCTATTCCCTCCATTTGTACATAGATATCGATACTTTTTTCTCGTTTTTTTCAGCGCTCCTTGTTAGAGAACAGCAAGTTTTGTCAAAATGACTGAAATAATGAATAGTTGCACAGGTGCCTTAAACCGTTTAGAGGTTAAATTAAGTTCACCTTTGTTGGAAGTTACACACAACATTCCCGTAGAAAGATTACCACAATTTAAATACTATTTTCGATACACGATCGGTCTTGGAATGGACTAGCGGACAAATCTATGCTGCACTTCTTCTCGCGCTAACCACCATTGGCAACATGCATAATGCTTTGCTGTAAACTGAAAAAAATAGTTGTATCTCTCCCCGGCGGAAGGCGGAAATCCACTGCATATGTGGGCGAAAGCTCCGCCTCCACATCCTCCATCATCCAATCACAAACGATTGAGGTGGTAGCCTAATAAAAGTCCGAAATTCATTTCATTTTCATCAGAAAATATTATCTCCAGGATGTGTGATTTTTAGTGAACAACCGCTTGCGTCTTGAAAAACTAGTAAGTCGGGTCACTTGTTTCTCATGAAGGCACCAGTGTAGTAATCTTCTCGACTGTTTGAATTCTGTATGTCCAAATTCTGGACGATTAGTGGGTTATGGTGGGGGTTTGGGTGACTGTTTGTCTGTCCAACCTTGACCTGGCCAGCGTCTTTGGACCTGGCTGCTCCACTTCTGGAGCCACACACGCGCACACACAAGCTCACAGACACACGCTCAGCAGGCTAATTGCCGCCGCATTGATCACGCTTACTCGACCTCAAAATTGGGGTCAAGCACAAAAGAGTCAGGAAGCAACTGCTGATTTCACACCGTCGTCTGTGCGCGTTTTACCACCCTCCAAAAAAAAAAAAAAAAAAGAAAACGCCCGCAACACCCGATGAATGCCCAACACTCCCGTTTGGGCCTCCGGGCGTCCTTCAGCGAGCCCGCGCCGCGACGAGCTATAAACCTTGTGTAATATGTGTAATTGTGGACGTTGACTTAGCGTTCGTTTGCCTGACACTTTCATTAGCGCAATAGGTGCACCGAGCCGACAGGTGCAGGATGCATGGCAACCCTCTGTCCTTCCCCGGCGGGGTTGCCATGGAAACGGCTGATAGAGTAGGCTTATCGATCGCCGCGTCCAGTACCCCCCGCCAACCCCCGTTTTCCCCCCTCGCTCCCCGACCCGACTTTTTTTCCGCGGTGATGGGCGTGGATCAATAGTCTGTATATTGTATGCTCCTCTCGCCACGGGAGGAGGGGGGAGGCCGAAAAAAGGATTGTAAAAAAATTGCAAGTGATCGTATTTAACACGGACAAAAGCAGATATGCACGCCGGTGACTTGTAAAAACGCTGAAAATAGAGGAAAGGACGACCCTCCTGAGCGAGCTTTTTGCTGCATTGTCACACCGCGTTTGCTCCTTTTATGCCCGAGCTGCCCGGCTTCTGTTGAAATGGTCGTCGCAATTAGCCATCAGAGAGGGTCAATTCACCTCTCGGAGAAGGTGGAAAGCGAGGGTAAGGGGGTGGGGGGCGGTTGGGGGGGGGGGGGGGGCGATACTGTTGCAGACCTGGGGGAGCTCGTTTAAATCTCGCCCGAGGGTACCCTCTGGCAAGGGGGTCACGGTTGAAGTCGGCCAAGGTGGGCTCTCCTCCTCCAGGTGTTTCTGTCGCCCCTAGGCACGGTCATCATGATTCCGAGAGAGAGGCACCCATGAAAAGGTGGCGGACACAAAGGCTTTTGAACACGTGTGGAGAAATTAGCCCGCCAGCTCAGCCACGGTCAACAACCTTGGAAGAAACACCCACCTTTTTGCTGCCGCCTCGCCATAAGCACCCTGCAATCCCCCCAGCCCTCTAGAACAGCTTGATCCCGAAGCTCACGAGTCATGCTGCCATTTCGCTCTCTTATTTACTTATTTATAGTTTTTGCACCTCAAAAATACAGTGTTTGCTACAAAAGACATTTTTAAAGCGTGAAGTAGCTCTTGTTTGAAGGTTTATAATTACCGTCACATCTGTGCATATTCACGGTAGACCGTCTGTGACGTTTCACATTCTATGTTAGCATCAGGTTAGCAGACTTTTGTTTAGTTGAGTATTTCGGCGTTTAAATATAACGTGTTTAATTCTCTTTTGTTTTATGTGTTAGTTTTACAACTTCAACCGGGAGAGGCAGATAAAATAAAGTGATTATTTAGTGAATCGGATAGTTTTTCACATTCACTTAATATAATATGCCAAATGGTTGTATGCAATAAAATAATGCACGTAAACAACCGACTAACATTGTTTCTGTTCGGGACAAAAAAACAACACGAGATAAATGACTAGACTACAAAGAAAAACATGTATGCACAGTCGGATTTTTTCCACATTTAAAAACAGCAAATGACAACCCCCCAAAAATCATTTTTTACTTCATTGAATACAAAAAAGTCTTTATCGACGAAAATACAAAGTAACTATAGAGAGCTGAACTGGAAGAGAGTTTGCATCTTCACTCGATGAAGGTTTGACGTGCTGACAACGTGTCACTGAGTAACTCGAGGTTAAGACATCAGGCCTATCTGACATATTAAAGGACAAGGCATAAAAGGACCATAGAAGCTGCATAGCAACTCATACAATTAGCATCCTGCCAGCATTGCTTGGGCTAGCAAAACGACACGGACCAAAAGGAAAAAAAATGCACGTTTCGATTCCGATTTTTCTCAGAATTACTTTTAAATTACCACCCAACAAAAAGCCCTTCTTACTTTATGTAAAGCATGTGGTTGTCCATTGAGCCTGTATTTCTCTATGTAAAGCACTTTGTGAGTCCATTCGATGAGGGGTGCTTTATCTAAATACAATTGACTTATATCCTTGCCATCGCGCCGGCCAAGTAAGATTAGCCGCAAGCGTGCTAACAAGGGAAAAAAAAAAAAAAAGCACATCGTCTTAGCTGCACTTCGCCACACAATACGTCCAAGCTGTGCATTTCTCTTCACACACGCACAAACGTATATTCTACACAATCTCACACACGCACACGCACGTGCACACAGTCAATATGTTTGGTGTTGACGGGGAGGAATGTGCCCTAAGGCTCCCATATAAAATTAGCAGACCATTCCCATGTTGGCTCCCTTTCATGCCCCCACTCGCAAAGCGGACCAACGCCAACCGTATCAATAATTCAGCCACAATTTAGCCGAAGTGGGCCCACATGTTCCAGGTCAGTTGCAACACGCGCTGTCGCCTTTGTGGTCAAACTGTCTCGACAGACATCTTGCTTTCCACGAGCCATTAGTGGACACCTGGCCTCCTGTATGCCAAGTGCCAATGGGAAGGGAGCTACGGATTTTGTTGGCTTATTTCATGAATGCGTTATCATTATTTAATACTACTATTATATTAGATTTTGTGTACAGTGCTTTGGCAAATCTGTGGCTGAAGCACTATACGGTATAAATAGAGCTGCGTTGAGTTAGCACATTTGCAACATGCTGCCTGGGAAACTAAAATAACGCCCGGTCGGTCCTCTAGTTGGAGCCAACTGAGCGCACAAAGACGACTTTAGAATGACAACAACAGCATTTAATCTGCATTTTAACCCACAAGAACCCAAATAAAGCCTTTTTCGTAGAGACCATATTTTTTTAATCGTAGTCAACATTAGTTGAGAGAAGAATTTGATTTGAATTTGAATTTGAGCAAGGTTCTGCTTTTGAACCCTTACACTTCAACAGTTTGGGAATATAAAGTACACTACCACTCAAAAGTTTGGGGTGCCTCAGAAATGTTCTTATTTTTGAAAGAAAGGCACATGTGCATACAAAGATATAAACTAACATTCAAAAGAATGTTATTTTGAAAGTGCTGTTTTTTAATGAAGATAACATGAATAAGTCAACCCAAACATATTTTTCCAGAATATGTTCTATGCAGGCCCACTAGTTGAAATACGGCATTCTGATTAATATTGCGTTTGTGGAATATAAATGAAGCAGCAAAATGCACCCATTTTTAGCCATCTCAGGGGGCGGCCATTTTGTCACTTCTGTCGACGGAAGATGGCATCAAAGTTGCTCAGGGCTCGGATAACGACCAATCACGGCTCACCTGTTTTCTGAAGCTGAGCCAATTCGTTAGCTGAGCCCTGATCATCTTCGATGTCATCTTCAGTCGACAGAAGTGACAAAATGGCCGCCCCCTGAGCTAGCTAAAAACGGGTGGATTTCTCATATTCTACAAACGCAATATTAATCAGAATGCCATGTTTAGACTAGACAGCCTGCATAGAACATATTCTGGAAAAAAAAATATGTTTGGATTGACTTCCACTTTAATCAGAAATATAGTCTAGTGTTTTCTTACAAAAAAAAAGGACATTTCTAAGTGTGTGAGCGCCTCAACTAAAGTGTTTTTTCAAGTGAGGCCAGTACATGAGGCCTTGAAGTTGACAAGCAGCACTTAATAATCGGGCTCCTGCATTCAGGATTCACCCGCGGAATCCTCACGGCCGCTGCGGACACATTTTTGGGGAGGGCATTAAACTCTCCCGCCACGCAACCAACAACAGGGGATGTCTTCAAGGAGCCTTGGGCAACTAACCTGCTGGGCTGTAGCTGAGATGGAAATGTGCAAGTGGACATTAGGGGGAAGGAAGGAATTGGCTGGGAGAGTTGGCTGCACACAAAAAGGCCCGGGGACGGGCGAACGCTGCGAGGGCAAGGAAGCCAACCAACGAAAGAGGAGAACCAGAAAGTTTGTCTTGAGGCCCGAGGCGCTTCCACATGTGGTCCAAACAGACCTGGCCGTGTATGAAATATACACTCATTTGCGCGCACACGCAAAGACACAGTGGTCTATGCTGGATCAGCGTTGTTGCAATTTGTCAGTATTTTGCTTTTCCTCATTAGGGTCTCAGGTGAAATTGAGTCCATCCCAGCGGAATTTTGGCAAGACAAGTGGGGTGCACCCTGGACTGGTCGACAGTCAAAGGCAGGGCACAATCTCACATTCGCACCTGTGGACCATTTAGAGTCTCCGATGAAGCTCGAATGTTTTTGGAATGTGGGAAGAAGAACCCACGCAAGCATGGGGCAACAGCAAGGCCAGAGTTCAGATCCAAACCTTGAATGTCAGAACTGTGAGCTAGACACGCTCACCACTAGGAGATCATATTTCCCACAAAAACAGAAGAAAACAAGGCCAAATCATCATCTGCATGTGTTTGCGACCCAAACGGCTCTGTAGAAAAGTCGTGTACAGTAATGTGATCATCCAAGTACAATATGGGGGCCAAGGTATCATTAGACAGCATTTTGCCATCCACCTAGCAACGTATCGATACCAAACCACAGGAGGTATCATCACCATTGATTATGTGTCTAATTCTGTTGGATAAAAGGCGGACTGGAGTCGCTCTAGGCGGAATGAAATAGCAAATCAGATACAAATAAAACGCATTTCGGTTGCTCGGATTATTTGGTCAGAATGATTACACCGCCCTGACAAAAGGAGACCAGTCTACCATCAGTCCAAATAAAGCAGACTGTCCGAAGAAAAAGTCGCAAATGTGATGAGCAGACACAGTGGACATCTAGTGGACACAATCATTATGGCAATAGCATACCGCAGTGGCCAGATCCAAATAAACAATTTCATCTAACAAAACTGGCAATTAGGAGCGGGCAATAGAGGCAGATTTTTATGACTTTGGAAATTTGGAAGAAATGCTGCAGTAATGGGCTGCACAGTGGGGCATTTGGAAAGCACGTCTGCTGCACAGTTCTTATTTTGCATTCCAAAAACATGCATGTTAGCTTCATTGAACACTGTTCAATTTTCCATAATGGTAGAGTAAAGAAACAGAAAATGGATAGATGGAGGTTTGCCATAAAAAACACCAACCCGACAAAAACTACAATTGTTTCAATCGATGACATTGCTTATTGCGTCTTTGGACATTTTCAGACAATGCAACATCTTACCTCTATTACAGGATCAGGTGTCATTGTTAAAAATAGTTAAAACCCTAATCTCGGAAAATCAGGTGTCAGACTTCATAAGGATCGCTGCAATGTCCAAGAACCCAGCATGTCATTGGGGGGAAAGCAATGCTCCTAATTCCCACGTATTGTGGCACTCTTGCAAATGAGCATATAATCGTTCACTTAATCTGCCGTTGAAATCCAACATTCGAAAAGGCTGCCTGCTCCTGCAGTAATGGCAGCAATCATTCCTTTGGCCAATTTCTGTGTTTTTTCAGACAACATGTTCACATCGGCCATTTAGGAGGATCAATAATAGGTCAGAGAAGAAGTCCGAACAGGTTAAGTGTTCCTCGCAGAGCAATGTGTGCTAAAAAAGGACGTAAAGTGCAGAAATGATCTACAGCCTTCAGCACCTCGGTGTGCTCGGCTCCTGATGAGTAGTTGTGGTGTCTGGCTGCAAAAAGCGAGCCAAAGCGACGTCAATAATTCATCAATAATGTCATTAAAATAAAAAAAGATGGACACACAATTCAATGAATATGTGCTATGAGCTAGCTTTAATTCAATTACTTTTCCGCCCTGATTTTATCACTGCAAAATCAAGAAAGTACAATGACACGAGTCTCAACTCAAATATTGAGCTAACCTGCTTTAGAAAGGTAAAATTATGTGGTTTGGTTAAATATTCAATGTGGAATTATCTTTGTTTCATGTTTAGTTTAATGGTAAATTTCAAGTGTAAGTGTCACCAAACAGCTTGAAGCTTCTTCTTTTATGTAGAATCTACCAAACTGCTGCTTGTTGTTAAATAGGAAGTCAAACCCCAAATTTCCTTTCCAATAATATGCTCTATGTGCCTCCAATAGTCTAAACATCATCAGGTAATGACCAATGCCGGTTTGCAGTTTTCTGAAGCCGAGTCGTGATTGGTCGTTACCCGAGCCCTGAGGAACTGTGATGTTATTTTCAGTCGACAGAAACCGGCAAAATGGCCGCCCCCTGAGAAGGACAAAAATGGGTGGATTCTGCTGCTGAACTCATATTCCACAAACACAATATTAATCAGAATGCCGTGTTCCAACTAGTTGGGCTGCATAAAACATATTATTGAAAAGAATTTTGGGGGGTTGACTTCCAATTTAAACGAGTTGAGTTTGCACTATACGGTGCTTGTATCTCAAATTTATGCTCACAAGTCAAAGCAATCTTTAGTCATGTCACTCGTGTCTCAAGGCACCAGTGTAGCTGAGAATCCATTATACAAAAAAACGAACAAAAGAAAAGGTAGCTTTGGGAGTAGTCAACAGCGAATATGCAGGAGTTCACTGTGAGACTTGGATATTCACCACCCGTGAAAGTCCCGCGTCTACGTAAGGTTTGGGTTGTATGCTGGATGAGGACATGTATGCATCGCAATAAAACAGTTCGGTCCTGTTTATTTTTTGCACCGGAATCTACATTAAGTTCACAACACACATGTTGACTAGTATAGGCTGCCAGCTTTGACGCGCCTGCCCGACACGTGAGCGCAATGCGCGGGAGTTCTTCATCATCTGTAATGTTCCCGATTACAGCATGTCGATAACACCGCGAGGAGTTAAATGAGTCGGTGCACTCAGAGAGGGCCCCGCACCGCCACGGTTCAAGGTCAGCGCTGACAGGACGGATGATTCCCGGTCTTGCATCAAGGTCAACCGTGGCCCTATTTAGAACAACAGTCAATCGGCTGCTCAATAAAGAACGGGGCCAGGGGGGACCTTGAGGCGGGAGGTAGTTGGCTGGCAGCTCGTGTATTTGCTTCGAGAGCTTGACACCCCATCCAAACGCCGCTTCGCCGCTGTACGATTTTACAAATGTTGACAAGTCAACATTCCAACTCGCACTGCTCCAGTAAATGGCCCGCCATGGAAAGTCAAAGGTAGCTGACAGTGGATGGTTCGTAACTGTTCCACTCGTGTCTGGTGCAAGGTCATTTTAGTGCACAAAAACAAACAACATAACTCAAATGAAAATTGAAAAACCACAAATGCTTTTTTAAAAAAAGGAAAACTAGCTATCTAACTATCCATCTATCTATATCTATATCTATATCTATATCTATATATACATATATATATATCTATATCTATATCTATATATATATATATATATATATATATATATATATATATATATATATATATATATATATATATATATATATATATATAAAGGATAGTTTTGCTATAATTATATATAGATATTTAATTATAGCAAAAATATCCTTTATTTTCAACTTTATCTTTCATCTATATATATATACAGATAAATATATAGTGATATATAGATTTTTGGTTGGAGGGCGCGGGACCTCTATTTGATTTCTGGATGGTTGTTATAAGAAATTTTTTTTTAAACATTTTGCTGAGTTTTTACTACACACTACTTACCGAGGTATTTTTTTTTTATTATTATTTTAAATCTTGCACACAATAAACACACGCACACACACACATGCACACAAAAACTAATACAGTACTGCTAAGTAGTTGAAATGTGAATTTAGGAACTCTTGTTGTAGATCTCAACATGGTGGGACAAGTCGGGCGTTGCGACTGGACTTGTTTGTCACAGCTTCACGTGAGGACTCACCAAAGTTCCATTGATTTTGGTCACTGTGGGGAGCAGAAGGCTCTCCGTGCGTATGGTCGGGCCTGCGTGGTGTCTGGCTGAATGGGGAGCCTGGGGGCTGCTGTGACAAACACGCCGTGACCGAGGCCCAAACGGCAAACGCACAAGTCGGCCTTTGTGCGCCAGGCTCAAAGCCTCGGCGCGTGGCGAGAGGTGAGGGACGGACTTAAGTGGCCAATTTTAGGACTTGGGACTTGCTTGGCTGAAACTTGACTCGGATTTGAAGTACATGATTTGACAAACTTCCCTGTCTACATTGGAAAATCTACATGTTCAAAACAGTGTACCATTTTTGTGAAAGAAAAATGTGTGGAGGGTGTGCGGACCTGACGATCTACCCGTATCTCATAAGGCAGCAGGGGTCTTCAATCCTGTTCCTTGAGATCCGCTGTACTGTCCGTTTTTCCCATCTCTCCCGGCTGCAACACACCTGATTCAAATGCTCAGGATCGTTATCCAGCTTCCGCAGACCTTGCTGATTATCTGATCATTTTAATCAGATGTGTTGCAGCAGGGAGAGATTAAAAACAGGCAGGAGAGAGGACCTCCAGGAACAGGATTGAAGACCCCTGCATTACAGCCTCCTCATGAAGCAACTTCTGAAGGCTCTTATATTTGGATTCAAGAATACGTTTTTCACGAAATCTGAAATAGGCAACTAGGTTTGCATCTCACACATCAACGCCATCCGTAAAACAGATAAGCAACTGTATGTTCTAGACTCACAGTTTAGCTCACCGAGAAACATGAACTAAGCTCGCCACGGTAACTTGGGGCTCGCGTAAAACTCTAAGGTAAATACTTGCGACTTTACTCGCGACTCGCACATATGTGACCTAAGCCCTCCCTCTGACACGTGGCAAGAGGATACACTCCACTCCGAGTCAGTTAGCGCCTCATGCCGATTGCCGCGGACAATGGGGCAAGGGCAAGTTTGTCCCACCCCTTTGCGCCCCTCTTGGTTGTCCCCCCCAGGAGACACGAGCCGGGGGCAGGCCGCTCTAATGGCCCAAGCGTGACATTTAAACCCCTGCCCTGCGGTACTTTCAGGGGGGCTTTAGTGGAAAGGGGGAGCATTGAACACAGAGAAAGAAAAAAAGGGTGTACGGGCCCTGGCTCACCCTGCACACGCGTGCCCCGCCTCCGCCCTTCGGTTGCGAGCAGTGGGGGCCCCCATTGTGAGCGGCCTGTCCCCGAAGAAAAGCCCTTTTGCCGAGCAAACAATTCAGCTGTCCACTCGGATCACAATGGAGGCACATCCCGTCGCTTTTGAGCATCTGCTTGGACTCGCCGGCCAGCGTTCATACATGCACCTCGGCACGCTAAATCCGGAGTCTGCCGGCCCACCGCCACCTGCTCTCGGCATCCCCGCCCGCCTTCGAGCATTCCCGATTCCGATCAATAGCGCTGACAGGGACAAACGCTGAACAGCTTTTTTGGGGGGAATGTTTGCATCCGAGAAGCCAACTGTACAAGCCGAGCGTGACGCTGTGAAGAACAACAAGAAACGGGCTGGAATTGCCGGAGAGGGCCTCTGTCTCAAAGCCTCGTCCATGGCCCCCTGACGCCCCCTTGTGGAGGATTACAATCAAGGCACAGTAATCAAACGGCGGTCCACCAATTGTCTATGGCTGGATTTCAATTCCAATTCCAATTTACAGTCATGCCTACATTCCTACGCCTATATTGTCTATTTCAATTGAGACATATCCCACATGATTGTGGGTGGCGTGTGGAAAACCTCGAGTGGCATGTTCACATCATATCCACTGTAATGTATGTCCCTTAAATGTAGCATATTTAGACCACCTTTTTGATTACACTCAAAAATATATATACAGTAGACCCCCGCATACTCATGGTTTGGCACCTGTGCATTCACCTATTTTTATTTTTATATTTTTCTTGACTGTTTTCCATTACACAAACAACAATAAAAAAAAAAAAAAGACCTCCTTTGGAACAAGTACCAATCGATGGAGCAAAGTATGTGCCTATCAGAGTGAAAGAACATCCAAAGGAAATTTCATTCACCTATTTTTGAAACATTTTCATTATTGTTGTGTGTCGGAATCTCAAATTACGAGCATTTTTCCAGGAGAATATGTGAGTGCCACATTTAGCGGATTTGCTGGCGCGCCCACTCGCTGCCTGCGAGGTGCTAACTGTGAGCGGGGGAGCGCTAATCAGCTCGCAAACATTTGCTGCCCTTCTGGCAATGTCAGAGGGGTCACAGTTCTTGGGCTGGATGTCCACTGAATCGCTGCCGCCGCGGCCTCCGAGCAAGCCTCTCCACCCAACCGGCCCCCCCTCGGGGCCCACGGGCCCTGCAGGCACAATCACAGAAGCTGCCTTTAATCTCCGCTGAGCCTGGACTGAGCTCGGCTGCCTGTCCATCAGGCCTTGACCGCACGCCGGCTGCCCGGACCGCGGCTATTGACTGGGACACGCCGCGCCGCGCTCTCATTGGTCGGCCGGCGTGTTTGCACAGCTGATTGATTGGCTTGCGCTGCCCGCTGGACGTGTGTCCCTGAATTTCATTTCAGAATTCATTTGTGGGCAGCGGCTGTGTGCAGAAATGAAATGTGCGAGTGAAGGATTGTGGGCGAGGAGACGCCTTGACGGACTATTGTTGGACTAGAGAGAAAACGTAGAAGGCAGCGTTAAAAGTCGCTCATATTTACATCGCGGCGTTGCGAGAATAGCTCAAGTCACGTTTGGCAAGACCGCGGTATATCTGCCATATATATCCTTTAGCAAAACTTGAGTGCGTCTGTCAACAATGGCGCCATTTCCATGTTTGTTCAAACAACGCCTGCCTGCTGATTCCATCTGTGGGCTGTTGTTGGTCACATTGACTGAATGTGCGGGGCCGGAAGTTCATGTGACAAGTCAACCCCAAATTTTTCATTGCAACAATATTGTCTATGCAGGCCCACTAGTCAAAACACGGCATTCTGATTAATAGTGCGTTTGTGCAATATGAGTTGAGCAGTAAAATTCACCCGTTTTTATCCATCTCAGGGGCGGCCATTTTGCTACTTGCTGTCAACTGAAAATGACCAGATCGGTGTCAAGTCTCATATATAAAATATGCATTTATCGTATATTGCTTTTCTATTGGCTGTCCATTGATACATGTCGTTTGTTTTTTTTATGGTAAAATGCGGCTGAGTATTCTTGTTGCTGTTCCCATTCAGTATATACTATGTGTTTAGTGTCCACTTTGACACAAGCACTGCTGATGTTGTACGGTACATGGATACTTTATTCTGGTGTGTTTGTGCACTTTGCTGCTGTAAAACTGGAATTACCCCATGGTGGGTCTAATAAAGTCTTATTCTGGTCCACAAGCAGACGGGTGGGGTTGTACAGCTGTGTTGCATTTCACCCCTCGCAAAGATGTGCCACTATTTCTCGTCTGTATCACGCCCTCTGCTTTATGCCTCTCTTCTTAATAACATTGCACACGCGCGCTGAGAGACAATAAAATAAATGCAGCGCTCCACACAATGCCCGCGTTAAGCCGTAAGCGGCCATTTGATGGAGTCCACCCCATCGAACCCCCACCCCCATCTCCAGACAGCGAAGGGGCTGCTTGGATATGCATCACAAAGGCTTCCTGCGGTATTGATCGGCAGCGGGTTTGGGCAGTCTATCAGCAAATGTTCCTCTCTCCGGGAAAAACAATAGGAGATTAAAAACACACAGCTCGGCTGCTGACGGGCCCAAAGGTCACTTGTGCTCACGTATAATCCACTTTCACTTAACGGCTTCATTTCCAGCACTCCACATGCAAATGCTGCGAGGTTAGTGACTTTAGCGTTCGCTGACGAGTGAGTGCAAACTGAAGGGCTGTTTACACGAGCCAGGTTGTAAGTGGACGCAGATAAAATAGCTTAGCTCGAGAACAACTGTTACGGCTTCCCCGTATATGTTGAAAATGCTCGTAAAAATCAACGCGTTCACGCGTGTTCTGTGTACATATGCAGTGTCCAGCAAAACAGCGGTGGTGAAGAACAGTGATCTATCAAAATGTACATTAAAACACACCTACGTCTAGGGCTTGAAATAAAGGCCCCACCGGAATCCGCTTTGCAAATTTAAAGACCCTAAAATTGTGGCCCGCAAGTCAACCCAAACATATTTTTTTCAAGAATATGTTCCCAGCAGGCCCACTAGTAGAAACACGGCATTCTGATTAATTTTGCGTTTGTGGAATATAAGTTAAGCAGCAAAATGCACTCGTTTTTAGCCATCTCTGGGGGCGGCCATTTTGTCTTCTGTCGACTGAAAATGACCTCACAACTCCTCACAGCGACCAATCACGGCTGACCTGTTTTCTGAATCTGAGCCGTGATTGGTCGGTGTGAGCCGTTGTGATGTCATTTTCAGTTGACAGAAGACAAAATGGCCGCCCCCAGAGATGGCTAAAAACGGGTGGATTGACACTTATTCCACAAACACAACATTTATCAGAATGCCCTGCTTCAACTAGTGGGCTTGCATAGAACATATTCTTGAAAAAAATATGTTTGCGTTGACTTCCACTTCAAGCATTTAAACTGCCCATCCCTGAGCTAGGTCTTCGTACAAGGAAGTAACTATACAGTCAGTAAAAACCCTTAACACTTGTGTCTTTTATTCCAGCCTCCAGTCCTAATCTGCACAAGTCAAACTTGTTTGGTCAACATTAAAAATGGCTCAACAACAAAACGAGAATGCTCACAATTACAAGACGAAACCAGAAAAACTCTTCAAACTTCTCACAACGTGCTGCTGAAACAATGAAGTTCTCATGTGGGATTTTGAAAGAACCTCACAGGTGAGCATCGACAACCTCGAAAAGGAGGCAAGCGTGTGTGTGACGGTGGCTCACGGGTTCACTTTGGACTCGCTGAACTTGCGTTTCTTCAGAGGCGTCTCCTGACTGCTGGGGATGTCGTACCGACAAACCTGCCGAGAGAAGTTTGGAAAAAGTGAGCCCACGTCCCACTCTACAGGGAGTGATGACTCATCCGTAACACAAGAGAGATTTTCGTGAGCGCGCCACGCACGCCCTCGCAATGGTGAGCTCTCGTGGTGATCTTGCTGCAAAAGCTGCTTCATTTGCCTCGTCAGCCTTTTTTGTTCAACATGCAAGTAGCACGGAACAGCAAGGCACATTTTCATACTGTTAAGAATGTGTTCTTCTCACCATATTGTTCTTTACGGCCGCTTGCTTCTTCGTGTTTGCCGTTCCCTTTGTCTGCTGCTGACATCAACACGCGCCACAGTGTTAGGATCGTTATAAATAACTTTGCTAAAGACATTGCACTCGTCAAAATCTTAAGTGACGGCCTTATTGACAGCTTCGGTCATATGAAGACACCGCCTTGTCCTGGCCTTTGGCTTTGGACAGAAAGCTTATCTTACACACGGGTGTTTGGGTCTTTAAGTCTTTAGACACAAAACAACGGCATTTTGCAAAGACCCACTGTGGCCTTCTGTTTTAATTCTTACACACAGAGCTTGGAAGCCTTTGGTTTTCATTCTTACACAGAAACCCTTAGGCCTTCTGCTTTAATTCTTACCCAAACACCTTTGCGATTTCAGCTTCAATTCTTACAGAGTTTGAGACCATCTACTTTAATTCTTACACTAAACCTCTTTGGCCTTCTGCTTTAAATCTTACACAGAAAACTTTGGGCCTTCTTCTTACACACGCACACTCTATGCAAAACTTCCCTTGAAAGCCTTTTGTGAGACTAAGCTCCAATAGCGAGATTCACTCACCGTGGAGTGTTGGATGATGCGTCCACTCCTGGTGGTCATCGTGGACACCTCCATGTTGGATGTCATCGTTTTCAGCACATCAGTCTCCATCTGAGATGAACAATTCTTCTTCTCACCACTTTTGAATTATTCCAACATTTATTCAGCCATCTTTCCAAGTGTACATTTTTGTTGCTGCTTTTTATTGGAACTTTTAAGTGTTTTTTAAATCTCATGTTTGCGTTTTATCATTCTTGACTCCTTGTCATTGATTGTTTGTTGCATTACTTTCATTTTCTTCCCTGATTTTTTTTTTTTTTTTTTAAACAACGGCTCAAGTAGCCGTTTTGCAGTTTTTAGACTTTTTTTTTAAATACATTTTGCAGGAGGCAAAACCACGTGCTTGTTCAGTGTAATGGCTAGGGCGACGCCGTATCTTGACTAGGAAGCTGTAGGATGGATGCTCTATTTATTTTTAGATTCAAATTTATTTATGGTTATTTATAAACATTGTGCTTATCATGTTATGTTTATTATTTTCTCCATGTTTGCACTACACACCTACTGCTACAACTGCTACTTATGGTCGTTTAGTAACTATTAAACGGATAATCTAATTTCATTCTGTGTACACTTCTGTCATACTGCTTGATGATGCCATAGCGCAAATGAAGCAAGATTGCTTAAAATCAGGTGCAAACCAATTGTCTGGAAAGCCTCAGTGATTCATTAAGCTTAATTTCGCCATGTTGGGACATTCTTTCATAATACTTAAAAGCATTTCAAGAGTTCATCTGCTATACTTGCCGCTGTACAGCAAGATCATAGTACATTTTATTGACCACTTGATGGCGCCATAGAGTAAATGATTTCGGTACATGTGCGGCCAGCACAGTTGACTGAAAGTAGCGATGCTTCACGGGCTTCATCTCACCATCACTAGACTTGATGCCAATGATGATGTCAGACTCACCGTTTTGACCTCACAAGTGCCCATCTTCTCATGGCAGCTCAGCTCAATCTCTTGTGCTGATGAAAGACAAAAAGAACCTAAAACTTGAAGGTATTTTTTTGTTACTTCCGAGGGAGGGGGTTGTTTTTTGGACTGAGTTTTCAGGCATGTTCAGACCCCCAAAAGGACACACATTCATCAGAACAATTATAACAATAATAATAATAATGTAATAATAATAAGCAAGAGGGCTTTGACGCCACCTGCTGCTTTGGACCTAATCAACAATAAGAACTAGCAGGACTTTACCTTTGATGTCTGTGTTGCTGTTTTGGGGTGTGTGGTCCACATCTTCAATCTCAGACCTCTACAGATGGTGAGATTAGCAAATATAAGAAGGTTTTTTCTTTTTTTTTTTAAATGGGAAGGTAAGTGAAAAACATTCTTTACAATAGTATATTCTATGCGCCCACACTCGACTACACATTGCATTCTGATTAATACATACTGCATTTGTGAATTAAGCAAAAAAACACATTTTTATCCATCTCAGGGGGGCGGCCAAATGAGCTCGTTTACCTGCCGGTGGAGTAGAAGCAGCTGCGGCTAAAGCTAAACTGTGGCAGTTTTTTAATTTTACTTTCTGGACCTGGATTTGACACCTCTGCGAGAGAGGGTGGTGTGACTGTGAGAAAAAGAGTGTAGCTAAGAACTCACCTGTGACAGGCTCCCGTCACGTTTTATCCTAAGATACCACCTATTTCTCCTTCCAGTGGTCTCCTCCACCTATGGACGGGAAGCGCCAGCTACAACTGTCAAGTGCGAATCGGCGGTCAGATTCTAAGCACTCACCGGCTCCAGCCTGTGTCTCTCGGTGGCCATGTCCACCTTGAGGGAGTGGAAGGGCGTGACCACCTCGCCCATGGTCAGACTGACCGGCTCGCGCTCAAACACCAGCATGTCGCCATCAGCCTCCTTGAAGCCCGGTGGCTGGTAGTCGTGCGGCGTGACTGATAACGACACGATGAGGACACGGCTTTCAAATAATAATAATAAATGAATACAATGAAACACAAATATCCAGAAAGTCAATAAAAAAAGAAATACAAGGCTGATTGTTGAGAATACTAGACACACCGAACAAAATGGAATGTCCGGTACAGGCCCAGAAATTCACTAGAATACCCGTCTTGTTTACCAGGCGGCAGTATAATATAGTCATACAGAGCCAAACGAGTTAGCATTACCGCAACCCGCAGGGGTTCAGTCAGCTCAGTCATATTTTTCCCCAAAGTATAAAGACTATATGCCTGTGGCTGTGAGTATTACGATACTGTTGGTCGACATGAGTTGCGGCACCATTTTAGTTCAAATATCCATTGCTGAAAGGGTTATGACACACAACTATTGAACTTATCCGTTTGCCCATCAATGGTGTTTTTCATTATTCATCATAACATTAAGCTACATTAAGCATTTCAAGGCAATCATTTGGTTGTTCTAGTTTAGACACATAACATGTAAATCCCTTTGATTTATGGTTATTTTGGCAGTAAACGTCAACAAGGAGTGGCATAAAACACCTTCCAACCACTTTTTGGAATAATTGTTCACTATCTGCCAAAACAAGTTTGCGCGTCCGCAATAGATATTGTCATAACTTTTGGTATAAAAACGTCCTCCCTGAAGCCGTTTACCGTCATCGTAGTACGCCAGTGTCATGTTGAGGAAGATTTTGTTGGGCAGAGGGCCGAGGTTCTGCATCAGCATGTAGAGCTTCCTCACCAGCAGGACGCTGGCCTTCTTTGTGCTGCCAACCGCAATGGCAAAATCCTTGCTTTGGGTGCTGATGGAAGCGGCACATGAAAGAGCAAACAGTGAACAGGTGAGGTTACCTCGTGTGTTTTTTTGTCATGGTGCTTTTCCAAAAAGTGTTTAGTGAAAAGACCAAAAACACCTCCCAAAGTTCATCTGTGCCCCTTCTGTGTTGTACTGAATCCTGAATTGATAAAACTCTGTCACTTTCTGCAAGGGGAGAAATGACAGACGTGCAGCATTCCTGTTAAGTGTTCAGTGTTTGTTTGTTGTGTCGTCACAGTGGAAGTGCAGTACCTGTGGGTCGTTTGGGTCTGAAGAGACCTGCAACAGTGGCAGATGTAACGTTGACTCAAAATAGCTAATGGCAATTTAATTCCAAACATGTGTCTTAAATTATACTTTACTTGTACAATAGTATACATAATAATTTCTCACATACGTAAAAAAAAAAACCAAAAAAAAAAACAAGCATACTTACAGACATAATGAGTGTCCGCAGCTGGAGGGAATAACAAATGAGAATTGGTATGATGCAAGATGTTAAAATGTGAACTAATGTCTAAGATTATATGACAAATCACCATCCTAAAAACAATGGACATTGTTGAATGTGTCTTACATATTTCATCTGAATGGCGTCAAAGCATCCCATCATCCTTCAAAAGGAAGCAAGGAAACATGTTATGAGCAGGAGACACTCAAGAGCACAGCCCGCTTGGTGATGTAATTGTTCAAACAATAAACTTTGATAGATTATTGATGAAACTGGTGATTGATAACACCAATGAGAATGTCCCCTCTTGTTTTGGTACATCTTTGAAACAATTAGTATACATGAAAGCTAATTCCCCTTCAACCATAAATGAAGCAAAGCAATTTCGATTAGGTGTGTGTGCATGTGTGTGTGTGTTTAATTACTGACCAATGTAAAATATGTTGAAAATGTCTTGCTCTCTTTGGCGATGCAATGTTAATGACTCAACAAACATGCCATTTTTTTTTGTTGCCTGTAAAGTGAGGTTTTGGAAATGCAAGGATTTTGCCTGACACCAGCTTTGTCACAAAATGTTCAATATGATCACGAAAATAGAATCAACTCTTTGATAAATTGTGGATTATAAAATGATGTAAACAAATATTTTGTATCATTTAAACATTTACTCAATATAGTGTACTTAGCACAGCAGTATGTGTGAGACAACAAAATCACATACATCCAATGATTTCTTTTATCGTTATTATTATTAAATGAGGGAAAAAAAGCATTTAAGTGAATTATCGTTGTACTGGTACATGTGCAAATGTTTGACCACATAAGAGCTCATAGTTTCATTATTCCACTATATTTTCACAATGACGATTGTGATGAGGACATCAAGAGTACTTTGTAGTGGCCTGCCTCTTGTTTGTAAGAAGAAAGATGCAGATGTTTACCATTCAACAATCTGACAGGCGCCAGGACAACTGCGCTCCTCTCTGAGGATCATCACTTTCTGATCTGTGGAAAGGAACTGGTTGATATAGACTTAAAAAATACAGTTCATTAAATAGTCATCATTTTATTGGGGTTAATCAAGTATTGAAGCATGTAAACATCATTAACATCAGTAGCAACATCCTTCAATGATCTTTTTACCTAAATCATTACATGACACTTGAGTTTTGGCCCAATTTCCCCTTTCTGGGCGCCCTTCGCATCATCAATTGACCAAACACCAATGGTTGTCTGACCTTCAATATATTTGCTCCCGTAGGCTCTTTCTGGAAAAATTCCTCGAAGGTACATGATGCCCGACACGCCTATGGCCAGAAGATTTTTGATGACACTGATAGACTGCAACTCAGACACAACCTGATTGGGCAACAGTTGAGTGTCCTGCGGAAAAGACACAAACTTGTTTATTCACACAGAACCACCATAGGGCATAAACCATTTACTACAGCTGTCCTTTTTTTGCTGTTATACAGGATGAGCCAAAAGTAGGTATGCATACACTTTAAATTTTGTTCATTGTAATACATTTCCCAACTTCCATCACGCCTGATGCATTATTCCTTCCATTGCTTAGATCTGCTTTTCTTTATTTATTTCCTACCTCCTTCCTTCCACCTAAAACCGGTTTTGTCTCTTTTTCTTCTCTCCTATGTCCATTCCCCGAGACACACTTTTTATTTTGCATCCTTTCTTTCTTTGCTTAAAACTATTTTTTTTACCTTCCTTCCTTTGACATCCGTCCATTTGTGCTTTCGAATACACCATCTTTGTGCTTGACTCAAATTATTTGCAATTATTGAAGGTACCTCTCAAAAAATTGTTAAAGTAATTTAAAAAGAGTATACCATAGTATATAGTTGTAATAAGTTAAAAGTCGCTCTTCATTTGCTTTGACATAAGTGTATGTGATGATGTGTGACTGGGCGTGAGCCGTAGCCGATATCAGTTTCTGAATGAATGTGCATTTTGTTCCCGCATGTGGGGAAAAAAAGCAACTTAAGAGCATCGACAAATCCGTCGTCCTTTAAACACAAACAAGGGCGTTATAATACTTAAATAATGTGATGTGAATTTAAGGGCTCTATTACTGCTGAGTAGGAAAAAAACATCTGATTTATGATTCATTTCAGATTTGGTTGAGTTACATTTACAGCCATTGCTGTTAAACATTAAGTCATATTATTGATTACATTTACCTGAGATGTCCTCACTCGTTGTACACATGCCATATCTTATATAAAACAAATTCTCAGGACAACAGAAATCTGGAAGAAAAATCAATATTATCAAAACGAAGATAGCTGATTACATTGGTTTAGCAATTGAATTAGCTAGCACATGAGCTAGCTAGTTATTGCAGCAAGTCGTTCTGAAACAATGATTCATCACTAGCTAATAAATTGAAAAATTAAAATAAACACTCTTAACATTTATCACAGACGGAGAATTAACTTTACCAGGACAAAGAGTTCATCTAGTGTAAAATATTTTCGAATATTTTCGAAAGTGACCTAACTCAAAACTTCATACAACGGCAAACGATAAACGTTTGATTGACAGGTAGCAAACTCAACAAGTAGCCAATCAAGAAAGAGAGGCGTTGCTTTCTTCAGGTACAACAAGATCATGACACTTATAATCACCTTGTCCCGTCATTACATTTTATTTTATACGTCCATTAAATAGAAGAAAAAAATTGTAAGTCAAAGTGAATCTCCGTCCTAGTCCTTAAAATCGTATTTTGGTCAAGTGTTTGACAGTGTTGATGCAGCGTTGCGCAGGCATCGCCCACAGAATCAATGTCGCGAGCCGATTGGACAAAAAAAGCTGCGATCGTGTTGTCCAGGCAAATACCGCTTTACCATTAGCTACTGTATGTGTCACTCACAAGTACGACACGCCCCTATCAGTGATGTCATTCCTGAGCACGCCATTTTTGTTGGGGAGCAGTCGTGTCTCAGAAAACGAGGATTAGATTGTGTACAGGTACGTCAAACCGTACCTTTTTTATATTTTCAAAGGCTTTTGGGCTTTTCTGTCCACCCGACCAACCGCTCGTCCCACCACACTCACAGAATGTCGTCAGAGAACCTGGACTCGGACACTCAGATGGACTACGAGGACGAAAAACAGGTGGGTTTGTGGCTGCTATCTATCTGTTGTGGGCTAATTTAACGCGTGCTAGGCCAGCCTGGCGAGGTTGACGTCAAACTAGCACAAGCTCGCCTGACATCGGTGTCACATGAAATGCCCCGTGTTGTTCAAACGGCGCCCATTTAACTGCACGAAACGCCATTCGTTGTGCTCCAAAGTGCTTCGTTTTGTTTTGTTTTTTTCTGCGGCAACAACATTGTCTGGTCTCTCGTATTCATTGGCTGGGGAACCGCGGCTTCTCAGGCCCCATTGGTGCCTCTGGAGCCTCTCGGGTTGTCTTAAAAGTTGTTTTTCTAAATTAAAAACCAAATGCCAATAAACGTTGGTAACGTCTTGCCCCATTGCCATGAGACTCAAGTGACAACTATCGCTGCACGTTGACAAAGCGATGAAAGTGATCAAGATAAATAGTGAAATAGCTGCTGATGACGTCTTGCTACGGACACCGAATCCTATGGAAATCTGTTGAACGTGTATTCAATATCATTGATAGTCACTTTAAGGTCCATGTACAAGTGCACTCTTTGCCGTCATTAGAAAGATAATTCAGCACATTCGTAGAATAACTACGAATCTCAGTCTCACCAGTAATGTGTTTTTCCATATCTGTATGATATTTCTGCTTAGTAGTAGGACAACTACGTTATTAGTGAGGCAAAATTGTTCCCTCGTTGACATCTGCACGCTACTAAAACTACTAGTGAAGTGCTTGATGTAACTAGTGAAGTATTACATATCATTAGTAGGAGTACTAGTAGCACACAGTTTTCAATTAGTACACAGTTTTGCTTCACTAGTAAAATGTAGCTGCTGTATTGGTATGTCAGAGTTGTCCTAATAGTGTGCAGAACAACCTTAAGTTCGATATCAATGATGTCGAACAAAGTTTGAGCATTTACTTGATATCCTTGAAATCCATCTGGAATGACTACGGCGCACAAGTAGAACGATCATGTCGTAGGGTTTTGCACCTCTTCCTTCCGCTACTGTATGACATTTCTGCACACTAGTAACACAACTTTGGCATACTAGTTAGGTAAACTACATCTTAACAGTGTGGCAAAACATGCTAGTGGTGCTCTTAGTAGGGTCCAGGTGGATATTAGAGTGTGAAACTAATAGTACTGGTAAGGTTTTACTTGCATGTTAGCAGGCCAAAAGTGGCACTATTCATCCATTCAACCAGCGCTTCTCCTCACAAGGGTCGCGGGCGTGCTGGAGCCTATCCCAGCCGTCTTCGGGCAGTAGGCAGGGGACACCCCGAATTGGTTGCCAGCCAATCGCAGGGCACATAGAGACAAACAAACATCCGCACTCACAATCACACCTAGGGGCAATTTAGAGTGTCCATTCAACTTACCCCGCATGTTTTTGGAATGTGGGAGGAAACCGGAGTGCCCGGGGAAAACCCACGCAGGCACGGGGAGAACATGCAAACTCCACACAGAGAGGCCGGAGCCGGGATCGAACCCACGACCTCTGAACTGTGAGGCAGACGTGCTAACCAGTCGACCTCCGTGCCGCCCAAAAGTGGCACTAGTAGTTGAAAAAAAAAACTTGACTTGTAAGTCACAGACGTTCTACTAGTTTGCCCTAGCCGTTCGGCTAATATGCTGCGACAAAGAGCGTACTAGTACATATTAAGCTAGTCATTAAGGATGTTTGCGCAAACAGCTTTCCATGTAACCCTTTTTATTCTCTATTGTTGTAAACCTTCATAAAAACAATAGCGTCATCCTTGATGAACAATTCCAAAAACTGCAGTTGGAATTTATAGTCCAGCACGATACATCTGAGCTGGTGTCGTCTGCCAGCAACAGATCTTTTCATTGGTTCTCTCATAATAAAGTGCGTGGTGACATTTTCGTGCAACAGTAGCATGAGTGTCCTCATGTTCTCGTCGTATTTTGATAGAAAACATTTCACTGTCTAACTCTTCTTGATGGTAGAATATATCGCCCAGTAGGTCTTCTCACAATGGATCCATGTGATTCAGCACACCAACACCCACCGCATCATCCCTGAGGGACTCGGTTCTTCGGCTTTGGTGTCCTCCTGAGTCGCTTTTTTTTTTAAATCCCTGAACAAACAAGACTCAATACACTATGTAGATGCATTCTTGCTCACAATGTTGTTGTGTGTTTTTTCCTGCATATGCACTCTTGCACACAAGGTTGTTTGTTTTTTGTTTTTTCCCTCCTTTCACTTTGCATCTACTTGGACTCAAATGGCTCAACACCTCACTATTTGCTGTCATTTTGTACCAACGTATTTGTCTCAAAGTCATGAAACAAAACCTCTTCCTGATCTGCACTAGGTGTGTCCTGCTGGCCCAGGTAACTGGCGGTGCTCAACACCCGGCGCTTATCGGACTCGTTTGTCTCGTGTGACAGCTGCGAAAGCACTCGCTTTGTTGGCTCCAAAAGCCGTGATTGTCTTGAGCCCTGGGAATTGGTGTCAATTAGGTCAACGTGGCTTAAGACTTACTGCAAACAGTACATGGAACAGCCAGATTTAGCATGAACCTAACAGGAAACGTCATTATCATAACATGTCATGATGAAATCATCGTTTATATAATTTCATTCCGTCTGCCAATGAGAATCGATAAGAGGATGGATCCAGAAGAGAATCCAGCGATCAGTGCTGTCAGAATCAGCACTGGCCGTGCATATTCATGATAACGTGATAAGTTTCGATATTTATTTCATATTTCATGTCTTCAAAATGCGCACAGTGTGGTAAACTGGCTAGACCAATTTAAGTGGATATAAGTCCGTTTCTTTGGGGTAAAATGTAAAATGATTTTAGCGTATTTACAGTATTCACGAAATTTGTACTGGGCCGGTCAAGGCAGCATCTGTAATGTCCTGCATGTGGTTGCCCAACACGGTGCCCTACTGCCTCAGGGTCATCAGACCACCGTCAGACCCTGGAATCAATCATGAAAAGACTCGACGACTCGACACGTACAACCTGGCCCGGTTGCTGGCCAATTGCAGGACTCTTACGGACAATTCACAGTCTTCACTGAAGCTAACATGCCTACGTGTTTTGCAATGTGGGAGGAAAAATGCACACACGCACGGGGAGAACATGCAAACTACACGGGAAGGCTGCAGCCAAGAATCGAATCCTGAACTTCAGAACGCTGAGGCAGATATGCTAACCAGCAGAGCTGGGCACGTGACCCTTTACCCTTGACCCGGGTACGGATGACATGTTTTCTGAATCTGAGCCGTGATTGGTCGTTGTGAGCGGTTGTGGTGTGGTTTTCAGTCGACAAGACAAAATGGCGGCCCCCAGAGATGGCTAAAAACAAGTGCATTTTGCTGCTCAACCTATATTGCACAAACACAAAATTGATCAGAATGCCGTGTTTCAAGTAGGGGGCCTGCATAGAACATATTCTTGAAAAAAAGTATGTTTGGGTTGACTTCCGCTATAAGGAAAAGAAATGTGCCCGAGAAAATGGGCTA
The DNA here is from genome assembly GCF_054856515.1 of Filicampus tigris. Taxonomy (NCBI): domain Eukaryota; kingdom Metazoa; phylum Chordata; class Actinopteri; order Syngnathiformes; family Syngnathidae; genus Filicampus; species Filicampus tigris. The sequence goes on along the minus strand of NC_141224.1, from coordinate 1,391,655 downwards.
ATGTTCGTTGCAGCTGTACCTTGGCTTTTGGGGGGAAGTGAGGATGGCTGCAAATGATCTGCTGTCACATTAGCATCTGTTTGTGAAAAGAGAGCTTCCCCCATGTTGACAGAAACGCGCGTTGATAAGGATGTGCGCTTGTTCACACAGGACTCCCAGGAGAAGAACGGCAACCCGGTGAAGGCCGAGGAGGCCAAGTTGAAGGCCAAGTACCCCGGTCTCGGTCAGCGGCCCGGCGGCTCCGACTTCCTCATGAAGCGGCTACAGAAAGGGGTGAGACGTATCTGTAGCGCAACAGAGATGTGTGATTATTTTTCATTTTGTTGGTTTGTTATTATTTGACCACCTGACACTGTGGGAAATCAACAGAAAGGTCTGGCTGAGGCAGGACAGCCAAATCCAAAGCCCCCCTTTAATAATCCAAAACCCAGGAAGAGCATAGAATAAAAGTGTGTGTGTGTGTGTCACAATGAAGACTGTTGGCTAATTTAATATAGCCTACTACGGCTAGTTAGAACATAGGCAAGTGGTCAAGAATAGACCGCGCCGGAGCACTTACAATCGCTTTATTGAGGAAAAAAAAAAAAAAACACATAATGAGCACATTAGTGCATACACGCAACTGATGCCTGGTCACGCCAAACTAGCAAGAGTTTTTAATTGTGAAGTTGGTCCTAAATAATGCATTGTAGTAGATTTTGGGCTCCAGTGTGCACTGTCCACTGGACATTTGGTTAGGTACCACAGATGAAACATTTCACAGCGAGATGATCATGACCAAGAGTTTTTTCAGTTGTTCAATTCAAAACATGAAACTCGGGTAGAGTCACGACACAGTGGAACATTTCATGACTTTGTTTCTTAGAATGTTGATGCTGGCAGCTAACAAACAAACAAATTCTCCATCTTAAGATGATGACAATTATTAGAGATGTAGTAAATAGGAAGGAATTTGTTCTGAGAAATATTTTCCCATGTGTTTAATGAATCTCTACATTTTCTTCAGTTAAAAGAACTTTCCAAGCATAATCCCAATTTATGGAGGTACACCCGTTTTGTGGTATCTTCATTCACAAGTTTAGCTCACTGTATGGAATACAGGAAGTGTATGTTTGATTGTGGCTGTAGTCCGGAGCGGTGTGCAAATGCTCTTTCTCATATCTGCCGTGTGCTACGCTAACATGGCCGACCTCTCTTGTCGCGCAGCAAAAATACTTTGACTCGGGCGACTACAACATGGCCAAGGCCAAGATGAAGAACAAGCAGTTTCCCGTGGCCGGCGGGACCGACAAGAACCTGGTGACCGGCGATCACATCCCCACGCCGCAAGACCTGCCGCAGAGGAAGTCGTCCTTGGTGACCAGCAAGCTCGCCGGCTAGCCTTCGCCATCGCGCCAACAGAACACCCCCTGCCTCACCCGTATCGCCCCCGCCCCTCCCCCCCAACGCCCCCACTCGTGTCGTCACACCAACCGCCGCCACCCCCTCTTCCCTTGTCATCCGCAGGCAACATCCAGGCAGACTTGTTGAGCGATGGGCTTGTTTGTGGGGCGGAAAGAGGCGTCCTCCTCTTCCGCCCTCTCCCGAGCACAGCGTCCCCTGCCGCGCGCTGCGCTCCACCTCTTGTCTCGGTCGTCCGTGTTCCAAGATGGTTGCCGTCGGCAGGTGTGTGGCTTCGCCGGGGACTTTGTGCACTTTGTGTTTTGGTGATTGATGTGCGTCAGGGACTGGGGGATCCACCTTCACGCTTCAGGATGCGCTGCGGGGTTCGAACGTGCGCACGTCCTTACTTGCTCGTATACCAAATTTGCGCAGGTGCGAAGGGAGTTTACGTTGCTTTACTTTGTTGCACCCTCGAAAAGCAACGCTGCATGATTGTATCCGACGAGAAATCCCAACGGGAGGGGGACCACGTCTCGATTTTCTTTGTATTTTTTCGCTGTCCGGACAATCCACAGCGCAATCCAGTCGCTGAACTTTTTCCGACTTCTGCTTTCGCCAGCGAGCACCGTTGCACTGGCCGCATGCTCCTCGCAGTCGTGCTCACACGGGCATGCCCTTTGTGCGGTTCACCTGCGTGCTTTGAGCAGGAAATCATGCTTCGGAGTGGCAGGAAGAGTGTGATGTTTTTCTTAATGTCCATTCTGACGGACTTTCTCTCGTGGAGACTCGTCATTAAAAAGCACAGCAGCCTCAAAGTGAAGCGGCGAGTCACACGACGGCAGCAGTCGTCATCTCGAGTAGACGGGTGGCCCGCTGCGCACGTGTGCTGCTTCACTTGGCTTGGTTTGAAAGACATCCATCCGCACGTCGTGACATAACGCAACATGAAATATTGTCATTGGACTTCGTTAATGTTTCTACGAGTGAACTTCGATTTCGTATGGAAAGCCTGTTGAGCAATTATTTGATGTCCGTGCTATCCAGTACGCACTTTGCGTACAAGTCAGCGCACTGGCAGAACATCTTTGTCGTACCAAAAGTGTTTTGCCTCACCACTAGTGCCATTTTTTTCACTGACGCGTTCATAAACTAGTATTCTTTACTAGTATGACTTGGAAGTAACCAAAAACGATTTGAATCGAAAAATGGATTTCGATTCGGCCAAATCCATCCGTTAGATTTGTAAATGTTACGTTCTTGAATCGGATCGCACCGCATGTATCGAGATACATATCGAATTGTCTTTTCTGAGGGATGTGCGCCAGGTATAAATCAGTTTGTTTTGTTGGTGCTGATTTGTTGTTTCTTTGAATTGAATGAACTTGCATGGAATGGGCTTTGGCGAGCTTTTACAACCACGGCAAAAGCTACAGCCGTACCATATCGATTCAAATCGTAATCCCACTGACGCAATCGTTTGGCTGGAAAATGTACCCTTCTTGAATCGTTTTGTGAATCAAGATACATATCCAATCCTCGTTTATTGGAGAGATGCATATCCCTATTAGTAGCACTGCTAGACCCAACTCGCAGGCACGTGTCACGCACTACTAGGCACCTTGACCCCTCTAGTCGTACCAAAACGCCCACTAGTAGTTTTGCCTCAAAGTAAGATGTAGTTGCTCTACTAGTATTCCAGAAATGTCTTACGGTAGTTCACAAAATGTTACTACTCAAACACAGTTATTCCAAAAGTGTGCCCTGGTCTGTCTACTACTGTGCTGAATTGTCTCACTCGTGAAGACGAAGAGCACACTAGTGCATGGATGTCAATCTGGATATCGAATAAAAGCTCCAACTGCTTTCCATAATCTCGGGCGTGTCCACAACCTGATAGGAAGAAGCAAGTCCAGCTTCGCTCTCATAAAAGTAGGCCGTGGCGTTCCCGCAGGGCTTCGCTCGCAACTCCTATTCTCAGCAGAGCGCAGAGACGACATGTCGTGACGCATCGTCGACGCCTCGAGCAAGTCAAATCGCTCTGCAGCCCTGACAAAGTTTGAATTTCAAGCGCATGATGTCGAGAACGAGCCTTTCAGGGAACGTTTGCACTGTCGGTGATCGGGTGCAGGCGAGGCACAATGAATTTGGAAAGTCGCTTGAGCAGTTAGGCCATATCCTTGGTATCCACCTCAAGCTTCGTCTACTAGTGCACTCTAGTAAGACAATTCGGCGCACTAGTGGAACGGCTCTCTTGATAGTACTAGTTGATTTCTTCTTTTTTTTTTTTATCCACTACTCTATGATGTTTCTACTTACCGCTAACAACTTTGGCATACCAATAAGGCAACTGCATGGTATTGGTGAGGCAAAACTGCACTTGTAAACATCATCTAGTGAAGCGCTAGATGATATGAACTCATTCCCTGCCAACCGGTCTCGAACCAGAGTTCCCCACGTTCGCCAGCTGATTTAGAGCATTTTGACAGATCTCGGAAAATCCACGGAATATTTTGTGACATTGTAAGCACCGAACCTCCAAAAATAAAGAGCAGATGATTTACTGTCTCCAGGAAAAAAAGTTTCTTCCTAGCTTATTCCATTCTTTAGTAATCAGCAGTAGAACGTGGGTTGGTTTCACCCCCAAAAAACTCTGTGATGACAAGTTTTTGTGAGAAGTCAAGCAGAACAGTGGCGTTGCCGCTAATATTTGTTGCTTTTGTGACACCTCAAACTAATTGTAAAACAACAGAAACAAGACTGAGAAAGGGCTTTTGGTGGGGGGGGGGGGGGGATAAAACCAAACATTTATTTACAGGTACAACTAAGAAACTGATGACCCACCCTTTGGCTTGAAATAAACATCAGCGGCTTTTTATGTGGCGCCTGCCATTCACTCCATGAACCATCATTTCTCATAATGGCAACATACACGTTCTGCAAACTAACACCAACAACACCGACTCCGCTTATACCATACATCTAGATTCTCTCTTCGAGTGTTAGGTGCCGCTACTTGTCTGACTTCCTCCCAACGCGTTGGAATTTCTCTCCCTCATAATTGACATGCCAAGCCTAGATTCACCCTCCTAATCTTTTTCTTCAACTCAAAAGCTGTGCTGATTTCAAATCAAATCAAATCAAATCAAAACAATACAATGCCACCATCTACAGAGGTCTGTCGGTCATTACAGCGGTTTACAAACCTGAATTTTTCAAACAAGCTCGACGAGCCCCTTTTTAACGCCTTCCTGTTGGAAAACATACCGGTACTTGGCGACTACATTTACACGGTTGGTGGCGGCAAATGGTCGGAATCTAGTTGCCGAATATACGGCTGTAAATCTGTTAACGAAAAGATTTATATAATGTCTGTTATTACCGGTAGCAGGGCAGTTGTTAAGTAGTGCACAGTTTTGCCTCACTAGTAACATGTTGTCCTACTAGCATACCGTAAACTGGACATCAAGGCTGTCATATAAATGCTCAAACGGCTTTCCATACATTGTCAGCCTACTTGTTTCTCTATTGGTGGTGCACGTGTGTGAATACATTGTAAATAGACTTGTGTGAATGTGTGTGTGGGTGCGTGTATGTGACTATTTGAAGGGGCGGCATGTGTGAGTCTGTATCGTGTATCGATGCTGCTGATTCAGGCAAGTTTGCCAATTTGCTCGGTGGCAGCGTCTTTTCTCTGTGTCGCGACACAGGCCAAAATGCGTGGAATTTGCCTCGACGTCACTTTGGACGCCAACTAAACATCTCGCTGTGGTTGGGTTGAAGAGAAAATGTGGGTGATGAGCTACCGCGACGGGAGTTGTGATGGGCTCGTTCCACACGGGGCATTTCTCGCGTGCCCGAATGTAAACGAGACGACGAACGAGCATCTCCTTCATTTCCGTTCTTGTTGTGTTCTCCTCTCCTATCACAAGTATATACAGTATATATAAATTTCACCCTGGCTTGACATCACTGCAGGGAAACCAGAGGCCTCCATGCTTCATGGACAAACATGTTCCTCAATAAAAAAAATAAAATAAAAAAAATAATATATATATATATATATATATATATATATATATATATATATATATATATATATATATATATATATATATATATATATATATATATATATATATATATATATATATATATATATATATATATATATATATATATATATATAAATAAATAAAGGTTTACATGACAGGAGAACATGTGGGAAACATGGGAAGACAGACTTAATGGTGTGCTTGGAATGTTGATCTTCTGTGGGGAGTCACGGAGAGTTTTTGTTTTTTTTGCCAGTATTTGAAATAAAATTTTACATTAATAAAGTGTCGTCTTATTTTTCTACAGTGTTGACACGTCACATGCAGAGCCAGCCAATTATCTTTCTTATCTAAAAAAAAAAAAAAAAGTGAAAATTTCCCCACTGTGGGATCAATAAAGGCATTCTTATCTTATCTTAAATTCAATTTTTTTACTGTATAGTGCTAACTTAATTACTTATTGAACAGGTTAAGAATCAGCCCATCATCAGACCAACTCAACCACACATGAACAAGTATTACCGTACTTTTTTTTCTATTTAGGTTTTTTGGGGGGGCGGGGGTGACATAATGAAACCAAGATAACGGATAACAGACGCTCATTTTTGTAGTAAAATTCTCAGCTCTGGTCAATAAAAATAAACGTATTTATTTTTGATTTTGGCAGTTTTTGGTCCTGCAGCGCAGAAGTAAATGTTATTCAAATGAGGGGGCAGTCCAAAGTGTGTCTTGGGTTGACCGCAAACAGACAATTACAAACGGGGGGTGTAATGGGCTTCCGACTATGCTTAGTCCGATTGTTGTTTTTTTTTAAAGTTTCCCATCTATCATTTATCGCCTCCAAAATGGGCATCCGTGATAGGCGGGCCCTTCCGTCTCATAGGCGGAATGCCAGCTCTGGTTGGAATTATGGCCAAAACGTTCAACCCTGGTGTATACATAATTGCAAAGTTTGATGCAAACACAATACTGCTCATCACAGAAATAACACCATACCTGCAGCAGCATCATGCTTTGCATCTCTGCTTCTTTAGCTTAGTCAAGGTGGTACATTGATTATATTATTTTGTTATTATGCTATAATCAACAATTTTGGCATGTTTTACCCCCTCCTTTTAAAAAATATTTCCGTGTAGATGAAAAGGAAAACGTAAAAGGACGCAATAAGCGCATTATAGGCAGACTTTGCCTAAGTAGAGCTTTCCACCATCAACCACGCGGGGGAAGCAAAACTTCATGTCTAGTGTGTTTGTCTTCTGGCTCACTAACAACAAAGACGGGAAAAATGAATGGAATGTTTTCATTTGCAAATAGGGAACAGAACGTCTTGGAACTTGGACATGTGGTTAGTCACGTAGTCTCGACAAAACCCCGTGATGAGACACAAAACTATGTCTACCTCCCTCTGTAACATAGATTAAGAAAAACTGCGTGTTTCTTGTACATTATTCATCCACTTATTCATTACACATGTAACAAGTACAGAGCATTGAAATGGGTAAAACGGTATGATAGCTATACTGTCTCTATATGCCCAGTGTAAAATGCAATGTACAGTGCAAATTGCAAAAATGGAGAAGACAAAGATTGTTTATATACATAGTGTTTGACAGTTGTTGGGGGGTTTTTTTGGGTGGGGGGGGGCCTAACACAGCCTATACTCAAGCAAATATTTCAATCAAATAGTAAAGTGAAATCTATTTATACAGCCCTTACTCCTAAAAGAGTCTCAAAGGGCTTCATACTTTCAATAATAATGACACCCCCCTAATCTAAAGCATCCAAAATGTAACATTGTTTCCCCAAATAAGTCAATAGCTCACCACTATACGGTAAATGAAAAAAATTATCCCCTCATTAATTTTGTTAGTTTTCAAATAGAGAGGAGATTCGGTGTATGTGTGTGTATATATATATATATATATATATATATATATATATATATATATATATATATATATATATATATATATATATATTTATATATTTTTTAAATGTATATAAATATGTTTTAAAAAATGAAAAAAGAATCCTCACGTAAATTTTGTTACTTTTTGAAATAGTTATGTTGAAATCAATCTAGAGGCCTACGTCATGTGACGTCACGGTGACGCGGCCACCAGTGTATATATATAAGATACACGAGTGTTCGTTTTTCCGCCTTTGAACATCAGGGCAGTTATGGTAGATTAACTAGAGCCTCGACTAGCTTTTGTTCTACTTGGAGACTTTTTCCCCCGGACCCCCACCTTCCTCGAGAATACAAGAAGAAAAAGCGACCTTAAAGATGAATATGATGCAGCCCACGAGACGCTTTATGGACTTCATGTACCCACAAAATGGAGTCGTGGACGGCCAGTTGCATTGCTCTCCCTCTGCGGTCGCCGATGCCGCCGCCTCCTCGTCGTCACCGCAGCTCGCTGGAGCTGCGGCCACCTTGGACGCAGTTAACGGCAACAGCGGGGCCGTCAAGCAGCGACCGAGCGACCTGGGAATGTTCCTCAAGAGCCGCTTAGCCCCCACAAACCACCGCAACAACAGCGACGACGACGACGACGACGTGGAGGCCAGCGACGGCTCACCGCCGGATACACCCGTGTCCCACGACCAGCAAGCCGGCGACGGCCGCGACGACGTGGAGGACGCCGTGACTAGGAGCCTCATTAGGCGCGTCCTCATGGACTTTACCGGCCTGTCGACGGCTCGTTGGAACGAGAGCAAGGCACATTCGACCATGAAAAGAGTCGTGGCGAACGTTTTGGAAAAGCACAAGTACAAGTACAATGGTGAGTGGCTCGCTCGCCATTTTCCTCAACCAGGAAATGTCTACATGTCTAGTGTTCGAACGTATTGTTCCAAAGGTTGGATTTAGTCAAGCATTTTGTACTGCATTTAAAACGATAGTATATATAATATCCACTGAAAGCAATGATCATTCTTCACACGTACTAAATAGTAGCGCGTTTCAACAAATGAACAACTTTAAAAAGTACAAAGTCGCTCAGAGAGGCAGCAATAAAAAGAGAGCAAGTTTACTACCCAAATGAATGCGATTATGAAAAAGACACTTTTGTAAACTAGGCCTTGTATTTACAAAAGGTGTTGTCGACAAACATTTAAATGACCCTGTGAGGCTTATGAGTGTATAACACACTCCCACAAGTGACCAGCTTTATTTTGAAAGCAACAAAGTACTACAATAAGGCAACGGTTAAGATGAGTGGGTAACTTTCTTTGACACTTTTTGAAACTTGGCCTTTTATTTAGACACGATATCTCGGCCAGCAAAATGATATTCCGAGCTTAGTGGACAGTGGGAGGTGGAAACTTTTTACAAGTGAGCAACAAAATGTACATCGAAAAATGGACCGCAATGAGAAGATTGGACATGTTTCTTGAAACAACTGACATTTGAAATAGCTGTTTAGTAAACTCGGACTCAACAAACACTCTTTAATGTCCTTGTAAGGCTTTTATTATTCCAAGCCAGCAGCAAAAAGTACAATGACAATGTAACGAACAGAAGAGTGGACTTGTTTCTTGTGGCAAATGTGATATGAAAGCACACTTTGGCTAATGGGACCTCAAATTTCCTCAAGGTATGATCAACAAATTGTCTCTGGACGACCGAGGGGACAACGTGGGCTTTGTGAGTGAGGTGGCCAAGGGCCTGTTTTCGGACGGGGCCACCAACTGGGGCCGCGTGGCCTCCCTGGTGGCCTTTGGGGCCGTCGTGTCCCAGCACCTGAAGGAAAAGGGCCGAGCCCACTGTGTGGAGCCGGTGGCTGAGGAGATCTCTTCGTATCTGCTGTCGCACCAGCGCAACTGGCTGGTGAAAAACAACTCTTGGGTAAGTCAGTGAGTCATGGCTGACTGTAAAGTGATTGTGTAACACGGCCAAGTCTACGTGTCAAGCGGCCTCCGCACCCCACTACAAGTCATCCCTTTGGTTTTTATTCCAGGATGGCTTTGTAGCATTCTTCCGAGAGGCGGATCCCGAGTCTACAGTGAGGAACACGTTAATGGCCTTTGCTGGAGTGGCTGGCATCGGCGCCACACTGGCCCTGTTGATCAGGTGAATTTGTTGGACTTGCTAAAGACCGTTTTTGAAACGACGCTGTTGCTGGATGCGTACGAGCAACGTCCACGTTCCCCCTGGACATTAAAAGATGCAAAATAAGGCAAAGTCGCTGTTTGCCTTACTCCAGGCCACTGGACGTTCCTACCTATAGTTTAGTTTTCTTTTGCAGACGCGTCGGCTTTTCATGGATTGACTTCATCCAGCAATTAGCAATTATTTAATTTACAAAGAAATTTATTTTTTCTAATAGATATAAAATATGTTTCTATGCAAATTTGTAAAGGATTCATTCAATTTTTTTTTTTTTTTTTTTTGTGATCGAGTTAAAGTTGAAGACAACACTGGTGTCGTTGTAATAATTTGTAGCAGCAAACGCCAGCCACATTTTCCATGCACAGCAAAGAGACGATGACGCTCGTTTCCGTAAGTCTCATTCCGGAACAATCCGGCCTTGTGAGCGGAGCGCGGAACATTTGCATCGGTGTCGCTCGGCGCTTCCTCTCAAGTCAGATCAGCGCCAGGAGCCAAAGCGCTGCAGAACTTCGGGACGGGAAGTACTGCGCCCTGGACCCTTTTGAGTTTCACACGAGAATCTTTTCAAGGACTGAGCATTATGAAAACAAGGGACTGCGGACGAAGGGTCTTGAGCAAGGGTGCTTTGCACGAGCCCACCTGTAAGCTACCAGGAGAATGTGTAGGTGGAATAAAAAAAAAAAAAAAAAAAGTAACACAATATGATTTTGTTCATGCTGTCTTTCTGTTGAGGGAATTTCTGTAAATGCAGAAGTTTTTAGTTTTTGTCACCCACGCGCCACTTACACTCTATTTCCCCTTTATCACACCGCAACACAGTTTCTTAGAAATAAGACCCCTCCCCCCCGCTTACACCCCACATCCGCCAGAATTATATAACGGCTCCATGGTACACGACAATGTGGCCTCTATGTCCGCCCGGGAACTTGGACTCCTCCCGTGTTTGTTCAGGTCTTCACGGTTGTCCCGGGTTGCAACACAAACACGCTCCGAAGAGGAGATGGAAATCTGTCGTCTCCACGGTGACGATCAGTGACGTCGGCTGCCGTGGTTACGCCAGCAGCAGCCTGGTTCTCTGGGGGGGAACCGTGGTGGGGGTGGGGTTTGGGGAAGAAACAAGGTCTTTGTGGGCAACTTGACAGGAATGCTTGCGTCATTCAGGAGCAAAAAACAAGGCCGCATTGCAGCATCTTGGGGTGGGGGGGGGGGGCGGGGGGCTGAAGCTCTGACAATGACTTTGATTCATTTAAGTATGCATCCTTGAGTACCGCTTCCCCTTGGCCTCATAGTTACAGCAACTTTCTCATTAACATGCAAACATTTCACCAGCCTGATTGGCCACCAAGGCAACACAAATGCACGCTTGTTACTTCAGCATCGCTTGTGAGACTTTTTTCCGGAGACAAATCTCGAGAGTTCAGTGTATACCCTGAGATGTGTTTTGTGACTCTTCAATGATCGTTATAATTGGTGAAATCTTGTGGTACTTTGAAATGATTTCATTAGACTTTGAAAATGTTGTGAGACTTTGACTTCATTTTCAGACTGACGCGGAGACGGAATTTTGAACATGTTCAAAATTCCCTCAAATGTCCGACGGCTGTTTACGACCTTGAGCGCACATTTTCTACCTTCGCCAACAGTCGGAAATGTAGGGGCTTTAATCGGCGTGTAAAGGATGAAGATTGCCATCTTGTGACTCATTTTTGCTGCCCCGTAGTTAAGTCAGTGCAGACCGGAAGTGACTCATGTCGAAACCGTGGAATGTCCTTGTGTCGACAAACGCCGCCGTCCCCATCTCACATGTGATGGTCTGAGCCTGCTGGCTGCCAAATGTCAAGTGATGACGTTCCAGTTTCCATGACGTCACAGAAATGCACCCATGATATTGATTATCATTACTTGATTATCTCTCCTTAAAAGTGGCGTTTAGGATCAATGTAGTCTTTGTACAGTATTAAATTAGTGCACTTCCACGGATAAAAATCTAATGTAGCCATACATTGGCTTTTATGGACCGTTCGGCACACGATTGATTACTACCACAGATGTCTCAAAAATTCCATTTTTTGTTTGAAGGGCAGAGTTGAGTAAGTCCTGGATCTCTAGGCCAATTTGCCAGTTTTCTTGAAACGGTATGAAAGGCGGATGCCATTTGCTACCAAGATGGCTTAAAACTAGTGCCGTCAAGCGATAACGTTTTTTTAAAAACCAATTGATCGCAAAATTTTCCATAATTGATCGAGATTAATCTCATATTTCAACTACAATTTTTTGCGAATTTGGAACCGATATTTTCTTGAGTAAATTCTTGGAATTAATGTGGGAAAAAAACAAAAGTATATTTTGATTCAAAGACTGTTCTAATAGTTTTCTTTGATCCTTGAATACGATTCTTTTCCTGTAAAATACAACAGTTGAACGATGCACCAAAGACGTATAGACTAATATGGTATTTGAATTTGGCTGTGCAAAGTGTGCAACTTATTTTGGATTTCTCCAATAAGCCGTCAAGCAGCTTTTTATAGTAAAACTATGTAAATGTTTGTCTTGGCGACAGTGACTCTCCTCTAAGTTTGGCTGCACAGTGAGCCGAGGTCAGTTGCTACAGGGAGTAAATAAAACGGAGTTAATTTGTTTTTTAAATTCATCTCCATACTTAATGCTTTAGTTTTGACAGCCCTACATTTAAAACTCATTAGCATTAAAGCGTTTCACAAGCCTGATCGGCCAGTTGTTTTGTAAGTTACTGGTTTATTCCTCTTAACGTCCATGAACCTCGTCTCTTTGTCTAGCGTCTTGGCAGAGGTGCATTGTTTACAAACGAGTCCGTTTTTGTGCACTGCATCCATCGTACCGTTTGCTAGGCTCATATAGGCAAATAAGGTTGAAAAAATGCAAATTTCTCGTGGTTACTGTTGTCAGGCATTCGCTGTCTGCCTGTTGGCAGTCTCCGAAATCAAAAGCTGTCGAGAAAGCCAAACAGGAAGTGTTTGCTCGAGCCGCATTGCAGCGTTGGGAGCGTTGCAGGCGCGGTCGCTTTAGAAACAATCGAGCGCATAGTTCACATTGTGATTCCGTGGGCGGTGCTGACCGATTGTCATCAGGCTGGAACTCGTTTTTTCACTTCAGAACGGGACACTAATCTGCAAAGGCTGCGCAGCGCTCAGAATGACTTCTTTCCTCATTGCTATGTAGGATTGTTTCTTGTGGCAAATGTGATATGAAAGCACACTTTCATATTCTACTGTTGAATTCATCAAGACCGAGCTGATACCTGTTTGTTCTTCTATCAAAACAATTTTCCATCTTGAAATTGGCTGAAATGCCGCTAAACGCCGCCAAAACGCTACGATATTTGTTTTTAAGAAGGAATAGCATGGTATTGCAATATAAATATAAAATAGACTATAGAGAAGTAAACTGGCTTTAAGTGTACTTAAGACAAAAGTTGCGCCCGTGGGTGCACCCTGTACTGTTTGTGAGATGCGTGCCTTTGAAGCGCAAGTCAACCCAAACGTATATTTTTTTCAAGAATATGTTCCTTGCAGGCCCACTAGTTGAAAAATAGCATTCTGATTAATCTTGTGTTTGTGCAAAATGAGGTAAGCAACGAAATCCACCCGTTTTTAGCCAACTCCAGGAGCGGCCGTTTTGTCACTTCCCTTGACTGAAATGACATCACAACTACTCAGGGCTCAGGTCACGACCGATCATTGCTCAGCTTCAGAAAACAGGTGAGTCGTGATTGGTCGTTATCTGAGCGCTGAGTAACGGCGATGTCATTTTCAGTTGACGCAAGTGGCAAAATGGCCGCCCCCAGTGATGGCTAAAAACGGCTGGATTTTGCTGCTTAACTCATATTTCATATGAATCGTATTGACTTGTTTCAACCATTGGGCCTGCATAGAGCATGTTCTTGAACAAAATAGGTTTGGATTGACTTCCTTTTAAGGGGTGTGTCGTAATGAGCCGACAGAAACTCGGATTGGTCACCTACCACTTGGTTAGTCTGCACCATGCTCCTTGAGCGTTGAACATTTTGTATTTGTCAAAAATGAGCGTCTGCTCCATGCTCCTTGTGAGTCTTTTCATTTTTGCATTTGCGTGGCTCGTGGCCTCGGTCGGGAGTGTTTTCATCATGCGTTTGACTCTTTGTCCTGCTCAATAAATGTCTGAAAGTCAATCGGCAACGGTAGCTTTTTTAAAACATTTGTTTTTTGCCCCCGCCACTTGACCGAGGCTCGCAGGAAACATAAATCCAAATGCACCCGATGGCGGATTGTACCTCGAAAAAAAGTTGGGTTCACAACAGTCCCAAAATCAAGCTGAAAGGGAAAATCATTTTCTGTATTTGTGTAACTCACTCTCTGGGGCACTCTATGAAGTCGATGGGGAGTGATTTGCGACAGTCAGAGACATTTTCTTAGCAGAAGTCAATCGGCCTCAAGCGAGCGCAAAAAGAATGGCCGTGTTCTGACATGCGATCCCGTAGTTTCCCATGCAAAGCAGCCTGCTGCAGTTTGAACTTTTGGTAATTTGAGCCGTGAGCCTCGGCCTCCTGGCTCGCCTTGCGCATTGGTCGCTGGCGACAGACTGCCGCCCTCCCCCTTCTTTTTTTAAAGAAAAGCCTCCGATTCCAGGAAGTGGGCCGTGGCGCAAGTTTATCTTTAACCGGACCACTCAGCTGCTCTTACTCAGAACTTTGATGCTTGAGCTCGGAACTGCGGGAGCCTGAGCGCGGCGATAAAGGCCATAAAAGTCGGCTTGCAAGGACGACGGAGAGAGACGGAAAGAAAGTCTGCTTGCACCCGGACCGGGCCGTTTTTCACTACACGCAACAGTGAAATTGCACACTGTGTCGACACGACAACTTGACGGAGTTGTTTGATTTCGTTTTTGAAAAGTTTCACACAGACCTGTAAATACAATGGTCAAGTGCCATCTTACGATTTAGGGCTTGTATGTATCGGGTCATTTCAAGATTGAGGATGTTTGCAATGCACGCTAAAAACAACAGTTGCACTGTGCAATGAAATTGTTACTTTGCTAGTCTGTCCGCAACTTAGAAAATGTTATAGGTTTTCAAAAAAAGGGGCAATTTTGAAAAATGACTGAAGATAAATAACTGAAGAAAAGAGGGCATTGTAATTAAGAACAGTTGATCAAAGGACAGTGCTAATGTTTTACCGCAAAAAGAAAAATCTGCTCATATTATGCAAAGATGCCGGCATTGGACTATTCAAGTGTTAAACTCCTCGTGTCCTCTGCGTAGCATGACTGTCATATGTGCTGTCGTGGCTTGAAGGCTACGCCACAGGTGTGTGCGTGTGCACGCATGTGTGTATGTGTGCAGTTTTCATGAGAAGCTGGAGAGGCTTCCAGTCCTGTACGGTACAGTGTTTGACTATTTCCATGGACAAGTGGCACATATCTCAAACGACAGGGAAATCGTGTGCCGGTGCACATATTGCACATAAAAAAGGAAGCGTCAACACCAAACCCCCCAAAATATGAAGATGTTAAATACAGTTGAGTTAGCTTGATGGGGTTACTATTTGGGGGCAATTGACCACAGCTAATTAGCATTGTGTAGAGACATTTACATGCAACTGCTCGTGTTTATTTTATTTGTATGTTCTCCAGAAACCATGCACACACGTCGGCCACACAAACAAATGAAACCAAATTTAAACAGATTATTGCTCACATGAACAAAATGACGTTCTAACCAATAAAAGGTCCCATAAAGCAGTCATACCTAGCAAATATTTTTCAACATCTCCGTTGGCCCGCTTCAGCTGAACACAGCATTGTGAACTACATCATTTGCGCTGCTGAAACTGAATGTGGTGATTTTTATTTTTTTAGTTTTTTTACAATATCGTGAACTTTTTATACATCGCCAACCTCTCCACAATCTCGTGATAATTCTTGTAGAGTGAAGTTCATGTCGTGATATTATTGTATCGTGACATCCTATCCCCATCCTGACCTCTCGATACTTGTGGTTTCCCTTCCTCACAAGGTGTAGCACTACAATGCCACACTACTACTGACCTGTCCTATTTTCCTACTGGTAAATTCACCAGATCTAACACCGTGTGACTCACTTCTCTTGTCCTGTGTCCCGTCCTGTCCGACTCAGGGCTCATTGCATCCCTTCCTCGCAGGATGTAGCATTTGCTGACTTACAACGACCCTGTCCCGTTATGTTGTAATTGCTACTCGCTCACAGGGTATAGTACTGCCTAGCTTACGGCTACTTTCCTGCCCCATCCTGTCCCAATTTATTTTGGTGGGTAACAGTGCCAGAGTCACTAGTTATTACTCCTGTCCTGTCCTGTCCTGTCCTGCTTGCTACTTGTTGCATCCCTTCCCCAGAGGCTGTAACTGTCTGGCTCACTTCACCCACCCTATCTGCTACTCAGTGTGTCCCTTCCTTATATGGCGTAGCCCTGCCAAGCGTATTGCTACTTTCCTGTCCCGTCCTGTCTTTTTTTCTTTTCTTTCAATATACTCGTCATCTCTTTTCACCGCAATTTGTCTCTACCTGTCTCACTGCTACTGTACTCTCTTGTCATGTTTCGCCTTAATTGCTGCCCGTTGCATCCCAACTTATTGCCTACTGCTACTGTCCTGTTCTTTCCAATTTGCTACTAATTACGTCCCTTTCTCACAGCGTGAAGAACTAAAATGCTCACCGCAAATGTCCTGTCTCATCCTGCCCTACTTGATACTGTTTGCTTCCCTATTTTCCTATGCTTCCCTACACTATTTGCACTGTCCTGTTCTATTTTGCTACTCGTGGCGTGCCTTCCTCACGGGATTTTTGTAGCACTGCATGACTCGCTACTATTGATCCAGCAAACTCAATGATTAGGTAGCCGAAGCGGACATGTTAAAATATATGAATGAATAAAAACTTCACTTGGAGGCACATTTTCAACCATTTGTAGCTCCAAAATGCAGCTGTCATGTAAACCAGTCACACATTTTCACAAGACTATTTAATACGGTTAGTAAGAAAAACGACTGCGAGACATGGATGAAGCTGCGCAGTCAACATTTTTGCCACGTTGTTGAATTCATCGGTTTGTCCCCCGGAAGTCTCGCATGGAGCACAATCATGAAGCTAATCTAGTGGCGCTTCAAATACCGCCGTAGGCGCTTAAAAACTCCAGGATGAAGGCTCTTCTTTCTCACGCTGATGTGAATGCACTGTGACGTGTCATCTCAAAATTTCGAAAGAGCATTTTTAGGTTGGAAGGTTTAGTTGAGGACAATGAGGTTAACTCGCAGCACAGACACACTGCTGTACAATTATTAGACATCAATAATGTGTCTGCTTTTTTTGCCCATAAACTACAAAACGTCAGACTTGAGCAAGGAAACTTTTTTTTTTTTTTTTTTTTTTTTAGAATGTTCACCTTTTAAATGTCGGCTTTAATTGAAAACACAGTGAAGTGCATGCAATAAATGAAAATCCATGAAGTGGAGAGACCATATTTAAAAAAAAAAAACCAAAAAAACATGAAAACAAATTGTAAAAACATTGAGCTTATTTGAACGGTAAAAAAACCTTGTTGCTATGATATGTATTGCAAATGTTAGCGCCAGACTGTAATCTGCTGATATGAGCTCATTAATATAGGTTGATAATTGGTCAAATTTGGTTGCGCATTCCAGTCAACAGCCATGTTTTTTTGCGTGTGCATTGTTGGCCTCAAATAGTATGCAGGGGGTGCAAAATGCGTCAAGAGCCTGTGAGTAACACACACAGGTTTTCAAAAAAGTTCATCTCCTGCAAAAACTCACATCAAAAGCTGTAACGGCCAAAAGGATAAGAGAAAAATGCACCCCAAAAAGCATAACGAGGGTTAAAAATTGAAGTGAAAAAAAAGTGTCTGAGAACATGGGAAGCGCTTCAAACGTATGTCGCCGTTGTGGGTGTTCCTGTTGCTTGGTTATGCAAGCTTGGAATGTTGAGCGTTCTCTGCAGGCTGTTGCTGGGAACACGGTGTTCTAGAGAGGAAGAAAACCGCGCCCTGATCTGACCGTGGGTCAGCCGTCTTTTGTTTACATCCACCGCAGAACAGAACTGCTCATCAGGGCTGCGTTGCCACAAATAATTTCCGGGATATTCCCGGCAAAAAAAATGCGCCCTGCTCAGTGCGAGTCCACAAAGAATGAAAAGCGTGAGACTCAAGTGTGCACAAGACGCAACACGTTTTTTGGCTTCTTCCTGCTCGGCTGGTTCGATGAGCGCTCTGGTGGGAAGAAGAGAATGCTGCGGGATGACATTTCACAAAGATACTCTTGGACTAAGAATATCTTAATCTTTGGTGTCTGCGGCTCATCATTCATCTCAAAGAGCAGAAAGACAATACAGCATTTCCCGTTGTTCTTGTTCACTACGTCTTGGCAAATTTGGGGATGGGAATTACTGAATGACTCATGATACAATACTGCGATGTACGCTATGCTATGCTATGATAGTCCCTTCTATTTCATTTGAAATCGGCAGCATAGTCAGATGCGCTCTCAGTTCAAAATCAAGTGGGCTACGCTGTAGGTCACCCGTGACCCTACATTTTTCGTGGATGAGAGTGTGAATGTTTGTTTGTATGCGAAATGGAGTCGGCTGCCGGCTAGTCCGTAGATGCGAGGGTGAATGCCTGCGTGGATGTAAAGTGAAGTTGGCTGGGGCCCAGTATCGGGTGCACTCCACTTCTCTTGTAATAAACGACAGTGCATTGAACCTCTGAGTGCAAAATGCAATGTTGTGGTTGTTTGACTATGCTTAGTTTGTTAGTTTCATTTTTACGTGGCTTTTCTTGTGATCGTCCAACAAACGTTCCTGTTCTGTGCCGCACACTATTACATTTGTGTTTTTTGGAAGTATACAAGTTTAAGGAAAGATTTTGTGTTGTTTTAAACCCAAATCACCAGCAAGAAAGAACTTTTTGGTTTGTCTGTCAGGAAATGATTGCGGCTGAGAGTTTCAATAGGTCTTGTTTGTTTTCTAAAAGTGGACAACTTCAACCTGCCTCTGTCTGCACTTGTGAACAACAACACAACTTTGTGCTGACTGGTTTCCCGTGGTCCGCTTAAGCATTCGTGGGCGCCACCTGCCCATCGTGCTGGCTGATGTCTGTTTGGATGCAGAAAAAGGATCAACAATAACAAGTAAGCACCAGAGCTGGACATTCCGCCTATGTTTTTTTTGTGTTTTTTTTTTTTTTTTTTTTTTTTTTAAGTTTGTTGAAGTTTGTCGTCGGAAACGCTAACGAAAGCCCGTTTAAAATGATAGTCAGACCGGCCTATAGACGATTACTATTTGGTCTGGCCGGAAAAAAATGGAGGCTAAACACATTTTTTGCAAAATGCCCAGCTCTTGTAAGCACAACATCGTTGTCATATTATAAAAACGTTTTGTATGAAAAGTGATGTTGAATCCACAAAGTCAATGTTAATAGCTTGGGGTGCAAAACTGGGCCACAAAATGTTACAAAAATGTGTGCTGGGACTATTAACATTCATTTTAATGAGTTAATTGGAGTGTAAACATGGTGGTTTTTGCTTAATTGTTTTCAGGGAATGTGGACACAGAGTTAGACTTTCTTCATACCAACTCAGCTACTGCTTCCTCATTCACCAACTGCCACCCCATTTAGAAAGTGTTTGTGTTGTTTTGCTGGTGTTTTGTTTTTTCTTCGCAATGGAGATTGCAATTTCATTTGTATGACATGCATTACAATGCATCAGTTAAATGAAAACAACCTCCTTCCACCGCCATGCTGTGCGACTTTTTAATTCTACCTGGTAGGGGGAGATGCCAACATTATCCCTCAACTCTGTATTCTCAACATTTTGCACACTGATCACCATGTTTCATTGTTACAAATTTTCATGTTGATTTTTTTTTTTTTTTTTTTTTACTACGCACATGACAATTTAAGTTTTGGCATCTTGAAACTAAGTTATGTACTGTATTGCCATATTGCAACATTGACGTGTAAATTAACAATGCAAACGGCACACTATGTGAGGAAATGGGTTGCCAATGGAAATCCCCCACCACCAACCCCACCCCCATTTGTTTTGGTTTGTGACCACAAGTGTGGGAAAGACAGCTGAAGACGCATGATTGACATTTTGGTTTCAGTTTGTGCAACTTTGCGGGGCGCTCGGAATTTTGTCTGAAACAAAAACCCGGGCCCACCACAGACTTTGTGACCTCCTGCTGAGGTTGTGGCCGCCATCCTCAAACATCTGAGAAGTAGGTGACCTACTTCCTGTACGGTCGCACAGATGAAGCATGTTTGCGTTGCGTTGACGTTGTGACGGTAGCGGGCGGGCGGGCAGGCCTAGGCCCGTTTCACCCGAGTGCTCCCAGGTGTCTCGTTCTGTCTGGGTCAAGTAGTCTCATTGTTGTTGTCGACCCAAGCACCCACCACCCCGACATGCCCCCTGTCCTCACCCTTTGTTTGATCATAAATAATGTTAACACACACACACTAAATGGTTCAGATAATGGATCGATGAATGAATAAACTTCAATTAAAGGTTGGATTTTCCTTTTTTTTTTTAACATTTTGGTCCTATATTACTAAAAACAACAGAAAAAAAAAAGAATTTATTAGAAGCTAAAGAACACATCTTAACCATGGGTGCCTATAATTATGGATCGCAGTGTACACCTTTTGACAAAAAATGTAAGTTTTTCCCAAGAGGATGCACTTGAATATATCTTCGTATAATTATTTTGGAAGTTGATATAGTGTAGTGCCTGGAATAGGGCTGGACGATAATTCAATATCAATATAATCGCGATTGGCACGTGATCGATATCAATAGAAAATGTCTTCAATAAAATGTTCGATCGAAAACAATCAGAACGCATACACTAACCGCGGCATTGTGCGTGTTTTAGGCAGCGCATAGCGGCCTCCAAACACAAAGAAGACCCATCTCATCCAAACCAACGAAGAAGAACCATCCATCCAAACCAACGAAGAAGAACCATCCAAACCAACGAAGAAGAACCATCCAAACCGACGTCGCTAGTGTGCGTCTACTCACGCGCAATGGGAAAGCGGCGTAACTGTGTTCAAATAAATTGGCAGTCGACTCAGTACAATAAGATAGTATTATACATATTAACCCGATTTAACACATTTGTATGCAGACGTGGTGTACAAGTAAAGGAGTCCCTTGTCTTGGACGCGCTAGCGTCAGTGTTAGCCATGTCCAACCGTCGGCATCGCAGTCAAGTCAAAATCAGGTAAGTAAAATATAAATGGGATATGGCAATAATGAGTCCGCTAAAAAGATAAAGTAGTCCAAAGACTGTTGGTCAACGCTAATGCATGCACTGCAAGAGAGAAGTAGTTCACTACACTAACACTGTATGAACATTGAATGAAGGCAATTGCTTTTTTTTTTTTTTTTTTTTACAATTTTGGAGCCTCATTTTATATGTCAATGATACTAAAATAAGGCAAAACTTGTTTTGAATTATGTCCTTGTCATTTGCTTTTTCTATAAGCAAAGGGGGAAAAAATATGATCCAAGATTTGACTTGAAGGCCATGTCGCCCATCGAGTTTCAGTCATCATCCGTTTAATGAAGAAGCTCGGCGTGCGGCGGCACGGCCTCCGTGTGACCGAAGCTTGGAGTCACGCATCTTTCCCTCACATGTTTGTGTTCTATCAGCTGAGCAGATGATGATTGTTGTTGCGCCATCTGATGACTTGTTGAAGTTCAAGAGATGAGCTCACCTCCGAGAGGCTAATTATAGCGCCCCCCTCGCCTCCCCACCCTCCCCCGGTTTGAAGCTGTGCTCAGCACTTGCTCAGCACAAAATGAACACATGAACTGAATGAATGTCCTTCTGCTCCACATTTCACTCAAAACAGCAACTCCAGCAGAAGACGAAAATGTGCCATGTTAGCAACATGGGGCACTATTGGATAGTTCAGCCTTGGACGTGTTCATTTTCACTTCAGACAGGCGTATTTGTTTTAGTAGCATTTTGAGCAGACGACATACCCTCAAGAGCGACAAAGTGATAAGTGGTTAGGACGTCTGCCTCACGCTGCTGAGGTCCTGGGTTTGAATCTTTGCTCCAGCCTTCCTGTGTGTAGTTAGTATATTGGCCTAGAGCTAGCATTCCACATTCCAAAAACATGTTAGCATGTTGTTGACTTTAGTAAAGGCTCTAAATTATCCATAAGTGTGACTGCTTGTTTGTATATACGTACTGTGTGTCCAGACCATTTTTTGTAGATATGTGCCCTGACATTGACTAACAATCACATATGTGTTGCTTAACAGAAGCTAACACTTGTAGCTAATGTTAATCGGTGCATCCGACAAATCGCCGTTGTTTTAGCTTGACCTGATAAGTGTTTCACCCAGTGCGGTTCGACCGTGGCTTGACAGTGTCGGCCGAGTCATGGGTGGAGAAACTCACAGTGAGGGCGGTATTATGCAAACGAACTACTACTCTTGCATCACAGTGGGTCAAAATTGCTAACTTCCGCTTACAGACACATTTTTAGAACTAGTGGACAAAAGATTTGCTGGGTTCTTTAGTTTCATACCTGATGCGTGGGCAGGCTCCTGGCACACAATAGGAGATAGTAATAGGAGAAAATAACGTAACCGCAACTCGTCATCATCCAATTCCTCCTCGCTGACGATGACACGAATGCAACAATTGTTTATTTGCTTCCTGAAAGTAGTTCGGCCACAATAAAAGTTCTTGTTCTTGTTAGACGTCATGGCACTTATCTGTGTCAAGCATGTCTTCCCCTTAAAATGATTTTGTCTTTCCCCAAGGAACGTAGGCCAACCTAGCTGCCAAATTATTTGTTGAGACACGCGGTGTGTGTGTGGGGTGCGATCATGTTAATTTGCCATATTGTGATGTCACAGTCGGGTAAAAATGCAATAGGGCTCCTCTACAGACACTTTTTTTGTCGAATTAGTGAGAAAACTAAAGATTGACACGGTTGTTTAATTTCACACTTGATTGATAGACGGGCACTCCAGACAAATACAAATGTGTACAAAACATGCAAAAGTACACTTTCCATCATATGTACCCTTTAACATCTCAGATGTGTGTGTGCATTCCTGACGGTAACGGTGTGACAGGCGCCCAACGTGTTGACGCTAGGGGTGTTTAGTCAGTGTTTGTGTTGAATCTTTCACAGCGCACAATTAGAAGCTTTGCCATTGTTTTGTCTCATCATGAATTTGGGTCATGTCTTTCATCCTCCCCCGTGGATGACGACGACCACGATGATGATGATGATGATGATGAAGGTGATGATGGGGGATTACAGCGCAGACAAAATAAAATGGCAACAAAGAAGGAGTGTAACTGCGTCGCCAAAGTGTTGATCCTGCTGTTTTTGCTTTGGCGTTTTTGCAGACACAAAGAAGAAAAGGTCACCGAAAACAGCATTTGAGCAGATAATCCGGTTAAAAAACAAAACAAAAACAAAAACTGCCAGATCTGGAGTGTTTTATCGATGCGCTAATCTGTTTTTAAAGTATCTTAATCCCGCTGTATTACGACTTTAATCAAAATTCCTTAAAACCAAAGAGGTTTAGCGCTTTAAAGGTCATAAACAGCCACACGTCTGTCTACCACTTCTACTCGGCAACACTTTTAAAGACTTTAGTATTTACTTTTTTCATAACGTCAAACTAAATCTAATAATTGCTCCTTTTTTAAAAAAATCAAAACAAAAAAAAAACATGTCTGCCCTAAAAAATCAACAGCAGCTGGCATTCAGCGTATTAGTTCCATTTTTTAACTCATTCAGTGCCAGACATTTTCAGACCTCTTTTACCCTAACGTTTGAAAAAAATGGAAAAAAATATGAATAAATTCCTGGTATCGAATGGCTGGATTGTGAAAAGACAAGTAAATCCGTCAATGGCAGCGAATGAGTTAATCGATCATTGTCACAGTTTAGTCATCCTAGTAGCGTCATCCCCAATTTTTAAAAAAATATCTCAACGGGACAATAGCAGCAGACAAGAATAATATTTATGTGTGTGTGTGTGTGTGTGTGTGTGTATTATGTTGCCGCACATCACGTTCGTCTAAATTCAAATCTGCTGCGAGGGTCTGTCGAGACAAAAAACGGAGAATTGTGTGTGTTCATATTTCATGGATGAAGACTTGAAGAAGTTACTTTATGCATGAGCTGAGCTCGTTCACATATGATCATATTCAGGTAGATAGTAACAATGTACATAACAATTACTGTACTGACTACACTTGAATCAATAGATACTGTGGATACAGAACTGAATGCGGCCTGCAGCGACAATAGTCAGACGCATCGTCTGTGGTGTAAAAAGTATACATGTAGCGCTAGATGGCAGTTGTTTTCCATTACAATTTGCCATTTGATCTCTAGTGGAATGCTTTGTAAAAATGATTTTGTGTACTTGGACTTTTAAAGCCCCAGGTGGCAGAACAAACACCGAAACACAATTTTAATGGTGTCAAGTCCCAAAAGATTTTTGTACAATATCGAAGCCAGGGTAAAATAATCCCATGGAAATTCTGTCTCTCGTAAAAAGTTTCAGTGAATGTGACGTCCTAGAAAGTTTTCATGCCAAACTGTAAATTGTGTCTTGTGGCGGAACATAAAAAGGCTCGGAGTTTCCACGTGTGCCATTTGGCTGTTCTCCGCAGGCATAGTTGACATTTGGATATGCTCATGTGACCCGCCCCTTGGGCACGGAACGCGCACCAACAGCCTTTAGCCCGCATGTGATAGGGAAATGAAATCCTTATCAGGACTATAAATCTCATTAATGAGAGCTGTGTGGCCTCTCTTAGTAACGACTGTGTGGGCGCCCTAAAGCCTGATTCGCTGCAGCTTTTTTTTTTTTCCCAGAGAAATTCATCATGTTCTTCCGCAGGAGAAAATTGGCGCTCACGTTTTGGACTTTTAGCCAGCAGCCTGTTTTGCTTTGTCTCTTGTCCTGAGCACTTCCTGTTTGGTCTGTTTGCTCAGGACGGCGCCACCAGGTGTTCCACGCCGTGCACCTGCGTCTTGTTTGCTAAACTCACACCAGCTGCTTTTTTCTCTTCGCTGCCTTCAGCGCACCCAACGACTTAACGTGACTTGATGACCAATCGGGCTGTCACTTCCTGTTGTGCAGGCGCACCAGATATTTGTTTGGGTACAGCCTGGGCTGAATGCATGTCAATGTCAGTGCATTTGGAGACAACGCGCATTCACACCCACATTCACGCTTGTGTTAATGTTTACAGGTGATTTAAAGCCTATCCCAGTGGACCTTTGGCGAGAGATGGTGGTTAGACCCTTGATTGGTCAGCAGCCAATGGCAGGGCTCATATAGACAACGAGTTTTCAAGTACTGTACAAGACAGGTATTCGCGCTCACAAATTTCTTAGCCTGGACAAAGTTCATCCATCCAAAGCATTTTCAGTCACACTTGCCCTCATTCAGGTCGCAGGTGAGTCGACCCCAGTTGACCTTTGGTGAGAGAAGCAGAGTCCACGCTTGAACTTTAGCCAGCCAATTACAGGGCACAATTAGACAGACAATGTTGTGCAGTGCATCTAAGGGGCGGGTGAAGGAGCGAGAGCATGGGGGCGGTCTAACGTGACACGAGTGCACGTGCCGGAACCTAAAAAGTGCAAGGCAGGCGTGCTAACCACTAGGGCACTGTGCTGCCCTGACGTGAGTCACTTAAGGTATCATATGTGTGGACAACTATCCATTTATCTCACATCAACACACTATTATTGTAGGACCTGACCGTTGTGGATATATGGAGAGCGATGCCAATTCCGATATTTGGCAGAATAAAATTACGATTACTTTACGATTATTAATTGACCGATTTGATTTAAAAATGTATAATGGATAAAATAACGTCTTTTTTGGTCCCTTAATGCTTATAACAATAAAGATGCGCTTTTGACAGTTTTACAATACGTTCTCCTTAAAATTGGTTCAACTTTACAACTTTTTTTGCCAATTTTTTGGGCGGGGTGATTTTCCTGATGTTATGGTGTGTTAATCTTTTAAAAGCTAAACAATCAGTTAAATTAAATTGGCCACCCGTTTAATCGGCCATGCCCTACTCTATTGTGAATATTATGCTTATTCGTATATACCGTTCATGGATTATTATGATAATATACCGGTAGCTCTCATTGTATGAATATAACTGAGCCTAAGGCGACTGTATTTATTAATTGCCATATACAAACATTTGTCCTCTTCATTTATTTACATGACATCCATTTCTTTATGATTGTTTTGCTTATTGCTTGCATATAAAATAATACATGTGTATATGTTATAATAGTAATACACAGGATTAATCAATTCTGTCTTTATCTTTTTGTAATAAGATAACGGCGTACAGAGTTTGGACTTTGTATTGAACATTCTCACTTGAGAAATTGAAATTAGCATTCGTATTAGTATTTATTTTTAAATAACACAGATGTTTCCCCCCAATATGCCACATATGTCAATGAAAGGTAATTTTGGGGAGTTTACGACAAAACTGATTTTCCATGGCCTAAAACACACACTATATATATATATATATATATATGTATGTATGTATGTATGTATGTATGTATGTATGTATGTATGTATGTATGTATGTATGTATGTATGTATGTATGTGTATATATATATATATGTATATGTGTATGTATATATATATGTATATGTGTATGTATATATATATATATATATGTATATGTGTATGTATATATATATATATATATATGTATATGTGTATGTATATATATATATATGTATATGTGTATGTATATATATATATATGTATATGTGTATGTATATATATATATGTATATGTGTATGTATATATATATATGTATATGTGTATGTATATATATATATGTATATGTGTATGTGTATGTATATATGTATATATATGTGTATGTATATATGTATATATATGTGTATGTATATATGTATATATATGTGTATGTATATATATATATATATATGTGTATGTATATATATATATATATGTGTATGTATATATATGTGTATATATATGTGTATGTATATATATATATATGTGTGTGTATGTATATATATGTATATATATGTATATGTATACGTATATATATGTATATGTATATATATATATGTATATATGTATATATGTGTGGGTGTGTGTATGTGTGTGTGTGGGTATATGTATAAACACAACAAAGTGTTTTTATTCCCATTACCTAAATGTAAGGTGAAACTACACCTTGCTAATGACAATGGTTGCCAACGTTTCCTACAGGATTTGTCCTACTGATAATGATTTTCTTTGATTGTAACATTGCTGATAACAAATCTTCTTTGATACTATAACGTAAGATGTTAGTTTGTACCAACGATATCGGCTAACAGATAAAAAAGGATATCTTATCAGACCCTCGCGAGGACTATCTTCATTTTAGTGCAACAAGAACCTGCATGAAGCTGCAGCAAGTCGTCTATGTGCAGGCATCACTGAACTGCACTTTTTAGTATTTCTTAACGCCTGCTCTCACTCTCTCGCCGCAAACAAATGGAAGACAATTGTACATCACGAAAACAAAAAGACGACGATTCTTTAGTACACACTTCTCCAAAAATGCTGCCAAGTGTGCTTGCTTTAAGCCTTTGTCACTCCCATTTGAAATTTACTGTACAGTAAACCTGACAGGTAAAAAAAAAAAAACGACTAAAATTAAACATTGAATATTCAAACACCAAAATATTCAACCAAACCACTTCATTTCCTCTAACAAAAGGCTGCTAGCTTTATGCTAACATAATGCGAAATGCCATAGACGGGCTAATATCAATTAGCATGGACGCAATGTTATGGGCATTATAAATGTTCATACAACTGCTACTTTAACACGCATACAAACAGCAGCAATACAACAATACATGCAGACATGCTCTGCCTCCTCTTCTTGCTGTTAATTAAAATGCTGCATCGCTTTCAGTAGAGCTCAGTGCTGCCTGGCATTTTGTGGTACAACTCGGTACAACACTGAAGGGTTGCAACTATTCGGACTTGACTTGTATACTGTAGAAACACATAAAAACGGTCACTTAAAAATCCATGATATAGCCCTCCCTCTCCAAAATTATTATTATCATTATTTATTTTTTTATAAGGAAAGCACTCTGTTCAAGTTACATTTATTCTTTCTATTTAGTTATTATATTATTCTATTATAGTTTGTACATCATGATTTAATGCTGCAGTTCAATTAATTGTGCTGTTCTATCGAGTGTGAGGCAGTAAATAGTAGTAGTAGTAGTAGTAGTAGTAGTAGTAGTAGTAGTAGTAGCTGTTTTTTTAGAGGACCAGGAATATGTTTGTGAGCGTTGTTATATTTTCTGTCTACATGTGTTGCTCCACTGTTTGTGCTCAAATATCCGTTGCTATTAAAACGATGCTAACTTTTAGCATGCCAATGCCGTTTGGCCTTTTTTTTTTTTTTTTTTTCTCAGAAGGAAAAGCTACAATACAGTGGTACCTCTACTTACGAAATTAGTTGGTTCTGGAAGAAATTTCTTAAGTAGAAAATTTTAGTAGGGACGTGTTTCCCATGTAAATGCCCTAATCAGTTCCATGTTGCGTTCAGGACAATTCCGGAGCTGCGAGTGGCAGCCCATACTGTATTCGTACCTTTCGTACTTTACCTTGAAATTCCTTTCTTAACAAGAGGCAATATTTTCCTGTTGAGGCGTTTTGTAACTTGAAAATTTTGTATGAAGAGACGTTCGTAAGTAGAGGTACCACTGTATATGGTTGTTTGCGATACTTATGCAGTGTAATTCTTTTTGCTTTACGTTTAGTTTGACTTCAAACTTTAACCGGGGGTTTAATTTAAACAGCCGAACTGCTGCTTATTATGAAGTGAGCTGAATTGTGTCTAATGCCACCATACAGCGCTCACATCTCAAATCTGCCGAATGACGACGAAAATCTTGCATCTCAAGGCATCGCCGTATAATAAAAGTGCTCATGGATGGAAGGAATATCCTTATTCTTGGACTTGACTCGTCCAGTGTTGTTTACATGGTTTCAAAGATGACGACATCGGCAGAATTCCTTCTGTCCTTTGTAGTTTGCACCGTAGCAGCGTGAGAAACCCTCCTGTGTGCCGGAGGCGGCGATAACGATCCGGTGAGGAAACAAGCCGTCAGTAATGGAATGCCCTGCGCTTGAAGTGTGTCACATTCGGGCAGGGAAAGATGATCGTCGTGAGACGTACGACAAGAACAGGAACAGGTGTGCTGGGGGGTTGAGCCAGAGTTGACAATTATCGACGCCAACAAGTGCACGTGAGGAAAACGACATTACATTTAAAAAGCGTTGCATTTGCTTCCTTAAACAAGTCAACTTGTGAACTTCCCGTTTGGTGCTTTGAAACGCTAATCATGTGACCATGGCTGCTTTATGGAGGCAAAATGGTTACGTTATGTGGTGTTTACTGTTCCTTTTGATGTCGTCAATCTGACGTTAGGTTGCGTTAGCATGTTCATGCGCCATCGCGCAATTGAGTGTCTTCTTCCTCATTTATCTTTTAGAAAAGGGCACATCGGTGTAAAAACGTACCAACTTTGAACCGTTAAAATAGAAAAAAAAAAATACCGTCAATGAAATATGATAGCAAGTCAATTCAGGGCCATTATCACCAATGTCAGTACAATAGCGATATTGAGAGTATTTATAAATACGTTTGATGCGTCATGAAATTGCTAAATCCGAATGAAGATTTATTACCTTTGTGTTTTTGTGCCATTTTTCCCTTTATCAACAGGGGAAACCCCCAAAAAGATTTGTTGCTACTCTCTGCTTATAAGACCCCAAAATTGCAATCAATTAAGATCTCAACCATGGTAAACTTTGCTGTTTTACTCTATTAGTTTCTCATTTTAGCCCTCCAAGATACTTTATACTATGTTAGCTTCTGATTTTACTGCCCTGAGAGACATGCTAGCGCGTTATCATCTCTCGTTAGTAGTCTAGGAAACATTTTAGCATTTAGCTTGTTAGCATTTTCTTTTAGCATTCTGACAGACATTTTAGTTTTGGTGCTTTTAGCTTTTTTTTTTTCTTTCATGCTCTGAGAGACACACATTAGAATGTTAACTATTTTGAGAGACGTCTTAGAGTGAGCTTCATTTAGCACGCTGGGAAACATCTTTATCCATTTACCTATTTTGACAATGTAAGGAGTAAAAAAGTACAAATATCTGTTTTCAAATGTAGCAAGTATAAGTAAGAAGTCATCCTAAAAATAAATGCGGAAGTAAAGTGTAGATAACCTGGTAGAGTCTTCCTAAGTACAGTAACAAATTTGGTCATAGGGGGCATTGTTACAGCTCGTGTAATTCAAATGAGTCTAAAATGTAGAAAAACTGGAGCCAGTCGCTGGTTGTGATTGTTTACGCAAACTCAAGTAACCTTTTCTAACAAAAATGCTGGTGTGGGCAGCGCTGACGTCCGTTGATGTTCTGGTGCCGGCAATGCGGGAGGGAGGCGACATCTCCCCTTGCCGTGGCCTCGACGCGCACATTTAAGTTCACATGAAGTGCTTGCACCCACTGATCCGCGTCAGGAAAAAACAAGAGCTTAGCGTAAAGGAATGCTGAGAAGCTTTTGAGTGGACCCTCATTACCGTCAACACTTTCACCGTGCACGGCAACGAGCACACTCTCGCGCACACTCACTCATGTGCACACCCCTGCAGGTTGTTTTGGTAAATCACTCTGCCTGTAAAAGATGGCGTCAGCCTTTCACAAACAGTGGGGCTACTGTATAGCTAAATCTAAAACATACGTGTATCTAAAACAACCAAAGTCCACTTCGCTTAATGCTAACAAACAATGCAAAACGTCATAGACGACCTACCGATTAGTGTCCTTGTGGCGGTATTATAATGCTTTAAGCAGCAAAACAGTGCATGAACTCACATTGTACAATATAACAGCACTCAAATGCATATATTCTCTATCCTCTGCAAAAAATGACTAATATTACAACAACTTAGTGAGTCACCTTTCGTTGTGAAACTCTGTTTGTCTCTGCATGACTGCATTATACTGCCCCCAGTGGCCAAATAGCACACAGCAAAAGGAGCTGCAGTTAATTAATCACAAATTGTTTAGTTATTAACATTGTATTTAATAATTTGATTTGTGTATGTTTTTAAGTACAATATTATAGCGGACATTACAATATTTTTTCTATTTTTCGGGGGGGGGGGCTGCTTGACCTGACTGACTCCACTTACTAGTCCACACTCCTTACACATTCGTCTATACAGTACAGTGCTGTTTTTTTAAATTGAAAACAATAAAAACATGTGTTTTGCGAGGTGCTGGAATGGAACAATGATATTTCAATTCATTTCAATGGTGAAAATGATTTGGTAAATGACAATACGAGCTCGGTCACAGAACCTGAAGTCAAGGTACTACTGTATTTCACATGCAATTTCTGAAGAATTTCTTTCATATTTGCATCTTATGAATGTATTAATAGTAACGTGTGCAAATGAGAACATTGCCTGGCAGAGGAGAGGCACCCATGAAGACAAATAGGAACATCTTGACCCTCAGGCTGTACTAAGTGTGCAGCAGCTCACATTGCAAAGCCAGCGTGTCAATAAAGCTTTATTTACCTGCCAGGACATGTGACATCCTTATGTTCCTTTTTTTTTTTTCTTTCAACTTCCGCGTGTTCTTCCCATTTTTCTGCTTTGGTTGGAAAGTTGTTTTCATATGACATCAATTATCCTACTTTAGTATTCGGGATAGGGTTAGAAATCATCTACAGGAGGAAAAAAAACCAACCCATACATTTCTGTGTGACTTTGCCAGGAAGGAATCTTCAACATTCAGGAATCCGGAACATTCGGCAACCCGGAACAGGATTTCAGGAATTGTTTAGATTGTTCCGGATCCTGCTTTTGATTTCTGTTTGACTTGTCGTCACGTAATGTGTGAAGTGTGGCTTGCTGGTTGCTTCCTTATGCTAAGGTTGCGAGAATGTTGCTGTCAAAATGAAAGTCAAAGAACAAGCAAGCTATTGTTTTCTCATAAATATCTGAAGGGGCAACACGTAGTGTTTCGTTCATCTGCTTCAGTCTTTGAAACTAAGTTGGCTTCAGCTCACCCTAAACGTCACCCGAAATTTTACATAAGTATGAATGTACGTGTGAATGCTTTTTTATTTGGGAGGGGGGGATCAATATTGTGCCTTGACAGACTAGTCCAGGGTGTTCCTCGCATCTCTCGCTCTAAAAGTAAACTGGGATAGACTTCAGCGCCCGCTTGATTTTGACACAAAAAAGTATGTAGCTCAGTTCAAAGGCTACATCCGGTTGTTGTCCCCCCCTGCCCAACTACTCACATTTCTGACCAGTGTGTCATGTGACAACTTGTCATGTGACACCGTTTCTACTCCAACATGATTTTGGATGACTGGAGTTGCTCACAGGTGTCAAAAGTGTGATAAAAGTGATGATTCACACGAAGGCTGTATCATAAAATGTATGATAAAAAATTATGCTGTTATCATGAGAACTTTGACTCTCCTTCCCACGCATGCACACGCCTATGCAAAGGAAGTGGTTATAACCTCATGACTGAGCTTGCTGGAAGTTTAGTCATTTTAGTGTCTGCTTTTAGTGCTATGAAAATAATTTTAGCTTCTTAGCTGCTCCATTTAAGGAATTCTAAGACAAGTTTTAGCTTGTATGCGTCTTCTTTTTACCCATTGACAGGAATTACTGTCTATTTTTAAAATTATGATGTACATTTTAGCGTGTTTGCTTCTCAGTGGTCTGAGAGGTATTTTTAGCTTGATAACTTCTCATTTTATGGGTCTGAGAAACGTTTTAGCCTATTAGCTTTTGCTTTAGCTCTCTGACAGACATTTTAAAACTTCATTGTGGTCATTTTAGCTTTTACTTTAGCCCGGTGAGAGAGATTCTAGAAGGTTAGCTTGTTCTTATAGCATTTTGAGAGAACTCTTCTTTTAGCATGCTGAGAAACAGCTCAGTGTGTTAACTTCTGCTTTTCGCATGTCAGTTTAGTTATTTTAGTTTGACACCGTCTCTCACTTTAGGGCTTTAATTTGGTGCTTTTATCTTGTTAGTTTCTTTTAACGCTACGAGAGACATTTTATCATCTCAGTTTGTTCATTATAGCGTGTTAGCATCTTCTCTTTGTTCTATGAGAGACAATTTAAAATGTTCGGTTCTCTTTTAGCATTCAAGAGAGTTTTAGCGTATTAGCTTCTGTATTTAGAGTTTCAGTTTCTGCATTGTAGCTTGTTAGCTTCACCTTTTAGCATTATGAAAGACGTTTTAGAATGTTAGCACTTCCTTTTAGCAGTATGTTATCTTTTGCTTGTAGCACTTCAATTTGGTAAATTTAGTTTGTTAGCGTCTTAGTATAGGCATTTTAGCTTGTTAGCCTCATTTTCATTTTATAATGTTAGAATCTCCTTTCAGCATTGTGGGTGGTTTGCTTCTTCTATTCGCGCTGTGCTCTAAGAGACATTGTTAGCTTCTCCTTTTAGTGGCCAGCTTGGTCATTTAAGCTTATCAGCTTCTCCTTTTTTTTTTTTTTTTTTTTTTTTGTCACATTTTTCTAGCAGCACTCATGTGAATGAATGAATGAAAAACTTCCTTTTTTTGGGGGGTGGGCGGGGTTGCTTTTGTTTTACTTTGAATCAATTCAAGCATGAAGTTGTGTTTTGTTGTGCTGTGCTGCCTGCTACTGCTGTCAGCTGCCTTGTTCTTCTTCTTCTTTGCTTCTTTCTCCAGCACATTTAGAGTGTTTGGAAATTCACTCTGACGGACTGTTGGAGCACTTAGTGCGCGCACCGGCACTCCGCTTCTCCGATCAACGCTCTGAGTTTCTGTGAACGGTTGAATTTGAGTCAGTACGTGCTCGGAGCACATTTCCAAACGTGCCCTTAGTCAGTGGACATTTTGACGGCGACACGCATGAGACGGCTTGCCTTTGTCAGGGCCTGCACCTGCACGTCGGGCCACAGTTGGGCCATGGCTTTGGCCTCCTCGTCCTCAGCAAACAACTGATCAAATGCTGCACCTCTGTGTACGACAAATAATTGCATCAACTACACTAACAACGACGACGCAACAATTTCATCACTGACTACACAACACCTACGAGGCCTCTTCAATAAGTTTTGAGACTTTTTTCGTAGGGCCAGTTATAATCATCCCACACTCTTGAGATTTTGATGTCATTGCTGTATGTTTAATGAGATAACTTACCAATTTTTGCTATTCCAGGTTGAAAGCGAACCCTACTAAATCATGCTCGTCAACAGCGGAGTTTTTGCAGAATGCAGTCGGGATGTGAGGACACTTTGGAAGCGTGATACGCTATAAA
Organism: Filicampus tigris; assembly: GCF_054856515.1. Lineage (NCBI taxonomy): Eukaryota > Metazoa > Chordata > Actinopteri > Syngnathiformes > Syngnathidae > Filicampus > Filicampus tigris. The sequence continues at coordinate 1,357,620 of NC_141224.1, read as the reverse complement.
ATTTTGTATTAAGCTCAGAAAGAACATTATGCTGATTTATGAACTGCGTCAGACTGCTTATGGATGAACTTGATTGTGTTCCCTTGGAACAAAAGCTGTAAGGGTAGCAGAGAGCCTGAGAGACGATGAGATGGGGAGGGAAGTCAGAACACTGGAGCTGGTGGGGAAAAGTCGTCCTTTTATGGATAAGGACTGCCGAGTCTCGTTGGAGACAATAAGTGTACGGTTTGAAATCAGTGTGGGAACAGCGCACACAATGATTCATGATCAATTGAACATGCAGAAAATGAGCGCAAAGTTTGTCCCAAGGCAAAAGGCCGGCACTCTTCAAATCGTGTCTGGCATTTCCACCAGGACAATGCACCAGACCGCAAGGCCATCCGTGTTTCCAACTATTTGACCAAGATGGATATCAAGACGGTTCCTCGCATTCTCTGCAGTCCAGACCTTGCTCCCTGTGACGTTTTGTTTGTTCACCAAGCTAAAGGAGAACCTTTCTTGTTTGCGTGTGCGCATCTGTGTGTGTGTGTATGTTGTTTGGGTGCGCAAAAGTGTCTGTGTATGCTTGTATGTTCATGTGCACATACATGTGCGAATTGCATGTGTGTCTGTGAAGCATGTTCATTTTTTCAAAGTATGTATGTGTGTTGTTTTTTTCAAGTGCCCGTGTGTGTGCATGCACGTACATGTAAGTTGTAATGTGTGCGTTATTCATGTGTGTTTGTGGGTGTATTGTCACCGTGCGTGCGTGTGTGTATGTGTGTTAAGGGCAAATGAAGTCATTTTCGTGTTCCCATGAGCCTCCCATAGCTAAGCTCAGGTCACATGACATGCGTGCACACACACCCGCACTATAGAGACGTACTGTGCATGCTGGCGCATGCCGCACACACGCTAATAATCGCAGATGTCATTTTTTGCCGCACGAGTATGCTCATGTTTTTGATTGGTCCTTACGGAATTTTTTTTTTCCCTCGTTCACATCCCGGAATTTTCCCGCCCACTTCAGTTTTGATGTGTGTGTATGATGCGTCACAATTTTCGTTTTTGTGTTCAAACTTATTTGACTTGAACATGTGATGTCATCATTGAGATGTCACCCATGGCAATACGGACCCTTACATTGACCTGCGACCTGTCCGTTGTTTGTCTATATGTGGCCTGGCATTGGTTGGATAAATTTGAAGAGTGTTTGAAAGCGGAGCAGCACTTTGTAGCTCACTGATGCGTGGAAATGGAAAAGGCGGAAGTAGTGGTGGCGCAGCGTGTCGACGCTTAGCGGCACGCGTCCACTTTCGACAGCGCTTTCGACTGCGGAGGAAAGTACCCGAGACTCCAAACTCTGTTGACCTTGACGGGCCTGAAAGCAGCTGAGAATCCTTTTCGCACACTAAAATATCCATCCATCCATTATCTGTACCGCTTCTCCTCACAAGGGTCGCGGGGCGTGCTGGAGCCTATCCCAGCTGTCTTTGGGCAGTAGGCAGGGGACACCCTGAATTGGTTGCCAGCCAATCGCAGGGCACACAGAGACAAACATCCGCACTCACAATCACACCTAGGGGCAATTTAGAGAGTCCAATCAACTTACCATGCATGTTTTTTTTGGAATGTGGGAGGAAACCGGAGTGCCCGGAGAAAACCCACGCAGGCACGGGGAGAACATGCAAACTCCACACAGGGAGGCCGGAGCCGGGATCGAACCCACGACCTCTGAACTGAGAGGCGGACGTGCTAACCAGTTGACCACCGTGCCGCCCACACTAAAATAAAAACATGTTTAATCATGCAATCGACTGACATTGACATCAGCCGACACCTACATCGACTATACAAAGGGACAACAATGACAAGTAATGTCAAGAACTACAGCAATGGCCACGTCAATGACTACACGGAGTACACAATAACTGCATTAAAAGCTACGGCAACAATTTGAGGCCACCTCATGATGACCGCCATTACACACGATACTTTACATCACAAGGGGAAAAAAATAATTGAGCCACCGTTAATACCAAGTCAACGCTTCATTGCTTGTCATCGTTTACGAATAAACGTCGGGATGGGTTACACCCCTCAAGTGTCGTTGTCTCACCTACACAGTGTCGAAGTTAGTTTGTTAGGCAAATATATATTGATAGCATGTGTTAGTTTGTTAGTTAGTAAAATGTATGCTGACAGCATGTTTAGTTGGTTGGTTGGTTACCGGTAGTTAGTTCGTTGGAAAAATACAAAGTATTTATTGATGGCAGGTTTTAGTTCATTTTTTATTTCTATTATTATTCATTTCTTAATTTTTTAAAACAGAGATGACTTTATTGACTTTGATTCTGTTTATTTATGTATTTTTATGATTTTGTTGCTCTATTCCATGACAAAAAAAAAACATTTCAATTATTTGATTTATTCTAGAAGTCGTGTTTACTGAACCGTTTTTTTTTTTTTTTTTTTGTTTTTTTTTACACTGTTATTTATATAATTTATGTCTTACTTTATTCTTTGAGCTATTGTCCTCAACTTTATTTAAAAAAAAACATTTGATAGTCTAGTCAGTTAGTTGGCTAGCTAGCTAGATTGTGCAGTGCCCTAAAGAAAACAGCGACTGGCAGCAAAGTATGTGGCAAAAAAGTGCTGAGCACCTCTGCCGTGCTGACCGGGTGAATTTGGATGGTCGCGGATGATTGACAGCAGTCATTTTTGTCTTTTGTGTCCGAGCAAAACACAGCAGGGGCTCTTATCAGTCCACCCACACGGCGGCGTGTCAATCAGTAACGTTAGCGCAAACATGTTGTGCTGACCTCAGAGCTTCAACTAGTTTCACCCATGCAGGAAAAGTTGACAAAAATATTTTTTGTATCGCAAAGGCGTCAAATTTGGTGTCCCGATTGATCGGTTGGATTGTTTATTTGTTTTTGTATGACTTAATTTGTAGATTTTTTTGCGATTGTTTTACATTGACGTTGACATTTTCATGATTGTGTCATGCATACAATAGTAGGCCCAGCCTGCATGGGCTCTCAAGACACCAAACAATCAAAATGATTTGATCCTAGAAAATGCCCCTAAAAATCAGCAAGTTGACTTAACTGACTGTAGTTGTAATTATTATTCATTCTTTCCTGGAACAAAAAAAGATGTTTTGGTTTCAGGTGATAAAGCAAGTCTCTCGCTCTGTGGGTGGGTGTGTGTGTGTGTGTGCGTGAAAGAGAGTGCGTGGGCAGTCATGGAATTGCTTTTGTTCCTGCACATGTTGGTATTTGTCGTGTGTATTTTTCTGTAGTTTTGGACATGTAAATGCATGGAGCGTAACGGCTTTGCTTCCATTGTGTTGTCGCTTTAACGCCACCGAGAACGCCTACAGGCGGCTATGTTGTCTTTCTTTCTTTTTTTCCACAGTCGTGCGATTGTCTCTGTGAGGAGGCGTTTTGGATTACCACTGGGGATTTTTGCAGGACTTGCAGTGAAATAGAAAGTGGGTCTTTTTTGCATGTGGCTTTTCATGCTTTCACAAGAATTGATAATAAACACTTTCATTGCGTCATTAGAGCAAGCGAGAATGTTGCTGTTGTTTTTCAAAAAGCTTTTAAGATCACTTTATCTCCACAAAATATGCAGTGAAGCTATCGATAATGATGAAAACATTTTTATCAGTTTTTTTTCCCCCTGACAATGCAATACATAAATACAACAAAATCCTCCCATCAGTGCATTTCTTTATTAGATTAAAAAAAATATTCAAAACAAAAAAGCAAGTGACTGTACAAAAGAATTGATCATAAATAACCCAAGCAGTCCCCTTGAATTAATTGTGGCTTATATTTGATGAAAGCATAACCATTATCTAGTATTTTCACGAGTGTGCAACAAAATCAATAGTATTCTCCACTAACCCTAACCCTAACCCCATCAGCAAGACACACATACATGCTCATTGGCTTCTGGCTGAATAGAAACTCCGGTCCCAAAATGCATTGCTCAACTTGTGACACTACAAACACATCATGTCGGTCGGACTAATTGACCCTTCAAAGTTTTGTTTTTTGATTGTCTTACCTTGGCTACGACCCTCAAAGCTGTCAGAGCTGGCAACATTACTCGCATGCTATCCATGGAAGGCAAGGCAGCTTTATTTCTCGAGTACATTTCATATAGAATACATAACTAAAGATAAGTATCCTAATTATTATAATTAATAAAGCATTTGTAAACAAAAGGGTCAAAGCAAGGCCCGGGCGCTTTATTTCTATAGCACATTTCGTAAGTCAATGTGCTTGACATAATTAAAAATAACATTTAAAAGCATTTGCAAACAATAGTTAAAGCAAGCCACGGCAGCTTTATTTCTGCAGCACGTTTCATCAAAGCAAAGAGAACAAAAGTAGCCTACTGAAATGACTCCAAAAATGTACAATGATAACATTTAAACACGTTTACGACCAAAATATTTAAAAACTAAGTAAGGAGATAAAAGTAGCTTTCAAAAATTACAAACCTACATTGAAAACTTTAAGATGAAGTTACAAACAAAATCTTTAAAGGCATTTAAAAGCAAAGTAAAGACATAAAAAGTAGCTAAAAGACCATACAATGAAATTGATTTTTAAAATGGGCTAAAAGACCTTCATCAAAGGTATCAAGCATCGTTTTTAACCTGCATTTAAAAGCATTCGCACTTGGGGCTAACTTCACTTCTGTTGGCAGCTTATCCATTTTCATGCAGCGTAACAGCTAAATGCTTCTTCACCATGTTTGCTTTGAACCCTAGACTCCACTAATTGACCCGAGACTGCAGATTTCAGAGCCCTACTGCATTTATATTCAATTAGCATATCTTTCATGTATTCAGGCCCCAAACCATTCAGAGCTTTCTTGATCAGTAGCAGGATTTTTAAATGTATTCTACAGCTGAATGGGAGCCAATATGAAGTATTTAGACCTGCAATAAAATGTTCTGATCTCTTAAAGGCATTTCAAAGCAAAGTAAAGAAATAAAAAGGAGCTTCTTAAGGAGAAGTACAGATACAGATCTTTCCCTATTGACGTAAATAGAAATGTCATTAATCTGTTCCAGCAAAAATCCAATTATAATTTGTTTTTTAATAAGGGAAATAGCACTCTGTAATATTCTACTTTAAAAAAACCCGCAGAGTAATAAACTAATTAGATAGAAAGTAAAGAATTAAACAATTTGTGCATCATGAATAACTTATTGCAGCTCCTTCTGTTGTGCACGACTTGGCCATTTATTTGTGTTCAAATGTGTTCATCGCTTACATACATGCTGTTCGTTAGCCCGTCTGTGGCATTTTGCATTGTTTGTTAGCATTAAGCTAAAATGATTTATCTAAAGCAACGCGTTGCGTTGGCTGTCCACAATAAAAGTCCACTCTAAAATGCGCAGTTTTACAATAGCGGACAGAAAGTGCAGATATCCGTGTTGGATTGTAGAAAGTAAAAGTAAACAAGTACTTTGAGAAATGAGTAAAGGACAGTAACAAAGTATTTGTACTTGGTTGCGTAGCAGCACTGTAGGCCTCGAACATCTGGCAGCGAGAGCACGCCTGGACTTGTTGATGCCTACATAAGAGCGGTGACGTCATCCCCGCAGACATGACCGCACCGGGATAGTCACGCAGTGATGGACCGCTTGGGCCATACACGTGTGCATGAACATGAAAGTGTGAGCGAGCACACTTTTGTATTTGACGCTTTTGCCATTATGTATTTGCTAGGCCTACACGACTCAACTTTTTTTCCCCCTCCAAGTCCATTTCAATTGTGTCAAAGCGTGTTACGCCTACACAAAAAATAGCGTTTTGCGATGTATCCCGATACTTTTTCTGCAGATACCAAGTATCGATACTTTTGACCCTCTTTGATGGAGCGCTATTCAAGCTGTGCACGGCTTGGCCACTTGGGGGCAGTGTGGGTCATCGTATTGAAATACATGTAGTTACGCTGGGGAGTAGAAGAAAATCATGATGGAGTTTCGTAGTTACATCTTGGTTTTTGGCAGCGTAGGAAGAGCATATGCCTGTGAGTATTGTTTAGATGCTTCTCTGTGTGCCTTCCTGCAGCATTTGTGGATAAGTGGCCGTTGTTTGAGGGATTCAAGTGCCGCGAGTAGTAAATTGATTATAGAAAGGCTCTAAAAGCCTTTACTCGTCGGTATGGGAGGAAGAAAAAGGTTAGTGTTTCATTCAGTTCTGTTGACTGCTTATGCTATTTTGGTGTGCAGCATGACCGCTAAATGCCGATGCACCATGTTTGCTTTGAACTCCGGGCTCCACGAATTGACCCGACCGAGTATTATAGGTTTGGTTTTGCTCAAATAACAGCAAACCGGATCATGAATTCATATAAAAAAACACTTGCTCTATTTACTCCTGTTGAATTTGTGAACCAATTAAAACACTTTGGCTTGCAGTCTTTTAAGAGTTTTTTTTTTTTTTTTTCTTCATGGAACAATGATATGGAATCCTGTGGACTTCTTTCCTTAAGCACTGAACCTATCTAAGCACTCAATGAATAAATAAATAAAAATAAAGCCTAGCAACGAACCGAAATGAAGCAGTAGTTCGTCTCCACGCCAAGCTGCAGCCTTTGCAATTCGAAAATTGCATTCTACCGCAGCGCCAAGTTGATTTGACTTTTATTAATTGCTCAGCCCTAGTTGGTATGCTTATTTGACATTTGCCTTGAACTTAACTAGTTACCATCGGTGTTCCTGGAGGCTATAGCACCCCCTTGTGCTTTCCTGGTTCATAGAGTGATTAAAAAAATAAACATTGAAAAAAAGCTTGCCAGAGGGTGCTGACCTTGCACTTCCTGTTTTGACACTTTCACATTCAAGTTGTTTTCAGATAAGCTTTGTCTCCATTTCATTCGAAATGAAACTTTATCAAAAGTGCCTCCACATGACCTCAAACTACACTCTGTGTTCAGTCAGCCTACAAAGCCCCCCACTCCCGCCCGGCCCCCCCCCAGGCTGGGCCGTGTGTGTGGCATGTGGTTCGGCCTGCCGCCTTCTATTCACGGGGGGAGAACAAGGCCCCCCAGTGTGCTCTGTTTTGCACATTCCTCGAGCCTGACATCAGCCGGCTGCAGGAAGGACGCGGCCTCGCTCTTCAGCGTGGGGGGGCCACGAGGGGCGCCGCGAATGCGGGGGTGGGCGGCCGCAGTCTGGTGGGCCGCCCCGACGGGCCCGCGCGGCCTCCGATAGCAACAATGCAATCAAAGGGACGCTTTACGTGCCACATGTTGTTTGCCGCTTCGGGTTCGAGGCCCCCGCCGTCGTTAAGATGGATTAAAGTAACCCCCGCCCCACACACACACACACCACTGACAGCCCCCCCCCGCCCCCATCCATCAGCCCCCCCACAGCACTGCTGCCACATATTGAAATTGAGGTCATATGCGCAATGTAAATATTTATGCTACTGGATGTGGTACATACGCCACATGCACGATTAAGTTGCAAAATTCCCAGAATGCATTGCATACATCACATTCATTGACCAGCCGATTATCAAATTGATAAATGCATGTGTTGATAACCCGTGCTATTAAGCATTTACATTGGGTAATATTTCTTGCATTCAAGTCGCATTTTTAACCTAAAATGTATTCCATTTTTTAATATTTTAGTCAATTCTTCCCATTATGTCTGTGTTTACTAATTTCTCTATGATTTATTATAAATAATACCCTAAATATAGTGAAATAAGCAATTTTACATAAATACATCTAAAAAATGAAAATGTGTGTTATTTTATTATCAAATATATTTTTTTCATTTTTTTTTAAATACCTATTTTAACCTTTTTTTGACCTCATACTCTTAATATTTGATGTATTCAGAATATAATTCTTTTTCTTTTAAGCCTTAACCTTACTAACCTAACTTGACCTTCAAGTGATTTGCATGACAGGAATTGGCCTCTATTTCTTGCGCACTTCCAAAAGTAGCGATTGTGACAAATCGTTCTAATCAGTTTTTCGAGAGGTGCGCACCTTCAGTGCAGTACCGCGTCGTGCCACAACAAGCCAGGGATCGAGGCGAGGCAAGGCAGCCTGATTTCTTTCGCACATTTCAGACACAAGGCAACTTAACCTGCTTCACACAAGCAAAGACGGAGACATTCACAGGCATTTGCATGCAGCAAAGCGGCGAAATGCTGCTTCACTATGTTTGCTTTGATGTCTCGGCTCCACTAATTGACCCTAGTCTGCAGAGCTCGGAGCCCTTATCAATCGGCATTTCTTAAATGTATCCAGGACCCGAAGCATTGAGTGATTTATAGACCAGTAGCAGGATTTGAAAATCTATCTTACAGCTGACTGGAAGCCAGTGTCAAGCCTTTCGGACTGTTGACAACGTGTTGTGATCTCTTTGTTGCGGTCACAACCCGAGCGGCGGAATTCTGAACGAGCTGCGATGCTCCTTTGAAGGGAGTCCAGTAAGACCGTTCCAACAATCAAATCCACTGGAGATAAAAGCGTGGATAAGTTGGTCCCGGTCTGCTCGGGGCATGCAACCCTTCACCCTGGAGATTTTTTTAGTGATTGATTTGATATGATTGCTGAAAGTCAGCACCCCAAGTCTATCAGCACCCCAAGACTTCGGACTTGGTCTTTGGTTTCCAAAGATGGTGACTCCAGGTGTTTTGTAACAGAAATCTTCTTTCCTTTGTTGCCAAAAGCAATTACCTCATTTTTGTTGCGGTTTAGCAGAAGGACATTTTTGGTAGATCCCGTCGTTAATTGACTCGAGGCAGTGACACAGCACCTTGAGTGAACTGCGGACATTGAGAAATGTAGCTGTGTGTCATCCGCGTAGCTATGACAACCAACATTGGCTTTGTTCTGAAGCATTTGGCCAAAGGTGACATATCCAGACTGAACAAAAAGTCTCCAAGGACTGACCCTTGAGGGACCCCACATGTCATGGCCATTCACATTAAGTTATTTTGAGTGTTGTGGTCTTGTGGCGTTGTGTTTTTTGTTGTTGTGATGTCTCGTCTAGTTTTGAGTGTTGCTTTCTTGTGTAGTAATGTGATGTTTTGTGTTGGGTTTTTTTGTGTGTTTGAGTGTTGTGTTGTTTCTTGATTTTAGCCTGTTGTTTTCTTAATTTTGTTGTTGTTGTGCTGTATTGTGATATTTTATGTTGCTTTTGTGTTCTGTGTTGTGTTTTTGTTGTGTTGTTTTGTAGCATGGCATGTTTTGGTGTTGTTTATGTACTGTTTCTCTTTGTGTGTGTGTGTGATTTTTTTTTTTTTTTTCCCATGCTTGATCAGTTGCCAGTCAATGTCAGGGCACATGTAGGCGACCAGCATCTCGACTCGCGTTCACATCTCGGGCTGCTCTATGTTGCAAATTTTCATTGCGAGGGGGATCAGTTACTGCCATATTCAGTGTCCTCAAATTTTCCAAGTGAGAGTCCTCTTCTATGTATGGTTCTGTTTTTCCGCCGATGGATGTGCTTTGGAATTCTTTCCCCATGCGCTCATGTGGTTTGTGTGTGTGTGGGTGGGTTGGTGGGTGTTACGGGGGAGTGGGGGTGGGCGGTGGGGGTTTGACATCAAAGTCAAGGGGAAACGGGATCCCCCTCCCCGCCCGGGTGGGACAAAGCGGGCCTCGGCGTTGAGAGACAAAAGAGAACGTGATGGCGCTCATGTGAGCGGGGAGGCCGGCCGTCTGCGTCCATTCACATTTTCAACCATTCACATTTTTTAACAAGGCGCCCGAGACGGACGCTCAACGCTTTTTCTTTGTGCTGTCATCTGCTTTTTTAAAATGCTACAAACAAGTATGCGCTCTGGTGAAATGGGGCTTTTTTTTTTTAAGGCTGAATTTCCTCTTCCTCTTTCAATCCAAGCAGATGGGGGAGTTTAAACTTTCACAAAAGACTTGGCGTCAAAACAAAGAGTACAAAGTGTTACAAAATAAGACGAGAAACTGTGAAACGAATCTGTCGGTTCGCCATATGCCATCGCGCCATGACTGGGAAAAAAAAATCTTGGGTAGGCTTTTGACAGCGTCCCCTTCTTTTTTCAATAGCTGATTATGATTTTTGTGTGGGTTATGCGTCACCAAAAAATGATAATCAAGGGGTCGTGTACCAGAGTGAGATTTGGGCGAGTGGTGCCGAGGACCCCAAAACAACATCCATTTCGCCAGGAAGCCTGCACTTGCCCAAACGTGTCCCTTTTCCGCCATGTTGGCGAGATGAATCTGTCGAATAATAAACACAGGGAAATATGCGCCCCGATGTATATTTCAGCGCTTGTTTGTACTTGCCATGGTAACATAAACAAACAAACACACACATTCTTGTACTTGAGAGTCAGACACACCTGTGGATGTCATCTTCATCATCATGTCAAACCGGCTCCTTAGAACTTTTTAATTACGGCCCAGCTAACACAAAATGGCCTCTGTGCATGCACACACACACACACACACACACACACACACGCTAAAAGAATGCGCAGCACTGCAGACAAAGACGAATTTGTCTAGGGTGACCCCTGGTGGCGGAATGTGTAATAGCAAACTAACTCATCTCAAGTTTGTGTGTGAGCGTTTTGGTGGTGGCCTCAGAGCCGAGGGGAGGAAGTGGCTGTCTCTCCGAGCTGGATGGAGAGGAACGCGATTGTCGTCATGTTGGGGGGGGGGTCTGGGGGACATTCACTTACTGGCTGAAATGAGGGAGACGGAAGTTGTTGTGGTGACGCTTCCTGTGCTTTGCCCAAAAGGTGCAAAGGCTTGAACGGTGATCAGGTAGCATGCAGGGCCGGAGAACCCGAATTACTTCCACTTTCTTGCACTGAAAGCAATAAAGTGTTTAGAAAACAAACAAAAAGTCGTTTTTGTGTTGTTTTGTGTCATGTTGTTTTGGTTTAGGTTTGTTTGTTTAATGCGGCGCAGTTTTCGTTTGCTTTGTTGGGTTGTGTTGTTTTGTGTCATTGTTACGTAATATTGGTTGGTTTTGTGTCTTGGTTTTTGTTGTGTTGTGTTGTGCAGTGTTGCTTCTGTCGTTTTGGTGTAGTATCGTGTTGAGTTGTGTTACTTTGGATCGTGTGGTGCAGTGCAGCGTCGTGTTGTCTTGTTGTTGTTGTCTGGCGCTGTACCGTCATGTTTTGTGTCATTTTTCTCGTCTTGTTTTTTGTGGCACCGAGTCATGTTTTCTTAGTGTGATGCTGTGGTGTGTCTGTTTTGTGTTTGGTTTATTCCATTGTTTTGTGTTGGGTTGTTTTGTGATGTTTTTCTTTTCTTTTTTTCTCTTTTCTCTCTGTTGCCTCGTTTTGTGTTGCGTTGGTGTAACAGTCGGCTCATCGACACGGTAGCGAAGGGTAAAAGTGATGCGCTGAGAAGACCTGGAATTTCTCTAATGATCCTCGACAGGACGGGAATGTTGAAACAAGTTGTAACAATTCCAACGGCTCTGAATGTTTCAAGCTAGTTGATGCTCACAGCTACTTTGACTAAAGTAATCTTCTCACTTGTCGTGCCAGGAGCTTGAGGGTTTGCACGAGAGTCCTCTTTTTTGTGACAGTGCGAACAAGCTAATTTGTGTGTGCCCTTGGGTTAGCCACACTTTGGGGCCTTGGCAGAGGTATTTTCCATCACATGAGGTTCATCTGGTAGAAGATGAACCTCACGTGATGAGTTAGGAAGATGCCTTGGCATAGGTCAGCGATCTGAACGCTGACATTTCATGTGAGTGCGTCATGAGTCACATTCTGTTTTGTGTACAAACTGTTCTTGGTCTGTTGCGAGCCAACATGCAGCAATTAATGTCATTTGCAACAAATGCAACTGTGTGCAGTCACGTGGCTGAATGCCACATTTATAAAGAACAGCAAAAAGACCTAGTTCATTTTCAGGAATTCACACTCCTTTGTTTTTTGTTGTTGTTGTTTTTTTTCTCCCTCAAAGGCACTAACGTGATCATCAAAGTCTCGGGAGGGACAAAAGGTTCAAGAATGCACATTTTGAGCAAACAAAACGACCGAGCGACAAAATGTTAACGTGGGCCACAAAAAGTATGCGTGCGAATGTATTGGTTTTATGCTCACGGTTTTCTGTTTGGTATGCTTTGAGTCTCGAAAAAAACAATTGTCTTGTATAGTTAGGGTCAAAGTGAAAGTATATGTTCACAGCATTATTACGGATTACTCTTATTGTCATTATTTACATTATTATTTTGTTTTTCCATCTATACCAGCGGCATAACAAATAAATGCTCTCGGAATGGATGGCAAAAGGCACAACCAACAGAAAAAGGTTTTAAGCCTAGAACACCAACGTCGGGTCATTTTCAGCCACGCAAATTTTTTACGGTGATATTTTGGTTTGGGAAATTAAAGATGACAAACTTCCAATTTGGCATACAGTGTTGTACTTTTACACAAATTGATGAAAACTGTGTTTTATCCGGGATATTTTATCGGGTGAAATGTACCCGACCGACGTTAGTGATGGTGTTGCTAATTTTACCGTTAGTGTTCTAGGCTAAATATGTGGGACTGCAAAAATAGACAGAATATTTGAACGCAGGCCCCAAAAGAAAGCTTAAGAATATCAATTTGGGACACAAATATACACAGTAGGTGTGTTTGTGTGTTGTTATTGTTGTAGGTATGGATGGCACACGAACATTGTCAGGTGTTCATAGCCGTAGAATGTCAGAAATGTCCTTCAACTTTCATCACATCACCCTAAGAATCACACTGCGCTCATAAGGAGGATGAAAGGAACAAAAGCTCAGGGTGGGACACAAAAAAAAAAAAGTGATGGATGAGTCGCATATAGGTGTGTTTCTGTTCTTGTTAGAGCTAATGATGTCCACAGTGTTGTCAGGTGTGTTTCATGGTTACATAATGTCTGGGGTTGTCTCATATTAGAATGACTAATAAGATCATGTAAAGGCTGAAGGGGACAAAATGTCCTCGCTGAACTCAAACAAAGAAAACTCCAAGAATGTCGATGGGAGACCAACAAAAAAAAAAGAAAAAGAACAATAATGTCAATGTAAGACACTTGAAGTTGTGCGAATGCTCATTTGGGATGTGAGAATGAAAATGTGGGACACGAAAGGTTAGTTGGCTGTGATTGTTGTTGGTAAGCAGCACAATGTTGCCAGGTGTGTTTGATGACCGCAGAATTGTCAAACATGCTCTTGCTGCTTCATGAGACACGAAAACACACGAAGCTTGAGAATCTTAGTGTGGCGCGTGCACACACACACACACACAAATACACAAATACAAAACGCCAATAAGAATAAGAAGGCCTTTATTGATCCCACAGTGGGGAAATTTTCATCGTTACAGCAGCAAAGATATAGGGCACACAGAGCATAATGTGGCCGTTAACGTATAACATTAACAGTAAACATTCAGAATCAAAAACCAATGTAAATATACGCAGTAACCATGTGTTACACATGTATATAAGCGCCAACATACATCGACATATAAAGTATGAGGCACTGTCAGTCCTGAGCTTTCTCCCTACCGAACATCCCTCTCCATCGACGGGGTGCGCAAAAAAAGGGTCAGAATGTCGTTAGGGGACGTAAAAAGCGTGAGAGTGTCAATGTGACACACAAAAGAAAGGACAGAAAATGTGAGTGAATGTCAGTGAAGGACAAAAAGATGACAGCAAATAGTGTGAGAATGCCAACGAAGGGCAAAACAAATGTCAGAAAGTCAGTAAGTGAGTTTGACAGGCTAAAAGACAAAAACTGGTGGAGACGTAAACAAAAAAGTGTGAGAATGTCAAAGTAAGACACAAAATTGACAGCAAAAGCATCAGGATGTCAAAAGAGAGACATGAACAAATATGTGAATGTCAACGTGGTGAATAAAAAAGACCACAGAAAGTATGGGGAAGTTGTACGCCCCCAAAAAATGTCAGAATCAGACAAAAAGTCAAAAACACGAGATCGTGTCAATACAGGGCACAAAAAAGACCTGTATTGTTGTGGATATCAACAAAAATTAAAAAAAAAAGTGTCAATGTGGGACACGTAGTAAAAAGACAACAAAAAAAAAAGAAAAAGTGAGTGTCAATGTCAGCCCAAAAAAAGTCAAAGGAGAAGACTGATTGTCTTCTTGGACACAAAAACGACTACAACAAAAAATCTGAAGCTCTCCACAAGAAGACGCCAAAAAGTCATGTGAGAAGCGAGTTGTATGTGTGTGTTTGTTTGTGTGTTGTCAGGTGTGTATCTTTCATGTCTGGCAAGTGTTGAGTTTCATAATCCTCATGACGACAAAGAAGAACAACGGTAAGGTATGAAAGAGCTTGGGAAGAAGCTTGAGCTCAACAGACGCACTTCACGTTACTGAACTACTGCCGTTGCGGCGCCACCTGCTGGACACGTTTATGTCCATAAACACAGACTATTTCAGAGCATGTTGGACCGGGCGGGCTAATATTGTTGCCTGTCTTAGTATTGGCTCATTTCAGCCACTGGATGTCAGTGTTGCTCCACCTTTTATGTTGCCGTCAATCGGGAGAGTTCTGTCTCTCTGCCATCATCTGCTCTCCCCCCCCCCCCCCCGGCCCCCCTCCCTATAATACAATGCTGACGTCACAAGAGAGGTGGGGTGTTTAGGGTGGTAAGGGCTGGTGGGGTGGCTGTAGTTGTGTCTCAGTGGAGGCTCGGACGCTGTTGACTTGAGGTAGGTGAGATCCAAGTTGAACTTGTATTTGGTGCTGCTTGTTCCCGCTTGGCAAGACGCAAAGTGGGACAGGAACATTTTTGGATGACGATCAAAATGACGAGAAATCAGGTGCGCAGATGAACACGCATGAAAGGAAAAACTAGGAAGGTGAACAAGAACTCTTTTGAAAGTCCAAAATATTTGAAGGATAAAGTTGAAAGTTGTTCCCTTTAAGAGACAAAGAATTTGGGCTATTTGGGGGTCAACGTTTTTAGAAGTGCAACATGAAGGATTTGGCAAGTCAAAGATTTGGAAATGTAATATCCATTGGAAGACAGTCATTTGGAAGTTGATGATTTTGAAAGTAAAACATGAAAGTGGCTGCATATGAAGATAGAAGTTGAGGTTTTGGGCTGAGGAAGACCAAGGATTTCGGGAGGAGAAAGCTTTTCAAAGTTGAATGTTTTTGGAAGATGGACTTATGGATGTTTTGGGAAGTACAGTTGAGCATTAAGGACTTGGAAGGGGAAGATGGAGGTTTTTAGAAGTGAAAAGAAATGAAGAGGTTGAAGATGAAGATTTGGTAAATTGATTTCTAGAAGAAGAAGGTTTTTTTCGGGGTAATTGAACATGGAGATATTTGAAAGTTTTAGGCAATAGAACGTGGAGATGAGATCAATGCACAAAGTAATAATGTACTTGCTAAATAAACATTGTTTTTTTTCTAGTTTTTCATAAACATCAAAATATGACCTGGGTCACTACTACTAGACTAACAAAATGAAGGTTTTAGTAGGTTGAAGTTTTTGGAGCAGACATGAAGGATTTTGCAAGTAGAAGATGAAGGTTGAGATGGAGAAGATGGAGATTTGGGGATGTATTTTAAAGAGGAAAGTATTTGGAAATGTACATGTTTGGAATGTCTTTGGCTGTTGAAGATAAAGATACTTCTGAATTTAAAGATAAAGATATTTGGGAGATGTAAATAGAAAGTTTATCGAGCGTTAAGTTGGACGTTTTTGGAAGTCGAACATGGTGTCAAAAAAGTTGGACGAAAAAGTTTAGGGAGTAATTTGGGAAAACTTCATTTTTTTCTGCAAGGGGTGGTGTTTGTCAATGAATCAGCTCGAGTTCTTTTGGCTGTGTGACACTTTGCGAGAAGACACCTTGTGTGCAGTCCATGAGTGTGCTTTTGTACGCGTGCGTGTGTGTGTGCGTGCGGGCAATCTAAGGCGCTGAGGCTTGACGCGGCTGCAAGTAGCTGACTTGTCAAGCTAAAATTAAGCCCCGCATGATTTGGAACGTTACACTTGGGCGCTAAGACCCACACCGACAGGAAGAAGGCAAACGTGCGGCACCGTCAACAGCAAGAATTACGTTCGGTGTTTCGTCGGGAAGTGGTTGGCTTTGCTCACTTAATATAATGGAAGTGTGTCTGTGCTGTCAGAATCTCAATCGGAATTATGCTCAATTTTATAGGCATCAAAACATTCAATGTACACTCTTCAGCTTCAAAAATGTACATTCAGTTGCAAGTTGGCTGCAAAAGCATCGCTGCCAGCTTCCAGGCCAAAGCAGTCGATGGCGCAGCCGTCCAACCTCCAAGGGAGCAAACGTAATCGATCGGCGTTGGACGCCGCTGCCTAAATGTTTTTCTGATTTGAAACCAGCTAATATCAGTCGATGTATCGGTCGGACCCCGATAGACGTTCCCCCATATGGATGTTCCAACATGCACCGTTTCCCCAGCGAACGTTTCAACAGCACACAAGCGAAACATCCTCACTCTTCATCACAATGGCAGCGGACGCGGGTTTTTCCGACACATTTTTTCCCCCGGTAAACGGTCGCAACACAGGCATTTGTGAGGCATTAAAGCAGGTACGCGGATGACAAATGAGGGTGCGCGGATGATAAATGAGGGTGCGCAGCCTCCCCTGCTATTCTTAGCGGCTACGAGCTGCGCTAAAAGGTTTAGAGTTACCCGCACCTCATTGGATTTCTCGCTTCAGTCATCGCTTGGCCTCGCTCGCTCACTGCGTGACGTCATGCGATGTGTTGAGTGTCGTTTCTGTTATGTTTGACACCGCTTTTTTTCCCCAGATCGGTACCAGTGCGAGTATTTACTCTTGAGTACTCACTGATCCTCAGTACCGATACCACGTATACTTTTCATACATACAATTTCAGACAACACAATGGTGGTTAGGTTACCCAGCCAGTTAAACACAACATCTGTTTGACTGAACCACAGTGTAAAACTATAACACAAATATTTCAAAACATAGATAGATACAAGTACAAAAAGTAGGTAACAGCTGAACATAACAATTTATACAATACACAGATGTAAGTAAACTTGCTCTGCTGCCTGTACTGCATTCAACAGGAAAAATGCAACTTCTCCATGCGCTGAATAGTACTAACGTTCTCTACTCTCAATTGATGACAGCGGGTGAATGTGTAAACAAGTGTATGCATGAAATACCGTACCGTAACACCCACATTGAGTGAGCAAATACATTTCAGTTGCAACACACTAATAATCAGAAGGAAAATCACTAAACGCATATCCATTTTTATCCGATTATTCGGTGGAATAATCCATCCTAAAATATTCAATAGTGACATGCTGATACGGGTATGTCGGCCATCCCTAATTTTTTTTTTTTATTTCTCTCACAGAACCCCACCACCTCAGCCCACCCATACCAGAGCGAGTGCATGTGAGTGTGTGGCCCCCCCCCGGTCCCCCCCCAAGAAGTGAGTCATGTCGGACCCCAGGGACATCGACGAGGACGCCATCCTCAAGGGCCTGAGTCCCGAAGAGCTTGACCAACTGGATTATGAACTGCAGGAGATGGACCCCGAGGTATGAGGAGTGCGGCATTCCAGTCACATGATTTGACTGGAGTAAGACTTCAAGTTCCTGTGCAGTGAAAATAAATGTGTGTCGCTTGGGGGTTTGAATAACTCCACCAAGCTGTTCTGTTCAGTAAATTGTGACATTGTCGGTGTTTAGGCATAGCTAGCTGGCCTAGCTAGCTAGCTAGCTAAGTGAGTGTGGTTGTGATGGAAATGGGCCAAGTTATTAAAAGAAACTTACAATTGCACTAGCTAACTATTGATGGCAACAAAGGTGCTCAAGTTTTTTTTTTAATAAAAAGGGGATAGGAGACTTAGGGTCACTGGACACCAATTTAGCCACACACAAAAAAATCTGAAAAACAACTTAATGCTATATCGCCACAATTCAGTACGACATTCATCCATCACTATAAAACCAACAAGGACAGGTAAGCTACATTACCATCACAATTTAGCGAGCTGATAGCCGGTTAAACTAAATTTTGTGTTTGCGTTTCCATTGAGAAAACAATGCGACTCAAATTTTGCCCCAGTAAATCTAGGACTTGCCTGAAATGTAAGACTTCCTTATGACTTAGACATACTGTATGTGACTTAGCCCCAGTTCTGCTTTCGTGTCACATAAACATGACCTCCCCGTCCTCCCAGAATGCCTTGCTGCCAGCTGGTATGCGGCAGCGTGACCAGACAAAGAAAAACCCGACAGGACCGTTTGACCGTGACGCTCTGATGCAGCACCTGGAGAAGGAGGCCATGCAGCACCCAGACCGGGAGGAGCTGGTGCCTTTCACGGGGGAGAAAAAAGGTGCGACACACTTTACAGGGATTCCTTACGGGGTACCGTTTTCGTCAAGGACCCCCATTAATAATCCCATTGCCAATCAAACACAACTACTCAGTTGCATTGCATGATTGGCCAAATTATAGTTTGCTTTTGCAGAACAAGAGACCTGTTGTATCAATTGAACCTTGAAAATCTATACAGACATTGAGAAAAAAGAAATTGCATTTTTTTAAATTGATATTGCTTTCAGTCAGCTCAATATTACTTTATGCGATTATGCTATTCGACCAGTGATGTTAATCCCAAATGTCACTGTGAATCACAGTGAACCCCTGTTTATCGCAGGGATAGGTTCTAGATCGGTGAAAATCTCGAAGATAGGGCAGGGGTCCCCAACTTCCGGGCCGCGGCAACGCCAAGTTGTCTCCGTCGCCTAACGCTAATATGAAATGCACAAGCGACCAAATGAGTAATCTGTCTGCGTGCCTCCAGGAAAAGCCTTTGTGGCAAAAAAGGCCACCGAGATTCCCGAGCACGAGCAGGTCATGTTGGAGCCGGAGCTGGAGGAGGCGCTCAAAAACGCCACGGACGCCGAAATGTGCGACATCGCAGGTGAGACCACATCCTTAACGCCACGCTTGTTTTTCTATATGTGCCCCGACATTGACTGCAAACCAGGGTGGTCAACTCGTCTCACCCGAACGCAACCCCAAACTGCCCATAGGTGTGACGGATGGAAGAACAAGCGTCCTGCTGTGCAGCCATGTTACATTTTTTTTTTTTTATTAACCCTCAGCATGCCAGCACATCGACGGGGCTGACCCACATATAAGTTGCGCTGGGACGTCCCACCAGCCACGACAGACATGCAACAGGATCCGATTCCCCGAAGTCAGCAGCTCAAAAATAAAACGCGCCGGGCCGGTAGGGTGGAGCGGCTTCTGTGGGAGGAAGATAGGATATCTTTGTAAAACACACGGCCGTTGACAGAGTAAGCCCAAGATGGCCCGTGGCGTAGAGATTTTATATTTAAGCTTGTTAATTGTTTAAACACATGTTCTGGAATGATGAGGCAGGTTTTGCGGGGTCAACTAAGAACTGTAGAAGTAGCATTAGACTTGGATTTGATGGGTCTGTAAAAGCCATAAATGTCGAGGACCAATTCTCGATTGGAAACTTCCAAAGCATGTGGACAGACAGACAGACAGACGGACAGACTCACAGAGCCTGGCCCCTCGCTGGCTGCCAGTGGGCTTGGACCTGGACCGGGTCCAGATGAGGATTACAGCTCGGTTAGCCTTCCGTCAGCCTTTTGTTGGGCTTTTTGGCCAGCGTGTCGGCAGGGGATGAAAAGCTTGGCGCAAAAGAGAGAGCGAAGCTGCAAAGCAGCATGTAATTAACTGTTTTATTTATGATATTAGCATCCATCGCCGCTCCCCTGCTAGGTTAGCTGGAGCCGTAAAGCTAGCAGTGTTACCGTCATGCCCACAGCGGGTGTTTATGGCTAAGCAGGCAGCTGTCTCACTGGCCTGCCTTTCCCTGATGGGGTCACAAGGGGTGGGTGGAACGGTGGGGGTGGAGTGGGGTGGGGTGGGCGGGGGGTCTTTAGCCACAGCAGTTGGTGGATGACACGCTTTGATGGGAGGCAGATTGCAGCCTGAGACACAATGCTTCCCCCTCCTGGTAACAGCAAGGCAACAGGAAAGCTACAATCTAATCAAAATCAACACATGAAGAAAAACATATCAAAAGTCTCACTTCTTTACAAAATGTAAAGAAGTAAAGGTTAGGCTGCTCAAAATGTACCGAAAAAAGTTTCCAGTCAAACACTGAGCTAATAATTACAGTAGTTGTTTAGGCACTGCAACTGCTTCACATCTGCATTGCATGGAGTCACCTGGAAACTGCATATCTTCACCTGCATATCTGGCAGATGTGAAGTCAAGCCATTGGCATCTTCAATAATGAATGTACAAATCTTTTTTCTTTTTTTTTTTTTTCCACGATCTGACTCTGAACTCAGATAACCAGGATAAAAAATCGGCGGTCGCAGAACGGACCCCTGAGGGCCTACCAGTGTGTCCAGTTAGAGGGGAAAGATGAAGACTGTGCCTGTGTTCAAGTATCTGAAAGAGAATTCCACGGTCAACTTGTGAAGGCCTGGCTGAGGTCAAGAAGCACCAGAATAGAACATTTGTGATGCTCTGCGCTAAATTTAAAGATCTTTCTCGGCGTCGAGGTCTCGCTTACACGCAGTCAAATATCAGACTGACTCTTCTGAAGTCAGCTCGGACCAACAAACTATTTGCTGCTTCAACGCTGACCCAGTATCAACAACATAAAGACCGTACCAGACGCGACTGGTGCTGCTGATGTTTTTGTTGTTTAAGCCTCTGAATGCATGCTCTAATTCAGATTCAGGGGTCAAGAGCCTGTTTGGTATTCGTACTGAAGTACACACCGACATCACAGGGAGGTCGAGTCTGGTAGGCAGTCAGTCGGATTTTGGGGAACGAGTCGAGCTCGACTTACTTGACTGACCAATGTATAATACTCTGAAAACTAAAAACTTCGTCCAGCGTTCGCAGCGTTTCATTTCCAAGGTTGAGTAGTTCAATTTTCACCCCGAAGCTAATGTCCTCACTGTTCCTCACCTGTGCTTGATTTCTATACTGCAGTCATTGTCCCACGTTACGGTGACACTCAAATATGTCTAGTGTCCACTTCCTTGTCTTCCACCTGGATGGCAATTGGATGCCACTCACCGATTGAAGGACATTGTGACTCTTAAACGTTTATTCTCACGCCTGCAGCCATCTTGGGCATGTACACGCTGATGAGCAACAAGCAGTACTACGACGCTCTGGGCACCACCGGAACTATCGCCAACACGGAGGGCATCAACAGTACGTAGTAGCAGACGTACCAGGAAAGTGAGCTGGCATTGGGTGTTGGGTGCCGTCATTGACGTCTCCTGTGTGCCCTTGAGGCGTGGTGAAAGAAGACCCCTTCAAGATCTTCCCCGACGAGCCGCCCAACTCCACCAACGTGGAGGAGACCCTGGAGAGGATCCACAACAACGACAGCAGCCTGACCGAAGTCAACTTTAACAACATCAAGGTAAAGACCGATGGCGCAGGACGTTAGATAATAACGTCGAAAGTCTACACCGGCCAATGAAATGTCTTACAGGGGTTACCTAAATTTTGGAGTCCAGGGACCAGGGGAAATGTTTGTCCAAGGACCCTCTTATAATCCTGGCAGCAATTAAATATCAATTTGCCTCTTTTCAAGAAGGAAAAAAAACAAAACAAAGTTGTCATTTTTTGAGAAAAAGATGTAAAGTTATGAGGACAAAGTTGTCAACAAAAATCAGCCAAGGTTGAATCAAGGCAACTGGACTGATCTTGATTGTTGAAGACGTTTCACCTTCGTCACTTCTAAATGTTAGGTGTTGTGGCAAAACTGCTCGATAGGGTCATTCCTCCTGTTGAAAGAGGTGATCTTTGGGGGAGAGACGTCAGGACATTCTCCATCAGGGGGGGGTGACTGCATTGTCCAGTTGCCTCGATTCAACCTTGTCTGGTTACCAAGACCTGGATGATTCAGAATCTAAACCGGGGGTCTTCAATCCCGTTCCCCGAGGTCCGGTTTCCCAGGTGCAACGCACCTGATTCAAATGATCAGATAATCAGCAAGGTCTGGCCAAGCTGGAGAACAATCTTGATCATTTGATTCAGGTGCGCTGCAGTGCGGAGCGATGGACAGCAGCCAAGAATCCGGCCCTTCAGGAACAGGATTGAAGACCGCTGACAGTGTGCAACAAACCAGCCGGCTTTGATGCGGGCCGCCTCGCGACGCGTTGATTTACTCCCAACTCTGCCTCGCGCTTTCAGGACATTCCCATACCGACACTGAAGGAGATCTTCGAGGCCATGAAGGGAAACTCTCACGTGGAGTTTCTGAGCATCGCCGCCACTCGTAGCAACGACCCCGTGGCCTTCGTGAGTCCTGCGTCTTTTGGCAACAACGTGAAGGAATATGATGTAGTGTCAGCTTTTTGCGTTTTGCGCGTGTCAGGCGTGTGCGGAGATGCTGCAGGAGAACACCAGCCTGCAGAGTCTTAACATCGAGTCCAACTTCATCACCTCCGACGGCATGATGGCCGTCATCAAGGCCATGGCCAGTAACGCCACGCTGGTGGAGCTCAAGATCGACAATCAGGTCGGACGCACGACGGTGGAATAGTGGTTAGCACGGTTAGCGTGGCTGCCTCACAATCGTGAGGCTGAAGATTTTGATCTTGACCCAGGACTTGTAGTAGCCAAGTCAATTCCATTTCAGCCTCGTTTCTAAATTGTCCTTAGGCGAAAGCGAGCTACAGAAAATGCTTGTTTGGAAATGAGTCCGAGAACACTTGCGTGTCTCTTTTGGTTACGAGATGTTCTCCCCTCACAGCGACAGAAGCTCGGCGACTCGGTGGAGATGGAGATCGCCGCCATGCTGGAGAACAACTCCAGCATGCTCAAGTTTGGCTACCATTTCACGCAACAGGGCCCGCGCGCCCGCGCCGCCATGGCCATCACGCGAAACAACGACATGCGTAAGAAAAAGAACCCGTGTATCGTTTCTACTTTCCAGTTTGGCAATCTAAAAACAAAAAATGAAAACGTGACAGGCCTTGTTCGACTTTCCTACCTTCTCAGCTTGCTCATAGCCGTTTTTTTCCCATTGGATGCCTCTTACAGAAACGAAGAATATTTACACGAAATTCCTGCCAAAAATTGATGAATTCTGTCATCTGGTTGAATACATTTAAAAAAAAAAAAAAAAACTAAAATTCTCGAGTGTTGAATCTGTGAAACCCATTTACCTAAATTATATGAGTCAATCCAGTACTCAGGCCTATAGCCCCTTTTTTCATTTAGTCTTTTTGATTAGAGCTGAAATTCAAAATACCTTTGATGAGTTTCATTTATTCTATGACGACGCTTGTGACTCCAAACACTCAAATCAACTTTCCCCAAGGAAGCAAACGGAAATGCCATTCATGTGTTCTAATGCATCAAATAACACCAACAAAAAGGTTTGTACCATGTTTTTTAATCAGAAAAATATCACCATACAATATTGTACTTCATAGAAACATAATGACAACATAATAATGACATAATTAAATAGCGTGTAAAGAATTTGTGCATCATGGGAATTCAGTGGGCATTGTGCTGCTCCTTGTGTGCGCTTTGGCCACCAGGGGGAAGTATAATTCTGACATACTGCATGTCGGTTTAACACAAGAACTTGATCTGAAATAAGTTCATTTTCTAAGAGGATGAAGAATACATGCCTGTGAGTATTGTTATGTGCTGTCTGTGTTGCTATACCGCTTGCGTTCAAATATAAGTTTGTTACAAGGTTTATAGCTGCCGTGCCCTTCGTGCTAGTTTTCTTAGACAATCTAGGCCTCTTGCATTGTGTGTTCGCATCAAGCTAATGGATTTTTATGAGCCAAAGTTAATGTGGTTTCTTAAGTAGAAATACCACTTTAGGCCATGGCCATGGCCAATTGAAAATGGAAGGAATGAATGATAAAATGATTCAAAAGTTCTGACCCATTTAGTTGCGCCGTGTGACCTTTTTCTTTGCTTGTTTGTTTAGTTCGGCAGCAGAGGCTGAGATGAAGATGAAGTGTAGAAGAACTTGTCACTTGTCACGCAGAGCATCTTTTTTTTTTTTTTTTTTAGGAAGTGACATGATGATTCATCTCATTTGTGGGGGGAAGAGCGTCTGTAAATACTTTCAATAAAATATTTATTCAAATCCTCTTTGTAAACATTTGCACGCCTTTTATTGGGTGTTTTTGAAGACCAGAATGCGCAAAAACCGACTAAATAAGTTAATAATTCCATGTAGGGCTAGGCGATGAAATGATTTTTTGGGGGGTGGTTTATGTAGTTCAAACACTGATGCGCACTGCTTAGACTAACAACATGTCTGCAAAGAGAGCATAGCTAGCTCACAAAAGCACAGTCAGCGTTGCCGATTTCGAAACTTTTCCAACCCGTCTACCAGCAATTTTTCAAAAACGTAAAATTCCAGAGCAGATCATCATTTTGGAAACTCTTTTTGGGGACGATGAAACTGTGAATAAAATCCGATTTTATTTGAAGGCCATATTGCCTATCCCTAATTCCGTGATTTCCTCACCTCCGGCACGTGGTCTGCTGACAACATTCTAGGGTATCATTTTAATCATGCAAATCTCTTTTAAGTCACTTGTAATCTTCGCACCTCCCACAAGCACCTGAGCTATTTTTACCCCCCCGGGCCACAAAGTGAAACGGATCCGGACGGCCGGGCTTCAGTTACGGCGTTCCACGTAGAAGAGGAGCTCGTTTGCGCCCTCAGCGCTTTATGGGTCCTAACAGCTGCTAACCTCCCAGGATTTCCACAACATGGCCGGCATTCCCTTCTCTTCCTCGCCTGTCATGTTTTTCCATCTTCCTTCTCCTTAAAGTGACAGAAGATGAGGTCCATTGCGACCACTCAAAGTTTTGCTCTGTTTGTTTCCCTTCTGGGCTTGGCTTTCTTAGTCCCGATGATACCAATTTGGACATTTTCACTTAGGGGGTGTACTCACTTTTGTTACCTGCGCTTTGGACATTAAAACGTTCACTGCTGGGGACATTTATGTTTGGAAACTATATTCGTCAAATACGTCGGCGTGGAGGGTGGTTTCGGCAAGCTTGTTTGTGAAATTCCAGTTTGTAAACCACATGAACGGCTAACACATTCCTGTAGACATTCCTTCAGAATCTAAACCGGGGGTCTTCAATCCCGTTCCCCGAAGTCCGGTTTCCCAGGGGATCACACTGGATTTGATCAGCACAGCTTTCAAGTAGAGGATATAGATTAGTGGGTGAATCTCGGCAACAACGTTCGTATACGTGAATGTATAGTATGTGTCACAGTCGGTACCAGAAAGTGTCGTGATTGAGACATGGCGCAGTTGATGGGAGTCAAGGGATGTAAAATGTAAAAAAGCCATTGATGCGGCGAGTCAGGCTGACAGGTATCTGTAAATACATTCTCTTGCCATCAAAAATACCTTTCTCACTCATGTTTTTGTTGTTATATAGCTTGAGGCGTCACAAAAGTAAAACAAGTTATTTTGAAGGGGGCAGTAAATTTACACTGTTGTACAAGCTGTACACAGCTTACTTTGTTGCAAATAATAATCAGCAATAAAATATATCCAAATAAAATTGAAAAATAAAAAAATATATATACAGTTTTTACAAAAATGTGAGGGCAGTACTCACTTTTGTGAGCTAATGTGTGTAAACAGAATCCTTAATAAATAAACATTTTTTTAAATGTTCAGCTATTTACCATCCCGAAATGAGCCGTCAAGCTGCATGGCTGTTTTTAGTCACTGTAGCACTTTTTAGATTTTTATTTTTAAAACGATAAATTGAATTCAGTATTATCATTATTATGATTACTATTATTGCAGCTCGGCTGGTCTGTTTATTGTCACACCCCCTTCATGTAGAATTGTACGGGTGAAACAAGGCGAAAATATATACGGCATTCCCCGTGCTAAAAGTTTCCATCGTAGATAAATCACTTCTCTTGCAACGAATACATGGAAAGCCACGTGAAACTTAATATGCTCATGTTGTCTGTTTCTCAGCTGGAATTGAACTCGCCTGCGACATGTATTGAAGGTCTCCTCCTTGACGCGTGGTGCTTTCGACACATTAGCAGCATTGAGAAGCACCCCCCCGCCCCCACTTATCTCCCCTGACCCTCGCGTGCTTCTCTAATTCACTGCCACTTTACTGAGCGCGATGCTAACTGGTGGAATCACGACCCAAATTAGCACCCGAGCAGCTCGTCCACTGCAGGTTTACTCTTAAGCTGAGCGGGGATCAGGCCGCAACTATGAAGGGTACACTGGGGCGGGGGGGCGCAGCGTCACATGTCACCTCCAGGAAGTGTGTGTGTGTGAGGGTTTTAGAGCCGGAACCTCATGGCTGTTCACGGGCGTCCCCTGAAGGCGCGGTTGCCAGCGAGGGAGGCTCGTCCTCATCGGAATCAAACTCCACATCCCCGTCTTTCACCCAGCGACCGCTCGGGTCCTGCAGCCATCCGTCGCTACGGGAAAGAAAACGCAATTAGCGTCCGTGTGAAAACATGGCGATTGGAAGTCAAAGGCGCCGGTGTACCTTTTCAGTTTGAGATAATGCTCCAGCTCGCGTCTCCTCTGGGCCGACACGGGCTCAGATGTCACGGACGAGGGCCGCCCTCCTGTGGTGTTTGACGAATGGGACTGGTCACTGCCTGCAATTGCACACAACCAAGTCAGGGTATTCACAATCATCTAGAAATTGGAGGTATGGCCTTAAAACAAAGTCTCTGATTTTTTTTGATTTTTTTTTTTTACAATAATCAGATTCCACTCTGATGATTTACCTTTCTGTTTTGATCATATTTTGAAATATATTTCTTAAGGTGTGTGTGTGTGTGTATGTATGTGTGTATGTGTGTATGTGTGTATGTATGTATGTATGTATGTATATATATATATATATATATATATATATATATATATATAAAATTCAAAAATGGACAGATAAACTCTTAAAGAATGGAATCAACATTACCAGACGTGCTCAGAACATGCTCTGACTCAGCAGCTCCACAAGGTGGCACCACGTATTCAAGTGGACTTGGGGTGCTTATTGGCCCTTTTACATTTTTTCTGCGAAAAAAAAAAAAGTTGAATTTCTTTTTGGCCTTTGGTGAGACGGCAGCATGAAACCTGTATGTGGCATGCCTGGTTCTTCGATGGCAGCTGTTATATGGGCCCGTCCTCAGCAAAGCGTGATGGGTCAACTTCCTCGTTTGTACCAGTAAAGGTGCTGTTGAACTGGATCCTTCCTGAGAAATTCCAACAAAAGCTCGTTTGTATGTGTATGTATGAAATGCGCTATATAAATAAGGCTGCCTTTGCCTTGCCTTATATATGAGTAGTTAAAACTTAGGGATACTCATAGGGGTAGCCTATGGCAACTGAACTTAAGAGTGTCACAGGTTGCAACAGAGAAACTGGAAGAGCCACAGAGAGGTATAGGAGGGACCATCCTTGAAAATTAAAAAATAAAATCAAAAATCTGCAATTTTTTTGCAATGTAGCTCTTTGTTAGGGAATAGCAAGTTGTACAAAAAGTACTGAAAATTTGAACAGTGCACTTAAAAGTTGAGAAAAGGTCAAATTAAGTTCACCTGAAAACGTTTATTTTAGGTTCATCCGGAAATTTCAAAAGGCCCAATATTCCTAACTTGCTGTGATTGATGCATGAAAAAAAAAGAAGGAAAAATGTTGTATATAATCACTTATGAACATTCTGCTGTGCACAGTTGTACCTTCTACAGCTCTAACATTTGAATTTCCTCTCCGGGCATCATTAAAAGTTCATCTTATCTTACTGAAAAGTAATCAACTACACCAGCAAGGGTCACCCACCTGTCGCTGGTCTTCAGCTTCGATGAAGTTTTCCTGTTTCCTTTTTGTTATTTCGTGCTTCAGCTGGGTCTTCTTACCATAGAATGCCTTTAAACCTAAACATATTCACAAATGATCTATTCCTCCATTTAATTCTTACTCCAAAGACATTAAATTAATGTATGGTGTATGGAAAGTTTCATTGATTAACCTATGACTGTCAAGCCTACATGAAGATATGACAGCTCATGATGACTTTAAATTTGTAAATGCAGAACACAAATCAATATTTTCAAACTAATCATAAGGCTTTGTGTTACACTGAGCCAGTCACAATGCCAGTGTGAGTGTACACTTAGCTCACCTTCTAGATGCCTTTTCCCTTTCCTGTGGACTGTCAGCATGTCGACGGTGTCAAACACAGGGCGGTAGTGGCACACAAGACAAGTGTACCTGAACATAACAACAACAACTTTATAGTGGCGATTGGGTGACGACGTGAGCTCCCAATGGCTGCAGACAATCACTAAGTGGTCAGTTCAGTTTTTACATTTTACCTGCCATTGCTCAGAAGTGCTGCTTCGTCTTCTGGGATACAGTTTGACAGGAGATCTGCGACGCGACGTTTCTGCAAGCAAACACAACAACAAAAGTGTCGACCCCCACCAAACTGTAAGTAATGTAAAGCTTGATTATTTGTGTGTGTTTGTAGTTAAATTGAAGCGTCACCTATGCTAACAATTAGCTTACTTTGCACACCTTGATATGTATCGATAACACACGCTATAATGTCCATACTCACCTTGAGGATATTTAGTTGACTCTTGTCGTTACCTTCCCGTTTAAAAGACATGTTTATGCAGCACTGCTATATGATGTTAAAGTAGTAGTTTAGTAACACGTTAGCGACCTAGCTATCGGTTTAGCCTACGAGTACCGTGGCGTTCAGGGTAAATGGTAAATTGAATTTTTCTGTTTTTAAAGCTTTTAAGTCAAGTGGATAGCTTCCGAATTGAAAAAAAAAATAATCACAGTTTTTCATCTCATATACAATTTTGTGTTTGAAAATGTTGAACTTAAAACGCAGGTATTGGGTTCATTTATCACGAACAGTAACGTGCGCCCATGAGGGCATCATGCGCAAAGCATCACGGGAGCGGTAACTCACGCTGCAGCCTTGGCAACAGGTTGTTGCTGTTTAGACAATTTAGCAGCCTGCTTACAATATGTGTCAACTGACAATAACGTGAACGCTACAAAAACATAATCTTTAGGATATTGGGTTGACTCTTATGGTCAGCCTCCCTTTTTGCCTCTATATGTCGTGCAGTTTAGCTTGTTCGCAGTCTCGCTAGTGTGATTGTGTACAAGTTATAAGGCGTTCATAGTAAGGGTAAGGGGCGGGTAAATTTATAGTTTAAATTATTTAAAACCGTAATGATAAATAGCTGTTATTCACATATACTTGGTGATAGTATTAATTTGAAAACGTTCGACTTTTTCGTAAAAACACGGTAATGTGTTACAAAATGATAAATCTGCTTCCATTCCGAGTGTCCTTGAACGCATCACGCCCAGTGCATCATGGGAGCTGTCACTCACAAGGCAGCCATGGCAACATATGGCGGCGGGCAGGAGACGGCGGAAAGCGTAATGTTTGCCTTTTCCCACTGGAACTTTTCACTTTTGTCACTACTTTAATTGGACTCTCTTTTGCTGTCCCTTCTAATGTTGACTCTACTTTGCATTTGGTGACATCGTGGAAATTACGTCGGTCGTTATTGCGGAGCACCGATTAATTTAAGCAATTTATTTGTTCAACACAAAACAAAAGCAATCACAAAACCGCTTTGGTCATTCCAAAGCGGCCATGTTTGCGATTCTACGATAGTACGAAAGTTCACTCGATCCGAGTGATCACTTCCTTCCCTCGCCGTCATGTCCGCGGGGAAGGAGCCTGCGGACGCCGGTGGGAGCGGCCTGTTGCACGGCGGCCGGAGCAGCAGGTCCTACGGCAGCCTGGTCCGGTCCAATCTGTCCCCGGTCCGACGGAGACACATCGAACATCGCATCCAACCCGGCGAAACCCTCCAAGGCCTCGCCCTCAAATATGGAGTCACTGTAAGTAGTCTGCAGTACTTTCTGTCTTGTCCACAATGTTGGATTCATCTATACAAATATTTTATCTTTTACTTTGCGCCCGTGTAAAAAAAAAAAAAAAGAGAGACAAGGAGTAGAAAGTAGAGATACTTGCATAGATAATTATCAAATGTAGGGAGCAAACGTAAAAAGTCATCAGAAAAATAAAAACAGACACTTGATTATCGACCAAGTGAAGATACAAAGTACATTTAATTTCACTAGCAAAGACCAAACTAACACAAAGTTTGGAGTAAAGTAAATCTCAGATAATTTTTTTTGATATTTTTACAATACCGCTTGTAACACGATGTAATGATCGCATCTTAATAATGACTAATGAATCATAACAGATCAATTTGTAAAAATGCGATTTGGAAAGGCAACAATCGAAGCAATGATTAACATTTTCTGACATGTTACGGACCAAACCAGTAACTGAATGACAATTTATTTGTCAATTTTAATTCATGTCATGTTTTCCAATAAAGGCATGGAAATCAAAAACATGTTGTTTTTTTTAAAATCCGAATCATAGACAAAATAATCACCAGTTTAATCGGTTATCCAAATAATTGTGAGTCGCAGTCCTTGAAAAGACTGCCTCTCCAGTTTGTCTTGAATGTTTCCCTTTTGAAAAGAATGATTTTAGCAGTCATGTGTATTCCAACAGCTGCCGTTGTCTTTCAGACGGAGCAAATCAAACGAGTCAACCGTCTGTACACCAATGACTCCATCTTCCAGAAGAAGTCCTTGTCCATCCCTGTGCCGTCACGCTCGGAGGCTCACACTGGCGCACCTGACGCCGAAGCAGACGGTGAGGAGGAGGATGACGAAGGTGCGCATTTGGGCGGCGAGGTTATCGGCCCGACGGCGAGCCCGTCTCGCGCCGCCAAAGAGTTGACGGCGGCGGATTTCTTAAGCCGACTGGACGGCGTTATCAGCGAGTCCAAGCGGGCGGTCGCCAAGAGATGGCAGGATGCAGAGAAGAGGTCAAAATACGCTTCGACTTAGCGCTCTTCGCCTGTCTGTCTGTCTGTCTGTCGAGCTAACGGTCTTTATATCAGGGGTCACCAACTTGGTGTCCCCAAGGAACACACAAAATGGCTCACCAGCGATGGGGCAATTGTGATTTCCCAAGAATGTTGCAGTAGTGTACATTTAAAAATGTGAACCCTGACAGATATTTAGAGACATAAAATGTTACATATTGATATTTATCTCTTTCCCAATTAGTATGAGAAATCATGAGGATAAGCGCTTTGGATAATGGATGGATGGATGGACGGATGGATGAACATGATCACAGTCTTCACACACATGAATAGCATTAATCGCTAACAGGAAAGTGGTGTGACCAAAGTATATTTTGCAGAGGTTCTCGCTAGCCACCCTGCCCACCATTGCTAATGATATCATATCATAACTAGGGCCAGATCCATATGGACTTTTTTCGGCTCAGCCGATTTCGATATTTGATGGAATGAAATGTTGATCATGAGTTGGCCAGTTAATTAAAAAAAAACATATTTTTTGCTCCCTTAACACTTACAATAACAATATGAATTACATGCATGATATTTGACTCTTTTGCAATACTACAAATTTGTTCATTTCCAAAGTAGCTGTGAACTTGAAAAAGGTTGCATAATATTTGACTCTTTTGCAATACTACAAATTTGTTTATTTCCAAAATAGCTGTGAACTTGAAAAAGGTTGGTGACCCTGCTTTATATCAAGAGTCAGATCTGCCTGTTTGTACATCTGTCTGTCTCTTTACAGTGTCTGTGTAACTGCAGTATCTACCTAATTCTGTCTTGTCTTTTGCTGCCTGTTCTCTAATGTAAAGGTCGCAGAACACAATGGTGCTGAGACATGAAGTTAGCAAAAGGCCGAGCTGTGATTCGTGTTTTCTGTCTCCGTCAGGCTGGCCAACCTGGAGGCGATTTGCTCCAGCAGCTGGAGCGAGCCTGCGCGGTCGCCTTCGGGGAGGCGTCGCCGGCCGCCGGCCGCCGCCGCCGCCGCCGCCTCCTCCTCCGAGGTGCCGCCCACCACCACCAAGCTGACCATGAAGCTGAGGGAGCGAGAGGACGACATGTTTGAGCTGTGAAGCGACAACGCTGACGTAGTGTGACACTGAGCCTGGGTATGCTTTTTATAACTCCATTGTTTTGAACACTATCTCAGCCACATGTGGTGCGGTGCATACGGACCGTATGTGCATGTCGCACGTTGGCGGTCACGAGACGCGTGCGAAGCGGCCTCACTGGCCCAACAGGCAACAACGGGCAACATTGTTCTCCGCTTATCCGCTCCACCAACCGAATGGAGCTTTTTGAGCCACGTGACTACAATGTTCTGACTAATCAATGGAATCGTATTGAGAGGTAGGAGTCGAATTGTTCTGTCTATGTAGCTTTTGTAAAGATTATTAAACGTTTGAAAAGTGCACAGCGGGCAGTAGTGTGTTTTGCTCACATCCGCGTGTAAAACTCGATATTATTTAATACATGTAAGTTAGCGATACATGTTATTGACAATGATTGTATTCATGGTATTGTGTCTTTTCTACATTTATTCAACTTATGAATACATATAATACATTTTTTTAAATTTACGAATTCATATTTATTCATAGGTACCAATTTATTCCTTTAATATATTCAGTTTAATGTATTACAGTTAATACTTGCTTGTATGTATTATTTGAAAGAAATGTAACCTATTACATGTAGCTAAAGAATGTAATTTATTAATACGTGTTAATTATTGAAGAATCTTTTACATGGTATTTGCCACATTTTTTAGTCGTTAATTTAATAAAGGTAATCATAATACAAAAATATGTAATACAAAATCTATATAAAAGAAAAGTGCAACATAAATCTGAAGGATTATATATATTAGTATTTAATTTAATTTGAAATTGTTTCATACACATTCCTATATTTGGTTTATTACATATACATTGTTCATATATTATTATGAGTCCATTTAGTTGAATAACATTCAAATAATTTGGTCAAATATACTCCCAAACCATCATATAAATACTTGTAATTAAAAGCAGAGCCCACACAGTGTTGACATCACAGTCAGGCCTTATTTTATTAGCATCATCATCATCATCATCATCATCATCATTATTAATATTGGCTGTTTTTTGTTTTGTTTTGTGATGATTTCTGGATGCTTCTACATCATTTTCCCCTTGCTGAAGCAACATCCTGACCACCAGGGGGCAGCATTGTATCAGTAGACTGCCTCCTCTTCCTCGTTCCATGGAAACATCAATATATTCATTATTAACTTTAAAACAGTGTGAAGCACTTTGTTCTGATCTGACCTGTTGTCCTGACAACACCTCACAAGAAAAGAAAGCGAGAGAGAGAGAGAGAGAGAGAAAAAAAATCCATCTCCGGCAGTTTTGTTCCCAAGTGGAGCGTGTGGCGGGCGCCTCCCTCCTTTACGTTTGCTCTCTTAGCAGCAGGACAGTGTCGAGTGTGCAGTGTCAGTGCGGTCCCGAGGTGGTTGTCGGTGTCGGGGGTGGGGGCGGGGGCGCCGTCATATTGTCCCGTCCTCCAGCAGCTTGTTGAGTCCCTTGCAGATGCGCGCCAGGTGTTCCCGGAAGGGCCCGTCGGGTTGGTAGAGCCGGCTGAGCAGCTCGGGGTCGGCGTAATGGTTGAAGACGTGGTTGATGCGTCCGTGGGACTTTGGCGTCAGGTGGCTGTTGACCAGCTGCAGCAGGAGGTCGCGGCAGCCCGTCAGGAGCTCCGATATCACCGTTTTGTCAAAGGTGAAGTCCACCTGTGGAACACCACGCGCCACTCTTGTCATTGCGGCCCGGCAATTGTTTGAGACGCGTACGATCAACCGGTGGAAATCGGAGCTTGCCTTTCCATTGCGGGTTCAACACATTTTTTAAAATGCTCCTGAAACAGGCCGTGACAAAAATGATGTTGAAAGATTGAAAATAATTGGTTTGAAACATATACGATATAGTGCTGCAACTGACCATCGATTTATCTCTTGAATATTTCCATACCGGGCCCTATTTGAAGGGATCGGGTACTTGTTAAGGTTGAAACGTGTATACTGACGTCACGGACACGCGATTATCCAAATAGTTGTCGATTAACCTGATTATGGATCAGCTGTCGATGAATCGACTAATTGTTGCGCCTGTAGTGTGAAAAGACAAATGGATGTTGT
The DNA here is from genome assembly GCF_054856515.1 of Filicampus tigris. Taxonomy (NCBI): domain Eukaryota; kingdom Metazoa; phylum Chordata; class Actinopteri; order Syngnathiformes; family Syngnathidae; genus Filicampus; species Filicampus tigris. The sequence continues at coordinate 1,323,428 of NC_141224.1, read as the reverse complement.
TGTTTTGAATTGTATTTTGCTTTATTGAACCACAAGATATGCATGTGACGTGCCGGTATTATTGTTGTCCACTTGGGGTCGCCATCCTCATGTTCCACTTGAGAATATCTGTGACTTTACGCGTGCGTTTATAAAAGGAAGGATCTGGCTCGGTGAGTGACGAGGGGGTCGGCGAATGAGAGTGTAGAGTTGACTCTTGTGAGCTTAGTTTAGTGGCTAGCTGCTAAGTGGCTAAGCGTTAGCCAGTTTGCAAGTCTTTGCGGCCGTAGCGGCCTGTGGGCATGACAATACGCCCTAACTACGTTTCAGCTAGCTGCCGTGACTCGCGCTAGCCAACTCTTTGCGGTGCCACACAGAGTGGTGCGCGAGTCCAATTGAAACGTTCACAATTTTTTGGGTGATCGAGTTAAACGTTTCAGCCTTCGATGTGAGTCATTTGTATTTTTCTGAAGAACTGTCCACACAAGAGAGGACCAAGATTGCAAGCGTGTACCTCATAGAAACTGATGGCGGTCATAGCGCCCTGGTGCAGCTTCTTTTTGAAGTCCTGAGCCAGGAGCAGCTCCTCTGTGCTGAAGCGGTTGTTGCGAAACAGGACGCCGATCTTGACGGCGATCTTGATCAGGTCCTTGACCACCTTGTGGGCCTCAGTCTTGTTGCCCGAGTATTCCTTGGAGACGCGGTAGAGCTCGTCCAGGATCTCGCTGCTGGTGTCGTCGATGAACATCTGGACGGAGGTCTTGGTGGCCATGCTGCTCAGGATCTTCTTCTGGACCCTCATTGCCGTGTCCCTGGAGCTGAAGTGGTCCATGGCTGTCTTGGAAATGACATGATGATTCGTTTAGTATTATAGTGAAGCTCAGCCGTGGAAGACGATTGTAGACGGATAGTTAAAAAGAAAAAAAGACAGGATCCGAGGTTTACGATGGTCACGGACATACCGTAATTCAAGATTTGTCCATTTTTTTTAAGGAAAAGATTTGTCAAAAAAAATTCAAATATTGGAAAAAAAAAACCAACATTTTTTTCTGGGGAAAAAAAAAGACAAATCTTGAAATAGATGGAAATGAAGACTGTTAGAAAGAAAATATCAGGCAAAACATACCCACATTCAAATACAAATGTTTTTTTTTTTTGCATTTTGCGTTTTGACGTGCTTCCCCTCTGGTTGAGCCGCCTCCCTGGACTTTTTATTCATGTCTTTTTTTTTCAACTTTGCTTCCTTGTGTAAGAAGCAAGTTTTTTTTATTTTTTATTTTTTTTAAACTTTGCCTCCTTGTGTAAGAAGCAAGTTTGTCAATGGAGACGTCATTGCGCTCCGTCAGGTTTTGATAGGCGACAAACAGAATGGTCCAGATATTGACGGTGGCATGAGGACAGGCAACTTTCTCACTGCCGCTTGCCAAGTCAAACAGGGCGACAGGAAGCGTGCCACAAACAAGAAACAACCTTCTTTGTTTTTAGACGTGTGGCTATACTGTGTTCCCATCTTACTCGCTCGCCTTGTTGAAATGTGTGAAAACGTGTATTGAACTTAAAGTTATCAACCGCACAACATACTGTACTGCATTAAAACGGGTTGAAGAGTAGCACTGTTCGTAAATATTAGGGCGCGACCGATAAGGAATTTTTGAGGCAGATGCCGATTTCGATATGAGGCAGAATCAAATTCAGTTATCCGATTAAAAGAAAAATATATATAATGAATCAAATTAAAAGTCTCTTATGCGTAAAACAATCAAGGTATGAATTCCATGGTAGAATATTTGACTGTTTTAAATGACTTTGTCTTGTAGTATTTGTTTGACTTGACAAAAGAGAAAGGAAAAATTGGCAAAAAATCAGCAGATTTTTTCACCAAATTTTTTGGGGGGCGGACGATAATGTTGGAATGTCTTTGTCTTATGTTGTAATATGTTAATGTGTAAAAAATAAAATAAAAAAATTAACGGATTTTTGACGTTTTTAAGAACTAATATTGGGCCCTATTAATTATAAGGGGAAAAAAATGTACTTAAATCATGATTCAATTAAAATGTATTGCACATCAAAACTTAAGAGGTTTACTTAAATGTTTGAAAGCCAGCCGTCATCTGACATTAGATGCCAAAGTAAGTATTGCGTTTTAAAGTTGAAGCTGAGCTGTACTGCACTGCATTTAAAAAAAAAGAAAAATTATGTGACGTCTGCACAGTCAGTTTGAATGTTAAAATAAAAGAAGAGTGTTCCAGGGTGAAAATATGAGATGCTACGCAGCCAGAAAAGAGCATATTGGAATTCTTCATTGTTTTTGGGACAGGAAATTAAAAATGACAGAGGCAATTATGCTAATAGGTCAGCCATATCCAAAATGATACTGCTCAGAATGCTTTAGGTGCACGTGCGTGTCATTTTTGCGTCGAAGGATATGGTAACGTTCCCCAAAACCAAGATCGATTTGGTCGCCGCGATGGCACTAAGATTCCCAGACCGTTTCAGGTCTTTTGTTTGGACGCGCAGGTCGGCAACCGCATCGTCGACGTGACCCGCCCTGCCCGTCCGTCCGTGTGCTCCGCAGTCACATTGTGACCAGCTAGCCGACTCTGATTTTGAACCTCAGCGAAAAGAGGCCGGATCCTGCCCGTGCAGATCCCATTTCAAGGCTGGCTTTCTTTCCTTCTTTTTCCTTCGCCATCACTTCTGGCCAACATCCCAATTGTGTCGCTTGACGCATGCGGTGTAAATCCGTCCTGAGTGTCACATGCTTACTGTGACGTAACATCAGTCTAAATCCAGGTTTGCGCCGAGCCGTCCAGTCCAGTTAAAGGTTTGCAAACGTCCAGTAAATCTTGCTGCGATGTGGACGTGGAGTCAGCAACTCCTCCCACGGCGTGACATCACAGAGTGACATCATAGTCGGTTCAACAAAGCAGAGAGCGTTGACATCTTTTTTTTTTTTCTTCTTGAGCTGAGGGGGCTTGGAGCGCAGCCTTGATCGGGTCGGGGAGCCTTATTTGTCAACGTTTCCCCGACCCGCTCAGCTGCTTTTGGACACGTCACAAGGAAGCGGGGAGAGCTCCGACGAAGCAACGCGGTAAGATGAGAGAGTTTTCTCTTCACTGGAATAAGAAGATCAGTGTCAGAAAACACGAAACCTTAAAGCTCGCTTTTCTTCTTGGTTACAAGAAGACTTTGTTTTCGCTCTTTCTCTGTCTCCAATCAGCAGGCTTCTCTGTCTAGCTCCGCCCCTTGAACTACAATACCCTTGCGCTTGGGTCGCCATTGCAAGAAAAGTGTTGCCCTCGCGCCCTGCCGTAAAGAGCTCAAGTCCGCCATCGATGAACCCCCAAAGGGCCGTTTTCCAATTGCCTGTAGATGCCACAAGATGCAAAGCGCTACTTTTGTGCAGATAAAGCTCAACTACTTTCAGCATAGGTTCCCTGGCTACCAAGATGCCAGAAGATGGTGCCAAAGCACTACTTGATCCTAAATGAAGCTCCTCCACTCACTTTAAAATTTGGCACCAAAGCAATACCTTTGCCTAAAAGGGGCTCTTCGACATAGGTCCCTGGCACCAAAGCACTACTTTTTGTCCAAAGGAAGCCCCTCAACTCAGTTCAACATAGTTCCCTGGCATCAAGAGGGCGCCAAAGCAATACTTTTGTCAAAACAAAGCTCCTCAACATAGTTCCACAAAAACATGGATTTGAGGCTTTCCCAGCATATAATGGTGGATCCACTTAAAACAAGTTGCGAAAGCCAAACTGCAAGAGTTCACTGATGACTCTCCCTTCTTTTGGTAGCCTTCGCAACTTATGGCAATAATTGTGTCCCCAACCAAATGAAATGTGGCAAACAGCCACACGAGCTTCAATTCGGCATTACGGTGGTGGTGGGGAGGGGGGGGGGGGCAGTGTCATATTTGGGTTTGCTTGTTTTGCGATACTGACTAGTGAGACCTAATGGGAAAAACAGCACTAACGTGGATCCGCCGAGGCGTTTCCCCTCCACCGGGATTGCCAAGCACACTTTGTCTCCAACACACACACACCCAGGAGAGGTCATTGGGACGGAATGCCCTGAGGTGTCCCCAGTTTGACGACACGCCATCAGGAAAGTCACCATCTTCCTCCACATTATTTGGCCGGGTCTGAGGAGGGAACAGCATCATACACTTGTATGGTTTCGTCATCATAATGGACCCTTTGGGAGAAAAAAGGAACCGCAATGACAAAAAGGAGTTTGACACCCATGATGGAGATCTTTACAATCCAACACGTTTGGGGAACAAGTGCAGGTCACAAGTCCCAACCGAGTTTTGGGTCCTCAGCCGGACACGCGGACTCGACTGCGCTCAAACATGATAAAAACGGATCCATATTTGGAATCATTCTTAATGGTTGAAGATGTTAAAAGACGCAGGCACTCCGCCTGTAGCATTTGGAGTCATTCTTGTACTAAGGCAAAAGCCACACCATAACAAAACTCACATTTATGCCAGCAACACAAATGAGAAAATGATGCAGAATGACGACGCTTCAGCAGTGAATGCTGTTGAAGAAGTTCATCGTACGAGGCCCGTCGAACTGCCGCTTTTGCTAAGGACCAGAAGCTCTTGGGAGCCTATGTTGATCAAACAGTGTCTATTCTCAGAGTAGAATAGTCCCAATTCTCAGGGTAGAATAGTCCCAATTCTCAGGGTAGAATAGTCCCAATTCTCAGGGTAGAATAGTCCCAATTCTCAGGGTAGAATAGTCCCAATTCTCAGGGTAGAATAGTCCCAATTCTCAGGGTAGAATAGTCTCATCTGGATTGAGCAGTCCAGGTCCACAACCTGCCGTGTGCGGCCGATTGCCTGTGCTGGCAAGTTGTGGAGGCGAGTGACATAGCTGAGGCAAGCCCACGCCTGTTGGCTGCACGTCATCAGCGCTGCAGGACACGCAGCAGACACTCTATTCCCAGAGAAACCTTCCTCAGAGAAAGAGCAATACATACCATTTTATTTATACAGCGCAATAAAGAACTGCTAGGCGCTCCCTCAAACAAGATGTAGCAATGGCCCCCCCCAAAATAACTTAAAGAATTGCCAAAGTGGAACAACTAGAATCCTTATTTGTAGAAGAACTCCGATAAATGTCTTTCTCTAACAACAGTTACAACCTTCCTCAAAAAAGAACCTCTAGAAATGTGCTCACTGGAGAAGCTCTAGAACCTTCCCCTAAAGTCCATTAACCATTTTTCCTTTTAAAAAAAAAAAACAAGCACTGGAAATACCTTCCTCAAACAATCCCTAGAAACCTTTTTCAAGTAAGGACCAACTTCAATTGCTCAAAGAAGAAGCACAAGAAAACCTTCAAAGGTTTTACACTGTGCAATGACGATGAAGAATGAAAGAGAAAACATTTCTTCAAATAAGTAAGACATTCTGTTTGTCAAAGAAGAAATTCAAGGCCCCTCCCCAAATGTAGCTACCTCAAAGAGGAAGCTATAGAAACCCTCCTCAAGGAAGATCATAGAGAAAGAACCCTTCTTTCGAGAAGAACCTTTAGAACACTTCCTTCGAAGAAGAGCCTTCTTTAAAAAATGAGCAGAACCCTTCTTCAAAAAATATCTAGAAACCTTCCTTTAAGAGGATCGATTCACTTTCTGCAAATAAGAGCTACTCAAATCCTCCCCAAATGAGAACCATTACACACTTCCACATTGAACCACTTGAAATCTTTCTCAGATAAGAGCGACCAGAAACCCACCCAAAAAGAAGAAACGCAAAAACCCCTTCCTCAAAGAAAGTTTCTCCAGTGCCGTACAATCACCACATGGCACACTCTTGATTGATCCACACATAAATGAGCCGCAAGAATCACTCAAAGAAGAACAATTAGAAACCTCCCTCAATGAATCATTTTAGAGACTTAACTCAAATAACCTCTAGAAGCCTTCTTCAAATAAAAAAATAAAATAAAAACACTCCCCAAAGCATTTCAACCCTCACTTCAAGAAGAACCACTGGCAACCTTCCTCAAGGAAGAAATTCTAGAAAGCCTCACAAATGACCCCTAGAGGCCTTCTTTCAAGAAGAACGCTTCTTCAAAGAAAAACCTGACCTAAAAGAACAAATCCTCCTAAAATAAAGAATGTCTTTAATCTGGACCACAAAGCATTTCCATAATCAAGAGTCCTGAAATCATTGTAACATTAATTTAGATATTGTTTTGTAGTTGGAAGTAAAATCAATTGATCAAAATGTATTTAGTATTTTTTTTTTTTATCTCAACAACTCATTGTTGAATTTTGTTCTACTATGAATAATTAAACCCTCCCCCTTATACACACACACACACACACGCACACACACCCACACACACACACACACACTCCATCGCAGGTCCTGAGTTCACAGTCCCATTCTTTTGCTGATTTTTTTTCTTTTCCTTTTATTGTTAGTTTTGCTCTGCCTCCTGTTTTGGGTGTAATTCCACTGCTGACCACTAGATTGCAACATGCTATTTAGTTTGCCATGATGCAAATTTGACTAAAGAAGCAGATTGAAAACAAGAAGTACAGAATGAAAAGGACTGAATGTTAACCCCATTCAATCCTGCTTTTGAAACCTACAAAAAGCAACGGCTTCATTTTGTAATGTGCAACTTGCTGCAGAGTTCTTGATGTATATTGACAGATGATGACTTTTTTTCCCATTAAATAAATGGTTCATTTATTTTCAGAATTTATTTTCGAGTGTGAGGCAGTTCCTTTTAATAGTGGCGTGCGCAGCAAAATGACACGTGTGCCAAAAGAACCGTTTTCTGTCCGACAGACACCACATCATATTACGCAACTGATGTTCAACTTTCTTATGCCTCTGTTGAACAACATCATGAAATGATGCGGAAGGCCGGATTTGGCCCGCGGGACTTCAATGCTCAAAAGTTGTTGCCTAAACTTTTTGTTTTATTAATCCCCTACAGTACTTTTGTTGAGTGCAGTTCAGTTGTATTTAACTTTGAAGTACAATACATTTGCATTGAATCTTTTAAAATGATTTGGTTTTTTTCATTTTAGATGCAATTATAGCTTCACTTTTACATGCAATACATCAAGTGAATCATTAAGTACAGTTTGTTCCCTCTGTACGTCGGCACAATGTTAATGCTCAAGCAGTGGCTTGCAGTAATATCCATGTACTTTTTGTTTAGTTTTTTTGGAATAAAACCTTGGTACTCAAGTATGTGACTACTTTAGTCCGACGACTACTTTGTGTGACAAGCGCACACGGTGTCCCAGACGCATGTTGACGCACAACCGCTTCCTCAAAGGGCCGCGACTTGAAGTTGTGTTGAAAGTGCAAAGCGGACATTGCGCTCTTGCTCAAGTGGACGTTGCTCAATTGCTCGTTGCTCGGCCACGCCCCTCTGACGGGAAGTGAAACTGACAGCTGACAGTCGTCTCTCAGCATCTCGTACCCAATAAGATAAGCGGTGGGGGGGGGCTTTGCCTCGTCTTGAGTTGAGCAAGCACATGGATGGCAGGGGAAGCGAAAAGCGCGCGGTGCGTTTTGCGGTTCAATCGGCGCGAGTCGTTCAGCCTGCGCGAATTGTCGCCGGGCCGAGCGGCCTTACCTGAGTCGGCGGCGGCCTCGGCGGGCCCCCTCGTGCGCTTGCTCTGTCCGGTCGAGGATGATGTCAACAACAAGGCCCGCTTGACCCTCAACGCTTCATGTTTGCAAAAAAAAAAAAAAAAAAAAAAAAACAGCGTCCCTGGCGTCTCGCTCGCCACTCCGCCTTGCGATCGAACTGACGACTTGTACTTCCTTGAGGAACTCAACGTGCGTTGACACACCCCTCACTGCTCAAGTGTGGGTGTGCGTGTGTGTGCGCGCGTGGGTGTCTCTCTCTCTCTCTCACTGGCTGCTCATAGATTGACATGTCAAAGTTGCAGCGTCCCCGCAATCAACGCGCCGACTGCTGACGTTGACAAAGTCTGCCTGTCCTGACAAGTGAAAACACAAAGAATGTAAGCCAGAGATGCAGCAGCCTGAAAGGGGAGCGGCTTAGACCTTTGTGTGTGCGCGCGTATGCGTGTGTGTGTGGGTTCACCTTGCCTGGAATGCGGTTGTCAGTGGTGCGATGACGTGCTCGCTTTTATCCAAGGCAGAAAAGCAAAATGTGGCCATTTGGAGCCTCGGCAGGGCAGATACCGCACGTTGATTGTATGGCGTCAAAACTTCTCGCAAAAGTGCAACGGCCCTTTGACACACAAGTGCCCCAATTTATGAGGGTTTTTTTCCAGTCACAAGCCGTTGCTCGGTTCTATTCTTTTTTTTTTTGGGGGGGGGGGGTTAATACTGCGCCGCTCGTGTGCAGCAGGGTTAGAATACTTGCATGATAGATTTTAGTTAGTTTTAATTCTTTTTAAGGGTAGATTTGTTAGTTGTATTACATTTTATTTTGTCAGGAATGCTTCGTTTGAGTTTAGCCTTTATTAGTTTTTGTTTGATCAGGTTTTTTTTTTTTTTTTTTTTTAAATATAAGAGGGCACATCGAGAGACGACCACTCACGGTCACATATAAGGGCAATTTTGAGTCTTCAATGAGCCCAAGATGCATGTTTTCAGCACGTGGGAGTGAAGTCAAGTCCGTGTTATTTATATACTGTTTCAAGCGGCGAGACTTCCTAACTTCCGCGACAAGATGATACATCTGGAATCTTTATGAATTCATGAGCTGTTCGCCCCAGAAAATAGAAATACATTTTCGTTCATTTACAAATCTTCTACTCTGTTTGGATTATTTATGAGCGCTGAACCACCCGATTGCCAACTGGGATACGTTCCAGGCCCACCTGCGAAAATCTGCTTGATACAGACATTTACTACACACTTGAAACATTTCCAAAGTCTTTCTTAGCGCCTGTTCTGACTCTCACACTGACACGCTTCTCCAAATAAGAGGCCGAGCATGCTTGCTTCAAGCTGTTTGTCACTCCCAGCTGTAAAGCTGACACACTAAACACCAAAGTTCGAACAACAAAGCTATTTAATTTTATGAAACAAAAGTTTGCTAGCTTAATGCTGACACAAACAGTAGCACCTTGAGATTTGAGTTTCATTTGTTCCCTTACCATGCGAGCCAGTCAAGACAATGTTGCTTATGTTGTTGGCATCATAACACCCACGAAAAGATGATACATCTGTAATCTATGAATTGACGAGCCCCGGAAAATACAAATAAATACCCAGCCAATAATTTAGTTAACAAATCCTCTACACTGTTGTTTTTATTTCAACGCTAGACTTAAGTAAACACGACATCTGTGATGGTGTGTGAATGAACAACATGCGCAAGTGTGGACACTGGGACCATTTATGACACCCCCCCCCCCCCCCCAGGCCCCACCAACATGTTAATTGCCGCCAGATGTTGGCATTGGTGCTTGCGCTGCCTTCCAGCTGCTGCGCTGAGAGGCCAGCGGGCCCGCGCCCACCAACGACCCCCCGAGCACACCTGCCTCTTTGTCTCGCCGACTCAAACGAGCGAGTGGCAGGGCCGCAGTAGAAGAAGGTCGGTTGCTACGGCAACAGGCAGGAAGTAGTGCTTAAGCGGTTTCCTGTCGGCTTCCTCTTTATCGCATAATGACATCTCACGAGGAAACATCAGCGGGAGGGCGGCAATATCAACAATATCTGGGGTGTGTTTTAATGTGTGTGTGTGAATGTTTGAAATGCTGCCCTGCACTTTAGACCACACTGGTGAATCTCTCCTGTTGTTTCACCAGTAACATTTTTAATAACGCTTCGGCTAAGCTTGTAACATTTTTGTTGTTGTTGTTGTAATAAAGAAAAAAAAGCACCGCAATGTATGTTAAATACATATTAAAGCATAACAAAAACAAAATTCAAACTCTTGATTACTACGGAAAATTCAAACTCTGATTACTACGGCTGGACTGATTAAGTAGCCCAAATTAAGTAAGTGTTAAGGGGCCAGAAAGAAAAATAAGTTATTTCATTCACAATATATTTGTTTAGTTAATTGACAGATTGATTAGTTATCTGTAGAGATTGATGTAACGATTCACTCACCCGTGCCCTGGTAAGTTTGTTACAGCTGTAGCTGTTGTGAAATGCGCCATATAAATAAAGTTGTATTGTATGGCATTACAGCAGTGGTGTGCAATGAGGGCATTGGAGTCATTTGTGTGTGTTTTTGTTTTTTTGTCCAAACAGATTGGAGCTGCTATAGGATGCCACATCAATGGTGTGCGTCATTTGTAGTACTGAGAGTCTCCAGTAGGAGCGCTGTGATGTGCTATCACTGTTTAAGAACCATCAATGTATGCTCGAGCAAATATTCAAGTAAAAGACATTGAGCTGCCAACCCGTCTGTGTCCGTCGTTATCGACAATCGATCGCCATCCAAAGCTTTACTAAAAGCATCTTATATTACAGTTCGCCCAGTCAGATTTCAGCTTTAATGTGTTGCCATATCAATGTGGCCACCAGACTCGGGATTTCTGGCTGATGCCAGTTAGACACAATTGAAATGTCAGTTTTTTATTTTATTTTATTATTATTTTTTTTTTAACCAATCTGAACCAATTATACACCAGATTGAACAAACAGTGACGGCGGCATCTTTCTGTTCTCCGATTGGTTGGTTCACCTCACAACTGCTCGGTTTGGGACTCATTAGGTGAAGCCAGGAGAGGACGACTGTTGGACAGGGTGGAAAACTCATTTTCACGGCGGACTTTTTTGAAAAACTACACATTGTGAGGACAAGTAAGACAACAATTGTTAGTTGGCTGGTTTGTTTCAACCCGGTAAAGAATTTATTTGTCATTTCCGCAGCGGCAACAACTATTGCTAGCTCTGAGCATACCAGCCAAGATGGCAAAAGAGGATGGAGTTTGTCTACAAGTGATACGCAATTCTGGTGAGTACGTGAACGCTTTTTCGGGGCTTTTGTCATGTTGTTAGATTGGTCATGATTGTGAACAGTTATGCTACAGTGAAGAGATTTGGAGTTGCGTGTTGTGATGGAAGCTAAACAGTTGAACTATTTTGTGTCTTTGGCTACTGGTTCCCCGCAGTCACTACTAGTTTTTTTTCCCCACTGTGGGATCAATAAAGGCATTCTTATTCTTATTCTTAGTAGCCACGCAGCATTTTGATCAGTCACAATTTTACATTGTAAGTTGTATTGAATTAACACTTTTTTGTATATACAGTCAATATAACCTGTTTTATTTTATGAAACATCTGCTGAATTGTAATTATAAACAATAATGAAATGAAAATTAGAAAATAATGGTTATTTTATCATTAAAATGCGCTATTTGACGTATTTTCACTTTTTTTTTTTTGTCGTTGCCCAGTAATCCTTTTGAAGAATCTAATGTGGCTCTTGAGTACCAAAGTATGTAAATGATGTAAATGCACACGCATGCAGAGTGACTATACAGCCATGTTTATATAAATAGAATCTAGCATATACAATAAGAAGCAGAATATCTCACTCAATATAACCATCATCGTAATCATTTGTCTACTTTCAACAACATACAGTAGAGGGCACGTCTACGCTCAAGTCAAGTGTGTTTGACTTCAAGAAAATGTCGCATTGTGTATATATATAAGGGAATTAACTAACATGGGAATCAACTAGTGCACTATTTTCTGTAGTTGTCTTACTAGTGAGGCCAATGAGCATATGCTTGTACTAGTAGGCCAAAAGTCGCACTAGTAGTGAAAAAGAAAATGTACGTAGACCTCAAGTTATGATGTCATTACATTGTGATGTTGTTATGGAAAGCCTTTTCAGCATTCATTCCATATTCTTAATATTCATCTAGTATACTCTTTTCCTCACTAGAAAGACAATTCAGCACACTAGTAAAACGACTACGGTACACTAGTAGAACAACTGCCTTAGTTTTTCCACTACGAGTGCGACTTTTGGAGTAGTTGTCGGCAATTAAACCACAATAGGAAGCCAGTGTCGCACGATTAGCACTGCTAGGCCCAACTAGTAGGCACGTGTCACACACACTAGTAGCCTCAAACGGCTCTCCTTGTTTGAGCATATATTCCATATCCTTGCTATCCAGTGCAGGGTTCATCTACTATTACTCTGTTTGTCCTCACGAGGAAGACGATTCAGAGCACTACTAGAATGATTGTGTTGTACGTACTGTCTTTTTTTTTTTTTTTTCCACTACCAAGACATTTTTGCACACCAGTAGGACAACTTTGTTAACTTTGTGCAATAGTTGACATTAATACACTACTAGTACTACTAAACTACTAAAGCTCAAAATGGTAATGAGTAGCATTTTCTAATGTCACTGCAGTACTAGTTGGGTGTAGTTTCTAGTGACATGTAGCTGTTCCATTAGCATGTACATGTCCTTGAGAAGCCGTTTTAGCTTTACTTTGCTTATAAATGTCTCAGTTCGTTAGGTTTTTTTTTTTTTTCTAGAATGTCTTAAATTCTTTTGCCTTTTAATGTTTTATTTTGCCTCAAAATGTCGACTTTTACCTACTATGTGAAACACAGTGAAATGCGCTCTGTAAATAAAGCTGCCTTGCTTTGCATTACTAGCGGAAAGAATGTTACTGGATGTGACCCGGTTGTTCTGCCTTGGCCTCTAGTTGTTCTACTAGTGCGCAGCAGTGAGGACAAAGAGCAAAGCAGTACATGAATGGATATGGAATAAAGGCTCAAAAGGCTTCCCGTCCATTTTGTGCTGTTTGGCGATGTCACAGCACGATGACACGATGGCGACCCGTTGCCACGACTGAAATGACATCAGCATGATGTCATGGCGCCATGGGCTCACAGGAGGCTACACGAGGCGCTCCTTATGGGCAGGTTGGCGGGCAGCTTGACGTACTGCTGCCTGAAGCTGTTCCTCTTCATGTTGAGGATGGGGCCCGGATTGTCAGGGTCGTCGATGGGCGGCGCCAGCTCCGACGCCGCGTTCCCCGGCCCACCCGCCTCAGCCTTGGCGCCCTTGTTGTTCTTCATCTTTTTGGACCTCTCCTTCTCCTGGAACTCTCCCGGCACGGCCACGGGCTCGCCGGCGCCCTCGGGCAGCGGCAGGCTATCCTGGGGTAGGTCGCTGGGGCTCGGTTTGCCCTCCGCTTGCTCCTCGCCACCGCTGATCGGCTGGCTGGACGACATGTGCTTGGCGTCGCTGCCTGTGGAACTGTGCGGGGGGTAGATTTAGCACAACAACAACAAAAAAGAGCAAAATTGGAGATTTTTGCAAACTAGCAGGATGAGAAACGTTGTCAAATGAAGCCGCAAAGTCGCCAAGTTGTGTCACCGGGGTGTCTGTGAGCGAGCTTGTTCTCATTTTCCGCACCCATCGGTCAACTCGTCGTCGAGTAGACATCGATGTTTAACGCTTGAAGTCAGCTAATCGTTAATCATGTTTTTGGCACAGAAGATGCTCGATTGGCCCTTCTGCTGCCATCGCTAGGCGGTATCGCTATGTGGAGCAGCAAACAAGGCGACGCGGTACACAAATAAGCTAGTCGTGGGTAAGAATGGTTGTTGGTCTCGCTAGCTTCTGCTAATTGAGTCGTACCGGCAAGGAACGAACCTGGCGGCGTGAAGTGAAACTCCATCTTGGTCACCAAAACGTTTTGTCATAACATGGTGCGCAGGCAACAAATGTGAACTTTTTCAAAGTCGTTGATACAAAAAATACCAACATTGCGACATTGATGTCAGCGTCTTCAGCTGTATGAATGCTTCAAGTCTGTGAAACATTTGACCAAAAATGAAAGCAGTCGCTTCCTCATATATGAAACAGAAGTGCTTAATTTTGTTGTCCTGTCTTAGAAAACGTTATGCAGCCGAACACGAGATGAGACCTTCCACTAATTACAGTGACAATTAGCGTAATGCTGAGTTGTGTTTTTAATCTATTTTGATTGTTATTTGTTTGAATGGCTGTCTGTCCAAATGTCTTTACGCGAAAGCAGTCCATGGAGTTGTTCTCGTTTCAAGACCAGTTTGGGGATGCACTGTCCGTCATCGGTCCTCGACTCACCCATTGGAGCTTTTGTCTTCAGAGTCCTTCTGCTCACTGCTGTAACGCAACTCTGCCGGAGTCTTGAAGGAAAGATCTTTCTTTCCCTTCAGCCAGTATGTCTTCATGTAGCCTTTACCCTGCCACACAGCGCCTTAGCAGGTCAATACTTGTGCAGAATAGAACATACAGCGTCATTGTCATTGTAAATAAATCAGTGGAACCTCTACAGCAGCGGTTGTAGGTTAGCGTTCAAAAGGTTTTATTTCATGTTATTGGAAGCCATTGTAACACTAGGCACGCTTTGAAGATTTACACCGGGCTTTAATGTCAGAAAACAAAAACGATGGTTTAAATCATGCAATTCAAATGATTAGCATGGTTATGAATAAAAGTTCAATTGTACTTAAATATTTTTAAAGATGTTCTTAAAGATTGAATGCAAAGTTATTGTACTTGAAATACAATTGAACTGCACTTAAAGAAATGTGCTGTACATGAAGCGTAATAACTATACTGCACATGAAAATTTAAAGTTACTGTACTGGATTAAAACCAAAGTAAAAGAAACACTCTTAAAGATGAAATGCAAATGCATTGTAGTTACAAGACAATGCAACTGAACCGTTCTTAAAAATGGACTGTACATGGAAAGTTAAATGTACTGCACTGGATCAAAATAACCAAAAACTGTACTTTTTTTTTTTTTTTTTTAAGAAAACATTAAAGCGGAAGTTCAAATATTTTGTCCTTAAAAAATAAATACAACTAAAGTCCTTAAAAATCTAAACTACATGAAAAGTTATACATATTGGAGTTGTAGTTCTCAAAATCGATCTTGGTCTCGAGACATGTTTATAAAAAAATTCCAACAGTGGTTGCAAAAAATTGCTAGCTGTGGAAACAAAGTGTCTCGATGGGCAAGGAGAAGACGTTTGACCTTGACAAAGATCTTGCCCCTCTCCTCGATGATGTATGGCTCATGTTCCAGGTGGTCTTTGGTGGTCTGGCTGATGTGTATCTGCATACCCTGCTCACACAAAAACAAACGCGCAAATAAACAACACTGACCGCATTTAGTGGGTTAAACCTAAAGCAGGGGTACTTAAACGTTGGGGTCCGTTTACATATTCATGACGTTTGTTTTTCTTTCTAAATTATATGCAACTTTTATTTTATCCGGAAAAACTGTTTATCTTTTTATCCCCCAAATATCCAACTTGTTTTTCAACCAATAGTACTTTACTCTTGTAAGGTAGTGGCTTTATTAGGGTCAGAAATGCTGTACGTGTTTCCCCATATACCATGACATAATTTACTGCCTATGATTTTGTGGACCCCACGTTGCAACCCAAGCACCCCTGTTGGACAATTAGTCATGGACGGCGGGTGTGAGTGCAGTCACCACGCCGTTGCTCTCCATCCTGGAGGCGGTGTTGACCGTATCGCCAAAGAGACAATAGCGAGGCATCTTCAGGCCCACCACGCCGGCCACCACCATTCCTGAGTGGACGCCTGCAAAGCGGCACCGGCAGATGCCGCGGATGCAATCATACAACAACCAAAAACAAGGACGCGCAAGCGCGGACGAAATTGCCCGTCGATCAAGTGCCAAGTGACTCGAATGCTGCCGATTCATACAAATGAAAGAAATGGTGAACGTGAGATGGGAAAAGGATTAACTTCAATGATAGGGGCATACATACCATGAATTCGGTGGAAAATACACACTACAAATAAATGCTGGAATTTGGGAAATGTATCAGAAACGGTTATGCCGATTTACTTCTGAAGAATGTGCAAATGACCATATTTGGACATGGGAGGCTTGATATGCAACAACACGAGCACGCGCCAGTGTTCGCACTCACCCACTCGGATCTGGATGTTGTCCCCGGTGGACGGGTCCTTCAGGTGGTCGATGGAGCTCAACATGTCCAGGGCCATGTCGCAGATGTGATGCGCGTGGAATGTGGTCTTGTTGGGCACGCCCGCCACCACCATGTAGGCATCGCGGATGGTTTCCACCTGCGGCCACGTCAATCAGACCATCTTGAGGGTCATCGTGTCTCTGGGAGTGCGACCTCAGACAGAGGATTGACGGATTGTCCGTCTCACGGAGAGGCTGCGTGAGTAGCCCACCTTGTAGACGTTGTGCTTCTCACTGAGCGTGTCGAAGACGATGTAGATCTCGTTGAGCATGTCCACCACCTGCATGGGAGTTATGTGGATGCAGATCTCGTTGAACTTGACCACGTCGCTGAACAGGATGGTCACGTCGGGGAAGACCTGGAACATACACGCCATAGTCGGGTTATTTTATTTATACTGCGCCAATCCTCAAAAGAAGTTGTCTTGAGACATCAAACACGGTGAGCAGGCGAAGAATTACACTCTGTCTGCATGCATGAGATACAACCACAATGGACATGAGCAAGAACTTGGCAACAGAGGCTAGGCAAAACTCCCTCTAAGCAAGAAACCTTGAACAGCAACCAGGTTCTGCGAAGCGACTCTGCCTTGGCCAGTGGATGTGATAACAGAGAGACGGAACGGAGACGATAGAGGCAGGACTGTAGTCAAGTCCACCTTTAGGTCTGCTCCGAACTTCGGACCAGTGACGAGCATAAAAAGCCGAAGAGACCGCCGTGGTCCTCAACCAGGCTACAAGACGGCGGAGGTTGGTCCAAGTTGCGGTTCATGGACGTCACGGCCTACCTGGCACGTCTCCAGGGCGGTGATTCCTTTCCTGAGACGGTCGGCCACGGCTTTCGGGATCATGGCGTACAGCAAGGAGTCTCCTCGCTTCTTCTCTTCATCCAGCTTCTTGATAATCTCTTGCAGCTGCGCATACTTTTGTTGCTCCTACAAGAGGATCATCAGATTGTCACGTTATACCCTAGCCCTTGCTTCTTTTGTCTTCCTTTCAGTCCTCGTCCTCAAGTCAAGCAGACTGAGAGCAAAATGTTATGTCAGGATTCACCTGGGCAGATGACAGTAGACTGCCCATTCAGCAAAAACAGCGTTCAACTTTTAATTTCTTGGAAATTTTTTGAAAATGTATGACTTTTTGGA
Source organism: Filicampus tigris (assembly GCF_054856515.1). Classification (NCBI taxonomy): domain Eukaryota; kingdom Metazoa; phylum Chordata; class Actinopteri; order Syngnathiformes; family Syngnathidae; genus Filicampus; species Filicampus tigris. The sequence goes on along the minus strand of NC_141224.1, from coordinate 1,306,334 downwards.
AATTATATATATATAAAAAAAAGACATGTACACTTTCAGACATGTTTTTTCAGAAATATGCAACTTTTATTTCTAAACTATACAACCTTTCAGAACTAGTTAATGCTTCAATTCTTGAGGAGCCATTGACAAACTCTCGGCTCACAATTTTTATTTTTTTTGTAGTACTTAATACGCAACTTTTAAAATCAACTACATTAAAATTGTTTACTAAAACATACCATTTTTTTCTTAAAATACTCAACACGTATATTTGTGAAATGTGACTTTTGGGGAAATTGGATTGGTTTTTTTTTTGTAAATCCTTTTTCCCGAAAGTATACAGATTTTGTTTAATTAAATTATGCAACTTTTTGGGTGAAATCTAAGATTTACTTTCAGAAGAATCCCACTTTTTTTTCCCCTGAAAATATAACATTGTTTTTTTTCTTTTTTCAAAAATATGCCACTTTTTCTTTCTGAAATATTAGACGTTTTGGGATGTATACTACTTTTTTTTGGGGGGGGGGGGTGAATACAACTTTTGGGGGGCGGGAAATATATTAAAAAAAAGAAAAATAATACATAAGTCAACCCTTGGCTTTTTGTCACGGACCGCATGTCGTTATGGTTTCCTTCAGAGGGCCATTGTGACTGTGAACCCGCATACAGCAAAGGTATAATCGCCTCATTGTCTCACATACACAACAAATTGATGGATAACTAGTCAAGAAAAAAAAAAAAAAAAGTCCTCACCTGATCCAGGGCCAGCTGCAGCTCGGCCGACTGCTGCGTGCCGGCCAGGATCAGCTCTCTGCTGGAGTCGTGCAAGTTCAGGTCATTGACGTAGACGCCCATCTTGATCATGTCCTCCACCGTCTCGATGCTGCCAAAGGAGGCGGTCCGGATCTATTGAGGTCAACTCGAGGCCGAGAATGGGGAGTGTCGACACGAGCGCGGGGCGGTGGGCTTACATGGGCGTTCCCAGGAAGATCAGCGAGTCCCACTGGGGGACATACTTCATCTGGCCCTTCAGGTGGAGAGGCTTTTTTGGGGGCTCGCGCATGTCCTCAAAGATGGTCTCGCTGCATTTGCCTGAGAGGCCCACGCAGTTACAGCACTCAAGTAGATGTCGTATTTGTTGTTCTTTGACTTTGACTCACCTGTGACGGTCTGGAAGGCCAGCAGCTCGATGTCTTCGCCTCCAGAGTTGGCGGCGCTGTTGTACTGAGCCAGCGTGCTGCTGTACTCCTGATCCGTGCCCTTCATCTCCTCAGACTTTTGTTCTGCGCGGATCACAAGCGCTCAGTCAGAAGGTCGGAAAATCCGTTTACACCGAGTGATTCGGTTCCGTTGGCGGCGTGGTAATGTTTTCATTGCCGAAAGTTGTCTAAATAACTGATTGAGTCCCATGCCACGGCGTCTTTTGGCACTTGTTGTATGTTGGCCTAACATGACGTCACGGTGGTGTGACCGTGACCTTATAGCCAAACGTCATCATCCTGATGTATAAGTGTGACAGCGTTGCTATAGTATGACATTTCCTACCTTGACAAGCATGATGTCACAGCGTGATGCCTTATCGCGGCATGACGTCTAGGCATGTCTTACTGTGACACCTTAGATCACGTCATGTCTTTGAGCCACAATACGACATCATGCTATCTCTGTAGCTGACTGGGCCATCCCACCCACTAGCTTCCACAGACGGTACGCTCAAGGCGTGCTTTTAGGATGCCGTACCTCTTTCTTCTTCCCTCTTGGCCTTCTCACTCTCCTCTTTCTCTTCGGGTTCCTCCTTGTTCAATTTGGGAATGTTAACTTTTTGTTTGCTCTCCACCACTGCTTTAGACAGCAGCTCAAAGACATTGTTCAGGTGGGTGTAGATCTGAGGGAGGAAGAAGGAGGCGCATATGTTACTGAGCAGCCAGGCAGGACACGGCGCCGACCGCGTATGACGGGCTGGCGCCGACACTCACGTTGTCCCAGCTGAACTCCAGCATGGGCCTGACCAGGGTGAACTCCTCGTTCACCTTCTTGCCCTGGAGGTCAGAGAAGACCTCTTTGAGGCCGTCGCCAATGCGGTACATGGTCATGTCGCGGCGGAAGATTACGCTGAAGGGGAACATGTCAAAAAAGATACCTCGCTTCATGGGAAGCTTCTCATAGCTCGGCGCCGTCTTTTGCTGCGGCATGCGGTGCTTGAAGGCCGCGTTGTCAAAGTTCATCTTATACACCTGACGGGACGGGCACAGCGCAAACATGATCATCGTCTGGATGCGGACCGGGTGGCCGCGCGCGACAACGCGGCGAACCTCCCCCATATCGCAGGTCGTAGTTCGCGCCCCCGCTACATTACACATGTTTAAGCAACAGGAAGACGTGCAGCATTTGAGCTGCTGCATCCCGACAGACAATAATCCAATTCACTGCAATATTTTCTACTTTGTATACCGCTAGCGATGACATGCGCAGCATGGAATACGTACGTACCACATAAGTCATCTTCTCCGTCTCCTCCTTTGACAAGATCTCCACTTCGATGTCTGTGTTGTAAAACTGACGCCCCACCTGGGAGAGCTGGCCTGCAGGGGGCGTCCATGCATGTCAAAACGTGTCAACCAAGAAACGGACATTTGTTTGGCGTGCGAAAAGGAGCCCAGTGGAATGCAATCACAAAGTCCGTGGCGCTTAAGATCGCCAAAGACACCGTGCACATTTTTCATCGCAACAGCGTTTGTTTATTCGCATGGAAACTTTTGGAGCTGAGGTATGTGCAACGAAATTTGCAAATGTGCGGGGAATCGCTGTAAAGCAAATTTCAGAAGGGAAAACAAATCAAAGAGCAAAACTTGGAATGTCTTTTGTTTTTTCTAAAAAGGTCATTCAACGCCATTTTCACACTCAGGCAAATGCTGGGACGTCATCAACAATTGTTGTTGTGATTTTTAGGCTCTCTATACCGTAGGTCAAATTTGTCGAACGCAGTCATTGTAGTATGCGAGCTCCCTCTAGTGGTACATGAAGAAATCACGAAATGAAATCTGCAAATTATGGAGAATTTCAGAAAATATGAACAGCATTTGGGTAACTGTGTGTGTGTGTAGTTTTGTAGTTGGTGTTAAGAGTCGGAGAGGCACCGGTCTAACGCATATGCGGCCTATCCGGCCTACATGAGTGTCATGGTGGTATGTCGAGGTGGTGAGACCTTTTACAAACTGCGTGAATCCTTTGCGCGTGCTTCGGTAGTGCAGCGTCAGACTGGTCTCGCACTCCTCCTCCACGCAGAAGCTGGGCGGCTGCACTTTGGGGAAGGAGAAGCGGAAATACTCGTGCAGGTTGTCCAGCTCGTTGATGAAGTCGCGCACGTTACGACCCAAAACCTACGAAACGACGACAGGGCAAACGGGTCTTTGAAGGATCCGGTAGGTGTCCGATCCAAGGCACGTATTTGACATCGGGGAAAGATCTCCCTGAACACCACCACACAAAAATGACTCCAAAGTGGATACACGCGGGAACGGTGTACCTTTCTGCCATCTAGTGGAAGAGCAGGTAATCGTTCTGCCCGTCACTATACAGTACTGCAACTCTTTTTTTTTTTTTTTTTTTTTTTCTCTCGACCAATAAAGTGACATTTCTTTTGTGACGCGGCTCACTGGTCGGGAATGGAAAGAAAGAGTCCGAGGCGGCGGCTAATCAATCTGATGGCTGTAATGGAAGCTCGGGTCACCTTGAGGATGCGCTCGTAGCCGTAATTTCCGATCCTCTTGACCATGTAGACTCCGAAGGCGTACATCAGCTCGTCGTGCGTCTTTCCCAAGACTTCGCCTGCCGCCTTGGCCAGGCGCAGGATCAGGTTGTCACTGAGGGGCACAAGCCAGTCTCGTTTCTCACTTGGATCCTCGGTCGGTTAGTTAGTCAGTCATCTAGTTAATTGGTCACTCATGGTCGATCATTCAGACAGTCAATTGGTCAGTCAGTCAGTTACACAGGTTAATCGGTGAGTTAGTTATTCCCTTTCTTAGACAGTCAGTCTTTCCGTTCTTCAGTCAGCCATTTAATCAGTCACTTTTAGCCAGTCAGTTGGCTTGTTCGGTGATACGATACCATTTTATTTATATTGCGCATTCCATAACGGCTAGAGCTGTAACAAAGCACTTTACAACATGATACAAAATGGCAACAATAAATTAACATAAAACACCTGAAAGTGTCTTTACTGTATCTATCTTGATCTTTATTTTTATTTTTTTTACGTACTATGAATATCCATCTTCACTTTTGCTGCTAATCCAACTAAAGACGCAGCCTGTCATCACTTTTTGCCACAAAATGATTGTCGCTGCTTATTGTCCATTCAGTCGACTTTGTTGACGGGTAAACTCCACGAGGAGCAATCCGTCGTTGAATTCAATGAAAGTTGAGGTCTGAGAGCCTCCGGATTATTAATCCTCATGACCTACTTGTACATCTGATGCCTGACAAACTTGAGGTGCGGGATCTCGGCTCGGTTCTCAATCAGCCGCCACACGTCCTCGCCGTAGGACTCGTTGATGTAGTCGTTAACCGCTTCCAGGTACAGGCCGTACATCTTGGCGGCGCTGGTGGCGCTAGGGACCTCCGTATCGCTGCCCGACTTAACTGCTCAGCTGAGGGGAGAACACAAGCTGGGGGGGTGGCGTCCGGTGAGAGGACCTACTGGATAGCTGGCAGTCCTGGGATGGACCGAAATGAGATTGGGCTCACCTCAGTATTGCTCAACCTCATGAAAACTTGGGCCACAGGTTCAAAACGGATCCATTTGGAAGGGGCAAAACAAAACGATAAAGCCGACGCTAAAGTGGCGGACGCCTACTTGGATTCTCAGCAGCGGCGATCAGAAAAACCAGGCGGCTAGCCAAAGTCTTCTTGCCTGCAGACGCTCAGCGCTATGTTGTCTCAGGCTGAGAGTGAGAGCGCAGACCACCGCTCGCCAAGACCACCTGCACATGACGGGTACCCACCCCGCAGCCCCCAACACACGCACACACGCACACGCGCACTTGACTGTCAGGTCAACAGGTGAGCAGGTCCAGAATAGACCAAGTGACGTGTGTTTGTGGCAGCTGCCAAACAAAAGCAAATCCACTCTGACAATGCCGCCCCACACAATCAACCAGCTCTTAACTATGGAAATTAAACAGAATAACTCAAGACTAAGTGACTTCACTGACTGATGAACCAATTGACTAATTAGTTCATTAATTAGTGACTAATTTGCTGACTGACTAAATGAGCCAGTGATTAAATGAATATCTGACGGACTGGTTTACTATATTGCTGATTGACTAACTAAATTAGTGACTAACTAACAAAATGGCTGACTGAGTAACTAAATGACTTTCAGTCGGTGACTGACTAATTGACTGACTGACTGAAGAAAGTAACCGATGGAATGATGAATTCAATGACTGAGTGAGGAACTAAATGACTGACTCATTAACTGCTCAAGTGCTCTATAAATTGACTTACTAGATGCCTAACTAACTAAAAGGACTAAATGGGTGACTGGCTGACTAAGGGATTGGCTCAGTTAACTGGCTAACTGACTAACTGACCAGCTGAGTGACAATCTAAATGGCAGAATGCGATTAACTAACTAATCTAACCAACTAAATCGGTGACTGTCTTAAGTACATAGGTGACATTCACCGTCCTTGAATCGTATCGAGATGCGTGTTGAATGGTCTTTTATTGGAGAGGTACAAGCTCCTATAGGCAGTGTTTAATATTTGTGTTTTTTAGTACTTTTGTTGACTTCCATGTTGTTGCCTGTGTGTAATTAACTACATGTTTTGTGTACGTGTGCATTTCCGTACTTGAAAGGTACCATGAAGCATAATAATGTGTTTGTGTGTTGGGGCTCCACTTGGGGGCACTGTTGCCACAGCTTGGTTGTTGCGTCTGCAGAGGAAGGCAGCAGTCAAACAAGTGAAGAAAAATAAGAAGAGTGTGCGAGTGACCTTTTGGCAACGATAGATATGTGAGAGGCTACAACACGCAGCATATGTGCATCTCATGCACGCGCATATCATGTGAAGCCTCGCCACTGGTAGGGTTAGCGGCTAAGTGATTAGAATGTCAAGATGTAAACCGGTAATTAGGTCAAAAGTCTCACACACACACACTGTAGTACACTTGTGTGTCTGCGTCAGTCGCTCCTTGCGAGTGTTGTCATTTTGTATTGACCATTTGCCACTGAAAGTGCATCAGCGACCATGGCTCTCCTTGCCCACCTGTGAGGGTCTAACAGCACCTTAACAATGTTTTTTTTATTATTATTATTGGTGAAAAAAATCACCAAGTGACAACTTGCAACTCAAAAAAGGTGTTAGTTGGGGCACTCAAAGTACTACCATATTTACACCTTTGACTTTTAGCTTCTCCTTGTAGCGTCCTGAGAGACGTTAGTGTCCTAGCATTTCTGCTTGAAAATGCTTGAGTTTGGTCATTTTATTAGCTTGTTAATTTCTTTCATTCTTTCCACCTCATACAGTAAGTCCTCAAAAGCACAGTTAACTTTGCGTCTTTTGCGGGATTTTAGTTTGTTAGCACGCAATGGCGAGGCTTCACGCAGGATGTTGTGAGGGTAAAGTTGCCCCCGTTGTAGACACGTACTGTATGTAACGCGCAAACCAGGTCACGCCGCTACGTGTGAGGCCTCAGTCGCCACGTGGCCTTGAACGCGCTAAAGAGGCTAATGGCCTAGCAAATTCGCTCACCTCCTCTTCCCACCTCGGCGGTAAGTCTCGGTTGTTAGCGGCCCGCGGTGGTGCCACCCGGCGGCGCCCCGACACCTGCCGGCGACGGCGGGAACCACGCAGAGATAACAATGCGCCAAAGGCGACGGCCGCCTTCATTAGCGCAACACGCTGAGTCGGTCCTCGTCGTCGTCGTCGTCGTGCAGGTGGATCTTTCTCGCCGCTTATCCGCTGATGCTGTTATCGCGTCTGATTCCGAGAAGCTCCTGTACCAACACTGATAGCGTTTCTGCTCGCCGTTATTCATCCGGTGGGATAAGCCGCAAATCTTTTTTTTTTTATTTTTTTTTTTTTTTTCATAGTAGTTGTGCTTTTTTTAAAGAGGAAATGCTGGTGGAGCAAATATTCTCGCTTATGTTTAAAAAAAATCGTAAAACTCACGATTATCTTCAGCAACAAAAGCAAAAATATGTTTTTCATTACAGTGAAGTAAAGCTTTTTGGCTACATTTTTGTTTTAATTTAACAAAAGCAAACAATTTATTCATTAAGAAATGAATTATAAATATATATATATATATATATATATATATATATATATATATATTGTGTGTGTGTGTGTATATATAATTTTCTTCAGCATGAAATGAAAATTAAGCCAAACAAATATCACGTATATAGATTCACAAACATATAGGGGGAAGAAAATAGTTAAAGAATAATCTAATCTAATATTTTTTTTCATTAAACAAAAAAGAATTAAATACGCCCCGCGACCCTTGTGAGGGTAAGCGGTATCGATAATGGATGGATGGATATATACTGCATATTTATTCTTAAGAAATGCAACCATTCATTTGTATTATTCTTTGTTTGTTTTGTTTTTTTCTTCATATGGAACAAATAAGCCAGACGTAAATGTCAAATTTGGAATTTTAATGCATTTTCGTGCATTGAAAAATAAAAATGAAACCATGCAAACATGAATGTAAAAATGTGAATTTTTATATTCATTCAAATCAATCCAAAATGATTAAAAATAGAAGCCAAATATAAACAGTAAACATTTGGTGATTTTTCTTGTTTTGTTTTCTTTATCCCAAAAAATATTAAGGCAAACATTAATTCCCTGGAATTTTAAATGTAAAAAAAATCAAATCTAAATCACGGCAAACATAAATTTAGACATTTTCATTTTTTCTAAAGAAATTCAACATTAACAAAAAAATCATATGAATAAAGGTACAATCACACAACACTGCTCTAACCATCACAGCCACTTGAAATAAGTGCTCATCTTCTGCCTGCAGTGAAGGAAGTGAAATGAAATCTATGATTGATAACATATTTACACCCCATCCAATTTCCCCCGCCACCCCTTTCCTTTAGACACACGCACACGCACACGCTATCCCTGCATGTTGGGCACTTGTGTGTGAAGGCGTCTCCCTTTTCTCCCCGATGGCCTTTTATTTGTTTAGGAAATGCTATTTTCTTCCTTTCATTATAAAAGTCTTTGGATCTTGCAGTTGACGTGTGCATTCTGACGTTTAGCTCACGCACGCACGCACGCACACACACGCACGCACTCAGACAGTCGATTACAGTCCCCCGGTGCCGGCGCCGCCTCCTCATTGGTTCACGCGGCGGCTGCGGGGGCTACGCTAGCTGAATGCTAACGAGTTGGGTGCTCTTTGGGTTGCATTTATTGCTCCTCTGTGTGTTCTCCATCTACAGCACCCCCTCTCCACGGACCCCCCTCCCACCTCATCACAAACCCTCCCCACCTGACAGCATCTTTATCTTGGCTGCTTCCCTCTCAGCTCAGCTGCTCTTCGCGTGTGTTTGTGCGTGTGCACGTTAATGCATTGTAACTAGAATTTAAAAAAGACATTACAGTCAACGCCAGCTGTTGGCTGAGGTTCGGGATCGAGACCTGCAGCCAAAAGCACAAACTGGCCAATAGGAGACGTGAAAAATGTTACGTAATCATATTTGAACACCGAAAGCAAATTTCAAGCATAAAATGTATAAAAATAAAAATGTATATTGTGATACATTGTAACAATGTAACACATACAATGTAAATATATGTAATTGCGTTTGTGCACATGCATATGCCTTTAAGAGGCGGAGCCTGATGGGGTGGCGTGTGACGTCAGCAAGTCTGCCTGTGAGTGTTTAAAGCGTGAGCTGTGGCCCGCAGCAGCTTCTGTGAGTGAGGTGTGCTCATGTCGTGTATGTTTTACTACTCTCCCAGCGTTTGGAAAACGCAAATAGGTAAATGCTATCGCTAGTGCCTGCTAGCAACTGCCAATAATAATCATCATCATCATCATCACCTATATGACTGTATTTCAAAATAAATCATCTTTCTGAAAAAAAATTAAGTCCTGCATTTCCAAAGTCATATATTTTCAAAAAAGGACGGGGAACATTTTTTGAAAAAATGTAGCATATTTTCCTCAGTTTTTTTTTGGTTTCTAAAACAAGTCGTATCTTTCTGGAAAAAAAAAAGTTCTGTTTCTGAAGAAAGTCGTTTAATTCCCCCCAAAATTATGATCTTGAAAATATTTTTGCATTTCAGTAATTAAAAAAAAATAATCATATATTCTGTATATATTTTTTAAATGCATATTTCCAACATCTGATCATATTTAAAATTGTGTATTTTCTGGGGAAAAAAATTTTTGTTTCCCCCAAAATGTCTTGTATTTCTGAAAAAAAGTCAGACATAAAAAAATATGTTTATGAACAAGTGATAGTTCTGAAGATATACGTTTCAAAAGTTTGCATTTTTTTTTCTCCACATATTTCTGAAAGTTTTACATTTCTGATGAATGTCAGATATTTGGAGAAAAAAAAAATAATATATATATATATATTTATATATTTACATAAAAATTCAATTCAGATATAGCACTGTGAAATGAATAAATAATTTGGGTGAACTCGTTGAAATGACGTCAAGTTGCGTCTGTTGACTGCAGAACGTTTGTACAATGTGACGACTTTCAGCATGGGAGCGCGTGAGTCGACTTCCTTTGTTCTTGTGGCTCTTGTGCCTGCTCAGAGGTTCTGTGGCGGTTTAAAAAAGAAAGTCAAGCAAGCCAGCCGCCGTTTTTGCAGAGGAAGGAGGAAGCGTGCATATAAATATTCCATTAAGTGGAGTTGGCTCCATAACAGCGTTATGTATTCAGCGCCGACGCCCAAATGAAATTATTGAGGGAGGTTGAGGTGGTGGTGGTGGTGGTGGCGGGGGGGGGGGGGCGAATAGCCGCTTCCTCTTCTAATACTTTTTCCGCCTTGGCCCCTTCGCCTCATCACAGGTGACACTAATCCAATTTCAGCAACAATACACACCGGCGCACGCGTGCACCCACGCGCACACACATTTTAAAGGTCAGGGGAGACGTGTGCGAATGTTAACAGCTCACACGAGAGAATCCGATCAAATCAATAGTGGCCTTACTCTGCCAAAGAATAATACAGTAGTTGGGAAGTGAAAAAAGTGATTTGACCTCACGTGTTGGACGCGTTATCCTGCTTTTTACGCCGACACAAAGCGACGGCTGTAGGCTCATTTTATAACGGATAATCTTGGCCATTGTTATTCATATAAATTGTCAGATGATAGGTTCAATTTACCATTGAGGGATGGGTACACTACAATATTTTGTTATCTTTGTCAATATATTATGTGCGGTATTATTTTAAGTGTGTTTAAAGACCTTGAAAAATTTAAGTGCTGTATCAAAACAAGCCTAAACGGAGTATTTCACTAGGCTATGTCTATTGCGGCTTTCTCTTCCTAACCCTAACCAGTGGAGGGGTGGTGTTACTGTCCTTAAAAAATGTTTTAAAAAAAAAATCAACTTCAAATGTGTAAAAAGTTGAAATGTATTTAAAGCATGTTGGAAGTGTAAAACGACAACGAAAATGACGGGTCTTGCGGGTTTGGAACGTATCCCCCCGATATAAACTGGCGTTGACTGTATAACAATAAAAATCCCCACTGAGCATCCTGTGGAGTGTGCGGGAGATAAAATGGCGATGACGCGCCAGCAGTGTGGCGGGGATGTGCCAGACGCTTTCCATGTGCCAAACATGGCGGCACGCCACGTCGCCGCCATGTCCTTGCAGCTCACGTCGGCACTCTTTATCTTGGCGGCGTACTCGCTCGTCGTGTTTGATGCTGCTGATGGAGGGGAAAAAAAAAAAAATCGGAAAATACCCAAAAGTCAAGTATCTGGTTTGGCACCTGGGGTGTCCAAGCTTATTTCAAGGGGGCGCCAGTGCCCCTGCGCCCCCCCCCCCCCCCCCCCCCCACCCATCTAGCGCCGCCAGTGCTCACCGAGGGCCAGTGAATTAAAATTCGATTGGTTAAAGAAACAGTTCCGTCGCCGTTATAGTTTGAATCGGATAAGACAGCACTACCGATTCTGAAAGCCCCTGGCAGATTAGATGTAATCAGAATTAATGAAAATTAATTAAATGAATTAGGCTGAAATCTGATTGGGGAAAAAAAAACCAACATACCTGTACTGGCAAACGGTGCAGCCAAGAAAGAACTAATATCAATTAAGTATGAATGTACACTTTTTGTGCACGTACGTACCATAGATGTGCAGTAAACTAAAGTACGCATTTCATGTAACCTATACACAAACGTGTATCTGCAAATGTGCACATCAGACTGATTGTGCGACTGGTCCTTCTCGTTTGGCTTGTTTTTTTTTTGTTTTTTTTTAAGTTCATCAGCAAGCGTGTTCACGTTCACGCACACAGTACAAGCGCATCCACACAGACGAATGTGCATCAACACCAGCATGCCATCAGTCTTCATATTCGTGTACTCGGAGGAAGTGAAAAGTAACACGCACACACTTATAAATGCACACGCTGAAATTGAATTCATTTTTATGCTTCGGTGTTGATGGAGAAGTGGCTCATGATCTGATAGCGCGCGCACGCACACACCCGGCCCTTTTCAATGATGAAATACAGTAGGTGCGCTGACTGGTAAATTGAAGACATGATGTGAATGATTGCGTTCATTTCGGCACTCCGGCGGCACAGCAACAACACACTCTATTTTTATCAAGCTGCCATCATGTCGCTTCTGTTCCAGGATTGGTGCGTCGTCCTCCGCTGGCAACGCGTAAACTACTTCCTGTTTGACAACGCAGCACTTTTTCGAAGCATTCACATGGAAAAGTGGGCTTGTTTGCGTGCCGCTTGTGTATTTGTGTACTTGTGTCAGCGCGCGTGTGTGTGAATGAGAGAGGCCGTGTAAGTGAGTGTCTCGTGTAGGGATAGACCGATTATTGCACGGGACGATTATCGGCACCGATATGCGGCTTTGTGATGAATATCGGCATCGGCCTTTTTTTAAGACTCTGGTCGGTAATAAATTGGAAATCAAAACAAAGATATGTAAAAATTTCTGTCCTTTTGAAATGTTCATGCACTGTAGAAAACTACATGGAGCTATTGTTAAAATGTTCCTTTATCCTTTTTAAGTCATGCTGACAATCCTGGGTGCTCCCTGAACTTTTTGTTAGAATTTTATTATTATGTAAGATGTATACTGTCAAAAATGTCTTGTCATGATTTTTCAAAAAATCGCCATGATGCAAAACTGAAACATTGTTCAATAAACATGCTTTAAGACGTTACAACAAAGTTAAGAGTAAATTTCCCTTTAGATTTTGATGCCAATATTTCCTTTAAAAGAAAATGAATATCGGCTCCAAATATCTGTTATGGGTCTCCTTGACTACGAATAATCGGTATCGGCCCTGAAAAAAAGCATATCGGTCTATCTTGAGTCTTGAGTCTGACTTTTTCCTCTTTACTCTTTTCCCACTTTGGCTCTCCCTGCTGGCCATTGGCGAACGTTCAACGCGCTTGCCGTCTTTGAGGTCACTTTCGGGGAGGGGAGTTGAAAAGTCAAAGCGTGGACTGTTGTTTTCTTCGCGTTGCTCTTTAATGTATAAGCGAGCGACTGGCGCTGGCTGCTGCAAAAAGAAGCCGCAGCCGCGGTGGACTCGCGTGAACTTTCCGCCTCCCGCCATGGATCGATTGCGTCATAAAAACAATGCAATAACAAGAAGGGTGGCGCTCAACGGCAGCAAAGGCGCACAAAGGCGAGACGGGAGACATTTGAAGACCTTTTATGGAGACGATGTTCAAAAAGGAAGACATTCAATGGAGACTAACACATTGCGGGAAAATGATCAAGACATTACAGAGATGACGTGCTGAGATATTTTGAAACGCATTCAAGAGAGACACTATAAACAGATGATGGAGACGCGAATGATTGTGAAGACATCGTAATGAGGCGTTGCATCACCGGAGATGTGAGGAAATGATCAAAACATGCAGACGGGAGGAAAATATGACGAAGACCTGCTCAATATTGTACGTCCATAAATATTGTACGGCCATTTTGTCACTTCTGTCGACTGAAGATGACATCACAACCGCTAACTGGCTCGAAACGCGCGGATGAACTCTTCTTCCGCAAAGGCGATATTTATCAGAGTGCCGCGTTTACACATATTCTTGTCGAGTCACTTTTGGGGATAACTTGCCCTTTCACGTAGCCCGGATGTCCTTTCTGCACCAGAGCATCCTGACTACGTCATCGTCGCTACAAACTTGGACGTGCATCCATACGGAAGACATGGACATTTCTGATCCAAAATAAATATGAGACAACAGTTCATAATTCCATTTTTGACTTGAACAACGTTGAACAACTCAGGACAGACTTCAAGTGAGCTTCATGTGACTGATGGGTGTCGCGAGTTGCTCGAGTCTTTCGGGCCTTTGAAATGGATCGCCTCGAGCAGGGGTGTCCAGCTCCGGTCCTCAAGGGCCGCTTTCCTGCCCGTTTTCCAGCTCTCATTGCTGCATCACACCTGATTTAAATGATCAGCAGCTCTGAAGAAGCTTGATCACCATCATAATCTTTTGAAACAGGTGCGTTGCAGCTGAGATGGATGGAAAACGGGTAGGACACCGGCCCTTGAGGACCGAGTTTGGACACCCCTGCCCTAAACATTAAATAGTGCTCATTTTTGGCTTTGGGTTTCACCTCTGAAAATTGCATTTGCATATTTATTTGTCTTTTTTTTTTTAAAGTCCAGGCATTCAATCACCGGAACCTATTTAATATATATTTTTTCAAACGTTGGGGTAAAAGGTTCTGCAAATGTCTGGCAGTGAACGGGTTCAGCAAACATGAAGACCAGAAAGCACACAATGTCAACCATCTCCCCATTCATACACACAAGGTTATCTTATCCGCCTGCAAACTTATATTATATATGACTGCCCGTGTCCATCCGCACAAATAATGTAAATGTCCATTCACACGCGCGCGCGCACACACACAAGCTAACCATCTGTCTGGCCATTCACACGCACACGCATTCATATGTGAGTTAAAGTCAATTAAGTGCAAGAAGACATGCAACGTGTGTTCTGTTGAACTTAAGTACCGTGTTTGTCCTCGCTTCCTGGCTTTGCGGGTGTCCCGGCGTTGACGGAAAGTTCCGGAGTGGTGGCGCCACCGCGCTTAGTAAGGTGTGAAGTCTCGGAGGGAGAAAGGGGATAATGATTTTATTTCAGCGTCCCGCAGGTGCATTGTGGGTGTCGGTGCCATTGATCCGGGCAGAGCGATAAGGAAGGGGGGCCGGCGACAGGCTGTTAACCCGCAGAGTCGGGAGCAGGAATCCATTTCCCGGCCTCCCGCCCGGCTCCGTATCTCCCGCCGGTGCAGCTGTCGGCTTCATAACTCCTTTTTTTTTTGTCCTCTAATCTGCTGTGAAACACCATCACTGAGCGCGAAGGGGGGTGGAGGGGGGGGGGGCGGGGCGCCTTCGCGGAGGTGGAATAAATGTCCTCCGTCGGGCCGGAGCGGGGACATCTCGGTCGTATGCACCCTGGGAAAATGAATAGATTTGCGAGCGGACCCGAAGCGCCACCTGTCTTTTTAAACACTGCAGCTTTGTTGGCAACGCTCAATTCGTTCTCTTCATTCCAGAGCGTGTCTCCTGGCTGTGCTGCTTCTTGTACGTTTACATGGTGTCTTGACAGCTAACATTGTCCGTTGTCATCCATCTTTAATATTGTACTTTACTTTACTATTGCACTTGTCTCAGAACATACAGTAGTGATACAATTCAATAGAAAGTAATGGGTTGTTTTTTTTTGTTTTTTTTTTTTTTTTTGAATGAATGAACAATGTGCTGCTCCTTCTGGCGTGCGCACCATGGCCACAAGGGGGCGCCATAATACAGACCTACACTATGCATACACATGGAGACAGAGCAGTCAGTCGTTGTTCTTCACAGAGGATAAAGCATATATGCCTGTGGGTATTGTTTTCTATTCTGTTTATATGTTGCATCATATATTCCTCGCTTATGTGGCTCCAACACATCCAAATAGATTCGATCATTTAGCCCCTCGCATTCCCTATTTTGTGTTAGCTTTAAGCTAGCGGACCCCGCCTGGTTGTTTTTGATCCGTAACATGTAATTGACTGTGTTGTGTAATGTCTAGTTTGCCAGTAAAGCTCAACATCTGCCAAACTGCTGCTTGTTGAGCTGAGCTCGCTGCCACCATCCGCTCCTCGTATCTCAAGTTGACGCTCACAAGTCAAAGCAAGCTAGCAAAACACATTTGTAGCGCTCTGATGAAATCGGTGCACGTAATAATCGGCATCTTTGCTGCCGCTGATGTTTTTTTTGTTTCGTTCATGTTTTTAATGCACGCGCATTGTAATGTAAACAGCCATCTGCCCGTTTGACTCAACGCCTGTCAAGTGTCACATTTATTGTAAACACCTCTGCGTCCCTGCGCTCGCCCACGTCACGCAAACGTCTGTCCATTCGCACACAGGCTCGCGCTGCCTCCTGGGCCGTCACCGCTGCGTAGCGAGCGTGAGGCTAATTGAATTTGACCTGTGGCTAACGAGGATGGCGTCTGACTAATTGGACGTGACAGGATAGCAGCAGCCCCTCTGACACCGTCGCCGCCCCCCTCTGGCCCCAAATGACTTTATCCCGAATGCGGACGCGTTCCCAGGACGTTTGTCATTGTGAAATGTCTCCATTGGACGGCTCGGTTTCTGTGACCAGCGCGGCGGCGCACGGTGGTCCAAACGTTGGTCCGTGCGAAGCGTAGACGGGCGTCAAAGCGACCGCTCTCCTCCAGCCGCGGTCGTGTCCTTTTATGTGCCGATCAGACAAACACAAGCGGACGTCATTGGCGGAGTCCTTAAAGGTACCGTTTTCGTAACGCTCGCGCACGTCACACTCAATGCGTCCGACCAAACATAAAGACGCTTTTCAAGATAGGGTCGGTGTTTCAAAGTAGGTCTCTCAAAACCCTACCTGGCTTGAAACCCTACTTCTAAACCCTAACCCTGGCTTGAACCTTAATTTTCAGCTTTAACCGTGATGTAAACTTACAGCCATATTTTCTTTTTCCTCTGGGAAGAGTGACTAATATCGTTGGAGTTTACTGAGGATATTTGTCTGTCTTCACGTGTCGCTGTATGTCTGTTTTATGCTGCCCCCGTGTGGCCAAGGTGTGCACACTACAACATCAATGTCCATTGTATTGAAGCAAACAATGTTTAATTCTTTCCATTTTATTTAATTACTATTAAAATAAAAACACACAAGTTTGTTGTGTTTGGACGGGGGATATCGGAACAGATTAATGGCATTTCCATTCATTACAATGGGGAAAGATAATTTGTCACGGAACTCATTCAACTTGTTTGTTTGTTGAACATAACTAGTAACGGAAGATACCGTAATAGAAAATAAAGAAAAGCATATCGACAGTCATTGATAAAGGGGTTGTTTAGAAGGGAGTAGGAAGAAGTTAAAAAAAAAAAAACACATCTAGTCCTTCCTGGTGTTTTTGTACATTTTGACTCATTTCTAGTGATGGGAAAATGAAGCTTCACGAAGCACTCGCAAGTGTTTCACGAAGCTTCATTGGTCCGTCACTACATAGTTCATGTGAATACAATAATGGATTATTCGTGAATGGATATCGTGTATCCCAAATGAAAGAAGAAATGATGGAAAAGCGTGAAGAAAAAACAAATCAGGGTACCACTGTACTTTAAATATTGCCATTATGTTGTTGTTAGCGTGTTCGTCAAACTGTTCTGCGTACTACTTACATAGACACAATGATGATTTAAAAGGTTCTATTCCAGGAGAAGAGTATAAAGAAAGATCTTTTTTCTTCCTGTTCACCATTGAAGGGACTTCTGTGCAAATGGTGAAGTGATGAAAACTTTTCAAGGAGATGATTTCCAAAGTTCACCTTGTGGCCGTTTTGCCTCTGCGTTGATCTCCATCCTTGAGGAGGCGTCTTTGTCTATTTCCGGACCCCCCGTGCCCCTCCCTCGTCCCCCGATCCAGGCCGCGCAAAGCTGCTCCATCAGCTCCCGACACTTTTATCAGCCGCGCCAGACTTCCCAAGGAGCTGAGACGCCCAGAAAAAGACTCCATATTTTATTCTTATCCTCATTAGACGCCTGAAAGAGAAGACGCCGCTTCCCCCGCACCAGACCTCCTGCTTTTGTCTTCTAAATCTGCCTGACGGGGGTTTTGGGGTGGCTATGATGGGGGAGAAGAGATGGGAGTGGGGGGGGGAGGGCAGGGCTTGTGGATTTGACGGAGCCGCCGCGATCCTCCTCACCGATACGCCGAGGAAGAAGATTCAGACCGGGATGAAACGGCAACAAGGGTTGCGCCGAGCATCCCGGCGGGCATTGGGCAGACCGGGACGCACGCGCATAAACACAAACGCGTGCGCACGCAAACACGCTCACATCGCATCGATACACGCGCGCACAGAAGATTGAGAAACACACCAATACACACATACAGTGGCTGTAAAAAGTCGACACACCCCTGTTCAAACGCCGGGGGGTTTGCGATGTAAAAAAAAAATGTGACTGAGATCATTTCAAAACTTTTGACCCCCTAATACAACCTGTAATCTGTACAAGGCAATTGAAAATAAAGTACCGACTAGCACAGCGGAACTTTGTTTGTGTTTTAATTAGAGGCACTTGAAATGGTGGCAAGTGTCTGCCTTGAATGTGATTGATTCATTTCAAACACAGCGACATCCCCAGTTATGAGAAGGGGTGCACATTTCTGCAACCGCAGTATTAAGGTATTTTTACTTCCCCATCAAAAAGATTGATCTATTTTTTTTTCAGTTGAGCAGTACGGCATATAAGTCACATTTATGGCAGGAAAGGTTTTGAAATGGTTTAGAAATCTTTTTTATAGACACGTTAAATAACTACGTAGTAATACAAAGGCTTGAGGCCTTTGTATTACTACGTAGTTATTTATCAACAAAAGCAGGCCAGAAAATTCCTCAACATGAATACGTGCACACAAATACACACGTTAATATGAATATATGCACACAGAAATCCATACACACAAACGCTCCAGCAGTACATACAAACATAAATACATATTTAAAGAGGAAATCAACCCAAAGATAATTTTTTCAAGAATATGTTCCCAGCAGGCCCACTAGTTGAAACACGGCATTCTGATAAATATTGCGTTTGTGGAATAAGTGTTAATGCACTCGTTTTTAGCCATCTCTCGGGGCGGCCATTTTGTCTTCTGTCGACTGAAAATGACATCACAACTGCTCACAGCGACCAATCACGGCTGACCTCTTTTCTGAATCTGAGCCGTGATTGGTCGTTGTGAGCAGTTATGATGTCATTTTCGGTCGACCGAAGACAAAATGGCCGCCCCCAGGGATGGCTAAAAACGAGTGCATTAACACTTATTCCACAAACGCAATATTTATCAGAAGGACCTGTTTCAACTCGTGGGCCTGCATCGAACATATTCTTAAAAAAATATATGTTTGTGTTGACTTCCGCTTGAAGACACAGACACATCAATATACACACACAAGTACACACTGTAGATAAAAATACAGTAAGTAACTACACAGACATGAATGCATACACATGAAAAAGCACATAAATGTTTACAGTGTGCACATGTTGATGTGTTAATGTACTGTATATTTGTGTGCACGCTGATGTTTATGTACTACTGCATGTATGTTTTTTTATTGTTGTGTGTACTTGTGTGTACTCTTGTGTGCTTGTGTTGATTTGTTTTTGTAATTTTGTCTGTGTGCACGTCTTGACCCGTTACTGTATTGCTTTGTGTTTTTATCTGTTTATATATTATCTGATATTTGTATTACGTGCGTGCGTTTCTCTGTGCACGTGTTGAAATGCACTTTTTAAACGCGTCTTTCGACACAAAATAAAAGCAAGCATAAAACGAATGCAGCATGTCATGTCCTTTAGTGGACACGCGTGCGCTTTTAAGAGGCGAGGCCTGGCGTGTGTGCGCGTGCGTTGAAATCTGTTGATTGACCAACGATGGATTCAAGTGCCCATTCACAGCAGCGTGTTTGCATTGTTTTTAATGATGCTGACATTTGTGTTCACGTTGGTGTCTTTTATGCTAATCGGTGTCAACAAAACTGCGGGCCGAGCTCATGTATCTTTATGACGCTCACGTTAATGTTGAAATGTCCCCATAAAAGTTCATGTTGATGTTAATGTATATGAACAAAATTCTCTTCCTGTTTATGTCACCCTAGCGTCACCTTCACTAACATAACACGCGTGTATGTGCGCATCGCACGTTCTTGCACCACACAAAAAAGAAAAAAAAAAACACGAGGTGAAGTGTACGCACACTGTGCTAGCGCTGTGCATTAGGCTTGATTCATGTCATATTTTCCAAAAGCTATTAGGACATAACAAGCTTTTAGACAAGCCGAGGGTGGGCACTGAAGCATGTCCTGCTGATATTATGGGATGTTCATGTTGCCACGGTGACGAAAAGATGGAAAGGCAACCATTAGAAGCTAATTAGCATAGATATTTTTTTATTTTTTTTACATTCTCAAAGAATGTTCTCGGATTGAAGCGTTAGCTGTAAGAAAACAATCAGTGAGCGGCCTGATGCTAAGTAGCGTCAATCCAAAATTTACAGCAACAAATAGCTAACAGCAGCACGGCATTTTAATATTTTAGTGATGTATGATTTTAGGTAGCCTCAAACAGACTTAACAAATTAACATTCTGCATGCGCTAACAAACTGAAAAATGTTCAACATTTTAGCTAATCAATCGTTTCTTAACAAACCAGGCTTACTCCAATGCATCGAACTACTTTCCGTCATTTTGGCGTGGTGCCTTGATTTGTGCTAACAGATATAACGTATTCTTGCAACGACAACAAAACAATTGGGTTTGGTTGCCCTTTAAGTGGCCTGACGCTAATCTTAGCGAACGTTAGCGTGGATTACCTGAGGTGACATTTTGATGATATTTTATTGATTTTCACACTGCTCTTGTTCTAATTCTGCCTCATGCGTACTTCTCTTGGTATTCTTCATGTGTGAAGTTTTCCCAGTCAAGCAACAGAAAGAAACATTTGCATGTCTGCCGGCATTTTGATTGCAGAAAGCGTTACGGCGAACACTTTTCACTCTGACGTTCAGTCTTAATTCCCACGGCAACTTTTTTTTTCCTCTCCAAACGCCGTCCTTGAAGCAGACCCTTCACGCTCCTGCTCGCCTTCGTGGCCCGGAGCTGCTGCGGGTGTTCCAGTTTGATCCGGCTCCATGAGAGGTTGTCTCAGCCTTGGCGTCTTCAGAGGGAAGATGTCTGCTTGGGCTTTATTTTTTCCCCCCCTCCTCTCCCGAAGCCATGTGCCGCAATTAAAGTTTGGATCACTCCAAAGATCATCAACATCACAACGCAAAGAGAACTACTGTATTGTTTTTCTTTCCAACCAGCTTCTGACAATCAAAAATAATCTGCGTCTAACCTGAAAAAACATCCAAGTCAAAGGTTTTTTTTTTTTTTTTTTATCAGTTATCATTTACTAATCCAGCATTTTAGTCAATAGTAAATTCACAATGTTAGCAAAGCTATGAGAACACATTGTTTTGATAGTTTAAAAGCCTGAGCCAAGGCCAGCTACCTTTTTTTGTTTTATTCCAAGTTAATAAACATCAATAGTGGGGGTAACAACTTTTTGTCGTTGACTACAATAGGTGAACGTCAATTCAAAATCGATTTACCGATGATGTCATTGATATTTCTTCAGTCCAATACAGCACAGATCCAACTTTTTTTTTTTTTTTTACACCACAGACCGCCAATGACACAAAAAACAATTGAAAAATACAACTCACCGTTCCACTGAACCGAGTCGTAATTTGTGGGCGTCCTGCACATTTTTGTCTTCAACGAGAAGTAGCAAGACATAATTTGCGGAGGAAGGTGGCAATCGGAATAGCTGTAGCTAGTGAGGGATAACCGCTATTATCATCCACCATCAGCTTCTTTTTGTACTCTCAGACAAGCGTGGACATGTGAAGACTGTGTGACCGCCTCGGCCGGCCATTTTCAGTCTTATGACTCCTCGTACACTTTATGGCCTCTCCTTGTTTGAGGGATGAACTGCCACGGGGCAAAATGACCTGAAGATGCTAATCAATTTTCCACAAGCAGCTGCTGATGGTGGTGACTTCCATTTTCAATATGATGGAGCATTGGCAGACTGGCATGTCGCTTTCTGGAGATTCCTCAATGAGCATCTGCCGAACAGATTGATGGGCCGTGCTGGATGAGACAATCGGGTGTTCTTCAAGTGTCCTTTAACGCCACCGGACCGGAGCGCTTGTGACGTCTTTCTTTCGAGAGCAAGGTTTATGTACCTCCGCTTCGTGCAACCCTGGAGGAGCTGAAGAATTGCGGCACTGAAGCACGATCACTCCAGATATGCTGCAGTGAGTGGACAGAGCTAATCTGTTGCATCGATGTTTTGTCGCGTAACAAAATGGCTGCGCACCAAGTGTCCCTAGAGCTGAATCA
Source organism: Filicampus tigris (assembly GCF_054856515.1). Classification (NCBI taxonomy): domain Eukaryota; kingdom Metazoa; phylum Chordata; class Actinopteri; order Syngnathiformes; family Syngnathidae; genus Filicampus; species Filicampus tigris. The sequence continues at coordinate 1,284,621 of NC_141224.1, read as the reverse complement.
TGCTAATCGGTAGCTACTAAGCGTGAAAGATTGTTACAATAATGCCACGTTTATTTTTGTTTTCGGTTTTGTGGGCAGCCTGAGCTTTGTGTAGAAAGACTTTTTTGTGCGTTTATCAAAACAGACATTGTATATAAGTGACAGCAAAAGCACTGCTACCGCCGTCGCTGCCGCAAACATCACCGCTACTAACACTGCCAATACCGCCGTGGCGAATGCAACGATAAGGTGGTGCGATGGTGTGCGTCACGGTGTGCGTGTGTCATGGCAAAGTACACCAAGATAAAGGGGTTTGCTATTGTGCGCAATTAAGGTGTCATGTTGATGGAGGGTGGGATTAGGAAGGACAGCATCACGGTGGGAAAAAAAAGGGTGTACAATGATAAAGGGTGCATGTTGTTGTATCCGTTTTTTAAAAATGAGATGGTTAAGATCCTGAAGTTGAAGTTGAGGATGCAAACAAACATTCAGACAACAGCAGAACAAATGTATCATTTGACATATTTTCCATTTGACTCTGGGGTGGAGTTGTTGTTTGTTGTTTGTCGAAAAAAGACAAAGGTGTTAACAGGCGCTGTTGTTTCCCTTTTTGGCACTGGAGTCGCATTCGGTCGGCCGCAGCCGTCGTGGTGGTGAAGATTTGTGTAGTGCTGGCGGCCGTGTGCCAAACGTCTTGTGAAGAGAAGAGTTACAGTACACCTTATTAAACAAAAAAAAGTCAAGCTCATGAATAATAATGACCTGATTAGCACAACACAAGAACTCAAAGACGCACAGCAATCATTCACAATCCAACAATCGGCTTTCAGACTTTCATTCATTCATCACTCCGTCGTGCTTCTCTGTTTTATGCCAGTACTGTATACTTTGCTACTATATAATATCGTGTACTAGGATCTACCGTTGTCAGTCGGGTGCACTGTGTTGTGTTGGTGTGTATGCTGATGTGCTATGTACAGTATACTGTGTAGTACTTGTGTGTACCACAGTCTCCTGTATTGTCTTTATTTACTTTTGTTGCTGTGGTATACGATCATAAACTACAAAGTCACGTACTATGGCTAATTACCAGAGATGGGAACTTGGCAATTTTCTGCCGGTCCGTCCCCATCCGTCCTCGTTCTTTTAAGGCGCTTCCGTCCTTACAGTTCACCGGTCCAGAGTGAGTGTACTTTGTGAGTTGCATTAGTGTGTTCTGTTGTTAGTGTATCGTCTACTACCATGTATTACTACTGTGTTGTACAAGTCTGTATATTTTTTGCAGTACCATGTACTACAGTGTATTATAGTCTGCTATAGTTTACCAGTGTGTATTGTCGTTTACTAGCATGTCTAATATTACTGAAGTACTATTAACGTGTACTGAGGTCTACTATGGTGTACTATAGACTACTTTGGACTACTAGCGTTGTATATTTTACAATCATGTAATGTGATGTACTGGCATTGGCTGTGGCGCAGTGTCGAGTACTGTGGTGTACTGATGTCTACTCATACACACGTGTATTGTCACTCACACATCCATAACCTCTGGCTGACACCAGTGCGTTTTGATTGGCCATTTTGTTGCCGACTGTCATGGCCGCCATTTTAGCGACAGGCCGGATTAATGCGCCTTTGAAGAAGATCTGCTTAGTGGTGGCGGCGGTGGCGGCTTTATTTAAAAAAAATGTATTATTCCGCTGATTCAGCTGGAAAAGTGACGGCGGGCGAAAGCACGAGTGGGAGTGAAGACAAGCTGTCAGCCTGAGCGCTGTTGTTTGCTCTGCCTTCATAATAATTCTATTCAGAATAATCACACAAATGTCAAGTTTGCAAATGTTCTTCCACTTGGTCAAAGTGAACAACACAACAAAATGTGTGACGTGTGCTTTATTGTTATGCCAACACGAACAGGTGCTTTGTTGTTATGTACATGACGTGTTTTGTCATCATATGACGATGTCATTTCTTATGACCACCTGAACATGTACTTTGTTGTCATCCCAACATGACATGATCTTTTGTTATTTTGAATAACATCAACAGGTGTGTTGTTGTTATGATGGAATGACAGGCGCTGTGTTGTCATGATGTCGTGTACTTTTGCCGTCATGACGACTTGAACACGTGCTTTGCCGTCCTAACAACACGATGTGCTTCGTGACGTGAATGTGATTTGTTGTTATCCCAACATGCTGTGCTTTGTTGTTTAGAACAAAAACGAAGATATCCATAACTTCCTTCTTCCTATCCAAAACCAGAATTGCAGATATTATCGTTTGATATGTCATCGATGTCTTGTGAATAACACTTATGTCCACTTTTGGAAACATTTTTAATTTTCACGTCAGTGCGATGTCTGTAATGCGGAAACACCATTCATGTAAAAAATAAGAAAATTGAAAAAAAATGGACAAGTGTTTTTCACAGGACAGCGATGATGACGATATATCGCCATATGGCGATATTAGATCGTTAAGCGGTTTAACGTGTTCACGATCTCATAAAGCCGAAAGATCGTTTGATCGTCTACACGGCACATTCTAAACAGTTTAGCTCAAAGCCGCTGACGCGTATACCCGACCAACCAATCACAGCACGCACAGTGCACCGTACGTGACACTCCCCGCCTCCCTGTTTGTTTGTATAGCGGGAGGCTATAGTGGAAAGTCACCACGAAGCAGAGTTGGTCCCGAAAAGAAGCTCCACATCCTCAGTGTCGATGTGGTTTGGCTTTTCCTCGGCGGAGAAAGCGCAAACCAGTTGTTTGCGACGTTTGCAGGGACTCTGTTCGGACGTCAGCGCCGACAGCCAAAACAAACGGCGATCAGACCATTGGTAGCCAGAGGCAGCCGCTAGCTCCAAGCTAACGCAACCCACGCTAACACAGTCATTTAACAGGAGCACTCCATATGAAAAAACAAGCAAGCAGTGTAAAGAAGTAACTGAGGCAATGACTTATTACCTTGCTGAAGACATGATTCCCATTAAAACAGTGGAAAACGAGGGCTTTAAAAGACTCTTCAAAGTACAAGACCTGCGTTACGAGCTATGTTTTTATGTTTACGTAATGTTACCTTTTATGTTTACATTCGCTGCACATTTTGATAAAAATTGTCACGATTCAAATTAAAACCTGTTCAGAAAGCTTAGCTGGCTTAAAATGTCTTTTTTTTAATTTTTTTTATACATTTTAAATATGTCTTATATGTTTAGCATGAGGAAAATTGTCAGAAATGTGCAAATTAGCCTTAAAAGAATCATGATAAAATCGTCATTGTGATTTTATTTAAAAAAAAATTGTGACATGACGTTTTTGCCATATCTCCCACCCCTATATGTGTGTGTATATATATATGCCAATATGATATTTCACATTCAAAACATTATCTTCAAGATCGATAAATCAGTCGGTTTATCTCCTGAATGAATGCCTCCAATGAAGCCGTGTTTTAATTCCAACTCACTATAGTACATGAAGCAGGACACATTCAAATGAGACTAAACATGAATATTTGACATTTGCAAAGAACCATAAAGTGAGACTCGGTGTAAAATATTCTAAAATATGATCAAAGTTATCAGTGATTCATGGTTCAATTATTCATACGTTCATAAATCAATCCGGCTTTTGTTTAATGTCGGCCCACTGGCGCTTTAATCACTGCATTACAGTATACTGTATTTATGATCGTATTTCACATCATATAATGTGTCCTACATTCATGACCATTTACTCCCATAAAATGCCGTATTTCCACAGACTGGATTATAAGTACACATATCTTCTATAATATTCTGCATAGAGCGTGTACATTGTGAGGAGGATATTTCTTGTCTGAGCTTTCTTCATCTTTCAATCTTCATCATGAATATTGCATCAAGTGATTACTGTGCTCTCAATCTAATATTCATGTTTTTAATATCAGCCGCAATTGTCATGTTTGTCTTTTGGGAAATTACAAAAAGCACCAGATAGGATAGGCCTACTTGCTTCCTTCAAATGAAACACATCCTTCATCACGTTATTATTCATAACGCACATTATTCATCGCGCGCATTATTCATCACTTTATTCCCATTGAAGGAGCACATCTGACCAGTCAGCACTTTTTGTCTTTTTCAGCATGTGATTGCTTGAACATCAACTAATAGAACAATAGATCATGTCTGTGATCTATCCGATATGAATCAGCATTTTTTCCCCCCTGCTTGCGCTCTACTTACTACGTGTGACCCTTTGCATCAGTAGACATATTGCGACACTCCTCACCCCGGCTACTATAGCGCGGATTTGATGTGGTCATTTTTTAAATGGGTTTTTACAGCATATAGTTCCAATGTGGACTCGCGTCGTATCACGACGTTGTGCCACAGCATGCCTGAGGGTCTGACTACGAGTTAGGCCTTTGCCCGTCCTCATTTCTGTTTGCCTGTCCCCGTGGCTGTTTGCTGTTGTGACTTTCCCTGTTGTGCTGCCAGCGGATTGCGGAAGGAACATTACATGTCAGGCCCCGGAAGGCTTCGCAAGTCGACTCTTGGGACTCTTGGCCCGTGTTCCTACTCGCCTGTTTTCTCTGAAACGGTCATATCGGACATCAAAAGTCATCACTCACGACTAAAGTAGACTGGTGTACTTTGTTTGGGTTTCTACTCTTACCCATGAATATACTTGAATTTGGGCCTAAAGTATATGTCTACGGCTTGAGGTCCGATAAATATTCAGCTGTATGCTTTTTTTTTTTTATGTTAAGCAGCATGCTGAAACCTTACAAACAAAACAAATGGCTTTATCGAATCATGTGTTCCTGGCCCGACTCAGCCTCGCACCATCGTGTTTTTTCTTTGTTTTAGTTCGTTAACGAGCAAAGCTTGGAAGTGTGAATTTTCCAGCTTTCCCGAATCCACTATCCTCTATTTGTGTGTGTGTGTGTGTGCGCGCGCTGTTGGGAATACTCGATAAAAGTGTTGTGTTAGCAAAATGGCTAAGAACTAGCCGTCGTTTGGAAGGTCTAAGACGCGCGTTGACATTCCGCCGGCGTTTCTTCCCGTCTTTAAAGTGACGTCGTTGGAAGTGCAGGAGAGGGCACCCTCCGCACAAACAAACGATGTTGCCGAATCCATTCACTGATTGGGAGTTTGTCGAAACTTTCCGTACATGCATCGGTCTCAATTGCCGGTCTGATATTCGCATCGGGGAAGTTGATATACAATTACATGGCTGATTTCCCGTTTGAGTTTGATGAATGGCTCCTTGGGACTTTCTCGTGGGTCCCGTTTGGGGGGGGTCGTGTTGGCCGCCGATAAAATACATTTTACAAGGATGCAACCGCCTGCCAAAATTGCTAAACTTTCAGGCATGTTGAGGTCCCCAGAAAGCACTGTGTGTGTGTGTTTGTGCGCGCATGTGAGCCAATCAGTGTGCTTCTGTTTTCTTTGAGTCCACCTCTGACTGGACTTCCTTCAGTCATGTAGCCATCAATATAGACGAAGCGTATGTGCGGTGGGCAGCACAGTAGCCTAGCGGTTAGCATGTCTGCCTCACAGTCTAGAACAGGGATGGGCAATTGGCGGACTGAGTGGCCCCTTCGTTAATAATACGTAAAGAAAGAAAGAAATACATGCCATTTGGGATGTTTGAAAAAAATGTACAAACCCATAAAACACCATGTTCAATGGAAAACTGGGGCTAAATGGGGGTGGAGAAATCCAGGTGCAAAAAACAAAATATTCAAAAAGTAAAGAAATCCACAAATTTGTGGGGTGACCAACTGCAAATATGCATGAGCTGTAGTTGTATGTTGTAATATCACCAAACACCACTAAATGGCAAATGTCTTAATTGCGTCTACACTAGGTCTTCTACTGCCCTGTACTACAACATGAGTAGGCCTAATCATTTTTTGGGGGGTGAATTTGGAAGGATATGCAGGCCAAACGTACAACCTGACTAATATTAAAATTTGGAGTGAGTTGAATGAGCAAAGTGACTTCATGTTGCTTTGCTGTTCAGCTGTTTTGTGCCGTCCTTGAATGGTATTTTTGTATATATATATTTTTTCAAGAGATCCCTTTGCACTGGAAAATCAAAAATCAAAATGGGGTTGCGTCAAGCTCTTGTTGGGTTAGGAGAATGGATCTTTTCTACATGCATTGCAAAATGTATAGAATGAAACATATTAAGAGCCTGTATTTTGCATGTAAGCACATATTTTGTCCATAGTTCAAATAGCATTTTTGTCCTACATCTGGTTTCAGAAGTGCGTAGTCCTATGTGCCCCCTCGGCAGTAGCGCTGATTAAAAAAAAAAAACAACAAAAAAATTGACCATGTAGTGATGTCAGTTGCTTGGGAACTTTACTGCAAGGTTTATTGTTGTATTTTCTTTTCTTCCAGCAAAGTTGTTGAATGCTTGAAGCATTATTTCATAGTTACGGTTCACGTCGACGGCTATTCTCATATTTTTATGTTTTTAATCTGCGGCGGAATTGAGTGAGCAGCCAGAGTTAGAAGTGTGAGCATTTGATGCGAGGAAGGCAAAGTGAGGACGTATATCACATTTCTATTCTATTTACATTTTATGAGACAAGACGGAAGCACCCTGGCAGCGTGTCAAATGTGTCAAGAAAAAGCACACACATTTAAATGAACAACAAAAGCTTTATACCAGCCAGCACTTCTCCCTTTTGACAAATATGATGTCATGTCATAAAAATCCAATAATTTATTGTTACATCCTGACAAAGTGTTTAAGAACACCGCACAGGAAGTTTGACTCCAACAATAACAATGTTGATTTAAGATCCTACTGAGTGTGTGTGCGGGCGGGCGGGCGTGCGTGTAAGCATTCAGTCTTGTAACAGTGCGGATGCGAGGAGGTAACATAAGTATATATCAAGACTTTTTGGTGCGAGAAGTTTGTAGCCAAGATGAGATGTGTAACCCGGGTCGTTGACTGTCTCTATCGCGCACGCACACACACACGCATGCTTTTAAGATCGGAACACCAATGCTACAGAGCACGCGTGTATGTGTGTGTGAGGATCCTCCATGTTTGCCACGTGCATCTGAACTTGACATTTCTCGACAAGGTCACACGTCTTCCTCAGTACACAAGTGCACACGCGCAGACACGAAGCGCAACACTAACGAGGCGTTTGGGCACATTTGTAATGAGCAATTAACATGCTGATCTGAATGTGTGTGTATTTATCTTGCTTTAATGAATGTTGTGCTGCATGCTGATTAACGGCACTCACAGGCAAACGCCCACACACACGCAAACACACACATTCGCAGCAAGATCAGCACGCAACATGACGCGGAAGCCGAAATGGAGACATGATTTATTTGTGTATTTATTGAGCTATCATGTTCTTTACTTCCCGGTTGAGTCGCATGCCCCACTCTTGCCCGCAATGCTAGTTGGCTACATGTTAGCAATGCGGCCCTTACCCTCATATGTTGCCATGCTAGGTGGCTACTCGTTTTCCTTAAGTCACATCATGACGAATGTCATCTGTTGTGCTTAAAAAAAAGCCTTTAAGATATCACATGAAGACTAATTGCACAAAGCTGGCTCCGCCCACAGGAAGTGCAACACTTTAGCCGTTTCTCAATTTGCGTTGCATTGTCCATTCTGACGTCCTCGCGAGCTCATGAAACATCATCAGTCACGGCCCAAGTGCTGTCCCAGTTGAAAGTAGGAATACACCAAGGACATCGGGAATACCCGGACGCCGTTCTGGTGGACTCGCGTCAACCGAGGACGCGTCGGTTGGATACTCGTGAAGGCTGTTGGAGCGCGTAGCTCTTACCGTTTTAGCGTGTCAGCAAGTTAACGTTTGAACTTGTTTCCCGCCATGCACAAAGAGGACCAACTTTTTGCCGCTGCGTTGTCTTCTCGTTGTTATCCGAGAGCGGGTAATTGTCACGGCTAATTGTCGCCAACTGCCGGCGCAATTTGCTGAGTCGTGCTTTCGGCTGCTGACTCGCTCCACGGCGCCCCGCTGAGGCCGTGGGGGGAAGCAGCTGCACTCAGCAGGTCACTGATCCAAAAAAATAAAAAGCCTAATTGCTTTTTAATGTGCTCCACTGCGGGAGTGTGTGTGGGCGCGCGCGTGTGTGTGTGTGTTCATTGTTTAATGAAGGCAAATTAATGAAGGTCACTTTTTGTTCACTGCAGTCCTTCTTTGATGAAGTAAAAAAAAAAAAAAAAATGATAATACAGTGACCCCCCGCCCCCCCATTTACCAAGGGGACATTCCAGACCCACCTGTGACAGGATGTGAAACATGTCTTAAACACAGATGACTTAAGTCGAACTTTTGAAAGCAAAGAAACCACATCCAATTTCATGTAACAAAACTCTAATAGCTGAATGCTAACATGAACACGAAACACCATCGACAGAATAATGAAAATTAGCATCGATGTTATGGTCATTCTAAACCTTAAACCTAAAGCGGTGGCTGGCCCTCAACGATGTCAGCATTCTTCCGTCTTCCGATTGGTCAATGTTTTACAGATTTGGAATGTTATTCGCTAAATATAGATTTTTGAGCTGCTCCTTATATTGCGTTGTCGCATCGTATTGATGGTTTCTAGATTCACAACGCAGTAGTAGGAGGCCGATTGGGCCGGGTAAGGCTCAGGCACCATTTGCATGGCCTGCCGCTGCAAATTGGAACATAATTCTGAGAGTCAACAACTTGTTGACTCGTGAAGCTAAACATCTTGGCGGTGACATTTGTTTCATCACCATCCCGCCAGTCTGGTCACATGACGTCTCATTTGTTGTCGATATCGAGTGGCGTCGCGCATCGAGCAAGACGCAATGAAGCCGCCATCCAATAATAATAATAAGCAGCGGCGGTCGGTGACAGAGAGTAAATGAACATTGGCCAGAGTGCACTTGAAAACAATGCGATCAATGGGCGGAGAGTCCTTCATGCTGAGAGAGCGCAAGTATTGATGTCGTCATGACGACATTAGTGCCAAGGAATGAGGTCTAAAAACTTTATTTATTTATTTATTTTTTACTGTACAATTGTACCTTGAGATGTGAGTTACATATTCACAAAAAGCAGCAGTTTGGCAAAAAAAAAAAAAAAAACCAGGCTTCAGGGTCACTCCCAGTTAAAGTTTACTGTGCAATTAAACATAAAACAAAGGGAACTTTGTCTAAATAGACTCGCTACTCTTTTCAACCTCTCCGCATGTAAATAGAGAGCGGTAAAGTCAACTGATTTCATTTTACTACTTTTTTTTTTTTTCCTTTTACTTAAGTAAAGGAATCAAATCAACCCTTTTATGTTTAGGACGCAACCGTCTGTACTTCTACTCAAGTAGAGAATGTGAGCACTTTAGCCACCTCAAAGTTGCATCGCCAACGCTTGCAGCATTCTGTCGCGTGGCACATGTCACATGATGGACAGGCGTCACGTCACGTCACGCACATGTGCACGTGAGTGTGACACCTGCTGCTGACAAAGTGACAACTTCAGCTGACGCTCAGGACGCGCACGCTTCCATTCAACGCGACTACTAGCATGAGCATTCAACATATTATACTGTTACAAAGAAGTACTTCAGCAGCAAAGAGAGAGAGAAAGAAAGACTTCGGTAAAAGTACTGACTTGACTCCTTCACTAAAGTAGAAATAATAACGTACAGACTGTCAAATGTACAAAAGTATTTGATTTATTTTACAAAAGTGACCGCTTGAAGGAAGCACACTTGGGGAGCCGAGTCGTCTGTGAGTTTATCCGGTCGTCTTTCGTTTGTTGACGGCCGCAGCGTGGAAAGCGTCAAAGCTAGCAGCAGATGTTGACCTGTTGGGCGCACGCCCCTGCGACAATCGGCGGAGCGTGGAAAGCGTCAAAGCTAGCAACAGATGTTGACCTGTTGGGCGCACGCCCCCGCGACAATCGGCGATTCACTCTTGAACCCACTTGTGACCCGCTCCCCACCCCCCCCGGCACGCTAATTGCTAACAACAATTAGCGACATTTATTGAGTCATTAGTGAGGAAGGTGATGAGTTTTTGCTTGTAATTAGCCATCAGCACAAAGGGCTGCTGCAGCTCACTAATGATGGCGCCCCCCGGAGGACAATTAAGGCATTGATTGTCTTTCCCTCATTTCAGGGAACAAGTGGCTGTTTTTTCTTTGTTGTGTTGGGTTTGTTTTTTGTTTTTTTGTTTTTTTGATAACCCGCAGTAGCTTCTACTCTTCTCATCCTGCTTTTTGGTATGACACTCCTAATTGGCAGGAGGCTGTGGACTTTCATGTCCGCATTTATTTGGTATTCTTAAGGTCCATGCATGTATTAGTAGCTGTATGCTATTTCTCCTCACAATTTTCTCAACTAACACAACGAGTATACCGTCCTACTGCTAAGGCTTTTCCACCACTGCCCGTCTCCACACAATTGTGACAACTTTGGCCTGCGCTTAGGACAACTGCACGTTATTACTGAGTTGTGCCCGATCCTAGTAGGGCTGACCCCATCTGATGTTGATATCGGATATTTGCTCTGATATTTGAGATTGAAACAAAGAGGTTTGCGCTTTGCGTATGTTTTGAGTTACCAACTTGTCAAATAAAACTGCTATCTTAAGGCGGCACTGTTGAGACACTTTATTAGGTACACCATGTCATAACATCGAAAATAATTGAGAGTGGGGATTTCATGGAACAATGTTTGTTCCTAAGCTTGTAAAACCGCACTGACCTAATGGAAGGACATGAGCGTATCCAAACATTAATAACAACAACTTTGTCTTTTTTCTTCCCATTATTAAATGAGTGAGCAGGTGTTCCGAGCGAGGAGCCTGAAGTGTGTTTGTGTCTTCATGATGAGGAGTTTGCCCCGCAGGGAGAACTTTTACAAATATGAAGACTCAGCAGCTAATTATTTGTTAGCGCGATGATGAAGACGCCTCCCCGGGAGAGTCTTCCTCAGGCCGACGGCGTCTTCATCGTCTTCATCGCCGCCGCCGCCTGAATACGAAACAGCCGCCACCGCCGCCTGAATAATCACATCACATCAGATCATAGCTCACTTTTTATTGCTGCAAATATTAACACCTGCAGGCAACCACATGGAATATTCAAGTACTCAGAGGAAGCGGGAGAAGAGAAATAGGAAAGGAAAGGAAACGATAAGGAGGAAGGAGGGGGGGAAGGAAGTAGAGGAGACCGGGGATGAGGAGGAGCAGCAATTATGGAGAGCAAGAAGCGAAAGCTAGATGAGGAACAATAAGAGGAGGAAGAAGAAGAGAATGAGGAGGAGGAGGAGGAGGAGCGGGAATAGAAAGGCAAGCAGTAAAGGGAGGTGGCGGAGAAGAAAGACGAAGAGGAGGAGGGGTAGAAAAAGAAAGAAGAATAGGCGGGGAAAGGTGAGGAGGAAGCAGAGGAAGAAAAGTCCGAGAAAGCAAAGGAAGAAGAAGAACGGGAGAAAGAGGACCGGAGAGATGCGGCGTAAAGGCAGGAGAAATGGAAAGACACAGAGGAAGATGATGTGGAAGAACCAAGGAAGGCTTTGGAGGCGGACAAAGACCATGACAAAGATGACGCGCAGGGGGGGAAGCGAGAAGAATTATGAGGAAGAAGAAGGTCAGAGCAGGATGAAGATGTTTGAAGTTGGAAATGTCATGTCGGATTTCAACGCGTCCTTTGTCTTCTGGAATGTTCTTTGTCAACTAAAACAAATATCGAACAGTAACTCACTCGCTCTACGGGCTCGAAAAATCACCATTGCGGTTTCGCATCACAGTTTGTCAGGCGAAATTAGCATTTTGCGCCTCGTACAAGTTTCAACTGAAATCGATGTTCGCGTTTGAGTTTGCCCCACTGACAATGTTTCACCACAACAAAACACACGTTGCTACTTGAAGCGAAACGGTTGATGTATCAAAAGGAAAACCCATATATTGTCTTGTTGTTGTCGCTACTAAAAGCTCTGCTTCACGTCACGGGGATGAACCTGGCCAAAAAATTGCGCCACAAAATTGCAACGCTGCTCCTCAAATGATGCCGTTGATTTGCAAAAGTGCTCGGCAAAAAACAATTGTCTCTGTGCGCCCTGACCTTGACTGCCGAGCAGTCTAAGCGGCGAACTTTCGGATGCGCGCTTGTTGTGGCGCTCTGTCTCGATTCGTCGCCGCGTACTTTGCCCGTTTGGAGGGAAGTGGAAGTCATCGCGTGATCGCGAGACACACCGAGGCTGTCAGATGTTTGCTCCTCATCGCCCTCATGTTGCCGCGGCGCTTTTCCAAGACAACATTGGTGGAGTTGTGATCGGATTGCGCCCGCGAGCTCTCTCCCTTCCCCGCTCAATTAAAAGGATGAAGGAGAGGGGGCGGGCGGGCGGGCGGCCCGTCGGCCGGCCGGCCGGCCGGCAGTGGGGAGCGGCGCGGCGCGGGGCTCCTTTACTTTGGCGATGAGAACAACTTTGACTCCCACACTGCCTCACGCCTTTCGACATTGGCACGCTGCGGCGCAAGCCAGTGCGGCCCGCCCACGCCCGCACGCACGCACGCACTCGCACATACTTTCAAAGATGCACACGCACTTACACAAACGTGGCGAACATACCCACGCACACACAAGTTCATTACAGCCAGCTCGTCAGTGGTGAGGTGGGGGCCGCTGTCTTAGCTCCTTTGGCCTCCCCCTTCCCTCACTAATGGGGTGCTCAGGGCGTTTGGCGGAGGGTGTGCGTGCTCGCGTTCGTTGCGGGCATGGCGGTGGAGGACGTGTTGGAAAAAACATTCCAAACTACAAAGCCGAGATGTTTGCAGAAAACACCCCTGAGCAATACCTGCGCTCGTGTGCATGCGCGTGCGTTTGTCGGGGGTGCCAAGGTGACCTCTTTCTCGCCGCAACATGTTGCAAGGCTCTTTCTACTCTTGTTTTTCCGACATACGTATCGATAAATATAAATCAATATAATCATTTCAATCGGACGATTACGACCCTTCAAACATCAGCTAAAATAATCGGCCAAATGGCCCATGTTTGCCAATTGTTTCTACCTTTTTGCACTCGAATCGTTTACTGCAGTTGTACACAAATAACACTGGTCTCATTATTTTTTTATGCATAAATCTATACCATAACCTTGTTTCCTTAGATATAAACATCATGAAATGTGTTCATAAGTTCCTTCTATGGACCTTTCATTCAAAACAAAGCACAACTGAATGGATGCCTTACTGAAATGCTTTGGGGCTGGGATAATGTGATCCCATGCATTGTATATATTTTTTTAATTCAGCAGCCAATTCATTGGCCATTTAATTTTTTTCTGGCAAAAATCAGCATCGGCCTCCAAAAAAAATCTGTATCGGCCAGGCCCTACATGAAACCTAAACCCTACTTTAGACCCCAGTAGTAGTAGTAGTAGTACCTTAAGGACTACTAGTAACGTGATCAAATTATTCTAGTTCATGGAGTTGTTCTTACCAGTATGCCAAAGTTGTCCTACTAGTGTACAAAAATGTCATAGAGTAGTAAATAGTCAGATCTACAAAGAGCGTACTAGTACGTGGGCCCCGAGGTGAAAATCGAGGTCGTCGAAGAAAAGCTCAAGCGGCTTCCACGGGGGCTCACTGTTTGGCAAGCGGTAGCTAACGCTAGCTTTTCATATATTTTGAGGGTAGGCTCACTATTCGGCAAGCAGTAGCCAACTTTTGAATATTTGACAGTGTCAGCAGGTCGCTGTTGACTTTGGGTATTCATCAAGTGTCTTTGTGTGCTTTGCAACAAACGATTAGAACGATCCCACTTTGTGAGCTTTGAATCGCGTTCCAGCTGACGTGACTAACCGCGGACGGTTCCTCATTTCCAGTTAGCGCGCTCGGATTCACGCGCCGCCAAAACATTGTCAGCCTGAAGGTCAAGTGACAGTCACTTGTTTTTTTTTTCTCGTTTGTTTGTTGCTTGGTTGGGTTGTCGTGGAGCAAACAGACGAATGGTCACACCTGCCGCCAAACGACTGCGACTCGGTGTTGATTGCATACGTGCACCGATGCCGCTTCACTGCAGGAGGGAGTACGACGCTGATCTCCCCCCCCCCACACCCCCCCCCCCCCCCCCCACACACACACACAGCTTAATTAGTCTTTTCAGTGTAAGTGTGCAAGTGCGAGGTTTGGGGGTGTCATAAAAGTGCACGTAGCATGAAGGGCGACGTGTTACGTTGGGCCACAAATGGGGGAGATTAAAATGCTCTGATGAGTTATGGGTCATTAAAGGCTTCTCAGGCTGCTAATCAGCGCCACATTTCCTCCCACGCTTACACATGTGCACACGCACTCGGCGTGCACACTCTCACCTGATGACAGCTTCCTTCCGCCACCTGTGCTTCCAGTGTCACCTTGTGATTGACTGACTCGAGTCTCTTTCTCGCAGAGATCTTGCTCAATTATCAGAGGCATACACTGTAAGTAGAGTGTCACCAACTGCGTGCCATATAGTGAGACCACACTCCAACACTCAAACATAAGGCATGCAAAAAGTTAAGCTCCTGCTTGCCAAATACTCAGGTCATATTCAAAGTTAGACAAGCGGGAGTTAGTCACTGCTTGCCAGATAGTGAGCCTACACTCAAAGCTAAGACAAGCAAGTCTTTCCTACTGCTTGCCAGATAGTGTGCCTACCCTCAACGATAAGACAAACAAGCCTGACCTACTGCTACAAGCGAGCGTTAGTTACTTTTTGCCAAATACTGAGCTAGCCCACTCTCAAACAGAAGACATGCAAAAGTTAGCTTCCGCTTGCCAAATTGTGAGCCAGTCTTACTGCTTTCCAGACAGTGAGCCAACACTCCAAGCTAAGACAAGGCAGTCGCATGCACAGCTTGCCAGATAGTGAGCGTACACTCAACGATAAGACAAGCGAGCCATACCTACTGCTCGCCAAATAGTGAGCTGGCACTCAAAGATAGAACAAGCAAGACTCGCTCCTATATCTTGTCTCGAGGAGGAGCTAATGCGCAAGTCCAACTCTTCGCGAGAGAGTGCAGGTAAAGAATTTTGCGCATTTAGGATCAAATCTTGTGCTTAAGAAAATCGGCCTCCTGCTCCTCCACCGTAAACCAAAACAGGAGGTTGGCACCGGAATGCGTTGAGGTTCTTTGAGCGGCGACTTGGAGCTGCATCCAAGGATGTTCAAGGTCATCCCAAAGGTGAGCTGCCGCTTAAAACAAAAGACGCGGGCGAGGGGCTAAGGGGCCGTTTAGTCGGGTTGCTTTGGCAGACATACAGCAGCCAAAAATCTCCCGCTGTGGCTTTTGTTGTCGACGCGGCCCGAAGCGCCAGCGTGGGCGCAGCGCCGACGCTCGCCTCACCTTGACACGCACAACGTTTTGCACGCACACGTGACACACTAAACGCACACATACACAACACATCAACTACCTGCGAGCATGCCAGACGCAAGGCGCGGACGCCACGCTTTGATGGACAAGGCTGTCTTTTAGTGGGGGTTCACTATTTGGCAGGTAGCGCTTACTTGTCTTTGAGTGTGGGTTCACTATTTGGCAAGTGACAACTCTTACTTGTCTCATCTTTTGAGTGAGGGTATTTGGCAAGCAGGTGTCTTACCTTTGAGCACGGGATCACTTTTTGGCAAGCAGTTGTTTTATCTTAGAGTGTGGTTTCACTATTTGGCAAGTGGCAGGTGCCTCCTGCTTGCCTTGGCGTGTGGGTGTCCTGTTTGGCAAGCAATCGCTAGCACTCACGATTCTTGTCTTTGAGTGTGGGCTCACTATCTGGCAAAAACTCACTTGTCTTCTCTGAGTGTGGGCTCACTATTTGGCAACCAGTAGCTACTTGCATTTTGTTTTCCTCATTGAGGGTGAGCTCACTGTTTGGCAACCAGTAGCTACTCCTATTTTCCCCTGTTTGAGTGTGGGCTCACTATTTAGCAAGCAGTAGGTAATACTTACTTCTCTTGTGTGGGACCACTACGTGGTTATAACGCACTTGTGTTTGAGTGTGGAATCACTATTGTGACCGCGGGCTCACTATTTGGCAAACGGTAGCCCGAAGGCGGCTTGGGTCGTCTGCGGCACGCCAGCGACCGTCGTGAGGATAAGCAGTTCGGATAATGGATGGTTCGTCTTTGAGTCTTGTCACACTATTTGGCAAGCAGCGGTTTATTCTCACTTGACAACGATGGCTTGGTTGGCTTAGTTTTGCTTTCATCATTGTCATCATCAGCTGATGATGTTTTTGTTGGTTGTAGCGCGTGCTCGCAGAAAGTTGCTCATTGCTTCCTGAGAATTGATGGGTTTCATCTCACCATCCTGGAAAAAATATGTCGAATGGTGGCGCCTCATTTCAGAGACTGCCCTTTTTTTTTGTACTTGAACTGAAGTGAAGGAGAATCGCTACTTCTGCTTTTACCAGGGTCTTTTTTTCCCCACACAAATCTCGACTTCTCCTTAAGCACAGCGTGAGTACTTTTGCAACCTCAGCTTGTAAACATATCACTGATGATGAATGATGATCTGCCAAAGCTGTAGAATTTGCGGGTCGACTTCAAACCCCGATTCCGTGTTGCTGCTGTTGACAGAACAGCATCCAGGTAAAAAAAAAAGATGGAAAACTCAGCACTTTAATCGTCAACGTGAGAAGGGGCGTGTGATTAAAAGAAAGACTTTCTGCTTTGGCCCTTTTCAAGGCTTTTCTGATGTCTGCGTGTGTATATGCGACAAAAGACCAAAAGGCATATAAAAAATATGCGCGCTTATGCGGACGTGTCCCGCAGCGTCGTGCAGCTTTTACTTAAAAAGTCGACCCGTCTGAGCAGAACTGAGAATTCTTCGGGCCCGGTCTGCTGAGCACAGACACTCACTAAGTCAAACCGTGACTCACCGGGGCCGCCGGTCCCGGCCGGCTGAGCACTCGGCCACCTGATTAGCATAGCCGTGTCTTTGTGTGTCGACTGCGCGTGTATGCTGAGTGTATAATGTGGCGCTCTTGCGCCCAAACAAGTGTTGCTTGCGCTCAGGCGCTCCAACAATCTGCTGCCGTAATCGCCTCACTTGTCATTTGGACGCCGGCCTTCTCTTCCCGGAGAGCTTTTGGAGAACACTCCGGATGCAGATTAGCACACTTGAAGCGGACATCATCTCGCTCCACTTTCACCTTCTTCTCCTCCTCCAAGCGGCCCGCCGGCGGTCAGGTGTGCGAGACGTGGGCACTCCGGTCACAAAACGCCGTAAGAGTGAGTCGCCGATTTTAGGACTTGGGACTTGCTGGGCTAAACGTTATGAAAGACTTTAGTCTTTAGCCTTGACTTAGACTTGAACTTCGTCGGATCTCGTATCATCTTAACCAAACGGGGGCGGAGCCATGGGTGGGCCTGGGTGTGCACAGTTTGACACAAGAAAATCAAATATATACTTTTGAATTTTTAGTAAATGAATAAATTATATTTGAATTTGTGTTTCGTCGTGTTTTTTTAACAACGGCATAATTGTGGTTGTCTAAGGAAGGTTGTCTGTCATTTATTTGAATATACCATGTGTCGGGATAGGAGGATTGTGCTCAGTGAAAGAAATATTCAAGCCCGGCCTGACTGTTCCAGGCCCACCCATTAGCCACGTTCTGGCTCCGCCCCTGTTCCCAAATGAAATGAATGGAAATGCCATTAGTCCATTCCAGCCCCTCATGAAACAGCATTTAAAAAAAAAAGAGGTAAATAGCACCTTAGAGCATTATAAAAACTTACAGTATTAAATAAAATGTAAAGAACTAATCAGCTTTTGCATCATGAGTTCATGCATTCATTGCGCGGCTCCTTAGTGTGTGCACATCTTTGCCACCAGGGGGCGGTATGGTAGACGCATACACGAAGAAGACGGTGACAACTGCACAATAAGCTGCAGATATATGAGTCGTTTTTCGTAGCATAAAGAATATAATGCCTGTGACTATTATTATTTTTCTTATCACAATAATTTGGGTTATTTTTTTTTAAGTTTGAAGGTTAAAACTTCAGACTTGTGGCTTGCACACATGACTTCCTGGCTCCTCCGGCTACAATGGACCCTCAACATGTGATGTTCTCATCTCCTTTCTTCTCGTGAGTTAGAATAAATGTCACGACAACAGACTGTTCATAAGTGTACAGGAGACGCAAGGAGAAGAGAGAGGCCGACACTTTTTAGGCCAACCATCAGGTTCTATTTGAACTTTGATTTATTTTCAAAGTGCTCGTCCTGTCTTTTGTCTACTGAAGGCTTAACATTTTGACCTTGACAATATCAATCCATCCATTTGCTACACTGCTTGTGTCAACAACAAAAAAATTCAAATGAAAACGTGGAGGTAAAATATGTAACATACCGTGGTGGATTGGCTTACGAGTGCTCCAATTACAAGCGAGCTTAGTTGTGGTAAAGAGTCAAACACGCCAACGCCGATCGCTAAACATTGGCAAAAAATGCTCGAGGATACTTTTGTCGGTGCTCAGTGAACAGTACACAAGTACCGTGCGTTAACATGTTATTCAAAATAGACGTTTCGCTCCATCTTGTGATCGGTTTGTTTAAACTTGCTGACCTCAAAATCTTGATTGTGGGAAGCCAAAAATACAGTACTATTTTTTCTTTATTAAAAACAACTGGAAAAAAAAAAATCCTTTTTGGGTGTGAGACTGGAACAGATGAATGATATTTGAATTAAGTTCAATCGAAAATCTATCTGACATGAGTAAACCGCTAGAACAAGCTAGGTCGCAGAACTAATTAAAGTCAATAGACCACTTTGGTGCCTGTTTGCCGATATCCCGTAGGCGTCCGTGATGTTGCCACCTTTCTGCCTCGATGCTTCACTCCGCTTTCGGTGCTTTGTCGACGGCTCTTAAATGCATCTTATACGAGTACACACACCCGAGCGGTCTGACCTTTCACTTTGCGGCGTGACCCATCCGTCCTCCGACATCGATCTGTCCGCCCGCCGTCCCGGAGTTGACCTTCTTCTTAAGAAAGGAAGCCAGGCTCCCAATATCGAATCAGTTCCTCCTCTCCATTAACTTCCCTCCACGCCTCCTCCTTGTCAACGTTGACGTTCCATCAGGTGGCATTGTTCCGGGCCGTCCGTCTCGGTGATGATCTCCGCCAGCGAGGCTGACATCCGTAGACGACCGTAACTCATGGAGGCCGGTGGGGTGTGGCTGGAGCGGTTGGGGGTGTCTCATGCGTCACGGTGACAGATGTGACAAAGTGAAGTGCTTAATGCGTGTCTGCTCTCTAATGGAGCTAAGAAATTAAACTAATGGAATGTTTGTCATTCGAATGGACTCGTGCCTTTGCATCCAGATATTAGTCAGTGTCCAAATGAAGCCACAGCCAGAATTTACCCCGACTCTTAAACAGTTGTTTTGTTTTGTTTTTTTAAAACCTGAACGAGAAGCTAGATTAGCCACGGCATCCGTCTTCCTGACCAACAGCCTGCCCGGACACTTATTGAACAAAGATATTTATTCTCGCTGAGCCAAATGCATATTCAGACCTACTGTAAATTTGTTGTGTATGTCTATCATAAGTAGTACCAGAGCTGGGCATTTCGTCCCAGGGACGGAACGGTGTCCATTTTGTGGACAGTCGGAGGGAGGATGAGAACTCTGTTAAAAAGGGCGGACCGACGGAATGTAAGGATGGAAGCGCTTTAAAAGGACGAGTATGAACGGGGACGCAGGACTCTCATTTTTAGGAATAAGGACGGAGGGCGGAGTGGCAAAAAAAGGTGTCCAACTTTGAGTTGTACTACAAAAAAGTCTCAAGAAGCCAGGAAATGTTTGAAATCGGTCAATAACATTTTTGTTGCTGTTGTTGACAATTCAGCCGCTGAAGCCAGTTGTACTTGATTTTTTTTTTTTTTTTTTTTTACAAAAGAAAATCTCAAAAAGCCATTCCTAAAAAGAAGGCTGCCATTTTGATTCAGAGCGGCCATTCTCAGTTGATTTCGGGGGGTCTTTCAAAACTAAACTTATTTTAGAGATTTGATCCGATTGGTACCAAATTTTAACTGTGTATTGACAGATAGGTGACTTGAAATTGTGAAAGGTTCTAGTCTTTATCATGGTTTGTGGGCGGAACAAGATCGATGACTCGCCGTATCCTCGTAAACTCTGATGAGTCAACATTTTCAAGGGCCATTGGGACCAAACGCGATCGCTCCTGTTAGTTGGGGGTCGAGTCATTGGAGTAGTACCCTGGAAGCTTGTGTTTTCTTTTTGTTTTGTTTTTTTTGTGTACAGAATGATGTGGCGTACCTTTTCTGATGTGGAAAAAGCTACAAGCACAAATGACTCCCAGCGTAGCAATATTTCTAAGTGTGCGCTCCTTCTCCTCTTGTAACGCCAATATTGTTTGTTGCAGCATCCCATAATAACATCCCCGCAGTGCACGCTGTTCTCCAGAGAAGTCTGGCAAAGTGCAGCTATGAATACATTGAAGGAATAAAAGTGGTTTCATTCTAATGGAGTGGAGCAGCTGAGATCAAACTTAATGAAGTGTTGATTAAACGTGTTCAGTCGAAAAACCTTTTATCACTTTGTTTGGGATCAACTCATGTTGCCGTTTTCTCAAAGAACTCGATGACGTGTTCCCCCCCCCCCCCCCCCTCGTGTCATCTGGCGACGGACGGAGATAAGCTTCCCTCGCAGGCTCGTTCACATGATTGTTCCCACAGAAAGTAGCTTCAAGTGGCGCTTTTTGTAGCTTCATGCGGGCGGCCCTTACGTAAGGACTGGCGTGCGCACGTTGGCCAGCGTTTATCTGTAACGTGCGGCGACCGACGGCGTGAACCCAAAAGGCAAACTGCAACAAATCAGCACTCTTGAACCAATGTGGAAAATGTGCTTTAACATGCATGAATTAGGGGACAAGTTGCGCATCTTTCTAGGTATAGGCCACCGACTACCCGAAGCCATTTGAGTATTTATTTCATGTCTTTGATATCCACAAATATGGCGACTTTGGCATACTGGACTGAAAACTTCTAGGGAGGTAGAATTGTGCACTAGTTGACAACTGCGTGCTACTAGTGCTACTACTACTACACTAAAGTTTTGAAGGTCCATGTACTAGCACACTCTTTGTCCTCACTAATAAGAATTCAACATGCTACAGAACAACTGTGTGTCAATAACAATGTTTTTCCTCACTTCTAGTGCCACCTCTGGTCTACTAGCACCATGCTAAAATGGTTATTTTCCATACTGTCTAATGCTCAAACAACTTTGATATCCAGTTTAAGTATAATTTTATAATATCTCCAGTAGTTCCTGTAGCACACAGTTGTTAACTAGTAGAATGTTTTGCCTCACTAGTAATATGTTTGCGGTCATACACCCAAAATCATTTTATAGAGGGCTGGGTCATGGGCCTTAGTCCAACTTGCTGCAGATCCACAAATGTTATTCTTGTTTTGTTTTTTGTTTGCGAGATATATTTAATTTTCGGGCAGCACGGCGGTCAACTGGTTAGGACAGGGTAGACGGCGTGGGTTCGAATCCGGCCCCGGCCTTCCTGTTTGGAGTTTGCATGTTCTCCCCGTGCCTGCGTGGGTTTTCTCCGGGAACTCCGGTTTCCATTCCAAAAACATGCACGGTAGGTTAATTGGACACTCTAAAATGTCCTTAGGTGTGATTGTGAGTGTGAATGTTTGTTTGTCTCTGTGTGCCCTGCGATTGGCTGGCAACCAATTTAGGGTGTCCCCCGCCTACTGGCCGAAGACGGCTGGGATCGGCTCCAGCACGCCCGCCACCCTCGTGAGGATAATGGATGGATGGATGGATATATTTCATTTTTCCACATATCTCTGTGAATAAAAAAAAGATTGTTAAAGACATTTCACATGGGGTGTTTATTTATGAATATGAACAAATGTTGTTTGTTTGGCCTTGGTGGAGGTCTTTGTACTCCGCAGTTGTTATTGTTTTAACATCTTGCATACATAATTACTACACTCACTGGAAATGCAATTCCGGGACAACAAAAGAAAAAACACTGGCTTTGTTTTTGGGAAACAATGTTTTTATGGTGCAGCAGTCGGATAAATATTAAATATACATAATATATAATATACATAATATATAATATAATTTATATTTCACCTCTTGAATAATAACATGCATGGATGACTGGATGATGGACAGACTGACAACAGACAGACACATCACAAGTATGTTTCCTGCAATTCCTAATCAGGCTTTATACGGGTATTGCATATTAATACACATACTATATATGGCTTATATTATTGTCCATTTTTATATATATATATGTATATATATGTATATATGTATATATATATGTATGTATATATGTATGTATATGTATATATGTATGTATATGTATGTATATATGTATATGTATGTATATATATGTATATTATATGTATGTATATATATATATATTTATGTATATATATGTATATATATATATATTATATGTATATGTGTGTTTCATTTAATTTCCTAGGCATAAACGACCTTTTAACTCGGAGGGCAAAAACAAACCCGTGACCCATTTTATTAGCTCAGGTGTTCAGTCCGAATTTAAATCTAACATTTCTTGCGCTCTGATTGGCTGGCGTCAGTTCCGAAAAGCCGATACAGTCAAACATTTCACATCTGGACGAGAAATGAGCGGCGCTAATAAGTAGGAGGGAGTGAAACCCACTTGACCAATCCGAAAGGAGACGAATTCGCTGAATTTGCCTGTGATTGGCCGTGTGACCTGTCACTCCAGTGAGGGGGCGTGTTCTTAGCTGCTTACCAGTGCTTGTGGGCTTGTCTCAGTTGGGTTCGCTCGAGTCTGGTCAGAGCGCGAGGACACTTTATGGGATACGGAAGCACGCGTGGAGCCCAAACTCGCCCAAAGAATAATAACGAGAGAATATCGCTTGAACGTGACGTCACGGGGTCGAACAGCTAGCAAGTGAGGAGCTAAAGAACAGTTTTGGCGCTTGTGTTTGTCGCGAGCTTCCCGTCAGCTACTCGCCCGTCAAAGAAAGAAGGTAAGACGAACACTTTTACCCCCCTTTCGTGTTCGCTTCATTTTCAGCTATTCTTCATTGTTTTTCTGTTTTTTTTTCGCGGGGTTGGGGAATTGGGGGGTGGTTGTCTCCGGTCATCTAAGCCCGGTGGCGTCCACGTCCGCGCTCCGCAACTTTGCGCACCGAGTGTGACGCTAATGAAAAGCATCTGACTTGGCAATGTGTCTACTCAGCACCGTGGCTGCGCATCGAAATCTAATGAGCAATCGCTTGTTTTTGCTCCCCGTTCGTTTCTAAATGTTTTTGTGCATTGCTCCCATGGACCTGCCAGGTCCAGGCGTCTCGATGAGCTCATTGTTCTCTCAGCATTGTTCTGCTGCTGCACAAAAAGAGCAAGCAGTTGTGCAAGGGGAGAAGATGCTGAGAACAGGTCAGCCTGTCTTTGTGCACGCGCAGGCAGCCGTCCGTGCGCGTGCACGCCAAGCCACTGTTGCTGCTGTGGCTACCGTTCAAGTTGTCTCCTCATTCCCGGGAGAATTCGCCTGACCTGGCTTCGCCGCCGCCGCCGCTGCTGCTGCTGCTGCCGCCGCCGCTGCTGCTGCTGCAGTGACATCACGGCGATGATGGCGAGCTCAGGTTCCGCTCTGAGCGTCCACTTTGTTGGCTTGACAGGAGGCGACTTCCATTGGGCTTTTCATCCCATTTAGCAGTCCAGCAAGTTGATCTTCTCGGATTGTGCGTCGCCTGGGCCTTTAGTAGGGACTTTGATGATTTAATCCATTTTGCTTGAAGAACGCCACAATCATGTCGCAGTTATAGAAACCATCACTACAGATACCAAATGCAAATTATCACACACAACAACTGTGCCCCGTACATCTTGTGGAGCATTTCACAATGTTCATCTACTAGTGTGGCCAAAACAACAACAAAATGAACTCATTCATTAGCAGACATTTTCAGACCCTCTTTTACCCTAACATTTGAAAAAATAAATAAATGTGTTCCTGGGATTGAATGGCTGGACTGTGATAAGACATCATGCATACACCGTGTTTTGCTGATTTGAAATTGGCTGTAACAAGTTTTGCTCTGACCAACCGATCAGAGGACTGATAAAGGTTGACATCGTCAAGGGCCAGCCCTCAGGCCCTGTGAGGACAAATTTGAAATTGGCTTGGTTACAGAAACAGTCCCATTGCTCATGCAACAAATTCCCACATATTTGAAAGTTGGCATTAGCGAATTCACATATTCTCATATTGTATGTTTTTTTTTTTTTACCTTTCTGCTTACATGATCGGGATTTAGGAGTCGATAATAAAAGTGATCGACCAGATCAAATGATTGACCAATCTATTTAAACAACGTATTTCCTATCAAGTCGATCCCTGCTATTTGCGGCGGATCGGGACAGGCCCGCCCCACAAATAGCCAAAATTCGCATGTAATTGATGGCCGTTGACATGCATTGGGGAAAAATAGCAACCATTACACCCTAAAAATTATTCTAAAAGAAAGTATAAATAAATATACAGAAAAGGCGTGTGGGCCAAGGGGTCTGGGCGGGGGGACCCTAACACTTTACGACAATGTGAAGTGGTCAGTGTACAGTTTGTATAAGAGTGCAAATTGACCAAACCCTGAAAAAAACTCTATAATCATTTCTGTTTGAGCAGCAAAAGTGAGTGCACCCCTGAGTGAAAATGCCCAGATTAGGCCCAATTAGCCGTTTTCCCTCCCAGGTGTCATGCGAGTCATTCGTGTTGCAAGCTTTTGGGTGTCAACGGGGGGCAGGTGTGCCAAATGTGGTGTTATCGCTCACATCCGGGTCACTGGAAAGTCAATATGGCACGTTTGTGAGATACTGTAATTGTCATCCATGTTGATGTCACGTGACTTTTCCCGGTTCTGATTGGTTGGCATCCCAGTCGGCGCAGCTAATGGGGCGTTAATCCCTGTTTGTAATTTTAGTTTCCATTTCCATCCCCAGCGTTGGGTTTTTAGTGTAGGGGGGTCCTCGGCTGCAGATGGCGCCTCCTTAACGGCCCTCGGGGTAATGGCGGTTGAAATTAGGCTCCTAAGCAGCGAAGACGACTCGGGGAAGGAGGCGCAGGGGGGGCCGGCCGGGGAAGCCCTTGGGGAACATGGAGTCGGATGAAGTGCCATCCTGGTGGGCGTGCGCGGCGCCAACATGGGAGCATTTCAAGCTCGGTAAAACGGGAAGTTGTTGAGTGGCTTTTAAAGACGCAAGGAAAGAATTAAGGCGCCGGTTGCAAGTTATCCCGCCCCCAGCAACGAGGCGGCCAATCGGAGCACTAGAGCAATGAATGTCAGCTTCATGCTAAATGAATGTGAAATGCTTTCCACGGGCTAAGGAAGTTAGCAAAGACCTTCCGGTAATTATAAACCTTCAAACAGCTGCTAGCTTAACGCGCACAGAGCAGCAACACATACAAACGGATAATATAATAAGTCTAAACTCAGACTTTTCTAAATATTATAAAAACTCATTAAAAAAAAAAAAGAATGCCTAAAAAAAAAACTCTACAATATAGCCAGGATGCAAATGACGAACGGTGATACAGCGGGGAAACGCGGTGACACAGCTGACGAAAGTTTTACTCGGCAGTTTAGTTTCACACTTGTTGGATGAGCAGACACACAAGTACTTTACTTTTGGACACAAGACATGAAAAAGTCACTTTGGTCCCCAGAAACATGTTGAACTAATCCCATTGCTCACAATTAATCGCTGCTTTTGCAGACATCTGCACTCTCCATGTGATCATGTTGGCGCTTTTGTTACGGATCAGCTTCCAAGACGGCCCAGCGCAAGGCTCACTTGCTTGTTGCTAACAAAGTTGGCTGGATGCTGTCACAAGGAATGAGAATCTCCTGTTGCTATCACGGGCGAGGCCGTCTCCAGCATTCCTTTTTGTCTTTTAACTGCCGCCGCGCTTCCACAAAGGTGGCAGCCGCAGCTTCGCACCTTCCGACCGCTTGTTGGCTAGCGCCCGCTCGGGGTTCGGTCCGCGGCTGAGCAGGAAAAGATGGCGGTCGGCTCTGCGAGTCCCTTCCGGAGGATCTCACCTTCCGCGGCGGCGAAGCTTTAACCCCTCACGGCCGTCCGTGCCAGTCTGGCACATGACGTCAGGTCGAGAAAATGCATCCGCTTTTCTCAATGAATTCAAGTTTGTCTGTTCCGCTGACACTAGCAACATGGCGGCAAACCGAGTGGAGCTAGTCTACAAAAAAATACTCAGTGTTGACAAATTAGTGACCTCTTTAGTGACTACTTTTCAAAAGTTGCATCTTCAATTCCAGCTCATCTTTTCAACTCTACCTGAAAAAAGAGCATAGGAGAGCTGGAGGTGTTGCAGCGATACTTTTTTGTATGGACCAAGATGAGCCCTGCATCTTGATGTCTCCTTTTATCATCCGCAGAGGTTGAATCAAGTCAACTGAGCTCCTCTTGTTTGTTGAGGTCATTTTACCTTGAATCCAAAAGGCTTCTTCACTTCCAAATTTGAGTCTCCTTATTTCCGTCTCTGGTGGCTGTGTCCCGTGGCGTCGTCTCGATGGGGTTGCTAGGCGTGGATAGCATAGCAACCGGTAGTTCACCTGTCTGGTGGCGAAACGGCTCATTAGTGGCCACTCTTTCGATGGAATGAGGACACGGCAATATGGAAATGAGTTTGTGTGTCGGCAAAGGTTCTCTCTCCATATGGAATCGGCGGTTTGTGAGCCTGACTGCGATTCATCTTGGAACCGGCTTCCAGATAGTAGAAGTCTGCAAATGCCGCCCTTGTGTTTCTGTTTACAACACGGACGAAGCATCGTCCCTGAGAGGATGACGCTGTAGTTCCAGTTCTCGTGTCGCCGTGTGCTAACAACATCAACAACAGTAACAATCTTCTTAAATCCAACCCAGGACCCCCGGTCACCATAGCCTAAACAACAGCTTGTTTGCGATCAAGATGAAATATAAGAATAAAAAAAATCTAGAAGGGCGGGTGACAAAATTAGTTTTCAATTATGTTATTGTCATCTGCTTTTTCTATAAGCAAATGTTTTTTTTAATTTATTTATTTATTTTTTTTAAAGGCGAGGTTGAAGTGCCGTGGTCAGAATTAGCAAAAGTGTGAGCACCCAAGCCACCGCAGACGCGCCTCAGCGCCATCTGTCAGAAGCGCATCGAGCGCGTGCGAACGTATGTGCTGGCTTGTCAGCGTGATTGCTTGACGGCTACGTCTACCCACAATGCACCCCGCCGCGTTGATTTCAAAACCCGGACAAGAACACGTCGACATGTCCGCTCGCTCACTGGCTCTCCTCTCGGCGATTAACGGAGACGCGGCGTGGCAAAACGAAAGCCAGCGTGTGCGGAAATAGCCGGCGGCGGAGACGCTTGCTCATTGATTTGCGTTGTTGCGACACATCAAGTTTTCAAGCTCACGCTGCTTTGATCACATTCTAAACGGGAGGAAAAAGCCAAAGAAAAATCAAAATAGAGGTCTGGATGCTTTGGTTTCTGATGCTGAGTTTTTTTGTGGCTTGCATGATGGCGGACAATCTCTGAAATGTTGTTCAGCTTTGGGGGACATATTTTGCCCCTTTTTTTTTCTTCTTTTTTTTTTTTTTCTTTGATGCTCTCGAAAGCTACCCTGATGTCTTGTTTGATGCTTTGAACGGAGAAGTAGAGGATGCTTTTCTCCCTGAAAGCTTGGGTTAAAATTCCAGATTGTATGACCAGCACTTGTCATGCTCAAATTGCTGTACCTAATAAAGTGACTACCGATAACCCTTACGTAAAGTTGAATTGACCTATTTTAAAGAATTTCTTATTATTATGAGCGAGCTTCAGATTTGCAGATGCGCTTTCAGCTGTTTATTAATAAACACACAAGTCGTTAGCCTAGTAGCCTAGTTGCCTAAATTGTTTTTAACTGTCTGTCACAACGTCCACAAAATAGCGGCGTGCTAATTGCTAAAAAATGTTTTTCTTTCTCTGTGTCTGTGTCGACTCTTTCCTTCACGTCACGATAATCTGCAAAAGTGGAATTGAGGCGATGGACTCATGTTGTGTGAGAACATTTCAGAATGACGTAAGGACTTATGCTCATATTAATGATGGACATGGGACTTGACATTTGCATATATCGTCGTTCCCCCCAGAATAATTTACATCATTCATTTGCGGAAGCCTGCTAGAGACAATTAAATGTGCATGTGGGAAACACTATGGCTGTAATGTCTTAAATTTGAGTATGCAATCAATGGCGCCATTAATCGGCGGTGAAGGGAGATAGTGTGGCCGATCAATAAATGAATAAATAATGTGCACTCGATGTTTCGTTTTCTTGATTAAATGATCGTCGCGGCATCTTATCGGTGCTCAGATGACATGAAATGTCACAAAGCGCCGGCCGCCAAAAGTGACGGCCGCAAAGGTCGCTGCGACCAGAACGGTCTTTGGATGGACTAGATTGATCCGGTTGATTGATTGACAGCGTCGGGGGCTCTCGGAGCGAGTGAATTTGTGTTAAAAGCCAGTCTGCTTCCCAGTCGGGAAAGAAAGTTTGAGAAAAGCTCCTGATGAAGACAAAAGCAGTCGTCACATCTCTGAGAAAGCAATTAGCATAACAGCGTGAAGGGGAGGAGTCACCGTGCCGTCTCGCAAAATGAAGCTTTTTATGGCCCGCAGATGTGAAACCAAGCAAGAAATTAAAAGTCCAAAATGACTTTTCTCTTCTCTGCGCCCCCACCCGCCCCGCCAGCGCCTCCTTCGTCACGTATCGCATGTCATTTTTCATGGAGAGACGCCTTAACGAGGTCCCTTTCCACAAATAGACTCTTTTACCTTTGACCTTGACAGTCGTTCATCTTCTTGTTGCACAATAACGGAGGTGTTAGGCGTTGTTTTCACAATTCCAAACAGTTCCCGGCTGTCTCCATATCATGTCTTTGGTATGCTTTTGAGCAAATACCCCAAGGATCAACAGTTTGAGACATATTTACCGTATACTACTTGCCATGGTTAAATTGGCTCATTTTAGGGGCGGGCCAATGGCAAGTTGGATTGACAAGCGGTGGGCTGGATGTCGTCGGCTTCTGCGAGCTGAACTAGAGCTGAGAGTGTGGAAAACAAGTGAGTGCTTTACAGAGGCACACAATTAATGATTTAAAAACAGGATGAAGTGAAATGTAGGGCTGTCCTGTCACTGTCAAATATCTTTAGAATCGGTTAATTGGATACAGTTGGATTTGAAAGTGTCTTAAAAAAATGGTTTCCCCGATTACTGTTCAGTAACCATTTTTTGTTTATTTTGTATGGTTTAGTGATTAAAAAAAAAAAAAAAAAAGATCAACAATAGGAAATATTACACGAGAGGGATGGATGTACTCACCACCTTTTTGTTACTGGTTCAGTCATTGTGCAGACGTTTGCAAATGTCTTATTTTGATTCAACACAAAAGATAATCAGTCTGCTTTCATGAAAGACGACAGAAATCGAAGAATAATTGCTGGTGAGAGGCTGAAAATGGAGGATTTTGACAATTTAAGTTAAGCAACGGCTTTAAACGACTGCTGCGTTATTAAAATCATTGTCGGATAATTTATAATATATATATATATATATATATTTGACAATCGCTTAGCTGTCGAAAGAAGTTTGTTTAATCCAGTAGTTTCTTTTGAGAACTGTTTGTTTTGAGGATGGCGCTTGGGCCACCGCGTCCAAGTGTTTCTTTTGCCCTGGAATTTTGGCCGGCCCAGCTACCCAGGCGGCATTGGCTGAGAAACTCGGTGCGGCCAAATCTCGAAATTGAGAGAAGGCTCGCTTACATACACGTTTTCAGAGCTCGTCAGATAGCTGAAGATTTCCGTCAATTTCACAGGCACTCCAGACACGCAGCTATCGGTAGAAAAAGACATGAAGTCAATTTCGTAGTATGGCCTTGTCTAAGATGAGCGTACTTGCTTAAGCGTGAAAGGTGTCGAGAGCGCTTGTGTCTCGTGTAATGCTTATTTTATTTTATTTTTTTCTTGCTGTATTTCTTTAACACTCGCCATATGTGCGCAATATTTGCCTTGGAAGCTAGCACGCTCCTTCTCAGAACTCCGGGCTGCTTTCCATACGTCTCGATCTATTTTTAAACGGATATTTGAAGGGAGGGAGGCACGGGGGGGGGGGGGGGGGGGGGGGGCGTGTTGTGGGGTCGGAGGGGCATTGTTAAGGACGGGGGCACGCTCGGTGTCACATGAATTCCGAGCAGGCAGACGTCCAACGAGGCGAAAACAACCCACGAGCTTCTCCAACAAAGTCCGCGGGGAAAAAAGTGTTGAATTAAGACTAATAATAAAGACTTTGATTTCATACTTGTGGATGATTTCCAGAGTGATTTTGATTACATGTACTCTATAGTCATATTTCAAATTCTTTTTCCATCATCTTATTCCATACTTTCATTTCCTAGTCTTATTCCGTAGTTTCAGTCCAGAGTTTTTGTCTATACTTGTTTGTTTTCTTCTTCAAGCTCTACTCCAAAGTTTTTTGTTTTTTTTATTCCCCCATGGTCTTATTTCCATTGTACTATTGCAGCATTTTTGTTCCATACTTGTGTTGCATGGTCTTATTGCATCCTTTTATCCCAGTTCAATTCCTTGGTCTCATTCCAGACTTATTTGACTATGAAACACGCCTTGATGGTAATTTTGAGTAGTCGAGTTTTGGTTGTTGAATAAAAACAAAGCTTTGAAATCAATGAATAATCATTTTTAATTCTTGTGATTTTAATCAAATCAAAATAATCCTGATCATTTTTTCCTACAATCGTACAGCTCTGATCTGTTGTATTAAAATAGCTGCTTTTCTGTTACATTGGTTCATGAAAAAAAAAATATTACAATGGATTTTTTTATCTCTGTAAATTCGATTTTTGCTTTGTAAATAAAACAAAATAGTAGTAAAATAAACCATTTTACACATAGAGGTACAAAGTACATGTTTTTATTGACGTATTTGTTCTGTGAAGTTGAGTAAATACAGTGGTACCTTGACTTAGGAGTAGTTTAATTCCATGACCAAGCTCGTAAATCAATTTACTCTGAACTATCAAATGAAATTTTCCACATTGAAATGAATTGAAATTCTTTGAATCTACTCCAGTCCTCCAGAGACCACTACAATGTCTTTTATGACAAAAGTAGCATTGTCGTGTGAAGCAAAACTATTTAAAAATAAATAAATAAAAAGACTAAAACCTGCTAGAGAATGTAAATAAACTTCCAAGTCGTTTTACAAAGTGTGAATAAACCACAACTCACACACACACCAAAGAAAAGCTATTACCTTGAACAACACGTGTTGATGTGTGCCTTCAAGGGGCGCGGCCTATTGGCGCTTGCGCACAAAAGCTCGTCCACCCTGTTTTAAAGCCGTTAGCTGTCACTCTTGAGTTTCTGTTTTCCTCAATGCTTCAGTTTGGCGTCGTCTCGCTGGTCTGATTATGATTTCAAAGTCACGCCGTCGACGTCGCTCGCAACGCCACGGCCATCCCGAACTAGGATTGACCTCATCACAAGTGAAGCCCTGGGCTTGGCGAAAACCTAACTTAGCGCGTTTGTTGGTCGCAGCACTGCATCGCGTCAATGTCGTTTCCAACAAGCTTCCATTCGGTTGACGACACAATCAGAGTTTCATCATTGACAAGCGCGACACGTCGCTTGGGCGCCTTTTGCTTTAATTAAAGTCAACGTAATTGTGCGTGGCTCATCTGTAGCTCTTTTCCAATCACACGTTTGTACACATCAAATGTTTGCTGTCAACACTGGACTGGCATCATTTTCTTGTGATTGATTGTCTATTGATTATTTGGGCGACCTGTATGCCTCACGATTACATTGGATTTTTTCATCATGCCTTAACATTGCTGCGCCGCCACTGAATGCAATCATAAAAAGATATGATGTCCTACTTCTTTGTCTAATCAGCGCTTGATTGCCTACAATCTGATAAAAAAAAAAAAGAGTGCATCCATTGTTTTTGATAATTGTGTTTGCTTTGTTGTTGCTCGATGAATTTGATGTTATGAATCATGTTTACACACATGCTGTTAAGAGCCTAATTCCTCCCTTCCAATGAAAGACGGCAAAGGCCCAATTGTCGGATGTCTCTGAAGATTAGGGCTGAACGAGTTTGAAAAATAATCTAATTGCAGTTTTGTTTTTCCCCCCTTCAAGATTGCCATTGTGATTTGGTAAGCAATTTTTTTTTTTCAAGGTCCTCCGCCTTTGCATTTTTCAACACAAGCAATACATTCATCGGTATGACAATAAACAGATTTATTCTAAGTACTGTACATGTTTGGTCTTATAGTTTAGTCTTATGCTAACATAAAGACAAATGAACCATGACTTAATACGAAGACAGTGTATCCGCTTCAGTCAGTTGTGAGAGGTGGGCGTGACTGATGAATGACGGGGCGGGTACCAAGGCCTCTGACGGATCACGGACCAGCAAATTTTGGTGGAATGACCACCTCTGCTATTAAATGCGTAAAAGTGATATTCTTCCAACTACCACTGCGTAAGCTGCTTTAGCTGGATGGTTGCCGTTCCTTCTTGCAAAGATAGTAAATCACCTTTAAAGTAAGTCAACGCACACATTTTTTTTGTTCTATGCAAGCCCACTAGTTGAAACAGGGCATTCTGACTAATGTTGCATTTGTGGAATAAGTATTAATCCACTCGTTTTTAGCTATCTCTGGGGGCGGCCATTTTGTCTTTTGTCGACTGAAAATGACCTCACAACTGCTCACAGCGACCAATCACGGCTGACCTGTTTTCTGAATCTGAGCCGTGATCGGTCTTTGTGAGCTGGGAACATATTCTTGAAAGCAAATATGTTTGGGTTGACTTCCGCTTTAAGCATATTTAGGTCTTCTATATGTTTAGTAAATGTACCTCTTCATAGCCTACCAGGCGTTGGTGAAGCCTTCACTCTTGTAGTCAAATTATTACTCAGGATCCAGATGTTGAAGTCGGCCCCCTCGTTATCAGTTACCACGTCATGACCGACTTGAACCTGCTCACATTGACTCACCGTGTCGTGTTTCATAATAGACTTCTCTAATTGTAAACGGTTGTCTCGTTGAAATGGCGGAAACGATAGTCCACTTGCCGACCCATCCGAGCTGCTCTTTTAATCGAATGACATGAGCGGAGAGGCGCAGGTCGCTCGTTCACCGGCGAGATCTTTTTAATTAGACCGTGTTCTCTTAATGAACCGAGTGTCCGAGTCCATTTGTCTCCCCGCCTGCGGGGGCAGCGGTGGGCGAGACACTGATGTGCCGGCCTCTTTGTCTCCACTCCTTACTCCGTGATATATATTTTTTTTGTTATTTGCGCTCTATCTCCTCCTCGCTGGCATTAGCATGATAAAGCTCTGTGAAAAGTGGCGGCGAGCCGCCCGCGCTTATTACGGCCCGGAATGCACCATCAGTTAAACTAACAGCCTGAATTCCGACATTCATCTCGGCTATCATGGAGTGGCCGTCAACGACACGGGGGACGCTCTGGGCCAAATGATGGGCCGCGTCTTGTAATTACGCTATGCTAATTCTGACCCCCCCCCCCCCCAACCCAACGCCCCCACTCCTCCTCCTACACTTTCCGTGGAGGGAACAAGGCTTCCTGACGCCTCTCGTGTCACAGCCGACTGAAGGGGAAATGAATATAGAGGTTAGCGGAGCGCTGCTGCGAAGAAGGGGGAGGGAAATTGTTGTCGGGAGGGCGAGGTTCAGCTGGAGAGACATTCCGCGAGGTGGCGAAGGATCGGGGCCACCTGGAAACCCTTGAAATGAAGACTTTGTTGTCTTGGGCGGCCCAAAAGGATGGCTGTTAGCTTAGGTAGCCTCCTGATGGCGAGAGTGAGGAATGGGTAGCATTTGTTTGCACCTTCCCTGGACTTTGCCAGGTGATCACATGCTCTGTTGGCTTAATGCCACACATGCTTTTCCGCCATTTTTTATGAGCCGTTTGCTCAAATTCCGCTGACTGACGTTCTTGGGAAGTGGAAGGAAGGAACATGAGCATAAAGACAATAAACAAGAATTGCACATCACTTTTCCTTTTATTTTGGATTGGAGACAGCCCTGAAGACTTGGGAAATTGATGAAAAATATCAAACGCGTGTTTTTTGAGGTTTACAACAGGATTTGTGGCCCTACGGCAACAATGTTCTCGAGTGTACGAAGTGTCAGAAAGGTTCCAGGACTGTTGTCACAAAAGATATATTTTCAATTCCAAAGTACCGTATTTTTTGGACCATTAGGCACAACATCAATGAACGGGTCTATTTGAATACATTTTCATACGTACGGCGCATTGTCTTTGAAGTCATTTATGTGAAATGGTTTATTCTAATTGTATCATTATGTTTATTTGATAGGTTTTGCACAATTATGCTAGGTTCAGACGCTACACGAAATATCAGATAGCGCCATGTGTCTCGCTTGTTTTTTTTTGTTCACCGGGTTTCTTCGAGTGGAGATGATCCTCCTACAAACGGAGGGGGAAAAAAAAAAAAAGTTTGAACATTGCTAATCAATCTGATGACCGCTGTTTGTGTTATTACTTTGGCTAAAGCTAGATGCTATTTTGGTCGACAGTTCAACAGCTTTCATCAAATCAACGCACTCAGCATTAGCCAACCATTTTTTGCTTGGTCTTTGCAACTATCGGAAGCTGGCTGCGTCGTTTACCTCGCGCTCCCACATTGTAACATTGGAAACACGCCGCCAGAAATGCTCTGAAAGTAACGTGTGAAAGTAAATAGGAAGGAATTTCATTTAAAGACGACGAAGTGAAAAGTGAACTGCTTTCTTTTTGGGTTGGGGATTAAAGTATTGTAAGTGTACTTTATGGTCTGAAAAATATGATACAATCTTCAAGTTTTTCCATTGGAAGTAATCCCCCTGAAGTCATGCCTTTTTGGTCCAATTTTTGCTTTGCAGTCACAGCCGACTTGATGTCGTGCACGTCTTCGAAATGAGTCCCTTTGGTGACACCTTGAGCTTGGGAAAAAAATACAAAAAAACCACACAAAGCCTTTTTCCTCAAAGCGATGGTATATGGTAGTCTCCACTTCCTAGACAGAAAGTAAGAAAATGCGCAAAGGGTATTTAACACGTTTAAAGCATGTCGGAGAGGAAAAAAAAAGTACGGTCCCTCTATGTTGCAGATTTTCACTTATCGCCAGTGGGTCTCAAACATATCCCTTGTAATTAATGGGATTCACCGTATTCAGCTGACACATGAGGAAAAGGCACTAGAGCGGAATAATAGAATTGTCTTAAGCTCTAAAAGATCCACCATCAGACCTCCTGCAGGGTTGATCTCACATGATCGTCTAAAATAAATCTTCTTGCTGGGATTGCGACATCGTCCAAACGGCTGCTAAGCTTGCACTAATAGCGTCCAATAGGATGTAATGGGAAAAGGCACGTTGTTAGTGCAAGAAACACCAGCGAGTCCATCGCAACGTAACGTATCAGCGGCACTTGAGCAAAAGTCAGCTGATGAGGTGAGGGCACGTGACCACACGCCCCGGAGTCAAACATCCGGATCCAATCAAGCAAATCTCTGCTCCAATTCCTCTCTCCTTTGCTGCGTTTCCAAGTTGCGGTTTGGAAGCTTTCTGGCGGGGATGTTGAGATGACACGGAGCCCGGCCGTGATGGATGACGAGTGGGAGCCAATCCCGGTGGGTCCAAGTCGGCGAAGCGCTTCTTGGTTCCGCTACAAAGCGCGTACATACAAAATCGGCTCCATGTGCTTCGCTGTTGACTTGGAAATTCAAGTCGCCGCATTCAGAAGCTCCTTGTCATTTGGAAGTCGATTCGGCGACATCCTGCCTTCCGATCAATCATCCAACAGGCCTTTCATCAAAAAAAAAAAAAAAAAACAACAACAAAAAAACTTAAAACGTTTCAAGTAGTCTCTGCGCATCGTTTGCATTTATCGGTCTGTTTTGCAGTTGTTGCAGTTGTTTTAATGGACTGTGACATATAGCATAAGGAGTAACGATTCAGTTCCGATTCGGAAGTCATTCGTTACTGTCGACACGAATAACCAATTGCGATTTTACAGGGTCAGTCCAAGTTTTAAAAAAAGTCAAGTGGACCCACGCAGTTCGGCTGTCACAAATTCACCTAGTCATAGATTTTTGTTTCCTCCTATTTTTCTCAGAAACCCCCACCTATTGTTTTTTTTTTTTTTTTTTTTTTTAACCCAATCCCCGCTCATTCTTTCATTCCTTTTTTTTCCCCAAAATTATTTTGGAGGTTTTTTTCTTGGGATTTGTATTCATTCTTAGGGGATAAAAGACTTTCTTGGGGGAGAAAAAAACACATCCCAGCAGGTGGGCGTCATCGTTTTGTTTTTGTTTTTTTAACCTGATGCCCAGCGCCTGCTAATCGGGACAGTGTCGCTCTTCCGGGCGGCGCCACTTGAAAATGGCTCCTGTCGAGGTCAGAACCTCCACCACCATCATCATCATCATCGTCGTCATCATCAGCAGCAGCAGCGCGTTGGGCTGGCGATCCAAGCGTCTCGCTGCTCCCAACGACCTCTCCCAAAAAGGTTAATGGAAGTTTGTCACCCATATTTGGCTCCGCTATGGCTGCTGCTCGCATTTGTCAAATTTAACCACCACCGCCACCCCCGCCCCCGCACCCCCCAAAATACCAGGACAAATTACAGTAGCTCTTCGGTTCATGAACTTGATTTGTGTGTTCTTCTTTAGTACGTAAGTCAGTGTGTCCATTCGCTGGTGAGCTCTTGTCCTTGGGGCTAACTAGTACTTCCTGGCATGTTGTTTTTTTTTTCTTTTCAATTCACATTAATCAACGGAGTGAAAAGCCATCCGTGTTTGCAAAGTGTCTCTTTCGTCTTGCTCGCTCGCAGCGAAGGAGGGGGGGAAAAAGTTAATTGGAGTCAATTAACTTCAAAAGGATACATCCTTTGCTCAACTGTGCAAGCAGCCAATCATAATGCGCCCTGCTTAGAAGTCACCTCCAAAATAGAAGAGAAGAGCTCATTACCGGTAACAGCCAGCATTAGCGCTTATTGAAACCTTGACTTCTTATAATCACGAAAAAATGTCAAACTGGTCATGGGCCCATGCCTACTATATGGATAAATAAATACAATATATAAAAAAAAATAATCCCACGAATGAATTGAGATCATGCAGGTTTTTTTTGTTTTGTTTTTTTAAATCACAGCATTTGTGATCTGAATTCGATGAATTGTTCAGCCCAGTGTGCGGCCAACTGTATTGTTTTGGGTTTTTTTTCCGCAATTGTCAGTCGAGTCTCTCTACGAGGCCCGTAGTAGGCCTTCATTGCTGCTGTCGATTGACACAACAACAACGGCCTCTTTGTAAAGGCCCTTTCGAGGCTTGAAGACTCGCTGACCTGAAGTTATTCCTCCACAGGACCATTTGAGCTCTTGGTTGTGGACCCTCTTCAAGTTGTGACCCGCTCAGGGGACGGACGGACGGACGGACGGACGGGTGCTGAGCTGAGCTGAGCTGAGCTTGAGCGAAGGTACGCTGCGATCGTCTTTTAAAAGCGCATTTTGTGTAATTAGCTCTGGTGGAATGTTTGATTTGCTGAGCGCAGTGTTGGTGCGCTACACTGATCCTCTTTGTGCTCGCTAACTAAGATGCATTACAAAAAATAAAAAATGCTCACGCTGCTTTGGAGGCGCCTGATGACTGTATGTTGTTCAAATCCAATAAACATAGCGGGAAGAAAAGCACACAGAACTCAGAGAGTGGGTGAGCAGAGCTTGTTTTGTGCTTTTAAATAAACCTTTTTTCATCTTGATTTGCATTATAGCAAAGGAGCACGGAAAAGAGAAAAACAGTCATTATACTACCAGATTAAAGTGTGAATCTTACCAGGAAAAATTTATTATCATTATTTTTTTAGTATTTACTTTGCAGGAATAATCATATTTTTCCACAAAATATTTTGCAGGGCCAGAGGGAACATTATTACGAGAATAGTGAGTCATTTTCACAAGGAGAAGTAAAAGAAGGTGTATGAGATGAGCAGTCTGTTGACAAAGACATTAAGTCATTCACATAGCGAAATTATTGACGTTATCAGTATGGCGGCTGTCTTTCACAGATTCAGCCGCACACATGCTGAGTCATCAGGCAGTCGGGTTCATCAAACCAAGACGCTACACGACGGATTAGTAGTTATTCCCATATGAGTGTGTTGAATTATGAACCGGTATTACTTTCGTTAGTGTTGCTGTAGTTGCTAATCAAGAGTCAGCTGCTCAAATTGACGTGTGAATGATGCGTTTGTGCGGACGCTGGAACATTCACTTGTTGAAATAGGGTTGGGTTTTTTAACTCTCTAAATTGTGATTTTCGTAGTGGGGGAAAAAAAAAATCTTGTAAAATTATCAAATGTGATCTTTATCAAAATACAAACTTTCTGGTCGTGTAATAATTACATGTTTTTCCTCAGATGAAATCTGACAGTTAAGATTATGATTGTTTTCTAGAAAGATTTATGACTTTAGCTTGGAAAAAAAATTAAATAAAAAAACATTTTGCTGACAAAATCGGACCCCATTAAAAATGCCCTTTTTAACTTTTATAGTGGAAATCAACCCAAAGAATATGTTCCCAGCAGGCCCAATAGTTGAAACGCTGCATTCTGATGAATATTGCGTTTGTGGAATATGAGTTAAGCAACAAAATGCACACGTTTTTAGCCATCTCAGCGGGCGGCCGTTTTGCCACTTCCTGTCGACTGAAAATGACATCACAACTGCTCAGGGCTCAGGTAACGATCAATCACGGCTCAGCTTCAGCAAACAGTTTTTTTTTTTTCTTTCTTTTCGGCGCGTCCTTAACACACTTGAATAATATCAGACATGAGGTGTTTGTCTTATAGTATATGATTATAATTGCTTATTATCGTTATTATTATTATTATTATGTAGGCAGTGGGAATTCAAAGTGAAATGGGTGCTGTCTTGTTTGGTCACTACCTGCGTGTGCAAACACGTGTGCAGTATGGACAGTCGTTCTACTAGTGCAATAAGTTGTCTTACTAGTGAGGACAAAGCGTACTACTACATTGACCTTTAGCTGGATATCAATGATATTGCACCAGTTTGAGCGTGTATTCTGTATCCTTGCTATCCAGCTCAAAGTGGTACTAATAGACCAGAAGTGGCACGAGTAGTGGGTGGAAAAAATGATTAGTAAGACAGGGAGGAGAAATTGCCCACTTGGTATATGGACCTTAAGATGGATATGGAAAAGAGAGTTGAAACGCTTCTCACACATTCGTGTAATGACAAACGGCTACGACCAGTCCTCACGGCCCGTTGACGGGTCAGCGAGCGCAGATGACAGGTCGCCCCGCGGGATGATGGAAAGCAGATGGCGGGCTGGATGCCGCCTGCTGTGACCTTCAAGGCTGCTTCACTCTGATAACACACACGCACACACACAAAGAGGAAGACATCAGTGTAGCAACAAGGCTGCAACTAGAAGCTCACTCACTTTATTACGTACATCACGTCCAATCAAATCTTGGGGCTTTACAACAGAGTGTCTGCCGCTTTAAGGATATCAAATAGAGGACTTTTTAAGGCCATTCTGTAGCGCTCGGTACCAAAGTGTGTATTTTTTTGGGGTACACACCGATTGGGGTCGGTAATCCCGAGCACTGATTCACATGAAATCAAACGGCGCCTTGTTTTCGCTTCCGAAGTGCTTTCTAAGTTGTGACTGTGTGGAAGCGGACGGGTTGGCCACTATCTGTCGACTGAAAATGATACGCAGTGCCGAAGGGCTCAGGTGATGCCCGATCTCATTTCACCGGATTTCGTGGTTTGGTTATGTGACGTTTGCGAGCGCCTCACAGTCCTCGGCCTCCCTGCTAAGGTCTCTTGACGGCTGCTGGAGAGGAGGGTCCCTCGGGAGGTTGAATCTCAGATTCAGGAGGGGCAGTGATGTTTTGCTGCCGGCCGTGGAACAGTAGAGCAGCTCTACGCCCTCGCCAGGGTCCTCCAGGGTGCGTGGGGGTTTGCCCAATCGGTCCATACTTGTTTTGCGGACTGGAGAAGGCATTCGACCGTGTTCCTCGGGGACTTATGTGGCGGGGGAGCTTCGGGTGTACGGGGCACTCAACCCCCTGATACAGGCTGTTCGGTAGGACTTGTAGGACCGATGTCAGCGTTTGGTCCACATTGCCGTCATTAAGTCAGATTTGTTTCCAGTGAGGATTGGACTCCCGCCAAGGCTGCCCTTTGTCACCGATTCTGTTCATAACCTTTATGGACAGAATTTCTCGGCGCAGCCACGGCGTTGATGGGGCCCGGTTTAGTGACCTCAGTATTGCCTCTCTGCTTTTTGCAGACGATGTGGTACTGATGGCTTCATCAAGCCGCCATTCCACAACTCTCACTGGAGCGGTTCGCGGCCAGGTGTGAAGCGGTTGGGATGAAAATCAGCACCTCCGAATCTGAGACCGCGGTCATCAGTCAACATAGGGTGGCGTGCCCTCTCGGGTCGCGGATGAGATCCTGCCTCAAGTGGAGGAGTTCGAGTATGTTGGGAAAGATGGAGCGGTAGATCGGCTGGCGGATCGGTGCAGCGTCTGCTGTGATGCGGACTCTATATCGATTTGTTGTGGTGAAGAAGTGGAGCCGGATGTCGAAGCTCTCAATTTACTTGTCGCTCTAAGTTCCAACCCTCACCTATGGTCACAAGTTGTGGCTCATGGCCGAAAGAACAAGATTGCGGATACAAGCGGCCAGAAGGAGCTCTCCCTTCGAGACGCGGTGAGGGACTCGGACGAGCCGCTGCTCCTCCCCATCGAGAGGAGCCAGACGAGGTGGCTTGGGTATCTGATTTGGATGCCTCCCAGTTGACGTGTTCCGGGCACGTCCCACTGGCCGGACGACCCAGGAAACGCTGGAGAGACCGTCTCCCGGCTGGCCTGGGAACACCTCGGGATTCCCCTGGAAGAGCTGGACCAAGTGGCGGGGGACAGAGGACTCTGGGCTTCTTTGCTAAAGCTGCTGCCCCTCGCGACCCCACCCTGGATAAGTGGAAGAAAATGGATGGATGGATGTGTGTGGCATTTTAATAACTGATTTGAAGATTACGTGTCACACTATGGGTAATTGAGGCCTTCATTCTCATAATTTCATCGGATCGTGGACACCCTGCTCAAACATGATAATGCTCACTTTTGACTGACACTCTCAGACAGCTATTAATTAGTCAAATAATTGTTGTGGCATAGTGACAGTGATGGTGATAGGAGCTGGGAAGTGGACAGCTGGAAGGAGGATGTTGTGGTTGGGGGGGGGGGGGGGGCGGCCCTTGTGACACACAAGGAGGTGTCAGATGTGTAATTGGGGTGAGGCATATAGTGGGAGGCTTTATTAAGAAGAGCTGTTTTTTGTGCAGCCACGTGAGACTTGTGACTCCGACTTCAGCCGCATGTGTGCTCATCGCAGGGTTACACACACTACGCACAAAAACTTGGGATATGATTCAAACAAACCTTAAATGAAGATTGGGGTTTTGGTCGGGAACATTGTCAGATAATGTTGATCATTATTTTTCAAAGTAAAAGCAGATGTTTGCAAAGGTTTGATTTTCATCCAACAGCAAGATAATCAGTCTGCTTTCTAAACAAATCTGAGACTATTTAGCATTTGGACAGTTTTCAATGAAGCAAGGTCTCCAAACGATTCATCGATCCTCAAGATAATTATTGACTAATTTGTTTTGATTCATAGTTGCACCTTTCGATATTGGGCTTCTGGGTGAAATTCCAGGATGAACCTAAAATGCAGCACAACCTTTACAGGTGACCGAAAGTTGCAACGTTAACACCGAGTGGCTCTCAGCTACATTTGGCGCTTTTGCTAGTTTGAGTTTATTTCAAGATGACATGAAACAGTCAACTTGAGCGCAATTATTTTCCCCATTTTTAATTTTTTTTTTCTGTATGACAAGAAAGGAGCCAAGCCGAAGACATTCACCCAGTCAGTTGCACTCAACATTGCCAAAGACCGTTTATACATGTTTATCCGCTTGTTGGAAAAACTGGAAGACATGTTCACCCAAGCTGCTACTATTGTGCCAAGGTCGCCTTGTTCTGTTTTGGACTGATGAGGATGTTCCCAGGAAGGGGGAAGAGGGGAAAAAAAAAAAAAAAAACTCAAAGGAAGAACTTGAATGTCATTGTCCTTTGCTTTTTGTAACTCTCTCCAAATCAACTTTGTACATTTCAATGACTATCTGTGTATTGTGAAGGTCATTTGACAAGAGGAGCAAGTTGTTAGCAAACAATGACCAACACGGTCATTGGTGGCCTTTATGCTAATAGCATGATGACACTAAACACATTACATTGATTCAATCCAGATAAATAGTTTGAAATAAACAATTACTGAGGCAAAACAATTGGAAATTCTGGGAGTGTAATCTTTATTACAAAAACAGAAGTGCGCTTTTGGTGTTACATCCAAAGCGAGCGCCTTCCCTTGTGAGCTTGTTTTTTTTGCGTGTTGTCAGCAAGGTGCAGTAAATCTTCTTCTGTGGTGGAGTGATGGGGTGGGGGGGAAGAGAGTGTTCTTGTTAATCCGCCGCGCTCGTGACCGCAACACGACTGCTGACACACTCAAAATTCTCGCGGAAATGGCGCCCGCCGCCGCGGTCCTCTAGGGGGGTGCCGGGCTAATCCCGCGCCGGTCACGGCGGCGAGATTGCGGCGCGCTCAAAGCTCCTCGCCGGGGCCACTTCAAAGTGACGCCAAGGACGCGTCTTTGTGAGCTGGATACTAATGAAGCCTGGAAACGCCACACCGCCGTTCACCTCAGTCCTCTTCTTTTCCGAGCTGACTTTTTGGGGAGAGCCTTTGTGCTCTCTTAAGCTTTACTGACTGCGGAGGCTGCCGTGGCAGCGCCGTCCCTATCAAACCAAAGACTTTCACTCTCTTTTGAATTATCGCGACCATCTACAAGATCTTTTCGAGAGATACTAAACAGGGTGGGCCAAAAGTAGGTCTTTTGTTCACTTTTTCAATCCACTTATTGAAGGACGGGTGGGCGGGAACACGGATGTAAGAATGGAAAACGGGCTCAACTCTAAGGAAGGAAGGAAGTAATGGTGGAGAAAGGCGCACACACACACGTAGTCACACCTGGACACGAAACCCTAACAGTGCACTGAAAACCCTGACTTAAAAGCATGATTTCAAACCCTAACTCTGCCTAGGAAACCCTAATCCTTACTTTGAAACCCTGAAGTGTTCATGAAATTCTCACACCGTATTTTGGAGACACGACCTTTGCTTGATACTACATCTGGGACGCTACACTGACAACATGACAATAGAATTCCTAAGCTAGCTGTGCTAACGTTAGCCACGCAAGCGTATTGTTGTCGTGCGACGTGACTCCTATTTAACTTTCACAAGTGT
Source organism: Filicampus tigris (assembly GCF_054856515.1). Classification (NCBI taxonomy): domain Eukaryota; kingdom Metazoa; phylum Chordata; class Actinopteri; order Syngnathiformes; family Syngnathidae; genus Filicampus; species Filicampus tigris. Next base: position 1,241,076 of record NC_141224.1, on the reverse strand, counting down.
CAAATGAAGCGGCAGCTGTGTGGCCAACCTGTGCGATGTCATCTAACAGCTGCGACTCTTAACGTTCATTAGCGGCGGCGCTAACTCGAGAGGCTTTTAAGACGCTGCCGCCGTGCTTCTCTCACAAATACTATTTTTGTTGCTTCAAGTATGAAAAGAGGCCTTAAGGCTGGCAGGCAGCACACTGAGGAAAGTGTAGGCGGTCGCTGGCAGAGCCTGCTTTGGTTCTTTTTAAATCACTGATGGATGTTGAGTGTAAACAATTCGTCAGCATAATATCATAATTGCACAAGTCATTTTTAATGACTTGCTGTTACCAAATAAAAAGATAAAAAAATAACAATCTAAGATTTATTTTTTTTCTGGAAACTTCAAGTATGGCCTTAGCAACTGTGCTGCTTGGCTAACAAATTGCTGCTTAAACGCTAGCAGCGCTAGTTAGCCCCTTTATAATCATATAAAACAAATGAGACTGATCGCCGTTCATCCATTTTTCTAGAAAACCAGTCCTCACTGGTCTTACATGGACTGGTCACCGATGGTCACTTGCCAATGACATGGAGACAAACTACCGACTCGTCGCCAGTCTATGTCAGGGCACTGAGAGACAAGCAACGGACTGCTCAGCTCAGCAGGAGGTTTCAAGGCATGCACTGTTTTGACAAGCAATGGACGTAGACAAACAGACCGGCGGACAATTCAGTCTTCAATGACGTGAACGTAGCAGCCAGCCGAGATTCCGACCTGGAACCTAAGAACTGCGAGGCAGGCGTGCCGAGCGCTAGCCCCACCGCGCTTCCCAAGACGGCGATCAATTAACTTGACAAGGAAGCGTTGACATTTTGATGTGCGTTTCACGACCATAAAGCTACCTGCCGGTCGCCGTTGATCGTTAGCGTAGCCACGTTGAATCCATGGGTGGATGGGTGCGGGGGTGACACCCTCCCACTCCGCATACCCCCTCGCCCCCCAATTCATCGTCCTCCATGATTGCGAGCGGTCGTAAGCTGTGCTTACTGGTTCCCCCGGCGAGGCTTTAAAGCAGATTGCAGCATTAATTGTCCATTTGGACGCGCCAAAGTGCAGCTAGCAGACTGATGATGAAATGCGCTCGCTTTGTTTCATTGCAACAACAAACAAAAGCAGCGTTTTAAGTGAAAGCAGGTTTACTGTTTCAAAGTAGGATGTCAAGATAGGCTTATTTCAAAAGCCATGTCATGTCAGGATTTGGGCTCTGAAGGAGGGTCGGACTTGCAACCCCGGTATAAATGTTCACATGAGCTGTTTCGAGACACGTTTTTGGATTCAAATGTGGGTTTCCAGCTGTGGTTGGGGTTTGCAGTTAGTGACAAGTTGTGGTTAGGCTTTCTAACAAGGGTTAGGGCTTCAAGTTGGGCTTAGCAAAGCAGCGATGTCAAGATGGGCTCAGGATTTTTCAAGTAAGCTTGCAAGTCAGAGTCATGGCCCCGAAGCCAGTTTGACTTTTCAGCATGAAATGTGGTTTGGCTTGATCAAAAAAAAAAAAAAAAAAGTTTCAAAAGGCCATGCCCCAAATGATGCAGATAGAAAGCCTTTTGCTTTGAAGTCATTCTTTTTGGTCATTTTGGCCTCAGCTGCACCTAACCATGTTTTTTGAATATTTAAAGGGGGAAGTCAACCCCCAACACTTCTTTGCAAGAATATGTTCTATGCACCTTCACTAGTCTAAACATGGCATTCTGATGACTATTACCTTTGTGGAATATGAGCTAAGCAGCAAAATTTTGCTGTTTTTGTCCATCTCAGGAGGCGGCCATTTTGCAGTTGCTTAGGTAACAACCAATCAGGGCTCACCTGTTTTCTGAAGCTGAGCCATGCATAGAACATATTCTTGTTCAGAACATTTTGGGGTTGACTTCCCCATTAAGCCCCCGAAGCTCATTCAATTTAGCCACATGATGTTTGGTAGAAATGTCTATAATGACTAGACTCACAAAAAAAGCCTCAACAAGTCATTGCTGACACAATAAGTCTTCCATTTTCTGCCCAATTACCTGCAACCATATTTTTAGAATGTCACCCCTGAAGCTTTGTCTTTCATGTTTAGAGCCCCAAAAAGTCTTACTTAGCCTTAGAGAGCAAGTCTTCCATTTTGCTTTTGAGTGACTGTTTTAGGACATTTTTTTCATGGGGGGCGGGCTCAGGTGCGCAAACAAGCAACCCCGAAGCAACTTTGACTTAGTAACATGAACTTTGTTGGTGATGTTTAGCATGAGTAGACCCACAAAAAGTCTTACAAAATGATACCTTAAAAAACACAGGAAGTCTCCCATTTGGTTTTGAAACGTCCATTTTCGGCTCATTTTGGCCATTTCCTCAGGTCCTTCAAATAATAACTTTGATTATGTCTGATTGCTGACAAATTTCAACCGCGCATGTGAGACAGATGAAATATGACAAATTGAAAATAGAACGTAATTGTTGGCAGAGCTCATCGACGTCGTCTCTCCTGCTCCCCTTGCACGCGTCTCACCACTCCTCACATTTCCACCTCCTCGTCTTTGTTCAACTTCACTTCAGTTCGGGGCGTCTTTCAAGTCCTTCCCTTGAAAAGGTCACCAATAGAGGAAGGCCCGCTCAGCTTTTTCCAGGCACTCACGCCGCCATCCCGGTAATTACCGGCGAAACAAGACGCTCCGGGAATTTTGGTCAGCGCCGCGGCGACGGGCCGAAGCGTCATTACTGACAATCTTCCCGCCGTTATCCGCCGTGGCTAAGCCGCTATGATTGGTGGGGGAGGAGGAGGAGACGATAGAGGAGAAGAGTGGCGTGCAAATTGGAGGTTTTTCACCAGCCGCCGTCTCTGACGCCGCATGAAATCAAAGCTGATGTCCGACGGCTTTCTGAGGAGCCGCGCGGGCAACGTTTCCGCCCTTCGCGTTCAGCCGCCCGCGCTTCTGAGCTCATGTTGTCGTCTCCCGACGTCACCGCGATGAGCTCAAACATCTTTACGCAGCTCCTTTCAAATAAGAAGACTTGTCAAAAGCCAAGCTATTTGTTGCTTTATACGTTTGTATTTCATTTGTTATAATTTTTACTTCAAGTGTGTTTCTAGAAAAAAAAAAAAAAAAAATTGCGCTATGTTCTATGTCCCCCGACTAGGCTAAACATGCTATTCTGTTTTAATGGGAAATAACGCTCGAGCAGAAAAATCCACCTGTTTTTCTTCTCCATCTCAGGAGTCTTTTTTTTCCTCTACGAGCTATCGACTGAAATTGGCGTCAAAGTGCCCACAGGCTCAGTGTCACGTGCGGGTCAGGATTTGGACCCATACGCAAGCAGACATGACACGGAAGTTGAAGAGTACAAAGTCTTTAACCATGAAAATACAAAGTAACAACAGAGATCAGGGCTGGAAGAGAGTTTGCATCCTCACTCAAACAAAGTTTGACGTACTGACAACGTGTCACTGTGTAACTCAAACTGTTAAAGTGTAAGACTTTAGGCCTATATGACATCATAAAGGACAAAGCATAAAAGGAGCATTGCAACTGATACATCAAGTAACAACCAGTCATAACACTCAGCTTGCCAGCATCACGGCTCCCCTGTTTTTAGGGGTTTGCCCCCCCCCCCAAAAAGAAAAAAAATCGTCCACATTTTTGCTGATTTTTCTATCTGTTATAAAGTTAAACAAATGCTTCAGGACAACGTATTGTATTGTTCTGCCTGTAATTCTTATGCTTATTCTTGTAAGATTGAAGTGACCAAAAAGCTATTTTTTTCCTAATATTGTTTTATATCGGCCAATTAATCGGTTGTGGGAATTTTATTTTGTTTGCCCGTTCTTCTCGTCCGTGCCTGCGTGGGTTTTCTCCGGGTACTCCGGTTTCCTCCCACATTCCCAAAACATGCTTGGTGGGTTGATTAAACACTCTAAATTGTCTCTGAGTGCGAATGGTTGTTGGTCTTGATTGGCCTGAGCAACCAGTCGTGGGTGTCGCCGCCTCCTGCCCAAAGTCAGCCGGGATAAGCGCCCGCCCGCCACCCTCGTGAGGACAAGCGCTTCGGATAATGGATGGATGGATAGCAGTGCTTGGTTGTACTCTTATCAAATTCTCCATCAGGCGCCGCTCCCAAATTCCGTCCGCCCTCTGCGACAAGGTTGGGCGGCGCGAGGGCCCTGTTCAGCGCATTGTTAATGATTATTATTGACTGCCGGGTGTGTGTGCAGCAGCCTGGTTTTACCTCCAAGGTGAAAAACGTAAAGTAACTTCAGTGCTTTGACGACAAACGCACTTGAACAAATCAGCTGCCCCCGTTCAGCAGCTACCCCGCCCCCGCCCCCCCACCCCCGTTTCAAATGCTAATGCGGCAGAGGGTTGCTGCTGCCGGAGCTTGTGATCCGTAGGTGAACTCTCGTCTCTGGAAGGACAATTTATGGAAGCTCACGCGGCGTCGGAGGCTTTGGCACAGCGGGAAGCGCCAGCTCGTCCTTGTGGTCCACTCCTGGAACACACGCTGGAACAATATCCAATTTTTGCCCCCCCCCCCCCATAACCACCCCCCCCCCCCAGTCCAAAACCTCTTCTTAATAATAATAACGATAATAATACAGCAGCTGGCTACACGTATGCTCATGTCTGAGTACCTCAAATATGTGAGCGTGCACATTTGTGTGCGCGCGTGCGGTCGACGTGGCGTTCAAGTTGGCTCACGCTGTCTAAAACATTCATCAAAGTGGTGTGACACACATTCACGCAGCGCTTAATCCATTTTTTTTCCTCCATCAAATAGCATGGATCCGCTTAGTAAAACAAAACAAAGTTTCTTACTTGGCAGCAGCACCGCGTCTTGGCTAACTGAGCGCTAACTACTTTTTCTTTTTTTTAATTCTGATATTCCATTAAAAAAAAAAAACAACAACAAAAAAAAACGTTTTTACTCGGCTAATGCAAGCCTGTTACAACAAGATTTGAGTGTTCGTGTGCAAATAGTGTTGGATGGGTTTCACGTGTTGCAACAAGATATCAAAAATGTGATGGAATCGTCTTTTATTGAACCTTTACTCTACTATGTAGGGATGGATGGCTTAGGGTTAGTAGACTTTACTATACTTGTATACTGTATTCTATAGTTTCACTTTTGAAATTGGAAGTGTTGACGTAAAGGCCGTTTTTCTAGGGTATTCACATTTGCGATGCGCCTCTATGTAGGTTTGTAGATGAGCACGTATGCGTGGCCAGTGCGCAACGCAATCATCCGACAAGAGTACGCAACACACCGGGTTGATTAGTGCAGCTGCATACTTAAGCGTGCATGTTGATTAGTAGACGCGAACGCGTACACACGCGCACACAATCTGCTTATGCAGTGAATGCTCTTTTTTTTTTTTTTTTTTTTTTCCCCCCCCCTTATACACTTCAACCCCTCCCACTTGCTTTGAACACATACAGTAACTTTTAAAAACAGACTTAAATCTATGGGAAGACCGTTTTTAAAGTATTCCCGAGTGCCTGTTCTCACATGCTTACTGACTTTTGGATAAAATCACTTTGTGGAAGCATTGCAACCTAATGCAACTTCCTGTCAGCTGCTGCCCTGTGAGGTTAAGAGGTCGTTTGTTTGCGCACAGCCTAAACAAATGATTGGTGTGTCACGAACCTCCTCACGCTCCAAACAAGGCATCCTCATTCCACAGGCGTCGGCCTCCAGACGGATGTTTTCGGATGGTGGCTTTTCTTGGAAAGTTTTGTCGGGAAAGCTTCCACGGTCCCAGTGGGCGTGACCCCGGCGTGAGCGTCGCCTCGAAGCCGGTGAATAATTCATTAGGACGCTCCCGTCGGCGGAAACCTCCAATCCGTCTTTCATCTTCTCCCTCTCCGCCTTCATCGGGCCTAATTGACTCGTTATCCCGGCCCGCTCTAATTGGCTCCTAATCACCGTTTACGCCGGCCCCTACGCAACCTGTCAATCAACCTGACTGGCGCTCCACCAGGTCACACTCATTAGGTACAATATCCAGTCAAAGGAATGGGAGAATAATGACCCCACCCCCCACAATATCGTTGTTCATCTTTGGTACCTCCACTAGGGCGAGAATTTCTTTTAGATTGAGAGTTGCGTCACTTCTGTGTAGTACCGTCTTGTACCACAAGTGGGGCAGCACTGACCTGCACTGGAAAATGTCCAAGGTAATTAAGAGCAAAAAGAAGAGGCAGAGAAGGTCCCCAATTCAGCTGAAGTAATAGTCGTCGTTACCATAGTGAGAGAGAATAAATTTCTGTGAGTATTATTGTGTTGCTACGCTATATGGATGAAACTAGAATTTGTTTAAACATAGTTTTTGTAAAAACTCATCTCAGAAAATATATCAAATTTGTGTACAGGGTCAAGAAAATAACAAAATGTCCAAAAAGTAATCATTTGAGGGGGGAAAAAAATCACAACACAATTTCAGGAAACAATAAAGGACCGTCATCAAACATCAATGGGGCCGCCCGCACTTTAATGTCAGACCCTAAATGAGGACCTTTCTCCTACAATTGTCTCAGGCTTATTAAGTACATTTGATTATTTATTCAGCAATTTGCCCAGTGAGGGCTCACACGCTGCTTCGCATGTACTCTGAAAGAGTCGGGTTCCAAATAACACAATTTGCGGGCAAAAATGGTCCCATCCACAAATTGGCTCACTTTGACCCACTTTCTTGCATTGTTTTGGGCCAAACTACCCACTTTGGGGGGTTGTTTTCTGCAAAACTAACCCAGAAAGTTGAGCCAAACTGACCCAAGTAGTGGGTCGGTCCATTTTTGACCCAAAATTGTGTTATATTGAACCCAACTGTTTTTAGAGTGTAGTTGTACAATACAAAAACACAACATTTGACTGTTTGTAGAAAGAAAAAAACGAAATGCCCGCAAAACATATTTGTTTTTGAAATGTCACTATCAGTGAAATTAAGGGTGATTATTAAAAATGTTCAACATGCGCCAAATTCGAATTACTGCGACGAGTGTGCAGCCGAGCATCGGCCCCAGCGCAAAGACGTTCCGTCAATAAGTCAGCAAGCCATCCTTCTGGTTCGGTTCCCACGCTCTCTTCTGTTCGTCGCTAAGATGGCTTCTCCCTCGCTTTTCTTTCTCGCTTTGTTCCCGCCGGCGTCCTGGACCTGACGCGTCCAATCCCTCGACACTCCCCCCCCCGCCCGGAGCGCCTTGCGGAGCGGGATTAGCATGCGCTTCCTGTCGCTTATCTGCTTTCTTTCACGGCTCCCGTCACTTCTTTTTCTGCCTTTTGGAAGCCTTCCTGAGCTGCTCCTTGTTGCCTCGCCGGCCTGCCTGCCGCGTTGAACGATGGCGAGGGGATCCTCTTTCACGGGGGAACGTCAAGAAGACGTTAGAGCGGCGTGAAAGCCTTCGATTCTCGCGCGGCATAGCTCTACTTCTTCCTTTTAAACGGGGAAAAAAAAAATCTGAAACGGACATTTTGAACATGTTCAAAATTTGATGGCGACTAGACAAAATGTTTTGGGCCATTAATAAAAAATTGCAAATGTGTTTGCGACCTCGAACGAACACTGATGACAAATCAACATTGACTACATTCGCAAACCTTTGCTGCTCAGTGGATACGGGCTTACAATTTGGTGGGAAAAAAAGAAATAAAAGGATAGAAATTCATGAATATTGTGGGAAAAAAGGTATTTTTTTTTTGAATGAACATCAAATGTATGCTAATTTTTTTATTTAAATTTTCATTAGTGCATACATGTAATCAAAAAATTATCAGAAAGCTTAGAAAATGTAGATTTGTCTAAAGTAAAAAAAAAAATCACTTGAAAAATTGAATAAGAAAACTAAAAAGTTTGAAAGTCTCATTTTAGTACAAATTAGTAATGTGGCAAACTACATAAAATGCATGCAAAAATCTTTTTTTTTTGTCACATCAAGTCTGCAAAATAAGTCATTTTTATCCTAAAAGTTTGAAGATGTGTACACTTTTGGGAAAAATGAGGAAAACAAATAAAAAAGTAACAAAGCCAGGAAATTAATCACATTTATGTGAAAAGTAATAACTTGAAAATGAATCAAATAAATAGTAAAATGTTCGAATATTATTCATGCATTTCGGGACCGCAGCCATGAAATGGCAATCCGTTCTATCACCAGCCAAAACACCAACAAACTCTTTGTCCTGTTGTTTAATAAGGAAGCACTTTATAAAAACATAAACGCTATGAACATAATTAGATAGAATGCAACCAATTAAACGGCGTGTATCATGATTTCATGCTTAAATGCCCACTGGCATTGTGCTCCTTCTGATCTGCACGCCTTGGCCACCAGGGGGCAGTAAAACAGACATGACTAAGACCATTTTCAAATCACTAAACTGCAGTCATATTTGTCGTTTTTTCGGGGGGAAGAATTGTTCACTAATTGCTGCGTGTTGTAACGTTCACTGCCACCACTAAACGGCCATAACTCAAATTTCTGCTCATGATATATGAGCAGAGGGATGGCTCGTATCTCAAAGCTCTTAGGTCAGCTCACTCGTCAGGAGAGATACAACACACTGGTGTTTGTACTAAAGACAAAAAGGAAATATTCTCAAGTGTGTCCCACTTAAGTCAGGCTGCTGACGAGGCAGCCATTTTAAAGGTGACTCCACTTTGTCTTCACAAAGCAGCACTTTTGACCAAAACACAAAGCAGCAGTCTGTTTTTTTTGTGTGTGTGTGTGTGTGTGTGCTCGTCCTACGTAGCATCAACCCCCCCAAACCAGCCACACTACAACGATATTGCTGTTTGTTTTGATGTGTTCCAGCTGAAACGCATAGAAAAGGCAAAGTGGAGTCATTCATCACAGGCCCAGCTCACGGGAGGGAGGAGAGAACGCTCGCCAAAAACAAACGACTACACGGCAAAGACAATCAAACCTGGCCTACCTCTCCCGGGCTGGCCTTTCACTTTTTTTCTGAGCAAGAATCCTATTGATTTGTGCACCTTTATTGATATCGGACTCGGAGGTTATTGTGCTGAAAGGTCCAAGAGAGGTTCATATTCCCCCCCATCGTCCTCACTATTGCTCATCGGTATGGCTGCAGCTAGCAAATAATTTGCTATTCGGATATCAGATTGAAAATGCAATTGAATTATCCGCTATTTGTATTAAAATAAAGGGTTTTTTGGTTGGTTATGGATACAGAAGACATCATACAGAAGAAAAAAGACAACACAATTCCACTTAAATTGCCCAACATGTTATACTTAAATTGAAACTGTGCGTAGCAGTACACTATTTTTCCTCCTAGATTTTGCTCTATGAGACAAAGTGACGATTTTGCCGGCTGAAACAACACACTTGAGTAAGCCAGATTTGTTAAAAAGTGATCAGTAGGAACGGAAATTGTGTCAGGCTGACAGCATCAAAGTGTGCACTCATTTGGGCCTATTAACATGAGCGCTGCTAGCGCAGCTAGTGCTAGCGCCGTACAATACAGTGTCAGCGTAATGAAGTCGTTTGTTTGTTTTTAGCGCACTTACTTAGCGGTTGAAAATTATTTCAGGACAACAGTTTTTGACGGCAATAAACACCCCCCCAACAGAGTGTAAGACGTTTCAAGGTAGCCGTTATGCCGCGTCACACTGCCGGGAACATCTTGAAAATAAAAGCGGACCTTGGCATTGAGTTACATGTGTCATAGAATGCTATTTTCCTTACTTAAAAAAAAAAAAGCTTGTTACAAAATGTGTTTTTTTTTCCATTGGATGCGTTGGATGAATGGCATTTCCGTTCATTTGAATGACGCAAAGCTGATTTGCGATAGAAGTGGTTTTAGGTGCATGAGTGGTCAGTCGATCCCCGCTATTCGTGACCAGGCCAAACAGCCAAGAGCAAAAATCCATGTATAAATGACGCCCACTGAAATGCATTGGAAAATAAATAAATAAAACCCAAAGAATTCTTTAAAAAACGCTGAAAAATATTCAATCTGAAACCCAAGATGGAGAAGACTTTGTCTTTGCTTCTCTCTGTCACTCATTTTCCACCAAAATTTCAGGGCTTCCTCGTCCAAGCAAGAACCCAATTGGTTTTGAACGCTATCTGATACGCCGCCGCTTGCGTTGGATGCCAAATAAGTCTGTTTTTGTGAACAAAATTGTTTGATTAACTGTTGCCATATATCCAAGCCACAAAATGAAATGAAATGTAAAGATTTAAACAGTTGGTGTATCATGATTTCATACTTTGACTAGTGCTATGCTTGCCTTGGCCATCGGGGGCAGTATAATAGAAATGCCAAGCAAGACTTTCACAACTAAGTGGCTGCGTAAGCTGCATTAATCGTCTGTTGTTGTTCTTGTTGTTGTTGTTTTTTAAGAATTGTTCATTTGCTGCTTGTTGTGATGTTTGTTGACACCATTTGCTGCTTGTAACTAACATTTTTGCTCGCAACTCAAGACCAAAAAACCATTGGAAAAAGATATCCGCACAACAACAGTATTTAAATGGTTGTTCCTGCAGTGGCGATGTCTTTGCACCTTACGTTTTGTTTTGTCAAAAGCTGACTCAGCTCTTTGCAAGGAGTAGATGAAGAAGCAGCAAACGGAGGGACTTTAGGCCTTGTTTCTTTTGATCTAAAGTCGAGTCACGGCGGTGTCGGTGATTCTTCGCCCCCCCCGGCGGTAAATTCCGATGACATTTGCTCCTCTTTGATGCCCCTGATGATGTTCCCGCCTCAGCCCCCCCCCAAAAAATCCTCGCTCTCCGCCGAGCTTTCTGATCTGTACTGCCGGGAGGGAGTCTTCATCACTCCTCCTCCTCCTCGTCCTTAACGAGGAGCAGGGATCAGCTCACGCCGACCTTCCTCATCCTCCCACGTGGACTTTGAGGCGGATGGTGATGTCCCGCCCGTCCTGGCCTGCACGCCCACGCCGCCGAGCGATCAACTTCATCAGCGCTTTGCTGCTCGCTCCTGATGGGCAACGGAAAACACCTTAGCCCCTGAAGACGGCTTCACTTAGCAACATGAAATTTGGCAAGCCAGTGAAGCATAATTAGATGCGCAAAAAAGGCTCGAGAAGCCATGCCTGAAAAGACGCAGGAAGTCTTCCATTTTGTTTTCAAAGCAGACATTTGGGCTCGCTCGGACCCTCGACGTTGTTTTTTTACATTCAGACCCGAAGCCAGTTTCACTTTGCAATGGGAAATTTGTGTAAACGTTTCCATGATTTTTGGACGCACAAGAAAGACTTCATCGTGGCCAAAAGGACACAAGAAATCTGCCATTTGGGTGTGAAGCAGCCAATTTGGCTTGTAGTGCCCCGTGACTCTCTTTTTTTGGGGGGGGGTTCAGACCCTGAAGCTAGTTACCCTTAGCAACATGAAATTTAGTCGGCATGATAAAAAGTCTCAAGAACTAATGTCTGAAAAGACACCAAAAGTCTGCCTTTTTGTTTTGAATCGAACCTTTGGCCTTGGTCGCACTCGTGGCGATTTTTTTCCGCTTATAATATAAAATGTGTCAGGCATGTCTACCACAATTACCGTGAAGCCATGTTTCACTCAGCAACATGACATTTGGAAGAGTAGAAGCACAAAAAACATTTCAAGAAGGCCAGGCCATTTTAGGGCCATTTACCTGCATTCATCTTTTTCAAAGAACGTGGCCCTTGAAGCCAGTGTGACGTGACATTGGCAACGTGAAATTTGGTTGCTTTATCTTTCATGAGTAGACCCACAAAAAAAGTCTCGCTCTTGACAGCTGTTTTGTTTTTCCATTCAAGCTCCCAACGACACTTTGACTTTGCAACATGAGATTCACTGGGCCTTTTTTCCATGATTCGACCCACCCCCAAAAAAAATCTCCAGAACCCATACCCATGAAATACACAGGAAGCCTGCTATTTTGGGTTGAAGGCGAAGCAGCCATTTTGGCTTGCTACAATACTTGACAGTTTATTCATTTGATTGATATATTTTATTCACTCTTTATTGATCCAGATAAGGAAATTGAGAAGATATTCTCATTTGCAATGACGACACGCAAAAATGATGAACCATCCCAAGTAGACCCACAAAGCCTCGAAAAGACACAAAGTCTGCCATTTTGTTTTGAAATGGCCATTTCGGGACCATTTCAAGCTGTCCTTTGAAGACAAACAATGTCCAATTGCTCCCAAATTTCAACCTAACATTGATCAATAGACAAACATTTGTATTTTAGCCATTGTGCGTGTATATCAAGCGTGGCATTGAAGTTGCGTACGATGGTCCCATCTCGAAGAGCTCTTCATCCCTGCTAGCGGATTGAATTATTTTCATGAACGTTCGTTCCATGGTTACAAACAAAGGTTGCCTTTGAAGGGAGAAAAATATTTACGTCAACATGGACACAAGCTGCGCCTCTGCTTCTGAGTCATGTGTCCACCCTCACACACAAAGTCTTGTCAGGATCTTTAAATCCTCAGTGAAGGAGTGAATCGTCCGTTCATGACAAGTGAAATCCTTGTAATTGATTTGATATTCCCCCCAAAAAATCACACGACACCCCACCAGCCATTGTCCCAAAACGTATTTAGTTTGTGGTAAAGGTTGCGGTTTCCATTGAAATGAATGCAAATGTGATTCATCTGTTCCAGCACAAAAACAAAGTAGACAAAAATGTACAGAGGTCACTTTTCGACCCAAATTTGGCGCGTAACCCGAATTGTTCGTAAAACGGGCCGTTCGTAAATTGGGGTCCCACTGAATGCTGGAATAATGATGATCTCGCCTCAATTTAATCACAAAGTTGCTGTTGGGGTTGAACACAAAAGCGTCTTTCTGTTGTATGACTGGAATGCCGCTGAGTGGACTTGCATTATTCTTCTGCTTGTCACATCGCCGGCATAGATGAACAAGGATACAGTGGTGCCTTGACATACAAGTGACTCACTCGGCTTAAGGGTTTTTGGAGATTTTCACATGTATTGTTTTTGCGTCTGAAACACGTGCGCTGTATGGTGGCAGGGAACGCAGTTTCACCTGACTTCAAAATAAGCGGCATGTTGGCAATTAGTGAAAAATCCTTGCCACTCCAAGTTTCACTAGTTGGAAAGGACTTTGTTACATTGTAGCTCAAAATATTATCGCCAATGGATAAATATTCTATTAAACATGATAGCAGTGGCCTTAAAATGTCTTTGTTCAGCCTGAAGATATACTTGCATATACCGGCTAACTAAACGAGCACAGGAAGCAGAAAATGTGCTCACAGGCATTTTTTTTCCCTCGCCTTTTTTGGAATCGTCTAATTTAGCTGTTAGCAACAACAGCTTTGGAATTTTAATCAAGCCGTGGAGCATTTTTCTATCTGCAGAGGCTTGATTCATATGAGAAGACTGGTCGGTCCACGCCAGCTGTGTGGCGTGTACGCGCATGGCGTCGCCCTCGCTCCGTCAGGTCTTCCAAAAGCGTGGTCGCGGGCACAGGGGCGCCGTTGTGCGGGTGCGAGCTGGGCCGCTGGTGTTTGCATGTCAATGATGCCAGGGGGCAACGCGGTGCCAAGAGCCGGCAGGCGGGGTAAATAAAGACGTGTTTGCTCGCGGTGCTTGTTATTCTGCTGATGAAGCGCACACACTTCAATTGCAACACATAGTAAGCTCTGCTTTTACAGGCGTGACCGTCAAATAATAGAAGAATTATGATTGAATGGCTTTGGGGTGTCCAAACTACGCCCCGGGGGCCATTCGTGGCCTGTTGTCTGTTTTTCTGCGGCCCGCCACAATTTGCATACTAATCGGTTGTACGGCCATAGGGGCCACTTTTCCCCATGGAACGCATATCTATCATGAGTAGACCCACAAAAAAAAGCCTCAAGGAGCCATCCAGTCCCTGAAGTCAATTGTCAGGTTACGAATATCTGTTGTACAGCGGGAGTGAGTTTGACTTTTTTCATTTTATGACCGTCATACAAATGTTCCATATCGTCGCTGTCCTGTGAAAAACACTTATGTCCATTTTTTTTTTCTTTTTTTTTTTTTATGTGAACGGTGTTTCCTTGTTTTAGACATCGCATTAACGTGAAAAGTGTTTATCACAGGACAGCGACGATATGATATGTTATGATCATATGTATGTGTATTTATAAACGTACCACGGGCCGTCCGTTTGCCTGGCTAGGAAATGGCACATTTGGGAAGTCTGAGGTTGTGCGCTAAAGTTGCCAAAAAAAAGTCACGGGAGAAGCTTCTGTTGAAGTTGACGGTTAAATCCTCGTAATGTGAAGATATTCCCGCTGGGAAGCGTCCATCATTCCGCCGCTCCCTTTTGTAGAGGCGGGCGCACGGCAGCCGTGCGTGAACTTTGAACTGTGCCGCGGCGAGATGAATGCGGTGAGATGATGAATTGTGACGCGTCAGTTAGACCTGGTGAACGCACCTTCATCTGTCGCCACCAACAAGAAGAGCAGCACATGGTTCTCATTGAGAAGCCTCAATGAAAACAAATTCATCATAAAACCAAACAGGAAACGCTTTAAAGAAGACATTCTTTTCACTTGTCTTCTTAACGTGTCTGTGGCATGCTTACATCAAAACACAAGTGTTGCAACTATCCATTATTTCAATGTTGGATTTTTATTTTTTTCGATTAGCTCATTCACATTTATTTTTTCTTTTCACAGTCCCGCAATTCAATCCCAGGAATTTATTTATATATTTTTCAAACATTAAGGTAAAAGAGGGTCTGAAAATGTCATGTACTGAATGAGCTAATTGATGAATCGGAGAAAAGTATTCATTTCCATCCCTTTATTCTAAAACAGGACATTGTTTCAAATTGACAGTACAGAAAAGTGGACAAACGTTATAGTCATAATTTGTAATTGAGTTGTAATTGAGGTTGAATTTTTTATTTATTTTTTTAACTGTAAATGTTGGTAACAGTTACCCATGGACCACCACAAAAAAACATTCTTGTGTATGCAATGGGCCAAATGGGCCTTGTTTACGAACAGTCACACTTGACGTTTATTCATTAAGGGGCATATTATCCCATCAGAAAAAGTGCGTTGCTGCGCACTGTTGTGGCCTCTTACACACATTGATCAAATGTGCGCACTGTGGGTGGAGCGACCTTGAAATCAGGGCGTTCTATGACCAATCTGTGAATGTTGGAAGTGAACAAACGACCGCACGAGTTGTGTGAGCATAGCGGATGGTCAGGGTGGTGGTAGTGGGGGTCTCCTCAGCTGCTGACCCAGCGTTGATCCTCCGCCTCCAGGCCTTTTGGACAAGCCCACCGCCCGCCTCACCTCGCGCTCGCCTCATCTCCATCTGGCCTCCACCTCCGGGACTGAACCCATTCTGACCCGTCAACATTGCAACATCTTCTCCAGCCAGAAGAACAGCTTTGTTTGGGGTTTTTTTTCTACTAAAACTAGCAGCAGTAGTAACTTTTCAGATTCCAATACAATGAGGAAACACAATATACAATTCAAAATGACACATTTATGATATGAAGGGCTAAACTGTATATAAATACATTCAACTGTAAATATACCACCAACTATGATGCCAAAATGTGTTAATTAATGTCGCTTCAAACTCATCATACGTGACTTAAAATTGAGCACCGTTGATGAAGCATTTTGCTTTGGCTTTTGTCCGCTTTTGTTGTCAATTACGAAGAACAGACCACAGAAACCAACAAATCAGACGGTTCTTTTATTTCCCCGGGTAGGGAAAACGTGTTTTGGCCTCAAACTAAGTTGAGTGTCAGCATGCTAATTGTCTAGTATGCCCCCCAGTGGTCTGGAGGCTAATTGGCGAGGAGGGCGAATTTTCAGATGGCAGAAAAAATAAAGCCATCAACAGCACAACATGTTCTCCTGCCAGAACTACAGCTTTTGATTTTCATCCATAAAACTAGATGGCAAGAACAGATGCAGCTTGAATGCTGAGTAGCTTGTGGATTAGCAATGTTTGCTCTCATTGTGATGTGGCGTCACAAAGCTCCGGCGGCGGCGGTGACCAAAAGCAAGTCCGCTGCCATGGCATCCCCCCCCCCCCCCCATTTATCTCCTTTGAGTTCACCCTGGCCGCCAAGATGGATGACAGAGGGAGTTTGAGGCTAATGGCGCTGACATCAATCAGGCAGACAAATCACGCTCGCAAACTCGCAAAGTCATTAGCAGGACTCAAGCGATGGCTGCTTCTTTCCCAAAAATAAAGCTTGCTGCCAGGCGGCTAAGTCGCGCTAAATGGGCGGGCCTTAATTATCCTCCCTTGGCGTAGGGCATTGTGAGAAATTGGGTGTTCAAGGTGCACATTTTAGTCATCTTTGTGCATCAGATATTTTCTTTGACCATTGGGTCAATCAGTTCATCTTATTTTTGACCCACGGTTCTTTTAGCATTAGAACGATGAGCTTGTGGCAATAACAAGACCAAACCAGAAACGCCAAACGTTTTACCCCCATCTCAGTTAGCATTAGCATCGCATGCTTGTGTTGTCAATAATGAAAAAGTAGACCTCATTCTGATACAAAGAGGAAACGGTACAAGAAAGCAAATCTATAGCAGGAAGGCTAATGTTCTAGATGGCAGGGAAAAAAATGGGAAAATGTCCTTCTTAATTACATACAACGAGAGAACAGTAACAAGCAAGCACATATGAGTGTAGCAGTTAGCATTAGCATGCTGTGCTTGTGGTCAAAAACAAAAAAAAATAGACAAGCGCAACCAACTATACTTTATTTCCAAGGTGTGAGCAAGTGCCTTCAGCATCATCAAGCGGCAGCAGAAAGCAGAGTGTCTCCTCCTGCACCCCCCAGTGGCCTGCAGACTCATTAGCAGAGCCGCTAACAAGTCAGATGACAGAAGAAAAAATAGAATAGAAATAGAAAGAAAATACAACTTTTCTATTCCATTAACTATTTTATTACGTTTGACATTTTGTAGTGCCCGAAGCGACACAACAGTCGGACACAAATCTGTTTTCGTCATAAAGGGAGCAGATAAAGAAGGAGTAAACGAAAACTGAACTTATCAAACAATCAATCCATCGTGTCAATTCCATTTTAAGATGGGCAATAAGGTGTGTTTAAATCTTGCTAATACCATTCAAAATATCTCACAGCTGACACTCACATAGCGTTTTTCTGATATGTGAAACGAAGAGGACAATAAATTACGTTTGTGCACCGTCTGTTGCCCTCTTTACCAAGTAAACATTGTGTGTGCGTGTTATGTGACCTGCACGCATGATATATATACGATCACGCACGATAGTAGGCTAATAGGCTATTAACCTCGCAAACGTGCATCACTGTCACTCATGATGTCCGACTGATTTATTGGCCTTTTTGCTCACTGGTGTGTTTGTGTATGTGTTGAGCGTATCGGTGACACAGGTTGCCCTTATAGAAAAAGTGATGGCTGTCTGAAACCGAGCAGACAAATGGCCACGCTTAAGATGGCGTGCTCGTAAACAAACTGTGCACGCGTGTGCGCGACAGGAAGTCAACACCTAGATTCGGCGTGGGGACGATACACGACTCATTTTTAAAATGGCGTTTGGTCAGTGTTTATTCTTGAAACGTGAAATGCGGACATGAAACATGAGAAGACGCTTGCTAAGAAAGCTTTTCAGTTGTTTTTCATCATTTGGACCGTCGCCACGGCAACGTTTCCTCGTGCTTGTCGAGATGCGAGAACGCTCTCGGGCAGGGGCGGGGGAACTTTTGTGCTCACTGGCAAAAAAAAAATGGATTTCATTTGTCCATGAGGTTAAAAATACGAAAGATAAAGAAATCTAATGTGCATATAAAATATGCAAAATAGCCTCAACTAAAAATAGATGTATATTTTTTCTTTGTTTCTATAACTGAATATTTTTTTTATTTTATAGATGAATGCATTTTATGAATAAATTCAGACATGTCCTTTTTTATTTGGAATTATAGAGTTCAAGTTGTTTGGTAAATTACATTTATTATCAGCCTGTTGCTGAGTGAAATGTTTTTTAAGAAATCAGTTAACCAATTTATATATAATAAAAGTAACAGAAGGGTCAACTTATTTGTAGGTTATTTGAGGTAATAATAATGCACATTTAAAATATACATGTATACCTTTGCATTGTTCATGAAGCAATATTTGTCCCAAAAATGAGTTTGCAAACGTTTTTTCTTCCACTTGACTAGCGCTGTCGAGAGCCTGAAGTTGACTCTTTTAAAATAACCTTTGGGGCCTTCAAATCAAAAAGCAAACTACCTCTGTGTACACAGCCTCAGGCCATGTCCACATGTACATGGATATATATTTTTGAAAAGTATATCTTCCTAGCTCCAGGGTCAGAAAGATCTACGGCCGCTCACAATGGGTTTAAAAAAAAAAAAAAAAAAAAAAAAACTCCACACAGAAAAACACATTTGTCATCTCTGGGTAAAGGATGAACATTTTCAGCTGCTGTGCTGCTTGCTTTTGCTGCAAGTACACAATGTTGAAAATCATGTTAAAAGAATTGCGACGTGTTCGTTATGTTTACAAGCATTCCTTCCTTGGAAATGGACATTATATCGAGATGAATAATGCCTTGTGTTTATAATCATTATTACATTGTCAGGTTTGCAAGGGTTACTTGAAAAATGTCGTTAGTAATATAATCCAACTACCGTAATATTAATAATGGCTCAATTTAAGAAAACAGGTGAGCCGTGATTGATGGTTTCCTGCGCCCTGAGCAACTGTGATGTCATTTTCCATCGACAGCAAGTAACAAAATGGCCGCCACCTGAGATGGATAAAAAAAATGGCAGGATTTTGCTGCTTAATTCATATTCCCCAAACACAAAACACAAAAATATTTATCCGAATGACTTGTTTAGACTAGTGGGAGCGCATAGAACATATTGTTGTAAAAAAAAGGAAAAAAACCCAAAAAAACCCTGTTTTGTCTTGACTTCCCTTTTAAGGGGTGTGGCCTAGTGATGTCATGCGGTGTGCCCTTTATTTCAGTGTGATCTCCTGCTCCTTGCAAGTGTTTTCATTTAGTATCGGTTGGCTTTGACCGTTTGTCAAGTGCTTGGGCGACTGTGGCTCTCCTTGCCCACATGTGAGGGCATCACAGTACCTTAATTCATTTTCCACTTGACTCGAGTGGCGGTGTAAATTTAGGGCACATTTAGGGTGTAAATTAAGTAGCGCTGTTGTGTGGACATGACCGAAGGTTGTTAACCCTTTTGGAATCAGCAGAAGCACTTGGGAAGATGTTAAGGTGTGAACATTGACCTCTGCTTGTGCGTAAATGTGCGTCATTTTACCCGCGGCGGCGGCGGATGAATGTTGCAAGAATGGAACAGACGGCGTCTTAAGTGACGGCTTGTCACACAAGATGGTCGGGGGTGCGGTGGGGGCGGGGGTTGACTGGCGTTGACACGGCAACGGGATCTCATCACGCGGCGCTCTATGCCGACGCGGGTCTCGGAGGAGGCGGGTTGAACGGGAAATGACGTGTCGTTGTGGTAATCCTGGATCACCTGCGCGTCCTCTCACGCTTTCCTGCGCTTGTCACACGGATGGCGGCGCACACCAAAGCGTGCTACCGACGCGGCGGCGCCCGCTGACTTTGATTTGACAGGATACAAATGTCACGCGGGTGCCTCCAGACCCCCGCCTCGTCACCCTGCCCGTCCTGCCGAGACATTGTGTGACTTTCTTGTCTCTTATCATTGCGGCGGCCATTGTTTTTGCAATTTCTCTCAATTTCTTTTTTTTTTTTATTTCTTTTTTTTGCGATGAAATTGTTTCTACCCTTGAACTCTGGAGCAATTGTTGTAGCGTGACTTTAGTCAGGTCGAAAATGAAGATGAGTAAATACAGTCGGCTTTCGCCATATCACGGTACACTTTTTTGCCATCTACATTCATTCAATTTCACATCGTGGATTATACGTTACATTGCGTGATTTTGCGACCATCGTTTTTCCGCACGAGCTAGCGTTGCCGTAGACAATAGCAGTCGGCGCGAGCCGTGCCGAAAGAGTGCGTCAAAGACGGGAGCTAATTTAATAATCTACCCCAGCACCGCTGTTAGCCCTCGACAGGTGCTCAAGGTTAGACACGGCCGCTGGTGCACTTTCAATCGCTTTATTGAAGAGTTAGGAACAAAAGAGGCCACCCACAGGCAGCCCGGCTAACGGTTAGCCACACAGCAACGGCCCGCTGCTCTCCGAAGATCAACAACCGGCAAGTCTCTACTCCCATTGGCCGACCAGTGCGTCGCTCAACAGGCCAGGCTCCACCTTTTAACGCTACACGCATTCAAAGGCACTGGTACTACAGCGTAGAACTTGAGGATGGCGACCCCGAGTGGACAAAAGCAATGGCTGCACCGTGCGTGCGTATTTTGTATTGGTGTTATGCAGAACGTTTTCAAATACACAGTATAGAAATAAAATGAATGTTTGCTACTGAACATTTTCATGGACTTCTGGAATGTAACCCATGCAATAATAATAGCAATAAAATGAATGACTTACTTATAGGCGGCTTTCAGGGCACTCAAGGTCACCGGACAAACATAGTTAAATGTTCTCGTATTTTCAAATTCAAATGGATTTCCCGCACAGGAATGACTTGAAATGGTTGCAAAATGTGCCACAATTTTTGGAGCCAAGTTAAGAACCAAAGTCAAAACAAAGCGCTACCTTGCCCGCACTCTTCTTGACTTGATCATTGTTGTGGGCTTACATTCTCCAAGTGTACCTAATGAAGCAACCAGTGAGAACATAGAGCTCAATATTTGAGACACACACACACACACACACACACACACGGTGAATATAAATAGTTGTTGCAGGTTGTGTGTGTGTGTGTGTGTTGTCTATGATTTATGAGCTTTGTTCAGGTCTTACATCGTGGGCCAAAGTGCTGCACTTTCACTATTAGAGGATCATAGTTGCTGTGTGTTGCCGTGTGCGTGTGTGTGCGCGTGTGTGTGTGCGCGCGCGTGCTCCACCGGTCTTGATTGGACCTCACGTGTCACCCAAAGGCCAAACAAATTGTGTTTGTCTTGGAAGCCGCCAGAGTGGAACGCATGCGTGCGCGCGGAAATTGGGAGCGTGCACTTAGTGCAAGATGTTTTGAGGTTGAACATGTTCGGATGTCCGCAGTTGAAGGCTACGTCAAGGTCATAGCAAAGTGGGAGGAGTCAGAGCGGAAAGGAAGTCAAAGCGGGGTCCGCCACTTTGCGTAGCTCGCGGCAGCGGTGCTTGCCGTAGCCGTCGTAGCGCTGGCGGCGGCGGCGGCGCCGCTCGTCGTCATTGCAGTTGCGGTAGCAAGA
The DNA here is from genome assembly GCF_054856515.1 of Filicampus tigris. Lineage (NCBI taxonomy): Eukaryota > Metazoa > Chordata > Actinopteri > Syngnathiformes > Syngnathidae > Filicampus > Filicampus tigris. Next base: position 1,219,767 of record NC_141224.1, on the reverse strand, counting down.
GTGGTCGCAATGAGAGTGAGGCTAGCCGTCGTACGAGTGGTGGTGCTAGTGGCCCTTGTACATCTCACCGTGTTGACTTGGACCCCCTGGGCGTCTCTCTCTAAAGCCACCGGTCTCCAATTTGGGTTTTAAATTTGGGAATAGGACCTACAAATCAAAAGTGCTGTTGTTAAATACAGCTTCTTTTTTTTTTCTAACATCGGCAAAAGCCTCCCCTTTCACAACATTCACTTGCAAACAGTAATCCATGCCTTGGTTACATCTCGGATGGATTAGTGTAATGCAGTAGCGACACCTTCCCATTTGGAGGGAAACTGCAACACATTTTCAAAACGTGTGTGCGGGTTGCGCACAAACTGCGCCGGCGGGACTATAAAGAAGCCTTGAAGCAGAGCCTCGCAGGGGATTGAGCTTTTCACACCTTTTTATTCTTTGGCTTTTGACTCGTGTTTTATTGTGTTTGCTGTTCATTCTTTAACTATCTTTATTTTTACATCTGGTTTTTACTTTATGTAGAGTAACGATACTGTATGTTTTAAAGTGCTCTATAAATAAAGTTGAGTCGCAAAAGCGGTGGTCGTAGTCGTAGTGGTCGAAATGGTGGCGGTGCAGTTAGTGGATTTGCCATCGTAAGTGTTGAACAGTGTTGAAGTTTCCCAGCAGATGGATGAGTCAACGAGGACGTCCACACCACCGGATAATCACTCACGAGCGTCTCTCAGAATCATCCGACAATCTGGCCTTTGCTGGCTTTGTTTTCAAGGGAGGACGAAACGCACCAATCTGGCCAGATTCCAAGTGTGCGTGTCCGCCGCGCTTCGAATCTTTTTGGGGGAGCCAATCAGGATATTTGAAAGATGACTTGTGATTGTCCGTCAACTCCCTTCCTGCCGACTCTGAACCTCGCGTTGTTGTGCCAACGCGTTCCCGGGAATGCCGCTCCGACAAAAGCCGGATTTGTTTTGCACGTTCGTCCTTCCCGGCGGGCGCGCGGAGGAGTCGCGGCCGGCCATGAACCCCCGATCTCCGGCCCACGTCTTCATCCCGACTCCTCTTCCTCACATTCCAACATTCCAACGTGGAGATTCTCGAGGAGCAGATATGGGCCACGGCGAGTGTCGGAACAGTGAAACACAAAACCTTTATGAGGCCATTTTGTTTGCTCCGCAGTGGAATAGAAACAAATCTTTTATAAAGCGAACCCCGCGGCATTGTTGTGTTTTACTAGCCGTTTAGCTTGTTCGTGGCCATTTTACAGCCACAGAATTCAAATCAAAATGGCGTCGTTCATTTGCTCCATTGGAGTGCAGCCAGCCATTAAACGCCTCCTCTGGATACGAAGAATGCGACATTATACGGATTTGTAAGTGTTGAGTCTAGAATGAAAGCCATAACGAGGAATTTTTGAAAATGGCCTTTTCGTGGATTTCAATTGGCCGAAAGATATTGGCCATTTGATGTACAATCATCACTATAATATTCATATATTTAATATCGTGTCATTTTTGTTTATTCGTTTGTTTGCGTTTGTGTGTTCAACTTGAATTGCATGTTAGTGCTCGTGTATGTTAGTGTGCCTTTGTGTGTTGGCATACAAGCGCGCGTGTGTGCGCGTGCGTGTTTTTTTGTTTTTTTTCTCACTGTTGTTAAGTGAAGCAAATACTAAAGGACAAAGTCATGTCAACCAGTCAAATGTTCTGCCTGCAATTCACATCTTTATTCTTCTAAGTGGACCAAAAAAGGAGTTGTTTTATTTATGATAGTTTATTAATCAGCCGATTAATCGGCCATCAGAATTTTATTCTGACAAATATTGGAATCTGCATTGGCCTAAAAAAAACCAAAAAAACACATCCGTTGGGCCCTAATTCATATGTGTTTGTATCTTTGTGCGTGTGTGCTTGCATTTTTATGTATTTGTGTGTTCCTATGTTAGTGTGTGCGTGTTTGAAAGTTTGTGCATGGGTGTGTTTGTTAGTGCTTCAATGCATTTGTGTATTCTTTTGTGTGTTAGTGTGTGCGTGCGCGTGTGTTTGTGTGGTCTGACCCACTTTGGGAACGTTCCAAAGCGCTTTGTGGATGACAAACAGCGAATGTGCAGCAGCTTCCTGTTCCGAGCGCGAGTCTATTTGCGTGCGCGTGTGGGCGTCTGCGAGCGCCGAGCGCTGCGTACGCCTCTACCCTCCACGAACCCCACATAACCCCCCCCCTCGCCTCGCCCACCTGGCCACCCGCCTCGCCACTTATCGTCAATTTGGACCTAATCAAGGACACAGCGGGAGCGTTCCTGCCGTTGTTGTTGTCGTGGTACGCATGATTTGTCACGGGCAAATGAGAGCGCGGTCGCAATCAATATTTTCTCGGTGACCCTTTTTGTGTTCTGGCTTCGCGTTCATCACAAAGCACGACGCTAATGCTCGCTAATTGATTCCCGATCTCAAAGCAACGTGCCGTCACCCCCCCCCCCCCCCCCCCCAAAAGAAGTGCGGGGCCACGCTGCGTCACGTCTGGAGCGCAAAAGTTATTTCTCTTTGATTTCAAAGCCACATCAGTGAAGGTGAGCTCACTTCCCGTCCAAGTGGAGCCTTCATAAAGAGACTTCCCTTATCGTGATTACAACAAATTTGGGGAAGAATCTTTGAAAGTGAATGTTTATTTAGTGCTAGCCAGGCTTTTCCATGCCCGAAGTAGCAGTAGCCGCGTCAGCGGCTTTGCGCCGCCATCGAGCTAAACTGTTTAGAATGTGTCATGTAGACGATCAAACGATCTTTTGGCTTTATGAGATCGTGAACACGTTAAACCGCTTTACGATCTAATATCGTCATATCGCCCACCCCTAGTTAGGGGTTAAGATAAAGATTGGGCTTTCATGGCAGGATTAGGGGGTTGGGTTATGAGCCTATAGACATTGGAAATTGGACAGCTTTAGGGTCTTGTGGTTGTTCAAATAACGTCCTACAGGTGCAATCATCAAATTAATCTTGCTTAACCTTACCTGAAAATATTCAGAATCCTCGGAAAGCAGCCTCTGAACGGAAAGTATCCTCCGAATACTGTGGTCCTCCACGAAGACGCAGACTGATTATCTTTGTAGGGTTTTTTTTTCAACTCCAAATAAAATATTTGCAAACATCTGCTCTCACTTGGCGAAACAATGATCGACATTTTTTGTCGATTTTCTGACGTTACAGACCGAGCCAACAACGGAATCATAATTCGTTTCTGTTTGTGCATTTTCTGCACTGTATTTTATTTTATTTTTTCTCTCGAACGTTTTATCTATATATTTATTTATGTATTTAATGCATTTTCTATTGGTATCGATCACGTGTCAATCGCGAAACATATCGATATCGAATTATCGGCCCAGCCCTAAGTTGAAGTGCCTTAAATGCTGGAGTTTGACATCAAAGAGTCAAGTGGAGATTTGGGGAGCTTTCAGTGGCCGTTGTCGACAGCAGCCTCAGATGCGACATCATTTCTAGTCAAAGGCCTGCCGCTGTTTGTCACTGTCATCATCAATGTTGCACACTGCCGCTAAGTCCAATTGTTATGGCGCTAACGCTCATTTCGAAAATGAGCGAGTCGATGCTATCAGAGTCTGTCTTGCTTTTCCGCGACCATCCTAAGCTTTTCTGGGTTCTTTGATTTACCTATTTGGATAAAAAGTGGAGAAAAAAAATGCAATTCATTGGTGCTGTCTTGTTGCTGTTGTTTTTGACAGTTCAGATGCCATGTTTAGGCCGCATATATTGTCAAGAAATTTTGGGGGCTGACTTTGCTTTTAGAATAGTCACCAATTATTCATAGTTCCCCCTCTTCGTGTATGATAGAAAAAGCAAAAGTCTGGCATTATTTAAGACAAGTTTTACTTTGTAGCAGTTGTTGTTGTTGTCCTTGTTGCCTTAAGCGATTTGCTTAGTTTGTGCTGGTACCAAACAAGCTTTGAAACCTTTTTTTTTTTTTCCCACACAACTAATTTTGATTATATTCACAGGTAGTGTGACAACAAGGTTTTCTGCTTAGAAAAAGGTCCCTCTTATCAAAACACAATCTTGAATAAATTAACATTATACATGTAAGCAGTGCGACAACATTGCAGATGGAAACGGCCTATTTCGTATCACATGAGCTTTCACAACAAAAATAACCTTTCCGGTTGTGAAGCGAGACAGAGCGAGAGAAACTGGAAGTATCACAGGAAGGCCACTAAAGCAAATCATGTCAACTTGCATGATTCTTGCTAAAATCTGTAACTACATTTTCAGTTGTCATGTGCATGTAAGAAATAACGTTGAGATGATGCAAACATTATTTTGTTACTGAACCTTTTTTTTTTTTTTTTTTTTACAATAACTTGAACAATAGTTGAAACTAATACCCTTCTGATTTTTAAAACTAGTTGGTATGATTAGACGATAAAATACTGTAGCTATTAGGTTTCATAGTCATAACGGGCCTCTGAGGGAAACCGTGACCACAAAAGCGACAAAATTGAGTTTGACACGCCTGTTATGATATAACACAAATTCTTATAATACCCCAAATATGACTCAAGACAAAGAAAGCAGATCACAACTAAATTAAAATGCGGAACCTTAATTAGTAACACTGCCAACATAAGGATTGTAAACTAACTAACTGTCTGATATTATGCAATGCGGGGATGGGAATTAACAGTTGCATCAATGTTTGTTTCCCATCTCCCATAGATGATTCAAACTACTTTCAAATTGTCTTCTGTTAGATAATTGGATAATGTGCCCTAACAGCTGGTTTCGCAAGAGTGGAAAGTCACAGCTTAGCATGGAGTAAAAGAATCAAGATAATACGCAGTTTGCGGCCGATTGAGTGAATTGGGGAGGAGGTGCTGCACGTCGCCTGTTTGTGTGTGAGGGGGAGGGGCCAAACCCGGCCGGGCCAGCGCGCGGCGGAATATCCACGCAGCCCAAAAGTGTATACATCGGTTACATATTGATTGACGTCGATGCCGATTAATCGGAAAAACTAATGTAGCTCCTCTCTGTTCACAGCCATGTTGTTAGTGTAAGCGGTGCACATCAGCTGCAACGCGTTCTGGACTATGGAAGGCAGAAAAAAAAATGGCCCCTAAATTAAAAGCTCAGCCCTCGTAAAAAATAAAATAAAATAATAATAATAAAAGTGTGCCATGCAACAAGCTGCGTTAATCTCGCTCGCCACCCACGCCTCTCCCCACTTGGACGCCCACTAACCTGCCCCAACTAAAAGAGTCTAATTAATCCAATCAGTTAATCAATCAGCTGCGGACCTCCCGCCTTTTCCGTGCTAATGCAAGCTATGACAGACACGCACCCTGCATTATTAATACCTCAATTCCTGGACACAGTGCCCGCCCTCAACGCCCCCATGCCGGCGGCCAGGGTCCATCGATCAGCCAGCGCTGCAAGGCCTCATGGGAAATCTCCAGCGGTGGGAGTGCAGATGGGAAAGCGTTGTTGATCTTGTGGATAGCTTGGAGGTCAATGAATCGAGAAGTTCTGTAAATGTGTTTGCGGGGGGTGGGGGCCAGGCGGGGTCGCCTTGGTGGGGGGGTTTACTAGAGTCATATTTTTGTCTTGGCTCTGACTCGTATGTCTTCTTAGCCAATCCGCTGGCAGTTGTTGGAGCATTTTCTCACCCTTGTTAAATCAACTGGCAGTCAGGCCCCAATCCATCGGTTCTCAGTCAATGAACACAACGGGCTCATTTCCCGGGCTTTCATAAAATGTCCATCACAACGCAAAAAGACAGTATCACACAAAATGTACACTAGAAAACTCGAAAAGGAAAGACGTAGAACAAAAGTGCACTAAAGACGTTAGGAAACACAAATGGAAAAAGAAAGACGGCAAAAATACATTGTAAAACATTTTAAAGGTACACTATGGAACTAACCGGTATGCCGTCAAAAAGAGAAAAAAAAAATGAATTCGGAAGCAATTGTACATCATGAAACCAAAATCCACTTGATTACATTGACACATCAATGTACCTTTTTACAATTTGGGTAGTGACACAAACTGTTTTTGTTCCAATAAATTTCATTTTAAGACTAATGGAAAAAAACTGAAAACATGAAACCAAAAATTGTAATTACGCAATAAAAATGATGCAAAACTTTGCTTTGAAATGCAAATGTCGATGATGCAATCATGTACAGTACATGTTGAAACACAATTGTGCTCAATGACACAAATTGACTTTAGGAGAATATACCCGATAAAACAATTAAAAAGTATATATATATATATATATATATATATATATATATATATATATATATATATATATATATATATATGGTATGGGGAAAAATTGCACGTTAAACATTCGACAAGTAAGACTTGATGACACAAATGTCGACTTTGAAACAAAACATGAAGCAAAAATGTACGATGACACAAAATGTGCGCTCTGACAAATGTAATTGTTATCAGCAAGGGCATTTTTAGCTCATGACACAAAATGTACATTGTCCAAAAAAATTGTTTTGAAATGTCCGCTATCCAACTTAAATGTGTGCTTCGGCACCAAAATGTTCCCGCCTTTTCCAACCATTGCGTAAATGTTGTTGCGGATGCATTTTTCTCCCGCCTGGCGTTGACGCTTGGATCGATTGTTGCGAGCGTGGGCGCAGTGTGGCGCGGCGCGGCGGCGGCGTATGCTCGCCGCAAAGATGGCGGACATCTGGCATGCGTGCGGTGTGCCAACACAAATTATGTGTGGGCGCACGTTCAGACCCGACTCAACATAATGTTTCCTTTTAGCTGCAGTACTTTGATCGCTGCTTTTGATGTTGCACCATTTTGTTTGTTTGTATTTTGGGGCAGGTTGTGACAGCTGAGGTCCCGTGGGGGGGGGGGGGGGGTTTCAAAGAGCCCCCCTTTGCTGCTAACCTCAGAGGGACCGTCTTTCCTTCCAACCCGGGTCATGTTGAGTCCTCACAATTGTGTTGTTGTTCTTTCTCAGGAACTTCCAAGACACCGAGAGAGGCGTCAGCGGGAGATTTGACGCCGTCAGCGGGAGATTTGACGCCGTCAGCGTCATTGCATCCAGCAGAACCGGACAGTAAGTTGCTCTGGAACCTCCTTGATGTTTAGCGTCTTTAGTTTCCGACCGTAAGTTGACGTTGAGGCTCTTTAAAAAGCCGGCTGTTGTTTTCCATCTCCTTGATGTTTTAACCTCTTCAAAACCACAGAGTTGATTATTTACCTCTTTGATTTTGACAAGGTTGACTTGGAGCCACTTTTATCTGCACTGTGCAATCATTTGATACCTCTTTGACTTTGATCCTAACTAAGACGACTTGTGTAAAGTGTAGCCTCTTTGAACCCGACTGTAAAACAACCCTCTTTGAGGTTGAACCCCTTTGATACCGCCCGCAGGTCAACCTTTCCATCTTTCAACTTTTGATTGTAGCTAACTTTCAACCTGTAGTTGTTAACCCCTTTGTAAGTTGACTTTTTAGCTCTTTGATCCTGACTGGGTTGACCATAAGCCTCTTTGACGTGAAACTTCTCTGAGCAAAATGTAAGCTAATGCTAAACTGCTTTTGATTTTTAACTTCTTTGGCGCTGACAACTTTGTTGTTGTTGTTGTTGTTAACAACCTCTTTGGCGTGTAATCTCTTTATTCCTGACTGCAAGTTGACTTCTTTTTTTCCCCCCTCTTTGATTCTGACAGTCTGTCGACTTTAAACTCTGACAATTTAACGTCTTCAACCCCGACTGGAAGGTGACTCTTCACACCTGTGATGGTTAACGGCTTCAATCCCAACTTTGAAACAACTCTTTGAATCCAACTGTAAAAAATTGACGCCCTGATTAGAATGTGCGCCGACACCGTCCCTGCCGTATTGCCAATCAATCAGTCGATTGATGGATTGATGGATGGCAGAGCTCCGCCGGCAGTCTTGCCCGACAGAATTCAAAATGTCAACAACGCGAGCTGAGCGATCCTGGCCGCGTTCCAAACGCTAATCAATAATCAATTTTCCACCTGGCAGCGCAGCAGGCAGGAAAACAAATTCTCACTTTTTCCACCTTTTGATTGAGAACACAAGAAATGTCCATTATGCTCAGCAGATGGCAATCGGCGATTGATTTCGTTTGCATTTCGCATGCCAGGAAATACGATTAGGTTGCGTGGCATTTCGGAGCACAAACTTGGAGCCAAACAACATTTTGGCCCGACCGCGTCGGGCGGCTTGACTGCTAAGCGTCATTAAAGGTGGCTAACGTGACAAATGGTCAAGAAGGAAGAAAGTGGAATCTAAAGTATTGTATCGGTACTAACGGAAGGAAATAGGAAAGCAAGGAAGGCAGAGTGATGATTGGAGGGAGGACCGAGAAGGAAAATCAATTCAAAGTAAGGAAAGAGATCAGAAAAGTAGGTTTAAGCGACAGATGGAAGGACACGTGAATTTAAACAGCTTTTGAAGGAAGCGAGGCAGAAAACCAGTTTTAGGCGGGAAGGTTGCAAAACAAAAAGTGAAGGTGAGAGGAAAGAAGAACGTATGGAAGGAAGTCAGAACAGTAAGCAATAGTAAAAAGGATGCGAAATGAAAAGCAGATCTGAAGGAGGAATGCAGGAAAGAAGTAAAAAAAAAAGCAGGGCTGAGGGAAGAAAGACAAAAGTGGGTTGAAACAACACGTGGAAGGACGCGGGAAGAAGAAAAAAAACTGTTGTGAGGGCGGAGAGAAAGGTCGTGTTAAGAGATAAATTGCGGGTCTGTGGGAAAGACGGAAGAAGAGGTGAATGAAAGGGAAGCGGCTTAGGAAGAAGGAAGGCAGAAAAGAAAGCAGTTTTGAGCAAAGGAAGGGGGGGTGCGGTAAGAAGTGGAGGTGGGAAAGAAGAAACAAGCAGGTCTGTGGCGGAGGCAAGGCAGGCAGAAAAGGAGATCAAGAAAGGAACAAAGTGGTTCTGAGGGAAAGAAGGAGGTGGGAAAGGCAGGAGGAAGCCCAAAAAACGCTCCTGGAAGAAAGTAAGGAAGGATGTGTTCATAAAAAACAGGTGTGAAGGCACGATGGCAGACAAGTTGAAGGAATTGAAGCAAAGGAAGGGAGGGTGAATGCAGGAAGGAAGGCTGGTGGGAAGAAAGGCAAAAAAGCAGGTTTAAGCGACAGGAGCAATGATGCAACAATGCTGTGATGGAACGAAGGCAGAAAAAGTCGATTTCAGCAAAAGTAGGATGTTTAGCTTTCCCGACTGGACATGGTCGCGCTGTTCAGCCCCCCCAGTCCCTCGCGTCCCGAATCTCACACTCGTACACTTGTCCCCTTGTGCGTGCTGGTCAACCTCCTCACGTGTCACTCAAAGCGAACAGAAGCCGGCGGCTGCTGGCGTGAGCCTTGGCTGGAATGCACCCACCCAGTTGGCTCGGCGTGCGCGCGCTCGCGCGGCGGGGGTGAGGGCCCGCCGTGAAAACGGGTCCGAACGGCCCGCCGAGCGCGGCCGCGAGTGAACGTCGGCACAGAGGCGGCCTTTGTGTGCTCAAGTGTGGCTTGCAAAGCCCGGAGGAGGCTCGCTATGTCGCTTATTTCACCCACGATTTTCTTTGCAGACCAGGCATTTGCAATATACACTTGACATGGTTTCATGTTAATTAGCTTCCACCGTACAGCTAAGGTTTGTCAACAAGTTAGGATTCAAAGACAAACTCATTTCAATTGACTTATATGGAATTGTTTATTTAGCTTATATTGTGTACATAGTTACAATTAATTGGGAAGGCCCGTTTTATATATGCCCTGTGTAGCCGCTACTGTAGCGCCAACGCTAATTTCTTTTCAACTGTCTCTAGCATTTGACATGATAAGCCAACATTGCACAATTATTACACAAGTCTTGATATTTGCCCCGCATGGCCGCCATATTTGGCCCACGCCTGCTATCGACAAACTTGGCCGCGTGTGTTTGTTTTTAGCATCTGAGCTAGTCTTTGCGCGCCTGTGCAGCTGATGAACTGCGGTTAACCTCGCCTCGGCGCATGCCCCGATTCCCCCCCCCGAGCGAACCGACGGCCCGGCCACTCGCGCCGGCGTCTGCTCTGACAAATTGGCGGCGGCCAAGAGGCAGATGGCGACGGCGAGGAGACGGCTTGTCAAAGTGTTTTTGCAAGGCGGCGTCGACACGTGTCGTAAATTCTTCCAGCTCCGCTCCCGGCACGTGCCGACACGCCGGAGACACCCGACGCACACGGCGCCCTGCGCCGGCGGCGCATCGGCATGAGGCTCGCGCCGACAGCACGTCCGCACGTCAAACGCGACGCTACGCTGCGCTGGCTCCAACCTTTGACAGCTCAGCTCTGCTCATTAGCACACGTCCTCGGGATGTAAACGAGCGCATTCAAACATCTTCTTTCATTTTAAAGATGGATAAAATGTTGCTCTGTTGTGCTGTCTGTTGCCTCCAGAGGAAAGGAGTGGTAATGCACGGAATGTTCCGCAGGCTGAAAAATAATTGGGGCAAATTTGAGACCGATTTGTCTTATCCCAATCAAAGCCAGCAAAGGCTCGATTGTTATCTAAAGACGATCCTGAGTGCTTATCCTCATTTTTCCACCCTAATCTTCTCAGAGAACCTAAATCTGCATACGCGAATATTGACAATCGGGAATTAACTCATTCACTGCCATTGACGTATTTAGTTGTCTTTTTTTCACAGTCCAGCCATTCAATCCCAGGAATTTATTTATATTGCAAATTTTTTCAAACGTTAGGCTAAAAGAGGGACTGAAAATGTCTGGCAGTGATTAATTGAAGCATTTTCCCCTTCTTTGCGATCAAAGTCAGCAAATGTCCGGTCGTCAGATCTTGAGTTGTTTTCCTGTGGTTTGGGGTGTATTAAGAGGAATTTTCCTAAGAATGTAATGCGTTGTACACACACATCTATAGTCAGGCTGATTTTGAGCCCGACTGCCCCATTCTGTTCCAAAGCAAAGGCCCGATTGTCAGCTGTCTCTCAAGATTATCCTGACTGTTTGCAGCGTGGGGTGTGTTCAATCATTTTTCTCCCCGATCTTCTCGGAAAACGAAAATGTATTTCTTCATGCTTTTGAAAATATATATAGATTTTTGTCAAAATTACAGCAATAATATGGCTGGGTTTTTTGGTTTTTTTTTTCAGATAATATTGCGTAATAGCAGTCACCATAAATAAATGGAAAACTATACAGATATTCCACGTGAACGGAATCGGTATCGGCCGATCTCACTCGTGCGTGATCGGTGTCTTAAAACCTGATCGGAACGTCCCTAGTCTGTAAATGAGATGATCCTGAGTGATTATCCTGTGGTGTGGGGTCACCGGCGTGTGTTAAGTGTCATTTGACGGCGCGATGTGTAGTTTATCTTCAGTCCTCCACACACTGGAAGAGCAGAAAGGACACACACGGATTCTTTTTCCTGGCTCGCGCCACTTGAAAATCACTTCAGTGTTGAAAATCGCTTTGTGCGTACCCCCGCTGAATTGCGTCTTGTAAACGCGGGACGTCACCAAACAGTAACTTTGCACACTTTTGGTTTGTGTTCATATTCCGTCGGTTAATGAACAGATGTTGTTTTTGTCCTGATATTGTAAGTCGTGCGGCGTGTGTGCGACAGTGGACTCTGGAATGCGTGTGGGGGTTCCGCTCCCAGGGTGCTTTGACATTTAGTGTAGCAGCTGGGACCTTCTTCCTCCCAAAGATCATGTAAATAACATCTTTGGGAGGAAAACAAAAACTGCTGTCAACGCCTAAAGAGAAGAATTGAGTGGGAATGTGTCAGCGTTGCTGATGCTGCTCACAATGACGCAACAGCATCAGTCACACCGCATGCGGCCTATTATGGGATGTCGCCGTGAGACGCGCTTGGATGCCAGTTGCGTTCAAAGGGTTGAGCGCGGGAGAACACTTGGCCACATCACATCTGCACCATCGTCCATTTCTTCACTGACCGCACATCTACAAAGTGCTCGATCATTTTTTTTCTATTCAAATGAAGTTGTGGTCAGGCTTGATTTTTCTCGAGCAATGTTATTTTGTCGAGGACGTTTTGAGCCCGTGTTTTCCTCCTACGAGAAGCTTCCAGGTCGCCGTCTTCACGTCCAAATGTTTTGGTTTTTTTTTTTTCAGATTGTGTTGACTTTGGCAAGACGGCGAGCCTCGCCCGGCGCTTTAATTAGCGAGCGCAGCTCGTCAATGAGAGCTCCAATTAAACGTCCCGCGTCTCCGCCGGCGGGCCGAGACATCTGCGGCCTCGCATCGCCTAAGGTTCCGAGACATCCATGTTGTTTCTTCACGTCGCTCCGAACAATTATTTGGACTAAAACGCTCTTTACGCCCTCACTATGTGCTTTGCTTGACGACGAACGCGGCGGTGCTTCTGCTGCACTTCCATCAACAGAGCCGCGTTTTCAAGCCAATCACCATTTTGAAAAATAAGCGCAGCGCGAAGGTTTTCTCAACTTACCCCCGTCCCCCACATGCAAGCCCGCATGCAAGGGCATGACAGCACCTTCACACCGAAGCTCGTTCTGTACTCACATTTGGCTTACAACGCAATGTTGAAAAAAAGAAAACAACTAAGCAGGGCCTCGTAACTCAAAACGTTTTGGAGGTTACATAGTGGTAACACGCAAGCCAGCATTCTTGGCCTGCGGCTGCTTTTTTTTTTTTTTTTTTTAACCACATACTCTGTGAACCGATTATGGGTAATGTTCTTGGATACATTTGAAATGATATGTAAAGTGTTTTTAGGATCAGAGTTTGGGGTACATTTAAGGTTTAAACTATTAGTATAGACAATTCAAATCCTGTTGACTATCTGTGAATTTTTGCTTTTTGCAGTGGGTCTTGGTCCGCAACCAAGAGCAGTTGGTTCGGTCCAACGTAAGCACCGAGACACTCGACGGTGCGGTTCTCTCGGTCCCGCCCGATCCTTTAATCTTCTCGTCTTTCGAGTTTTTCCCTCCAAATAACTTGTCACCCTATGCCCGAGATTTGAGAGACCATCCTTTTCTCAGCTGTCAGTCAAGCTCCTCCCACCAGAGGCTTCTTCCTCATGAGATTCTTCAAGGTCTTTCGGAAGGACACAAAAGAGTCCAAAATAGTTGTGTGACGAGTCTGCACCGTCACGCGCCAGGCTTGAGGGTAACGGGAGACAACGCAAGCTCGCGTCACCGTATTGATCACTATTGATCCGCTCCCGGGTTCAGACGACGGGAACCGGGCGGCCCGGCTACCTCGTCCTACTCAGTCTCTTCATTCCCATCTGTCCTTTTCATCGTCCGCGCAGCAAAAAGTTCTGTAAGAGCTGACAAAAGAGGAAGACGTGTCCTGGTCTGTGTGGGCCAAAAAGATGAATAACCTCCACGCACAGAGGGAATAATGGTATGCAACAGCTGGTTCCGCTTGGTGGCTGGTTGGTCCAGTGCAGTTGCTTCACTTCCGGTTAGGTCATAACTGCTGTTGACATTGCTTGATCATGCCTGTCCACTTCCGGTCTGGTCTGGTCTGGTCTTTGTCTTCTCTGGTCTTGGCCAGCCTGCTGTTGTCCCATTAAATCTGGTATTTGTCTTGTCCAGTCCAGTCTGAATTGGTCTCTCCTGCGGGGGGCAGAGTCCGGTTCGGTTGGCTAAAGTCCAGTCTGGTTTGGGCCAATCTCATCTGGTACAGCTTTGTCCAATCTGATCAAAAGTATTCTTGGCTGGTCTGGTTAGGTGCGGTTCTGTCTGATCTGATCTGTTCAGATGTGGCTCAGTCCGGCTTGATCCAGTTCAGTCCGGTCCGGTCAGGTCTGGTCTGATCTGATTTGATCCATTCTTGTGCGCTCCGGTCCGGTTTGGTTCGGTTGTCTCTAGTCTGCATTTTGTATAGTCTCGTCGGCCGTGGATGAGTCCGGTGAGGTCCATTTCATTCTGGTCTGTTTTTTTTCTTGGCTAGTCTTGTTCAATCTGATCTGATCCAGTATGGTTCAGTCTCGTGCGGTCCTTTCTGGTTTGGCCTTGTTCGGTCCGGTCTAGTCCAATATGATTTTATTCTCTTTATACTGGTCCTTTGCCTCTTGCATCTCATGTGTTCCACTTCAATCTGTTATACGCTGTCCTGTGCAGTTGGGTCCGGTTTGGTCTAGTTCAGTGTGGTCCAGTCAAGCTCATAAGTGTGTGATGACTGAAAAGTTGTTGTTTTTTTCCAGTGTTAAACGGTTTCATATGAAGTTCCCCAGCTAGCTTCAGATGCTTACTGCTACATGCTAACAATTATTTTCATCAGCTATTCTTGATAACCAAAGCCGATTGCTATTGATTTGTCACGTGTGCCAAATCAGAAAAGGATAATGACCATCTTCTCCAGTCGCGATCTCGTTAGCGTGTGGCAGATGCTCATTAACTGCTGGTGTTAACAAGTGACTTGATTAGTGCGTTAGGAAGCAGCAGGCCTTCAAAGTGGGTGTGTAGTAAGTAAAGCATCATCAAGTCCCATCTTATTTTTGGACTTCATTAAAGTGACTGACTCCTCACCCGCGACATCCTCGCATGATTGGCGGCCGGTTCCTTGCCAGCAAGCTGCTGGATGCTGTCCTTGGCCACCCTGTCCCTCCCCCCGCCACATCCTCATTTATCCACGCTGCTGCCTGATGATGTCATCAGCCCAAGCCGCGCGAAGGTCATCTGCCGGCGAGTGTCCCGCGAGGAAGATCTGTCGCCGTTAGACTTCTTCATCCTTCCTCCCTGAGCACGGCGTGACGCGCGGACGTCTAGTCGAAGCATAATTGGAAGCGTCGCGGCGGTATGGCGGCCACGGCGTGGCCCTCAGACAATGATGAAGTGTTTAATCCGAGCAGGGGAGCGGGCGCTCGTCACGCCGCCGCCGCCGCCGTTATCTTAACGAAGCCTCTTTCCCGCCAAATAGTGCTCTTAGCCTGTACTTGTCTTCTGGGCCCAAATTGTTTGTATGTAAGAGCAGCACTTTATCAAATTAGTTCATGCCGTAAGCTTCTGCGGTGTTGCCGTGACAACCGCGATGTCTCGAGGTGACGGCAGTGCGGTAAAAGGTGCAAAATGATTACGTGATCTAAGGTTAAAGATGGCGGGTGCTTCTTAAGTCACGAGCCAAGCATCTTGTGGCGTTTTAAGGAAAGTCACTCAGTTTAAACGTTGGTGCCGAGTGCAAATTGCGACCGCTAAAGCAGAGTCGACACGATAATCGGGCCAAATTTCAGCCCGATGCGCCATTCCGATCAAAGTCAGCAAAAGGCCCGATTTATGGTGTGTCTAAAGATGATTATCATGTGGTGCTGGGTGTGTAGAGTGGGTTTTTTTTGTTGGTTGTTTTTATTTCCCCCATATGCTCAAATAACACAAATCGGGGTCAAGGCATACCGACAATCAGGCCAGATTTCAGCATCCCTTGGGATATTTTCTCCCTGATCATCAAATTGACCACTAATCAGACTAACCTCCTTTGTCATTCGGTACCAGCAGAAGCAGAACGTCTTGTCTTGGCACTGTGGCTAATGTTTCGGCGATCCCAAGAGATATGACTTCAGGACAACACATTTGGTGACGCAAAGGTCTTCGTCAAGCTTCCGAAACATCAGACATTTGAGCTCAGCGTGACAACGACACAGGATCCCGCCGGGGCCGCCCTAAACTCCGCTCGACTGTCGGCCCGGACACAAATAGAAACTCTGAGAAGGAAAGTCGGCCAGTACGAGAAAACATCGATCGCGCTGTGACGCCCTTCGGGGGAACGCCGCTACCGAGACTCTCGCGGTTGATACGAGCTACGAAGATGCAAGAGCTATCGGGTGGTGCTTTTCGCTTGCGCTTTGAATTATTAATAAGGTGAAGTGGGGGGAAAGTGGGGGCTTGATGGTCACTGGGCGGCGCCCGGAATATTTTAAAGTCTGAGCATTACCAACGGACCGGTGCGGATTATGAGTGACGGTGAGCGCGGCGGGTCGGGAATGGCCGGCCCTCTCGGAAGTTCAAACTGAATAATTAACGCGCGACGGAGGGATGAATAAGAGCGAAAGGCTTCATCCATCCTCCGTCCCAAGCCTCAGAACTTTTTTTTTTTTTTTTTCCCCTTCTGACAAGTACACCAAAATGATGGACGACGTCTTCCCGCTCCATCGCAAAGCGGCCATGTTCTGAGAGCCACGCGCATGCTGCGCCGCGCCGTGCTAGCCGCGGCGCCTGGTGGTTCATTCCCGGAACGATGCGACCAATCGGGGGAGACGATCGCATAAGGATCTCATTTTGGACGTGACAGTGTTTCATAACAAAGGATTCCTGCTGCTCTTATTACAGGGGCAGGTGAGCTGGAGCCCATCCCAGTTGACTTTTGGCGACAGAAGTGACACACCCATGACTGCTTGCCAGCCAATCACAAGGCACACGTAGACAATTAAGATTTATATCCGCGCCTCAGGAAAGACTTTCCTCAATGAAACGGCCATGTTTTTGGAATGTGGGGGAAAAACATGCAAACTCCACACAGGAAGGCCCAAACGAAGACTCGAACCCGTCGCCTCTGGACCGCGAGGCAGACGTGCTAACGAGGCGTTGGCGCGAAGATGCATTTCCGCGTTAGGGTGACGGGCGATAATGAGTTGAAGGCCCGGCGCGTTGGCAATAAAAATAATAAGTCCGCAATAGGTTTTATCGTTCACTCTTGGCCGGGACGACGCAGCCATTAAGAGTGCAATCAGAAGCACATTTCATCTCTTTTATCTTCCATCAGCTGCGGCCAGCAATGGACCCGTGCACCCAGGACGCGGCTACTTCCTGCTGCATTACATCAGCACGTTATTAGACTGTTAGCATTTTAGCCCCTCGTGTTTATGAGCTACTTGCTTGATTGTTGTCTTAATGTTTAATTAAGTACAGAGGTACCTTGACCTACAAGTTGAATTTGTTTCCGTGACCAAGCTTGCAAATCAGTTTACAATGAACCAAAATGCCTTTCATCTGTTCCAGCCCCCCCAAAAAAGCACCACTTTTGTGTTTTTGAGTAGCACTGTATCACAAATAAATGAATAAATAGTAATGATGAATAATGATAAATGAATAATGATAATGCCAAATAATAGAGAGTATCAAGAAATACAATGCTTCCCTAACTTCTCACAGTTCGGCATTTGCAAATTTACATATCAGCGGATTTTGTTTGAACCCATCTTCCAATAATTGCTGACAAAATCACCAATTCACTGTTTTTGTGCTCAGGCCAATGCAATATAAGTAGTGCCTATGCCGCCATCTTGGGGCCAAGGAACTATATTGGAAAGAGTTGTGGAACGTCATCGAAACAAAAGTAGTGCTTTACCTCTATTTTGTGGCATCTCGGGTCCAAGGAACTATTTTGAAGTGACCTGAGGAGCTTCATTTCAACAAATGCAGTGCTTTGCTTCTTAAACCTTTTCGGTGGGTGTCAGTTCCCTGTACATTTTTGCTAGTTGCCACAGGGCTCTGTCCCAATCCCCCACAAATAGCAGGGCTTCACTGTAAAAAAAAAAAATAAAAATAAAAATCATTCCATCACCTTTTTTTTTTCTATTTCATTCAAATGGACGCAACTTGAAAACTTGGTAAGCAGGGCAATTCAAAGTTCGCGTGTACGTTAGAATTTCAGCCTTTCGGTCTGCATCTTGGTTAATGTGTTTGCATATTATTGTCTCAACCTTTCAGTTACTATTGTAGCGTGTCAGATTGTCAACATTTTCGCCACACCTTGCCATGTACCAGAGGGCTTTGCTGAGCTCCCCGTTACTTTCGTTCTTTGCTTTCCCCCATGTCACCATGTTCAAGGCTAACTCGTCTTTAGCCATGACACAGCAGAAAGTAAAAAGCTGCCGGGGGCGGAAAAACAAGCTCACGTGAACGCTAATGCCGCAGCAGGAAAACAACCCATGACGGGAGCGTGGACTGCGGCGGGACAAACGCTTCATTGTGAGCTCGGAGCTGCGGCCTTCCCCCTTATTGGCGTCCGGCGACAGCCGCTCGCGGGCTGCTAGCGTCCGTTAGCTTCGCCTTTGCACCTGCGACGGGAGAAAGTTTGCTAATTAGATTTCCAGAGGATGACCACGCCGAGGTCCTTGCAGCAAATTGGAAGTGGGATCAGGGAGCGCCGGCCAATAATTGGGAGCACAAATCCCTTGCGGGCCACGGCGGCGGACCGAAGGGTGTCAGGCGGGGTGTCACGCTTGCAGTCAAGCTCCAATTACCAGACTTTGAAGGCGGCTGCCGCATATCGACACCTGCACACTTTCTCAGGCTAGGCTGGGAAAACGTTGGGCATTGAGCGCATTGAGGGCTTTTCAAGCGCGAGAGCTCAGGGAGTGAGTCGCTCACCTGTCTGGCGCCTTCCAAAGAAGGAGGCATTTAAAGGCCCGTTGTCGAATGCAAACATTTTCCGCTCCAAGTATGAAGCGGGAAAAACAAAAAGCACTCCAGGGGAATTCCGTTCCAAAAGCTGCATTAGCATTCCCAAAGCCGAGTCGCTTTAACGTGAAAAAGGAAGCGGCCGTCCAGATTGTTTTCGACCGCTAATACTCATCAGGGACACGGATCACATGGAGCCTACCTGACGTTTGATGAGAGAAGTGGGGCACACCCTGGTCTGGTCTGGTCACCAGCCAATTGCAGGGCGCGCATAGAAAAACAAGCATTGACGCTTCGATTTACATTTGTGGGCAATGTGAGCCCGTATCTCAGTGAGCAGCGAAGGTTTGCTGGTGTTAGCGGACGTAGACGATCTTATTTCTCCGTCAGGGTTCGTTCAAGGCTGCAAAGATGGTTGCCAGACATTCGCAAACAATTTGAATGGTCTCAAATTCGGCGTCAAATTTTGAACACGTTCAAGAAAAAACGCTTGTCACCGCAAACATCCGAGGAATGTCTTTGCAACTTTTAACGAACCCTGACGAAAAAACAACATTCGCGCCGTGGACGAACACCCGGCCATAGGCAATCCCGCAATGAAGGCTCATTTAACGTATGGCTCCACAATAAAAGTTAGTAGAACACGCACATAACTATGGTTCCGATCCCAGGAAGCACAAACAACAACGTGATGAATGATGATGAATAACAGGAAATGAGCTCCAAGCAAACGCTGCTGGGATGCCCACCATGACGGGCGCCACAACGCGTGGCGTGTGCGGCCGCCCGCACATATTGCTTAAGCTTCCACTGACTTTTAGGCTGACATGCTAACAACCAGGTTGCCCCAAAAAATGAAACAAATATCTTGTTTCGTGCTGCCTAATTGGACAAGTGGGAGACGGGTAGGTGAGGGTTGTCGCAAGATGACAAGAGGGGGGCGGCGGGGGCCGGACCGCCGACCCTGCTGACCGTCAGTGCCACTCAGGCGGCTCTCACGGGAACGTCGCTTAACCTCAAGCTGGCGCGAGTGACAGTTGCTCCCGTCTCCGAGCGGGCCGCCTCCATCGATCTCGCGCCGGCCCGATGTCCCCGAAGCGTCAACGGCGTGCGGGACCTCGCCGGGATTGACGTCTGAGGAGAGGCCCGACGACAGCCGGGGAAGACGCCGGCTGACCGCGCTCCACCCGGCTCCGTTGGGAGCTCTGCAAAAGCCCAATTTCCTTCCGGGAAGATCAATAAAACATCTACCTAATGTAGCCGTAACATTCATTAGGGAGAGGCTTGTGACAACGAGACTTCCTTAAGCAGACGTTAACGATGTGCCTCTTAATGAAATGAGGGATTTGCTATTGGGGCTTGCGCAGGGTTGGGGTGGTTTCACGTTGTCCGCCTCGCGATCCAGAGGTGCCGCGTTGCAATCTCAGCATGCAACAAGCACCGGAGAAAAGGCTTGTGATTATGCAAAAAAAAAAGCTTTAAATGCGCGGCATTAATAGGCTGTCTTCACGTTCTTGGTTCCTTGTATCCGTGTCAGTTAGCGCAAGTTGACTGTGTCTCTTTGCTCGTGTCTGCGAGCTGCGCTCTGTTGTCTGTTTTGGGCCCGAAGACGACAAAGCAGAATGAATCCAACAAAAGAATGTCTCTTGTGCTCTGGAGCTGATGCAACATTTTTGTCTTGTGGGCAGCGAACGTCGTCAGCGGCGCGTTGCAGAGCGAGCCCGTGAGTCCATGTCAGCGCGAGATCAACACTTGTGACAACGGGACAATCTCAAAGACTTTTTGATTGTCTTTGAGTCCTGGCGTCCTTACAACTAGTTGACAACATCGCGCATGAAAACGCCCGCACAACGTCTGCAGCAGTTCCAACTAATGATCCGGTCGTTCCGGGCCAGCCGAAATGTTATTGCGATTCCCCCCCCCACCCCCCAAATATTATGATTTAATATGCGGTTACATTTAACAAGGTCCTCTTCCCTTTTTTTTTTTTTTTTTTTGAACAAAGCAGTACAAAACTCCATCATTATTGCAATAAACAGTATCAGATGTATTCTAAATAAAGGTTTTGGTCCAAGCTTAAAGGGGAAGTCAGCCCCAAATTCCATCTCAGGGGCGGCCATTTTGCCACTTGCCGTTGACCGAAAATGACATCACAGTTGCTCAGGGTTGACGTCACCTGTTTTCTGAAGCTAGGCCGTGATTGGCCGTTACCTGAGCAACCGTGATGTCATTTTCAGTAGACAGCAAGTGACAAAATGGCCGCCCCTTGAGATGGATAAAATCATTTAAGCTAAATCAAAGTGAAATGAAGCATGAATTAAACTAAAAGACCATTTATTGTTAGTCTTTTAAGCGTTCGCGAGGAAAACTTGACAAAATTCTGTCAAACAAGTGCAGCCGCAAATAAGGAAATCATTCATCCGATGACTATAATGCAAACTAATCGCTTGCACTTTTCATTTTTCATCAAGCGATGATATGGAAATGTGGAGTGCTTGTTAAGTGAGTTGAGTTCACTGCCACCATCCAGCCTTCAGATATCCATTTTTTTTCTTGCAAGTCAAAGCAAAAAAAAATCTGGGTACCTCAAAGTAGCACTGTATTACGTTAACTGTTGCATATTTATTGCAGCAGGTCGGCCGGCCAGCTGATGTTGAGCCCGCACGTTGTGATTACGCAACGGCTTTGATGTCATTAACGGCGCCCAAATAGTGTTCCAGAGCACCGGGGACTGGTCGCCAGCCAATTGCAGCTCATAAATACATAATGCACATTTGATGATTATTTATGTATTTTTTTTGAATTTTTGGTCTTTTTGTCAGGTTGGCGGTGAGCGGCGGTGGGCGGCGGTCATGTGTTCCTGCTGAGTCGTCACTTTGGGGGCCACCATGAGGCGGACGCCGCCTCCACTCCACTCGCCCAGTTCGCCCCCCTCGCCCCTCCCCTTCCTGCTATTGCCACTGCTGCTGTTGGGCAACGCCACCTCCTTGCCGCCGCCCACCGGTGGCGCCGCCCCCTTCCCCCAGGACCTGGAGCCCATCAGCGTGATCGGACGAGACTGTGAGTACAGCACCCGCTCGCCGGTTGCCGGGAAAACGCCCACCGATTGGTTTATGATTGGCTATAGCTAGCCGCATAGCACTTTGTTTCTAGTAAAACGTGCTTTGGTCTGTCTCATTTGAAGCTCCTTCAACATAATTCCTGAGCACCGAGATGCCATAAGGTGGTGCCCGAAGCAATACTTTTATATTAGACGGGGCTTTGGCCTGAGCACAAAAGCAGCCTTTGGTCCATCAAGGGGGCGTCGGCTTATGATGTTTGGTCACAAACGTAAATGTGTGATGTGCACAACAGCAACATTGACCCGGCCACAACACAACACAACGGAATGAAATCGAACACGCTCACATTTGGCTTGTTATCCTGTCAGTTCATTAAAAGACACGCACACACACTGGTGACCTTTTATAACCTCCAGTCATAAATAAACATTGACTAATAATAAAACCCGATTCTGATGTGTGTGCGCGCATGGTGGGAGCAGCGACTAATGATGATGATTTCGGCTCCTATTGCATTCAAGACTATCGTAAGTTGTCAAGTTTTCCATTTGGCTCTGACAGTGTGAAAGCCACAAGAGCATCGCAGCCAAACGTAAACAAAAACCGCGGCTGACCTCCGTGACCCTCTGAGCTCCACGCTGCCATTTGTGTCAACCTCGCTTGCTTTAGCTTTGAAACATTAAATATGCTGCTGACTTCAAATGATACTTTTCGGTTCCATTTTGGCCAAGTGAAACCCATGAAAAGTTGACTGGATTGGATTTTCTGAAAGATTACGAAATGTATTTTTAGACTGGGGAGGAATTGAACTGTGATACAGTAGACCACCACGTATTTGTAGTTTGGCGTTTATGAATACAGTACACCTACTGGCAGAATTTTTTTTTTGGGGGGGGGGGGGTCTGTCCCCACATTGTTGTATGCTGGAACTTTTCACTATTTGTGGTCAGGCTCGGTCCCGGTCCCCATCTGTCACTTATATCGGGGGTCCACCGTGTTCGTAGTTCTGGAAAGAGGCCATGAATGGATCACTGCACTCTAATGGCGCAAACGATTGATGCCGCATTTTCAATGGTTAAAACAATAAATAAAAGGAATGGATATTTTGTACCTCCGATTCAAAGAATTCCAAATTAAAAATATCCAGCACAGGAAACGTGGCGACTAATTAATACTTTTGCAAAGTTCGGCAATTGTCACAATAAAATTCCCAAATTTTAAGAGATGCTTTACATATTTACCTCTTCATTGCACATTTCTTGACCGATTCAATCAGAATCATCTTTAGAGGCCAAGGATGTAAAAACCCACGAGAAATTTGCCTCGGGTAGCATGAGCTACGCTAGTGTTGCAGTAACATGCGAGTACGACAAACCAAGACGTGACACACAGTAGAGAGAGTCAACGTAACGTAAGGGTAATTAGTGCTTGTAGTGCCGACCAATGATAAACAACGATGCAGGGGGGTCATTGAGCAAAGCCAAAGTGACCGGCAGTGTGGCAATCGCAATCAATGACAGCCGTGCAGCTGATGCAGATAATCGTCGCAGCATTTAAAGTGACCCGTAGCGCAGTAATTGTGATGGCTATTGTCTCACATTCACCGTTTCAACAATTCAATTAATTCCCCAGCAATTCAGTGCGGGGTCAGCTCTTCAACACCCGTCGGCCATTTAGAAAAAGAAAAAGGAAAAAATGCATTCATGCATTATTTGAGTGTATATTTAATATTGATCTGTCACGGTTACGCCGAAAGGAGGAAAAGGAAGATGTTGAACATGCGTGACAGTCCTTCAAGACCTTTGGTCACCGGACGGCGCGAGGAAGTGACGGCACCTAATGGATGGGCGGCAGATGTCGTCGCGAGCGCTCTAATGGATCTCGGTGGAGGCGAGGGCCGGCCATTAGCGGAAGTAGCCGTGTCTGCGCTAATAGAGGCGGCCGGCGTAATGAGAGCCATTTGTCAGACGAGGGTCCGGCAGGTGACGCCGTTACACCGGCTCCCCCCCGATACGGACTCCATAAAAGTGCTCACCGAGTCACTTAGGAGGCGGAGAGGCAACCGCTCAGTAGATTTGTCTACTTGGAGGGAAAAGAATTGAAGCGGAACTCCAGTTGAATGAAGAACTATCAAAATGGATATATGAAGGCGATGAATCGATTATATTGAGCAATTTCAGGCAACTCATCGGGGCTTTTTTTTTCTTGTTGTAGTTGACGGGCACGGCTTCCGCTAAAAAAAAATGGCTGCCAACAGAGACAAGCTAGTTTACAAAACGAGAGTCCGCGTCGCCAACTTAAAGTCAACGGAACTCACCCGCTGTAGGTGAAAATCTGCAATTATGGAGAAGCAATTAAAAAAATTCAAATGGGGAACCAATAAAAAAAAAAAAGATTTTTTTTTTCATAGATTTACAAATACATTTACTTCTTCAAAGACACGGAAACTAACATGCGTTTTAAAGTATTCCGCAGCGCTTGCTTCAAGCTGTTTGTCGCCCTCTGTTGACGTTTACGCTTAAAGTGGCACACGAGACAAAACATTTGAGCGGCAAAATGTTCAATCAAACCATGTCATTAATTTGGGAAATCTGTTAGTTTAATGCGAACATTCTGCGAACTGCCGTTGACGGGCTAACAGAAGTGAGCCGACATGCTTTCTATCCGAAATTCCGAAAATGTACGAAAGCCAAGCTCATTTTCATCGCGGGCCACGTCGTAGTTGTGGTTTTCCTCGTTTTATTTTCAGGCCATGTTGCGCAGCCCTTCAAATAAACTCCTGGGATGTCCTGACGTCAGGAAAACGATTGGACTGTAGTCTGAGCTGCTCCAATGAGAAGAGAATTCCCCAAAAGCGGTCATGATGACTTTTGTGTTTCCTCAATTGTGCTCTTTGTGGTCATGCAAATGCAGAAGTAAAGTTGCGCTTCTCGTGTTTGATCCGTCCGTGCGGCTTCGCAGGTTCAGCGAAAGGACTCGGGAGGGATTAAAATCCGGACTGAAAAGCAGCGAGGGGAAGGCCGGGTGGGTGAAGGTCCACCCGCCGCTTGGAATGACTTCAATCCGTCGGCGCTCGATTCCAGACGAGCATTTGAACTGAATTCCAGCTGGGGGAATCATTTGTGTTCATTCAATTGTGTTCCTTTTATGGAGCCGCTCAGCTGCGATGGGAACTTTTGGCACTTGAGGCTCTTCCTCTTCCTGCCTTAAACACACGCAGGAAATGTGTCCGCAACTTCCAGGACGCGTCCGTCCGCTCGATGCTAAAAATTGTACGCGACATCCCAAAGGTGCCGCACTGGGAATAAGTCAAATATTTGTTGCCTTCCTCCGCCTTGTTTGTTCATTTTCTCTTGTTAATAAACGTGCTTGTAAGAATCAAAACAATCTTCATCTTTGTCCTGTTCTTCATCTCCTTGGGGGTTTTTTTTTCTGTCTTTTTCCACTTCTTCTTTTCATCTTTTTCTTTGTCCTCTTGGTCTTCTGTCACACTTTGTCGTTTTCCTTCTCTTCACTCTTATTCATTCTCTTCCGTCTTATTCTACATCTTTGTTTGCTTCCTTGTCTTCATCTTCTTCATCTTTGTCTTTGCCCCCATTCTCACATTCATCTTTTTTTCTTTTTCATCTTCCTCCTCTTAATTGTTCTCCAACTATTTACTTTCTGGTCATTGTCTGTTTCTTCTTAGTCTTCTTCCAAAGTCGGTCTTTATCTTCATCTTCTTCTTTGTCTTCCTTCTTTTTTCTCTGTCTGCAGAACAGAATTTGTTTGTTTTTTTCGCTTTTTAATTATGAGCTAGTCCATGACCTGTTTTTTTCATCCATTCCCCAAAATTCAAATCTTCCCCCTCTTGGGTGTCGTCGTCTTGAACTCTGCTTCTTCATCAATTTTCTTTTTTCATATTTGTTTGTTTTTGTGTGTCCCGCCCTCCCCACAGCTTCCTACTTGTTCCCCAGTTTCCAAGGCTTGACGGAGGACAATGACACGGAGCGTCTGGGTCTGGACTTCCAGAGGATGTTGCGGATCAACCACATGCTCTACGTCGCCGCACGGTCAGTCCGCCCTTGGGGAAAATCACCAGCTTACCTCGAGTAATGGGCAAAGTGTCTTGTTCATCTGCCGCTGGTTGGATCAGATTCCCGCCCGCCGCCAATTGTTCCCAGGTGTTGGCTCACGTTCCCGAATATCCCCGTTTGTTCCTGATGGCCCGTTAAGAGACTTGCTTGCCCAACATGTTTCGATACAGTGAACCCGTGTCCCTTCGCCAACTGGCTTATTTGTGATTTTTCCTGCGGAATCGAGCTACCCGTCACTGGATGAGCAACTCGCCTATTCGCGGCTATTTTTGTACTCTCTTGGAATTGCAAAACAACACTCATATCATTTCAAACCTTTAAAGTAAGTGGCTTACAGATGATTGATGCATGGAAAGAGCGAAGACACCGGCGTGTATGTTGTCGTGTCGACAACACAACATTTCATGACAGCTTTCCTATTAGCCATTTTATTACATTTTAGGGCTTAGCCATACATGACCAGGCTCGTAACTGACGTTACTCAATTCCATTTTCCCCATTCGAGTGAGACAAAACGACATCAGCACTGCGTTGTTGAACAAAGCACGATCACACCAGAGGTCGTCATGATATACAGTGAAACATCACGACCTCATGTCATATTGCTCTCGTACACCTGCCCTACAATCGTTACGGGTTAGCTAACAACAAAACATTCGTCTTAGTTTAGGAAGTACAGTTAATAGTCAAGTAGAAAGACATGTCGAGGAATAAAGTATCTTGATTTGGTGCCAGGCTAACAGTTAGCATCTCCTTCCTTTCCAGGGATCACGTTTTTGCCATCAATCTGGCGGCGTCCTCGGAGCAAATCCGCCCGCAGCAGGTAAGTGCGTCGGCCGCGCGTCATCACGTGATCCGGCCGCCCTCGTTTTCTCGTTATTCCGCCACGGGAGCGTTCAAGTGTTTTCCAATCACGGATCCAATCGGCTCGGCTTCCCGCGCCGGCCGGGAAGCCGGCCTCATTTGTCAAACATGATTGGTCTTAAATAAAACGCGGCCAGCGGCCCGCCGCCGCTGCCGCGGCCACCTCTTTGTATTGAGATGAGCGGCCAAGATGGATGCCGCCGCCGATTAGTCCGCCCGGTCGCCCACGCACGCACGCATGCCTAACATTAGCCAGAGCTAATCCATCTCCTGAAGCTCCCATGTGAAACATTGATGTGGTGTGTTGGCTTGGGCTTGTGTGGGTGTGTCGTTTGTGGAGTTTTTTGTGTTGTGCCTTGGCTTGTGGTGTGTGTTGTTTTGGGGTATTGGATTAGGTGGTGTATTGCTGGGTTGTGATGCGATTGTGGTGTCTTGTGTTGTTTCGTGCTTTTGTGTTTATGTTAAAGTGTGGTTGCGTTGTGTTGTCCTGTCTCGTTTTGCGGCGTGGTGGTTGTTTTGTGCTGCCTTTGCCGGCGTTGTGTGTTGTTTGCTCGTCACTCGCTGCCACTCGTCAGTCCAATTAAAAATAGTCTTGGAGCAAGCACAGTTAATGATCTCCTTGCTGTGGCATAATTCCAACGTCGTGGATCAGCCGGTCATCATCGTTCCGGTCATCCTTGCCGCTTTTGTCTTCTTCTGTCTCAAACACTTAGTAGCTTAGCTTCATCTTCTCTTCTTAGCTCGACTTCCTCTTGTAATAATTTCAGTTTGGTGTCTTTGTTTTTTCCTCTTAGCCTCCTCTTAGCTTAGCTTCATCTTCTCTTCTTAGCTCGAGTTCCTCTTGTAATAATTTCAGTTTGGTGTCTTTGTTTTTTCCTCTTAGCCTCCTCTTAGCTTAGCTTCATCTTCTCTTCTTAGCTCGGCTTCCTCTTGTAATAATTTCAGTTTGGCGTATTTGTTTCTTCCTCTTAGCCTCCTATTAGCTTAGCTTCATCTGCCCTCTTTAGCTTTGCTGCTTCTTCGAATCTCCCAAGGTTCATGTTTTCATGACTCCTTTTCAACTTAGTCTTCTTCTCGTCTTACCTTAGCCTCTTCTCAACATCTTTTTAGCTTAACTTCACCTTCGCTTATTATATTAGCTGCTTCTTAGCATTTCAGTAGCCTTGTATCTTCTCCTTTCCTTAACTTTTTCTTAGTGTAGCTCCATCTTAGCTTGGCTTTTTCTCATCTTAGCTTCTTCGCGTTCCTTAAGTTTGGTTTGTTTTCCCAGAAGCTCACGTGGAAGACGAAGGATGTGGACAAGTGCATGGTGCGAGGGAAGAATAGTGTAAGTACCCCATGTGCGCATGCGGGCGCCCTTGCTCACATGCGCTGACGCTGTTTTGTTTTTTTTCATTCCTTTTGGCGCCAGGACGAATGTTACAATTACATCAAAGTTTTGGTGCCGCGCAATGATGAGACCCTGTTTGCGTGCGGTACAAACGCCTTCAACCCCACGTGCCGCAACTACAAGGTACCACCGCGTCATTAAATGTCAATGAGACTAATCGTATTATATAACGGAAACATTGAACTGTTAGAAATGCTGTATGCATCCTATATGTCCCCTTTAAAAGAGCAATGGAATGTAAATGTGTGATTATAGAGTCATGTTGTGTCATCAGATGTCAACTTTGGAGCAGGACGGCGAGGAGATGGTCGGTCAGGCTCGCTGTCCCTTTGAGTCGCATCAGTCCAACGTTGGGCTTTTTGCAGGTATGCTTTATTGGCAAGCAAACCCGTCTGGCGGTTAGCATGTCCCTGACAGTCACCCGAATGAGGACGGATGCAATTGAAAATGGATGTTATTGTATCACATCAGTCGGCTGTCTGTTATTATTAATAATGAATCATATTCATTCTTTGAAAACACTGATCATGTTAAATGGTGTTGACGTTTTTGCTTTTTCAATGTCTCATTCATTTTGGTCTCTCTGAGGCACCGTAGTGCGCACGCTTCAAAATGCATGCGCTTCGAATTGAGGTCTTTGCATTCTATTAGTTCCCCACTAGATGGCAGGTGCATTTTACACACTGTACCTTTAATGGTCTATCCCAATAATTATCTGTAATCATCAACAATGATTTGACAGGTGAGGAAGCATCAATATTTATCTTCAGCGGTGTGATCTCTGCAAGTGTTTACATTTTTAAAGGATCACTTTGCCAACTTTGCTAGGTTATCGCTATGTCCCACCAGTGGTGGGCTATTTCCTGAACAGGCCTGCGGGCTAATCACGGCCACACTGGTGACCGTTGGTCTTCCGTAATCCACTAATCCTCCTTTTACAGGAGATTAGCACTGAGCCCTGCCACAAATATCGAAAAAAAATGGGAGTATTTGACTCCTCCCCTGAAACTGCAATGTATCTCTCAGGCAAGGTATGTCACTTCAACATAGTTCCTTGGCAGAGCTTTGGCACCATCATGTGGCTTCTTACTGTGTTTAGTAGAGCACAAAAATGGCAAATGGATGACTTTTTCTGCAAACCACTTGCATACGGCAGGTTTCCGAAAAACATACGCCGCTCTGAATTTGCAAATAGTGAATCACGAACATGTGGCGGGACACTGACTGTATTGATCTAAATACGAACGTTCTGTTCTGTTTTGTCTCGTCCGGCAGGAGGTGACTTCTACTCGGCAACCATGACGGACTTCTTGGCGAGCGACGCGGTGATCTACCGCAGCCTGGGCGAGAGTCGCCCCGTACTACGGACTGTCAAGTACGATTCGAAATGGCTGCGAGGTGAGCACACGCTGCCGCCGTTGCTCTTTTTGCCGCCACGGTCAACGCAGTCATGCACGGCCTTTCCTCGACACCAGAGCCTCACTTCCTGCACGCCATCGAGTACGGCAACTTTGTGTACTTCTTCTTCAGCGAGATCGCTGTGGAGTACACGTCGCTGGGCAAGGTGAGACCCTTGGCGAAATTGTGTCGTTGCCGTTGTCGAGCACAAGAACACATCCAGCAATTCCGCCCAGCAATCGTGCGCGGTTCGGAAGCTAATGATGTTATCTCGCTAAACGGCAGTAGACGTAATGATGAATCGATTGTGTTATTCACCACAGCATTTAATCACAGAGTCACCAAAATAGACTTGTCCATTAGTGTAGCTGTGTGGCTCATTATATGGCCAAATATGCACTTTACCGAACACGGTTCATCAGAAGCTAATGCCGCTAACAGTGTGAGCTCATTTGTTTACCTTTTGGCTTTGACACGATAGCGCTTCAAAGCGATTCTTTTGCCCTGCAAGTTTCTCCAGCCCAGCTGATATTGTCATTGGTAGGGAAGCCTGCCGTTAGGGAGGGATTATGCAAATGAGCTGCACAGTGAGATCATAGTGGTGCAATAATGAGTCCCTCGCGTTCCAGAAATTGTCGGCCAACAAAAAGATTGACTTGGTTGTTTAATTTCACACTCAAGGCAGGCACACCAGATGCAAAACGATTTGTATACAGGACATTTGAAAGTCTTTTATTTGTATTAATTTTTTTTTAACTTAACGCTGTCCGGCGCCCCCTAGGTTGTTTTCTCCAGAGTGGCGCGCGTGTGCAAGAACGACAACGGCGGTTCTCCCCGGGTTCTGGAGCGCTACTGGACGTCCTTCCTGAAGGCTCGCCTCAACTGCTCCGTGCCCGGCGACTCCTTCTTCTACTTCGACGTGCTGCAGTCGCTCACTAACGTGCTGCAGATCAACCGCCGGCCCGCCGTGCTCGGCGTCTTCACCACGCAGGCCAACAGGTCGGTACGGCCCGGGGTGTATTCGCCCGTTCTCTTGCCAAAAGTCCACTTGGGTAGATTCCAGCTCACCCGTGACCCTCAATTGTCCGTCTGCAGCATTACCGGCTCGGCCGTGTGCGCCTTCTACATGGACGACATCGAGAAGGCCTTCGGCGGGAAGTTCAAGGAGCAGAAGAACAGCGAGGCGGCCTGGACGCCCGTCCCTGACGAGCAGGTGCCCAAACCAAGGTGATGCTACTTCTTAGTTTGGCTTTTTCTTTCATCCCTAGCTTTTTCTTAGCTTAGCGTTTTTTCGTCTTAGCTTACTCGCACGTTAAGGTAACATTAGTTGTCTTGGTTTCTTTTCACCTTAACTTCCTCTTATTACTCATTTCTTCGCTTAGCTTCTCCTTTGCTTAGCTTCCCGTGACCGCGCTCTTTTGTTGCGCAGGCCCGGCTGCTGCGCCGGCGAAGGCTCGGCTGCTGACCTGACGTCGTCCACCGCCTTCCCCGACGACATGCTGACCTTCATCAAGTCGTACCCGCTCATGGATGAGGCCGTGCCCTCCGCCAATAACAGGCCACTTTTCACCAGGACCACCAGCAGGTGTGTTTCGTGGGCGAGGAACCATCAGAATGATTGACATGTTTACAGGGGAGAAGGACCCAGCCATAATCTGAAGGGGCAATTAAAAATAACGGCCGTTTGTACCTGTAAATGTCATAGGAAGTAAGAAGTTGAAAATTGAAGATATTTTAACAAGCGAATTTCTAAAATGCAACTTTACCCTCCTAATAGGCATTATTTTTCTGGGAAATAGTCAATTATTTCTCTCAAAAGTAGTACTGCTTTTGAAAAAAAAAGTTACGACGAGACAAAAGTTATCGCCTGAGAATAGTTTTAGACAACGCATAGTCAATAAAAAGAATTGTAACCTTACGAAAACGAAGTCAGATTTTTCTAAGACAGTCGCATATTCCCGTGTATTAAAGTCATTTGAAGGAAGAGTCATTTTAACTGCAACTTTATTCTCATGTGGCCCTTTTTCCTGGAAAGAAGAAGAAAGAAGAAAAAAATCGGACTTAAAAAAAAAAGTTTTTGTTTTTTTTGAACGAATAAATGCACTTTTAGTTCTTTATAAAAAAAAATCACTATTCCTTTAATATGCCTTTTGTTGTTCTTTTTAATACTTTATTCATGCAGAGATGTCAAATTTGTGAGATAAGTCACAATCATATCAGCACTTTTAATTAGCACGAAGCTAAAGTGGCGTGTAGGTGTCCGGGGACCCCAATTTGAGAACCACTGCCACAAAATAACCTCCAGCTGAAATGTTATGCCGCAGTCCGCGCAGGTCGCCCCGGTGCATTCCGGATAAACACAGCAGCCGCTGCGGGGCGAGCGATGGCCTGACAGTTGTGAAAGCTTCTCGAAAAGCAAGCCGAGACCATTAAAAGGCTCAAGGTGCCCTCCCTTCATCCTCACACTTGCGCCGCTCCATGAGAACTGGCACCGTGCAGAAGCTTATATTCAGAAGAGACGATCAAGCGGGATCGATGTCGACTCCTGCAGGCGAGGGATGGACGGATTAACAGGTGAAGGTGAACCGGGCCGCGCTGCTGAGGCGGGAAGATCAGCTGATTGATTCCTTCAAATTAGCGTGGGAATAATCACAAGAACGAGTTAACGAGAAGAGTCCCAACAAAGGAATGATCCCCAGAACAAGACTAATCTAAAGAAACGGAACGACCCCAAGAACGATCCTTACACCGACACTAGACAGGTCACGAGAGCAATCCTCGAAACTTCGACAATCCCAAGCACAATTTCAAGACCAACCTCAAATAGAATGATCCCAACAACCCAAACGGTTGGACATATGTCCAAGAGGAATGGCAAGAACGGTACCAAGAACAGGACCGATCCCAAAAAGGAGCACAGGAGCAACGGCAAAGCCGAGACAGAGCATTTCCCAAGAACGATTCAAAGGAGAGCAAACGCAAGAATAATTCCAAGAAGATGACGCAGTGGATAGGTGACCCAGTAGTCGTGTTGGTCATGCTGCTTTTTGTTTGTTTGCTTTGTCCCAGGTTCAAGTTGACTCGGATCGCGGTGGACACGTCCGCGGGTCCCAACAGGAACTTCACGGTGATCTTCTTGGGTTCTGAGGACGGCCGAGTTCTGAAAGTTGTCACCGGCACGGACGGGACCAACCAGACGCTCAGCACCACTGTGCTGGAGGACATCAACGTCTACAACCGCAACAAGTAACAAGCTCACGCTCACATTAGCTGGCCTCATTTCTTTGCTCCTCTCTTCAAATTGCTTCTTTTCCACGTTGCTTTTTCGTAGCTTGGCTTCATCATACCTTTTCCTAGATCCTCGATTCTTCTTCTTATGTGGGCTTTTTCAGCGAAAATCGTCAAGTCTGATCCAGGCATCATCTTAACCTCCCCTTAACTTGAGTTCTTTTGGGATTAGGTTCTTTGGAACTTTTTTTTCCCCCTTAATTTAGCTTCTTCTAATCTTATCTTTTTTTCTTTCTACTTCTTCTCATTGGGCTTTTCTTAGCTTTTATTCTTTTGACCTTTTTCTTATTTAGCTTCTTCACGTGACTTAACTTAATGATGCTCATTACCTCATTTTCTACTGAGATGAGGCTCTGCTTATCTTGGCGTCATACTACCTTGCTTTGCTTTTTTGTTAGCTTCTGTTTACTTTTCTTAAAGTAAAGGTGAAGTCAACCCAAACAGATTTTTTTTCAAGAATATGTTCCCAGCAGGCCCGCGAGTTGAAACAAGGCATTCTGATAAATGTTGTGTTTGTGGAATAAGAGTTAATCCATCCCTTTTGAGCCATCTCAGGGGGCGGCCATTTTGTCACTTCTGTCGACTGAAAATGACATCACAACTACCCAGGGCTCAGGTCACGACCAATCACGGCTCACCTCTTCTGAAGCCGAGTCATGATTGGTCGTTATCTGAGTCCTGAGCAGCATTCTCAGTCGACGGAAGTGACGAAATGGACAAAAACGACTGCGTTTTGCTGCTTAACTCATATTTCATATGAATCATATTGCCTTGTTTCAACCAGTGGTCCTGCATAGACATATTCTTGAAAAAAATGTTTGGGTTGACTTTGACTTTAAGGTCGCTTCTTCTTTGCCTTTTCTTACATTGACTTATTCAGTATTTCTCCTCCTCCTTCATTTTACTTTTGTTTCGATGTGCTTTCGCTTCTTTTCGTCTTAGCGGCTCCTTAGCTTAACATTTTCTTTCCTACTTTTACTTACTTGAGTTACCTCATTTTTTTTTCTTCAACATCATAACTGAAGAGATATACTGTTGTTCTATTTTTTCCTTTTTGTCATCACTAACTTTTTTCTTGCATTCGCTTGCGTGTGCGCGCATGTCTGTCTGTGTGTGTGTGTGTTTTTTTGTTGTTTTTCGCCGCTCCCTCCATTATATGTAATGCTTTGCATCAGCACACCCCGGCAGCCGTTTGTTTTCTGACGACGGCGCGTGAAAGTTTGCTAGACTTGTACTTGCGATGTCATCTTCCAGGTGCAGCGTGAGGGGGGAGGAGCGTCGCGTCTTGGGTATGGAGCTTGACCGGGACCACCACGCCCTCTTCGTGGCCTTCTCGGGTTGCGTCATCCGCGTGCCGCTCAGCCGCTGCGACGACTACAGCGACTGCAAGACGTGAGTGGCATCCCACTCAGAAGCGGGAAAAGAGTCCTTAATGGAAGAGAGCCAAGAACAGCAGTGATGTGGACTAAAAGGGATTGCATTCTTGACGCCGGTCAACAGCGATGCATCGCTGCGAAACCTTTTGCGAGCACTCAAGTCAAGCACCACTCCTTTTGTTGACTGTTTTAAAGTCTGATAAGGAAGCAGTTCAATGCCCTCAGATGTTTACGCTTGCTTCCATGTTCTCAGCATCACTTTCTATTTTTGGGGAGGAATGTTCAAGTCGGTCACCCCCTCCGAGCGCCCCCCCCCCCACCCTTTTTACCCTCACCCCCAAGTGTGTAAGCGAGAGGAAGGATTGCTCCTCCTTCCGGGAATTGATGAAGTCCCATCGCATGCAAACGTCTCGGCAGCACTCACACTTTGGCTGCCAGATTGGATCCAGCTGATTGACCAGGAGCCAGTGTTGGGGGGTGATAAATGCGCGGGGGGGGGGGGGGAGTAAGGGGCTGTTTTTGGATGGGATTTGGGGCAGGGTATAGTGCATGGAGGCGAGTCCTACTTAAGCTCTGCAAGCTGGCCGGAGAGCTGAGACACGCGTCATTTACTCCTCAAATGTCCGTTGAGAATGCCAGATCGACACTCGTATGACTCAGCCTTGCGCGTACCATATACGGGTAAATCAACACATAGTAATTCGTACATGCGCTCGTACATTCCAGTCCCACCTGTGATGGGTGCAAATCTGCGATATAGAGACCCTACACAAACTTTTTGGATGTCAAGTTGTGCCTCTCCCATGCGCTTTAAACACATTTCAAGTCAATAAAACACATATGCATTGATTTGGACACACTTTGCAAAGTATTCCATATCGTGACTGTTCTTGCTGTCAAAAAATGAAAGTATAACATCATCAAACCGCATCATTTCATTTTGTTAGCTTAATGCTGACACCATGTGAAGCGCCATATACGGGCTAGTGGGAATTAGCAAATATCTTACGGGAACTGCTACTGTACGCATACGTCAAAACTCGTAGGCATATATTAGCTCAGCTCTGTGGGAATGACTGCTATTACTGGAGTTTAATTGGGGACCTTCTCTGCCTTTTCTTCTTGCTCTTAATATCTGCTGCATCTCTTCTGGAAGACCTCAGCGCTGCCTGGCAAGTTGTAGCACAATGTAGTAATGCACTAAAGGTGTGCAACTCTAAAGTCAGACTTGCCTGTTGTTAAAAAAAGGAAAAAGAGAGAAACGGTCACTTGAAAATGTACATGATATAGCGGAGCCACAAATGATGAAGCATGCTACGGGGGGGGGGACACCTTACACACTAATGTGTAAAAAAGAATGTTCTTCTGGTCATCTGTCTTGCCTTGCAGACGCTGCCTGGCCTCTCGGGACCCGTACTGCGTGTGGCTGAAGGCTGGAAAGTGTGCCGCCGTCACGCCCGGGTTCAAGTGAGTCTTGACGATGCGTTGACAGCGTTATGATGTCACAGTGACATCATCAAAAGGCGCAAGACGTGATTAGCGGGTAAAGGCGCGACGAGTTGATTGACAGTCGAGGACCGGCTGTGTTTGCTGCCCATCAAGCTGCGAGCGACTGACTTTTCCACTCGGCGCCGCGGGCTTCATTTCCTGGAAGGCCCCTTTAGTGATGGAAAGAGACGACATTCCGGCCCAACGTTCCCGAGCGGCTCGCTGAGGTTCTTGATTTACGAGCCGACGACCAATGAGCGAGCAGTTAGGAGAGTGCCAGAAGCAGGCCAGAGCGTCCGCTCCACATTCCGCAATCCAGAGCAAAGACGCAGACAATGAAAACAAAGGAGGTGAAATGTCGGGGACGTCGGAAAATCGGCAACGGAGACGACGTGAATGTGATCAGGACATCTGCTTTGGATCTTCTTCTTTGCGCTTGTGAAGATCCAACAAAATGACTGGGAAGATCTTCAAAGACAGAGCAGGCGCTGGTCACATTGACTGCGGTAGTAAGAAATGACACAGGTGGCATGACATCATGTGACAGCACGTGCTACGCATGGTGACATGCATTGCATCATGTGCTGTCAACATGTGATACACACACAGGTAACAACATGTGATACACCGTACATACGGTGGCATGCATACTGTACCGATCTATATCACGTATACATACATAAATCTGATTGGCTACTTTTGTTTGACGCGTCATGCCACTCGGGGAACTTTCGTTCCCACGCGCGTGACATAGCTGACATGATGCGATGTGGCGTCATGTGCCCGAGGGGCTCGTCTGGCACAGGTGACGTCGCGAAATACGGTGCAACATGTGACACCGGTGACATCATGTGGCTCGGATAACGGCGTGTGCAATATGTGAAATAGGTGACATGCCTCAAGTGACGTCACATCTGGTGACACCGGTGACGAGATACACATTGTGACACAGCTAGCATGATTTGACATTGTGGCGTGTGGCATAAATGGCATCGTGGGACACAGGCGTCATAGTGTAGGTGACAGACACCACGTGACTTGGGGAACAGCGCCAGTCGGTCGGAGTCGGTGTCCTGAGAAGAGGCGCTCATGGTTACCACGCAAGCTTGGCGACATCTACTCTTTTATTTCACCTCTTCGACTTTTTCTTATTGTGACAAAGATGTCACACCAAGGCTGGAAACTCAACTTCTTTATTTTTTTCAGGGGGGCGGGGGCAGGGGATGGGTATTATATTTCAAGTTGAGAGTGTGACGAAAACTCTTCTCTTTTTCTTTGTGGTGTTCTGCACACGCTGTTCTCCTTCACAGTACATAACCAGAAAAAAAAGTTTTGTCCAGAAACTTTTTACCTTCCAGCAGCACAAGTCGCAGCAGGAAGTCTCAAAAAGCCCAAAAAAAAAAAAAAATGACAGCGCGTTCTGGTGTCGTGCCTTTGTCTTCATTGCCTGTCTCAGCAGGCAAACATCATCATCATCATCATCATCATCATCGTTGTTGTGTGGAGGAGAAAGGAAAAATCCAATTTTACCCGTCACCTTTAAGACGAAAGACTAAGCATGAGACGGGATGTGCTGTGATGTCATCACAGCACACCTTACATCACTTATGTCACTATGTGACAAGTTTATGTTAGGACATGGAATCAAGAACGGTGGCGAATGACCTGATTTCATGTGGTCAGAAGTCATGACGCAAGTGATGTGATGCCAAAGAGGCGGCATCATATACACAGGTGACATCACATCACATCATGTGACGTGGGTGACCAGACATCACCGACATGACTTTGAGCATCGAGAGAAGCTCTGCATAAAAAAAAAA
This sequence comes from Filicampus tigris, assembly GCF_054856515.1. Classification (NCBI taxonomy): domain Eukaryota; kingdom Metazoa; phylum Chordata; class Actinopteri; order Syngnathiformes; family Syngnathidae; genus Filicampus; species Filicampus tigris. Next base: position 1,182,612 of record NC_141224.1, on the reverse strand, counting down.
AAAAGTGACGCAGGAGACATCATACGACATGAGTGGCACCGTGTGACATAATGCGTAATGCGAAGTAGGTGACGTCTGACATGGGCAGCATTATGTGACATCGTATGACAACGGTAACATGTGACATAGGTGGCATCGTACGGCGTGATGTGTTTTTAGTTGCTGACGCACATGTTTTGTGTGTCCACTCAGAGGCGCCTTTGAGCAGGACGTGGAGAACGCCGCTCCTCTCCATCCTAACGCCTGTCACGGTGAGTCCACCGACTTGTCTTCTCACGACGTAAACAAAGGCCGGTCGAATGCACCGCCGGCAGGATCGGCGCTCGGCTAGCTACTTAGCACGTACTCGTCTACCGCTGTGGACTGCGCGGATGTTGATCTCCTCATTGAATCCTGGAGTTTGTCTTTTTAATTTGCTTGAAGCTGACAGACAATCAGTTTGTCGTCAGCCGGCCGTGAAGAACGTTCCAGACGAGATGCTTATTATTCCGGCCAGCGCTCGTACACTGTAACAAACGTTTAACAATACCGGCGTCTTCTGGCAGCCGAAAGGAAAAACAAACGTCAGTCATGTCGGGTTTGAGACGTAACCCACCCCCCTCACCGACGCACGAAATTAGCATGAAGCATTAGCATGCTCCAGTCGTGTCGGGAGCATGCTAAACAATTGTTCCCGGCCCCTCCTGTGATCCACTCGAGGAAAGTGCTTTTAATCTTCCCGCTTGAGTGGCGTTTCTGGGATGCCGTTTTTATCGCCCGTTTGCATGACGCCGCCGACGACAACAACAACAACAAAGGCGACAACAAAGATATCTCATTGGAGATGAATCGCAGTCGAGAGCGGGACTCCTCGACGGGAAAACTAATTCCAACTGTTTTGTCTGTTTGCTATCTTCAGATGTCCTGGCGACCACTCGCAAGCACAACACGCCTCTGGACTCGGCTTACGGTCAGTTCACACATCCCCTTGCGTCATGTCCACAAATGACCACTGGCTCCCCCGCACTCGGAACGCCGCCCGGAAGCTTCCGGAATCTTTCATTCGGGCCGCTCGGTGACAGCTTAAACATGGCGGCCATTGTCCTTAATGGCATTTATCCCCGGGGACCGCCATCCCTGTCATGTCTCATTTGGCTCACCGGCGCCCGCGGCGTGCTGGGAATGAAGTATCGGGACGCGGCCGAGCTGGCCGGCGCTCCGATACGACCCAGGGGGCCCTGAAGGGAAAAATGGTGAACGTTTGTCACAGCCTGTCTTGGCAGACGCAGAGCCACAATGAGGGCATCCATTTTGTATCTCTTGACTGAGCGCCAACAATGGCCGCTAACACCACCGACCGTTAATGTCACTGACCTCTATAACGCGACTGACTTACTGAGCACTAGCGTGGCTAACTGCTAACAAGACTGACTGACCACTAACATGACTGATCAGTAACGTGACTGATTGAGCGCTTACACGCCAAACAACTAACCGCTATTAGAACTGACCGACCAACCGACCGACCGAGCGTTAACACGACTGATCGCCAACACAAGTGAATGGCCACTAACACGACTTGACTGCTAACGCCTAACTGCTAATTTGACCGACCGAATGCTAACATGACTGATCAGTAACACAACCGACCAGTGGCACAACTGACTGCCAACAAAACTGACCACCGACGCAAGTGATTAAGCACAAACACAACTGGCTGACTGACCGCAAATACAACCCAGGCTGTGTTTGGACTCACTCCATGCCCGCTATACGGTTATAGGGCCCTACAAAGCGAGTTTACCGTTTTGTAGTGCAGCTCCCTATGTGTAGTCACTTTGTCGTGCTCTCAATGTGTATTGTAAGGAAATATTACCCAGCAGACTTCCATAGCTTCACTTCTTGGGGGCGGAGTTAGCGCTACGCTGGCGGCTTTGATGCCGCAGCGCAGTGTTTGATACCCGCCGTATGCACTCTGACGCTCGTCGCTCTTTTGTCTGCTGAAAGATTTATCACGCTAACAAAGCTGACGGATCGCACGAGGCTGCCACTCGCCCGAGCCCCGGGCGCCATCTTTCTTCCGCTTCCTGTCATCTCAACAATGGCCGCCCGCAGAGAGAAAGGCGGAAGATAAACACCCACCGGCATATCCAATCAGATAATCCTCCATCTTTTGCGTCGTTGCCATAGAAACAAAAACCTTCACAATAAATCAAAGAAGCACAGATGGTGACGTGGCGGGATGCCGTCATCTGGCACGCCACCAGGAAGATGACAAACGGAGGCTTTTTTTTCCTCCCTTTAAGAGCCATTTAGTACGCTGCTAACAGGAGGGTGCTAATGATGCTATCAAGCATGCAGTGTGTCACCAGGACAATATGTCTGCCAATTGATGAGCATTCCACGCGTCATAGCTTAAGTTCCTTTCAGATAGAAAATGGACATCGAATGCGACCGACCGCCAGCATAAGTGCTATTAACATGACTAACGCAATTGAGCGCTAACCTGACTCACCGCCAATAAAAGTCATATTAATTCAACCAAGACAATTGTCCGCCAACACAAATAATCATAAACCAGCTGACCGCTAATGTTACTGACCACCAACACAACCGATAGCTAACGCGCCGGACTAAAGCAGCTGGCCGCCAATATAAGTGATAGTTCACACAACCAACGCAACTGATTGATAAACGTCAACACAACTGACCTCTAACATGACTAACGCATCCGACTAGTGTCCCGACTGACCACTAATGCACGTGCGCTACGTTGACTAAACATTCGACACGTTGTAGTTTGGCTTCCTGTCAGCTAGCTAATGTGAGCATGCCAACGCCTGTGTCACCATTCAAATTATTGATCATCATGTCAATCATCTGTTATTGATTGATTGACAGACGAGTCTACACGTTTCACAATGAGGCGTGCACTTGAGCGATTTTCCTTCCGAATCAGGAAGTTGATTGACGAGTCACTAATCAATCACTGTGTTGCCCCTCCCCCTCCTCTTCCTCCCTCCGCTGCGACCACAGGGAAGGCCACACCCACAAGCGCCGGCCCATCCAATCATAAGGAGGCAGGTGACCCTGAAAGAGGTCCAGGTCCGGAGGGCCCTCCCTACGAGGGGGAGCAAGGGTCACCTGACTCGGAGCCAATCATTGTGGAGATGGAGGGTAAGGGGGAGGGGCTTGTGTCCACTCTGCACTCTGACCTCTTAGGGGGTTTGCGCTGCTGGGCCCCATACGCCTGACTCACACAACTGACTGCTAACGTGACTGACTAATGCAATTTAATAAGACACCACTAACAGGGCTGACTTGCTCACTTCATCGTCAACGCATCGGACGGACACCACCGCCCACTATCACGACTGACTGCAAACAATGACTGACTAACATAACGGACCGCCAACACAATTGATTGACCCCACTAAATAACAGGACTGACTACTAACACAACTTAACTGACGGCTAACATGACTGACTGACTAGACTAACACATGTCGATCGAAATTGCAGATTGCTGAATTATGATTGAATGTTGCAGAAGTCCCCTAGTAGTGTGCACACCAACATCTAGAGTGAAAACCTCCCTGACATTAGCTTGCTAACCAATGCTAACAGCATAAACAACTAGAACAGCACAAATTGTCCCCTTGGTGGATGGAGGTCATAAAAAGAGCTTTTGGAGGATTTAGCAGTGAGGAAGTAAGGAAGTGTTTTTTCTCACCGCCTTCTTGCTGGTGTGAGCTGTCAGAGCAGCGTAAATCCTAGCTAAGGGCATCAAGAGATGCAACACATATAATGAGAAAAAGAAATAAGACGACAAAGAAGAAGACATCACACACAAGTTGGACTACAAACCGAAAGGCAAGCATTAGCCTTCCAATACAATCATACAGTATATTAGCATTGGCAGCGTTGGATTGCCAGACGTTTTGAGCCCCCACTTAACTATAAGCCTTCATAGTGTTAGCATCCATGTTATTAGCATTGACGTTAACTAGCATTGATGTTACAAATGTCAACATGAATAGCATTGTTGGTATTAGTGACGTCTTTTTATTAGCATTGACACTCTTGTCAGTAGCGTTGACGCCATTAGCATCCATAATATGATCGAAGTTTTGCTTGTTAGCATTAACATGGTTAGCGTTGGTCTTATTAGAGTTGATAGTATTACCATTAGCAAAATTAGTAATGGTGTTATTAGCATCCATGTGATTAGATTTTTAAGCTTTAGCATTAGCACCGATGTTATGAGCTTTCACTGTCTGAGCATTGACAAAATGGGGCTATTAGCATCCTTGTCATTAGCATGGACGCTATTGGCATCCCATTATAATGGACCATGTTATTACTGTTGTCTTTGTGCTGACATTACTAGCATCGGTGTTATTACTCTTGATGTTAAACCATTGGTGGTATTAGCAAATGACGCTATTAACACTGACGTTATTAGTGTTGATTTAGCATTGATGGTATTAGCATTCACTTTACTAACATGGGCAGTATTGGGATCCGTCCATGTTATTAGCATCCATTGTGATTTTCATATCAAGTCAGTGTTATTGATAGGGATATTTGCACTTATGAAAACCATGGCAACCGACTATCCTGAGAAATGTTAGTGTATTCCAGAGGCTAAAAGTCCTGAAGAGAAGTTGGAAATTTACTCCCAGCAGATGGCCTCTGACAAACAAATACTTGAAGAATATTTCATCGTATTGATAAATATTTATAAGTTTAGCGGGTCACAACGTGGCCTGTACAGAAGCGCTGACTCCGGTCTTTAATATGCAAATGTCCATATGGACCAGAAGCTCATTAAATATGAAAAACTTGACCAATCATCAGTGACTGAGCCAGGTCACGTCGCCAAAACCACACGGAATATTCGAAGTGGTTGAAAATGAGAGGATGGAGGTTTTTCACGAGCCGGCGTGCTTTGACTTTGAGCAGCACTGCAGCTGATTGGATGCCTGTGGCTCACGTGATCATGATGCGTATTCACAAAAAAGATCTGCTGACCGGACGGAAATATACAAACGTGTTTTGCTTGAATATATCAACATACATTGTTGCATAAATACATGAACGTACACGCACACACACACACTACACGCTTGAGGTTTTTAACGTCATTTTTATTCTATTTGATGACAGCGACTGACTGGGCCCACAGTGATTTCACCCGCCTGCTCGCGCCAGCCCTCTCCCACCTTCTGTTCTGTGGCCTTCCCTGCCTGGCCCGCCTGCTTCCTCATAGCACCTAATCCAAATCCCCCACCGAAATTTACCCCACCACGAGCCCCCAACATCCCTCCCACCCCCGGCCATCCACCTTAAAGGGGAAGTCAAGCCAAACATATTTTTTTTCAAGACTATGCTCCATACAGGCCCACTAGTTACTAGAAACATGACATTGCGTTTGCCGAATATGAGTTCAGCAACAAAATCCACCCATTTGTAGACATATCAGGGGGGCGGCCATTTTGTCACTTCCGTCGACTGAAAATGACAGATACCGACCAATCGCGGCTAACCTGTTTTCTGAAGCTGAGCCATGATTGGTCGTTACCTGTGAAATCATTTTCTGTCCACACAAGTGACAAAATGGCCGCCCCCTGAGATAGCTGGATTTTGCTGCTTAACTCATATTCAACAAACGCAAAATTCATCACAATGACTTTCAACGAATAAGCGGTTTGGAAGATGACATGACATGACATGACTTTCAACGAGTGGGCCTGCTGGGAACATATTTTTGAAACAAATATCCTTGGCTTGACTTCCCCTTTAAAGCGGCAGTCAACATGTTGAAACCATCCAAAGTGACTTCCCGTGTGTACTGTTGTCTTGAAGTTTGGATGGTGGCGCAAAGGAAACTTCCTGGATGGCGTCCTATTCCCGCTCGAGCCACTGGGAAGTTTGCTCTGGAAGTGCCGTGCTTTGCGGGTGCGCGCATGTGAAGGAGAGCGTGCATGAGTTGCCAGTGCTCTCCGTTGTCAACATGTTACACCTTGTGTTTGACCATGCTGACACAATCTCCCTCATTTGTGGCGAGCTTACACAAACATACTGTCACTGACTCACGTGACTGACAACCGGAACAAGTCAACGCTAACACGGCTAACGCTACTGCCTGCCGACATGACTAATGCAACTGACCGCCATCGCGTGACCACTCGAGCGCGACTGACTGACCAACGCCACTCGCCTATGCAACTGGCCAATGATATGACTCCCAAATGGTGAGCACCAGCCAGTCGGAGCCTAGCATTCACATTTGTCAATGTTGGTTTTCCGTTGACCTTGAGGAACTCCTTTTGTAAAAAAAAATTAATAATAATAGTAATGATAATATCTATATAAATATATTGAAGGAGGTAACGGATTATCTCCCACCTGAACTCCTTTTCTGCGTGCAGAAACTTCTTTTGCCAGGGAACGTTGATGTGGAATGTTTTCTACGAGGAATGGAAAGCTTTGCATTTGGTGTCGTGGTGGCGCGGCGGCGTTGCGCTGCGATTGCATGTGCGCATAAACAAAGCCTGAGGCGGCGCTGCTGTCAGGATGAACAAGTCATTAAGGAACAATTACACGCCCTCTTGAGCTCACACTCACTCCCACTAATTACTCAACTCTTTTGACTTTATTAAAAGAACAGCTCTCGACTAGAACTTTTTTTTTTTTTTCTGGACTTGACTTGACACAACATTCCCGCATCTCAATGTGGAATGTTTTTGACACGCGGGATATGTGAGTTCATTTCCTGACGGGGCGTGTTGGAGTACAGTGCTAACAAGCCGGTGTCAGACTTTGGCTGTTTTTTTGGGGGGGGTTTTTTCAATTCTTTTTGGGGAACCCATCCTTTGTTAATCGCTGAAAATGTAGGCAAAAGCAATTCAAGTATGACATCTGGAGAAATCTTGGTGGCGTTCGGTTCAATCATTCATTGATAGTATTTTTCCGCCTGTTTTTGTGGCGGCTCACTTCATGCACATTCAAAAGTGAAAGTGTGTTTGTGTTTCTTTGACCGTTGCAATTTGCCTGTAACGTTTATTATTGTGTGTAAACGCCGGAAGGTGAGTTTAATGACTTGATACCGTTTGTCTAGAGGGTCAGTGTGCATATTTGTTTTCCCATGTGCGACGTTATGTCAGCCTGAATCCCACGTTAGCATGCTAGCTAACACTCTTGATAAGCCTCGCGCTAAGGCGGTTTGTTTTGTGTTGAATGTTTGAACAACTGAATATAGTTCTGTAACACGGGTTCATGAATGCGTATGTGCTAGAAGCATGGTGTTGATGCTTTATGATCCTCTAACCTTTTGAGTGCTTTGCTGCCATTTTGCGGCAACTTTAAGCAATTCTAAACAATTTGAGGAGGTGTCAATTATTTGTGGCCATACAGACTGAGCCCTGCACTGAATAAATTACTTTTGAAGAAGTTTTTGTCTAAATGGAGCTTCTCACCTCACTTCGGCATGTTTGTGCTGGCCCCAAGATGGCAGAAAATCAATATTTTATTGCTTTGGCCTGAGCACAAAAATAATAAATAGTGAAGTTTGTCCACCGGCCGACGATGATCGGCTACGTTGTAATTTTGCGATGTAATTAACAGCGCGTCCGCGTAGTGTTCCAAAATTCATTTTATACGTAAACGTCCATAAATGGCGATGAAGGAGTCGGCAAATGAGCGAACGATTGCCAACGCGGCCGCTGTCAATCATTGCAGCAGTTGTCAAGTCACGCTCGACTTTGTGCTTTTTGTGCACAACCGGTGCTGTCTTCTCAAGGACTCGGAGTCACTGAGCGTGAGGAAAACCTCCCCGAGACACTTTTTCACTTTGGTGATGGAAAGCAGAGAGACGAGCGGAGGCTCTGTCTGTTTTCATTTCCAGTGATCGGTGTTTGTCCTCCCACGGCACGCCGAGGACGTGTGCTGATACTTGATACTTGCATCTTCAAAACATTTTCTCAAGTGACGTCCCGTCGATCACGTCCTGCTCTTTCTTCCCCACCCCCCCACCTCTTCAACATAAGCGTGCATTTTGTCCATGAACGCATACACGCATACTTGACATCCACGCTCTCGGTGGAAATGTGTCACTGTCGGATGAAAAGCTGAGGTTTTAATGCGCTGGCGTGGTCAGGCGACTGATAACGTTCATAGAACTTGTCTTGGACTGTGCGCGTTCAAACAATAGATTGATGAAGAAACCAAAAAAGAAAAAAAGAACGGCTCATGCGGTTTGCTTGGATGTTGCTCTTGCTTGCGTCGTCTTCATCTGTCAGCAGACGTCTGACACTTTCAGGCCTGCAAAGACTCCTGGGAGTCGACGTCGTTGTCTGCCACGGTTGCCATGACGACCGCTTTCTCCTCACGCACACGCACGCGTTACACACGACTTTCACACTTTTGTCTGTGCACTTCTGTAAAATAATGGTTCTTCTGCTCCTTATTTCCTCAACACCACGCCCTGGCTCTGTTTGTGCAAAAGTATTGGGACACGGCTCTGAATCAATCAGGTAATCAGTTGGAACTCTTTGAGGACCTCTGCCCAGGCATGTTTGGAGAAAGTTGGGTGTAGAAGAACAAATGATCAATATGCATCTAGAAATGTAATAATAATATGATAGTGTTGGGAAAGAGCGGTTGACTTCCACGTCTGACCACCAAAGCGGTCGGCTGCCATCGACAACACGACTCATTGCTAACAGTAGGGCCTGACCAATTTTAAACGTGGCTTTTTTTCTTTTTCAACACAATTAGCACATTTCAAAATGGGAAATGGATAAGGACATTCAAACGTTTGACCCCCCCCCCAAATAGATCTACAAAAATCTCATTTGATTTATCTTTGTGTTGCAAAGTTAATTACCAAAGGAGAGAGAGACGCTAAAACAGTCAAATATTCTATATATATTTGTTGTTGTAAGCATTATGGAAGCCCCAAAAATATTGTATTCATTAGACGTGTATTTATTTATTCTTTATTAATAGTCCAATTAATCAGGCATCGGAATTTTCCTCTGTCAAACATCACAACTGTCATCCAGACCGGTCGGGCTCCAGCTAACGCCACAAGACTGCTCAGCAAATGGCTAACTTGATTGATATTAACACGACTGACCGCTAACATGACTGACTGCTAGCATGATCGGCAAACACAGCTAACTACCGCAATCGACTGCTAGCTAAGGCGACTGACGGCTAACGCAATTGACGAACGGCCCGCTGCCAACTCGGCTGCCGCCGCAGCAGCGGCCAATCAGAACTGTTGCGCGTGCTCACATTTTCTCACTGGTGGATTTGAAATGCCCTTGAAGTCACTTTTGGATATATTGGAAGATTTAAAAAAAAATTTTACCCCCCTGGTGCATGCGAGCGATCACGTCAGTGTTAATTCCAGCCTAAAAAAGATGAAAGTTGTGCTCTGCTGCGTATTGTTAATTATTGATCAGCGAGCGTGATGATGAGTCAACGTCTTAACGATCATCATCATCATCATCTCGTTATGATCATTAACGTCATTTGGACTTGATCATTTTCACTCCTCTGCAAAGATTTCAGCCGCAATTCTGTTGCTTTGGACCACCTGCATGGTCACACGCACGCACATATGCTAATGAGGCAAACGCACACCCACCAATGTGTCATGTGGGTTTTTGGGGGCGGCGGTGGAGAGGAGGCGTGACACCCCAGATGGTCGGCAGCGTGTGGACCAAGGTCGTTTACACATTTTACACACACACACGGTGCACACATCACACAAGTGTTGCACTACACACACACACACACACACTGTCAATGAAGTCCATTTTGCGTCTTTTGAGTGGCGGCCATTTTGTGTCTTGCTGTGGCCCAGAGGCGGGAGAAAAGAATGATTGACAGCTCCTGACGGCTCAATTGTGCTTCTTCTCTCACTGTCCTTTTTTCCCCCCACGTGGTTTCGCAATAGCATCAAGGCTCATGTATGCTCTCAGCATGGATGAAAATGAGTCATCGTGCGGCACCTCGCTCTAGCGGTTAGCGCGTCTGCCTGGCAGTGGAGAGATTCTGGGTTCACATCTGGCTGCGGAGTTTGCATCTTCTCCCCGTGCTTGTGTGGCTTTTTCCCCTTTTTCACCTTCCAAAAACATGCCTCATCGAGACAACGATTTGTCTTTATTTATCTTTGGCCTATAGTTGATCTGACAGGTACTGCTAACCAATCCGGGGGGGTTTCTCGCGCCCAAAGTCAGCTGGGATAAGCTCCAGCTCACACGCGACCCTAAATTGTCCATGAAACGCGTGCGGATGGTTCTTTGTCTCTGTGTCTGTGACTGATATTGACTCGAAACCAGTCCCTGCTTGAATATTTCAGTATCTTTTCCTCACTTGACGTGTTGGGTGTCTGGTAGAGCGCTCGGAGAGAGATTGTTTTTGTCCATCCGTGCCTTTTATATTTGATCCCTCGGGCCATGTTTGCTTTGACGAGCCGTTTTGAGCGTTTGTAGCTTTTAAGCCGTTGTGTTTTTGGGCTAATTGACGCAAAAATGTTTGAACTCACGTCACTTCTTGTCATTACTAAACGGATTTTTTTAAACTGAGCAATGCACAGGTTGAAAAACAACCTCAAAGATGAACCATTTACATATGTTCACTTTTGACAAAATGATGATAGTATCTACATCTAAAGTACGAGACTTTCTGCAGCCAGCAGCAGAGACAACGTCAAACAATCAAAATTGAGTCATCCATTTGCTCCGTGGGAGCGCAGGAAGCCATTAAAGTTAAGAAAATTGCATGAAATTGCTTCCTTGTGCAATAATTGATAAGTGATGTAAGCTGCTAGAAAACATAATAAAATGTTCAAGTGTTGAGTCGAGGCCGAATCCCATTTAGCCCAAATTAGAAAGCAATCCTAATCCCATCAATCCAGTAAAGAGGAATTTTTCAAATGTTCTTTTCATGGGTTTGCATCGGCCACCCGCCGTTGGCCGGGGGGGCGGCGGTCATGTTTTTGCCAACCGCCAAAATAAAGTCAGGATGCCCCGAACGCTCCTGTACAAAGTAGTTGGCACGGACGAAAGGAAAAAAAAAACCAAAGGACAGTTTTGCTATGATTATAGTTTTGTCAATGTCAAATGTCGTTTGTTAGTTAGCGTTAGCGGGGTTTTTTTTTCTTTCTTTCCAAACCACTCTTGTTTTCACGGACATTTCAGTTTGACAGCCCGCAGGCCTGCTAAATGACGTTGTGTGCTTTTCAGGTGTGCGGCGTCCTTCCGAAGCGGACAAGAGCAACCACAGCGTCCACTACACGCTGCTGATCGCCTGCGTGCTGGTGGCCTTCGTGCTGGGCGCCTTCCTGTCGGGCTTCCTGGTGTCCTGCTACTGCAACCGGGCCGGGCACAAGACCCGCAAGCTGCCCAAGGACCCCGAGGTCCAGATCCCGCACGCGCTGTCCCTGCGCAGCCTGGCCAAGCTCAACGGGCTCCTGGAGGGCGGCGCCGGCAAGGAGGACAAGCTGGAGGCCTCCTCCCCGAAGATCTACAGCTCCTTGTTCTCCAAGGAGGCGCCCAGGAGGAGCGCCCACCACGGCATGTCGGTGGGGGACCTGGTGCTGCCCCACCCCCACCACCAACACCACCACCACCTGCGCTCGTCCTCGGAACTCTCGGGACTGCCCACGCCGGACTCCACGCCCGAGCTGCCCATCAAGAGCATGAAGGCCTTCCGGAACCAGTGGGAGAAAAACCACAACTGCAACAACGCGTCGCGGCCGCCCTCGGCCCACGTGTTCCCCTACGGGGCGTCGCGCCTCCCCGATGAGCGCAAAGTCCACAACGCCGAGCGCCTCCTGCCGCAACACCCCGGCTACGCCCACAAGGTGATGGAAGTCACCTCGTTGGACGAGCTGCTCAAGCACATCCACGAGGGGGGCGGCGCCAAGACGCCGCAGCTCATGGGCCCGGCGGGGGGGCCGCGCCCCGGCGGGGGGGCGGCCGCGGGCCACCTGCCCTACGCCGGCCGCGTCCAGCCTCACATTCCCGAGACGGAGTCGGCGCCGTACTACAGCTCGTCCACGCTGCCCCGCGACAGCCTGACCCGCCGCATGGACGTCCCCCCGGACCCGCCGCCGCCGCCGCACTCGTCCACGCTGGAGCGCCGCCAGTCCTCGTCCCAGAGGCACTCCTACATGGGCGCGGGCGCGGGCGGGGCGGCGCTCCCTCGCCATCACAGCTTCAGCCAACGCATGGGAGCCGCCCACCAGCCGCCGCCGCCGCCGCCCCTCCTGGCGCGCGTGAACTCCACAGGAAGCTGCGAGGGTCACTTCCCCCTCCTGCCGCCCGGGTACTTGGCGCGCTACAACGCCGCCCAGCAGGAAGCTCCTTTCAGGGGCGGCGGCATCCGAAGGGGGCCCCCCCTAAAACCCGACGCCCCGCCCAAGCCGCTCTTTATTCCCGCCTCCTCGCCCGTCAGCCCGCACGCCAACTTCAACTACTGACGCAGTTTCGCAAAGGGAGCGGCGCCTCAAGTTGACCTGGGGAATTATCTTTGTACCATATTGGTATTGTTCTCTTCTCCGTCGCCCACTATATTGATTGAACTTGCGCGGCGCCGAGCAGCTGATGGCGACCTCAACGTGCAACCGCAACAAATACACCCACGACGACGACGCCGAAAACTCTTGTCGACAATGATCTGCGTCGACATGTACAGCAACCGCCACACGAATGTCGGCTGCGCGAATGACTTCAACTGCATTAACAACATCGACTCGAGTCCGCAACAACACTGCGACTACACAACAACTACATGAATGACTACTTTGATTGCATCAATAACGTCAACAGCTGCATCGACCGCATCAACGATTACAGTAACCGCTACGTTAACAACAGCGCAGCAACCGCAGTGACCGCACGGGTCTTCACGACGACTGCATCAATGACCACAACTATGTGGGAAAAAAACAATGACATCAACGTGTGCATCAACAACCACATCAACAATAACAGCCGCCACGACATAACGTACATCAACTACACTGACGCTGTCAACAACTAAAACAATAGCTGCATCTACTTCAACGGCTTTTTTTCGAACTCCGTCCACAATAACTACGTCGACCGCATGCACTACGACGGCCGTTTCGACATTAACAGCTACACCGGTGACTACTTCAATCACTACATTTGCAACTACACTGACCACATGACTACACGACTCTATCGATAACATTGATGACTGCATCAAAAACAAAAATAACTCTCAATGTGTACAGTAGATCAACTCCTTCAACAATAACCGCATCAACAGCTACATAAGCTACATCAATTACTGCATCAGCAATAACTACATCAACGGAAACAAGTACACCCACCACGACTAGATTGGCTGCATCAACAACTACATTGTCCACATGAACTACTTTGCATTCCACAGCATCTACATTGAACGTCTCGCTAAGGTTGCACAAAGTTGCGGTAAAGACGTGAAGCGGTGCGAAGCGCTGCAGTGCTTCGTCCTTGTTTTCTTTGCGATGTCGTATTGCTAACCAGAATGTGTTTCTATTATGCATGTGTGTCTGTGTGTGCGTGCGTGCGTGCGTGCGTGCGTGCGAGCGAGCGAGCGAGCGAGCAAGCGTGTACTGTATACTGTACGTGTAGAGCCACATACGGTATATACTATCTGCAGTATATATAAATATATATATATATATATATATTTGTGTGTCAAGTTGTGATGACAAGTTAGCAAGAAAGTAACTTTTGTCTTTGCCTTATTATACTCGAAATCCCCGAAAGTCCCCTGAAGCCCCCAAAACCCGAAACGTCTCCCAAAAACTTAAAAGCCCCCAAAACCCGTCGTCAAACACGTTTGAAGATTATTCCTAAAAAATTTCCGGAAATGACTTCACAGCATCACAGAATCCTGACTTGTCGTTTGGCTGCCAAAAAAAGGCCCATTTTTTTTCTGTTTGCATCAAGATTTAAAAAAAAAAAAATTTAACCACATTTTTAGGGTGGGGGGGTGGCGAGCAGTGAGACCAGCTGACGCCGATGACTCGCTGTCATCGTTTTTTGTTTTTTTTCTTGTTTGTTTGTTTTTTTGTTTTTTTTCTGGGAGTTTGATTGTTGCTCATATGGACGTTTCTCCAGTGGGAACATTTTGGACCGCCAGAGGCCGACATTCCCATACAAACTACAACAACGACAATGGAGAGAGCTGCACTTCTTATTGACACACTTTGTGGCTAATGCTTGTAAATAAAAACATACTGACTACACAAATGTATGTACGTGCCTTATTTCATGCTCATGGCCGCACAGATCAGGAGTGGTTGGCAAGTCTGCCTCGCAGTTAAGAGGTGCTGGGTTTGAAAACATTTGATCAATCCAAATGTATTTTTCCACGGTGTCCTTGTTTGACGAGCTAGAAAACTCTTAAAACAAGTACTTGGTTGAAATGTAATACATGTATCTTAACAAAAATACAGTAACACCCCTCCCCTCTTTCCTCCCAAGTGTGGCCCTGAGCAGCAAGTGTGACCTGTGCTGAGCTATACCTTCCGCTCATATGGATTGAGGACGTAAGTAGGCTGACCTTACTCAAAAGTTATGTACGGACATTCACCTGTTATCTTAATGGCCGATATTTGATATCACTAAAACCAGCAAATTTCTTAACTTCTAGCACTCAATTATTATCATAGGAGTTGGCTGATGTTTTTTCAAGCTAGGAAACGTTAGAGGTGGTCAAACTGTCCTTTTTGAATTGGAATGCGATAAGCACAATTGGGGCATTAAAGCCAAGGTGCTACTGACAAGCTAACTAATTGGATGGCCATTATCATTTCAACTGCTTTCACGTATGTGTTTATGTGCCAGTGGTGGCTCGTCAATAGAGGGCGCTAGAGTGTTGCCCGCCTGAGTCGCACTGAAAGGGACATTTAGATCATGAAAAGGAAACGTTACAAATTACTGTTAAATGTGTATCTGTTTTAGATGAACGGCATATATTACACAGCATATTAATGAGTAAAAGTTAAATATATATGAAAAGTATTTTAGTATATTATACTAAAAGTAAAAGTATTCATGAGTTGTTGATTTATCTCTGGCCTACGACGGGAATTTACCACATCCAGTATGGCCGTCAATATGTCCGTTTTTAAAACCCGTTTGAAGACACATTTCTATTCTTTGGCTTTTGATCCGACGTGAGACTGACGGTTTTCTGCTGTTTTCTGGTGTCTTTTGTAGTTTGTGTTTTGATTTATTGCTTTCACTTGTTATATTATTGCTATTTTGTTCTTGTAATGTGAAGTTCATTGTTACAGCTGTAGATGTGAAATGCGCTACATGAATAAAGTTGTATTGTACTGTAGTTGTATTGTATGTGGCGGGCAACATATCTACGCGGTGGCCATATTGAATGTGGCTCAGCTTGGCTTCAACAGTGTGTCTGGTTTTTGGATTCGTAATCAACTCAGAGAAGTCACTACCCCGCTTCTTTCACCAAAAGTCAGTTGATTGGGTGCAGTAGTTCATGTTTGCAGAAGCGTGGCTCTTTATTTAGAGATTGTTTTTAAAAATCACTATCCTAACATTTTTTATTCTTTAATCCAACAGAAGCCAATGTGAGCCACGTATCTTCGGACTCCGCGAGAGTGAGGTAACACTAGCATTAGCATTGGAGCTAATGGCGTAGCGGCGACGCTGGACAGAGTTGTGAGCAATGAAAGATGACTGACTGATTGATCGACACCTTGTGATTGGTAAGTGTTTGTTGAATGAAAACTTGATGAATAAGACCACACACTTGCAACGATTAAGAAGTGTGCGTGCGTGTTTTACCTGACAAATTGGCTGTGTTTGCCTGAGAGTGAGTGTGTATGTTTTTACCTGCTCTATTTTACATGTGTGGTTTAACTGGCCGATCATTTTTTACTTTTCTCCTGATGGGACCTCTACCAATCTTCATTATCTATCTGCATCAACAAAAGACCTCTATTATGACTCACTTTTACTCTTTTAATATATGTGTTATTATTGTTCATTTTTATTTTGCTCCGTGGTACAATTCCAGTTTTGTTTTTAATAGTATCCATTCAAATTGATTATTGGATGTATAGTGCCATCTTGTGGTCTTACAGGTGTGGTGCAGGAAGTCCACACAGACCAGAGACACTTCAATGACAATCGATATATAAAAATACAAAGACTGCTTAAAAATGTTCTGTTTTTGACAGACAGGAACAAATATTACGAGAATAAAGTTGTCTTTTTGAAGTTTTTTGGGGGGGGGGATTTTTTTAAAAGACACAGTGGTCGTAATAATGCAAACAAAATGGCAATGCCATTTTTTTTTCTCAAAAAACAGTTTTATGCAAAAAAAAAGTGAACATTTTATTCAATCCCATGAGGATAAAACTTTATTTTTCCACCCCAAAAAAAATACTTTTCCTGAAGCTGTCCTTTCAAATATATATATACTGTATGTACAGTATTTTTTTGTTTTGATTTCAAATGTTTCAATAGCATCTTAGAATGTGTTTTTTTTTAAAGTTGTTTTTCTACATTTTTTCAAAGAAAAAGTTACATCCTACCAATATCCTCCAACCACATTTTGTTTGAGGAAGAATATTTATCTCTTAAAGTAAAGTTGCATTTCTTCAGAATAAAATCGTATTTTTTCAGGAAGAAGTACATATTTATTGTTTCACATTTTTTACAAATACTGAAATATTTTGAGATTTTTTTTATGTAGTCTAATGTTATAATGTTGTTTAACAAGAAAGATACTTTTTTTAAAAAATGTTCTGAAACAGTAATTTTTTTGTATTTTTAAAGTTTGTTCGTGATGTAAATATTATTAGTGTTTTTTTAGAAAGTGGTATATGCGTAAGAAAATAGTTACAAGAAAAAAGTTTTGATCAAAAGTCACATTTTGTGAGGAAAATGTCTTTATTTTGCAGGAAACGTTTTCCAAGGAAAAATACGTTATTTTTAAACCAGGGTACCTAAAACACTTCAACTCTTATAGTTGTATAAGCACAATTTTGATGACTGAAAGTTGTCCTTCCATGAGAAGTAAATCCTATTTTGAAAGGCAGCATGTCATTGGCTGAAAAAGATGCTGCAGTCCTCACTGAACGCCACCAGAGGAAGACACAGTACGCCACTGACCTGAACGTACACTGTTGAGGGGAACCCCATGCGTGTACGTATCAAGTATTAAATACTACCGTATTGCATAATTATGCAAGCTCAATGACGATGTTGCCTTTAAAGCCCCAGACTATCACATTGACTAGATTCTTTGTGCATGCGTGCTTTTCCCCAATTGTGCGCAATTAGCAGCTGAGCCAGTCTACAGCATAAACATCTCAGACATGTCAAAGACTAATTGAGGTGTATTTGACATCTGAGGCACCTCAAAGACAATTAAAGTCACATTAGGATGTCACTCTTTGTACTCTATTCCTTCGTAAAAAAAACACACAAAAAACTGAAACACATCAAGGGTGCATTATAGGCAGTTTAAAGACATGCCAGAGACTATTTAAGTCTCTTTGATTTCAATGACACACCACATATAAATCCAAAACACCAAAATATCAGACATATCAAAGACATGTTAAAAAAGACAAATCAATGGCATGTGAAAACCTGTTTTGAGTTCTCGTTGATGTCAAAGATACATCAGCGGCAAATCCAAAACACATTAGTGCATCATACTATGTGGAACTTTGATGTTCCACATGCATCAAAAACACCAAAGAGACATCATAAACACTTCAAATAAAAATGAAAAGTCAAAGACAAATATCCCAGTGTATTTGAGTTGTTTGCGATGTCAAGGAGACCTCAAACACAAATCCAGACACATACATAACATTTAGGAAGTCATGCTATGTCGAACTAAGATGTGACTATGTAGTGAAAATCAAAGACACACGAAATCCGGGTCGAAGACTAGTTGAATTGTCTTTGATGTCCAAACCATCGAGAAATCAAATCAAAACAAAACAAAAACACTGAAGGACATCATCCTTGATTTAGCTGATTCAATAACGCCTCAGGCAACAAAACACACCTCAGAGACACCAAAATGACACCTAAACAACAAATCTAATGCACATTAAGCCTCCCTCAAACAAAACATAAGATGGCAAAACTATTTGAGTTGTCTTTGAGGTGGAAAAACACCTCAAACGCAAATTGTAAACATGTTAAAAAAACACCAAAGACATTTAAAAAAAAAAAAAAAAACACACACACACACAAAGATGTCATGGACGGACTATTCTGCCTACATCAAAAACATCTCAAAGACTCATCAAAAACACAGGGCAGCATCAAAGACACTTCAAAGACTCTGTTTGTGTGACGTCTTCATTTATGTAGCTGATCCCCCCCTAATCAAAGACAACTCACTTGAAAGAAAAAGGCGCACGTAATTTTACGTGGTTGTGCGCAAGGGCCGCACCCCTCCCTCATTGACTTGCGCCACATCACCTTGCTGGAGGATCGCCATGGCAACAGGTTGCCCATAGCGACGGGGTACCGCTCCATCGCCGCCAGACAACCGGCGAGCGCGGGGGCGCGCAAAAGAGATACGCGCGCGCGTCAGGGTGAGGTCCGCGCGTCAAGGCACTCAGACGCGGTGGCGGCCAGCTCGCGCGGATTCGGGGATCCAAGCGGCGGCGGCGGCGGCGGCGGCACCATGGCGGGCTGACGTGGCGACAACAAACAACAAAACAACAACAAGAGCAGGAGCAGGAGCAGGAGCAGGTCAGTGACACTCACACTTGACTCTTGATGCGAGAGTGACCTGTGGACAAGGAAGGATTTTTTTTTTTTTCTTTTCATCATTTGGATGTTTTTGTGATTATTGTTTGAATTGATCATGAGCTACATTTCAGCACGAGCACATTTTGTCCAACGGCAACTGACCAATTGATTAGGTACACACGTTATGCTTTTTTTTATTCTTTTGATTACATTTCTGTTCTATCTATTCTATTTATTGCTATTACAATTTCATGCTATTTTCTTTGTATAATCATTATATTTTAAAATTGTATTTGTATTACAGTTGTTGTTGTTGTATTTCAATATATTTACATTTTCTCTATTTTAATCCTATTTTGATTTTGAATTATGTCCCCGACATCAAAATGCTATTTCTGTTAGGTATATTTCTAATTTGTTTTAATCCTAATCATTGCATCATTTTGTATCGTATTTTCCTCCGTTTTTACATTTCATATTCAAAGTATATGTCAATTTTCTTATATTGCCTTGTGTTTTTCTTACTCCTGTGTTGGCGTAGCCTTTAGTATTCTATTTTCGTTACATATTTACTTTTTATCGTATATATGTATAAGTATACTGTCTACTGTGTAACTACTGTACATATATACTATATATATATATATATATATATATGTAGTGTGTGATTGAAAGCTTTTTGCGGTTGACCCAGGCGTCAAGGCCGCCTGTAGGCACAAGAAAGCAAGTATTGATGTGACTCGTGACTATCAGTAGCATTTCGATCTGTGACCCGCATATGCAGAGACGGGTTACTCTGGCGTCGGCAAGCTTGGGACGACCGAAGGCAACATTGACTCCTGAAGGTCCTGTCGTGTATGCGTATTCAGGGGCAGAGCTACATGGCGGCCACCCCTGGCCACTCGCCGGGCACCCCCACATTGAGGGAAAGATTTTGATAGCCGTCTATTTTTTCTGCTCTTTCCAGGTGGCTGCAGTGTCGTTAGAGCCCCTCTACTCTGCCACAAGTCGTTTCGAACAATGAATTGTTAATTAAGAACAAGACTACAATTGATGTCAATGCCGATTGTAAAGAGCGCTTGATTGTTAGTCCTTGTCAATCGGCATGGCCAAGAAGTCCTCGTTGACCGTAGCACCCCCAGTCGTGACGTCATGACGTCGGCCAAGGCATTCGAAACGCAAGCGGGAACGGGCCTGAAAGCAACGCTTAGCGCAGCGCAATCCGGCACAATGCAAGAATTCCCTTTTTTGACCGGTGTCAAAAACCGGCACTGACGCCTTCCTTTGGAGCAAAAGAGTGATCGGTGTGCTTTGCGCTCCCCCGGCAGGCGCCCGGCCGCAGGCGAGCCCCCGCGGCCCCCGCGGCCCCGTGTTCCCCGCGTGCTTCGCCAGCGCCGGCCACAGCGCTGGAGCCGCGACGCTCCAGCATGGACGTGCCCAGGATGGCCGAGGGCCTCTTCAGCAGCACGCTGTCGGCGGCGGCGGCGGCGGGCGGAGGCGCCGGCGCCGGCGGCCAGCACGCCGCCTCCCACCTGACGCTGGAGCAGAAGGCGGCCTTCGTCTTCGTGCTGCTGCTCTTCATCTTCCTGGCGCTGCTCATCGTGCGCTGCTTCCGCATCCTGCTGGACCCCTACCGCAGCATGCCCTCGTCCAACTGGACCGACCACACCGAGAAGGACACCTTCGACTATCGCATCGTCTAAGACGGGGGGGGGGGGGGGTAGGTTCTCAAACTTTCGGGGTCCGGGGGACAAAGTCGCACGTGCGCCCCTAACTGCCACGGGAATTAGAGTCAATGCCAGTTTTCTTCCGAGCGATATGTTACAGAAACACGCAATAGGATAAAAATCCACACTATATGGAGACCGTAGGGGAAAAAAAAACAACACTTTTTTAACCCTTTTTATATAGCTTAAGACTCCCACAAGCTTTAAACACGTTTATATTGCCTAGCGTCGAGGGGAAAAAAATTGCGAGATGTCACTATCTAAGATAGATCAATATTTGGTGAAACAAGGTCAGGGTCTTATAAAAATAAAGTCTTCTTTTTTCAAGAAAAAAAAGTCATGACCTTTACAAGAATAATGGCATTTTTTGTTGGCGATAACATTGTAAATCCTACCAGAATAAAGTCCAATTTTGCCGGGATGAAAACTTTACGAAAATAAAGACGGATTTCATCGGGTAAAACAATCCTAATCGTTCTCTTTTGTCAGGATTGCAAATTGAAATCTTGAGAAAATATAGTCAGATTTTCTTGGGATCAAAATTTGTCATATGAGATTTAAGTCAGATTTTGTCAGGATAAAAAGTGACAATTATATGCAAGAATAAAGTCAGATTTTGACTAATCTAAAAAACATCGCAAGGATTAAAGTTGAATTACAAAAAATTGTCCGATTTTTTTTTGTTTAATTTTAATTTAATTTTATGAAATGAAAATGTTGGATTTTGTAAGGATAAAATGTCATTTTAGGATAATTAAGTCTGGCTTTCTTGAGATCAAAAAAAGACCCATAAAGTCGATTTTTTTCCCAAGGTAAAAAACACTACTAGGATATTGAAGTCAAAGTGGAATGATTTTAACACATGAATTTCAAAAATCCGACGTTATTCTCGTAAAATTACATGAGGGAAAACACCTTCATTTTCCCCCCCCAAAAATAGGACTCCTTTCTCGGAATTCTTTCTGTTCTCCAAAAATACGGCATTGTTCCTGTAATCCTAAACTTGGTACCACGGAACTATGTAGAACTAAGAGGAGGCGCTTCATTTAGTCAGGCCAAAGTCTTGTCCCACCCAAAAGTTGCTGTGCCTCCATCCATAGGCAATTACAAAACTTTCAGGGTGGGCATTGATTACTTGTGGGTTTTCATGATTGGCTGCGGGGCTTCACTTTTGAAAAATTGCGAAACCAGATTTGTTAGAAAAAGCCCCAAGTTACGGCTTTCGGACCCCCAGTTTGAGAACCACTGGTCTAAGCTCCCGGGATCATGTAACCTTGAAAATGGCTTCAAGGAGTGGACACCTCCCACGACGCGCCCCCCCCCCCCACACACACACACCCCCCAGCCACCCCCACTCCCGAGTGGACATCGGCCTTCCTCCTCCCGCCTCCTCCATTCGTGGACTACCTCGTTCCGCCATTTTGTGTGTGGACGTCTCAACAGGGTCAAACAGAGTTTACATGCCAGCGTCTTTGCTAGATTTAGACAATCAGTGTTGTCCCGCCCACCCGCGTAGTCGACCTCCTCCAAGGCTTCCCGCCTTCTCCTTCCCCTTCTTCTTCTTCGTCTTCTCCTTCTAGGAGCGCTCCCTTTAACGTAAACCCTGTGAACACTGGCGGTGTCGGACCCAAAGTTGACAGTGCTGTACCGTGTGCCTCCACATGTTGTCCCGTGTGGTTTTCGTCACGTGACGTCCGTGTTCCTCAAGCAGGGTCACTGCCGGCACTTGGTAGGCGGGCGGCGGCGGCGGCGGCGACGTCTTCTCGCCCGTCGCCGTCCTCCCACCTAAGCCTTCGCCAACTGACGCCATGGCTTGTCGCCATTTGTGCGCCTTATAGCAGAGGTGGGCGGAGGACTCCAGTCACACGACTTGACTCAAGTCAGACTGAAGTCACAGATTTTAAGAACTTCAGACTAAAACGTCCGAAAGAATCAACTGGACTTTGACTTCATCAGACTTCACTTTGACTCAAACTCATTTATAAAAGAACAATTCTTTTCTTGTCAAGTGCACAAAAACCTGGTGTGGAACAATCATCGGGGGAGCTCTGACTATTGTGACATTTGGATCCACGATTCTGTTTTGGATAAAATTGTGAAAAAGACAAGGCCAAATCGAACTTCATCCGTCACTATAAAGCTAAGCTACGTTAGGCCTTGAGTCACGTGACTTCTTGACGCGAGTCACGTGACCGGAGTCAGACTTAAGTCGCCAATTCTTCGGACTTGCTTGGCCAAAACGTACGATAGACTCGACTTGACGGGTCTTTCCTGTTCACATTTGATACTCGGAATTTCCGAGACAGCGTAACATTTGGCGGCGAGGCGGGCAAGCGTAGCAAGTGTACAGTATCTCCCAGTTCTGAGGTTTGGCGTTCAAAGCTTCCTGCGTGGAGTTTTCATGCACCTTGGCGTCATTGAAGACTCAAAATTGTTCTTGAGTGCCAACGATTGTTTGTCCGTTTGTGCCCCGCAACTGGCTAACGTTTAGCTAACCCTCTAAAGCGCTATCGAAACTAGCCGGATGTTTTTGACGACATCGGGAAAATGCAAATGGCAACACTTTGCCGTATGTAACATGAAACTAGCAAAGACGACTAAGCTAAGCTAACGTCTTAGTTTAGCTCACCGCAGCCAGGCGCCATGTCTGTTACGCACCACTTCAGATGAGAATAATAATGAATATGCAATAAGGACACCGGTGTGGCCCATTCCAAAAACGAATGTCAGTACAGCCCACAATGGCAAGTGGCAAGTAGCAAATGTGCAAATTGATGTCGTGGCCGAACGAGATTGTTGGGCTGAAGTCAAATCGTGACTGGACTCGAGACGGACGGGGCTTGCTTGGCGACCGGGACCGGACTTGAGACTTGAGACCTGCACATGTGTGACTTCCTCCCACCTCTGCCTTCTAGTGTCGATTGTTTACAGACTTTTCCTTCCTGGTGATGTCATCAAAAAAGAGAGACACTCCGCTCCCCTCACGCCCGCCTCCTCCCCCTCGCGCCCGTGCGCTTCCTGCGACAACAGGAAGTGGACCGCTTCAGCCTTTCTGGCGCCGTTCTCGCGATGCCGTGGCCTTGTCCAAAACCAACCCCGCCCCCCGCCCGCCAGTCGCACAAGTTTCTCTCTGGCTTGCTGGTGTGCATGTGGCTGACCTCCCCGTGCATGTTCCGCGCTTCCCAATGTTTGCCGTCAGTGTCGGTCGGAGCCTCGGCGCTCCGCTCCCCAAGGAGCCTTTCTCTTTTTGGGGGAATTAAAAGGTCCCATTGCTCAGCGTCCGTCCTTCTTTCTTTGGTTTGTTTCACGCCGTTTGGCTGCCGAGGCCTGAAGGCGCAGGCGGCGCGTGTTTGGAGCTCCAAATGAAAAATGGATTCCTGGGAGCCATCCGGCAGCTTCTGAGGAGGCGGCGGCGGCGGCGTGGCGGGAGCCCCCGAAACATTTCAATTTCACCTTATCAGCGGCCGCCAGCGCACACCCGCTGGGGGCTCGATTGCTTCTCTTGTGAAGCCAGACCGGGTGAACACACACACATGCACGCCTACGCACACACAGGCTCACGGACAAATACATACATTGGTAAACACGCTCAAGGACACACACGTGCGTGCATGAACACAGCCACAGAGTCACGCAAACAGGTACGCGCACGCACGCACGCACACTAATAGACACATGCACTCACGCACACACATTGCAGAAACATGCTAACATACTCCCGCAGACACACACGCACAAACAGAAACACAAGATGTGCTCGCATCCTAATACACACATGCACTTAAAAGCATTTTCACATGCACCTGCACTAAAATGCATGCACAAACCATGCACATTCGCATACATACAATAACACACACACGCACAAACATGCATACGTACACGCACACAAACTGACACACACACACACACGGAGTGTCCGCAGGCTGCTGTTTGAGGCCCGGCAAGGCATCGCGCAGCATAACAACAACAACACGTTGCAAACATTGGCCCAGGGAAGGCGCGCGGTGGCGCGCGCATGCACACGAAGTCCGAAGCGGACGACAATTTGAAACGAGCGTTCGTCTTCTTACGCGAGACACAAACGTTGAAAACGAGCACGTAAGCAACCGGTCGCGACAGCCGCCATCATCACGCAGACTGCGCCGCTCTCTGGTATGCTAATGAGGCCAGCGCCGCCGTCGGCTAACTCGGCCGAGTGGCGCTTAAAACCGACGATACTCTTGTCGCCGCGGTTACCTTGGCAACCGCCGCGCGTCGTATTTGGTAGCGCAACAGGACGTCGAGCGTATCGATGAGGTCGAGCCGGCGATTAATTGATCAAGTGTCGATTGGGAGCGTTCATCGATCGTGTCGGCGAGGTGTCGATCGGGCCCGTTAAGTGCTCAAGGGTGACGATGAGGTGTCGATCAGGCCAGTTCATCGCTCGTTCATCAATGAGGTGCTGATCAGGCGATAAAGTGTTTGTTACGCCTATTAATCGATCAAGAGAATCGATGGGATGTCAGTCAGGAGTTTTAATCGATAAAGGGCGACGATAAGGTGTCGCTCAGGCCCGTCAATCAAACGGTAGATTCAAAGATGTGGCTTGTTTATCGTTTCGAGTGTCGAGGAGGTCTCGATTAGAAGTCGTATTCGATCAAGACTGTCAACGTGACGCGCGATCAGGCCCGTACCCGTTTCCGTTTGCGACTGTTGTCTGGACACGAAAATCTACATCGCCCGGTGATTCGGGATGATCAGGATGTCGCATCTGCTCAAGCGGGTCACCTTGGGCCGGAGCCCAGCTGAGGGCGAGACCTTCCTCCAATGCCAAAAGCTGCCGCGCGTGCGCTTGTACGATAAGATCAATGGGAAAACATGGGAAGATGAAAAAGGATGTGAGCTCAACCTCCCACAGAAGAGCGACATCTTCCTGTGCGCGATCGGCTTGCGTATCCACGGCAACCTGCAACCACACGTGCTGCCTTGCAGCTACACTCTCCTATTCCTTATCATAAAGCACACGCATGAACTAGCCAGGCCGCTACTCGCATTAGATGGTAGTCATTGAGTGCGTCGCAAATTTGAGATGAATCTCCATACCGGTCGATTAAGGACGGGTTCATTTGAAAGAGGAACCGTTCGGTCATTGATTGATTCATTCTTTCAAGAGGGATGACGCAATCAGCTTCTTGTCGTCCATTTGCTTCCAAGATATATTTCCAGCCAACCTAAGACGCCGCAAGACGTAATCTCGATGTATTCGAACAGAGGAACGCTTCAAATCGTTTCGATTTGATGAACGCGCATCTTTTAAATCAAAGCCAATTTTCCGATTCGTTCTGAAATGTGGGTGTGCGCGCCCCTGGGGGTACGTGGAGGTGAGATTTGAACATATATTTCAAAAGTAGCACGGACGCAGAAAAGGAGCTGGATCACAGCAGTTGCCACCAAGAATGATGAAGTCCAAGTGGCTCACGTGATCAGCGATTCATCATCGAATTGATATTCGAACATGCTTTTATTTAAAATTAGCTTCACGGTTTGGGAACTGATCTGTACAATGATCCCAAAGGAGGAGACTTTGTTGATAAAGATTTGTATGTATGTTTATCATGATTTTTTTTTCTATCTTTTTATTTTCAAATAGTTTTAGAGCTACCACTACAAATGGAATTTAATAAATCAGACAGTGATGGCGCTGCACTCTATTTTTAAGTCTTAATTTTAATCCAAAATGTTAGAGGGTACTCAGGTAAAAAAAAAAAAAAATGCACAGGGAGTAGCTACATGGAAAAGCCACTGCACCGCTTGATCGTGTGATGGCTTATGAAGTGATGTAAATTATGTTGAAAAAACAAAACACGTTTCAGACTTGCACGGCACAAAAGAATTGCATTTTATATGTACGGGAATGAAATATTGTGACCAAGGTGCTGTTTGTCTGCCTTGACACTGTGAGGTGAATACGTAAACGTCAGCGTGACAGCGAGAAGATCAAGTAACCATGGCAACAGCCCTGGGAAACATCTCTGCAATGACTCTTCTTTCACTTTCTTGCTCGCCTCTCCTCATCATCGTCTTCAGTCTGGTGAACTGGCTCACTAGTACGAGTCCTTTTCTCTGTCTTTCTTTCACATTCCTGCATCTTGTTTCTGTGCATGTCTCCCTCCATCTTGTTTGCTGTCATCCTCCTTAGCGGGCCGTCTTCTTCTTCTTCTTCTTCCTCCTCCTCCTCCTCAGTCTGTCTCCTGCGTGTGTGTGCGTGTGCGTGTGCGCGCGCCCACCTGTGGCTGCATCAGCATCCTGAGCTGTGGTCGCCATGGTAACGGGATGTTTCTGGAGACGTCTGCCACTGAGTCGCCGTCGCGTCTGCACCAGCGCACAGCGACCTCCAGTGGCGAGAAAAAGAAGACAAGCCACGTGAGGCACTTTCATGTGTGTGGAATCCACTGCTTGCCAACCTTTCTTGAGCCAAGAAAGTCGAAAATCATAACGTTACACTCTTCACTTGGAAAAATATCACTTTATTCTGGTCAAATAAGAATCCCAACAAAATACAACGGTATTCTTGTAAAGTAAGGCACCTTTATACTTACAAAATCCAATTTTATTCTCCTGGTATTCAAAATTGTTATCTTGACAAAATACAACTTCCTTCTTGTCGAATTACAACTTTGTGCCTGACGAAAGCTGACTTTATTCATGTAAACTTCAAACTTTTTATTCCATAAAAATCTGACTTTATTCTGGTGGATTACAGATTTTAATCCTGACAAAATCCGATTTTATTCTCGAAGGTTACTCTTTTTCATTTCGGGAAAAGCCATCCTTCTTCTTGTATTCAAGGCATTCAGGAGTACAGTTGGTAGTTGATGTTTAATTGGCGTTGGGGCCCTTGGGAAAATTTCTTGGACCAAAAAGGTTTGGGAGCCTTATCGCCTCATCGATGTGTATTTCTAGAAAGTTGCATCATCATCACGCACTCCCGTGTATGCTCAACTGCAAGTGACGCACTGAAGAAGAATCAATCAATCTTTACGATGATGCGCGTTCAATAAAGCTTTATCTTAGCAATGCATTATGCAGCACATTGAATTATCATTGGCCATATCATCAGATTTATGTTGTGTTTCAAAAGACATTTATTGTCTCCTTGTGCAACCCAAGAACGCGACAGAATGAACACAATATATTACGTATCACTTGCTGCGGTCCCAAGGTCCAGAACGCAAGAAAAGCTCCGGTTGAAATATCGACTACATTTCCCACAATCCCAAGCGCATGTTACTCCTTGGCTTTAAACGTGACGCGTGACGTCGACGCACTTCCGGTTCAAGCGTGGACGGCTCCATGACACAGTTGTTTGGGGAAAAGAACCGAGTGCGTCTTTGAGAGCCGCCTGCCTCCGTCATCCCGAGGCCGACATCGAGCGACATCCTCGCGGCCTTGAGGGCACCGCCAGCAGCCGCCGCGATGGAGGCGGTCCCCCGCATGCCCATGATATGGCTCGACCTGAAGGAAGCGGGAGACTTCCAGTTCAACTCGGCCGTCAGGCAGGTGAGCTGGGCGGGGACCCGTGGCGAGCGAGCGAGTTGGGCAGCAACTGGCCCCAAAGTGGCCGTAAACAATACAGCTTTGACCGGAACCGAGCCAAGCGGCGGAGTTTGTCCGGCTCAACATCCGAGAGAAGTTACCAGAAGGCCGAACTGCTCGGCTAGCATCAGCCTGCCTTTTGTTTGCTATGGATAGCTTCGTATTAGCCAAGCGCTTGACCGAGCCTTCGGTGTCATCTGCTGATGGCTAACGAAAAAGCTAACACGGCTAATAAGCGGACTCAAGGGGACCAGCACGGGCCGGTACGGCCCAGCTGGACCGGCTCTGATCCGGCCGAGTTAACGTCAACTGTCACATGACTCAAAGCGGCGACGCCATGACAACAACAGCTAGCAAGTAGCAACAAGTGGCCATGAAAACACAACAAGTTTGTACGTGAATTTCGGTTAGTAGACCTTCAAAAAGTCTCTCTCGTCAAATAAAAAACAAAATCAAATAAAAATACAAATTGTGTTGAAAAAAAGTGTCGAATTCAGCTTTTATCGGTCTCCTTCCTCTTGTAGATAAAGTTCTTTACCTTTGATCGCTTCCTCGTTTTTCAGAAACATTATAAACACGTCGCCATCACTAAAACCAAATGGACAAAAGTCAACAATTCCCCAACCAACGTGCGGTCGGACTTAATCGGGCGCAAAGCAAAAAATTCACCTAATTTGTCCAAAAATGATTCATTCATCTTTTCTCGATCAATCACTGCCAGCGACGTTTCCAGAAAGAACAATGAAATGCTCATCCACTAGATGCCCATGAATCAATTGATCTCCTTTTCTCGCTGACACGTTTGTTTGGTGGTGTCTTGTGAGTTTTCCTGATCTAAAATGTGACGATGAAGGATGTGAAACACTGTGTTCCATCATCTATTGGCACTAGAGCTGTGCAGCGCATTAATGAAAGGCCATTTGATACATATTTCGATACGTATCGTTTCAAGGATGCTTTTAAAGCAGAATGATTCAACTGGATTGAGCAGGGTTATGATATGATTGGTTATGCTACAGCTCAGTTGGAGAGGGCACGATGTAATGTGTCTTCTTGTTGTCATACACATGAATGACCTTGGCACTACTTTCAATGTGGCATTTCTTCCATTGATGTATCGCTCCAATAAAAGACCATTCGCTACATGCCTCGATATATTTTAAAGTGAACGTTTCGGATTGGTTCAAATTAAAACCGGGCTCTCCACTAACTGGGAGCACTGGTTGCTTGCACCGGCACGGGATTAGGGAGCACCCTTTTTGGAACCATATTTGCCGATGTCTTAATCGGCGTACCGATGGTCGTAAAGGCTGACGGTGACTCAAGATGTGATATTTGGAAAATATTTTACTGCAACAAGCAGTGGCTGATAAAACAGCTTGATTGTTTTATGTCATTTTCCAAGATGTAATCCCAAAAACACAAAGGCTTTGCTTTTATGTGAACATTTTGTTCAGCTGACAGGGGCCCGCCGTTATAGTGCAGGGAGAGTAATTGTTCACAGGCCGGGCATTGCCATTTAAAGCCATTCACATTCAAAGTCATAGTACAATGTAGATGGGAAGGATGGCGATCCTGGGCGGACAAAATACCTGCACCTCACATGCTCATTTGGTATTGGTATTGTTTAATGACGCAATATGTATTTTGATGTGATTCATCAGTGGGATAGTCTGTAGAAAACTCCATTCGTCAGGTATTTGATCAATTCGGTCCTTTTTTGTCGTATTGATGTGTCCGAACGGCGTTCGGTGACGTCTGCGTGTTCCTCTCGTACGGTTGCGACGTGTTGAAATGTTGTTGAACGTTGTGCGACGTGGTCTCTTGTGATGTGTTTGCATACTTTGAGAGCGTCTCGCTCATTTTGACATGACGAGAATGTTCTGTGACGTGCTTGTCTCTCTCTGACGCGTCTTTGGGAATGTTGGCACCTTCTTGGATGCTACGTTCAAGAATGGCTTGTAAGTTGCTCACTTTTTCGGTTTAGAAAATGCTTCATTTTAGTTTAGATTCTATTAGTTGTAGTCTTTTTGAATATATGGAGTATTTGTCGAGTACAAGACAAAAAAAAAAGGGTAACTAGGCAATAAAGTAAAGTATAATTGAGTGACTTCTGTAGCTACGAATGTACAGCAATACCAAAATAAAAACATTTCAAATAAACCCTGAAATCTCCTCTTATGATCTTGATTGACGAAGAACGCAAACGAAGCGGGCGCTGCCACTATAGTTTAATAAGCCTGGGACGCGGTTTCACTTTTTGTTTTTCATAAGCATGTGTCATTTTTGTTACCAAAAAGGTTTTTTTAAATGTGAGTTATTTCCTGTTTTTTCGCTAACTCCAAAAACCTTGTCGCGAATGTGTTGTCCAACGTGTAAGGATAGCTGCCTGCCGTTTGTCTGGTGTCTTGCAGTACATCTTGAAGAACTACAACGAGAATCCCGACAACTACAACGAGCAGCTGAAGAAACTGGAGACGCTGCGGCAGGTGGGCTGGCGCTCGCGTGAGCGCGGCCGGACGCAGCGCCTGAAACGTGTTTGCGTGTTTCGCCAGAGCGCCGTGAACGTCACCAGAGACTTTGAGGGATGCAGCACGTTGAGGAAGTACTTTGGTCAGCTTCATTACCTCCAGGGCCGCGTTCCCATGTCGGCGGGACAGGAGGCCGCTGTGGCCATCTCATGGTACACACACACACACACAAAGTTGTGTCACATCATTTTCCCCCCGAGACAACAACAGACTGACTCAGTCAAGCGACGCAACAACAGCTGATAAAGCTGCTGCATTATGTCAACTGTGTGTGTGCGCGCGCGCGCAGGACTGAGATCTTCTCTGGTAAAACGGTGAGCCATGATGACATCTGCTACGAGCAGGCGTGTATTCTCTACAATCTTGGTGAGTTGAATACGTTTGGTTGTCTGCTTGACACAATTTTCACTGCTAAAAAAAAAAAAAACCACGTTGCTCATTTCTCCATTCAAGAAGTAGTCACCATTTTGATTCATTCTCAGGCTTTGACCAATAGGCAGTGCAAAGACTTTCTTGGAATCTTTGTTTCTTCTTTGTTTCTTCTTCTTCTTCTGAAGCCTTTTTGTGGGTGTCCTTTTTTTTCTTCTGAAAGCTCACCAATGTTTGCAATTGTTTGTATCCTAGTGAAAATGCGTTCCCCCCCAAACTTAACCCTTGACACCAGTTTGACCGATGGACACAAAATTGGTTGGACGTGTCTTAACAGACCAGGATGAACCCCAAAGTTTCAAGCAACAATGACTGAAATTCAACAGGAAGTCGGCAATTTTGGTTTGAAGCGGCCATTTTGGATGACCTCCTTGTAGGGGAGTCAGCCAGGAGAAATGTTTCATTTGCCATACCTTTTATTTTTATTGTTTTAACCTCCGTCATGGGGACAACACTTGATGTGTCATAGTTTGATGATCATTTTCAACCACAATCGCCTTTATTGGCCAACTATGTTCAAACACACGGACAATTTGTCACGAGCACTTGGAGCCACTCTAGAATTACAGCAAGCAAGCCACACTGTCCCCAAACACACTTTTTGGACATAAACCAAAGCACAGAGAGCCACGAAGCAACAGAAAGTGTCCGGTAGCCACCCCTGGCCATTTGTTGGATTTCATTGAAGAAAATGTTGGGGGGAAAAAAACCCAAAACAAATCCTCTGTGTTGACTTGCAGGCGCTCTGCATTCCATGTTGGGAGCCATGGACAACCGCGTGTCTGAGGAGGTATGATGCATCCAAACACATGAACCAACACACACACACACACACACACGCTCACACTGTTGGGGTTGCAGGGCATGAAGGTGTCATGCACGCACTTCCAGTGCTCAGCAGGAGCTTTCTCCTACCTGAGTGACCATTTCAGTCACAACTTCAGCGTCGACATGAGTCACCAGATCCTCAACCTCAACATCAACCTCATGCTGGTAGGAAACGCACGCACACGCATGCACTCACTCACTGTCGTAAAACCTTTGTGTGTGTGTGTGTGTGTGTCAGGGTCAGGCTCAGGAGTGTCTTCTGGAAAAATCCATGCTGGACAACAGGAAGAGCTTCCTGGTGGCTCGCATCAGCGCTCAGGTGGGCGTGTCCACGCTCAGTCCTTCCAATGTCGCGACGTCACGGCCGCTAAGCGCCTGCGCTGCCCCCAGGTGGTGGATTACTACAAGGAAGCCTGCCGGGCTCTGGAGAACTCTGAGACGGCCTCCATGCTGGGGAAGATCCAGAAGGACTGGAAGAAGCTGGTCCAGATGAAGATCTACTACTTTGCCGCTATCGCGCACGTGAGTGTGAAAGCGCACGCCGTGCTCGTTTGTGTGTGTGTGTGTGTGCGCGCGAGAGATCCCGATCAACACACAACTCATTGTCGCTCCTCAACAGTTCCACATGTGCAAGCAAGCCGAGGAGCAGCAAAAGTACGGCGAGCAGGTAGGCGTGCACCTACGCCACAAACGGTTGCAGGCCATACCTACGTACTCGATTGTGTTTGTGTCTGAGAGCGCCTGGTGGTTTGTGTTTGTGCGCAGCTGGCGTACCTTCAAAGCGCCTTGGACAAACTGGCTGAGGCGATCAAGCTGGCCAAGGTACCCAATTTGTCAGCGCCGAATCACACCGGCGCTCTTACGAGACATGTTTGTGTGCCCAGGGTCAGCCGGACACGGTGCAGGAGGCCCTGCATTTCACCATGGATGTCATTGGCGGCAAGTAAGAAAGGCTTTTTCAAAACTCCTCCAGTCTTTTCGGTTTGCCCAGTTTACTCTTAACTGACTGACCTACTTGTAGATACAACTCTGCCAAAAAGGACAATGACTTCATCTATCACGAGTCCATTCCTTCTCTGGAAACATTGACGTCCGTCAAAGGTAACACGGAAGCCGCCAATGTGCGCCGTAGCCAGTTAGCACAGTGCGCTAATAGGGCTGGGCCAAAACACGCATATTATTTGCTTTCGCTAGGAGGGGGCAAAATGATCAAAAATCTGATTTTTCTGAAAGAAAATCTGAAATTTTAGTGTGACTGCTTTCTAGATGAAGCTACTCTTCAGATGGTAGAAATGTCACAAAGCCCAAAATAAGGCACTTGCTTGATATGGCTACACAGGAGGTATTTTTCTCTGGATTTTGGCCAAGCGGCTGAATTTCTTAAAACTGTGCTAGAGAATCATTACTAGAAAATGCAAAAAGGTTGAATCAACAATCGATGTTGAAAAAAACAAAAAAAAAAAACAATCATCAGGTACAATATTGTCTTTGTCTTTCAAAATCTGTCAAAATGCTGTAAAATTGCTCCAGGCTCGTGATCAGCGTGAATGGCTGCCATTGACTGAGTGAAGAACATAATGACAAAAGTTCCCTAACGTGTGCAGGCGCCCCCCTGGTCAAAGCGCTGCCCGTCAACCCCACGGACCCGAGTGTCACCGGACCGGACCTCTTTGCCAAGCTGGTGCCCATGGCGGCCCATGAATCCGCCTCCCTCTACAGGTGCACACCAACACCGTTAGCACACCAACACTGTTAGCACTTTAACACATGAGCTCCCACACAATGTTTGTGTTTTCAGCGAGGAGAAAGCCAAGCTGCTGAGAGACATCATGACCAAGATCGAAAGCAAGAACGACATACTGGAGTGAGCGGCGTGCACGTGTGATGATGGCGTGTCGCTAATTGCTAAGCTAACACGTGTCTTCTCTTCCCTGCAGGCAATTCATGGACTCTCTGGACGTGGAGGCTGAGTCCGTAGACAACCTAGACATGTACAACCACATCCCGCCGGTGCTGATGGCAAAGTGTGCTGCTCTTAGCGTGCGACCTGACACCGTCAAGAGTCTGGTCCAGTCCATGCAAGGTGCGTAATGCGCCTGTAGACCAATTACTCCCTACTTACCTTAGCTTTGGGTCAATTAAAAAGTCCGATATGATTGTGACGTAAGTACGACCCTGCACGAATGAAGTAGTCTTTTTGAAACTGCATGTTATTGCAGGAATAAAGTCCAAACTTTTTTGCATCGAGAGAAAGTACACTATGTCGTCTTGTACAGATCACAACTTCTTGGAAAACAAGGTTATTCTCAACATTCACTTTTTTTTCCTCCAAAAGTGATGTCATTGTAATGTTAACAAAATGTGCAACTTTTGAATTCTTCAGGAATTTCAGGTCACACCCGGCAGTTACATTTAATTGACGTTAGAATGATGTGTTCCTCTGAAAAAGTTCTCCCTCTTGGGTCCCTGGACCCAAAAGGTTGGGTCAAAGACTATCCTCAATTTTGTGTTCTATGCCTCAGTCCTCTCGGGCATCTTCACCGAAGTGGAGTCGTCCCTGAGAGAGATCCGAGACGTTCTGGACTCAGACGAGGTGGCCGAACGGACCCTTTCGGAATCGGGCGGCTCAGCCGAGGCCCGCCCGGCCGCACACGTTCAGCTTCTAGCAGAGTTCCGCAGGGATCTGGAGAAATACATGGAGGCCCACGAGAAGGCCAGCTTCACCAACACGGAGCTCCACCGGGCGATGAACCTGCACATCAGCAACCTGCGTCTGCTGGGCGGACCGCTGGAGAGCCTGAGAGACACCCTCCCGCAGCCTCAACTTAGCGAAGGTAAAAATGGGCATGAGGGACTCGTTGCACTTCAGTCTGAGCAAAAGTAGCGACGACATTGTGCTGTGTTGAGCAGAGGACATGGCCGGGCTGCAGTGCATGAAGCGCATCCTGGGGAAGGTTCAGGAAATGAAGGACCAGAGAGGCAATTTGGAGAAACAACTGCGGGACCTCATCGAGCAGGATGACATCACTTCCACCCTGGTCACCACCGAGAAAGCCGGCATAAGGGTATGTCTTTTTGTTCCGGGCCTTATACGGTGAGGCACCAAACCAGGAAGAACATTGCTGTACCCAGTACCAGACCTCACAGAAACTCACAACCACACCTTATACTTCCAGGACGTGTTTGAGGAGCAGCTGAAAAAGTACGAGCCGGTGAAGGTCTACATTGACCAGAATCTGTCAGCCCAAGAGAACATTCTGAAGGCTCTGACCGAGACCTACGTTCAATACGCATCGGTCCGCAAGAGCCTGATCGAGACGGAGCAGCAGTGGACCGGCATGGTGGAGGGCCTGGTGGGCTCGTACGAGGCCTACGAGGACCTGATGAAGAAGTCGCAGGAGGGCAAGGAGTTCTACGATGACTTGGAGGCCAAAGCCTCACGTCTGCTGGAGAGAGTAAGGACTTTGTGCCAGAGCAGGATGGAGGAGAGGAAGCACTTCCTTGAGAGGTAGGTTTTCTACTTCGGTTTACGTTGCAACTACTCAAACTATCGCATATCGTCGCTGTCCTGTGAAAAACACTTATCTCCAATTTTGGAAACTTTTTTCATTTTCATTTTCATTTTAATGTGATGACTCAGTTAAAAATAAGTGAATGGGAAAAAAAATGGAGAGAAGTGTTTTTCACACGACTGCCACGATATTCATAACTCTACTCTCCTTGTAGAGAGGTCAACAAGAAGCCTCCAGCGAGACCCACAGCAGCAAAGCCGTCCTTGAAGCCCAAATCTCAGGATGAAGACTCCAGTCTGGAGGATCCGGAGTTAGCCCAAATTAATGCCGCCATCTTGGCCTTATCAGAAGACAAGCCAGAGGCGCTCCGCAGCCTCCCACCGGACATTCCTTCGCTTGCCACCTCTGCGGCTCATCAGCCAGGTCCAGAAGCATTCCTCCCCCCGGGTGCCAACCTGGGCAGCAGCAGTAGCAGCTCGTTGCCTTGGCCTGGTCCCTCAGCTGCCGGTCTTCCTCGCTTCCCGGCCAATCTCCCGCCACCTGAGCTTCTTGCTCGGATTGCTAATTTTCCAACATCTGGTACTCTGCCCATACCAGGACCCATGGCGTGTAGACCTATTCCGCACGTGGCCCCCCAGATGCCCCCACAACAGGCGGCTTACAGGCCTCAAGTCCCCCAAGCCGGCCCAGTTTGTCCTGCCCCAGTCCGGCCTTCAACCACCACTGTGGACACAATTCAAGCACCTATACCCAGCTACACTCCGACACCCCACTACCCCGGTCCACCTTCAGCTTCTCCTGCCTACACCGGACCCCCCGTCCCACCCTCAGTTTCTACTGCCTACACTGGATCCCCACAGATGGGTGCCACTGCCTACCCCCAGTTTGTGCCTCAAATGGCACAGCAGAAGCAGTTGCAGCATCAGTACCCACTCCCCATGGGGCAACCCCTGTCCTCTGGCTACCAAGCTGGACCGAGAGGGCTTCCGACCCCTCACCTTCCGATGCAGGCCTACCCACACGGATACATGCCTCCGCAGCCTGGCGCCCCTCCACATCTTGGCCCCCGTCCACAGCCCGGCACCCATCCGCAGCTTGGCCCCCCTCCCCAGCCAGGCACCCACCCGCAGCTTGGCGCCCCTCCGCAACTTGGCCCCCCCCTGCAGCCTGGTGTCCCTCCACAGCTTGGTGCCCCACCAAGGCCTGCCACCCCTCCACAGTACCCACAAGTGTTCCCAGGTCACAGGCAACCACAGCAAAATGGCTATACAGCTCCCCCCCAGATACCCCAAGGCTACCAGGCCCCTCAGAACTACAGCCCCCAGCAGCACCCCCAGGTGTTGCCAGGCCCCATGCCAAGTCCACCTCGGGGCCTGATGCCTCCACAAAATGCCCCTCTCCAACTCCCACCTACATCCCAGACCATACCACCTGTTTCTCAACCTTACCTCCCTCACCAACACCTCCCAATGCCACCCGGTGCCCAGCAACTGGGACCCCACCCACAAATACCAAGTGGCCCCAGGGGGCCGCTGCCTCCTGCCAGCCAGACAGTTCACCCCCCACATCACGCGCAAATGCCTCCTGCTTCACAAGCTCATCTGCTTCCTGGTCCTCAGGGTCATCTTCCAAGGGCTCCCATAGGCCACATCCCCCCCACGTCCCTTGCCCCACAGCACCACCCCCACCCTGGACAGCCTCCCATTTCAAACATGACTCAGCCGCCCATGTCCATGCCCAGTCACACCCATGTCCAAGCCCACCACACTGGGGGCGGTTGCTACCCTGGAGGTCTACCCATGATGCCTCAGCAGCCCCTGGCGCCACAGTCCATCGCTCCCCAACAGCCGCAACCCTCTCATAGCGTCGCCCACGCGCAGCCTTCTATGTACCCATTAGCTCCAGGCACTACTCATGTGCCCACAAGTGCCCCACTGCCGACACCTGCCCTTGGTCCACATGGTCTACATCCTCACATGCCTCCCCAGCACATGCTCCAACCTTGTCCTGGAGGTCCTCCAGTAGGACAACCAGGACAGCCAAACCATCCTCCCTCCCCGTCGCCTGCACACTCTACATCCCCCACACCTGGACCGTCGCCTCTGGCTCTGACGCCCCAACAGAGACCCACAGTTTCCCCCAACATGGGCGGCACACTGCCGCCAACAATTCAGTCTCCCTCGGCTGTCTGTCCTTCCTCCACTTCTCTGTTCCAGCTTCAGAGCGCCAGCAACCACGACCTTCTGTCCTCCAGTCCGGAGAGTCAGCCGGGAGGCACCAAGTCCCCCGCCAATGTCCTCCAGCCCATTAAAGCAGACCCCCAGGAAGGGGAGCGTCGCAAGAAGGACTCCCAGGGCATTCTTCTGATCAAAGGCGATCCGTACGCAGCTCCGGAGCTCGTAGCCCGCCTCCATACTGAGTTGGAAGCTTTCCGAGCGCGGGCAGAGTCCCTGGAGGAGCCTTCAGACGGCGAGAAGGGGATGTCAGTGCTGGAGATGTACTGGAAGGATCTTCAGGAGCAGCAGGAAAGGGACGCCCGGCAGCTATCAATCGCCATCGCCCGCTGCTACACCATGAAGAACCGGCACCAGGACGTCATGCCCTACGATCTCAACCGCGTGCTGCTGCAGTCAGGCAAAGACGACTACATCAACGCCAGCTACATCAAAGACTTGTCACCGTTTTGCCCGCAAATCATTGCCACGCAGGCGCCACTCACAGGCACCGCCGCCGACTTCTGGTTAATGGTCTATGAACAGAAGGTCTCCTTGGTGGTCATGCTGGTGTCAGAGCAAGAAGTGGAGAAGGTAACCGCCATGACTATTTTTTTTGTTGGCCTTAAAAAACAAACTCCTTCTCACACCTTGATTGATCTAATTAATCCAGATTGAGCTATTTTGTGGCATCTTGGTGCCAAGGAACTATGTTAAAGAGAGTGGAGGAGCTTCATTAAGTCTTAATGTAAAAGTATTCCATTGGCACCATCTTGTGGATTCCCGGTGCCAGGAAACTGTGATTGTGAAGCAGTGTTGAAAAGTCAAGTTGGCAACGCTGACTGCTTTTTGTAAACTAGCTCCTCTCTTGTTAGTGTAAGCAGTGCACATCAGCAGAGATGCTGGCAAAAAAATTGTCCAGACCTCGTTCTTTGTGTTTTCATACGAGTCTGCTTTGTGACGCCGTTGCTCCTTCCCTGCTAGGGAAAAGTGTTGCGCTACTTCCCGACGGAGCGTGGCCAACAGCTGTCTCAGGGTCCCATCAAGCTCAGCCTGACCACACTCAAGACCACGGCTACCCACGTGGAGCGCATGATCTGCCTGCAGTACCATGAGCAGAGCCTGAAGCGCACCGTGGTCCACCTGCAGTTTACTTCCTGGCCAGAGCTGTACGAGCACTCGCTCCCAGTGCTGACTTGGCTGCAGTTTGTTCTGTGATGCATGATTTTTATTTTTTTATTTCCCCCCCCCCCCCCCCCCCCCCACCAGGGGGCTTCCCGAAAGCAAGAGCAACCTGCTGCACTTCATCCAGGAGGTCCATGGACACTACCTGCACCAGAGACCAATGCACATGCCTGTGGTGGTCCACTGCAGGTCAGACAACAAATCCAATACAGACATACCTTACTTGGAAACGTAGACATATGTACGGAGATGTTCGAGACACAAGTGTGAAGTTTTTAGACCCTAGACGTAAGGAACCAGTCCCTAGAGGAGGAAATGTACCAATACAAGTGGTTTTAGTCCCGAGTGAATGTGCTAGACCTTAGACATAAGGTATTAGTCCCAAGTGATTGTTCTCGTGCGAGTCAAGAGCAAAGTAACTAGTACCGAGAGTCTAGTCACAAAGGTTTTGACCCCTTCCCAAAGGACGGTCACATCCCAATTGAATATACTCATCCCAAAAGAGGTACTAGTTGCTACTCCCTGGAGAAGAGTCGTAAGGGACGGAACTAGTCCCAAGAGAGAAGGTACTAGCAGGGATGAGAATTTTGCGCTGATCGCTGGATATCTGACTTTTTCGGATCAAAATGAGATTATTCTCGCAAATCACTGGAGATTTTTTTTTTTCTTGACCCACACAAGAAGGTAAGTCTCAAACAGTCATTTGAGAATTGTAGTTGACGCTATTACACAATATGTAATGGGTTTTTTTTGTTTTTTTTATTGTGCACTTGACAAGTACTCCATATATTGAAAAAAATAATACTAAAACTAATAAAAACCAAAAAATGAAGCAATTTTGGAAAAAATGAAAACAAACCTGCATTAAAAAACTAGGTATAATGATTTTTTTAAAAATAAAAGTCCAAATGAATTAAAATTGATCATGAAAAATACCAAACTATTGTAACCCTGTTCATGAGAGAAGGTAATAGTCCCCAGATAAGGTTCTAGTCCCATAAAAGAAGGCTGTAGTCCCCAGAGAGGGTACTAGTCCTGAGAGAAGTTGTAGCCTTGGGAAATGTTCCTAACATCAATGTTCATGAGTAGGCTAGTGTTTGTAGTCCAACACTCATTGGCGAAAGTCTCAACCAGAACATGCTGACCCTGTCTGTTTCTGTCTGTCTGTGCCCTAGTTCTGGCGTTGGTCGCACTGGGGCCTTCTGTCTGCTGTACGCGGCAGTGCAGGAGCTGGAGGCGGGCAACGGCATTGTGGACCTGCGAGCCCTGGTCCAGAAGATGCGGCAGCAGAGAAAAAACATGCTGCAGGAGAAGGTATGACGCCGTCCTGAAAGGTGGCCTGGCTGTTGGGCTTAAGTAACCGAGCGCCCGCGCTTTCTTGTCCAATGCAGCTGCACCTCAAGTTCTGCTATGAGGCTGTGTCGAAACACGCCGAGCAGATCTTGCTTCTACACGGTGTCTCCGTGGTGACCTACAACAGGAACGCCACTACGGCCGCCTCCAAGGTGATGACAATTACACGTTGAAACAAGCAAATGCATGCAGTTTACACAGAGATGTTTGTTTGGATCTACTCCACAGAGAAGTTTCTAGTCCCAAGAGAAGGTACTTGTCCCAAGTGAAGGTTCTAGTCATAAGAGAATAGTCTTGTCCCAAATGAAGATTCAAGTGCCGAGATAAGATTCTTGACCAGAGAGAAGAGTCTTCACCTGAGAAAGAAAGTACTTGTGTCAACAAAATGGTCTCTAAGCCCAAGTGAAGGCTGTAGTCCAGAAAGAAGTTTGAGAGAAGGTGCTAGTTTAGAGAGAAAGTTCTTGTCCCAAGAGCAGGTTGTAATTCCAAGGGAAGGCTTTACAGTAAGTACCAAAGAATGGTCTAGTCCGGAAGAGAAGGTTCTACTCCTGAGAAAGGCTCTCAGTCCAGAGAGAAGGTTAAGTGCCAGTAGAATGCTCTAGTGCCAAGGGAAGGTTCTATTCTGAAAAATGTTCTAGTCAAGGGAAAAAATAGTCAAGTCAAATTTATTTATGTAGCCCTTAATCACGGGAAAGTCTCAAAGGGCTTCACATATGCACCAGATCATAACCCCCTTAAAAATTCTAGTCCCAAGGTGTAATGTTCTATTCCTAAGATAAGGTTCTGGTCCAGAGGTACGGCAATAGGCACAAAGGAATGTAGTTTTCCCAAGAGAAGGTACTTTTGTTGTCAAAGACTGTTCTCGTTCCGAGAAACGGTACCGAGTCGCTAGAGTCAAAAGTGAAAGCCGTAATGCGGAGGTAAGATTCTCAACCCGCAGGAAGGTGGTACTCCCTAAAGAAGGTTATAGTCAAGCGAGAAGATTCTAGTCTTCGGGGTATGGTCCAAAGTGAAGATTCTTGTGCCGAGAGAATGGTGTGGTCCCACAATGGTTTACAGCAGTAGTTGCCACGGTGACTTCCTGGTCTTGTTTGCAGTCGTACACCCGCCAGGATTCCCAGCAGGACCTGGTTCTGGGTGGTGACATGCCCATCAGCTCCATCCAGGCCACCATCGCCAAGCTCAGTGTACCGCCCTCCGGCGACCCGGACCTGGATGACGGCGGCGACGACGACGACGACGATGATCCACCCCGCTCCTTTTCGCCGTCCATTCACTCGCCAAGTGACGCCTGCCCCCCTCTGGAGCCTGTCGCTTTGCCGGGCTCACCCTTGTCACCCCTGTTGCCCCCCGACAGTTTGGGCTCGCCCCCTGCCGTTATGTCCCCTCCGCCACCCAATGGCCTAGATGCGGCATCGCCGCCACCAGAGACGGCCACCCCGCCGCCGACCTCGTCTTTGGAGCTGCTGGCCTCGCTGGCCCCCGAGGCCTTCTCCATGGAGGGCGGTGGCGGCGGGGGGGCCAAGCAACGGGTGACCAAGCAGAGTTTCCTGCAGCCAGTGGAAGGCCAGGGTCTCCATGGGACGCGGGCGGCCGAGAGCGCAGACCCCCTCAGTGGTCTGGACCCCCTGTGGAGCCTCAACAAACCCTAAAACAAGTCACACACACACAACAAATATCTCCGCATGCACCGCCGTCATTATTCACATGGTGGCGCTTTAAGTTGACCAATCAAGCGACTGTATTTGTATATATTTACGTTTCACTAATAATTAAAAATAAATTGAGTTAGATGTCACGTCTCATCAAAGCGAATGTTCAAAAATGAGCATGACGTTCACTATGGGTCAGAAAGTTTGCCCGCTCAGCCAGCCAGCCAGCCAGCGAGGGAGGGACGGGGGGCGCGGGGGACAGCATTTACTGCCTCTATTCACTGAAGCGGTTTTTGTCTGTTTGCGGATCCCCGGGATCCCTGGCACCACCACAACTTTGTAAGTCGCACCTACAACTTTAGTATCTCACGAGCGCGACTTTGTGCTTTTGTGTTTCGCAAGCACAACACAGTAAATTGCATGCGTGCTTTTTATCTCACAAGTTCAACTTGGTCGCACCTGCAACTCAATAAGTTGTTCTTGGGCAAGTAAGTCAATTGAGAAATCTCAAAGTGTCTTTATTGGAAAATTAGTAAAAAGTTTGTTACAAAACAAGTCAATAAGTTATGTCACTATTTAAGCGCACACAGCCAGCCAAGGGGGTTGGGGGGGGGCCTCTATGCAATAACAGCATTAATTTGTTGGGCCCCTCACATTTGTCTGACGTTACATGGAGGAGAAAAAAAAAAAACATTGACAAAATGTGCTAGCACAAAAGTGCCTAAAGTAAGTTGGCGTGTGAAACGCGACCATAAAATACATTCTTATTCTACGTTTGCTTTGTTTGGTCCAGAAAATCCACACGAGTTCAGCAGTGAAACTTTAACACATGGGGGAACATTTCATTTTTAAAAAGGACATGGGGTATCGTCTTGATATTTCATTAAAAAAAAAAAAAATGGTGCAAATGTCTATGTAATAGTTCCTTTAGTAAACCATAAGCTTTTCATTTAGCTCGCAAAATAAGTTTAACCGAAAGTTGAATTGTAGTTAATCAATTTAAATTATTGGTTTAATATTTTATAATTGTATTTAATAAATGTAAATTGTTGGTTTCGTATTTTTAGTATAAACAATACATAAATTAATAAAAATGAAAAATGTAGATGAATGCTAGAAATACCAATGCACTTAGCCTACCCCTGCGCTAAAGTGACGAAGAAGCAAAGCGGGGGTGAGTCAATGTGACCTCTTCAAGTTTCGACTGCACGTCATTTGTCGCAGAAACGTGTGTACTGCAGCTTCCAGTTGAGCAACATCCTGCCCCGGCCGCAAACCGGGAGAAAAATCTGCTGTGTGCGAGATGCCTTGCTAAGTTGCAGTTGCAAGATACGGACGGGGCCAAGTTACCAAGTTTCACGCGTGAGATATGAGCGCCGCATGGGCAACTTGGCAAGTTTGAAGTATTTCGCCATTGCACCTGACATAAGAGTCCTGAGTACGGAAAGGTAGCAGTGTGACTTAACGCCAGGTTTCACGCTAACCTAACTTACGAACTTGCATGTGTGACTTGGCAAATTCACGCACAGCTTGGTAAGTCACGCGCCCCCCCCAACCCTTTTTTTTTCTTATATATCTCGCATGTGCAACTTTGCAAGTTTCGTACCTTACGCGCAACTCAGTAACTTGAACCCGCATCTTATGTATTTTGCACGCACGCCTTGTAAGT
This sequence comes from Filicampus tigris, assembly GCF_054856515.1. Classification (NCBI taxonomy): domain Eukaryota; kingdom Metazoa; phylum Chordata; class Actinopteri; order Syngnathiformes; family Syngnathidae; genus Filicampus; species Filicampus tigris. Next base: position 1,139,162 of record NC_141224.1, on the reverse strand, counting down.
CGCACCCCCACCTATGTTGCGTGCAAGTTGGTCCTCCGCCTTTCGTATCATGCACATATAACTTCGGATCTTGCGAGTGCAACTCAATGTGTAAAGCAAACATGCGCCTTAAGTAACTTGCGTCAGTTGCGCCCGTGCCGGAAGATCTTTTGCCATTGCAGTTGGTCTTTACCGCGGGGCCGCGCGTAAGGACGACGGCGCGCAAGCTTGCCCGTATTTGTGAAGCAACGAAAGGCTTTTGCCGCTGGTTGGCGTGGCGGTGGTGTTAGCGCTCTGAAATCGACACGACAAAACACTCCGTCCTCGCGCCTGGGCAACACAAACGATTAAATGGGTTTGTCCTGTCCGCGTCATCTCTAGTGATTTGTCCGTATAGTCACACGCGGTGATGACATACTCAGCTTTGCGTTCAATAGCGATTGAAAGCCGTTCATTTAGTGGCCGCATATGCCACTCTTTTGTGCAGTTGAACACATCGTTTTGGTCATCGAGCTCCATTTGTTCCATCGTTGTCATTTTGTTGCGTAACGAACGAGGCCATGAAGTGCAGCGGAAACGCCACCCCGCGGTGTGCTAACCGATAGCGGCCGTAGCGACCGCGGCGCGCTTTCCGAACAATGCGCGTGGGTTCTGCGGGAGGATAAAGACAAACTGTATGGAGAGGCTTTGAGTTGTCCATGCAACTTATACGTGGCGCAAGTCTGTTTTCTAGCTACTAGACGCAAGGCAAAACTAAATGACCATGTCTCCCAGGTTTCAAAAGAAAGAACTCAAGTACCTCGAATAAATAATTGATGTATACAACACAACAGCGCCCCCCGGAGGTGTACATAATTGGCAGCAGGTCATATGTTCGCACACGATGCGAACGAGGCAGCAGGGTTTTTGTCGTTTTGTTTTGTTTGAGTGACAGTTTGCGCCTTCCAATGAGGGTGGGCGGTTCAAGCAGCATACAGGGCGTTAAATCAAAGATGGGATCACAGACCTCAGTCCAATTTCTCCAGAACCGACGGTACGAAAACCAGACTGAGCTCGCTGCCAAAGTCGCATACGATGGCGGCGTTGTTGAGGACTAGGAGCTGCCTCACGCCCTGACCGTCGCTACTTGGACCCAAGTAGACCGTCTGGATCAAGTCGCCGTAGTTCAAGTCCCAGAAGGAGACGCAGCCCAGACCGCCAGTCACCAGAAGGGAATCTGAGATCAGGCCCAGGCTGGAACCGCAGCCGGCCTCCTGGGAAGGAGAACATTTATTCAAAGTCAAAGGAAGCCCGCGTGCAGTCGCACAGGGTCACCAATGCACACAGAGCCACGCAGCGGGTGACGCCCACACACGCAAACTGTCAAACGTCCACAAACACACACCAGACAGGACACGCACACAAACTGACAAGGGCAAAATGACTCTCTCACACATTCTGTCACATGGTCACACACACCTGCTGTATACAGTATAGTTTAATGCCAGTGCTGCGGTCCCAGACGCAGATGAGGTCGTCCAAACCCGAGCTGATGATGCAGAGCGGCGTGCACACCAGCGAGGTGACGTCGCCGCGGTGACCGTAAACATGGCTGACGCGGTTGCCCGTCAAGACGTCCCACAGGCAGATGGCGCCGTCCTGGCCGCCACTCGCCAGGACCATGGTCTGAGGAAACAAGGGGGGGACATCGCTAACGAGGGCGTGAGCGCACGCACTTCAAAGAAACAGGAAGTGACCTCATCGATGTAGACGGCGGTGATGCCTGCCGAGTGGCCCTGCAGCGTGAAGAGGCAGCACGAGTCTTCCAGGCGATAAACCTGAGCGCATGCAAAACATTGGGTACGTCGCGCCATCTTAGTCGCTCGCTTTGGCGGGCGCGGCCTTACCCGCACGGTGTGGTCGTGGCTGCCGGTGACCACCCTGCCGGCGGCGGCCCTCAGCACCGCGATGGGCTTCTGGTGGGCGCACTGCACCGAGCGCGTCAGCTGGCAGCTTATGGCGTCCTCGCTGCTGCGGCAGGGCGACGTGGGGACGCCACCCCGGCAGGGCGTGCCTGAAACGACCAGGGGAGAAAAGAAAGGAGTCATCCCAAAATCCAAACACACGACAAAATTGCGAATATCCGATGCGTTAAGAAACACCTTAACTTTCGATAAATGTGAACATTCTTCTTGTGTTTGAATTCGTCACACTTTCCCATCATTGGCGAGCTATTTTGTGCGCTACTCGTTGTCCTTGGGGCTAAATAATATTAGAAAAACATAATAGTACTGCTCCGTGCGTAACTGCTCAGGCCTCCCCTCTCTGCCCAGAAGGAGATTCCATGGTCTTCAAAGCCGGTTTACTTGACTGCAAGCAGCCAATCCTATTGTGTCCTGCACAGAAGGACTTCAACTCAGCGGTTTAGCGGTTATGGAAAGCTCGGCTTTTTGAAACCACTTTTTTAAGCGGCAAACCGGAATCCGGCCCATGGCTACTCTTACACGTAGTCCAACTTTTGTTAATGCTGACTGACTAGGACAATCATGAGTTGCTCTCAATAGCTTCAGAGTTGCTCAAAGTAGCCGCAGAGTAGCCAAGAAAAGCTTTTCGGTCGGCAACGCGAGCGTCACAGTTGCAAAAGGTTGCCTGGGAGTTGGTAACATTACTTTTTCATTTTGTACTTTTTGTGTTTTTTTTTTTTTTTTTTTTTACTGGCACAAACTGGCTTTCATATTTTTCCATTTTTTTGCATCTTGCGTGTCGAGGAAAGCTCTAATTACAACTAGTAACAGAATTTCTAATTATAACGCCTGGATAAATAAAGATTTGTAAAATACATCACTTTGCGATCCTAATAAAGTAAACACTCCATTAGGGGGAACTAAGCTAAGCTTCCTTTTTTTTTTTTTTTTGCATGGTTACATTGGATGTGCTCACACGGCTCTAAACGTTTGTGGAATAAGAATGAAAGAATTCATCAAGAATTCACTTTAAAAATGTTCATCTTAGTACCGATTGCTCGCGAATGCGAAGATGTGATTCGGCTGCTGCTGCGCGCAGGCTCACACAAATGCTCGGGGCGGGCTTGCGCAAAGCTTGCTGACGGATCGGTTTTAGCGCGTTTAGAAAACTGACGGCGAAGAATGTCAACGCATAAGAGGTGACACAGCCTCACCTCGATACTGGAGCAGCGCCAGAGGTTTGTTGACGTCCACGCTGAAGAAGTCCAGAGAGCCGCTCAGACGCGCCGCCACGATTCTGACAAAGACCAGCCACGCGTCAGCCGAAGGTGTTGAAAAGTTTGAAAAAGGTGCAGCACACCACCTGTTGTTGAGGAAGGCCAGCGCCGTGATGCCCGACGCGCCTTCGCTGCTGCAGCGCAGGCGCCCGTCGCTGGTGTCCCACAGCTACAAACACCGCACACAGCGTTACACGGCGACACAAGCGCGCTTGCACGCACTCACGACAAACACACACAAACACACACACCTCCAGTTTTCCGTTGCTCCGCCCAGCAGCGATGAGATTTCCTCTGAGCTCCAGCGCCCACACCGAGCCGGCGCCCAAGTCCGTCGCGTCGAAGGCGTCCCCCAAGCTGGGGCGGCCGCGGGGCGGTGCGGCGGACGGCGGCGAAGACGACGACGGGGAGAAGAAGTTGGGCGGCGAGGGCGGCTTGTGCGCCATGTAGGCGTCCGCCACCAGCTCGCCGTAGTCGAAACCGTCCCTGGCGGGCCGCGCGGCGCGGGGGCAGGTGGGCGCGCAGGTGAAGTTGGTTTCGATGAGCGGCGTCAGGTCCGGCTGGTCGTTGAAGAGCGGCGGCCGGCCGGGCGCGGTCCGGTGCCTCACCTGGTAGCTCTCGTCCTCAGAGGGGCTGTCGCCGCTCAGGGAGGGGTCGGGAGCCTCGGAGCCAAAATTTTCCCAGCAGTCCCTGCTGCTGTTCCGCCTCAGCCTGGAGGGGGGGGAGGGGTGGGGGAGGTGACGGGGGGGTGGGGGGTGGGGGGGGCAAGCCACATGCTGAGTGGCCGCAAAGGCAGGCGGCTAAGATGCGTGGCAACTGGTGTGGCATCAAAGGGGGCAAATGAATTGCGTCAAAGTTGGCATCCACGCTTGGTTGCGCCTGAAGTGGCATCCTAGATGACCTCCAAAGCGGCAACTAGCGTGGACACTAAGATGGCATCTACAGCAAAGTTTACAACTGAAGTGGCGGTCAGAGACGGCCATTAAGTTGGTGGCTAGTAGAGAAGCTAAGATGGCATCTAAGGTGACATCAAAGTCTCACATGTTAGTCAATAAATAACACGCGGGCAGTAAATGACGGACGGCATCTAAGATGGCGGCTAGCATAGGATGCACAGTGGCAACAAAGTGAGCATCTGGCTGGCAGCCAAGACGTAACGCGGCGGGCCGAAGAAAACGCGGGCCAGTCTTACCCGTGCTTGGGGATGACAGTCAGGCAGTCTCCCGTCTGGGCATCCCAGACGCGAATCTGTCCGGCCAAGCAGCAGCTGGCCAGCAGCATCCCGTCGCTGGCCAGGCACTCAATGTCCTGCAAGACGTCAAAGCGTCGAGATGAAATTCTGCAGGCGGGGCGGCGCGGCGGAGGAGGAGGACGCGCGGCCAAGCGCCGCTCTTGCCCACCATGCCGTGGCCCCGCAACAGGAGCGGCGAGATCTCGCTGACGGGCGGCCAGTATCCGTAGCCGTCGCACGGCCGGTCCCCGCGGCGCCGGCGCCCGCCGTTCTGGCCGTAGTTCCTCGGGCACAGAAGGCGGTAGAGGCAGAGGAGGAGCAGAACCAGCAGCACGCCGGCCGCCAGGCCCAGCGCCGCCACCCTGCACCCGAGGACACAAACGCATTCGTGGGCTCCATCAATAGGCCGGACGGCGGCTTCATTTTACACCCGTCCCTTGCACGTGTGCGCTTCTTTCGTCACAAAATCACATTTTCAAGCTTTTTCCTTGAAACGTATCCAAGGTGTTTGTTTCAAAAAAGCATGCCCAGGTTGACCATTCAACGGTTCTGCCCGTCACTCTCCATCGTCGCTCGGGATTAGGGAGGGACCAATTATCGGCTGGGACGATTATCGGCGCCTATATTTGGAGTTTTGACGCATATCGGCATCGACCTTTTTAAAAATCCGACGGCCGATAATAAATCGAATAAATCAACACAAAGGTGTGTGAAAGTTGAATATGACATTTTTGAAATGTGGGAGCAATTCATTTACTGTAGAAAACTCCATGGAGCTAGCTCCCTGAACCTTTTGTTAGAATTTTATAACAAAGATGTATATTGTCAAACATTTATTGTAATAATAATTTAAAAAAATAAATATTTAAACATTTCAACGTTATGCAAATCGGAAAAATTGTCCAGTAAATGTATGCCGTTTCAACAAAGTTTTATTTTTTTTAGATTTTGACGCCAATATTTTCCTTTTGCTGAAAGTGAACATCGGCACCAAATATGGGCCATCGGCCTACTCGACTACCGATAATGGGTATCGGCCCTGAAGAAAAAACGTATCTCTGGCAGACGCAGAGGGCGCAGAGGGAGTCCTGCTGGGGATCGTGTAACAAGCTGCAGTCATATGAGTGGCGTGCGCGACGCTACTAACTTGTAGAGCGTCAGGTCCGTCTGGAGATCCGCCGCCACCTTGGGAATGGGCGGCCGAGGGTGCAGCGTGTCCTGAGGGTGGCGGCCCTCGACGGCTTCCTGAGGGCTCAGGTGAATGGTGACGGGGATGACAGGCAAAACGCTGATGTACCTGAAACGCGGCATGCGGGAAGTCAAGACGAGCTCGCCCGCAGTCGGTGGCGGCGTACTCGCCTCTTGGCCAACGTGATGTTGTAGTAGCTGAAGAGCGAAGGCCAGTGCCGGAAGGAGAGTCTCCTCCATCCCTCCTCGTCTTCGGCGCCCCAGGTGATCTGGGGTACGGCCGGCGGGGACCGGGGCAGGGAGCCCGCCGGGCCCGGCGCTCGGTTGTCAGGCAAAGGCGTCGGGTCCGGCGCCAGGCGGTCCCTGAGGGTGCTGGTGGGGTCTCCTCCGCGGAAGACGGACGCCGCCTCCAGGTGGGGCGTCAGACCTCCGCCTCCGTCGTCTCCCAGGGGACTTTGCTCCGACACTTGCGCAGCCAGGTAGGTGCGCACCCCGGCCGGGTCGGTATAGACCAGGATGCCGATCCAGATCACCGTGCTGACCTGCAAAGCAGGCGGCGGCGGCGGCGACGACAACGGTGACACGCGGTTGGACCGGTGGTCAATTGAAGCCGTCTTCTTACCATAATGATGCGCTGAGCCAGGCGCGTGCGCGCCAGGAAGTAGACCAGTCGAAGCCTCTTGGGGGGTCGTAGGTTCCTGGCGGAGGTCTGCAGGGTGATGGTGTGAGGGAGGGGCCGCGGGGGAGGAGGCGCCGACCGCGTTCGCAGAGGGGAGGGCTTGGCCGCCGGCAGGCTGTCCTCGGCGCGCATGTGCCCGTGCAGGTCCACCAGCTGCGAGGGTGTTTTCGCCCATGACTGACGAGCGTGACGCAATGTCTTCTTACTTTCAGGTTACGCACCTCCATGCGGCGGATGTCGATGGACAGCACGGTGGTGAAGAAGAACATCTGGAGGAAAAAGTCGGAGACCAGGCCCACCACGGCAAAAAGGCAGAACTCCTACGAGCATCGGCGCCGTGCGGGCGGTCGGTCGGTCAAAAAGCTTCCACAAGACGGCGGCTGTTGAAATGCACAAAGGCTGCAGACCTGGATGGCTGGCACCAGGGTGAAGTAACCAATGAGGATGATGCACAGCTCGGTGGCCATGTTCTTCATGATGGACCAGCTCTCGTTACTCAGGCCTGCGGGGATACGATCCAAAGACAAAGCGCAGCACATCTAAATCACATCTCATGAGCGCCTTCGGTCATTCAAAGCCTGCCCCTGCTGCCGTGCACGACTTACACTACAAACACGGAGAAAAGTTCAGTCGCTGTTGCCAGGACGGAGGGCCACTTTCAGTGACTCTTTTTCAAATACATTTTGAAAACGCCACCAGCTGCTGAAAAGCATGCTAAGAAACAGAAAACGTGAGCGCGGTCATTTTCGCCCAGTTTTGCCGATGATCAAACTGCGGAAGGCAGTTTTCAAGTCGTTGAAGTTGCCCGACAAAAAGTGTCCGTTTTTAAATCGGGATTGACCGATTATCGGCCCGGCCAATATTCGTCAAATTGACGAGCTTTTTTTTTTTTTTTTATTTACAAATTTGATGGCCGGTAACTTCACAGAAAACACTTATCCTACGATTTATCTATTCATTATACGATTTTTTTAGCGTCAGGAGAAACAAAGCTTGTTGTGACTAATCCCATCGTCATTTGCTTTTTTTGGGAGTAGGAGCAATCGCTCCAAATGGGGAATTGAGGTTTTGTGTGAGAAAAAGATCATTTGCAGGCAATTTTGCCCAGCCCTGCGTACCTTGAGCAATGCGCAGCTTGACCTCCAGATCAACCGGCGTGGACACCACAGACTGGGTGAGGACCAAGACGTTCTCCACGCCAATCACCACCACCAGGTATGGAAAGATCTCCCTGTCGCAACAAAAGACACGTCCATTCAAGAGCGATCCACTAACCGTTATTTTCACCGTCGATCAATAGGTCGATTTTTTTTTTTTTTGGGGCAGATTGTGTTTCCATCTCTTTGATCGGATGAGAGGACATCAATCCAAATTGTCGTCGCAGAAAACGCACAAAGAGAAATTGATTATGATTCGTTCCTGCTTCGGTCCGTAAATATACCGAAGCAAGAGCGCTCGGGTCACGTGATCGGTTGTGTCGCGATGCGTATGACTTGGCGGGAAAGCGTGTTTGGAAAGGGAGGAGAAGCGCGCAAACGGGTCCACGCTGGCGGTCGGTCCGAGTCCGCCAAACGACGCGGGGGACAAAGTTAACCTGAACGCGGGTGCCGCACTCCCGAGACGCGGCCAGGTAAGGAACAAAAATCCAACAGCGTCGTGTACCTTGCGGTCGGTCCCACAGACGTAATGTTTTGATTTCACCCGTCACCACGCTGTGCGTGCGTCCGTTGTTTGGGTTTGATCATTTTGCTTCGTTTGGCGCCCGCTCGTGACGTGAAGATTTCGTTCTCGACGCCGATCGGCCGTCGGTGACCAGGGACGGTCGATGAATTATGCGGGGCGGAAGGCGGTGGCGGTTAGGCCATGCCCAACTCCGCAAACGCACGCACACGCACACCCTTTCCTCGCTGTGCGCGCAGTGGCGTGTGTGCGCGTTTGGGCCAATGGCGGACAAGCGCGGATGTTTGGCTCAATTGTTGGACGGCCCTCGTCACGCCACGCCATCTGCTTTCCAGGCATTCTCACATGATTGGACGGACGTGCAGCGTCAATATCAGGATAGCAGACCGCTAGTAAACATTGACACAAATCACTGCGCCTAGGCCACTGATAAGCCCTTTGTGTGTGTGCGCGCGCGCGCGTGTGTGTGCGGCATACCCTCCGTTGAGAGTGGGCGTGAGGCCAAAGAGCGTGCACAGGCCGACCGACATGAGCAGCGAGCTCAGCACGGTAACCACAGCTGCCAGAGCCAGACCCCACTTGGACTTGACCATGTCGATTTTACCTGCGGGGGGGAGGGGGGAGGGGGGTGGGGTTGAAAAAGACATGTTAATGCTGGCAGCTGTAGCGCGCCTGTCCACTTACACAGGGTTAAACTCAACAAGCAAGTCAATCTGGAGTAAATCTTACCCGACTAGTTCTACAAACGTCTGCGAGCAAGACATTGACGTCAACTGTGATGTAACAGTAGGACTGGTTTACGTAAGCCCAAAGCAACACCCGGTTACTCCACCCGTGACATGGCCATTTTCTGAGATTTGTGGCTAGTTGTTTTTTTCAAAACATGTTGGAGTTTAAAAAGAAAGAAAAAAAAAAAAAAAGTAACTAAATATAGCCAGAGAGTTGCGTGTTACGTGTGTTACGTGCGCATTTGGGAGCTCTCTTCAATGGTGCAACAATGACAATGACAAAAGTACGTATGTCTCTCCTTTACTACAAGGAGGTGTTGTTCACGTTCCTCATCATCAAACAAAGTTAATCGTCTTCAAGTGGTGTACTTTGGCAAGTGAGCTTGTCCTGGCAGCTCGCGGCGGCGGCCAAGCGCGGGAGATTATCCTCCCCGCCAGCAGCAGCAGCAGCAGCCCGCCACCCAAAAGGCCACCAAGACGCGCGCGAGCAAAGGAGAGCGGCGGAAGCGGACACTGACGTGTGGAGAAGTAGATGTAGGCGAAGAGGATGATGTAGGTGGTGACCAGCGGGATGAGCTCGGCCACGCCGATCTCCTCCTTGAAGTGCACGTGGACCATGCGCTCGCTCCGCAGGCTGCAGTTGGTGGACGGGTGCAGCTGCTTCAGACGAGCGCCGAGGCCGCCCAGGAACCTAAGCGGGCGGTTTTTTTGCTCAACAGTTGCCAGTTTACCGAGCCGTTGCCTTCCCATGGCGCCCGCTTGGTCCTCCAACTAACGTTACAGTCGCTCTAGTACAACAAAGGTCACCTGGCGTCGTAGCCGGACAGCACCAGGCTGACGGTGTACGTCACCACCCGCTTCCTGTTGTAGTGACTCGCGCCCGTCAGCTTCCCTGGAACGCCGAACAGGAGGTCTGCAACGCAAAGGCACAAAAAGCCGGATCGCGCACGGACAATCGCATAGGAATAAGAACGCATCAACAGCATTCAAACCAAAACCTAACACGCCCACCAAACAAACACTCACAAAATGACAAAAACAAAACACACACAAACAAAAACATTAGACAAACATAACACACATGCACCAGACAAAATACACACAAATACGCAGAGAAGAAGAAAAAAAAACCCAAAAACACATGCAAACGACACAAAAATGAATCGATTTGAAAACAAACGCGCGCGCAAAAGCGCACCTCTGAGCGTGGCCGAGGTGTGCAGGCCTTTGGGCTCGTGCTTCTGGACGGTCTTCAAGGGGTTGGCGTCGGCGTCAAACAGCTCGCGTTGGTTCTGCCAGTAGTTGGCGGGCGAGAGCAGCAGGCAGCCGTGCTCGGGCAGCAGCGAGCGCATCCGCCGCAAACCCGGCAGCAGGTCGGCCACCCGCAGGCACAGCGACTCCAGACTGCGGACGCCCGAGCTGCCCGGCGGGACCAAAAGGGATTCATTTGCACATTTTATGACGGAACTACCGCCGTACCTTGATGGACGACTTTCGTTCGGTCAAACTCGAGAAATGCCAGGAATGCCTTCGCTGAAGCCAGGTTGGCCCACGCATGAACGGTTAGTCTGGGCGAGTTTGTGCCTACTACAGCTCCTTGCCAGTGTTCTCATTTGGTGTTTGTGTGTTTGACTATTTCTTCTATTCAATAAACAGCTGAAAGTGTATCGGAGACGAGGTGAGGAGAAGATTTTTTTTTTTTTTTTTAAATGGCCCCAGCGACAGCTCCTGTCTCAAAGAAGTCGCGAGTCAAGGTAGCCCCGCCTAAGACGCGTGGCCAACCTGTCGGCGTGCACGTGGTTGCGGATCTCGTCCAGCAGGCCGAAGACTCGCCCCAGCGGCGAGCGAAAGACGTCCGCCGGCACCAGGCTGCTGTCCCATGGCGACACCGCCGCCTTCACCAACACTTGCTGGATGTACGCCACCGGAGCTCCCTGGTACTGCGCCAACAGCAACATGTCACTCAACTAAAAACGCTACCTCGCCCACACCTCTTCTTCTTCCCGACACTATCAGCAGTTATCCTGGGCTAGTCGCCGGGTGTGGGGAAAACTGCCCGTAAATGCCACAAGGTGGCGGCAAAACACTACTTCTCTATTAGACAGGACTAAATGTTTCATTTGTTTCTTGACCTCGCTCGCATCTGAAATTATCTTTCCCTCTTGAAATGAATAGAAATACTGATCATACTGTTCATCCATTACAGCCCGCTCGCCCCCCCCAAAAAAATAATGGTAATGTCTTTTTAATGAGGAAAAACAGCACTCTATAAAATAAAATAGAATAGAACAGAATACTCTACTTTGTAAAAACACACTTTCTCCTTCAAAGCACATTGTCACCACTCCTTTCTTTACAGAGGATAAAGAATATATGACTGTGATTACTGTCTAGTCAAAAGTGTGGATACCCAGTCAGGCCGTTCTCCGATGTCTCCTTGAGGCTCGTGAGAAGGGACGCTGTAGTCCCGCACGCTTGTGCTGAACTCCACAGGACCCGTGCCCGGGAGGGGGAGCCTCAGTAACGGATAGCTGCCAGAAAGTGTGGGGGGGCATAAAGGGGGACATGTATTCTGAATGAGTTAACGCCTTCAATTAAAGTACAGCATTTCCCCGCGGAGCCCTGCCACAGATTGCCAAAGCTCCAAGAAACTTGGCCCCGGCCCAAAGTTGAATGGCCTAATAGATGTTGGCAAAGGCTTGCGCACAAAAACACGTTGTGATGCATTTATATGATTTTCCCCCCACGAGAAACCATAACGGCCATGCTGCCCGTGATGAACAGGACTTTGACGCCACTGGTGTGCGTGCGTGCGTGCGTGTGTGTGTGTGTGTGTGTGTGTGTACGCACCAGCAGGTGAGGATGCTGACCGAGGTGAAGAGGATGATGGGCACCGGGTAGGTGGCACACAGCAGTCCGTGGCGGTAGAAGGCCGCCGAGATCTTCTCCCGAAGATGCTCGCGCAGCATCATGGCGGCGGCGGCGGGCGGCGTCAACTCCCGGCCACCGGGGGGCGCCGGGCGCCCACCCAGCAGTCGCCGCGGGACATTCAGGTTCCTGCTGAGCAAAAAAGAAGATTGATCCTTGATATGAATATGCATGGGAAGTCCCCATTTGCTACAAATCACTAACATTGATTTATTGAGCCATGTTTAGTATCTACAGCACCGAGCGACCTTGCGTGCTCAACTGCGCATGCCGTGTGGTTGCGTTGTGTTGGTTGCGCATCCCGTTTATGCAGCAAAAACGTGAGGTAGGCGTCAACCTTTGGTTGATTGTCAGTAATTAGCATGAGACGCTGGTTAAAATGTTCCACTGGCACGTCAAACTGGCTAAAAGCACCACAGAGTGACACAAGTGAAAATTCTGAGGACTTGATGGATGATTGTGTCGTGTCAAACACAGCGTGAATAAACAAACAAACAATGTGACAAACTAATTGACAGATGAGGTAACGCATACAACATAGATGGGACAAGTTCGCCGTAATTCGAGTTGTAGTTAGTTTTATAAACGTCAGATGCGGTTTCAGTTCGGTTTTTTGGGGTTTAGTTTTCGTTAACTAAAATAACCTTGGTTACAGCACAATGCTAACACAACACTCTTGCCACTATGCAACTTCTAAAACACTTGCAAAAAAAAAAAACTACCCGCTAACTAACACGTCTCGCTTGCTAACGTATGGGCTAACATCCTGCTAACACAATACATGTACTTACCAACAACACACTTGCACAATATATGTGCTAACGCAGCCGCTAACATATCGGCTAACAGAATCGACATGCTTGGATACATGCTAACGCAAGATAATAATTTGTATTTGTTGAGCCAAATAAGGCCTTTGAGAACAGATTTCCCATTTGCTTCAGTGGCTTGCCCAAGCTCACTCGGGTATGGTAACGTAGCGCGGCCAACGGCACTTTGCGCGTACACTTGTCTCGCCTCGCCGGCATCAACAGAAACTCTGGAGGGAGTTCCCTTCAGGAGCGCCAAGCAGGCATGTTGCTATTAATAGATGACACAGTCATCACAACATGGCCACCTCAATAGCCTCCTTTCAGGTGTGTTTGCTTGGCGCGCACGTGGAAGCCGGCGTGCTCGTGTCCACATTCCTCATTAGACAAAAGGCCGTGAGAATGAACCTTCGCCACCGCCGTGCGTTGAAGGGCCTGCTGGGGGGGGGGGGGGGGGTTCAAAGTTCAAAGTGCGTCCCCGCTGACATACAGCACGCACATGCGAATTATTGCCGGCAAAGCGAACGTTTGAAGAACCCCTCCGGTTTATATCCTGTGGCCACTTTCTTGGCGAGCGAGCGAGCGGCCATTGTGTTGAAATGGCTTCAGTTGTGGACACAGCCGTGCAAGGCAGCAACAAAAATAAACACCAACAACAAAGTCGCACAAACACCATCCCACCAACGTCAAGCACAAAACACACAGAAAGCTACAAAGTTTCATTCGATTGTTCATCAGAATCAATGACAAATTTGGACGATTGCAGGTATGCGGATGAACCAGGTCAACAAACAGTGTCATGAAAATCTCCAGAGCAAAAAAAATAAAACAAATTTAAATCAACAGGATAAGAAGAACATTTCCAATTAAGCTTTTCCAAAATCATTCAGCCCTAGTAATTATTCCAAATTAATCGCCCAGACCTAACAGCGCAAATAAATATGAACAAGAAAGCTGCATGAACACATCGACACACACACACAATTAGTCAACATAAGCAACATGAAATAAAGAGCATATGAATATTACAAAGTGAGTGGGTGGGCATGTAAGAAGAAGCATCGTACCTCTTGTCAAACGCGCTCCCTAAAACGGCAGCGCTGAAGCCATGCGCAGGTTTCAGCAGCATGACAATTCATGCGGTCATCAAAGTAATTGAAGGGCGTTGCGCATGCGAGTGCGAGTCTGCTCCTCCTGTCATCGGATGTGCTGCCGCAAGTGAGGCAACGCTCCGCACACACTTCCTTCCTTCCATCTATCAATCATTAATCATCCAACGACATGTGGAACTCACTGTGCACAAGATCTACACTCCGACACACACAAACTGGATCGCAACTCTCACCCAAATTTGCTGACACACACATACTCAAATATTCTCTCACATGCACAAATGCACTCTTTCGCTCTCACACGCGAGCCCTCACGAGCACACGTTCACTGGCACTCACTTTCACTGTCACACCACTCTTACACCTGCACACTCGCTCACATTCACCAACACACACATTTACACCACTCTAATTCGCTCTCCCACAAAAACAAACACGCGCATCCCCTCACTCACCGATGCACATTCACTCCGCTCTCTCTTACACACACACACAAATTATCTCTCATGCAGACATAATTACTGACCCATATTCACTCCACTATCTCACTCTTTGACACACACTCAGTGTCAAATTCTCTCGCTCGCAAGACACATTCGCAGACTTACATTCACAGTTTCACACCACTCTCTCTCTCACACACACACTGACACACATGGGCTGCTAAACTCACACACAAGACCTCTCTCTCGCACGCACCACACACATACTGTATACTGTATAGACTCTCTTTCTCACTCACACCCAAATTCTTTCTCTTGCTCTCATCGACCGCCTCACACACAAACGCCCTCTCTTCTTACACACAAACTCACTTTCACTCTAGTGAGAGTGGGATGACTAGATCTCGGCGTAGAAGGGCACATGGATTGGATAGATGTATCGTGTTTTCACTCATGTTCAGAACCCGTTTGGCTTCATTTGTCAGGAATTACACAACCCATAAATCCTTTTTAATGCTAGCTTTAGTGTGCAGCGCAAAGCTAACCTGAGCTTTATTTAACCTCCAGCAGGTTATTACTGTGACGTCAAGCATGTACTTAATCGCGAAGTTTCCGGCCATCATTAACGAGCAAGTAGACAGTTCCTTCTTATTCGCTTGAGTTACAACAACAACAGGACCGGAGGTAACAGGGGGTTGCAGAACACAAACAAAAACAAATGAAACGATAAGTTCACACGCAGGAGGCTGCAGCCGTGCGACTCATGCTAATGCTGACGTTATAACCCAATATGTGTATTTTGCACCCCTTCCGTGTCTTAACTCGTCAAACACTGTCATGATACGATGTCACCGCGCACATCTTAATGCTAATGATAGGAACAATGTCAAAAAGAAATCAAAAATGTATGAAAGAGTGCGTCTCGTGTGAGAAAGTTTGCCTCCTGACGTGGGTTAGCATTAGCCTGTTAGCTCCTCAGGGGATGCTACAATATCCCTTTAAGTCACATTAAGTAGCGTTACCTGGGGGCAAATCTAATTCACGACTATTTAAGGGATGAATAAAGTGGATCTGTCCATTCATCTGCCAGCTAGGTTAGCATTGGTAGGCTAGGAAGCTGTTAGCATCCTTCGCCTCAACTCATCACATGGACGAATGGTACAGCTAGAACACAATGAGTACATTGACAAATACATTTCACGAAAAACAGCGTCAATATTTATGTTAAAATTATGCGGATGAATACGCAGCTCATGGGTGACAATGTCGCGTTGTACCTAAAAATACTAAGTTGTTTTTTAACAAATAGGTTTGCCACACACGTTAAAGTGCTGCTTTTCAGAATCATTTACAGGGTGTCCATAAATTACATGTTTGCCCATTTATTACAAAAGCAAATAAATAGACACATCAGTGGAAAATTATTGATATATAACTTACCTCGTGAAATACACCTCTGTATGGGCACCATTAGTTGCACAAATCATAAATTAATAAATATAACATTAAAATGGAAAGATACTTTGCAGACATCCCGTATAACGTGACTAAAAGATATGTTTTAATGACTTGGTTGTGTCCTCTGAATTACAACAACGCACTCGTAGCTAAGCAGCAAGCAGCTCGAAGCTTCAACACTTGCCTGGACAAACGTCACGGTTTCCCCGCAGCAGCCTCCGCCGTGCTCCTCCTCCTCCTCCTTCGCCTGGATGCCTGGAAGTGTCAAGTGGTCGGGGAGAGCGGCTAAATGTTTCCTGGCATGTTTTTCTCCCCTTTCATTTCTTTTTTTCCCCCTTTGACGTGGTCCACAAGGAGGACCTGCACAACCTGAGAATCCTCAACAGCGTGATGCGAGCTTGTTCAGCCTACTTCTTCACGGCATCAGCGACAGGACCGCTGACGCCCACAGCGACCTTCTCGTGGTCGATCGGTGTCACTACAATTTTTTTTTTTTTTAAATAACATGGGTTTTTTTCGACGGATAAGTTACTCTTAAGGTGTGGTAGTAATATCACACTTGGGGTATATGAAAGAATTACTTTCTAAATACATTTCAGCTGAATCTAACGTTTTAGTAACATTTTTCATAAAAGTACAATATCATGCAAGGCTTAATAAATATGGCTTATCAGTTCATTAAAATATTTAAAGATCTCAAATATTCATATTTTGATGACTGTAGTTTACAGTTAAGAGCCCAAACACATAATCGCAAGAAATAAGATTTTTCAAACTAGGATGTTTAATATCTCAGTAAGCACAGCTGGCAAAAGTACTTACACTCTCTACTTAAATAGAAGTACAGATACTTGTGAAAAAATGTTTCAAGTAGTAATTATTGAACTTCTTTACTTAAGTAAAAACAAAGTACAGACTGAAAGATACAAAAGTTTAAAAAAAAAACAGTCAACTACAAAAACGTTTTGATAACATACACGAGGAAAAAAAATCTGCACATAAAATCTTTTCTCATCTATTCAAACTCACATTCATTACAATTTCTTTATTTCTTTTGGTACTTTTGAGACTCTTACCCCAAAAATACTCTTGAGATTTTACAATGAACTTCATAATTGTATTAAGTAGATGGTAAGCTGTTTGAAGAAATGCATTTTTGTCAAGCTCCCCCACCTTTTGTTAATAAATTACCGACCAGCAGACAATGTTCGCGTCAACAGCAAAATACTGGATGTGAACTTGCTGACAGGGTGGACACGATTGACTAGAGCCAGCTTTTTATGAGCACACGGTGGCCATTGGCTTGTCAACACCAGTCAGTTAGCAAGCTGACTGTATACTGCTTAAAAAATAGAATACAATATAATATAATACCGGTATACAAATATACTGGTTGAAATGTCCCAGAAAGCATCAGAAGGTTGCTGAAAAACGTTTGTAATATCATTCCACGTCTAGATTCTTCCAGCATAATGAGGATACATGAACATCCTCTGTGAGGCATAAAATAATTCTTGTCATAGTCCTTGTAGAAGTCCTAAAGGAAGGAGCAACCAGACGTGCACTAAGAACCACCAATCGTCTCGTCTGCTTCATCCGTCCCCTTTCCCAATCCCTCGCGAGGAAGGCGTTGACGTGCCGAGACTAGAGAACAGTGCTGGAAGTCCCCGGAGCGAAGAAGGAGGCCCCTTTGTCGTGGACTTTGTACTGAAAAGTCATTTTCTTCTGTTGACCGCCAGCTTGTCTCCTCCGGTCGCACATCTCCACCTGAAAAGGGACGCCAACCTATCATTGTCTATTAGAGCACAAGTGGTGCGCATGTACAATGACGCTGACTATTCTTGCTGCTTTTATTGACATTATAGTTTAGAGTATCTTTCATTTATTCATTCCAGTTGTGAAAGTGTTACATTTACTCTCATCTAATATATTCAAACATGTAAGTTACATACAATGCTGCTGACTGTTCTTGCCGCTGTTCATTCCTTTTTCCATCTATTAATTCCTGTAGTTGTCACTACACTACTGATAGTCTTTTTCATTATCAACTGTTTATAGCATGTCTTTTATATACAGTATGTGTCGTTTTTTTTAAAGATACATACATTGCTGCTGACTATTCAGGTTAACTTCAGTATCGTCTCCACTTAGGTTATGCCGCTTGTATATCGTCGCTGTCCTGAGAAAAACATGTATGTCCAATTTTGTCATTTTTAGAAACTATGGAAATAATCACATCGGCAAAGAGTCTATCGGCAAATATCAACCTTTCTTTTCACAATTACTTACAGATTTTTGCGAGTGTTCGTGTATTTGCGTGGTATCTGGAAAACTTGAATACGTTGTGATGTAACATAGCTGTACGAGCGCTCACCTGACCGTGAATGTCCCTGCAATATCCCGTCGGCAGACTTCGTACATGAAGAGCGAGGCTGCACCGGTGAGTCAAACCCCTCAGCAGCCTCTCCGAGCCGTCGTCGTCGGCGTCGTCTTCTCCGTCGCAGCGCAGCAGCATCACCACATTGCCCTGCCGCCAAAGTCAAGATGGCATCCGGAATCTTCTCCTGGGAGTCACGGGCTCACCTTCAGTCGTGAGCAGACGGCGGCGCGGCAGTAATGGCCGAAGTCCAGCACGGCGTCCACGCTGACGCCCAGACTCAGCAGCGCGCTCACGTCGTCCACCAGCAGCACGGGGGGCCCGCGCCCGCCGTCCTCTGCGCCCCTGGAATGATTGACACTCGAGGAAACAAACTGGAAGAGACTTCGCAGGCCCGCCCCGGGATTCCTGCACAAAGAAGTGAGCGATAAAATCAAAGTTTATTGCTCGGGACATTTTTTTTTTAAAGGGACACTTTTCTAATTTTGCAATTTTCAGACGTAAAATGTTAATATTTTGCCTATCGTGAAAACTTCAGTATTTTTCTGTACAATTAACATCTTTCAAAATGCATTTTGCCACTTGCTGTCGGCTGAAAACGTCATCACGTGTGCTCAGGGCTCAGGTAACGACCAATCGCGGTTCAGCTTGCGAACGTCACGTAACCAAAGAGAAAAAAGGCGGTTATCCGTACAATGGCGCATTCTCATAGAAAACATGAAATTGTCTGGGTGACCCCAAACCTTTAAACGATCGTCGATAACTCACGATAGTCGTAGCAGAATAAATTCCCAAGTCTACAAAACTGACCCAAAACATAACAAATGACTTTATCAGGGGAGAAAAAGTGGAAGCTCTTAGACTGGCCCAGTCAATCACCAGAGCTTAATCCAAGAGAGCATGCATTTCACCTCCTGAAGGGGAGACTGAAGGGAGAAACAAACAAGAACTGAGAGAGGCTGCAGAAAAGGCCTGGAAAAGCATTTAGAACAAAGAAGGCAACAGTCGGGAGAAGTCGACGGGTCGCAGGCTTCATGCAGGTAAGGATCACGACGCCAAATATTCTTCACTTCACAGAAGCATAATGTCTGTTCCAATACTTTTGCTCACTTGAAAAGTGGGTGACTTGTGACTAAAGGTGCTGTGCCATGAGTTGCTTAACACAATCTGGATGTAAATAGCATGAAATCAAAGATGGATTTCTGAACTTTCTTCTCACATTCATCTTTGGATCTGAAAGCCAAATGTCTTCAGTCTACAGCAAAAAACAAAGGAATTGACCTTGCCATTCCAAAACTTCTGGAGGAGACGATTTGTTTTCAATAAGCAAAGCAAATCTGATTTTAGTGGGGGAAAAAAGGAGGGGGTTTCACCTGAGAAAATCCATGGCCTCACTTGCTGTTCTAGCATCATGAGGACTGAGGATGGACAAGGATTCGTTGAGTCCTTCGAGGACCACCAGCTGACCTTTCTCCTTTGCCTGAGACAGACTCACACCCTCAACACATACCATGAAACATATTAGCTTTCTATTCTGCAAGTGCAGCTCCGAATATTTTGGCCATCTCATTCAGTTTAATGTAGCACAATAATTAGCGTATTATTAAATAATTACTCAATCAAAAGTCAACAGGATTACCTTAAAAAAAAAAAAAAAAAGTAATTCACAATTGAACTTCCAGTGAATACTATTTACAGTTAGAAAAGGAACATAAATGCTCCAAACTGGCAAATGGACAATGTCTGTACTTTTTGATTTACAAGTAAGGATGCAAACAAGTGCAAGGGCAATGTGAACGCCTTTCGAAAGAGCCCACTGTTGTACGGAATGCAGTTTAAAGAAATAAACGTAATCTCCACCAGAGATGGGCAACCGAATGCAAACAACTGTCGACGGATCTTGTGAAGAAGAAAAAATGTTGTCCCTTGTGTACTTTTGCACTTTTCTGCCACTCTTTGGTTCCTAGTACGAAATGCGTCACGTTACGCCAAACTAATCGCTATCGTTCAAGTGTGTTTATGTTACCCGTAGTTTGTTCAATGTGTGTCACAATCAACTGTCGCATTAAATTTAAATTCCACGTTAACATGAAAACGGGACTTGTGTGTGAAACAGTAACATCCCCGTTAGTTCCACTGAACGCTAAGCAAAGGTGTTCACTATCTGCTGTCTCAACAGTACACATGAGCATGTCCTTCCTAGTAATTACATGATCGCTGGATCACATTTTCATCAAATGGTGTTGAATACAAAACAAATGTGTTCTGGTATGTATGTCAAGTACCATTCTTTGGCTAACTGCACTGTAGTGACTCAATGACTGCGCCAGAGCCACGAAACACACCTGACAGCCAGCTGAAAGAAAACGCAACATGACGTTTTGGTGAATTATCAACGTTGTGAGGCTTATTATTCATGCGTTTGTCTTCTGTGCTGTCACGTCATGTCATATCATTCACATGTGCTGTACGTGTTGTGGTAACCTCTGAGGTAGAATCCCAGGAAGTGGTGCATGAGGAAGGAGGCATCACTTTGCCTGTCAGACAGCAGCACAAACTCTCCCTGACAACAGCAAAACAAGAACATGTGTTAGCAGCCTTCATTTATAACGATAAGCAGTTAGACTCACTGTAATTCTGCATTTTTTTCACATTTTGGGATGAATTGCTGTTGTCAAAGTATTTTTACTGCAACATACTGTTTGCTAGTGATGAGACTAATTGTGCCGAGACGTCGACGTGTGTGTCGACGGTCGTGAAATCTAGGGAGCAATTTATGAAGCACTTATCAAAGTAATTTGTTATTAAGTCACTCCATACCAAATGATCCCCCCCACCCCCTAAAAAAAACCTAATGATGTGGGCATAGGTAGTAATGTCCACATGAGTTTTGGTGGAGGAAAAAGCGTAATGGCCATAAAATCCAAAATACTGCGACGATTGTTTTGATATTTTCAGAGGTTGCAAAGGGCATAAGTAGAGGTGTGCATGGGAATTTTGATAACGACCGCTCCTTTTCTGGCATTAACAGTTTTAATTAAGCGTTTGAGACTGATCCCCTAAACATGAATTTGAATTGAGTCATACTATTCAAAATCAACAGTAGAGTAAAAATTTGCCCCCCTGTGGCTGCATGTGACCGAACAAGATTGTATTACGTGTTTGATTTTTGTCACAGTAACTTGGGAATTGCTTGAAAGTTCAGCATTAAGACTTGAGACGTTATGACTTGCACATGTGCGACTTGCTGCCACTTTAGACCTCTTACCGTGCTGAAGTGTTCCGGGCTGACGTTCAAGATGCTATTGAGCTCTGCAAACATCGTTAGCCAAACCAGCGGCTAACTAGCCAGCAGGAGCTACACGTCACAAACACACAAATAGTAGCTTAAATCTCACACCAGCGCAGTCCTCAATACTACTTAGCCTCAACGCTTCATCTTGCCATCACTAGTTCATAGAAAAAGTCAACATTATCATACATTTCATTAGCAGAAGCGTCACGACGCTAACCGCTGAGCTGACCTGAGATAGCGACGTGCGACCAAAGACACAATCCGACATGCTGCTCTCACTCTTGGTATAGAAATTGCCTCCTTTATTCACTCAAGTATTACAAATACTCACTTTTCATGGCTTCTGTGCGTCTGCTGTTTACTTGAAATGACACAAATAAACATACTTTAAAAACACAACACGTAAAATAAGTCTGTGCTACGTGAATGAAGAGTGTTGCATCTGTATTGAAGAGAAGATCTTTGTGGTGATTGTAACCCGACAGCTGTAATACTACGGTGTACTGCAGTTATTAATATTTGGCGTAGTGACATTTTTTTATTATCAAATAAATAAGATGACAGACATGATAGAGAAAACATTACATTTCACAAATAGAGAGCGAAATAACATGCGTGTGCAATGTGATGCACAGTCAGCAGGGAGCAGTGTTGAGACATGCCTCAAACAGGTCCAGCTTGTTAATGCTGGTTATGTGGCTCGTAAATGCTAATTAAGTCAACTATAAAAGGCGTGAAATATATATATATTTTCCCTTTAATTAGCAGTTTTGCTAATCAATGACTTGTACTAGCAGCACCAAGTGTGCCTCGACCGCCTACGTCTCCCGCGTAGGTGACGTAAGCATATTGCCTGAATGTTAACGTTCATTTGTCCAGCCCAGCAAAGCTTTTTGGACACTCTCGGTGGTTCGCAAAAACTTGAAAAACTCAGATTCTCAGTTTTGCGACTCAATGCGTTTTAATGAGGGGCAAAATGAAAATTTGGACTCAGAAACTGCGATGCAAAACCAATAATTTAGAGCGCTGACTATACATTGAGATTATCAGTCAAAATTTCCGGCAAGGTTTCTCATTCAACAGCATGAGCAATAAGCAAAAATACTTGCATGGTGTCAAAATGCACATTTTCTCTTCAAGCAGTCAAAATGAAAGTGAATATATCCATCCATCCATCCATTATTGATACCGCTTATCCTCACAAGGGTCGCGGGGCGTGCTGGCGCCTATCCCAGCTGTCTTTGGGCAGTAGGCGGGGGACACCCCGAATTGGTTGCCAGCCAATCGCAGGGCACACAAAGACAAACATCCGCACTCACAATCACACCTAGGGGCAATTTAGAGAGTCCAATCAACTTACCATGCATGTTTTTGGAATGTGGGAGGAAACCGGAGTACCCGGAGGAAGCCCACGCAGGCACGGGGAGAACATGCAAACTCCACACAGGGAGGCCGGGGCCGGGATCGAACCCGCGACCTCTGAACTGTGAGGCGAACGTGCTAACCAGTCGACCACTGTGCTGCCCAAGTGAATATATATATATCTTTTTTATGTGTATTTGATTTAAAAAAATGTTTCTGTAGTGTTTGAGTTGACCACATGCAAAATAATTTGCCATTATACATTTTAAACCGTTTTTACATTTACATTTTGCAAGCAGATTTGGGACGAAAATGACTCTGAACACACCCCACACCGCAGGATAATCACTCTGGTTCATCTTTCGAGACATCGTGCCTTTGGTGACTTTCATCACGAGGGATGGAAATGCTCAAATTTGGCCCGTTTGTGAGGATGTCTTGCGCGTGCGTGTGCATGTGTGCATGCGTGCGTGTGTGTGTGTGTAGCATATTAATATGTTCTTTTCTTCTTCTGTGTTCAGCCGGGATTTAGACAGCTCCTCATTGGCTGACAATGTGGTGGAATGATGTTGTTAGCATGCAGGAGGAAGTGCTGTGATTGGCTGGCTACCACACGCACACTCACACGCACTCACGTGCACTTGCACTATGCAGGCGTGCATGGATGCATAAGTGATGCATGCATGTGTGCAGGATGGCCACTCACACACGCATACGCACACGCACGCTTGCAATCACGCGCAAATCCCCACGCACACATGTACTATGCAAGCATGCATATGCATAAGTCATGCATGCAGGTGTGCAGGATACACACGCGCGCACACCCACATCATTAGTGCTGACTCAGGTTCCATGCCGGGTTTCTGGAATATTTGTTCAATGATTTTCTGTATCTCATCTTGTCAGTTTCTCATCATCTCCTCATTTCAGCTTCGCAGCAGCTCATCCTAGTGTAAGCGGTGCAGCACCACATACAAACAGAACACGCAAGATAAGAGAATCCAACATTTTCGATGTAAACGCTATAATGATCAACCAAACCATCGATTTTGGTCTGAGAAAAGTCTGCTAGCTTAATGCTAACATACAATGTGAAACGGTCATTCTAAAAGTTCAAACAACTGCTACTTGAGCACACATGGAGCATCAACACCTGCATTCAAGAATAGTCGCAGGCATACTTGATATTGTCTGTGTCCTGTGGGGAGTTGAGTCGGGGAAAACTTTTGCCTCTTTTTTTGCCGTTAATTACGCTGACTCTCTACCAGTAGACCTCATTGCTGCCTGGAATGTTGTGGCACAAGGTGGTACTACACCGTAGGCGTGCGATTCAAATTCACATTTGCCTGAATGCTGTGCCAATCCATGAAAAGAGAAAACAAAGATTGCTTGAAAACATGCGATATGGTGCGTGTGTGTGTGTGGTGTGTTGTGGGAGTGTGCGCGCGCGCGCGCGTGTGTCCCAGACAGACACTCCCCCACCCTGCCTGTTGTGCTCTGTTGGTCATGTGATGGCCACTTGTTGCCATGGCAGCTCGACTACTTTGCTTCACTTGTTTCAACTCGCATCCTCTACAGTGTGTGTGCGTGCGCACGCGTGTGCGTGTGTGAGTAACCGTTGTGTTTGTTTCCTTCACACTACAAAAGTCTTTTCTTGGTCTTCAGACTAAAGTGTTCCTTACGCACCCCCATCCAGACCCCCTTCGCCTTCTTTATTTATTTGAGGGGACACAAGGGCACCTCGCCCGCCAGTCACCAGCACCCCCCCCCCCCCTCCGTCTCCCCCCACTATAGCAGCGCCCTGGGAAGCAGCGGCGACAATAGCGTCTTTTAACGCTTTCATTTCGCCGCCGTCCACAAGAGACCACGCACAAAGAACGCCAGCCTCTTGTGTGTGTGCGCATGTGTAGTACACGCAAGTATACTAAGTATGGTGGGATGTAGGTTGACTACAAGTGCGTGTGCGTGTGCGTGTGTGAGTGTGTGTCATTGTATGTTTTGAAAGGAGCGTGTGAAGCTGCCAGATGCTTTGTGCACATATGAATGTAAGTGTGCATGTGAGCACTATTATACCACTTCAACTGAATGCTGCTATAGATGGTGTGTGTGTGTGTGTGTGTGTGTGCATATGCAAATATGTTGGGAAAGAAGCTCAGGAAACAACAACACATTGTGTGTGTGGGTGTGCGTGTGTGCGCACCGTGACCATTTTCTCATCAGCAACGTTTTTTTCACCTTCCCAATGCCGAATCCCTTCAAGAATTCTTTGAAAGCGAAAATGGATCCATTTGTGTGGTGCGTTTTGCATGAGCAAATTGCTGCGCATGGCAAGTATGGCCATGCATGTAAGTGACGTACGTCGAGAGAAGCTCGTCAACAGACGACAGACGGCCAGACAGCGGTCATGTTAAAAAGGTTTTATTTCAACAAGTGTCGGAATCTCGTTTGTTGTTCTCGTTGGTTGAAAGAGTAGAAAATCAAAAGAGTCAAAGTACATCAAAGGATTAGAAATCACATCAAAGAAAACAAGACACGTCGTGTTTGAAGTCGATCCGTCGATCTGATTTGTTTGCAATATTTATAAACACTCACTGGATTAGTCAACAAACATCAAAACCTCTCAGTAGCTTTTTCTTTTGACCACGTTTACACACGCTGGAAGTCTGGAAATCTTTTTACAAAATACAACGATGCAGGCAGGGATGTGTGTGTGTGCGTGTGTGTGTGTGCGTGTGGGGGTGTGTGCGAGTGTGTGCGTCTGTGCGCGTGCGCATATGTATACACGTGTGCAGTGAAAGAGGTAAGGGGCAGTCAAGTGACAGCAACAAGGTAGTGAAGTGATGAAGGGGCAACAGGAAGGGGGCGGGCTCGGACGGCAGTGTTGGCGCGGCTGCTCGCCCAAGCCGGCGGGCGGGCGTTTGGGGCGATGGGCGGCGGTCAGTGTGTTGGTGAAAAAGTGTATTTTTCACATCATGTTGTTCTGCAGAGAGTTGACCTCTGAGTCGTCGTCGCCCAGCAGCTTGTGGTTGTCGTGCTTGGGCGTCAGCGCGTTGTGGATGTTCAGGGCGTCGTCTTCCTTGGGCGGGGCCTTCAGCGGCTCCTCCAGCTTGTTCTGGGAATTGGGATCATCCTGACCGACGACGACGAGACGAGACGAGACGAGAGGGACCGAGTGGGGAAGGCACAACGTCAAGTTAGCGCAGGGACGGCAGGTACCGAAGTCACACCTTATCATGCCAAGCTTGCAAGGTCATGCGTCCTGTCCAGCGCGAGATCCGCGCCGCCGCCTCACACGTGCAACGTCGCGTGATAATGCGACAAAGTCGCGGAACGTGTAACACAGTGGTCGCGTCCTTGTCGTCATTACGCAACTTGCAACGTGTTACAATCGCTCAATGACACCATTTGTGTTACGTACCCAAAGTGGAAGACCTGTTATCCCATAGAACCTAACCACAGAACGTGTGTAAGCCATGTAACGTGTCATTCATTGCATGATGTTACGCCTTATGTAGCAATTGGCGAGACCCGTTATGCCATATCATGTGCAATGTCACGTATGTCAATCCTGCAACGTGAAACATCCTGCGGCGCTTGGAACGTTGTCATGAGCACCTTTGGGACTTCTAATGTGACGTCATGACGTTACAAGCATTCAATGACGTTACGCGTGTGTAACTTGTGTAAAGCCACGGTCAGCTACAAGTCACGCAGCGTGCGTAGCGTCATGTAACGCCGGTAATGTCATCACGAACCTCTTCGTCATCAAGTAATGCTGTGCAACGCCCGTGGAACGCCCGCGTAGCGCGTAGACTGTGACAATGCACGCATCGCCGCGGAAAGACGTCATGAAGCCCTTTGTGGTTTGGCGACTTGTACTCTGGTCGTGTGTTACAATTGTTCAATGATGTTACGCGCCGGTATGTAACAAGCGTGACAACATGTGACGCACGTATCGCTATGAATTGCGTGTAACCCGGCGTCACGTAATATAACGCGTGCAGCGCATCTACTGGTACGCAACAAGTCAACGTCGCGTAACATCGCGTGACGCGTGTAACTCGATTCAAAGCCGGTATGGTGAGGCAACGTCGACACGTAACACGGCTAATGTCACGTTAGGTAACTTGTGTCATGTCATGTCACGCGTCCAGTCTTGTCCCTGTTTGTGGCATGTTGTTCTGCCGTTGGAAAAGGCGAACGTCCTGAATAGAATCAAACAAAGATCCCCCACCCCACCCCACCCCACCCCACCCCACCTCAGCCTCCCTCCCTCCCTCAGCCCATTGGGACAAACCAGGAGGCACATGCACATCCACATGCAGCAACGTTAGCACCCGCAACCCAAATACTCAGCACTTTGAAAATATGGTCTCATGCAAAACCCCAGCCGTACCCCACCGCCAACACTGTTTGGCCCCCCCCCCCCGAGCGAAGACCCCTTGGGCTCTTTTGCGGGTACCACCATCACAATGTTTGAGGGACTGTTTTGTCTTGACTTTCACCAGCAGTAGCAGCACACACACATCCTCCCTCACACACACACCGACGGACCACATAGTGCTGATGTGAGTGTTGCGTGTGTGTCATGTGGCAAAAAGTGGATTTACCGGCTAGATCGTAACTTCGGGCAGGACGTGCGGGTACGTGACTTCCATGGTTACGGGGTACGAGCCTTCTTTCCTCCCGTCAGCATGAAACTGGAAAATGTTTGGGGGGGGTTTTGTTTTGTTTTGTTTTGTTTTGTGGGGTTTGGTGGCGGTGCATGTGGGCGGTGGTGGCGGCGGGGTGGGGGGTTGGGGGGGACGGGTGGGACGTATGGACCGGGTTGGGCGGCAGGGTGGGAGGCACAGAATCACGAGGACTTTCCGGTGTTCTTTTTTTTTTTTGGAGGGGGGAGGTGGGGAACAGAGATAACAACAACGTTTCGATGGAGATGATGATGAAGGCACACGCACACTTTGGGCAGAGCGACGACTCCCCCGCCCCCACCCCCATTTGAACCAAGTTGGATTTATTTATGTTCGATTGGATGCTGACTATTTTATTGGGCAATAATAATATGTTATGTGTTATTATTGATGACGATGGTGATGATGACTTGGAGGTGTTGGCATCCTGCACGCTTGCTACGCAATTCCTTTCACTTCCGTCTTTCACACTGCCCACTTCCCATCTGACTTCCTACTCGCTTCCTTCTGACTTTCTGGAAAACATTTCTGCTTGCTTCCTTGACTGCCCGTTCCACCTTAACGTCCAACGCTTACTTCCTGCCATGCTCACTCTCTGCTCACAGTCTTCTTTCTACTCACTTCCTGCTTACTCTCTGTTAAGTTCCCGCTTTTCTCTCACTTCATGCTCACTGTCAGGTTACTATCCACTCACTTTCTTCTTACGTCCTTCCTTTGTACTCCCTTCTTTCTCCCTGTTCATTTCCCACTCACTTTCTCCTTCCTCCCTGCTCACTTCTTGACCATTTCCATCTTGTCATTTCATTATTAACTCATTCCATCCCAATGACACATTTATATGTCATTTCACAGAGGGGCTGAAAAAGTCTGCTACTGAATGAGTGAAGGTATTTTTGTGTGCGTGTATTGGTGCAGTGACAGCCGAGGCGATTTATTGATTGATTTTGTTGTTGAATGTTTGATTGGCAGGTCTGTTTCAGCAGGTGTGATGGGGCAGGGCTAACTGACAGCGTAGCGGGACGGGGGGGGGTTCGTAGGGGTTTTATGGTCTTACCTCGCAGTCGGACTCCTCTTTGGTCTTACACTCCCACGTGTATCTGCTCATGGTTTTCTGAGGGGAGGGGGGGGGGTCGAAAGGTTACACTCCTCAAAGGCAGAAAGGCATCGTTGTCATGGCGACGGAGCAAGAGAGAAAAGGTGTGGCGCTTACAGCCAGAAGGACGAGGCAGACAGGAAGTGAAGAAAGAGGTAATCGGCTAATGCTATGCTAATTAAGTTAATGTTAGCTGACGATAATTCATGTAGTTGATTAGATTTTATTTCAACGAGAAAAACGTGTCGCTCATGTTTTATTGTTTGTGGTTATATTTATTGTATATGCAGTTTGCATTTGAGCTTCTGACGCTAACAATGAAAACACATTTGTTTGTTTTTACAAATGTGACAAACACAATGTCTGTGTGATGCTAGTCAGGTGAATTAGCTATAGCACAACTAGCTGGCCTCTGTGTTCAATTTTCAATCCAAATGGGGTTGCATAAACTCTTTTAAATGGGAAATGACAACATTTGTTAGCAATGAAACCCATTCAATGAATTATATTTTTTGTGGTTCAGGGATTAAGTGCGGCTTTTATTTGACAATGGTGCGACTTGTTGGGGAATGTTATGAGGGAGATGCGATGAAGATCATTTTTTCCCCAGTTGTCTTTGTGTGTGAGAGTTGTGAAAATGTTCATTTTTGCTTTTGCTTGGGAAGTTAGCAGGGAACAAAATCAGCTATGGGTGGTTAGTGGGTGATACCACTTCTCCCAAAATGAAGGGGGAAAAAAAACCCCAAAAGCTATGAAGTTGTCGCGCTAAGATGACCTAACACTTGTGGCTACCAACCACCAGAGGTGGCAAATCCAGGTCCAGAAAGTAGAACCCCTGCCACAGTTTGGCTTTAGCCACAGCCGTTTCTACTCAAGGAGCTCATTTACCTGTCGGTTGAGTAGAAGCCAAACTGTGGCAGGGTTTTGACTTTCTGGACCTGAATTTGACACCTCTGCCAAACCGTCCTCACTGAATGCCCTAAAAAACAACAAAAAAAAACATTCGAAAGAGAACATGCTACCATGTTTTTTTTTTCCTGATCCCATCATGCTAAGATAATGCTATACTAGCAGCTAACCCTGCTACTGTTTTCATGTGTGAATGTAAAGTTGTGAAAATGTCCTTTGTTGAGTTTGCTTTGAAAAGTTAGCAGAAAACAAAAGTATCAATAGGCTGTTAGAGGTGGTACCACTTCTACTAAAATGCAGACAAAACAAAAAAAATCACACCAATAGTTGTAACGCAAAGCTAAGCTAAGATAACCCATGCGGCTACCAAATGAGCTCGCTGAATGGCGTGAACAAAACATTCCAAAAAGAACATGAGAACATGTTAGCATGACTTGTTTTTTATTCTGACGCCATCCTGCGGTCCCATCATGCTAAGCTAATGCTATGCTAACCATGCTACTGTTAGTGGAATCTCAGCGTGGTCTTGCATCTCAGATGTTTATCCTGATAGGCCCCATAAAATAATGTCACCCGGCCCCTCCCCTTGCCCCGCCCATTTTCAGGATAAACAAGACAGTTTGTTAGCGTAGCAGGGCTGCAGTGGCGGGCATGGCCACCAGGTGGCGCATGTCCGACCATGACTTACCGAGCAGAGAGGCAAGCAGAGAGCGCAGGTCGGAGAGAAAGATGGCTACGGCGGCAAGGAGTAGAGGATTGAAGGAAGGGGGCAGGGCTTGACTGTGTTATAATTGGTTGTGATGCTACGCTACGTAAACTGTTTTAGGATACACATTTATCCATTTATTGGGGTGAAATTTGAGAAATTGCATCACCAAGTCAACAAATGACATTTGTCAACTCATTTACGTGTGATGCATGACGTAGCCAAACACAAATACCCCCCAAATCCCATTTCAAGAATTGAGCTGAACATTATTTTCTGAAGAAATGCTGCTAACACTGTCAGATGGTGCTAATCTGCGCTAACACTGCAGCTCCGCTCACCATTTTACGTTGACCTGGGAGTGCTTTGGGCCAAAGAACTTTCTCCAGCCAAGATGATCATGTCGTTGGCTAAGAAACTTGGTGTGGAGGATTATGTAAATTAGCCCCACTGTGATGTCACAATGTTGCAAAATTTGGAATGGCTTGCTCATAAGCATATTTGGACAAATAGATGAACTCAAGATTTACTTGGACCCCTTTAATGAAAGATGGCTATGCACTACAGCAGCGGCCTTGATTGATCGTTGCCTGGTTGTCAACCTGACACAATTGCACAAATGTTTCACTTGGGGGTCTACTCACTTTTGTTGCCAGCAGAGTTTGCTTGGCTATGTGTTGAATTACTTTGACTGGATAGTAAATGACAGCTTTCCAAGCTGTGCAGCGGCTCCTTTAAAATGCAGCTAAGTGTCATTTCTCCAGCGTTGGAATCAGATGTATCTTTTTTTAAACGGGTGGAGTGTTGTCACTTTTTACGTGAACAACTTTGTACCTGATCAGCTTTATTCATTCACTAGTCAGCCGCCATCCTCCTGATCAAACTCCTGCAGGCCTCCCCCCCCCCGCCCCTTCACCATCCATCCCCTTTCTCCCGCCTTCCCCCTGGCCTCAGACTGAGTCTCTCTACTTGGGGATACTCATGCCCATGCGTCAGGGGAGGAGGGGGTGCGTAAAGGGGGGAGGAGTCAGATGCAGAAAAAGGGAAGAAGAGAGCGGCGGGAGCACGTTACCTGACAGATAATGTTATCATAGTAAGCCAATGCACGGGCATGGGGGGCGTTAGGAGGGGTGTCGCACAGTTTCCTTACGTTTGGGTGGGAGCCCTCAGCGATGGTGGACAGGGAGAAATTATCATTGTGAGCCTCCGACGTGGGCCGGTACTTACTGCAGGGCGGCACACACCAACCAGGAAGAAGAAGATGAGGAAGAAAAGAGGAAGGGAAGAGAGCCAGAGAGAAGAAGCAAACTTTTCACCTGCGATGCAAACATCAACATTCAAAGAACCACTAGCGAACCACCTAAAAAAATACTCAGCGCTACAAGTGCCACCATGGTGACCGACGTCAAAATGCAGTCGTTGTCGTAGGTCTAAGCGTTTGTGAAAATGATACGATCGCAAGTCACTGGAACGTTAGGCAAAGTTTGAACATTAACACTGAAACGGAACACTAGTTAGCACGACTCAAAAGTGAACTCCAACTCCACTGGAGTGAGTCAAAGTAGCGCACTTTGACAATCAGTGCACTAGCGGAGCAAATCAGTCGGCCTAAGCCTCCGTGTGGCCCGAAGCAAACTTTGACCTTGGAAGAACCCCCATTTCCGATTCTGTCAAAACACTTGTATCTCAATTCATCGCCCACCATTGAAATAGGTGAAAATGCCATTAGGCCATTCCAGAACACCCCACCTCCGCCCTCCAAAGATCATATTAATCAGCACTCTCTAACATTCTGGAATGGCCATCTTGGCCACCGGGCCCTGCAAAATTCCAAATGTGCAAGAGTCAGCACTAATCTCGAACTCCTCTGCAATAATATTCGCTGAGGAGAGCAAATTTGATGGCAATGACTTTGGTGATGTTCTATTCCTACATGTGTTTGCTCCACCTTTTGTGTGTCTTTAAATCTTCACAACTCGCCAAAAGACATTTTTATTCTTTGGCTTTTGACTCAGCATGACACTCGGAATTGTTTCCGTGTTTGATGGTGTTTACTGTTTTTCTGTGGTTGTTTTTTAAGTGTTCTATAAATCAAGTTGAGTTGAGCCTCGAAATCTGTTGCTTAGTGTCGATGCTATCGGCTAGCCCGCCAATAGCTTTTTCCATGACGTGTTAGCATTAAGCTAGCAGGGGCATTTGTAAAGCAAAGTTGTTTGGTCGTTTTAAATACGCATAAGATGTATATGGTTTGTTCTACGTGTGGTTTGACGGATGACAGCTCAACTGGGAGGAACAGCTTGAAGCTTTTATTTTAAAGGAGCGTTGTGCCAAACTATTGCTGATTATCAAGTGAGACGTGTTGGGTTCAATTTCTTTCCTCTCGCTTCCTTCTCGCCTCCTTCTTCCTTCCTGCTCACTCGCTCCTCAATTCTCCTGCTCCCTACTGCCTTCGCGCTTCCATCTTACCTCCTGCTGGCTTGCTACTCTTTGCCTTCATGCTCCCTTAACGTGGTGCCCTCTCCTCTCCATCTTTCATCTTCCTCTTCGTCCGACTCTCGACGAGACTGTCGTTTCTCCATCCACCCCGCATTCCCCCCTTCCTCCCCGCATCGCCCCCCTCCCTCTCTCAAAGTTGCACAGCTGCATGTAGGTCAGCCCCACCCACCCCTCACCCCCCCCCCCCCCCACCACCCTCTCCGACTGCCCTACTTTCAGCTGGATGCGGCGAAGCCATGACGTCATCTTTTCTCTTTGTCAAAATGTCTCCTGGCTTGTTAGCGGCGTCTCCTCGCCTTCATCACCTTCATCATCATTGTCATCATGTTATACCCCCCCACCCCAGCGGTCTAAAAATATCCCCCCTAGCGTGGGAGCTGGCGTCGGCGACCGAGCGCTTTGCCACTTCACATTTGCATGTTCGATTCCAGCGAGCTGCCGCCTGGTCGCCATGGAGACGGCTGCTAAAACACTCGGCCAAGCATCCGCCCCCGCCTGCACAGAGGCTCCCCCCCCCCCGATCGTCTCAACTCCCCCCAATCTCACTGTCACCTCCCTGCATTTTACATTCAGTCCTCCTCCTCCTCCTCCTCACCTCGCCATCTTCCTCTCACATCTCGCCAACGTGAACTAGAAGACGGGGACGCCATTTTAGCACCTGGCCGTCTTCCGACATTTCCGCTATACAGAGCGTGCGTCGAGACGGATACTTTCTTGCCATCCGCCATGTTATTCGTTGGCACTGACGCCTATTGACCAATTAAGTGCACTTAAGTGGATTTCGCGGGTATCTCTACTTCAGTATTTATTTTTCCGGTGACTTTTTACTTTTAACCTGAACTTTGTAATCCGCATACAGCTGAAGTGTACTTTTGTCGTTTGGTTTGCATGTTTTGTTACTCAGCTCATAATATTAGCCAAACTATGGAAACTCATTTCAAAAATCAAGCCATTGTTACTTACTGGAGCTCTGAAACAACAAGCAGAGATTTTTTTTTTTGCATTTTGTTAAGTTAGCAAAATGGACACTGTCCCAGTAGGGCTGCGAAGTGATCAGACGGTGGTCAATTCGTGGAGCGTCGAGTTCAAAGCAAACACGGTGAAGCGGCATTTAATGCTTATGCCGCAGCCAAAAGGAAAAAGCGGCCAACAGACGTGAAGTCGGGCCCAAGGTGTGAATGCTTTGGAGTCCAGGTTAAAAAGTCTGCTTTTATGATTGAGCGCTTTGAAAGCGGAAGTCAACCCCAAAAACGTCTTGACACTAAAATGCCGGCCCACCGGTTGAAGCTGATGAATATCGCGTTTGCGGAATATGGGCTAAGCGTTCCAATCCAGCCGTTTTTGTCCATGCTCAGCTGTTTTCTGAAGCTGAGCCATGATTGGGTGATGCGCAACGGTGATGTCATTTGCAAGTGACAAAATGGCCGCCCCCCCGTCATGACGAAAAACGTCTGGCTTGTGCTGCTTCGCTCATATTCCACAAAGGCAACATTCTGGAGCATGCGCTCTTTTCAACATATTATTGGAAAGAACATTTTTAAAGCATTTTTCAGCCATCCATTTTTAAATTGCTTTTCTTTCCTTTCTATCTTTTGTTTTGAAATGACTTTAGTTGTTTTGTTTTGAAATGTTGTACTTTTAATCATGTAAAGCACACTGAGTTACCTTGCGTATGAAATGATATAATATAAAATATAAACAAAATATATTTCAAAACAGCTGCCTTTCCTTGCCTACATTATTTTTTTACAAATACTTTTGACTACATTTCAGAGTCTGTACGTTTCCAGTTTGACTCATGACTCAGTACCTTTTGGCCGAGCCTGAGCTATTGGCTGAATATTTTGGTGCTGTGTCTGTCTGCAATGCTGTCATATTCCACAAGATGTTGCTCAAGCTTTGGCTAAGAGCAAAGTAGTCTTCGGTGCTTCACACGTTGCGAAGCGACGACACACACACACACACCCCCACACACACACCGGCACCATTCCAAGAGGCAAGGAATCATCCGTAGGACATCGAGCCAGTCCAAACGGCCCCTGCGCACATTTAGCCCGCAGAAACGGAGGCCTTAGCGCCAGCCAATGGGCAGTCGTCGTGAAATTGCGACTCCTTCTTCTGCAAAAGGATCCAAATGGACTCAGGCCACTTTGATTGGCTCAAACGTTCGTTCGCCGGGGTGAGTCCTTCCTCCCCAATGTTGGATATTTGACTCAGGTCTCGGTCCCGGCGCTATTCGCCAGTCTTTTGTATTTGGTGTGTTGAGGCGGCCGCCTCACCTGCGTCTGCGCAGCTTCTTGTTCTCCGTCTTGAGTACGTGAAGCTTCTTGGCGAAGCAGACCACCATCATGAAGAGCAGCAGCAGCACGGCGGCCGACGCGCCCACCGCCAGACACGTGACCTGGAACTCCGTCACCACCGCCTCGCAGCGGGCGCCCTTGTGCCAGATGTAGTCCTGGACGTTGCACCTGCAGGGAGGACGCATGCTCACGCACAGGAGACACATCTGCCTCAGCGCCGCCGCGTTACCGCGACGACAGATCGGAGCGTGTCGCGCCGCCGTTTTGCGTCATGTGTCACGCTAACTAAGTGAGTTCTTTTGGCGCCGCGCTGACTAGCAGCGAGGTTGATTGGCACCCTGGCCGACATTGTTGCGCTGATGACACGCTTCGAATACGGCACACTGACGCGATCCGTTGTGTTACCGTGACAACGGCCTAAGCGTGTTACACTGAGTATTCTTACATTGGCGTCGGGTTGACATTTGCAGCGTGTGCCACAAAATGCAAACTGCGTTGCATCAACGTGAAAACTGTTACCATGGTGACGGGTCGCGCAAGCATGACGTTGATTGCGTCGTTGTTGGGGGTCATGAGGTTACCATGACAACGTGTACTAACGCTGGAGCACAGCTGGGCATTTTACTCAAAAGTTGCGCTCCGTTTATATCGCCTTCCGCCTCCAGCCGCCGTCCGTCTATCCGCCGTTTAATAATAATAAAGTGATACGTTTTAAACGGGTTTGCGTTCGTGCTTCTGGCGACCAACTTTGAAAAATTTGGACAAACTCCCCCGGACGATATTTCAAACGGAAGCCTGACCTCGGCAGGACTAAACGCGTCTCCTTTTAGGACCTGTTAGGAACTTTTCGGACCTTTATGGACCTTTGAGAACCTCGGCCGCAACCAACGGGAAACAGAAGCCTTGCCGCGAAAATAGACGATTACATGCGCGGAAAAAATGCGCTTCCGCCTATGCTTTGTCCCACAATTTTTTGGGGTTTTTTTTTTGTTAAGTTTCCCATCTGTGGTTTATCGCCTACAAAATGGCCGTCCGTCATAGGCATTGGAATGCCCAGCTCTGCGCTGGCTGTAGTAAGTTAGAGTGTTACCGCGACGACATAAGGACTGCGTTATCTTGCCCTTACCAATGATGCCGCGTCTACGCTGAAAGCGAGCGTGCCACCGTGACGTTTGGCGCGATAGCGACACCATCTTATTGCGACCGCGGTCACAGGTTTAGCATGTTACACCCATGTCGGCGACGTTCCACTGACAAAATGTAGTCGATGGCGAGTGTGTTACCGCGGCACGTCCCACTCGATTGACGGCGAGCGTCACCGCGACGCTCATTGAGTACGCGACGTGTTACCATGACGACGCCTTTCGGCGTTCGTGTGGTCGACTACAGAGTCGCTGACAAAGAAGGTTTATGTAAGAGTGGCGGTGGTGGCCAGGGGCTGGCAAGTAGAAAGTGAGGAGGGCGGGGGAGGTGGGGATGTGCTGGTTGTCATGGCAACTCGGCCCGAGCAGCAGATTCTTTCTCATTCCGTCACATGCAGGAAAAAAAAAATACATTTGACGTGTTTCTTCCACTTCATCTCCGCCCCTCGGGCCATCTCGTTGCTGCTGCCCCCCCCCGTCTGTCCTCCCCTCTGTCGGCCTCCCCGTCAGCCTTCGCCCCCGCCGCCCCGCCCTGTGACCGCCATTACATCAATCCGGACTGTAATAAATATATTGAGAGAGGTGCGTTCCAAATAAGAGTGACTGTTAACTAAAAATGACGAAATAGCTTTGTTTTGTTGCCACTAAAACACTCGCTATGTGTGTGTGTGTGTGTGTGTGTGTGTGTGTGTCCGTCTCCAGTGGAACGCGTCAGACATCTTTGGCAAAAACAAAGTGTGTGTGTGTGTGTGCGCGCGTCTTTTGTCGTAACCTCTCTGGCAGTCGTAACTCTCCTGTGTCTTTGACCTGTGAACTCATTGACTGGAAGTGAACCCTGACACGCACAAACTGCCTCAATGTGTGTGCGTCGTGTGTGTGTGTGTGTGTGTGTGTGGCCGTGTCCATGCAGATGGTTTTATTATTGCGCCTGTTTCCATGAAATGTAAAATGGATACACACTGCATGCAAACTTAATTATATCAAGCTGCCGGACACACACACACACACACACCCGCGCGCGCAAACACGCACACACGCGAGTGTGCTGGCAATGCTGTAAAGTTGTGACTCATTGAATTTGTACTCCACCTCTGCGTGTTTCTCATCTGTTGATGCTTTCCTCGTCTTGTCTTTCTCTTCCTGTCTAAAGTCAAAGGCCTGACTTTGACGTCTCGCGTGTGAATGACTGAATCCTCCGCAGGCGCGCGCACACGCATCGCATGTATGTGGCACGTCCGATGGCCCACATATGTCACGCGCACGGTGGGCCCCGTGTTACACTTTTGATGTCACATGTAGCAATTCACATGTATGTCAGGCATTTGGCAAGTGTATGCGCATGTGACGTGTTGGATGTGAAATGTATTAGCAATGTCGCGTGCATGATGTCACATCTACAGTACATCAAACGTATGACTTGACGTAGAGTATATCACGTGTATGTGAAATGCGTCGCGTGCAGTAAACGCGCAACATTGCACATTCAAACACGAAAACGTTCCAAGCTAACCGTATCATTTGGCCAAGGGAAAGGTCTGCTAGCTTAATGCTAACATCGAGACATGAGAAAGGTCGCAGAGGGGCTAGCAGCAACGTCATACGACACACGAAGCGGCAACACACGTCGGCTTTGCGGGAACGAGGAGCGGAGCTCGGTCGGACTCTTCTTCTCGCATTTAAATACGCCGCATCTCTTCCGGCGGATCTCGGCGCCGCCCGGCAAGTTGCGGTGCAACGTGGCGCGACACTCGAGGCCAGTAAGCCTAAATTCGGACAAAAACGGTCTGGCTTGTGCAAATGTGCGAAATGGCGGCGGGACAGGAAGGAGGAAGCGCCACACGTGATCGGTACGTTCTGCGTACGTCGCTTGTATGAGGAGAGGCGCGCGCGTTACCTGCAAAACGTTCCGGCATCTTCCAGCAGGTAACACTGTCCTCCGTTGTAGCAGAAGTTGGGGTCCACGTCGCATGGGGAGCGGCAAGTGGCGTTGACCATCCGGTAGCCCGGGCGGCAGCCGCCCGTCCCGTCAGAGCCGTCGGCCGGGGGGGCGCGCCGGGGGCCGTTTGGCAGGTAAGAGGCGGGGGCCGCCAACTTGGGGCGAGGCCGAGGCCCGCCGCCGTCGGCGTACTCGTCGGCGGTGGGCGACACCCCGTCCTCGTACGGGGTCAGGTAGTCGTAGCTGTCCGGCATGGCCCAGGACGTCGGGTCGCCGCCCTGCAGCTCGTGGGCCAGCGAGGAGGTGGGAGGCGGAGCCAAGTCCAGGTGACGTCCGCGGGAGGCCGGATCGAAAAAGTCCACGCTGAGGACGTCGGGCTGGGCGGCGGCGGCGGTGGCCGCGGGCGGCGGGGCGGCGCCGGCCGCTCGGTCCAGGTCCAACACCGAGGCGTCTTTGCCGTTGATCCACGGCGGCTCGCTCCGCGCCTCCGCGACGTCAGCCGGCAGACGGTTGCCCGGCAACAGCAGCTCCGTCTCCGCCGAATCAAGGCTGATCTGAGAGGGCCAGGGCGCGCCGCCCACTTCCGGCACCGCCGTTTCTCCAAGCATGCCGCTGCTCAGCTCCGCCTCCTCCTCCTCGCCGCCGGCGCGGGGCACGCGGCCCGCCCGGGCCGTCGCAGTGTCGATGGAAGCGCTCGGTCCGGTTCCCATGGTGACGGCACGGCCGACGTCGGCGGGAACCTCCCGCTCGCCGAGCGGGGCGGTGCCGTTGAGGGCGGCGGCCACCTCGGTGGCGTTGGTCGCCGTGACGACTCCTGTCAACACACACAAATAGGAAGTGAACTCTCGCACGGACGCACGATACGCACGCGCGCGACCCGGGTTGACATCACATGACGCCTGAGGCATTATGGGATGGATTAAAGGAGTAGTTGACCAAAGCGCTCCAAATCCCGACAGTCCAGATTAAAGATTAGCAAGGACGCCATCATCAGCTTCAACACGCGCACACGCGCACACACACACATACTCACATTACGTACACAACCGCACACATCTGAGCAAGATATTTAGCACACGTTCAAAACGTTCATTTTACTCGTACTGATTGCAAACATGCTGTACAATATGAATGCACGCTATGTACTTTGTACGTGGGCGGCATGCACATGTACAATATGTGCATATGTCTGTGCATATACAGTATGTGTATATGAAGTATGCCGTTTGCAACTGCTGTAACATGAGATCCAAGTTGTGGAAGGAGGACCAATGTTCTTCCTTCAACTTTGGCTCTTTGTCAGCTTCCAAAAATGTTTTGGGTGCGGCGGAGACGCGAACGTCGTTAACACAAAGCGGGCCCCCCCCCCACTAACGCGTTTGCTCTTTTTGGGTTTTCGAAGCGCGCGAGCACGACGGCGCGGCCTTTCTCCATCCGGCTGGATCAGCAGCATCCGTTGCCATGGAAACGCATCCTTCACATCCCAACGCGCGCACACAGAACGGAGCGGAACATCCGCTCCGCGCTGTCGGACGAGCTTTCGGACCTCTTTGCAGTCGTTTTCCACGTCCTCATTGAGGTCATTCACGGGTTAAATCCTCGCAGACGTCCCACAATCCACTGCTGGAAACTGCAGAGCAGCTTGCGACACACGATGCTCGATCGAGGATACCCGCACAACAATTGTGTCACAATCCATATCCTGCATGAACCCTCTAACGTTTCCCAATGGGACTTATTTACTACAAATAACGCATCTCTGCTTATCTATCCATGTCGGCCACGTATAGTGCCTGCCTAGCAAAACAATTCAGCTACTACTAAGTTGTGCG
The DNA here is from genome assembly GCF_054856515.1 of Filicampus tigris. Lineage (NCBI taxonomy): Eukaryota > Metazoa > Chordata > Actinopteri > Syngnathiformes > Syngnathidae > Filicampus > Filicampus tigris. The sequence goes on along the minus strand of NC_141224.1, from coordinate 1,099,565 downwards.
CCCAGGCAACCGTTGCCAGTCACACAACAGAATAATTGGTGAACATTTGAGAGGAAACTGGAAGGCGATCTGGATTTCATTGCCCTGCGTACGCTTTTCATGACATTGAACACGAGGCCAAATCGCAATAACCACGCTCGATGCGGACTTGTCGACTCTTTGTCGTACGAGAAAACAATATCGTAATTTGTCATTTTGATATGTTGATAACAAGGTATCAATACACTACAATATTGTGATATATTTCATGCTTGTATCTCAATACTGTCCGATCGTAGATCAATAGTCACACACGACATGACTACGTTGATACTTGATGTTAGTATACTGATACCGTATCATCCAAGACAACAGTGTGTTGTGTAATAGTGATATTTGATCACAGTGTATCAATGCTGTACTGTAGTGACATCACAATGTTTATACTTGTTGCAATTGCTCCCTTCTTTTTTCTCTTCGCCGGAGCGACGGCATATCTGAAAAATCAACTAAGTGACGGCTCGTAACGTGACAAAATGTGTCGACTTGTAAGTCGAGGAACCGGTGGGTCGATCTGCATGATTGTAGTTTTGCATTTGCGCTTTGAATGAACAAGGGTGCACTGAGCACACTCCTCCATCACAACTACACACAGGCGCACCAAGAGGGATGCAGTTTCCACGGCAACGGCCCGCTTCCTGCAGCAGGATGCGGATACGACCGCTCGGAGTTCACCGGGTTCCTTTGCGGCGCGACCAGAAGAAGGAGGCGAGCCCAGACAGGTGTGGGAATGACACGCACGCACGCACGCACGCACGCACACCTGAATGACACGCTCCAACCTTGAGTCACATTATTGTATGACCTACATAGCTTAGCATGAGCTTAGCTTAGTGTTTTAATCAATTCACATTCACATACACACATTGAGTCACATTGACATATTGAGTCACCCCAAGAGGCACATACTAATTCAATTACGGAGTCCAACACTAAATCACTTACAGCGTCAAATACTGAGCCAGTTCCAGTGTCACATACTCCATCACAGTCCAAGTCATATACTAAATCAAGTTATTGGGTCACTTGAGCCACATACCAAGTTACTTAAGTCATATACACTTGATCATCACTTACTGTGGTACATACTAAATCATCATCATATTGAATCACATTCACACAAATCATCTATTGAGTCATTACAGAGTCACTTACACTTACATATTAAGTCAATTACTAAGTCAGAAATAAAAATGTTTACCTCAACACAATCAGTCGCTCAGTCGCAAACTAAAACACTTACTGAGTCACTGGATTCCTGCACTGAATCACAAACTGAGTCACATACCGAGTTACTTACTGAGTCACATACTCAGCCACCAGGCAAGCCGCATACTTAATCACTTACTGATTCACATGAGTACTGAGTCACATAGACAACCACTGATTTAGTTCTTCTGAAGTCAAATACTAAGTCACTTATATATACTTATAATGCCATATGTACAGACAGGTACACATATACACACACACACGCGCGCGCACGCACACACTAAATCACTTACCAAGTCACACAGAGTTACGTAATGAGACACTTAACCAGTCACATTATAGAACTTACTGATTCATAATAGATAGCGTCAAGGGTCACTGACAAAATCACTTACTGAATAATTTAGTGAGTCAAATCACATTAAATCAGTAAGGGCAGACGCATGTCGAATTGAAATAGAAAAACGATCAACTGAAAAAAAACAACAGTAAACAAGTTCAGCATGCTGAGGCTGTCGGCGTCTCGTGCACGCGCGTGTGGTTATTTGTCATGCATGCGCGCCGCCGGCTTGGCGGACAAAGAGCCCGTCGTCGCGCTTTTGTGTGTATCAGAATGTCCGTGCGCGCCCCCCTCCCCTCATGCATTATTCATGCTCACGCTAATCTGCGCCTCGCCTCTTTGTGCCGCGCGCGTGCACGCCGACACCCATCTGCGTCCCGCAGCCGCCTCGCGAGCGCGCGTGCGCGCGCGCGCGAGCCACGCTGACCTGATTTCAAGTGTACTAATAAGTGAACATCTGTCTGGTCACGTGACCTCGTTCCCCAGTGCGTGTGCGTGCGCGTGCCGCCCGACGCAAACACTGTGTCCCGCGCGCGACCACGTTGACAAGGCGCGGACGCGCGCACGCGGGCCGCAGCGGCGTGCGCGTGAGTCTTCCTTACCGTGCACGGAGATGAAGTGCAACAGCAGCAGCAGCGGCGGGAGCGCGCGCGCCATCCGCGTGCCTCGGCGGCAGCCTCCCGTGCACGAGGTGGTCTCCATGCTCGGCGTGCACGCGCGGTCCACAGCACAGGAACGTGCGCGTGAAGAAGACGAAGAAAATGAAGAAGAGGAGGAAGAGGAGTCTTCTTCACTCAGCAGCATCGCCCCTCGGTTGGGTTCGGTTCGGTTCGGTTCGGTTCGGCTCGGCTCACGGCTCCATCACCTCCAGCCGCGAGCGGTGATGCGTTCAGGGACTTCCCTCGGTCCGATCCGGCTCGGCTCTCTCACAGTGGCGGGAATGAAAGTAGAAGACAAGCAGAGAGAGGAGCGAAGTGAGAGCGAGTGAGAGAGGCAGGGGCGGAGAGGGACGAGAGGAGGGGGTCGGGGGGCGTTGGTTCCCCCCTTTCTCCTCCTCCTCCCCCTCCTTTCATATCTTCCTCATCCGCCCTCCTCCCCTTCTCAAAACTTCCTAAACATGAGTGACAGCTTCGTCACTTCCATTTTTGTTGGGCAGCGTTGACTCCGCTATTCGGCTGATTTTTGGAGGGAAGTCTAGCCTCTAAAATTCACTTACCTGATGGCTGTTTTCAAGTACTGCCAAATACTGTAGTAGTATTCTACAAGGAATCACATGATACGGAGCAATCCTTCACAATATCAGAGACAGTATAGCTGGCTTTACGAGCGACCCGGGTTTAATCGATTTTTTTGTCCTGAGTTGTGAGAATCTTCCAAATTTTCAAATATTTGTCGAATTTAATCGATATTAAAAATACATTAGAAAAGTATGAGTGCCGCAATACATTAGTGATTTATCATTAATAGACTTTGAATGAAAGAGTCCACGGTACCTTATACTTTTACTTCTTTCTTTTACTTCTTATAAGACGACGCACCTTTTGTATTGATTTTCATGTAGTTTATTACACACTGTCTGCATAATATTATGTTATAGTTTCAGTTAAAAAAAAACCCGGGCATATTCTGTCCCCTTCGTGACTGACATTATTGCATCTTACGGTCTCAATTAGTTGTGAAACTCCCCTTCATTTGTGTATTACACTGCCCCCTGGTGGTCACAGCACACGCAGCAGAAGGAGCAGCACAACGTGAAGCATGAAATCATAAATCGCAAGCCGTTACATTCTTTATGCATTTTATAAAGCACATTATCATCGAGTGAGTGACATTTTCCTCATTCAAAACACATGACCAATATTTGTGTTGGCCTTTGTGGCGGCACTGGAATGGACGAATGGCATTTCTGTTCATTTCAATGGGGAAAGACGATTTGAGACACGCGTTTTAGGTTACACACTTGGTCACGAAATGAAACCGTAAATCAAGGCACCACTGTGTAGACGTAGAACCGCACAATATCGATCTGTCCCGCGGACAATCATGACCACACTACAAAGACCAAAACAATACACACGCATCGTGGAGTGCAGGTGTCACTATCTGCTCTGGAGTGTGTGTGCACGTGCTGGTGTTGTGATGGCAAACGCGCGCGCGCGCGCACACGCACTCGCCCCACACCGCCCCCACCCCCACCCCGGGTGTGTGTTACTTCGTGTTGTTTCTTTTCCGTTGTGTTTGCTAACCAGAGCAGAATTAATTCTTGCTTGCACCCCCTCCCTCCACACGTCTGATGCCCCTCCCCCTCCTAAAACCACTAACCATAAACACACAAACATGCTCACACACTAAGACACGTTCAATAGTAAAAAAAACCAAAACAAAACAAAAAGTCACATTCGAATAGTGTACTGTCTTACTAGCGAGGACAAAGAGCATACAGCATAGTACATGGACAGAAAAAAAGGCTCAAATGCCTTTATGGACAGTGGAAAACTGTTGGTAACTTTAAGAGTCTTTCTAGTGCAGCGCAGTCGTTTACTAGTAAGGTTTTACTGCATTAGTAGTGGCAAAAAAACATTACTCGTAAAACTGTTATTTTAGTAGTGCACTAAAGGAGGGTAAACAACCGTTGTAAATGCTCGTAGGTGCAGATTAATGACGGGTGTGGGCCATACGTCAGCCCAACCAGGCCATACTTAGACCCCCTCCCCCCCCCATCCCCCGTGTGGTAGGTGTCACACCCAAAAGAAAACAATCCACCCCCCCGGGACTCTTCAAAACGTCGTTGAGGTCAACGTGTCGCTCGTAAAAAAGATCAGCCATCAAACGCCTCGGATTATCTTCACCAGTCCACCATTTTGTTATCATCTCATGTGGCAGCTGGTCACACAACAATAATTGTTCAATCTAGATCAAAGTTGACTCCTTTACAAGTATTTTTTATTTTATTTATGACACTGATATGTAACAAATCAATTTAATGAGATATTTTTTTTTTTTAAAGTAAGAAAGCCTTAACATGATGGCAACAAATATTACAAGACTCTTGATAAAGAGTTAATGCTTATTGTGTTGGGATTTCATGTAAAATTTAAAAAACATGTAGGGAACAAACAATTAGCAGTTTTATCATCAATTTTATATATTAAAAAAAATGCCGATGCAGCTGCTCGCAGTATACTATACTTTTTGTAACAACCCCGCAGCGACCCCACCCCAAACACAATTTTTAGTGGAGTTTTATCAGTGTTTTGGGGTTAAAAACTTTTTTCCGTCGCCCCCGTGCATTTTAATTGCCCCCAAATATAAATCGATTTTTGCCATTTGTCTATGCCCCTCCGCTGTAAATTCCATAAGTACATGCATTTAAACTTTTTTCTTCTTTTCTCTTCCTCAGCTATAAACGATCTGTTTTAAAGTCTAATGAGCACAAAAAGCTGCCTATTCAATATATACTACAGCCAACACGTCATACAAGAATTATGGTCGTGATTAAAAAAACGAATCTTTTTTTTTTTTTGTGAGCTGACAGGACATTCAAAGATGTTAAAAGACTCGTGGCAGGTGCGTCTGTAGAAAAACATTTTATTGGCCAGCGTGTAGGTCCACGTAGCAAACAGACCGGATACAAAAATCAAAGGAAATGCTACAAAGAATACAACAAGTTCATCTACACAAAAAACTCCTTTAAAAATAGCAATAGTAGCGATTAAAGATCATATATGCGACAGTGGCGAAACAAACAGGATTGCTAGCCTGTCCGCGACGGCGTGCTGTGATCTCACGAGGACGTCTCACCAAAACAAAACAAATAAACCCGCAACAGGAAATAGAGGTAGTAGGAGGCTAAAGGTTCTACAAGAGAAGCCAGAGGAAGGTTCTAGAAGAGGTAGCCAGCCAGGAGGAGGAGGAGGAGGAGGAGGAAGAGGAGGTAGCAGAGATGCTAACAGTGCTAGCTGTTCAGTCACTTTGTGTGTGGACCGCACTTAACTCATACGAACTCTTATGTCATTTACAAAAGAATAAAGTTCATATTAGTGGGGTTGCTAATTGTCAACCGCCGCGCACACACGGTATGAGCGGAAACGTTTCGAATGTTTGTCCAACACGGTCGACCAATCAAAGCGCAGGAGGGTGAATGAGGGGGCGGGGCTAGCGAGGTAGGCAGCGTTAGGAGCAGAAGAGTTAGAGGGGGCGGGGCTTAGGCGCTAGAGCGAGACGTCACAGTCGCACCGACATAGACAGCCGGGGTGTGTGTGTGTTTGTGTGTGCGTGCGTGAGCGTGTATTTGTGTGTGCGTGTCAGCTCCAGTGTGAACCTCAGTTTTGTGTGCGTGTGTACGTGCATGTGGAGGGGCCGAGCGCAGATGTTTGATTCCGTCATCTTTGTTTTGGTTAACGGGTGCGGGAAAATAGGAAAGGCTCACAATGGTCAACACACTCAAACATTCAGTGTCGTGTGACACGCACGCACGCACGCACAAAGCCACCTCCACATTCACACATTCGATTCAAGTTTGACACACACCCACACACACACACAAAGTCTAAGTGTGACATGCAAGCGCACACACACACACACACATTCAGTGTAAGTTTGATGCGAGGTAGACACTCGCCAGGTTGGAGGTGGTAACTTTGTACAGTGTTTATCTGTAGCTTCCATCAGGCCCGACTCAGCAGAAACAGTGTATATAAAGTGTGCGTACGTGTATCAACGTGTATGTGTGTCGCCCTTGCCACTGAACAGAGCCCTGAGTGTGTGTTTGATGTATTCCAAGATGTTTGTCAAGTGGTGGCGTTGATGAGTAGCAAAGGCCAATAAAAGAGGCTGCAAGTGGGTGTGGGTGCGTGTGTGCGTGCGTGCGTGCGTGTAGAGGGCGGGGTCTCAGTTGTCTGCTGCACGGCCACCAGAGGGTGCCGGAGGGCCGACTGGGAGCGGGGGCACGGCCTCAGGCTGTGCGGGCGCTGGTCCTGGGTCTGGGGGAAGAAATGCAGTGAGTTCAAGTTGACAATGTGAGGGGTGGGGGGGGGGGTTGGGTGTCACATGACCACAGACAAATCACACTGACGCTGAATGGGGGGGACATGCGGTATGTCAACATGTTATAATGGCACATTGGCGACACGTCGACCGACATGTGATGACTGTGGACATGTTGCATGCTGACATCTCATGACAAGGGACACATGTAATTTGGGGGAATATGTCATATATGAGGACGTCACGTGACATGTCTGGAAATCACTTGACGGAGGACAACAACAAGTCACATGAGTGAGGGCTGATATATTACGCACACATGCCATTGGGGGCTCCCGGGTGGCGCGGGGGCATCATGGGAGGCATCCCGCCAGGTGGGGGACCGGCGGCGGGGGGGCCGGCCATCATTCGTCCAGGCAGCGGTTGTCCCGGGCCCATGGGAGCTGTGTGGGAAAAGAAAAGAAAAATGTCTCACGTGTGACACGGGAAGGTGCGACTAAGGGTCGGTCAGCCTCACCCGTTTGACCCGGGTGGAGGGGCGCCATGGGGTGGTGGCCCAAAGGGGGGTAACCGGGGTGCAAGGCGGCACCTGGCGGGGGTCCTCCGTGGTGAGGCGGCGGGGCTCCGTGGTGGGGAGGCGGGCCGCCGGGATGCAGGCCCGGCGGTCCCGGGTGGGGCCCGGGGGCGTGGCCCTGGCCCTGGCCCTGAGCCTGGGCGGCGGCCACGGCGGCCGCCTGCTGCTCCATCTGCTGGCGAGCCTTCATCTCGGCGTACTTGAGCTGCTCCATGTGGAAGGCCTGACGCTCGGTCAACAGCTGCTGACGCTGAAGCTCCAGCTGAAACGACGACACCGCCGTGTGACCAACGACATATTTGCCAGAAAGAGTCTGACGCCGGGTGTCTAAAATGTTGCCTGCCGCGCCGCCGCACCCGTCACAAGACCACGTGAGGCAAGTGACGCTTCACATTTGGTGACTGGAGCGCGTCGCTGAAGTTGCTCCAGCGGCTCAGGAGCAAATGTAAACAAATCCTTAAAAAGAACTTTGTACTGCTCTCACTCTGGAGAACAGCAGCACAGGAATGCAGCAACACGCAAGCACGCGAACAGAAGGGACGCCCGCTCACATGCGCGCGCGCGCGTGCACGAGGAGGTGTCATCCTCAGCACTTTATCTTATTCGATGGACTCTCACACTCTTCTAGTTAACATTGTTTGGCAGCACATTCAGCCTGAAATGTTAACAACACAAGCGCACGCGGCAGAATGAAGTTGAAGAGACGCTTGAGAGACTTACAGCCTCCTTTTCGCGGTCCATGATCGTTTCGAGCTCCTCAAAGTGCCTCAGCTTGATCTCCAACTTCTTCATCTGAGTCTCCACCAGCAGCGCCACCAGCGACTTGATCTTCCTCTCCTCCACGGCCGCCAGGTGCTGACCACAACGCCACATTCAAAATATTTCCAACGCCGCTACTACTTTCTGCTGCAATGTGTCACCTTGGCCTTGGTGGCGGCAGACGCCAGGGCGGCGGCCGCCGCTGTGGCGATGTTCCCTTCGCCCATGTCGTGCTCCAGCTTTTTCCTCTTCTCCTCTCCTTCCTCCGCGCCGCCTTTCTCGTCCTTCTCCTTCTCCTGTTCCGAGGACGACGTCTCCATGGACTCGTCTTCATCTTTGTCTGGCAGGAGGGAAAACAGGCAAGGTCACAAGAGTGGAAACTATCGAAAGGCAGCAGACGCATCACCAGGGACTTGTCCGGCCTAAGACATGTCCGCAGCCATGTGACAGGACATGTCACACTACCGTGGACACGTCGAATATGTCAGTGGACATCGCGTGACCAGCCGGGCATGACGGCAGACATGTTAAATATGACAGAGGACCCGTCACGTGACCGCAAACCCATGACCGGTCACGCTGCGAAACCATTGGACACGCTGGATTAATAATGAGCACGTCACATACCAGTTAACGTGTCGCAGGTCACATCGCATGACAGTGGACATGCCATGCGACCAGACGTGTCACATGACAGCCAAAGTGTCGCAACAGCACGAAGGTAACGTAACCGAGGACGCGTCACGGGACTCGAGACCGCGAGTCAAGAAAACAAGAAGCCGACCAACCGGCAGGCGCGCCCTTGGCCTCGTGTCCATCTTCGCTCTCGTCCTCTCGCTCCGACACCTCCCCGGACTCCTTCTTCACCTTCTCAGGAGCCTCCATCTTGTCGCTTTTCTCAGCGGACTCGCTGGGCTTCTCCGCCTCGTCCTTGGACTCGGCCTGTGGGAGTTTGCGCAGCGCATACAACACGCAGATGTATTTTCCCAACAAGCAAAAGTGACGTCATTGATGTCAAACAAGGTAAATAGTGCGACGGTGCAGTGCGACTCCATTTTGAGGACAATCATTCAAGTGCGAGCGTGGCTTTCATTGGACGCGGTCCCACTCCACTCGCTTTGTCCGTCAGCTATTTTTTTCCACACGCACCAAGAGAGGACGTCAATACATCAGAAATGTCATGTGGTCACCTTGTCTCCCTGCTGGGAGTCCGTGTCCGTCTCTGTCTTGTCGCCATCTGTGGCCTCTGCAGGGGACGGAAAAAAAAAAAAAAAAAAAAGTTCTGCGTCACATTGAAGTAATACTCGTGTTCACACTAAAAAGAAAAAAAAAACACCCCCAGAAAACAGTTGTACACTTCCCATAAAAAAGAGACACTGCATATTTCTAGGGAAAAAAAGTTGTACTCTTCTAGGAGAAAATATATTTTATAGAAAGAAGTTGGTTGTTTGGGGAAAAGCACATTGCCTAGAACAAAGTATACTTTCATGAAAAAAGTTTTATGTAAGTGAAAAGGTTATATATAGCAATTGTACATTTTCTAGTAAAAAGCCATGTATTTTCTGGAAATGTGTACATTTAAAAAAAAAACAACAACAACTGTCTATTATCTGGAAAAAATATTTTTGTTAAAAACCAGCTGCATATTTTCAATTTGCCTATGTAGCGTTTAAAGTGTGTCATGCATACACGTTTCGAGGGCGTAGAGAAGGATGAAGCATGTGACCTTTAATCAGGAATAACATGAGGAAAAAAAAAACATCTAAAGTGAGATTTAATCGAGAATAACATATGACCATGATGATGAAGATGATGGCAGTGGGGGGAAAAGATGATGTGCGATGACCCATTTTCCTGAAGCCCCTCCCCCACGTGTTCCCTTACCCCATCTGCTCTGTAGTTTTAATCTACTGGTTAACGTGGCAAATGTGAACCAACACGCACACACATCTGACAAACAATTGCACTGCTACAATCTGCAGCCCTCTAGTGGTTGCATGAATAAAAATAAAAGCAACAGATTTGGACTAACTACTTCAATGAAATTGCTTTAGGCATTTCAAACAGTAAGCATTATTGTATAAAACTTTACTTATTATTAACAATCCACATAAATATTCAAGCAAAAAAAAAAAAGAAGTGTTGTGCTTATTTAAGTTGGTTCAGTTGCTTATCATTTGCTAGTCTTCTTCCTGTTTACATTCTTGTGAGCAATGAGAGAAGACGCTTAATGATACATTTGGTGATCTAGCGTAGAGAAAATGTATTTTGGCTTCTGCTGTTTAAAACTGCTAATGTGTTTTAAAAAATAAATTAAAAAAAAACACCTGGGTTTTCTAATCAAACATGTTTTTGCATTCAAGATAAAACTTTGTACAATTCTGTCTGTCAGGGGTGGGTAAAAAACATTGGTTCTTTAATCCGGTTCACTGAGAATTTACATTATTATTAGGAGTCCTGTAACAGACCTTTTTGCATTCATATGTCCAATTTCGTCTAAAATTAGATCATTCTAAGTTATATAATTTTAAAAAAAAGACTGAATGAGTAAAAGTTCATTTATTAATAAAATAAAATGTATGCTAATTAATTTTTTTATTTTTAACATCTGTCATTTTTTTTCAAGTATCCTGATACGAATAACCCAAATCATTTTGGTCACACGAATGTTGATGGCGTTTTGTCTTGTGTGTGACCCACCCGTCTTCTCTGGCTCCTCGGGGGCGGTGCCAGCGATGCCGCTGCTCTCCAGTCCGAAGGCGGGGTCCACCTTGCCCGTGTTCCTGGCCGCCTCTTGCACCTTCTTCACGTGAGCCTCAACCAGTTCGGCGGGAACCTCCTCACGCACCCGCGAGAACTCCTCTGCGCGAACCAAACGTGGCGCTTGCGCATAAGAACGTCGACGAGACGGCGTACGAGATTTTCTGTCGGCCGTTGTTACCGAGCGCGGCCCTGGCGGCGGCGGAGGCCACCCTGGGGTCCACCACGGAGGCCAGGAAGGCGACGGTGCTCATGACGGGGTTTCCGGACTGGCTGAAGGGGATGGGCTGGTAGGCCAGCGGGCCCAGCGACGACTCCGAGCTCTCCAGGTAGGGGTCCTCGATGGGCAGGCGCAGGAAGTGCAGGATGCACTCGTCTTGCGTGCGGGAGCCCACGTGCTCCGACACTTTGTTCCAGTCATCTTTGTACATCTCCAGAGCCTGCCGAGGAAAGACACAAACAAACAAACAAACAAAAAAACCACGCTTCTGGGCTTAGGGGAACTTGTAGAGAAATGTGAAAAATGTGAATGTGCGGGACTGACCTCCAGCAGGAGCAAAGTCTCCTGCTCGGTCCACTCTCGAGAGGACACCACCGATTTACCCTGAAAGCGGCCCAACATAAACAAATGATCAACGCGAGCTTATTTGTTTACTTTGCTTTTAAATATCTTGAACTGTTTTGTTTAAATGTTGCACTTTTAATTTTGCGAATCACATTGAGTAGTCACCTTGCGTACGAAATGCACAATGTGAATAAAGCTTGCCTTATTTGCTCACGTGGCAACATTATACACCAATTACATATGAGTTAAATTGAAGCAGTCCACCAAGACTTGGGAAGAAAATGCCGCCACATTGCGGATTACACGTCAAATCAAATCGAATGTTAAGCCTTGTAATAGCTGCAATTCAGCTCACAGACGAGGAAGCCTTGGTGGGGCTCCAGGCTCATGTCATTGACATGCGTGTAAACGAGCATTTCAGACCTTTGAGTTCCTCTTGTACTGGTCGGTGCGGAGGCCGAAGTTCTGGAGGTCGATGGCTTTGTCTTTCATCTTGTCGGGGAAGTTGGCCATCTGCTGTGGCGGTGGAATCTGCGACATTGAAGGGGACACACGCACGCGCGCACACACAAGGTCACGCCGTTGCCTCTCGCCGCCTCCACCTGCGTCCCGCTCCAACACCCTTACCGGCGGAGGTCTGTGGTTGAGGGGCATGAGGCCAGAGGGCGTGTCGGCCAGCACGGTGAAGTGGGGGGTGGGCGGGGGTCCCATGGGCAAAGGTCTACTGTCGGAGTCCACCTGGTAGTTCACCAAGCCCCACTGCTCCAGGAAAGCGTGAGCCCTGCACGCCATAAGACACTTGTTGGCATTGACTAACAAATATCAGGGACGCACATACAAATGCTTTGACTATTCACATACAATTAACTTATTACTTGTATTGTTTTCTTTTCTTGTAGAAACAACTCTCCGTGTCAATGGATTTTACCCTTTAAAAAAAAATGAAAGGCCTGTTCTGTAACATTCCGGGACTTGTACTTTTGCCTCACCTCATGATGGCACACACGTCCCCCGTCAGGTTTCTGCGGCAGGAGGTGGACGTGAGGTACTCTTGGGGGTTGAGGCGGTAAGTGTCGATCATGAAGTTGCGGTAGGCCAGGTATCTGTTTGGGAGCGTGAGAACAGAAACATGAGCAGACAAATGGCTGCTTTTACTCTCTAGATAAATGCAATCATTTTCTCTCCCCAAAAAAGGCTATTTGTCAAATAGAACTTTTTGGGGTTTTTGGGGTGACGACACTCATAAAATTGTACTTTTCTCTCACTTTAGTCCTATAGCATTTACATTTTTTCTCCATCTAAAATGTATTTAAAAAAAAAAAAAAAAAGTTATATAATAAAAAAAACAACAACTTTCCTTTATTCTCGTGTCATTAATACTCGTTTTCAACAAACAAATGGGACTAAATCCTCAAAAATATGACTTAAGGAAATGAGCCTGCATGCAGAGGCTGTCTTGTGCTCATGTTTCAGCGCTCACATTTCTGGAGTTTTGGACTTGTTCTTCCCATTGAAGAACTCCGGCAGGGCTCTCCTCTCGATCTCGTGGATGCTGAAAGGGGAGGAGACGGCGGTTGAGGCGTTGAGAAAAGTCCAAGGTGGGCGAGGTCCTGGGCATCGCCGACTCACCAGTTGTAGTCGAACCAGGCACTGTAGCTGGGGATGATGATGTGGTGCGTCTGCTCCGTCACGTTGTCCTCACCAGCGTCCATCAGGCGGCTCATCTCCGCTTTGCTCTGGTCCTCGTCCTCCTGGTTGCACAGTCAACATTTTGGTCTTTAGGACATTTGAATAGCATTTCCCTTCGGCGTTTTCAAAAATAAAACCTTACCTTCCCGCCAGAGAGGCGAGAGTCATCATCCATGTCATCTACAGAGAGCACAAACAAGCTTATCAATATTTTTAGTATGTTGTGAAGTGACGCGTTTGGGTTGCTGTCACATACCCACGTCGGCGCCGTTGTCCCCTTTGAGAGGCGTGCTCTCAGCGTCCTTCTTTGAATGATGAGCTGTTTGGAAACAAGACAGCACTGTGTGTCAAGAAGGCAATCACGCAAAACAACAACCCCAAAAAACCACCAAGCCATTTTGGAACGTACAATTCTTGGAAAGGCTTCCCTCCTCGATGCTAGCGCCAGCAGACGAGTCGTCCAGGTCCTTGGTGACGTCATCCTCCGTGTCCTCCTCTTCGCCGCGGTGCCCTCGCCGCTTCCAGTAATGTCCCTGGCTCCTGAGTCAGGAAATAGACGTCAGTATCTCAGATGATTTGATTTGCTAAATGATAGACATTTAATACGGGCGCCTGTGCTATAATGAATACCGTACATTAGATCTGCTCTCTAAACCACTGCAAGTCAATGGACTGATCTTCAGAAAGTGACAACCTACAAATACCGCTCACTCACACACATACTAAGATATTTGAGAAACAGATATGCCAAGAAAATGGTGGCAAAGTCCCACAAACGGAACAGATCATAAAGCATCAACACCATCCGTCTAGCATGTACGTTACAGCGGTAGCTGTCATGAAATGCGGTATATCAATAAAGTTGTGTTGTATTCAACGGCGGTGCCATTTGCGTGTGATTCCACAGCAAAACTGGGTTTATTTCCATTCCATGTCCATGGCTGACATGGCGCATGCAGCCCGGCGTGTTCCTTACCCCTTCTTTCCGCCTTTCTTGCGGGACTCGGCGGGCGTGCTGGGCGGCGAGGGCGAGCGCCTTCTCTTCTTGCCGGCCGAGTTGGCCTTGCGCTCCTTGCGATCGGGCGTACGGGAAGACGACTGATCAGACAAACGCCCGTGCAGCGCGGAGGGAGCGAGGGATGGAGGATGAGATAAAAGAGTGGCAGAATGAGAGGATGGAACGTTCACACACACCAGGGGGGGGGAGCAACAGGAGGGGAGGAGGCGGGGCAGGGGATGCAGTGGCGTGGACCCACGAGCAGGGTTCCTGTCTACTGTCACTACTTCTTTGATTATTCACTTAATTGTGATTCATTATTTAACAAAACAAATACAAACTTGTTAAAAAGGTATGCCTACATTTTTTTATGTTTGTATTTTTTTAGTTATGATTAATTACTTATAATGATTGGATAAATGGATTCAAAAAAAGGTCAATTTGTTTTTAAATCCTTAAATGTTTTTACTGTAATCATTATAATTCAATTCGCAATTAAATGTTACATGTAAATGCAAAACTGTTTATTTTTCAAGATTTGGCATTCTATTGCTTACCCACTAATGGATGAGACAAACGAAGAAAAAAAGCAAACATGTAAAATATTTAAAAATAAGCAAATAGTATAATTTGCTTCACTTACATACTTATATGAAATAAAAGAATACAAAAAAACCCAAAAAGTAATTTATAATGGGCCAATTTTAGAAAAACCTATGCTAAATGAGTGCAACAATAGAGGCCTCTTAACATCGTTGCTGTTTTGAGACTGTGTGTGCGCATGTAAACATTGATCGCACCCTCTCCGTAATTTTAAGTGCGTGAGCACATTGAAGAACTTTTTGTCAACACTAACAGGAAACCCTGTGGTGCTTTGGAAGAAGAGAAAAGGTGTGAGGAAGGATGACGACAGACAATACAGACAGCAACCAGACGGACAGGGCGGCTTCATGCAAGACGACATTTCACAAGCATCCCACACAAGAAACAACAAGCAAAGAAAAAGCAAAGTGTTCCATTTTGGTCACACATTTACCTCCTCCTCTCTGAGGAAGACCTTCTGGCGGAAGCTGATGGTCTTTTTGTTGTCGTCCACCTCGTAGTCTTCCTCATTCATCCACTCGTTGAAGGCGTCCGTGTCCAGGACCCACCTGGCATGGACCTGAGAGGTAGGCGCCATAGTGGCATTCTCATTATTATGGCACACATGTAGCCCAACATACTGGGAACACGCGGGGCTTGGAACTAGGGCTGAACAATTAATTGAATTTAAACTCAACATCGCAACATAGTAGAATACACTTTTTAATCCGACATTTTTTTTTAATCCGACATTTTTCAGTTGGCAAGCTTTTTTTCTTTTAATGCATCTTATTTTATTTAACTTACTGACGCCACACTTGTTCAATTAATCAGATTTCTAAAAAACTGGTTTTGGTAAAAAAAAAAAAAAACGATTTTCACAATGAAAGCAAATGTTTTGTTTTGATCAAAGGCAACCAGTCTGCTTTCATGCAGGATAACAGAAATCATATTTACTGTTGACAAGCTGAATTGAAGAAGCATTTGGACAATTTTAAATAGAGAGTGAATGACGAATTAATTTGATTAGTTGTCAATTAATAATTGCACCTCTACATTAATGTAAAATGAATCCGATATTGTTTTTGTAATACAGATTGATTTATGACTCATGTTGGTTAAAAAATACATAGGAAGAGGACCTTGAAAAAAATAATTGCAATTGGAAAAATACAAAATCGTCATGACATTATTTTTCAAAATTGTTCAGCCTTACTTGGAACAGAGAGAAGCTCGTTTTCAAAAGCACAGCGAGTGTTGCCAACTTAGAGGCTTTTATAACCCTCCTGGGGCTTTTTTTTTTTTTTAAAGTGGCAAGCGAAAAAACACAATATGAGTGGAATCATTTTCACACCGTTTTGCGGTATGGCGGGAAAGGAGCCGTGCGGGATAATGACGCAGAACGTTGCCTAAAGACATTGTGTTCATTCAAAGTGTACTTTGCAAAAGCAGTGATCAATCCATGTCAGAAGCTTTTGCCTCGAGGTATTGTACGTCCAAGCTCCAAATATTTTGCAGAGCTCGCCATGCCTCACCCAAGGGGGTTTACACATTACTCTTCAGAGATGGCTTTTTACAAAAAAAAAAAAAAAACGGACTTTTGAGTGACCAGACTTCACACATTTGGCCAGCCTCAGTTCACATTTGTTACCTCGCAGTGAAAATCTGTTGCGCTTTGTGCTCGCATTTGGAGTTCTTTGTGCACGTATTTGGCCAAATGTGGTTTTGTTATCATACAGTGCTATATTGATTTGAGAGCGCAGTGAATGGTCATTGTAATTTTTTTCGAAAGATGTCATCGTCACGCTCACCTTCCACGGTCGGTCGGCACTGGGCGGCTCCTCCACATCGCCGTCCACCTCGCCGGCGGCCATCCAGGTGTCGTAGCTGATGAGAAGAAACTTAAGAGTCAAAACGTGTGGACATTTGTGAGCTTCCACAAGGCCTCCTACATGCTCACCTGTCTGGGTAGAGACCCCAGTGGACCAGAACCTGCTTGTCTTTCCTCATGACGGGACGCAGCCACTCCTCTGCAACACAACGTTTCAAAATAAAGGATTTAGAAAAAAAACAGACAAAAAGACACCTTGAGGACTGCTAACCTTCGTCTTGCTGCTGTGATGGAGACGGGAAAATGAGGTGTGTGGCCTTGGACTTGTCCTCAGTGATGGAACCCTAAAGGAAGAGCAGGAGAAAAGTTCTAGAAGGGGCAAAAAAAAAAATGAGGGTGTAGATGCCATGCGGTCATCTGACACTCACCTGGTGTCTCTTAATGGTGTCTTTGAGCTTGCTGGCTTGCTTGGCTTCCATGTCAGGAGACAAGAAGACAGTGGGTCGGGTCAGGCAGTTGTTCTGGAAAGAAAAAAAAAAAAAAAATGTTATTAAAAAGACAACAGCTTGATTTTGTTTTTGTTACAATTATGAGTTAGGGCAGAGCAATAAAAATCTCAGATTTTTTTCACAAAGATCAGATTTTAATTTCCCTGGTTTTGTTTCCAGCAAAATGACCAACAATTTAACATATTTGCTGTTTGGAAGCAGATACTCCGAGAGAAGAGTTCAAACGTGGATAAATGACTGCTTTTGCAATGTATAACCAGGCACCGTGTCTTTGGCAAAGTTCAGTGCCATCGACTTTTCGATTGCCTTCTGCTGGGGTTGAATGAAATTAAATCAAATAAGAATGATTCCGACAAACAAACTGGAATCAATCGAGGCCACCAATTAAACGTCCAGTCCTATCACAAGTACATACCTGCACCAAATTTTTCTCTACGTTCAAGAACATCTCCACATTCCTGTCCATACGGGAAGGGTTCTGCAGGTCAAAGCGCCGCCTGCGGATGGCAGTAGACAGCATACGTGACGAGTGGATTTGCACCTTTTTTAGGATGTACAGTTGAACATTGAGAGCATGAACTCACCAGCCCTGCTCGCTCTTGAACTTGTAGACGGAGCCCAGGATGTGGCAGAGAGCGCCCCCAGCCTTCATGTCTAGGAAACACTTGGCCTTGGCGGAGAAAATTAACAGTGAGGACATAAAACAGGAGCAGCCGTCTTACACAGGAAAGATGGTGGTAAGAGGTGCTACCGGCAGCTTGGTGAGAGCGGGATTGTTGACTTTGCGTCCAAATGAGTCCTCCTGAAACTGAAGCAGCTGCACCACCAGGCCAGCCAGAGACTTGCTGGAGGGCGAGTCATTCTGGACGTACTAACAACACACACATTTTACATTGAAGAACAGTACCCACTCTCATGGAACACGTGAAAAATGAAATACAGAGAGCACTCCTTTTTCACTTGAAGAAACCCCTGTGTAGTCCGCCGTGAACAAAAGCATGTGAGGCACGCAGGGCGACGCGGTATTTCATTTTTGGTCTGAACCTAGAAACAACAGGAAGACTTGCTCACACGGTTCTCCAGTTAAGAGGTGAAGCGTGCTTGCTTGAGGGTGTTTATTTGTCACTCGCAGGTAAGATTTACTGTAAAACGGACAATAAAAAATGGAACCTTGCATTTAAATGCCAAAATGTTCAATTGTCAAAAAGGTTCAACTGAAATGTTTGCTCGCAGTCATCATATGGTCAGAACATACATACAGAGCATACAGCAATTCTCACAAGCATATAGTATATATACACACAACTATACAGTAATATAGTTTTCTACTCTGTAGGAACAACAACAACTGTTTGGTTTACAGTGTTAGCTGGGGTCTTTCTCTGCCCTTTCTTATTGATTATGATAGAGCCTTTAAATTAGACCTCAGTGCTGCCCAGTATGTCTGACGTCAAAGTGCCCTCGGGATTGCATTGTGAACGTTAAAACTCAACTGTTTATGATGTTCAGTAAGGTGGCATTGGCAATGTGAGCATGATCAACTTTGATGTCAATTTTAGTGGACAGCAGGGAGCGTTGCTACTTAAAATGTCAGCTTGCTGAGATGTCTGAAAACGGGTGCATTAATTGTGCTCCATTCTTATTCCCTACCTTATTCTAATTCCCTTTTAAACAGAAAGATTTTATTCTCATTGATGCATTGTTAAGTACATAGACAATACTTGATGTGGACACGTTGTCATTTGAGCTCGACAGCTATGAAGCAGGTGTGACAGTCAGAAATTATATTAATTATAATATTAAGCATAAATTGCGACTTTTAGTCTAATATGAATTATTTATTGCTTTGGTTATTACATGTTATTAGTCAATGTTTCTTGCAACGTGAGGCGTAAACGGACAGTTTGAGACTTTCCACCCCAGGTTCTATGGTGTAAACGTTAAGTTTATATGAACATTAGCAAGAGCATGTTAGCGGGTTAGCTGAACCGTGTATGACAATTGTACGACAAAAAGTGCATCGTTAAAAGCCGCTCCAAGTGTGAGCAATGCTAAGCAGCAATGCACAGAATGCCGGCATTAGCAGTCACCCACAGACAGCAGGAAAAAAAAAGTTGACCCACACAGTTGACGACTTTTGAATAAGCTCGCGACGGTCCTCCATTGTCAGCGCGCCGCGGGCCTCCATTGGAATCAATGGGGCGACATGCTAATGCTAAGCTAAACTAGCTCACCTTCTTGTAGTGCTTGCCGATCCACAGACGAACTGTCTCCAGTTGGGATATGGTCTCGGAACTCTCCCAGAATTTGGCGGACGGGCCTCCGTCTTTCTTACGCCCCACCGCAGTACCGCCGCCTCCGACGGGGCCGGTGGTCGGCCCGCTAGCCGTGGTCGCCGCCGTCGCCATTGTGTGTTTTTGTTCGCTGCGTTTGTCTTTCTCCTCCGCCGCTTTGCTGCAAGCAGCCGCTGCGCCGTTACTGCGCAGGCGCAGATGCCCTTACGTTTAAAGCTCTCGCGAGTTGCGAGATTTGCTTCATTGTGGGAAATGTAGTTCTTTACAATAAGCGACAGCCAGACAGACAGACAGCCAGACAGACAGCCAGACAGACAGCCAGACAGGTAGATAGATAGATAGATAGATAGATAGATAGATAGATAGATAGATAGATAGATAGATAGATAGATAGATAGATAGATAGATAGATAGATACTTTATTCATCATCCCGTGTGGAAAATTAGATTGTCACAGCGGCAATATTCACAATTACCCCCCATGAAAGGAGCAAACAGTGAAGTGAAAAGAAAAAAAATACAGTCAGCATTTGAGGGGAATCCAAGGAAAATTTGCATTCTAGGCAAGAAAAAATAGTAGACAGACGTTTCAAAGAGTTGCCGTGGCAAATAATAATCGTACATATAGTCCAATTATGCCACCGCAGTAGCAATACAACTTGTGCAAAGTATTGTGGTGAGAGTAATGTATTGTATAATGACATGGTGATGAATTATAATACACCCAGCAGCCTATGTATTTTTCATGCAAAAGCCGCATGTTAATATGCATTAATGTAGGCAGCTAGGACATTGCGCGTTGAAGTCAATTGGAATGTACAGCTAAGGCGATATGAATGTAAATGGTTTAATTAAATAGTGTACATGTGAAAAATGTCTACATCATTGCACAATGTTCAAGAGTATTTTCGTCACACCCAGTGGGGAATTGTTGCACTGTATAAAGGGGTACTGAATGGTATAATAAAAGCCGCTACGAAAGTGAAAGGTTGTTACCGCAGCAACAAAGGTGACAAAGTCTGTTTGAGGAAAAAGCGACTTTGCTGCTGCAGTGTCATAGCGAGGATGTGAATGATTGTCCAAGATTGAGAGAAGTTTTGCCCAGTGATCTCTTGTCCCTCATTGAGTCAAACGTCTCCATCTTCAGTCACATGACGTCGCCAGACGTCTTAATGATTTTATTTATTCTATTTGCGTCCCCGGCATTATGCTGCTGAAAATGCACCACTCGCCACTGTTATGATCAAATAAGAATACTGCAACAGCAAAGAATCATTTCAAGTGAGGAAACAAACTACGAATTAAAAAAAAAACAAACTCTTGCATCGCACAAATAAAAACAAAACATAATAATGAATCTTACGGCTTATCTTATTTTGGCTGTTTCCCAGCGTACTTGCGGTTTTATGTTAATGATTAAATGGATGTTTCAGACGGTGTTCCCACAAGGGGGCACAAGTCTAACCGCTTTCTGATTGTGTCGTTTCATCATTTGCAATCTGGGGATACTATTCAATTTGAATAAATAGATCTTTGTTGGAACCAATCAGACAGAGCAGCTGAGACGTTGAATTATTATTTTGGGGGGGAAACGACACACAATCACTAATGTACCATTTGAGTGATTGCCAAGAAGGTCGAAATCAGTGGTTAAACGTTTGGTTTAGAATGATAAAAGCACACATTCAATCTTAAACCTCTTTCATTTCGCATCATAACTTTATACAACAAAACATGAAGACATCTCAGCACTTTGACACATAGATTCAAGTTTTCAAGAGTTGAAGTAAAGTTGCACACATTTCAACCAAGCAATGCATCATAAGAAGATTTAGGGGGAAACAACTTTCTGGAATCATCTGTTAGTAACAATATCAAGAACAACATCATACATTTGATAGTCTCCTTTGTCATCAATTCCAGCCGACATAAAAATTAAGAGTAAAGGTTAATTATGAGTAGTGGCCGATATGTTTCATACGTGCATTTGCTTGTTATTGTTTGATGCCGTTTGGGTGATGGCAGCAAACAAGGAAAAAAAGATAAGATTTAACATCAGCGTTCTGTTCTTAGAAGCTACCTGCAGAATATTTACAGACTAGATTAAAGGGGACATATTATGGACAATTGATTACATCACGTATGCAAACGTTTGTGTTTGCAGTGACTGTCCAGCAATCAAGATTGAAACGACAATCAACCAAGGAAATCTTTTATCTGAATATTTCTGAAAATGTGACTGTGAGAGAGAGACGTTTACTCACGCCCAGTTCCCAATTTCTTAGCCAAGGGCTCGGCAGCTTGGCTAAAAAAGTGCCAGAGCAAAAGAACCGCTTGGATGCGGTGGGAGAGGCTCCGCCATAGCAAAGTGGACTTGCGGTGTTGTTAGCACATATTTGCGCAATTTAGCCAGCACCACGGCAATGCCGTTGACATAGGTGCGGAAGGTACGTTTATTTGGCCAGGGCATGCGCCGAAACTCCACATCAGCTGACAAGTGTAATTTGGTAGCTTGCTGATGTAATGCTGCGGTCCTAATGAAATGTCATCACTCTGAGCAGCACTTTAAACACTTGTTCAGGCACGCGGGGAATCTTTTAAATTGTCAAAAATAATCCGTAATATGTCTCCTTTGAGTGGAAAGGTTTATTTCCTGAGTGGATGGCCTCAGTAGTACAAAGACAGGAAGTCAGGCCAGCTATGGGAGACCAGTGCGCCTCCTAAAGTGTCAAATGTTTGACCTTTCCTGGCGCACTCAAAGCACAGAAAACAAACAAAACCAAACACAATCATTCTGCCGCTGTGCCGTCCGTGTTGAGTTTTGCCGTCTCTGCGGGAGCCTCCAGGTCAGCTCCCGCCGATTGGGTGACGTTAGTAGGCTGCGCCTTGTCCCCTTTGGCAAAGGGAAGCCCGTGCGTCTTCCAAAACTGGAAAAGGTCGCCCATGAACGCCAACGTGGCCAGGAAGCCAAATGCCTGCCACAGGAAACGTTTCAAAACATCAAAGACAGAAGTCGGGAAGGAAACATTAAGCTAGGGAGTGAAATAAGGTGGTGGGCAAGGACACGAGGAGGAATTGCAGCATGAAAACGAGGTAGAGAAGGAAATAACGTGGTTAGTGAATGGAGGTGGTGAGGAAGGACACAAGGAAGTAGGGAGAGACAGTGAGGTGGGAAGGGGCAACATGGAAGTTGGGTATGAGAGAAGGTAGTAGGAGAATAACTCAGGAAGTAGGGAATAAAAGAGGGAAGGACAAAAAATAAAAAGGTAGTGAGTGAAAGAAGGTGGTAGGGAAGAAATATCAAAACAAGAAAGAATGACATGGGGAAAGAGCAGGACGTAGGGAAAGATCCAAGAAGAGGGATAAAGTAAGAAGGAATTAGGGTAGGGAAGAACAGAAAAAAGTAACGAAGGAAACAATATGCCGCAAAGAGTGTCGTGAGTGACTAAATATGGTAGCGGAGGACACAAATAGGAAGTAGGTAGAGAAACGAGGTATGGAAGGCAACGTGGAAGTCGAGGATAAATGGACAGGAAGAAAATCAGAAGATGGGGTTTTTTTTCCCCCAAAGAAGGGAAGGAAACAACAAAGTAGGGAGTGGAAAAAGGTGGTAGAGAATGAAATGAAGAAGTAAATGGGAAAGGGTAGGAGGAGATAGGGAAGGACACAAGAAGGTGGATGGAGAAAGAAGGATGCATGGAAGGCCGGAAGGAAGAAGGGAAGGAAACAACGAGGTAGGGAATGAAAGAAGATGTTCGGCAAGGGCACGCGTAGGAAATGGGGAAAGAAAAAGGAGGGAGGGTAGGAAAAAGAAAGTAGGGAAGGAAACAAGACAGGGGGTGTAGGAAGGTGGTAGGGAAGGAAATCAGGAAGTAGGGAAGGAAACCAGGAGTCAAAACATGAAAGAAGGAAATGGGGAAGATTAGGAGGAGGTAGGGAAGGACACAAGAAGCGGGACAACGAAAGAAGGAAAGAGGGAAGAAAAGAAGGAGTTAGGGAGTGGAAAGGAAATAGGGAAGGAAACAGGGTGGGAACTGGAAGATGGAAACAGCAATGGGGTGAAGGAGGCGCGGAAGGACAGAGAAGGAAGCAGGGAAGGCAGCAAGATTGCACTGTAGGTCAAGACGAGGATGCGCCGAAGGAAACGAGCGCACGGGGAAGGAAAGGAAGGAAAGAATGAAGGGAGTGTTTCCGCACCACAGCACTTTTCTCCAGAGCGGTGCCGCCGTTGATGGCAGCAAACACGATGGAGGCGATGAGGAAAAAGAAGGCGATGGTCATCGTGTACACAAAGTCCTGCAGCACAACAATGACAACAATCAGCATCGGCGTCGCTTCATTGCCATCGATGCGCTGCTATCATCGCGATCACAAGGGCCTCCATATTTGTGCACTCAAGCCACGCGGGAATTGGTCACGACACGTAAGCAAAGGCAAAGAGGACGGGACGCGAAAGCTGGCAAGAATATGATCAGCTTGACGGCGGGGTTGCCAACTCAGCATTTTGTCCGCAAAGACGACTTCCCGTACTGCCTGGGAGGCCCTGGTTGTGCTCGCGTGATGTCTCCGTGGCCTGTCACAGCAACGCCACAACATTTGACCGCGTTGCCACATTCGTACCATTGATGAAACTTGTTGTCCTTTCCTCCTTGAACAGCAGGAAGAACTTGACGGAATGTTGAGCGACACCTTCTGATGGCAACTGGATTATTTCGATCACGATTGCAGTCCACGGCGGGCCTCCGATTCAGAAGTTTCATTGGTTCCGTGACCAAGATCGGAAGTCCGTTTACGCACGTCCGATACTTTTTGTTTGGCTTGTTTGCGTGCCGTGAGAGTTTTAGCATCTAAGTCCTTCGGCTCGATAACGCTTGTGAAATGACTTGTCCATTGCAACATTGCCATAAGAACAAAGCGGGGCTTACCAAAGTGGGCCAGCAGGTGATGCCCACCCTGTGGCGCAGGCTGGTGAAGAGGAGGATGAGGAGCAGTGCGGTGAAGAAGAACGACGTGCAGCTGACAAACTCAAAGAACTCCAGAGCTGTGCAGTTGATGCAGACCGGGACCACCTCCTCCAGGACGAACGCCACCAGCGACAGCAGCTGGCAAGGTAGGGCGCAGGCCGGCAGGTGAGACCGCAGTCATCCACTGCGCCGCCTTCCAAATGATGACGCTTTTCTCTCATTTTAGAAACAGGCCATGCAAATCGTTTCAACTGCAAGTCATCAATTGGTAGACAATACTAGCAACCTTTCTTTCTTTTAAATGTGGAGTCTCTGACTGATCAGATAATCAGCAAGGTCACGAGCACAAGCAGCTGGAGAACGATCCTAATCATTTGAATCAGGCGTGCGTTGCAGCAGGGAGAGATGGAAAACAGACAAGACGCCGGCCCTCGAGGAACAGGATTGAAGACCCCTTTGCTTGAGAAAAGGTTATAGTCCCGAGAGAAGGTTCGAGGCTAATCCAGCGAGCATCTTTGCGTGCCAAGAAATTTCTAACCCCAAGACAAAGGGAAAGGAGAAGGTTCTAGTGCCGAGAGAAGCTGCTCATCCAAAACAGAGGTTACAGGCCCAAGGCAAGGTCTAATGCCAACAGAAGGTTGCAGTCCCTAGGTAAGGTTCTAGGCCAGAGTTGAGGTTCTCCTCCCGAGGGAGAGCGCTTTCAGTCCAGAGAGAGGGTAAGATACTCATCCAAAGCAAAGGTTCTAGTTCAGAAAGAAGCTTCTATTCTCATCCAATTGCTTCCACAATAAGGTTGTCACCCCCAGAGAATGTTCTTGTACCCCAAAAAGATTCTCGGCTCAGTTGAATTCAAGTCCCGAGATAAAGGCTTTTACCCACAGAGAAGATACTCGTCCTCGGTTATTGTCCCGAGATAAGGTTCTTGTCTCGGGAGAAGGTTCTACTCTTGGGAAAAGGTTGCAGTCACCAAAGAAAGTTGTAGTCCCAACAAGGTTCTCATCCCAAGGGAAGGATCCTGTCTCAAGAGGAGGTTCTGGACACAAGCTAAGGTGCTAGACCCAAGAGAAGAAAAAATATGCGCCTCGACTCAACAGGTTGGACCAGCCGACCTGGAAAAGTCGTGAGGACAACTTCATCATTCATAATTCACTTGAGTAGATCCTCTGGGGTGGTTTCCCGCCTTCTGCGCTAAACATTGCGATAGTCCAGCGGCGATGTGCTAACGGAGGTTTGTGCTAACGGAGATGTGCTAATGGCAGCGCTTTCACTTCCCGCTGGGCACTTCCTGACAAGAGGCCGCAGGAGGAAGGGCGAGTCGCGGCCACGGCCACCGAAACCCTACTTCAGTGTTTTCTGTCCGCTTGTGCTACCAATTTCTCATTTGTGCCGATGACACTCAAACGTCTACGGGTCCTCGCACACTACACTCAACCCTTTGGAAGCCCTTGCACGTCTTGGAAAGTACTGACAAAGTACACTGAACCTTCGAAGATTCCACGCGCAATACACCGAACCTTCTGGTGGTCCTCACAAATACCTCACCCATATCCTGAAGAATCCAGAAGTCTTCACGCACCGTATTGTATCTTGTGGATGTCTTTATATCAAACATCGAAGATTTCAAAATACTCACAGACTACATAGAATGCTACAGGAATCCCCTTACATTACGCAGAGCCTCTAGAAGCCCTCACAAACTACACCAAATGTTCTGGAAGTCCTCAAACAATACAGAACCGCCTAAGCGAGCTCACAACTACGAAACTGAGGTTTCTAAAAGTCCTCACACTGAAGCTTCAAAGGTCTTCACACATTACGCATCACATACTACACTGAACCTTCTAAAAGAGCTCACAAAAAACACGGAACTTTTTACAAGTCCGCACACACCACACTGAAGCTTTGAAAGTCCTCACACACAACATTGAACTTTCTACAAGTACTCACACACTACGCTAAACCCTGTGGAAAAAGTCACACACCACACTGAAATCTAGAAGTCCTTACACACTGCACTGAACCTTCGAAAAGTCCTCACATCCAACACCAAACCTTCTCGACAACCTAACACGCTACAATCATACCTCTAAAAGACATCACACACACCGCACAGAACCTTGTCAATGTAGTCACACATTCCACTCAAGCTTCTAGAAGTCCTCACACACTACAAACCCCGAGGAGGCGCTTCCGTGACGACGCGTCTGTCACTATGAAATATTTCTTATTCTATCGATTATTCCACAGGTTAATCGAATTGGACAAGCTTTTATTTTGCATTAAAGTATACAAAATCCTTTTTTCCCCGATCACAGTTTATCAACCACTGATTGTTGTTAATTGTGTATTATTTAGTTGTACAAATAAACAAATACAAATGTAAGCAATATCACATGACAGGGATTGAGGATGAACTCACCAACCTTTTTGAAACGGATTCAGTTACTGGTTCAGTGATTGTTTTCCAAAGTAAAAGCAAATCTTTGCCAATGTCTTATTTTGATCAAACACACATCAATATCTGCTTTCATGAAGGACTACAGAAATCGGAGAATAATTCCCGTTTGGACAATTTGAAGTTAAACAATGGCTCAAAACGATTACTCGACTATTTAAATAGTTGTTGATTAATTAGATAATCAATTGGTTCTCAATGAATTTTAACACCATCATCAATTGTAAGGACTAATCCGGACAGCCCACTCACCACTTCCAAGACTTTGACGATGAAGCGCACTTTGTCTGGAGATTGTGACGGCACCAGGCAACATGCGGCGTTTGGGTTTGGCATCGTCGTCGAGGAATAAACTTCTTCTGCGGCCATGATGAAGCTGAGAGACATGACACACGTACATACATGCGTGCACACACGCAGACACACACAAAGGTCATCAACGAGACATTTTCACGCCACCATCACAAAATACAACAAACACTTTTTATTTCAAATTCAAATACATGCTGCCACAGCACACGCATTAAAATTTGGATTATGAGTGCACTCATACAAAATCACATAAAATATTTGTTATAAATGTATTAAATAATTGCAAAGTTTCTACACGTGTGGAAGTTGTTGTTGTTGTTTTTTTAAAGAAATTATAGACCAACCAAGTGTTGAATATGGCTTGCTTTTTTTGATGACTCCATGTTAATGGTTTGAACAAACATGACGTTTTTGGGGTCTCCTGAAAAGTGATAACTTTGGAGGTCCGAGGATTCTGCCTGATGCAGCGATATGCACAAACTCAAAGAAAATATTTGCAATTTAGGCAATAAATCAGTGCAAATATTTTATACGCACGACATTGTAGCAAATATTTGTATCACATGCACTAAAAATAAGCAAAGACAAAGAATAACGTGATAGAATCCGACATTCCAAAAGGAGCAGCCTGAACCTGGGCAGTTAAGCGAATTGGAACAATAAATGAGGTGATAAGCGTATTCACATTGAAAGCAGCGGTTCAAACCCTTGCAGGACAGTACGTTCAAATGTTTTTCTATTTCCATGACTTCCTTTTTGGAAAAATTGTGTCCAGCCGACGTGGATCGTTTCAACCTTAGACTATTTACTGTCCACATGTCCTCAATTTCCCTCACAGGAGGAACCGCCCATCATTTAAACCCGACATTCCTGAATATCTTTTGTAAATCTTTTCTTCCACCGTGATGATGTTGTCACATTTGAGTCATTATGGTCACCTTACGTTACTACACGACCCAGCAACTAATTTGATGTTCTCGAACACTTTCTACAGTGTGACTGTTGTCCTCACGTCTCGCTGTCGTAGTACTACCGCAATAGTCAAACTGTGACTATTAAGCCATTTACACCGAGAGAAGGCGATTGTTGACTTCATTCCGATTCAAACAAACCGTCATTAGATAACCAATAGTTGTACTAATATCTAATTTAACAGATATTTCAAAGTGTATGTGTTGACTTGGCCGGCAGCTGTAAAACTAGATCTGCTAGTGCTGCTACAACTACGAAACTGACGCTTAAAGTGAAGGTAAACAAGCGAGCGTGCGACAAGTTGTCCACTTGCTCAAACTAATTTTTGATCTCAGCCCACATAACCAACGAAGGCGATTACTGACTACTAATTTAAATGTGGTTGAAATTCGCCATTAGATTACCAATTGTCTCAATGAATTGGAATTACATCGATTGTTCACGTCGGTTAGCAGGTGCAAAACAAGCCGAACGCACTTTAGGACAAAGACGTTTTCATGGGTGATGTATTGGTGAACATTAAAAACAACGTTGAAAATTGCAGTGTAAGACACAGTTCGGCGCAAACTTTCCGTCGATGTGTTCGTACCTGCTCGTAAAACCTGCCTAACGTGTGCGCATGAGCAATTTTCTTAAAAGATTTCACTTGAATCAACAACTTCGACTCACCACAGTGGTTTGTTGGTGCGAACAACGAGCAGTCCTGCAGTTTTCCTCCAAAAAAGTGACGATAAGTGAACTTCCGCGTTTCCTTTTTTACTTGGCCCGAGCGCCAAGTGAAAATGGCTGAACACAAACACAACTTCCGGTACGTAGGAGCGTTTCGATTCCGCGTTATCTATGTGGATATGCCACCACGACTATCAGCTGTACGAAACGTGTCGATACTAGGGGTCCATGCACACCGCTGCGAGGGCCAATTTCAAAATAAAAGACTGGCAAAGGACTGACGTCAACGTATTCATTGGGAGCTTTTATTTTGGTCGGTGGCCTTCGCAGTGTGATGGCGGCCTGTTACGTTGTGCATAGTATGAACGATTGTTGTTGTTGTGGCTGGCGTGAAGATGGTGCGCGGTTGGAAAAAAAAACTCAAGCATTTGACTAGGTTTTTACTTTTGGGATTTTACTTACTAGTGAAAGCGGGGGTCCAACTTAAAACAAAAAAATAACTTAGAATATTAAAAATATTGGGGGGGAAATGGTGACGACGCGGACCTGCGGGTGTCGAACCGCGATTATGCGGGGGTCCACACGGTACCTGTCGACTGCGAGGCAGGATTCGGTTGGTGCAGTTTCTGTGACAGCCTACCAGGGGGCGTCCACACACCGCCGCAGCACCGACCCCCCTCGTGCGCGGGCGCGCGTGTGTGTGCGTGAGTGCGGGCTTTCCCCTCGTTTAAGGCGCGCGCGCGGCGACGGGAGGCTTTAGAAGAAGCAGAAGAGGAGGAGGAAGAGGATGAAGGTGTGCAGCGCCGATGTCAGTTGAGACCCCAAAAGCCGAAACTTTGTGACGCCTTCCTCCATTTTTCCCCACGCATCTGATCGCTGAAGGTAAAAACAAAAACAAAAACAAAAACGCCTAAACTGCGCCTGACATTCCTACACTTGCACCATCTTCATCCTCTTGTCTTCCTCATCCTCTTCCTCACGAAGAAACAAGCACTCTTTCCTTTCCTGTCAGTGCTTTTGCATGTACAGTATTGAGGAATGAATGTGAATGAGTATGGCAAGCCATTTCATGATTTATTCGATACGATCAATATCAAGTGTAAGGTCCATGCACTAGTAAGCTCTTTGTCCTCAAGAGTAAAACAATTTGATGCACCAGTGGACCGACTGTGTATGACAAGTAACATTTTTGCCATTAATACTTCCACTTTTGGCTTACTAGTCTATAATTAAACCTTACTAGTGCATTACCGTGCCGCACTAGTAGTCCATGC
Source organism: Filicampus tigris (assembly GCF_054856515.1). Classification (NCBI taxonomy): domain Eukaryota; kingdom Metazoa; phylum Chordata; class Actinopteri; order Syngnathiformes; family Syngnathidae; genus Filicampus; species Filicampus tigris. The sequence goes on along the minus strand of NC_141224.1, from coordinate 1,069,782 downwards.
CCGTGATACCAAAATGCCCACTAGTAGTTTTGCCTCACACACCAACATGTAGTTCTTTATGACAAAGTTGTCCCATTTTTGTGTAGAAATACATGAAGTGGAAAAATGTGTTATTCTACTAGTGCGCCATACTCTTTTTACGAGTGTGCTGAATCGTTTTACTTGTGAGGACAACGGGCATATCAGTTCATGGATCTTAAGCTAGCTTTCCATCAAGCCGTTTGAGCGTTTATTTGATACTCTTGATATGCTGCATAGGGTCCATGTACTCGTATGCGCTTCGTCAGCACTTGCAAGACAATTCAGTGCACTAGTAACATGACGATGTCTTAATAGTCATGCTTTACCCACTATGTGTGCCACCTTAGGCCTACTAGTACACAATTGAACGTTACTACTAAACTACTCTGCTGCATAAGTAACACAACCAGACCCCTCTAGTAGGCAGGTGTTACACACTAGTAGCCCCCTGGACCCTGTAGTTTTGTCTCACTAGTAGCATAGCATAGTTGCCCTTCTAGTGTGCAGAAATGTCACATAGGAGTGGAGTGCAGTAGCTAGAAAAAAAACAACAGTTATTCGACTAGTGCACTCAGTTTTCTTACTATTGTGGACAAAGAGCACATGGAAGCTGTTTGAGTATTTATTTGATATCACAGACTTTGCACATAGCATTCAGCTAGCCTACATACTGCAGCATTGCTTTAGAACTCGGCAAGCGAAAAGCTAATGCTCGTAGTTTTGGAACATTTACATGCGTACTTACCGAATATGGCACTTGGCTTCGACTTTCCGAACATTTAGCCTCGGTTCGCCTTTCCGCAGCAACTTGTACACTAGGTTATATGAAAATGGTGTAGCGTTTGGCTAGTAGGCCTACATACTGTACATACGTTCCATTTTATGATACTATTTATATGCTGGTCACAGCTTGATGTTGCTCACATGACCTGCCATGGTCAGGAAGTGGCTCAGGTGACAGTGTGTGCTACTTTATTGATCCACACGCTAACGACAGACTAGCGCTGGGCGAAGGCCACTTCTACGATTGTCTTCATCGTCCCGATAGCCGCAAAGACGATAGAGTTTTGTCGTATTCAATTTCTGCTTCCGGTCAGTGTCTTTCAGGTCACTGCGTTCACATGTTGTCTTTCACGTGAACAGATGGTAATTTTACTGATTTATTCAGAAAAAGCTTTGGCCTCAGATTTCTTCTTAGACAGAAGATTTACAGTACAGAGAAAAAACAAGTAGGCTTCGCAACACACCAATTAACGTTCGTTTGAAATGGTTATCAACATTTACAGACTTACTGGACTTAATGACAGGAGTGCATACAATTTTAGTCAATTATCCCGGCGAGTATCAGTCGCACTGGGCACGTAAACGGCAATCGGTCCATCCAGCCGCGGCGCTGAGCCGACGCCGCTGGTGGCAAAAATCCGGACAAATGTCCCTTGATCAAGGAGCAAATCGCCATCGGATGAGATCGGCCGACTTTGCGTGCGCGGTGCACAGCGGCGTGTACTCTGTGAGTTAACAAGAAAAACACGTATAAGAAAGTGGTGCGCAAAAGCAGGGTAGCCACAGAATTGATGTGCACTGCTATTTGTCGCATGTGTTGAGGCACATGCACGTTGATTACCACACGGGCACTCACCTAAAATGGGAACGGCTTTGCAACTCAGGGATGCTGCGCTTTGGAGCGAAGGGTGGCTGGCAGCTCTGGAGGAAACTTTGTGGTTGGGATGCGAGTGTTAACAGAGAAAATGTTTGCTCACATATGTATGTTGAGAAACAGTAGCTCCCCCTGGCGTTAAAACTAAGAAGTGCAATAGACTCAGGCCAAACTTGCAGTGTGGGCCATGTTCTATTTTATTTCTTTTAATTCTTGTGTGCCAATCAAAAATGGCCCATGGGCCACGGTTGGCCCACGGGCCGTAGTTTGGACACCAGTGGCCTAAGGTATACAAAGTAGATTTGGATTCTTGTTGGTGGCGTCATTGTATGAAAAAAAACCCCACATTGTCCATGTTTAACAGTCAGCCGTTTTCCCTGCTCGGGAACAACTGGGGTCATGCTAGGCATGAAGGCAATTAGCTCTATCTGAACTACAAGTAGCTAGCTATCGCCACTTAACACTCTCCCACCACAGCTTCTCGAAGTAATACTCGCCCTCCACGGCAGGCAAAAAAAAAGCTACACTCGACATAAGTATCACTATTGACACTGTGTTGGGGAATTGCATTGTCCAACGAGTTGAGCAGCTAATTATTTGATGCGATTAGGAGGTTCGCTTCCATGTTTATCCTCTCGAATGCCAAGCGCGACAAAGGGTCTGGACGTGACGAGTTCAAACGTTTACCCACAATCCTTTTGGGAGGTGTTGAATGACAACAATAATTAGCCATGTGGTTTGCGATGTCACCGGCGCTCTTTAATCCGCGGCGGGATGTCGGCGCTCCGCCTGCGGGGGCGTTCATCCGCCGCTTGACTGCTCAGCCGCCGCAAAGCCTCAGCGGGCCGCCACCGACGCTCCCAGCATGCACCTGCTCGGCTCACGCTCGTAAACACGCACGCGTTCGTGAACCTCGGCGCCTTGACGCTTTCGTCCTCCAGGCTCACCTTGAGGGCAAGAAATCCGCTGCTTTTCAGCAACGCCGCCACCATCTTGTACTTTTTGACTCTCGACTGTGGCTCGACGTCATCCCATCGGGGAACATTCACGTCACCCACCGGGAAAAGAGAAAATCAAGGAAAACTGAAAAGTTCTTGAATGAGAATGAAAGAGTGGTACAAACTGACAAGTGTGAGACTTACAAGGGGATGAATGTTGAAAATTGATTGAAGAATGATGAAACCGGTATGGAGCGGCATGAAGAGTAGTCAGGAATGATAAGGAGTGTGACCACTGACTCATAAACAGAGCGAGAGTGATGAGGAATAAAGACGAATGACAAAGTTATAAAAATGATCGAGAATGGTCAAAATGGCCGAAGTGGAGTGACGGGAATAAGAGGGGTGGATCTCGGTGAAAAGTCCTGAGCAATAAGACGTCGAAAAGAGAAAACAAAAGGGACAACGCTGAGGAAACAGGACAAAAACAGGTGGATTTTACCACTCATATTCCACAAACACAAAAGCAATGAGAATGCCGTGTTTCAACTAGTGCGGCTGCATTCTTGTAAAAAAAAAACCAATTGGGGGTGACTTCCCCCTTTCAAGAGTGATGAAGAAAGACTGGACAAGAGTGTGCCAGTCAAGGTCAGGACATATAGAGACAAAAAACTATCGCGACTGTTTGCCAGTCGGTGGTGTTGTGCGTAAACTGAGCTGCAATGTGGCAGGAAGTTGTCACTTCCTGTGCAGCGTCTGATGACTTACTTGCATGATGATGTTTGTGCCATGCACACACACACACACCCCAACTCATCTCTCTCACGCACACACACACACACGCTGGAGATATGGGCGGTTGAGGTGACACGGGCCTTCCCCACGCAGACTTCCTGCGCGGTCCCGCCAGCATGATGAGCGACATCTACGAGTCGGCGTGCGACTCGTTGGGTCTGCTGGAGTCTGCGTGCCTGACCAAAGTGGAGCTGAGGCTGACGTGTAAAGGCATCAGCGACCGCGACGCTCTCTCCAAACCCGACCCTTGCATCGTGCTCAACATGCAGTCGCACGGGCGGTGGATGGAGGTGCGTCGCCACGCCAACCGCATCACGCGCACATGCACCGACGTGTTTGTTGCCCCGCTTCACAGTTCCAGTGGGTCCGATCGTTTCTTTGACTTGTTTTCGCTTCTCCTTGACTGGCTTCTTCAGGTTTTTTTTTGGTAGCGTACACGGCTTGACTTGCTTTTTGACTGGTTGTCGAGTAGGATTTTGGTGCCTTTTTGGACATGGATTTTTATTTAGTTTTGACTTTTTTTTTTTTTTTTTTGATGTAATGTGTCTTTCTGCCTGGTTTTGTCTTGATTTGAACTTATTTCGTGTTGTTTCAGTTTCGATTGACATGGTTTATGACTTAATTTGTTTGATTTTGACGTGGTTTTTGACTTAATTGACTTTTTTTGAAGCATGTTTTTGACATGTTTTCCGACTTGGATTTTGCCTTTGTTTCTGACGTTTATTTGGGTTTTTGACTTTTCTAAACTGGGTTCTTGGTGTTGTGTTTGACTTGTTTATGGGCATGTTTTGAAGGTGCTCTTTGATAATAATTACTTGACTTAGTATTTTTTTAATTTGTGGTTTTTAACCATTTTTTGACTTGATGTTCATCAACTAGGTTTCAGACTTGGTTCAAAACGTGTTGTTTTGATTGTGGACTTGGTTTTGACTTGCTTTGAACCGTTGTTTTTTTTTTGACTCCAATGTTGTATTTGTTTGTTGCCGTGTTTTCCACCGATGGGATCAACGTGAGACCCTTTTGCGGGCCCGCAGGTGGACCGCACGGAGGTGATGCGCAGCTGCGTCAACCCGTCCTACTCCAAAGTCTTCACGCTGGACTTTTACTTTGAAGAGGTGCAGCGCTTGCGCTTCGAGCTGTACGACATCAACAACAGCAACTTCAACGGGCTGAAGGATGCCGACTTCCTGGGTGCCGTGGAGTGCACGCTGGGGCAGGTAGCCGGCCGGCCGGCTCCTTTCTCTTCTCGGATCATTTTTAACGGGGCGGACGCCAATTCTTATGCTCGTGTGTGCGCGCAGATCATTTCTCAGAGGAAACTGTCCAAAGCTCTGCTGAGGCCAGGAGGCAACGTGGGAAAAACCATCATCACGGTGAAGGGCTTTTAATGGCATACAACACGATTCACACCGACGCCAAACGTCGACGTCAAAATCAACAACCGACAACGTTGACGACTTTATTCGAAAAGCGCATTTCATTTTTCATTTTCATGTTTTATTTTCACCGAGGTGAAGGTGACGATAGTGGTGATAATGGTGACGATGATGGTGAAAATGACGATGATGATGAAGGTCATAATGATGAAGATAAAGAAGATGATGTTAATGACAATGATGGTGGTGATGGTAAAAATGATGAAGATGATGATGATAAAAAGATGAGGAAGATGACAATCAAGAAAATAACGATGAAAGTGACGATCGTGACAATTTTGCCGACGATGATGTTGATGAAGATGATGACAATGAGGACAAGATGATGAAGATGATAATGACCCTTCTGATGATGACGACATAGATGATGAAGAATACGATGATGATGATGACAATTGTGATGATGATGCTGAAGAAGACGATGAAGAATTTGGTGATAATTAACGTGATTATGGGTAGCAGCTTGTTCTCTGCATGTTTTGTACTTGGCATCGTTGCTACATAATGAGGCCCTCATCACAAGCGTGTGCGTGTGCGTGCGCGTGTATGTGTGCGCGTGCGTTCAGATCACAGCAGAGGAGCTGACTGGGAATGACGACTACATCGAGCTTTCCTTCAGTGCCAGGAAGCTGGATGACAAGGTATCCGCACATGGACACACAAACATGCAAACACACACACACAAGCATATACGCGCATACACACATAGATACAAAGATATGAGGGGCATTTAGGGACACGTGTGCATGTGCGTGCGCGTGCGTGCGTGTCACTCAGGACTTCTTCAGTAAGTCGGATCCCTTCCTGGAAATCTATCGTCTGAATGAGGACGCCACACTGCAGCTGGTCTACAGGACAGAGGCAGGAAGTCACGGCAACGCACACACTCCACACCTAACAGCCGCGCGCCCGCCGCGGCGTCACGCGTCTTTTTGTTGCTCTTGTCAGACGGTGATGAACAACTTGAATCCTGTCTGGAAAACATTCAAAGTCTCCCTCAACTCACTCTGTAACGGGGACCACGAGCGCAAACTGCAGGTACGCCGACGCACGTGCGCGCGCGCGCGCGCACGCAGCAAAAACACAACAAACATACACACACGAAGATGCACGAATACATATGTACAGTAAGTACGTACACACACAAACATACAAACTAGCAAAGACTAATACAACATCCAGTGTGCACACACTCACAAACACGTGCTGTAAAAACACACACACGCACGCAATTCCCGTCCACGCGGTGATGTCATCACGCCTGGTACGTGCGTGCAGATTTGTAACACGCGTGTGGCTTCGCACGTAAACAAGCCCATCAATGGATATCGGGTGGAGTTTGTGTGGTTTCCGTGGTTACGCTGTCATTCCTTGTCAGCACTTTGCCGAGTGACGATTGAGTGTGTGAAAAATGGAAGTGGGCAAAAGTGCCGTTGGAAGACAGTCGAGTGGATTAGAAAAGGGGGAGGAAAAAAAGAAAGAGGAGGGGGAGGAGAGCGTGCGCGCCGGGGGCTGCTGGCTAATTGACTGGCTTGATGTCCTCGTCACATTGACGGCTCGCTAACACGCCGCCGCCGCCGCCGCCGCCGCCGCTCACCTGCACAAAAGGGAACGTGCTCTTCTCTCACTTCTTTCCTTCACTCCTTCCTTCCATTTTCCATCCTTGTCACGCTTCCTCCCTTCCTAGCCACTTTCCGTCATTCAGCATCTTCACTTCTTTCTAGTCTTTCATTCTTGCCTTCCTGAATATTTTCGTTCCTTGCTTTGTTTGCTCCTTCGTTGGTTCCTTTCCTTCCTTCATTCCTCCCTACGCTTCCTTCTCCTTTTCTTTTCTCCATTCCGTCTTCTCTTTGTCTCATTTCCTTTCTTCCGTCATCAAATAATGATAGAAATGTCTTGTTTCATCCGCCCCCTTCCGTCCTTCTTTTGCGCACTCTTCCATCTGTCCATCTTTTCTTTCTTTCTTTCATTCTTTCTTTTTAGCGTATAGCCAATTCTCATTCTCCCCCCTTCATTTCTTATTCACTCTGCTTCCTTCTTTCTTTTCCTTCCTTTGGCCTCCTTCCTTCCTGGGTGGTCTCACAGTCACACACGCAACTACACGCGAACATAGGCACGCGCGCACACTCGTCATCTAATTGGCTTGTGTAGCTAAATGATGACATGACTTCTTTTCCTCTTCGATGAAACCTCGCAAAAACACAAAAGACAGTTGCTAATCCGAAGCTAATGTGCTAATAATAGTTAATAAGATGCTAATGAAGGTGTGTGTGTGTGTGCGTGCGTGCGGCTGTGTAACCACTTAGTGCACAGTGTGGGACTGGGACTCGAACGGGAAGCACGACTACATCGGAGAGTTCGAGGCCACCTTCCAAGAGATGCGGGGTGCCATTGACGGACGACAGGTACCCCAAAGCACTCACGCCCACAAATAGCACAAGCTGGCACCGTCAAGAATTTGGCTGTCAAATGACCGACGTCCGTGCTGCCGTTTGACAAAGCAGCGAGCGCAATGCATTTTCACAGCATGTACGTATTTCGGATGACAGTAGTTCCAACTGCAGTGACATAGAAGTCGGTCGGACTGAGTGGCATCCCGGTTACCGGCCGCCCCGCCATACATCCTCGGCCACTATTTGGACATTTCTTGCATTTGACTGAAATGGTCGAGCTTCTTGTGCTTCTAAAGCCGATCGCAAACGCATCCAGCAACATCCGCGCACCACTGTTTGCCTGTCTGTGCCATCTGAAAATAGAAAATCAAAGTTCCGCGTGGACGGCTCATTTTGAGCTGTTGTAAAGTTTGACCAATCTGGTCTTCCCATCTTTGTGTCTAGTCGTGTATTTGCCGAAACAGATCGCTGTGGTTCCTTTTAATACAAGCCGCTTAGATACCTGTCGTGTTGGGAAAATGAAGCTTCAAATTTGCTTCATGAACCAGTCATTGTATTTTTTTTAATTCATCTAAATGTCACTGTTGGTTTATGAAATGGCAAGACAGTGTGCTTTCCGCCCAAGGTTGAACAGAGAGTGCCATCTAGAGGAGTCACAAAATACAACAACTGCGTCGCGAAGCAAATTGGAAGTTTCATTTGCCCATCACTAGCCATTGATAAAGAAGCGGGATGTATTTTCTGGAAAGCGGTGGAGATATTGCATGTGTATATATACTGTATGTGTATATAAGTAAGCATTTTGTAAATGTAAATGAGGTAAGTTATGTGGCAGGTGGCGAGCATGTGTTTAAAGCAGCAGACGTGATGAGCGAGCAAAGTCGCGTCCGTACGTTGACTCAAGAAGAAGAGCAGATGTTTTCTGTCTCTGGAGATGATAGCGCGATTCCTCTGAGTGGCGGGGGTCGTTTGTTCACAACTTTGCGCTGCGCCGTGAAAGAGGAGGGAAAAAAAAACAAAAAAAAAACTCCCGGAGGAGCCCCAAAAAATCTCAGGCGAGTCCAAAGCGTGAAAACTCGTGATCCGTCTTCAACTTGAGCTGCAGAAGCAATTTAACGGATCAGCGAGTCACACAAGTAGACAGTGACAGCTCCGCGCTGACAACTGGACAAGTTCCGATTCTCATGGCCACACCATGAGAAGCTCTGAGGTCGTGAGATGACAAAGCTGCGATCGTCCGGGACCACGAGGCGATAAAACGATGAGAGCGCGAGGCCGCGAGGCTCGGGCACCGCCGTACACCGAGCCCTCGAGACTCTCACGAGACCGACGCCTAAAGCGCTAACGCGAAAAGGTTATGGGACCAAAAGGCTTGGAAACAACGAGACAACTGAGCTACGACATTATGAGACTGTGATGACATGAGGCTAATGGGACCACGAGAGACTACGAGGCTACCGCCGCGATACCTTGAGACCGTGGATAAGATCCTGAGACCGTCAGGTTACGGCACCATGAGACTCTGAGAGCATCCAACGAGGTTCTGACACCACGAGGCCACGAGACTTTGATTCCGTAAAGCCATCAGCCCAACAAGACTACGAGACCACAAAACGACGTTAACACGAGACCAGGAGGCTGTGCGACTGCATAACCGTGAGCCACCTACGATACCACGAGGCCACGAGATCACGACCACAAGACTACGAGGCGATGACCACACCGCACCGTGAGGCTTTGAGAATATGAGACTCTTCAACTACAGGGCCATATTGTGCCCAGTAAGCTATGAAGCAATGAGGCCACGAATGATAGCTTGAAGTTATGGGACCGTGAGGCTCCGAGACAATGAGATCACGAGCTCGGAAACTATGAAGCAATGACGCCAGGCTATGAGACCACAAGATGATGGATGTGATCGTGAGACAATGAGGCCGTGAGGTTATGATATTTGAAACGACGAGACCATGACAGAAGGTCAACATGAGACCGAGACACCACAAGGCTATGAGACTTTGCCGCCGCAATCAGACGCCGACAGTGTCTGATCCGCCTTCCTTTGAATGCCGAGCTAAACCTAAGCCGTGTGGCCGCTAGCAGGCTAAAGTAGCTCAGATGATGCTGAACTAGCCGAACCTGAGCCGCTAATTGAAGCTTCCAGCAAGAGACGGGAAATGCCAATTAGCTGGTAACAGCCAGCCTGGAAAGACGCCCCTCCCTCCCTCCCTCCCGCACGCACGCACACGCACACGAAGCCGTCCGCCATACAGGAAGGAAGCGATGCTAATTAAAGCTAATGGACGTGTTGCCAAAATGACCAAAACGTGACGCCCAAAAGGTAGCTTCAAAAATCCAAATAAGCTAGCTGGTTGCTTCACCGAAAGTCTTTGATGTCACATACAGGTTGCTAGCATGCTAACAATTGGCCGCTCCTCATCCCCTTCCCTGTCTTCCTCCTCCTCCTCCTCTTTCTATTTGTCCATTTTCCTCCTCCTCGTTCCCTTCCTCCTCGACACTCTTCTTTGTCCTCCATTGTTCATTGGTTGTCCGTCTTGGTCCTCCTCTTCTATTGTTCATTTGTTGGCCTTCTACCCCCTCCTCCTCGTGGCATATTAAGCGGCTCGGTGACACACGCACGCGCACACACTACATCGCAATGTCCCAAAACAAAAGACCCACACAGAAATAATGAGCATTCAGCTGGAAGCAGGAGCTTTTTTTCAGGTTTGCAAATTGGTCATGTGATTGTGTGTGTGTGTGTGTAGGTGCAGTGGCCTTGTATAAACTCCAAATACAAAGTGAAGAAGAAGAGTTACAAGAACTCTGGCATCGTCATCCTCAACCAGTGCAAGGTCAACAATACTCGTCCTCTCTTTGCACCTGTCCTGCCTTCTTCTTTTGGCCGTTCGTTCGTCTTGCCTCTGTCCAAGCCAAGATTTGAACCCGTGACCTTTTGAATGTCACCGACTGGCGAGCAGTCGGCTTGTTTGTCTCCATCGGCCGCGAACGTGAGCGCCGATGCTTGGCGCTCTCACCGAGCAGGTGAAGAAGCGCGATGGATGAGGCGGCGCCGTGCGGACGGAACCGGAGCGGCCGGCGGACGGAACCGGAGCAGCCGGCGGACGGAACCGGAGCAGCCGGCGGACGGAACCGGAGCAGCCGTCGACCTTAATGAGGCCAACAACTGAGCGCTGCGAATCAAAGAACGCCTTTTGCGAATGGGCCTCCAGTCATTAGCCAACGGGGAACGAGTGAACGATTCCAAACATGGGGAATCGTTCCCCCAATTGGCCAATGGCCAAATAGGGAATTTTGCGGTCTTTCCTTCCGTCTTTTCGTTTTCATTTCTGGCCACACCCACTCTCATCTTTTTTCAGGCCTTCTTTCATTCCTTTCCTGCTTTTCCTTCACTTGGTTTACGCTTTCATTCTGTCATCAATTTCTTCTTTCATCGGTTGACTTGCCCTTCTTTTGCCCTCCTGCCTTTGTTGCCTCGCGACATGGCTTGTTTTCGTTCCATCGTTCTTCTCTCCCCCTTCCTCGTCCATCCTTTCTTTTCTTCTCTTTTACTTCGCGCTTTCTTAGCATTTTCATCCCTTCCTTCTTTGTGTCCCTTCAAATGTTTCCTTTGTCTTTTCATGTTTTTTCTTCCTTTCTCTCTTTTCTCCCATTGCTTGTTTTTCTCCCTTGTCTCATCCATCCCTTCTTCTCATATTCCTCAAGGCCTACCACTACTCTTTCCCTCCGTTTTGGCGTCTTTTTCAAATGATGTCCTTTTCCTTTCTCTCATCACTTTTTTCTTTCCTTTCGTTCATCCCGCCTTCTTTCTGTCCCTTCAGCTTTTCTTTTTCCTTCTGTCCTTTCTTTCAATCCTTCCATCTTACACTTGTTCTTTCATTGTTTCTCACCTCACCTTCTTTCTCTCTCATCCCTTCATTTCCCTCTTTCTTTTCCTTCTTTCCTCCGTTCTTTTTCTGTTTTCATCAGCTTTTTTCGTCGTTTTACTTTTTGTGCCTTCTTCTTCCTCTCTTTTCCCCTTCTTCTATTCATTATTCCTTGCAACACGTTCGGCTTTCCCTCTCTCTCTCTCTTTTCCTTCTTTCCTCGCCTTTGTCATCCTTTCTTTCCATCCTTTTGTTCCCTTCTCATCTTCTTGCTTTGCCGTCGTCTTCTTCCCGTCTTTCCTTTATCCTCCATTTGTCCTCACCACACCCCTCTTTTCTTTCTCCCCTTCTTCTTTTCTCTCCTTGTCTCATTCCCTGCACTCTCTTTCGCGTCTTCTTTTCTTCTATCGGTTATTCCCCTCCTTTCATTCATCCTTTCTCCCTTGCAAGCCCACCAGACTTCTTTTATCTCAACTCTGCATTTGTTATTTTTTTCCCCCTTTTTGTCCGTTGATCCTATGTTCCCGTCTTGCCTTCCTCTCAGCTCTGGTCCATCTGAACGTGTCAGAGCAGTCAGGGGGGCTGTGGCCTCCCAAGGACCCCCCCCCCCCCTCACACACACACACACGCACTCGCTACTTCCCTTCTTTCCATCTTTCTTCTTTTTCATGGTCGTTTTGTCATAAAATGGACATAAACGTGGCATGCAAGGAGGTCACAAGTTACTTCAATATAGCACAAGCGGAAGAGAAATCCCAGGATTCTCCCACACCAGAACAGCAATGTGCATGAAGCGCGTACATCCTCATCAAACGAGTCCACTGATGATCAAAGTTTGGAAATCCTTCGAACATGATATTCTTTTTTGCGTTCACAGATCATCAAGATGCATTCCTTCCTGGATTACATCATGGGGGGCTGCCAGATCCAATTTACCGTGAGCGCGCGCACGCACGCGCACGCACGCACGCACGCACACACACACACACACGCACGCACACGCACACACCTCAAGTCGCATCCAGGTCAGCGTCCTGCTTCTTATTCCATCAAGAGGAAGCGGCACCCGGCTTCTCGGAGTGGTCCTGATGATGTTGCTGCGGCAACGGTAACCAAGGCAACACCAACCCGCCACACCGCTGTCCCACTTAGCGACCGCGACGGACCCCGGCCGAGGTTGCACCGGTCCCGCCGGTCAGCATCGTGCGTCGCACTTAGCGTCGAGGATGGAGAATGCTCGGATGTCGTCATGGCAACGCAGCAAACAGGAAGTGCCCCCGGTGGATTCATTTAGCTGATTGGCTGAAAGGGACGGCGTTTTAAATGTAAAACAGGAAGCGAACAATTCAAGGATCTTTCTCATCAAGTCGAGGGAGTCACATCTCATGACACGTTACGCAGGTCCAGCGCCGCACGTGACGCTTCACGTCACTCGTTCCATGTCGCGCATGCACAGCGCAATGACACGCATCAGGTCTCACATTTTCCCACGTCACACATCGTACGTTTCGCCTCACTCGTCGCTCGTCATCCCAACAAAGCGCATCGCGGCACGCAACATGTCACACGTACTGTAACACTGTATCACCCAGCGCATGTACCGCACTGTGTCTTTACATTTCACGCGTCACGTCACGGGGTTAAAAATGTCACGTCACTTCCATGTCACACACGTGGTCCCGGCGTCTGCCTCCGTCCGTCAGGTGGCCATCGACTTCACGGCGTCCAATGGCGACCCCCGCAACAGCTGCTCTCTGCACTACATTCACCCCTACCGACCCAACGAGTACCTGAAGGCGCTGGTGGCTGTGGGTGAGATCTGCCAGGACTACGACAGGTGGGCCTCCGCCACCCGACCAAGCGCCTGAGCTTTTAAGTGCGCCGTCCTTGGCCAAAAAGGGGGCAGTGCGTCGCTGAGTTCAGCTGGCGGACCGCCAACAACGCTCGCGCTCTTTCTCTCTCGTTTCAGCGACAAAATGTTCCCAGCGTTCGGCTTTGGCGCTCGCATCCCGCCGGACTACAAGGTATATCCCAAAGCATGCCGATTGACAGGAATAATGGAAATTAGCATCGACGTGAGGGTGATTAGAAGCCTTCGAACAACTGCGACGCAGACGGAGAAGCAAGGGATGCAAACACAGCAATAGTCAGGCAAATATTGTCTCTGGAAGAAGAAAGGTCAAAAAGATGAAAAAGTCATGTTGACGCTTGAACTTTCCTTTTGTTGAAGCACACGTCAAAGACACTTTACGTCCGTCCAATCACCTTACTTCTCCTCTACCTCCCCTCCAGGTCTCCCATGACTTTGCGGTGAATTTTAACGAGGAGAACCCCGAGTGTGCAGGTAAGTGCTTTGAAGTTCACTCACTCACTTATTTAGAGAAAGAAAGAAGCAACTCATACAAGAAGCGCACACAGAATAATGTGTCGTGAGGATGAGACTGATGATGACGAGTCGCGATGACAATGATGGCAATGATGAAGATGACAATGCTAATAATGAGATGGTCAACAAGGAACGTGATGATGGCGACAATGATGTGTAGGTAATGACGATGATGACGACAATAAGGAGGATGATAAAGGGATCATCACGAGGAGAACGATACTGAGGATGACAAGTCTGTGGATGAGAACAGAATAATGGTGAGAGCCATGATTATGATAAGAATGATGATGATGATGAGAATCCTGATGCGATCAGGATAATGCGATGATAACAAGGAGTATAATCATGATGATGAGGATGAGCGTAATTAGGATTAAGGAGGATGATAATCGGAATGATAACAAGGAGAGTCAAGACGCTGACTAGGAGGATAACGATGAGAATAAGAATGATGATGGCGATGAGACGCGTGATCATATGATGAAGGTGACGACAGGATGATTAGGATCGCGAGAAGAATGATGTCGATGACAAGAAGGGCGCGGAGAACGTGGAGAATGGCGAGGATGAGAACGGTGACAATAACGTGATGATGAACTGCTAGCGATGCGATGTTGACAATCATCATAAGAACGATGATGAGAATCATGATTTTTAGACCGGTTTTGTTGTTGGTGAATTTTCCGCCTCAGTGATAATGAGGTTGTCAGAGCTGTCACCAAGCTAACCGCTGACGCCGCCCTGCAGCTAAAGGTCACGCGCTGATGCGCTAATTAAGACAGCGAGCGTTCCCTCGGCGAGCGTTCCTTCACATCAGAGACGCCCCGCGGCATGCTAGGACATGGAGCGCCTCACTCTCACTTTGATTGACCACAAACGGGGGTCACAAAATTCCTTTTGCATCGCTCGATTCATTCACCAAGTTTGGCCTGCGAACGAGCGAGACGAGGCCAATGCGGAAGTGGTGAACATTGTCGTGCGCTTCTCATGTTGGTTCTCGTGTTTGTTTCATGTCCGTTCAGGCATCCAGGGTGTGGTGGAGGCCTACCAGGCCTGCCTTCCCAAACTTCAACTCTATGGCCCCACCAACATAGCTCCCATCATACACAAAGTGGCCAACTCCGCTTCGCAGGAGGTTCACACCAAAGAGGCCATGGTAGGTAGATAACATGGTTGCTAATTTGTCAGCTGACATGAGCGGGGGTTCCACCCCTCCCATACACTTCAAACTCATTTGAGGTACTTTCAAGCCAATGCAATACTGTACAAGAGACTTCAGTATGCGCTGCGCAGCCTGAGGCTTGTTTGTTTTGTTGCTGCGCTTGTTTACGCCAGCAATACTTCATCCTTTTGATCCTGACGGACGGCGTGATCACCGACATGGCGGACACACGTGAGGCCATCGTGCAGGCGTCTCACCTTCCCATGTCCGTCATCATCGTGGGCGTGGGAAACGCAGACTTTGGAGACATGCAGATGCTGGACGGAGACGACGGGATCCTCAGGTCGCCCAGAGGGGAGCCCGTACTCAGAGACATCGTACAGTTTGTGCCGTTCAGGAACTTCAAGCATGTGAGTGTCACGCGACCACAGCATTAGGAGGAGGAGGCTGATGAAAATGATGGGGTTGATGAGGAGGGCAATGACGGTGATAACGATGATGAGGATGAGGATACGATGAGAATAAGGATCATGATGATGGAAATGAGGATGATGGGAAAAGAAACATTTTCGCTGACCGTCTACTGCTTCTTGCCACCCTCAGTCACTCACATTAGACCACCTTCGTGGTACACCTTTGATGGTAAACAACAATAATAATAAGTGGAGTTTGTATGCTTGTTTGCCGCCCCCAGGCCTCGCCGGCAGCCCTGGCTAAGAGCGTGCTAGCCGAGGTTCCCAACCAGGTGGTGGACTACTACAACAGCAGAGGCATCAAACCCAAAGTGGCCAGCCAGTACACCTCCAGAACCTTTGGACCCTGAGGGGTTCGGCCCGCTGCCGCCAACATGGCTGCCGCGTATCTGAAAAGCACAACTTGTTTTTTTGTTTTGATGTGAATGTCCAACTGCAACTGGATTTTTTGTTTGTGTTTGTTCATGAAGGGGGGGGACTTCCTGTGTAGTGTATACTTTGGGAGCATGTGATTGGTTAGCTTGTGTGTTAGCCTAACTAGCACTTAGTCACAAATTGTAGCGCCCCCTAATTGTGATGGATAAGTGTTAGCACATTCTTTAAACACTTTGCATAATCACAGCGCAGACTCAGCATAGTGTTCCCTTTTCACATAAATGCTAACTTCCAACCATGACTGCTCTTGACTGCTAATGACCACTGACTACCGCTAATGACAGCTAATAACAGCTAACAACCATTAGTTCCAGCAGACTATAGCTAAATGGCTAACGATCACGAGTAACTGCTTACGACCGGTAGTGACAGCTAACTGTTGGTAGTGACCGCCAACAACCGGTACCAACCTCTAGTCACTGCTAAGTGCCGCGACCAACTGCTAGTAATCGCTAGTGACCACTGGTGACCACTAACACTTGCTAACGACCACTAAGTATACAGTAGCTAGCAACTGCGCGTAATGGCTAATGACTGCTAAGGGCCACCCACTTATGACCTCCGCTGTCGCTCGCTCATCTTAGCGCCTTCTCGCTAACAACAACCAATGACAGTTAATGACAATGAACAACAACTAACGACCACTAAGCACGGCTTACAATGGCTAGTATTTATTTATTTATTTAACCTTGATTTATCCAGGTAAGGCAATTGCCAACCTAGCTGCAGACAGCGGAGTAAGACCAGGCAAAATAAAAGCAAATACAAACGCTGTACTTTACATCAACAACAAACTCTATAAAGTGATCATCCACATAACATGAAGCATATAAAGGACTTAATACTAATACAATCATCAATAACCAGACAAAATCTTCATCTCCAATCAAAAGACACCATAGCTGCCCTCACACTGGCACCTCGCATACAGGAGAGGCAAGAGTTTTAATTCCCTCCCTTGTTGTTTGAAGCTTAGCTGATTAGTAGATGAGAGCGGAGCGAAAGACTGAAGTCTCCTTTGACCAGTATGACTGCGCCGGGATCCCCGATGAGATCGCAATCGCAGCATGCATGATGTCTCTCACATTTTACTACAGGCATGAGATAGAAAGAAAACAGCTACTCTAGCATTCAGCTGATAATTTGTCCGCTGGCGAGTAACACACACACAGAAAGATTGGTTAGAATTTCCTTGTGTCATCAAGTCGCGTCTCTTGCTTCACTTGACTTTTTTGCGCGGACTTTCATTCCTCTTCAAATCTGCTCCGGGACGCATTTGTCTCCAAGCGGTCTCGCTCCACGCAGCCGTACCGTTGCAGACGTAGCTGATACTCTCCGCTCACAAAAACAAAAACGGGGCTGCTCATTAAGGTGTAGGGGGGGAAAAAGCCGGCTGCGGCCATACCATCGCAGTCAACCGGGCAACAGTCCAATAGCGACGACACTCTCCGCTCTCATTCGCAGCAGTTGCTGCAAGAAGGCGGCAAACAGCCATTTTAACAACCATATTAGGATTACCACTAACTACTGCTCGTGACCGCAGACAATTGCTAGTCACAACTAACGGTCGCTAGTGACTGCTAACAACCGCTAACTACTGCTAGTAACCGCTAAAGACCGCTAGTGACCATTAATAACTGTCAGAGACAGCCAATGATTCTTAGTGACAACTAGCGATCAATAACAACCACTAACAACCACAAAGTACCAGATGCTCAAAAGCACTAACAAACACTAGTGATCACTAACCACCCTAACTACCTCTAACGACCGCTAAGGCCGAATAATAGCCGCTGTGCACACACTCATCTTACCATATTCTCACTAACAACAGCTAACTAACAACCGCTGATGGCCTACAATGACTGCTAGCAACCTCTAGGGGACACTTTAAACTTAGCGTCTTTGTTTTAAATCGACGCTAACAACGGATTCTAGTTACTACAAAAAAACACCAATGACTGCTAATTAGGGCAGCAAGATATTGGAAAAACATGCGATATGTCGATATTTAACATGTACCCAAAGAAATGACATTTTTACTATCCAATGAAACAAGTACACTTTTTTCATGTGGCAATATAAGCAAGCTCAATGTGTTCTTATCTTATTAATTCTAACGCCCCTAGATACTGTCCAACTACTGGGTGGCAATGCACATTTAACTTTGCATCTGACCGGTCAAATTCAGATAAAAGCATACAATTCCATAAGAAAATTATTGCATGTCTTTGCGAGATGAATATTGCATAGGCCATTGTCGCGATATCGATATTTTTTCCAATATATTGTGCAGCCCTAATGCTAATGACTGAAAACGACAACTAGAGACGACTATCGACTGCATAACAACAGCTGAAGACTCCTAAGGACCGCCAGCGCACACACTAATCTTACCGTCTTCTTTTCACTCAAATGAATGCTAGCTAGCTGTAGTATCTTTAGCATCTGTCATGCATGCCAGGCAGAGGAAAGTGTTGCACTGTGAGCGAGCACACTGATGTGTTGTCTGGAAGTTTAGTGCACGTGATAACAAGCACACAGATTGTGTTTGGATGTTTTTTGCTAAGTTACTGTAGCTAGTGGCATCAAAACGTCATGCACGAGACTGTGTGTTTTTTGCATGTAATAAGATATCCGCTAGCATGCTAGGTCAGAACGTCTCCTACTAGCATTTTATGAAATGTCTGCCAGCGTGATATGACGTAGGCCTAACATGTGCTAGCATGCTAGATCAAAACATATCCACGAGCATTTTATGTAAGGATGGTTTTTTTCTGACCGACACCAGTCAAAGTATTCACTTTTGAGAACTCACCGATGCAGCGTACCGATACCACTAGTATTTTTGATACATAAAATTGCAATTACCGCAATGATAGATAATTGAAAACAAAGACCTTTCCTTCTTTCTAACGGTTCTGGTTTCACCAGTTGCTATTGTTAGGTTACCCAGTGAGTTAAATATATATAGTTCAATAAATCCAGTTGGAGCTAGAACTTGTATTGGGGCATTTTACTGAACCACAGTGGGAAACTCTTGCACAAATATAAAATATAGGTACATAAGTACAAAGAAATAGGCAACAGGTGAGTATAGCACAATGTACAATAAAGACAGGTACATAAATTAACTATGTTACCTGTACTGCCTTCAAGGGAAAAATATACCTGATTATTGCACTGAATGATACCATTCTCGTAAATGTGTAAATATATGCATGAAATACTGTAATTCAGGACGTCATCATAGCGTACAAATAGCAAATAAATGTATGTATTTTGCTGGCAACACACTAATAACACACTCAAAGTATTAATAAAAACTTCATAAACGTACTATATATGTATATATATATATATGTATATATATATATATATATATATATATATATATATATATATATATATATATATATACATACACACACACGTTGCATCTTAATGGATGCAGAAGGATGCAATTCACTCAGAAAAAAGTTCGGTCAGCCATGCATGTAATTTAGTTTGCGATAGAAGGGCCACTTTAGCTATTGTGGTTGGTATCAACATCCGGATACAGCGATTAAAATGGATATCGGTACTCACCCGTCCCTAATTTTATGCGTGTTAGAGCATTATGGCATAACGTCTGCTAGCATGCCAGCATTTTATGGAATGTCAATAGTGAGCTATGTCAAAACTTCAAAATCTTTAGCATTTGATGATTAGGCCTACTAGCGTGCTATGTCAAAGCATATCTGCAAGCATTTTATGACATCATGCCTGCTAGTGTGCTAGGCCACTACCATGCTATGACAAAAATGGCTGCTAACATGTTATGACTTAACATATGTTTTGCATTTTATTCGGGTAATGGCTGGACGGATGACAGAACATCTGCTAGCATGCTAGGTCGAAACATGCGGTACTAGCGTACTGTGAAACCATAGCCACTAGCATTTTCATAAAATGACCTCTTAGATGCTATGACGTAATGTACTGTGTGTACTAGCAATTCTGCTAGCGTTTTATCACGCAACGTTTTGGATGCTAACAGGATTGTTATGACGTAACATCTATTAGCATGCTGGGTCATAATATTCACTAGCATTTCATGCTATATGCTATATATTTTATGATATGCTACAACATGTCTGCTAGCAAAGTGTTTTGCTAGCATGACATCAAGTGTAAATTTCCAAGCACAATTTTCTTAATCTAGAACAAAAGTTAGATTACAATGGAAACCGCCGTGTTTACTTCCATTTGATGTGTTTGGATCCTTTGTCTTCCTGGCGGCCATTTTGAAGCCTCTCGTCCTTCTTGACGTGTGACTGTTTGATACAAGATGGCGGATGAGTCACGTGACCGAATGATGACAATTAAACTTTTATTACTGTCAAGATCAAGCAGAGTTTGCGTCTTACTTTCACCATCCCATGCGCCTCAGTGGGCCCTTTCACACTATAATGAAACTCGTGCGTTTACCTTAATAAAACTCACACTTTCGCTGTAGAACTTATGAGCGTACTTAAATTAACCTTTGAACTGACTTATTAGCACGCACTTTCACCATAAAACTCATAAGCATACCTTAAAAAAAAACTCAAGAGTGTACCTTACTAAAACTCATGTGTACCTTAACGAAAGTCATGGGCGTACCTTTGAACTGATTCATTGTCAGGCCCTTTCGATCTAAACCTCATGAGCATACCTTTATCCGGGCTTGTCAGCGGGCCCTTTTACAGTAAAACTCACAATTTTACCTCCCTATCACAGTAAAATTCATGAGCATACCTAACTCAGCGTAACTTTATACTGTCTCATTAGCATGTCCTTTCACAGTAAAATTCATGAGCGTATCTTTGAATTGTCGTACCTCCTTTGGAGAGTCAAACTCACCAGCATACCTCTGAAACCCCCTCCTCAGCAGGCCCGTTTCTAAATCAAATTCTCAAACGCACCTCACTTTCACAGTAAAACTCATCTGGCCCTTTCACAATAAAACCGAGCAGCAAAGAAAGATAGGGGGATAAAATGGGAATATTTTTGTCTTCAGCGTCCTCGGAATGAAACAAGCGGGGTTCAAAGTTCTTCTCTTGCAGCAGGGCTGCATCCATCTTGCCGTCTTCCCGCCTCTCTACAGACGTCAAATTTAATTGCCGATGCCGGCGGCGAGGTCACACACACCACAGACGGGAAAACTACCTTGATACGACCTTCGCTACATAAAATCGACATTATTGTGGGAAAGGGAGCCATGTGATTAGGTGGCATGAAGTGGTGACGCCGATGTGTGCGTGTTGAACAGGACCACCAACTTTTTCCTTTAAAAAATTACAACTTTATGCATGCAAGATTACGATTTTTAAAACAATTAAAAGGAAAAAAATAAATATGGTTACAGGATTTCTTGGCTTTAAATTGGAAAAAAATGTTTTTTGTGCGTTTATAATAGCTTGTCTCTGTCTGAGATATATATTTTTTCAAATAAGATTTTTTTTCCCTACAGTATATACAGTAGTATTTACTACAGTATTTGGGGGAGGAAAATCCTTGGAGAAAAAAGAAACTCAGACTAAAACACATTTTCTCAAAGAAAAAAAAAAAATTGTTTCTTGAATAATAAAACTTATTTTCATGAAAAACTATGACTACAATTTTTTTCTTGCAAAATTTGTTTTTATTTTGTTCCTTTTTTATAAAATATGACCAAAAAAATTACCTTTTCTCATCCGCAACTTTTAAAATATAGCTTTTGTGAAAAAAGCTTTGATTTTGTTGTACTAAATATTTTTTTATTTTGTTTTCATTAAGATTGCTAATAAAATATAAAAAGAAATGATCATTTTTTAAGTTTCTGATTTGATCGTTTCAATTCTCATTCTTGTTACTAAATATTTCTTTATTTGTCATTGTTTATGTAATTCTTATTTGTATGTTATTTCTTTTAATATATAAATATTATTACATACAAATATTGAAAATAATTCTGTATTTAATTGCTGTTTTAATTCGTATCATTCATTTCATTGTTTTTTTTAAATGAATTTCTCAAAAGAAAAGGTTCTGAAAGATTAAAAACATAAATGAGAAGCTTATCACACACAAACATGAAAGAAAGACAAAGAAAGAGATCAAATGAGGTTTTGGTGCTGCCACAAATAAAAAGACAACCTGATTAATTGACTTGATTGGG
The DNA here is from genome assembly GCF_054856515.1 of Filicampus tigris. NCBI lineage: Eukaryota > Metazoa > Chordata > Actinopteri > Syngnathiformes > Syngnathidae > Filicampus > Filicampus tigris. The sequence continues at coordinate 1,048,018 of NC_141224.1, read as the reverse complement.
GTGTCATTGAGTTAATTAGACCTGAATTCTTTCTTGTTCTTTTTTTTTTTAAACTTCTCCTCAAAACGAGAACGCAACATGGCCACCGGGCAAAATGTGACATCGGCATGTGGGTCACTCCTCAGGACACTTCATTAGGGACACACAGGAAAATAGTCACACAGAGTATGTTTTAGAGTATTGATGTGATTAGCTGGTGTTCCTAATGGAATGTCTAGAGGTGGAACGTTATTTATTTATTTATTTATTTTTGTGGTGGCGCCACCTGGCGACAGACAGGCGTCATTCGATCGAGGTCACGTCGGCCCCGGGGGGCTCGGTGGAACTTTTTCCGTCACGGTTGAGGGACAAAATATCTTTGAAGAATTTTCTTCTTCTCCGCCTCCTCTCAAGCCAATCTCTCTCTGGGGCAGATTGCTTCTGTCTGGATTGGCAGCGGTGCTGATGCAAGTGGCGGCAAGCGGCCAGCGCGGGAACTTAATGACTGGGGTCCACTTCCGGTTTTTGACGTTGAACACGTGATAAAACGTTGAAAAGTGTCTGTTGTCATTTATTTCAACATTTGCCTCAGTCTTTGCTTGAACGCGCGGAAAAAAGGTCAGAAACTGCAGCAGGGAACGGAGGGGACAAACTTGCTCTCGCACACACCCCGGAAACGCACTCAAACAGCTGAAATACTCTCATACGCACAACTAAAACCCTCTCACGCTCGCGAATGAAATGCTCTTATGCTCTTCTACTGAAAAGCTTTTAGTCTTACTAGTGAAATACTCTCACACGCTACTGAAACGCTCTCACATGCTACTACTACTGAATTGTTCTCATGCTCACAAGTGAAATACTCTCATGCACACTACTTAAACATTCTCACACGCTAATACTGAATCTCTCGTTGCAAACTACTGAAATGCTCTCATACACACTACTGAAAAGCTCTCGGTTATCAGGCTGCTGAAATGCTCTGAAGCAGCACACTACTGAAATGCTCTCACACTACTGAAACCCTCTCATCACTCTATTGAAACACTCTTGCACACGACTGGAATGCTCTCATGCACACGACAGAAATTCTTTCATATGCACTACTGAAACACTCTCACATGAAAAGTACTCTCATACAGACTACTTAAATGTTATTACACGCTACCACTGAATCTCTCACATTCAAACTACTGAAATGCTCTCAGCCACACTGCTGAAGTGCTCTGAAGCACACTACTGAAAAGCTCTCACACACTACTGAAACTCATACACTGTGCTGAAATACTCTCACACACAACTGAAATGCTCTTATACACTACTACTGAAATTCTTCTACACAAATTTGTGAAATGCTCTTAGACATGATCAAAACACACCCACACGTGACTGAAATACTCTCACACACTACTGGAATGCTTTCATTCACATGACACTCTCATTCACACTACTGAAATGCTCTCATGCTCACTACAGAAACACTCTTGTACACTACTGAAACACTTTCATAAACACTACTGAAGCGCGCTCATTCACGTTAGTGAAATGCTTTTTTGCACGCAACTGAAACACTCTTGTTACGTACTACCGATACACTCTCCTACACAAAACTGAAAAGCTCCACACTACCGAAATGCTCTCACATGCACAAATGAAACGCTCTCATGCTAATTAGCAAAACGCTGCCGGCCACAGCTCACGTTCTGCCGCTTTAAGGAAAATGCACGTACAATTACTACCGTATTTTCGATTCATTTTATGCTTGCAAGTTAAAATGCGTTTAGGATATGTTTGTGTTTGAATCATCTTAAATGTGTGTGTGTGTGGGAGGGCTAAAACGATGGCGACGAGTTTTCACCAATTGCGGGTGGGTCGACCGCAACCACCCGATACTGTGACGTTCGGGGGGGAAAGTTTGTAGCGTTGGGAGCGTGAGAGCAAAAAATACTTGAAGTCGAGACTTATTGACTCCCAAAAGCGCCGGCAACTCGGACCGCTCCGAAAAGCATCGGAGCGAGTCATCGGGCTGATTAGGAAATGCTGAAACCTCCTCTCGGCCGCTACTTGTGATTAATGACACGAGACCGTGTGATGTCCTCAAACAAAATAGCGAGGAAAAGTCTGGCGCAGGGACACAAGGCTAAACGCCTCCTCTTTAATATCGCCTCACACACTTTAATTACTGCACACACCGGCACTCTCACTCTATAACTGTGCGTATGCGTGCGCCGTGTACTTGTGTGTGCGCGGCTGATGCTGTTGCCATGACAACGGGAGCGGAGACTCTTCTTCTCCACTGTTTGCTGTCTGACCAACCTGAAAAACATTACTAAAACATCAATGTAGCCCTTCCTTCATTTTCTTTCGATCAAAAACCACTAACTGCGAATATCATCATGCGCTGTTTCATCATCGATGAGACGGACAGATAGACGGACAGATAGATGGATAGACAGCTGGATAGATGGATAGATAGATAGATAGATAGATAGATAGATAGATAGATAGATAGATAGATAGATAGATAGATAGATAGATAGATAGATAGATAGATAGATAGATAGATAGATAGATAGATAGATAGATAGATAGATAGATAGATAGATAGATAGATAGATAGATGGATAGACAGACAGACAGAGCCAATCAACTGCTTGGTCTTGACTGTAGTTCACTTGGATTGTTAGTACAGTGACTTGCTACACTGTACTAACAACTGTCTCTGTCTGATTGTTAGCACACTGATAGTTTGTACCCTGACTGAATGTAAGTAGACTGGCAGTACGCACACTGATTGTGAGTACCGTGTACTGAGTCCACTTGTCCCCAAAGCAAGCGGACTGCAACAAAGTCCCAAATGATGAGCGAAGCAACAAACAAAAACAAACAGATGGTGGCATTATCAATGAATGAACGCGTGAATAAAATATGGGGGCGATGGGCAGCGAAAATATGTCAACTTGTGTTTGGCTCCTCATCAAAGCGAAGGAAAGAAATTAAGAATAATACAACGCTGTTGTTTTTTCCAGCCGTGACATTATTCTTTGATGCTTGTTTTTTTTTTTTCTCTTCTGGTGTGGACTTATTTGCATATATTTACATGGATATGCGTCCGCTAAAATTCCGCTTGTAGTTAGCGCCGAACGTGACATCGCTGATCCTCTTCATCATCACCATCGTGATCATCATTACGCTTTGTGACTTCGCTCACTATAAGAAACTCATTTTTCTTCTCAAGTGAAGAAGAAGCGGGGGAGTGATGGAGACCATCAGACAATCAAAGTACACAGTCAGCAATCATCATCATCATTATGGTGATGATTATTATTATCCCTTATTTAGGATGTGCATACTGTGGAGCTACTTTTAAATGCAACAAAAATCATCCAGTGGACTTCCACTTGTTCGTAATTAGCATAGCAGATAGACGCATTCTTGAGTCTGCGCGTGTGTGCGTGTTTGTGTGTGCGCTGACTCGTTAGGAGACAATCATGAACAGCACCAAGCTCATTACATTAAAACAAACAAACACACTCCAGAGACTCAAAGAAGGTTCTGCCGAATGCTAATACATGCTAACACACACACACACACACACACACACTGGCCTATTTACAAAAGAATGGAAGTGAGTTAATAACAATAATAATAATAATAATAATAATGATGATGATTATTATTATTGTTATTACAGAAATAATTAAAAATAAATGATCGGTTTTGTATTGATCAGAATTGTAAAACAAATAACAATAACAATTTAGATGATTGATAGCATCAATTAGTGAAGCTATGTGTCTTTCTCACACTGGACACACAGAGAGATATAAACTTATTTTGTTAATCATCGTGATATCATTATATAACTCAAATATCACAGTGATGCTGCGCCAGTATCATCATCAGTACAGTATTGTTAGGATAGTACCTCCGTATTATCATGTTGCTCTCATCACCATACTATCAGTTCAGTATCATCATCACATCAGTCCAATAATGTCATGATATCACTCCAGAATCATCAAAAAATCAGTCCAGTATCATCATGATGTAACTCCAACAGCATCATTATATTACGCCGATATCAGTATAACATCATGCCAGCGTCAAAAGCAGTTTCATTCAAATTTTATCATATCACTCCAGTATCGTCATAACATGTGTCTGGTATCATCATGATATCACCCTATTGTCATCATTTTACACTGCAGCACACACCATGGTATCAAGCTTGCATAGTCGTGATTTCATTCCAATCGTCGCTCATCATAGCAAGCCAACATCTCCGTGCTATTATTCCAGTATCATTATGATATCAATCCAGTATCATCATGATATCAAGCGAATTTCATCATTTTGATGTCAACATCGTGGACTATATAATGCCACGACCACATAATATCACTCCGGTATCATCTAATATCACTCCAAGACCAGCAAGACTAACTTGAATGGTTTTGCATCACATTTGTTGGGTTACCGTTATGAATATGAATATAATGTCGAACTATTTAAAAACAAAAAAAGAGTCATGCAGATGTGACATATATGAGACGCCACTGCTCCCCGCCCCCCCGTCCTCTTATTTCCAACTGGCTGTAGCTCCGCCCCGCTGGGATGTCGTCGAAATCCCATCAGCATAATGATAGTTCTGTGGTTACCATGGCAACGCGGCAGCACCAAAACCCGAATGCGATAGCTCTCATATTGGCCAGTACTTCACACGCAACAACCTCCAGCACTGAACCCTGATGGATGACACCCCGTCCCATTAGACACAGACACACATGCATGCACACGCAAACACGCATTCTATTGGTGCTTGCCCACAAGGGAAGAAATGGATTTGCTGCTTTAATGCTCCTGGCTTCAAATGGGTCCAACTGCCATTCATGTGCACTTGACTTATGCAATATATCCTCGCTGTCCTACATGTGAAAGATAAGATACATGTACACATATATGTACATGTGACATACACAACATGTGGAACATGTTGACATTTGTCACATGTGCAACATATGTAACATGTCTACCTAACGTGCAACATGCGTAAAATGAGTAATAGGCGCAACGTGCCTGACACGTAGAACACGTGTAGCATTTCTAACGCGAGCGACACGTGTGTGATGCCTTTGTACTAAACATTTATCGCATGCAACATGTGGAACATGCCTAATGGGTGACACGTCTGACACATAACAGTTGTACCGTTTGCAACATCCAGTATATAACTTGCCACAAAACGTGTCCCATTCATGAACACGTATCATGCTACACGTTTGTAACATGCTAATGCTAATGTAACGTGATGTTTGTGAAACGCACGCGGCAAACGGAGTCATCGCATATTTGAGAAGCTCCGCCTCCTTTCAAATGTCAAGTTAGCTCAAATTAGTGGCCTCAGACCTAATGTTTGTTCTAACGCGTCTTATGTTTTTCTCATGGTTCCGGTGGCCCAAATGGCTCTGACACCTCCATTGGTTCGAAAGGTTCTGATGGTGTGTTCAGGGAAGTTTGTTTCACATGCTTACATCATGTCTGCCCAGCATGCTAGCGGGCCATGACGTGACTTTGTGCTTGGCGGCGGTCATAAGCCGCAAGCTTTGAGTCTTCATTAGCCTGTTGCCGGTGATTCACCAACAGCCGTCACAAGTTTGGAGCTAACAAGCAGCACCGTTCATGTCTTCGTCATCATCGTCATCGTCATCATCATCATCATCATCATCATCACCCGTCACTGATTACAACATCTCACTTTTGTGCATGAACGTGCATGTTTGTTTGTGTGTGTTTGTGCGCGCAAATTTTTCCCCTCATTAAGAATCCTCACGAAACTAACCTTTGAACTCTTGACAAGGCGAGTGTGGATCTCAGAACTTCAGATCACATCATCCGCTGACACGTATGAAGATGACGACGCTCGCGTTACGGGCTTCACGCTGCGATGTTAAAAGCAGAACAATAAACATGTAATTGTACTTAAGCGTGTTGCATAGACCCAGATGGGAGTGCAAGTTGCCATGGCAACCATTTCCTCACCTGTCATCTGTGCAGCGGAGGCCGAGCAACCGATCAGAGAGCAGCTTTTCAGGGACGCCGGTGTCAGGTGAAGGGGTGGGACTAACGCGGCTTTGTTGTCATGGATACGCCTCCCGATGGACAGGTGATGTCACTAAACGTTTTTTTCCCCAAAAAACTGGTGCTAAGGAGGTGTGATGTCACATGAGTGTTCCATGGCTCCAGGTTTCCGCTGTGGCAGCTCGGCTACTTCCTGTTTGGCAATCGCAACATGTTGTCGTGGCAACAGCCTGACGTTTGCTTTCTGGTGACAGGCCTCTCGTTTGGTCCGTTACTTCACTGCGTCGAGACTTCAAGGCAAAGGTTCAAGTTAATGTGGGCATATACGTCAAGCGTGTGTGTGTGTGGGCCTGTGAGTGTGTTTGTGTGTGTATGCGGTATGTCAGTGTGCATACCTGAGTTTGTGTGTTTGTCTGGTTGCATGTCTGCTTGAGTGTGTATGTCCTTGTATGCGCTTATGTTTGTGTGTATGGTTATGGTGTGTGTTGAAGTGTGCGTGTGTTTTATGTATGCCTACGTGTGGTTGTGTGTTCCACTCTGTGTAATCTTGTGTCTATTTTTGTGTTTGTGTGCTTGGTTGCTTATGCGTGTGTTCAAGGGTGTTTCGAGCCCTGTTTTTATTTGTGCGTTTGCGCCAAAGGTTCTTCACCTGTCGAGAAAGTGTACGTTTGTGTGTCCGTGTTTTTGTATGTGTTGAGCAGGGGAAAATATTTCCCATGATTCATCATTTATGTGAAACATTGCTGCGCCTTTATCGCGTGGCGTGACTTTACAGGTGGTCAGCGAGGAGTTAAACAGTTGTATTCGGCCTGACACAAGCTGAGCAAACGGACGTTATCTGATCGCCAATCAGCTTACAAGCTTGATTGCAAGCTTGTTCAACAGTGACCTCTGTCGGCCAGATGGTGTGAGTACAGGAGTCATTCTGTGGCTTTTTTTTTATATACCAAAAGTGGCTTTATTGTGACTTCCTTCACTGCACAATAATTATTTGGTGAAATGCTGTCATCTAAATGCCTCATGTAGAATTGTCTCATAGCTACATTTCGCTAAATCAATTATTTTATTCAAAGCTGACATGTTTATTACTGTGGTTAGGATTTCCCCCTAACGATTGGTTTCATTAGCAAAGAGTAAATCATTCAGTCCAATTGTTGTATGTTCCTTAAGATTGACTGGCGACCAGTAGGGGGTGATCCCCACCTCTCGCCAAAACTCAACTCTGTCATGCTCCAGCTAAATAGGACAAGTGCGATTACATGCAAAAGGATGGATACTTGCACAGGTGTAGTCGTATGACATCACTGGTCAGATAGGAGTCACGCATCGGTGCAACGATGGTTTAATTGACAACATGCAGCGCATCACAATATCAAACTTCAAAAAAACCTTAAAAGCATAATAATAATAATACGTAAATAATATGCCTTTGTCTCAGGCTAGCTCACTGCCTAGCCGCTACAGAGCTAACTGCTCCATTGAGTGGCACATTAATTAAGGCACTTTGGGAAAAGATGAAGCTATGACAAGAGCAATTGTGTTGGGCTTTTTAAGACCACGTGTGCACAAAAACTAAACAATGATAATAATTAGCATTAAATACAAAACAAAAACAAAAAAAGACTTTGCAGCAGGATTCCAACATTCATTGGATGACGGGATATAAATAGGTGCGATATGGTAGAATACAATCACAGTTTTTAATCCATCTTATTTTTCTTAGGATACAATTGTCAGTCTGGAAAGTTTGAAATTATCAACAGCTTGGCAGGAAATGCTAAATTCTTCCGCTTTCCAGCCAACTACAACTAGCTTCCTTTGCAGCAAACTTTGATGCATGTGCAAACAATGAAACATTCAGTCATAAAGAAAAGTTCATATTACTCATAAAAACAAGTTTCACGTTTTTTTTCTTCAAAAAGTGTAAAACCAGCATAATAAGAAATGATTTGTATACAGCACTTGCTAACAGCTAGCCTGTGCAATTACACTGAACGACAACAAGCTACGTGCCTAATGTTGCCATTTGAACATGAACTTGTAAGGGCAGTCTAATATTTCAATTCATGTTTCAAAGGCCATCAATTTGTCTTGTTAAGGAAACAAAAAGAAATTAGAAGGGGCCCTCGCACCCACTTTTCCCCATGGAAAATCCTCAAAAATTATCAAACTTTTTATTATTTTCCAGGGTGCACTATTGAGGGAAGTTGCTGAAAATGTCTGCTTTAGATCAAAATGACTGACTTCCTGTTGAATTTTGACTTTTTCCATCTGTCCTGTTTTGATAGAGCCAATTTTGTGTACATTGATGAGAACCGGGGCAGATGTTTTTTTTTTTTCTTTCCGGTCAACACTACTGAGGGATTTGGCTCTAAACCAAAATGGGTGACTTCCTATTCAATTTCAGGCATGGGTGCTTGAAACCTTTTCATGCGTTTTGTTATGACAGACATGTCCAGCAAATTTCATGGTGATCGGTGGAACCGTTGTCAGGGCTGACTTCAAATTTGATGACTGGCCAAACTGACTTGAGAAAGGCTGCTTCAAACTAAAATGTCCCACTTCCTGTTCAATTTGTGTCATGGGTCCTTGAGATAGCTGATAGACATCTCCACCCAATTTAGTGCACGGTATTTTGATCAAACTGGTGTTGAGGGCTTATTTTTTCCCCCCAACATTCGATGGAGCGCTACTTAGGGAGTTTTGTATTTGTGCGGTTATGTTGGGGACCCCTAAAATACAAGTTTTACACCAATTTCCACACACTTTCTTTGACCGTCACCCCCCCACCCCCCCAACAAGCAATTCATTTGGCCTAAGAATAATTATAATAACATAAAAACAGTGACTTATAGAGAGCCTTCGACAAATGATTTGACATAAAAGTCAGTGACAGCATGAGCTTGGTCACAGAGTTGCACATGCAGGTCACATGATAATTGCTGGCACACAAACATGACTGAGATTGAATATACGTAAACGTCCAAGGTGTTGTTCTTGTCAACAGTCTTTTGGCTTGAGTGTGTATGTGCTTTCACATTTTTGTAATAATAATCACCATAATCATCATCGTTGTGTAAACTTCAACTTCTCGGTGGTACGTACGTTTAAAGACTAGCACCGTGCACGCTGGCCCACCTGTTGCCGTGACAACAGCTTGCGTGTGCATGTCACCCGTAGGAAGGTAATCGTTGGCACACTGACACATTAGACTGGCCTAGAGTAAGTTAGCATGCGTGCATGCTAACATTTCCTTAGCCTAGCGTGGCTGATGGTGGTGGTTCAGCCTCTGATCTGTTTGCGAGGTTAGCATGCTTCATGCTAACACTTCTTTAGCCAAGCGTGGCTGACGATGAAAAGTGGTTCAGCAATTGTCTGTTTGCAAATTTTAGCACATTGAGCGCTAATACCTTATCAGCTTAGTGTTGCGTAACACTGATGATGAAGATGATGGTGGTTGAGCATTACGTCCACCCGCAAGATTAGCATACTAAGTGCTAAAACTGTTTAGCCTAGCATGGCTGATGACAAGGATGTGCTAAAGCATTGCGTTCTTGGCAAGCAAGGTTAGCGAGCTAAAAGCTAACAGTTCTCCCTAGCATAGCGCAGGTGACGATGCTGAAGGTGGTTCAGCAATCAGCATTGCATTGCATTTGTTTGCAATGTTAGCATTCGGAATGCTAACACTTCTTTAGCCTAGCATGGCTTCTGATGCGGAAAGTGCTTCAGAATCTGAACACTTTACTCTCGCGCTGTGCGTGAATTATGAACATGATGGTGGTTCGGCATCATGTCTGTTTGTGAGGTTAGCATGCTAAAGGCTATTTCAATACTGTAAACTGAAAAATTAAACAAAGGAGTAAAAAACAAGCAGGTTGTTATGGCACACAGCAGACAACAGAGGGTGTCGCTCTCTCGCCATTAAGAAAGCAACAATAAAGCCATATTTTCATCAAGCAGCAAGAATGATGGCAAATGTAGTCAGGAAATTGACTATCTATTGTTCGCACCTGTTGTTGTTGTGGGGTAACATTGAAGTGAAGGTGACTCTCTGAAGCACTGCCAATATTCTCACTTTCTTTCCTTTTTTCTTTTTAAAGTACGCAGACTGCTTCTGGATCAGCTCCTCAGCTCCCAACACTCATCCAACAGCGTCGACTTGTCGGCTGGTTGCGAGGCAGAAAAGTGAGCCGGTTCCAGAGGCAGCCAATCATGTTTCTGGCCACGACTACACGGCAGCGCCTGCACGCATGAAATGACATTCATGTGACTACCACGTTACTTTTTTAACACACTGCTCGTACTGCTTGAAGGAGGATGCTAATGAGGGACCTCAAAGACAAAACGGCGCCGCCGTCTCACCCACTCTCAAAAGCAATCGGGTGACTCACTAATAACAACCAAGATTAATAATAACAATAACATCATTAAATACCAGTGTGGTGTGGTCCACAGGAGACACTGTACGATGTCCACAAGCTGACCGCCATCAGGAAGGTTGTGATAAAACCAAACACCTGATAACACGACACACAAACAAACCACTAATGCAAATATGACAACAAACACAGAACACACAAACACGTACGACAACAACACACACGACAAGACACAAATATGACAACCCACACGCGATAACGACCCAAAAATATGACAACAAACAAACACATGCAACAGCACACAAAAATTTCATAACACACACAGACACACACACACACACACAGAGCAGTAATCGTCCGTGGCAACAACCACGACATCACACAGACAACAACAAAGACAACGACACGCAAATATGACAAGAAGAGTGTTGTACTTACAGATGCTGCCACCAGGGCAGACACTCCTCCACTCTTCACCACCGCCACAATGGAGCCGATGCAGATGAGCACCGTACCCAAAGAGTAGTGGAAGAATTCCTAACAGAAGATGGAGGGAGGAAAGAAAGAAAGAAAGAAAAAAGAGGACACAAAGGAGAGCAAAGAAAAACAAAGTATGAGCACGAAATGTAGATTAAGGAGGAAGAGAAGGACAACAGGCGGAAGAGGAGGAGCAATGAGGAGGACAAGGAGCACAGGAAAGAGGGGAAGAAAAAGAGGGGCAAGATGAGGAGAAGAGAAAGAGGAGGAAGGAGGAGGAATATGGTGAAAGGGAGAAGATGGAAGAGGAAGAATAGAAGAGCAGAAGGGTCAGGTGGGCAAGGAGGAAGGAAACGGAGGCGAGTATGAGAAGAACGAAGGAAGATGAGAGGAAAGGGATCGGGACAAGGAACAGGAAAAAAGAAGAGAAGAAGGAGGAACAATAGGAGAGGGAGCAAGGGGTGGAAGAAGAGTAGGAGGAGGATCAGGATGGAGAAAGAAGATAAGAAGCGTGAGGAGGACCAGGATGGAGAAAGAAGATAAGAAGCGTGAGGAGAAAGCGGACGAGGAGGAGGAGAAGGAGGAAGAGAAGAGTCAAAGGAAGAAAAGATGGAAGAGGAGGAGAAGGAGAAGTAAAAGGAAGAACAGGTAGAAGAAGAGAATGAAAAGTTGGAGGTGAAAAAGAGGAGGAGGAAAACGGCAGAAAAAGGAGGAGAAGGATGAGGATGACGTGCTGTCCGAAATTCATGTGCGGCGCCATGAGGGCGGGCGTGGCTTACGGTGAGCGGCCAATTGATGCAGCCCATCTTGGCCTGCAGGCGGCACAAGTGCATGAGGAAGAAGAGCAGGAGCACTACCAGGAACCACACGGCCACCACCTCAAAGTACTGGAACGCCGCCCAGTTGGGCCAGCCCCGCGCACAGTGCACGCACAGGAAGGTGACCAGCAGCGCCACCTGGCGGCGACACAAAAACACGCGCACACGTCACTTGGTGAAATCACATCGTCGGCTACCATTCTTCACGCGAGGGATGGCTAACCTGACAATGTGCACGGTGTGGTGAAATGGCGTTATCGATTTACGTGGAGAAAACTCAACATATTAGGGGCGAAAAGCAAGAATGTGTGCATTTTATTGTATTTATTTCTGAAATTTGTACTGGCCCAGACAAGCCAGAGTCCTAAAGTTTGTGGTGGCCCAACACAGTGCCATACTGGCCCGGGGCCATATTAACGCCCAAAAATTCTTTACAATAATACGTTTGATACAGCTCCACTAGTCTAAACACGGCATTCTCATTAATATCGCCTTTTTCCTTCCTTCCACTTCCATTCGCATACTCATACTTGCACATTCTGCTCTCTGCATTTCTGTGCAGATGCTAAAGTCCATTTCATTGTTTCAGTACATGTAATGGCATAAAATTGAATCAAATGGACATTTGATCACCAGATAGCAGTACGCGGTGTTACAATGAGGCCTCGAGTTGTGCACCTTGCTATTTTTACATTTATTTTAACCTTCACTATCCAGGTGAGGCAATTGAGAACAGTTTCTGAATTGCCATGCAGAGTGAGAAAATTTTAACATGATCAGTGTATTTATGTAGATAAAAAAAAGATCTTAATCAATAAATAACAACATAATGTTGAAGACAATTTGCACATTTTTTCAGAAGTGTGTATCAAACTGGTAGAGCTTCACATTAAGCGTGAGGCACACAAAAGTACCCAGAAGCAACTCTCGGCTTCAAAAAGGTTAGCGACCGATGTGAGCGTGTGCGTGTGTGTGCGTGCGTGCGTGCGTGCGTGCGTGCGTGCGTGTGTGGGGGGTGTGTGCGTGTGCGTGCGCGTGCGCGTGTAACCACACCCACAGTGCCACCTCGTGTCCGCACTGCCCCCCCCCCCCTCATCATCCGCCCCTGTTGACTAGATGCTAGCGTTGTTGTTAGCACGTCAGCTAAAGGCGTCATTTTGCCGGTGAGCGCAGTTGTTGTCCTGTAATTGTTGTTGTTGTAGTGTAGTTGTTGTGCGGCGTCTGACCATCTGGGCCATCTTGAGCAGTCCCGGGATGGTTCGGATGTATCCCAGGTTGAAGACGCCGTCGGACGCGGAAGTCCTGCCGGTGCTGGTCGGGCTGACCGTGTGAGACATCTTAACCTGCCTACTAAAAGTACACTTACGAACTACTTGACCACGAAAGGAGAAAACAAAAATCCTGTTGGTGTCGTTAAAGACGCTTCAGTGCGGAAGGGCGCCAAAACACACGCCCAGCTCTCATGCACAATTGCACACTTCCGCTGACGTTTCACAACAAAAGCACAGTCACACGCGCAGTCCAGTGATGTCTTTCACAATAAAAGACCAGGCGATGAGGGGAGAAACTTGGGTGGTACGAACGAGGACATTTCACTAATGTTGATTCAAATTCGTTTTTAAAAATCATATGAAGCATGAATGAAACTGTTTAATGACATGAATACAAAAATGTGTGCAGTGTTTCATGAAGTTGATGTTACTCACTTTTATTATATTATTGACAAGTACCGAACTTTGCACCCCAAGTCAAGTAGCAGATTCAACCCTGAACGCAGTCAACAAAACAGAAACAAAAGAGTTGTGTACTTTAAAACTACAAAAATTATGAAAGACTACAAAAAAGACTACAGAAAGACTATGAGCTCAAGAATACAAACGACTAGAAAAACACTACACTCTCTATATAGGGCTGAAGACTAAACAGACTACAAATATGAGATGAGACTCAATAAATTATATTTTTTTTAAATACACAAAACTTAAAAAAATATTCAAAAGTACAAACAGACAAGACAAAAAATACAATTAAAAAAAATTACAAAGCGCTCCAAAAACCCCAAAAAGATTTGTAAAAGACGAGACTACATAAAGTCTATAAAAACATTATAAAATGACTAAAGACTAAAAAGAGTACAAAACGACTCCAATAATACTGCACATAAAGATGAAAAACGACTAAAAAAAAAAAAAGACAACAAAGACAAAACAAACAAGTCAAACCTCTGCAAACAGCATTTTTGTTTTGATTCCGCCAGTGCAGAACAGAAGCTTGGAGATGAACGCATAACTCCTAAGATGATGAAGATGACTAATCAAGTGCCGCAGTCGAGTACAATGTATCTGAAAAGACAAAGTTGGACATCTGGCATCTACAAAAGACTAGGGGGGGAAAAACTACAAAAGACTTCAAAAAGACTAAATAGCCCGCACTATAAAAATACAAAGATTGTAAAAAGTATAATGACTACAAAAGATTACAAAATACAAGAAGAGATGACAGCAGACTACAATATGACTGACAAAGACCACAAAGGACCCGTGTTTTTTAAAACCTTTCAAAATAAAATGACTGATTGATTAACTAATGGCAGAAAATGGTGATCTTGACTCTAACCTTGTTCTTGATATGCATGAGCACGTGTGGACGTTTTGTCTGGCATGCCTTCACCTGTAACAACATGCACACTAAGTACACATACTACACGAGCGGTTATACATGCTTGATGCAAAATATTATACTGTATACCAAAAATAGGACTTAATACACATAGTATATTGCAGTGCCGTGCAAAGGGGCGGGGGGGCACTTGGTATTCGCCGGGGTTCAACAACACAACCCCCTTTTGCATGCGTGTCAACCATGTCGATGAGAAGGACCATCAATCTGCACCACCCTCCCCCCCAAAATCATGCAATATATATTTTAATGAGGAAAAAAAGGCACTCTATAATATTGTAGTTTATAGAAATATACAGTAATGACTTTAAATAGAACGAAAAATAATTCATCAATTTCTGTCACATGCATCATTTGACTGGCTTTTGCCCTGCTCCTTCTGGTGTGCCTGTCATGACCACCTGAGGGCAGTATAGGACTGATAGAAGGACGCACCGACAATGGTCATTCTTCGCAGAGGATAAAGAATATGTGACTGTCTACAGGGCCCTCTATTTCTGCCATGTACTGTCGTATTGTCTGTCTGCACCGCTTGTGTTCAATCTGTTGCTGTAAGGGTTACAACAAACATTCACTCATTGTTTCTTGCTTGGTTTCAAACTGCTGCGTAAGAGTCAAGTCTTTGTCGAGTTTAGCCAAGTCAAAGCAAAATAAATCGGTCGAACGGTGGCTCATACTGTATCTCGGAATTCTAGTCGTACTCACTGGCATCAGGAAGAGCAACAGTGGCGTAAACAGTCTGCAGCCCAACGGCGCCGCCGGCTGGATCAAGAGAGGAATGCAGGACGAGGTCCTCTGCTTCACACCAACATATGCGCACACACTCAAACACATTGTTCATGTGTTCATGTTCATACTCAATATTCATGTTGTCATGTTCGTGTGTTCATGGTCATTATGTTTATATTTTATATGGTGCAGTGTTCATGAATTAATGTTAATATGCTGATGTGTTCATGTTCATGTATTTGCCAGTTGGTGGTATCTTTTTGGCTTGTATTGGCCAAAAATTGACCTCTCATACACACACCATAAGAAACCTCTCACACGCACTAAAAACCTTTCACACTCACTAAAAACACTATCACACGCGCACACATACACTAAAAAAGGTACTCACATAACAAAAGGTCTCGCCTCAAGAAAAAGACTCTCACACTCACACTAAAGAAACTCTCACCTGCAACAAAAAAAACTTTCACACACCCACAAAAAAAATCTCACACTAATGTGTGATGCGTTTGTATATTCATGTGCATACATTCATGTTTTCATGTTCAATTTTAATGTATTGATGCGTTCATGTATTTACAGTAGGAGTTCATGTGCCTGAATGTAATCGTATGTTCATGCGTTCACTCACGTGCTTGACTGTTTTGTTGAATGTGAGCATCGCGATTTCCAGCTGAGCGAGAAAAATCATGGTCAACAATCAATGTCACATGACACAGCCCCTCTGACGACGTCAACGCCTCACCTCTCCGCTTCTGTCGGTGGACGCCGCCGCAGCCGACGACGCACGTGGCCAGCGTCAGCAGTGCCGCAACTACCCCACCGCAAACCAGGGCCGCGTCCCTCACCACATTCGCCGGCCGGTACGTTTGCTCGTCCCGCCCCAATATGTTCTCCACCCTGCAGGTGAGCTCTTCCTGCCGCTCGTACGGGACGGAGCTGTTCAGGTACCAATCCGACAGCCAGGTCTTCACATTCTCCTCCAGCGTTGTGGCTATCGGCTGCCCGGAGGCCGAGAGCCAGGTGATTTTGGGCGGCGGTTGACCTTCCGCCACACACTGCAGCCTCTTGGGGGCGCTGGAGTTGCCGGTGACCAATGACAGGCTCAGGATTGCGGGCCTCACTGAAAGCAGAAGAAGAAAAAGCAACTAGGCAAATGACTAGGTTGTGTTTGGAACGCTGCATTTCTAAAAAGAATTGCTGACTTGCCAACAAATGAAAAAAAAACGCGCTTCCATAAAGCAACAGATCACTCCAAAATAGCTCTTCAGCATTCACACAAATAAGCACACCCCCTTATGACCAAACAGGAAGTCCACTCAATGAGTTCAATGTTTACCTTGTACCTTCAGCACCAACTTTTTGTTCTGCGGCCTTCTCCCATCCAGGGCCACTTTGCAGAAGTACGCGCCCTCATGCTTGAC
This sequence comes from Filicampus tigris, assembly GCF_054856515.1. Lineage (NCBI taxonomy): Eukaryota > Metazoa > Chordata > Actinopteri > Syngnathiformes > Syngnathidae > Filicampus > Filicampus tigris. The sequence continues at coordinate 1,031,449 of NC_141224.1, read as the reverse complement.
CGTAACATCTCTGATGCAAAGCGACGCCGTCCCCTGGCGGAGGTCGCCCGCCAACAGGAAGCCCTCCGTGCCGAGGCAGTTCGCGGGTGCGGCCGACGAGTTGTTCTTTACTTCACATTGGAAAAATGGGCTATTGGTTTCACTTCTGCCGATCCAGCTCACCTTGATGCTGCCGGCGTAGCGGTCCTGCGTGGGATGAGTGAAGGAGCATCCCAGGATGGCGTCTTGTCCTCGCAACACATTGATCACGTCAGCGGATCTCACAGTCAATGCGGATGATGGCAAACTTCCTGTACCGGCACCAGACGTAGCAAGCACTCAAACTCTGTATCAAAAGTACAGTGGTCCCCCTCCTTCCACGTCCATGTGCCAAACGGTTCTCACATCAACATGCTAATGTCACGAAATGTTTCCACATCATTATGCAAATGTTAACATGCTAACGTACCTGCTGAGTGCTTCCCCGTTAACATGCTAATGTAGCTAACAGCCTTCACAGCAACATGCTTGTGGCTACCCGCTTTCTGATCAACATGTTAATGTTGTCATGCTAATGCAGCTACCTCCTTCTACTGAAAAATCTAAGACGGCGCCTTTGAGTTGTACTGACAGCTGCCCTAATTCTCTCATTAATTTGTACTTTTCCACCCTCTTTTGTGCATACTGTAAACCTGTTGTAGACTGTTTTCAGCATTATTGGACATAAATATCAGCGCGTTTTTTTAAAACTACAGTTTCTTGTTGACTTTTAAACCCAGCTTGTAGCAACCGCATGTGATGCCATGCACGATGTGATCGTGAGATTACATTTTCAGTGTCCCAACCATCGACACCTACCGTATGATTTTGGCGCCTTCGTTCTGGTTGTTGGCTTCAATGTTGCTCCGACAACAACAGGGAATACAATTCGATCCATGATTGTATTATTCATTTAAATATTGTCTTATTTTATGTACAACACTTTGTTACATTTGCGGTTGTTGCTAAAGTGCTATACACAGTAAATAAAGTTGAGTTGAGTTCCGTGTCACTAACTTAACATGTTAACATTCTAATGTCGCTAACAGCTTCCACGTCAACATGCTAACGTCAGCAAGTATTTTCACATCATAACCAGGAAGTAGGACCGTGAAGAGGTTGGTCAAAGCAATTTGGAACATTGTGTTGGAATGACGCACAACTCACCTGTGATCACCAGCAGCAGAACACACACAAGCACATACACACGCATGTTGAACAGACACACAAGCACACGCAAGCGTGTCGAACCGCATAAACACACATCAACGCTGGGCCACCACAGCAATTCAGGAAGGAAACGAGTCATGGGGCGCTGACTGGGTCACACGCAACCGCGCACGCACACACACACACCAATAGCAAATAATAGCAAACTGTAAAAAAAGAAATAAAAATACCTTACCTTGAGTGTGAGGTTTTGGGTGAGACTTGGAGAGTTTTTTGTTTTTGTTTGTGAGTTTATCGGGTTAATGTGGTAGGCGAGAGGTTTTTGTCACGTTAAAGATTTTTAGGGTTGGTGTGAGAGTTTTTTTTTTTTTTTGTTACAGGTAAGATAAATGTTACTTTATTTTTGCCCTTTGTGCCTCATAACTTCCTTTAACATTCTTTGTAGTGCTACCCTGCACCTTCAGCCACCTGCCGCTTTCCCATCGTGCTTCAGTGCAGGTGCGCTGGCGTCTACCGCTGCACTGGTTAAGTCCCCGTCTGCGAGCCCGGGCCCCAGCAGGACCCGCGGTGCCGATTAGAGCGTGACCCCCGCCTGCATTATCTCTCCCTGCCCTGGGGGACAGTGCGTGCTATTGCTGTGGGCTGGAGGTGGAGGGAAGGGATCCCAAGAGCGTGGCGGACAACCAGGGGGTCCAGCTGAGGGTCCCCTGGGTGAGTCCTCAACAAGGGGTCCTCTTGAAGAGTTTGGTGCTCCTCACATTATAGTTTCCCGCCGCAGCGCCGTCCAACATCCTGTTCCTGCAGGTGGAGGCCAGCAAAGGCTTAAGCTATACGACCGAGTGGCGCGTGGCAGGCTCGCCGACGCCCGACGATCTGGTGGCTAGGCCCCGAGCACCCGCTGGACGGTTCTACGGCAGACCCGCTGAGTCTGGGTGGCGACCTCGTTGTTAGCCGGCTGCAGGATGCCAAACCCGGATGGCAGGTCACATGCTCTGCCTCCAACTCGCTCGGCAAAGACAAAGCCACCCTGTACCTGTTTCCCCCTCCGACACCCTCACCCAAGGATGGAGCCCCGCCCCCATATCCTGCTGCTGTTGATTCTTTCTCTGGGGTCCAAGGTAATCATTATGCTGCTGGGGATTGGCTTGTGGCTGCTGGTGCCTGCAGGGGCACTCTGGTGGAGGTGACCTCACCGTTTGACCATTTAGATTGAAGACCAATAAAGTACCGATGTTATGTTTGCTGTCACCTGCTGGTCACTTCATTCATTCTTATCAGCTTGTTATTTTCAAGAAGACGCCTACAAAACAACATTGTATTGCTAGCAAAGCTTGTTAGAGCTAACAACAATACACTATAACATATTTATCATTCATTCATTAGTCATTAGCATGAGTCAAAGAATACAGCGACCCTGCTAAGAACGAGCATGGCTAGTGCTGTGCTTATTACTATTACGTATATTATTATTTAGTGTGAGGTTACAGCTTTTTAAGTGCTACGTGTTAGTCAGTCACAACCATTGTAAAGCATGCTCGTTTCGTTTGTTAGCTTCTAGTGCGTGGGAAAGAGACGCGGTTCTCGGTAGCAGATGGGATGGACCTCCTGGCAGCAGTCCTCACGGCTCCAGCCAAAGTCTTGACCCGGCTCCAGACTGATGGTCACACACCGGCCCCCGTGTGTGCCCTCAGGCTGCGTCCCCTGCCAGTTGCTGACTGTAAATGGCGCCCTGTCCATCCAGTACCAGGCGCCGGTTAACGTGCTGCGACGCAAGCCGATCCAAGCCCGCCTCGGGACCTCGTCCCCGGTATACTCCCGCTGGACTTTGGCCTGGACGTGGTCTCGGAGTGGAGGAGAGGACAAGCTGACCAGATGGAGATTCTGGTCTCGGCAGAACTTGACCGACTCCTGCCAGCCCAGAGCCTTGGAGCCAATTTCCAAAACGTCAGGTGACAGCACACAGCCTCTGTAATCTGACGAGGAGAGCGTTTGAGTATAATGTGAGAGAGCTGTTTAGAAGTTTTCGCGTTTGAGTGAGTAACTTTTTAGGTAGCATATTTCAAGCTTTTTAGTAGGCAGAGCGAGAGTTTTGTTGAAGGATTTGTCCCATATTAGAATCAGTCTGCTAATTACTGACTCTAGATGGATGGCTTTGTATGTTTCAGTAGCGCATTTGACAGTGTTTCAGCTGTGAGTGTGTTTTATTAGTTGTATGTGAGTGTTTCAGTAGTTTGAGTACAGTATTTCAAAGTGTCTTTAGCCTTAAAATAGTTGTGTGAGAGCGTATCAGTAGTGTGTGAGAGCATTTCAGTAGTTAATATGAGAGTGCGTTAGTAGTGGTTGTGAGAGTTTTCACCACCTCGTGTGAGAGCGTTTCAGTAGTGAGTGTGAGTAAAATATTTTTCAGTCGTTTTATGTTGCAGTGTTTCTGTTGTGCACGTGAGAGTTTTGCAGGAGTGTGTGAGGGAGTGTTTTAGTAGTATTTGTGAGAGCGTTTAAGCAGTGGGTGTGAGAGTTTTTCAGTTGCGTTTGTGAAAGGATTTCAGTACCTTATGGCAGATTTTTGATTCAGTCCTTTGTTTCAGAGTATTTCAGTAGTTTGTGTGAGAGTAATAAAACATTTTCTACTAGCTTGTGAGTCTTTCAGTCGTGTGCGTGAGAGTGTCACAGTGTGTGAGCGAGAGCATTTCAGTAGTCAAAATCAGAGAAACAGGTTTCTGTTGTGTTTGTAAAGAGCACTTGTTAGTAACTGTTTTTGTCAGAGATAATGCTGAACATCCAATGTTGTCACCTGAGATTTGACTGACGGCGGATGCCGGATTGCCAAAAAGGGCGTTGCCCTTCTTTCCCATACAGTAGACGGCCATCTTGTTCGAGGTATGCCAAATGGCGTTGTTGTCCAGGGTGAGATTCACCACCGCGGAGACGTAGTCCGTCCCCGTGAGCGTTCGCCAGGCGGGCTCCTCCGGTGGGCCGCCACCCAGGCGGACCCCCGCGGTGTGCTCCTTGTGGACCAGGATGACGGCAAAGTTATGCACGTCCGGTATGGCGTTGACCACGTAGCAGGAGGCCAACTCCGACTGCGGGATGAGTGGCAGGAGCAGACCGGGCCGGCGGAGGACGGCCATACCGTGGACCTCCAGCAGAGGCCAGCCCGGGTACGAGGAGTCCACCGAGGAAGAGTCCTCCTGGGACACATAATGGTCAGGAGTGGGCGCTGGAGATCTACATGGACATTTTTTCAACCTGCCTTTGAGGGTAAAAAGAGGGTGTGTGTGTGTGTGTGTGTGTGGGGGTGTGTGGGGGTGTGTGGGTGTGGGGGTGCGTGCGTGTGTGGGTGTGCGTGTGTGTGTGTGTGTGTGTGTGTTACCTGGGACAGGAATACAGTAGTTTGGTCCTCTGAGTCTTGGGACAGCAGCGGTGGAACTAAGAAGGCCATTTTGTTATTTGGTTTGGGGCTCAATGTGGCGTAGAGCATGGAGCAGCTGCAGTTTCGTGTGGCGGCACACGGGTGCCCAAAGAGAACGGCCACTGGGTGTTTGGCCCTCACCAGCCGCCAGGCCTGGTCGGCATCCAGCCAGAACTGAGCGGCGTGGTGAGGCTCCAGCTCCACTTCCCTGGTAATGTTGCCTTCCCCTTCCAGACTGACTGTGTTGACTTTCTCCGCATTGACCACGATCAGCCTGAAGGGGGCGTAATCGGTCACGTAGGCGTCGAGCAGGTCGGCGGGTCGGCTGGTGCCCTGGATTTCGGGAACCGGCGGGACATGGTACTCGGTGCCCAGAGCGTCCACAGGAAGAACCCGAGCACTCTGCACGCTGCCCGCCTTGACGCTGACGGCGTGGACCGTGACCTGGCGGGTGCTGTTCACCCGGAACACCTTGTTGGAGACGTCCTCCCGGCCGAGCTCAGTGTTGCCATAGAAGAAGAAGCGTCGCGTCTGAGCGGCAGCCAAAGTCTCCGTGTGGATTTGTTCCCAGATCGCCACCGTGACTCGTGTGTTGTCAAGCAAAGCCGTCACATGCACCTGGTTGTGAGGTTCCTCGGGGTAAAAGTAGGCCACGTTTTCTGGAAAGACCACCAAGAAGTGGGACCCAGAGGTGATCTGGGCTTCTGCGCATCCTGGAAAAGAGCCGGCCCAAGGCATAAGCCAAGTGAGCGCCTACTTAAAGCCCGACGACCACTAGGGAGTCCCCAAGAGCAATTTGCAGGCAACGGAGTTTGGAGTATGGTCAACCGCTGCTATGCATACAGGCAAAACCAAATTTAGAGTTGCAAGCCTTCAGTGTAGTATCTGGGTGCCACGACCGTATCGGGCAGCACGGAAATCTACTGGAGATGTAATTAACAAGAAGAAGCGGCAGATAATGTTAGGTGGTAGTTTCCCTCTTTAACAGCAAGAGAGTAGTACAGCGGCTAAGAAATACTCTTAAAAGTATGTTGTAATTCTTTGTGAATTCTTTTTTTAAATTTGTTTAAAGCATGTGGGAGGGGAAAACTACATTGAAAATGTTTTGATGTGCTCTCACAATATCACAGATTTTCTTTTATTTTCATTTGAAGTTATTTTTACGTATCTAGGTGATATTGCTGCTCTACAAATCATTTTAATACTAGGTGCATGAATGATTAGCAGTAATTATTGGCAGGAATAGAGGGCCCTATCATACATTTTTTTCTTACGGTTTCACGAAGATGATCAATGATCAAGAGAAACAAATCAAATCCAACTTTTTCACCGTGGATGTTGTCATAGCAACGCAGACTCAAGCGAAGTGTTTGGACTCACTTGTTTCTGTCGTCCCCTTCAGCACAAGAAGCAGCACTGCAGAATACAGGTGGCCCTTCGCCAGCATCCTGACGAGCCAAAGCGTTGACTTTCAGTGATACACTTCTTACAATGTCACAAGGTTTTGCTATTGTGCACTTTTCTGAGCACAGACTTCTCACAGCCTCCATACTATGGTTGACCCCCCGCACACTCGTGGGTGCCTAACCATGGATTTACCAATTTGAAGATTTTTTTTTCAATATTTATTTGAAACATTTTCAAATAGTCTTCATTATTATTATTTTTTCAATACATTTACACTCAATTATACAAGGATTTATGCTATGCATGGGCTGCCTGGTCACTTTGTCTTCACTTAAGCTAATATGCCAACAACCCACACTAGCACAGGAAGAACATGCTAATTCCACACAGAAATGCCAAAGTCAATATTCAAACCCTGGAGTTCAGATGTGAGAGGCAATCATGCGAACCACTGTTCCACAGTGCTGTATTCATCAAACAGTTGATTTTACATCTCGTCTCCTTTAGTATCAGTTGCTATGCAGTTTCCTGTCACACTTCCTGTTTAAAATGCGTCAAAAGCCACATTGTGGTCTTACCTTCTCTTTGGTCGTGGTTGCTTCCACTTTCGAACGTCCGTGCAGCTCTTGCCAACAAACCAACAAACACAGAAGCGCGCATTTGTTAGTCAAAGCAGGACATTTGCATGGCATTGAGGTGACTCTTCAACACGTTTCGACACGACGCTCAAGGCTCGTTTTGATGAACAAAGATCACCATTAACACTCTTCTTTCTAATGGTTAAAGCTCTTTCAATCGAATTGAATGCATTGACTATGAATGTGATACGATATAGTTTTACACACACATATTCACATAGTATATGTGTCGAGTCAAACTAGCGGTCACATCTCGGCGCTTGTGAGACTTGCTCTTTGAAGCCGAGCCGGTAATTGTGTGCTGGGTGCTGTGCTGCGGTGCTATAATGAAGTGTGAGTAGTAGTAAAGCAGCTTTGAACACACAACAATGGCGTATGTTCAGATATAATCTCCAAGGCAGCAGAGAGAGCACTATTATGAAGGTGCTAAATACAGATAAGCTCTTCAAACAGCAAAACTGCATCAGTCACTTACATCACATCAATGACTGTTGATTTAGGGCTCAGTGGCGGCAGCATTGTTACTTCATTCGTTTTATAAGATCTTTGTCATTGTCATTGATGATCAGGGGGCGGATGGCAGCACAAGGCAGCACAGGCGGCCTAGAGGTTAGCAAGTCTGCCTCTCATTTCTGAAGTTCTGGGTTTGACTCTGGGCACCGGCTTTCCTGTGTGGCTTTTGCATGTCCTCACAGTGCTTGTGTGGGCTTTGCTTCCCATGCTTTTGCGTACCCTGACATTGACTGCATGGCGACCAATCCAACAATCGTTTATATGTGCCCTGAAATTGACTGGCGACCAATCCATTGCTTCCGCATACAGTATGTGCCCTGACATTGGCCATCAGGGTTTCATGGTTTTTGGATTTTCATTAGAGTTTTTTTTTTTTTCTTCACCCTGACTCTTTTAAAGTCAGTTAGTTTTAATTAGTTTTTACAGCAGCTTTGTCAGTTTTTAATTTTTATATCTTTAAAATACTTCGTTTTAGTTTTAATTAGTTTAGTAATGGTTTTTGTTTCTTTTAAATATAGGGAATATTTGTCGAGTGCGAGGTAAAAAAATAGGTCTCTAAATATGGTGTAATAAAGTAAAGTAACTTCAATTCTCAAACAACTGTTTTTAATTAAAATTCGTTGTTCTGTATCGCCTTAGGGAAATAAATACATTTAAAATGAATCCCAAAAGCTCATGTTTGATAATAATTGACAAAATTATTATTTTTTAAAGCATTCCCGCTTTTATTTGACTGCCTTCACGAATTTCTTTTTTTTTTTTCAATGAGTTATTTCGTTAGTTAGGGTTAGATTTAGCATTAAACTATGAGAACCTTAAACCCTACTACGGGAAAGAGAAAATGGACGGATGACTCAGTAATTGTTTCATTTGTAGCTCCTTTTCTCCCATCAGTAGTGGACCATTTCTTTGCCTTCTTTACTGCGAATGGCACAGAGCCACTCGAACCAGGGGGCGTTTCTAGAAGCTGCTGTTGTTGATACTGTGTAGGTAGAATGTGAGGCAGCGGAGGAGAGAACGAACAACTTTTGTCGACCTTTCTTTATCAGCCTTCAACGTCCCCAGAGTGGAATTTGAAAATGGCACAAGACGTGAGCGAGCAGATGAGGCCGCTGCTGACATCAGTAAGTTCGTTGTTATCATTAATTAGCTAGCTAGCTGCTCTCATCCCGTCCAAGATGCGCCAAAGTCGGCGGTACTCGCTCTCCAGTGTCCATCGCTATAAAGTCTCAGATAAGTTCGTGTGTGTAGAGGGGAGAATGTTTGTAAAGAGCACTTGAATAGTCAACTTTAAACAACAAGAGTCTACTGTACTTCAAGTTGACTTTGTTTCCAGGAAGTGAACTTGGCTCGCGCGCATCCCTGTAGTTCCGAAGTCCCACAAGAGAAGTGCAACTCCTAAAAATCTCTAAAACACAGTCTCGGCTTGACATTGACGTGTCTAGTAAGCATGCAACCGGCATCTGGACTCGCTCACCTTCCATTCGGCTCGCATCACGTCTATCATGCGGGATTGTATCGTCACCAAGACGAAATTCCATCATTTGGTTTTTACTTCTGCTAAGTGTCTGATACATGAAATTTTAAATGGACATTGGTGGGGAGCAAACCTGGACTTTAACCGCAAGTTATAATTGAAAAACAAATATGACAAAAGTACTCATGCACTGTACTTAAGTAGAAGTAAAACAAAAAACTCGTAAAAGTAGTATAGTGCTGATTCAACTACTGTACTTAAGTAAGTCAACAAGTACAGTGTGTGAAATCTGCTATTTTGACCAAATGAGGGGGAGCTCCATTTATTCAGGCCGTAACCCTGTCCAATAGAAAAGTAGTGCTTTACAGCCATCTTTTGGCATACATAGGCAATTATAAACCGTTTTTAGGTGGGACAACTATTCCTCGATGGCTAGGTCCCTGCTCCTAGCAAACTTAAGTCTTCTCTTCTCTCTTTTCTAAACGTTTTGATTGCACATGGTCAACCGTTTAATGTTTCAGTATTTATTGCGAAACTTGCTGTTCTCTAACAAGGAGCTGAACAGCACAATTCACAACGATTTTGTTTTAGGATTATGATTTCCAGTGGTGCCCACTTCTATGCCTTTCTGTGACTCCTCCAGTCTCTTTGTATCACTGTTGCAAACTGCTGATGACACCCTTTGCTCAGTGGCAACTTAAGTTTGGTAAGGAAGTATTCATACTTGATTACTTCCCAGTCCACTGCTCTTGAATAGTACTTAAAGACAAGTGTGTGTGACATTATTTGGTTGCTCAGATGTATGCACTAACGCATACTGTGCAGTGCATTTGTTGTGGCATCCCCTGTTGACTTGCTTACGTCAGCAAGGCGGTCTCTGATGGCGTGGCGCGGCGCGGCGCGGCGTGGCGTTGCGTGGGATAGTGCGGTCGGTGCCCTCCCAGTGGCCCGTTAAAGGAGCCTAGAAGGAGTTCAATGTTCCTCACAGCCGCCTCACTTTGAAGTGTGGGGCTGAGGTGATTGATTGCCATGGTGATGCCGTGGCACTACACAATGATGAATGAATGAACGGATGTTGCTTTTCTTCTCTTTTGCACAACTGCTGTTGTTTAGGAGTTCCTCCCATTCAGCCCTCGCAGAAGATTGATGGCATCTGTGTGTTGCCCATCATTTATACCAGCAGTCCTCAATCTTTTGTGCATCATGGACTGCTTTCACAGAACGCCTCTTTCAGCAAAGCTGTTAAATGATTTTTTTAGCTCATTTTTGTCATTTCTGTGTATACGTAATTATTGAGAGTGTTTGTGTGTGTGCATGTTGCAGGAGGAGGAAGCAGTGCTGGACCGAGGAAACACAAGCTCCACACTTTACACCAACTTTGAGGCGGAGGAGCTGGAGAGTGAGTGTTTGACGGTCATGTTCTTCTCTTGAAGGACGAAGGATTCTATTTTGACACGTCGGTCATGTTTGGCGGTCAGGTCACAGGGCGCTGTACGTTGGCATCCGCGTCCCTTTGGGCCGACAGAATCGACGGCGCCACCGCCACCGAGGACACAGACACGAGCGGCCGAGGCAGGATCGCCCGCATGAGGATGCCTGCGAGTCACCTTCTCATGGTAGGCCTGGGTGATGTTAGTTCAGTTCAATCCATTTTTTTTCCCACAAAAATTGAATTGTTGAATTTAATCGACTTTTTCCCACATTTGCCAACATAAAAAGGAATGACATTATTCAAAACAAGTTCTGCACTTTATTTTCTATGGTCGTTGCTTTATTTCATGTGATGCCAAACAAGATTCGATTTTTTTTTTTCCCGGCATTTTTTTGGGGTGAGTTTGAGAGGTTTATTGGTTTGTAAAAAAATATTGTGTGTTTGTGTGAGCTTTTTTTTTGGGTGGTGTGAGTTAATTATGGTGTGTATATTTTTTCAATGTTGATGCAAAAGATTATTTTTCCAAATCGTTCAGCCCTACCCTTTGCCAAACTCATCTTTGATCATTTATGAGCGACCCAAGTGAAGATTGGCAGTAAACGTAGAAAACGAATGGATGGATGCATGGCTTAATTAGCCAGTCCTAACCTCTTCCCCTCTAGACACGCCCTCGCAGAGAGTACAGTTCATCTTAGGCATGGAGGACGACGACGAGGAGCATGTCCCTCACCAACTCTTCACCGAGCTGGACGAGCTGACGTTCAGGGACGGCGAAGTCTTGGAGTGGAAGGAGACGGCCAGGCGAGGACGCTGCGACGCCGCTTCCGATCGCTGCGTGCCATCTTGAATGAGGCTTCTCATGTGCTGCGGGCTTGTGTCTGGTGTGTGCGCGTGTGTATGCATGTGTGGGCAGGTGGTTGAAGTTTGAGGAGGATGTGGAGGACGGCGGCGAGCGTTGGAGTAAACCTTACGTGGCCACCCTGTCGCTGCACAGCCTGTTTGAGCTGCGCTCGTGCATCATGAAAGGCACCGTGGTACTGGACATGCGCGCCAACGGCATTGAGCAGATCGCAGGTCGGCGCGCCGTCACGACACCCACACGCACAAATAGCCACAAATTCCTCAAGTGGAAAAATGGATGCTACTTTGGCTAGCATCTTTCTTATGCCAACACATAACTCCAGTACTAAAGTGGCCACGGCGGTGTAAGGCTAAAGACCACGCAATGGCTGTCACTACTGACTGTAAATAAACTAAAAAAGAATATAAAATATATATATATATATATATATATATATATATATATATATAATGGCGGCACGGTGGTTGACTGGTTAGCACGTCCGCCTCACAGTTCAGAGGTCGTGGGTTCGATCCCGGCCCCGGCCTCCCTGTGTGGAGTTTGCATGTTCTCCCCGTGCCTGCGTGGGTTTTCTCCGGGTACTCCGGTTTCCTCCCACATTCCAAAAACATACATGGTAAGTTGATTGGACTGTCTAAATTGCCCCTAGGTGTGATTGTGAGTGCAGATGTTTGTCTTTCTGTGCCCTGCGATTGGCTGGCAACCAATTCGGGGTGTCCCCCGCCTACTGCCCAAAGACAGCGGGATAGCCAGCACGCCCCGCGACCCTTGTGAGGAGAAGCACTATAGATAATGGATGGATATATATATATATATATATATATATATATATATATATATATATATAGTTTTTGCTTTTCCGCCTCCTCTCGATAACATTCATGGCCGGCAACGGGGAACTCTAAAGCAGCCGTGACAGTCCGAAGTCCCGGACCACACGCTGGCTGTGAAGTCCGTTTTTTTTTTCCTTCTTTTCTCTTCTCCCACGTTCACCTTCCTCCAAGCACACTCATGGCTGACAATGAGACGTTCTGAAGTTGCTGAATTCTAAAGCCAAACCTGAGATAAGTGGGTGATCACCGTACTCAAGTAAAGTAAAATCACCTGAAAAATGGATTTAAGTACGGTACCGTCAGGAAGCATTTAAACTCCGTTGCTTCACACCACAGTCCTCCACTTGTTGCTGGGCAGAACCGTTGAGGAACAACAACAACTGCTGTTTTTCAGACATGGTGATTGACATCATGGTGGCGTCCGGTCAGCTGGACCAGCACGTCCAAGGCAAGGTGAGGGAAGTCATCTTGAAGCGCCACCACCATCAGAACGAGAAAAGGCTGAGCAAGCGCATCCCGCTGGTGCGATCCCTCGCTGATGTCGGCAAAAAGTATTCTGACCCTCATCTGCTGGAGCACAATGGTGAGCGGCTGTCTTCATGATACAGTTGATGAACCTTTTAGATTAGACTTGATTCATTTGAATGTTTTTTCAATAGTTATATCTGTCCCAAGTGCTACTTAGATGCACAGAGCAGCAACACCTATAAACAGAGCATACACCAATATTTACAGACATATTCCCTCTGCTCTGTTGGAGCAATCATTACTAGAGCTTAGTTGGGGGCTTCCTCTGCCTCGCAAGCCTCCGGCATGTCGTGGCGAAAAGTAGTACTACACTGAAGGCATGCAACTCTGACTTCAGACTTGCCCGTACACTGCAAAAACCTATAAAACTCCATCCATTTTCTATGCCACTTATCCATCCAATTTTGGCAAAAGGGCAAACTGTATCCTAGACTGGTTGCTCCTTAAAAAAAACAATGGCTTCAAAAAAGAGGAGCATACAATGAACCGTGATATAGCGGGGCAACGCCGTATTTATCTGAAAAGTATATTTTCCCTAACATGCTTTCAAGCCCAAAAGAAACAGGAAGTGGCGGCCACCTAATGTGATGTGAAGCTTCTCGTTGCTCCAGCAGGTCTTCTGGCATCCCCTCAGTCGGCTCCTGGGAACCTGGACGCCAATAAGGGGGCGGAAGGGGGCGTCAATGCAGGTAGTCGTGAAAACAGCGCGGTGGACTTCAGCAAGGTGAAACACCCTTTGCGTCTACAGTGAGCGCCCAAAAAATCTGCCGGGAATTGACACTCACCCCACGTTTTAAAAAGGTTTATCATTATCTCGAGATGCCGCGGGATCAACAGGACGGCAAAGCACAACTTTTGTATCGTAAATGAAACGCCTCAACTCACTCCACTGTAATATTCGCAGCATTCTTTTAACTGCTCTTTCTTCACACTTGGTCATTAGAAACGCATTTATTCATTTTTTACTTACTTATCTAATTGAATAGTTGCTTAATGAACTACTTATGTAATATACCTAATTAAAGAATTGGTTATTTGATTCATTGTGAATCAAAAAATATACACAATGGACCCCCGCACACATGCAGTTTGGCAACCACGGATTCACAGATTTTAAAAATAGATTTTTTGTCCTATTTAGCTTTTTCACTGTTATATGCAGGATTTCACTGGGTGTTCACCGCAGCCTGTCCCGTGTGCTTCAGGTGGACATGAACTTCATGAGGAAGATTCCTCCTGGTGCCGAAGCCTCCAACGTGCTGGTGGGGGAAGTGGACTTCCTTGAAAAGCCCATCGTTGCATTCGTTCGCCTGGCGCCCGCCGTGCTCCTCTCCGGGCTCACCCAGGTGCCCGTGCCCACCAGGTGAGCTCGCTCTCCTTCCGGATGGAAGGTCACATGACTTGAGTCGAGTCGCCAATTGTAGGACAAATGAAGGACTTGACTTGAACCATATGCAGTTTTTTCCTGATTACCGTTGAAAATCAGCATTGAGAAGATAGTCAGCCATTTGCGGCTGGCTTTCTCGTCCGATCGCAGATCAGGACTCAGCCTATCACGGCCTAACAGAACAGAAATTCATAGAACGCCATTTATCTTAATATGCAAATGAAGATGCATCCTTAGCATCAACAAGGTACCGTAATTTAACTTGCTATAACACAGCTAATTAGTTTACAGTTTATTTTTGAAATGTAATCACCACAGCATGTGAAACGTAACCTTTAATCTAATAACAGCAAGGGCGATTGTCATTTGTTTCACTGTAAACTGAATTAAAATTTTTAATTCAATATGCTAAAAAAAAAAAGTCCATTTATTTTGTTTCATAGTCAGAAATTAATCTGGATGCACTTACAGTACCTTTGTAGCTGACGCGCTTCTTTCTGCACAGAAGCATTGCAGCCATTCATGTTTAACAAAACAGTCTAATGTAGAGTATGTAACGGAACTCACTCAGAATTGTTTAAAAAATATTGAGACTTCCAACCTTGAGTCAACACAACACCACACACCTCCTGCACAGTTTTACAACTGCACAGTCAAGAAAGTTAGTAAATGTGCTGTCACGCTATTTTCAACGCGTTGAATTGGTTAATAATGCGTAAAAATAACAGGCGACATGACAACAGGCCAATAGACTCGATTTGTGAAGAAATATGACATTGACCATATTTGGGCATATGAGGTTTACGCCCAACAGCGACAATATGTCCTGTACATGCATGTAATTGTGCAAACGTGACTTTCCACCTTCGCCAATCAGGTTCCTCTTCCTTCTGCTTGGTCCGTTCGGAAAAGGTCCGCAGTACCACGAGATCGGACGATCCATGGCCACGCTGATGACAGATGAGGTGCGAGGTGAGAAGCTCACCTGAGTTAAAAGCAGTCTTGAAAATGTTTGCGTGGGTCTGTTGAAGATCTTCCACAATGTGGCCTACAAGGCCAAGGATGGCAAAGACCTGCTCTCAGGACTGGACGAGTTCCTGGATCAAGTGACCGTGCTCCCGCCGGGCGAATGGGACCCCAGCATCCGGATCGAACCGCCCAAGAATGTCCCCTCTCAGGTTTGTAAACACACAGGCTAAATGCTAATGCTAACAACGACAACTGTTGTATAAATGTTTGATATCCTGGTTAGGGTTTCAACGTAGGGCTCCAAGTCTGGGTTAGGGTTTCAAAGTAAGATTTCAAACAAGTGTGATGTTTCCCAGCTAGGATTAGAGCTTCAAAATAGGGCTTCAAGTCAGTGTTCCAAATTAAGGTTTTGAAGTAGGTTAACTGGCTGGCTGGTAAAATGCTAAAGCTAACAACGCCAACATTGACTCTGCAGGAGAAGCGGAAGATTCCTTCTGCCCCAAATGGCTCCATCCACAGCTCTGACATCATCAAGGGGGCGGAGCATGACATTGGCCCAGAGCTGCAGAGGACTGGAAGGTTGGCGCTTCAGTGCATCACACGACACAGAATTTGGGGAAAACAGAAATGGTATAAAGAAAAGGCTATACAGTGATCCCTCGCTACTTTGCGCTTCAACTTTCGCGCCCTCGGTGCATCGCGGATTTTTCCGAAGCATTCGTAACAAATGAAAAATGAAACAACACAGCCATGTCGGCAGCTATTTTGCAGAGAGACGCATTGTTTCAAAGATATGAGTTGACTCGGAGGCTTTGTACATACCCGCAGGCGCTCATAAAAGGCGGTGACCGCTTCCCAGCGCGAGCTCGACCAACGATTTAATTTTTCCACTCGTGTACTCTATGTGAGCTGACTAGGTACGCACCATCGCAGCCTCTCGCTAGTCTCGTCCACTATTCAAATGTGCCGTTGATTTAGTCCGAGTCAAGCCGGATACTTTCTCCTCCGTATTTATGATGATGTGTTTGCCCTCATAAAGTTTTGTAAAAATCAGACAGTACAGTACAACAGCTGTGTTTATAAGTCGTGAGCGCAGCGCGCTCCCGGCCGGCCAGCGGCACGGACACGACTTAGACATCGGCAAATAAAGTGTGAAAATGTTTGTTAGCTTTGTCTTAGGTTGTCTTAAAACAGTTTACTTTAACTACAATCCCGCTTTGCATTTAATCCAAAGGACTTTATTGATGTTATTGTGCAAAGATAAAGTTAATGCATAATCCCCTTCGGCGGCCGTTGCTTCTTGTTCGTTTTTAAATGAAGTAGGAGGCAACAAAGGGAAGAAGTAGAAAAAGCAGGAAAAGAAGAAGAAGAAGAAGAAGCGGCCGTTTTTACTTTCACTTTTCACGACGACGACAAGAGTTTTAAAGTGCAGGATTGCATAAATTACACTATGGCATTCTAGTTAAGGTAAGTCAATTTTATAATAAAAATGAAAATTTTAACATAGGCTTTAGCAAACGTTCCGTCATGGTCGTCAGCTGCCGCGGTCGAAGCTCAATTCTTATCACAGCCTGCAGCTTGGTATTTATTCCTCATTTTTTTATTTTTAAAGTTAAATTGATTATTTAGTATTTAGAAGTATTTAGAAGTGTGGGAACCATGTCGGGGGTTCGCAACAGTGTAACAGAGGCGCAAATCCCCCCAGAATAAAACTTTACAATATATATCATATAAAATAATCATAATAATAACAATAATAACTCCGACGCTACTTTGGGTTTTTTCGGTTATCGCGCCGGGTTCTGGCCCCCCATTAACCGCAATAAATGAGGGATCAGTGTACCTCCACATTGAGTGCTGAGTCCTCCTCATCTGTTTTCATCTGCCATTATCTTCAAACGTATTTTGAGAAAAAGCAAATGACTTTCTGTCCATATGTGTGCCAGGCTGTTTGGCGGTCTGGTCAAGGACATTCAGAGAAAGGCTCCTTTTCTGCTCAGTGACCTGACAGATGCCATCAGCCTGCAGTGCTTGGCGTCCATCCTCTTCCTCTACTGCGCCTGCATGTCGCCCGTCATCACCTTCGGAGGCCTGCTGGGAGAAGCCACCCGAGGAAACATTGTAAGAACCACAGACCCACCACCTAACTCTCCATAAGAGGGCTTCCGCATGGAGAAGCCCGCGGTGACATCATCTTTCGGAGACATCCTTTTTGTCTGTCTGTCTGCGGCAGAGCGCCATCGAATCTCTGTTTGGGGCATCGCTGACAGGCGTGACCTACTCTTTGTTTGCGGGTCAGCCTCTCACTATCTTGGGCAGCACTGGGCCCGTCCTGGTCTTTGAGAAAATCCTCTTCAAGTTCTGCTGGTAAGTCGGGTCCGGGTGATGTTTTGGGAAGCGAGTCGGATTTAATCGCTGCTGCCTCCCCCACTTTTATGTTCGAGATGACACAATTCTGAAGGCTCCTCTCTTCTTCTCGCTGGGCGTGATTATTGGCTTACTTCCGTTTTCTCAGGGATTAAATGCTTTGTAACATTTATTTAAACCAAGATTTTCAGATCTGCTGTCAGTTCATTATATACACCATTCTAATTGGGTCCAGAGCAGGAAGCGCCACAAATTTAGAATTTCATATGCAGGATTTAAAACCCTGGTCAGACGTTTGTGGTGTTAGCATGAAGGCCGGTGTTAGTTGTTTGCAGAGCTGGGCGGAGCCAGAATGTGGCTAATGGGTGGGCCTTGAAAAATCAGGGCGGGCCTGAATATTCCTCTCACTGTCCCGACACATCGTATATTCAAGTAAATAATGAATAATGTGAAGTTCAGATCTTCCTTAGACAAGCACAATTATACCATTCTTAATGTTCAATATAATTAAAAAAAAAAAAACCACAACCAAACACAAATTCAAAAATAATTTCATTAATTGAATATAAATTTCAATGTATATATTTTTTTTATGAGTCTCACTGGGCGTGCGGTCTGTCAATGTGGGTAGGCCCACCCATGGCGCCGCCCCTGGCGCTCCGCCTATATGACGAATGCCCGTTTTGCTGACGATTGACGGAAAAATGTTAAAATAGATGGACTAAGCATTGATGCAAGTCCACCATTCGTCAGTAGTCCGTCATTAATCTATTTTTTTCGCTCAATTTGTCGTAAAATGCCCAGTTCAAGGCTAGGATCAGTCAGATGCGTCTGGCCTTTACAAGCTGATCACCCTCCATATCTCTAGGGGGAGCCCTTGCACTATTAATAATCTCAGGTAAGTACAGCAAACAATTACTTTGTAGCGAGTTTGTGGTGCTGGGACGATGATAATGTCCTCTAAAGGGCTCCCACCACATGAAGTACAAGTCCAAAGACAAAAGATCAACTTATGGACTTTTATTGAATATTTGGTGAGTCTGGCGTGACGCTCACTGGGTGAAGAGCAGGAATCCGCTGAAGGTGCTGTGGTGGTTGCTGTTGTCCCAGATCTGCGTGTTGTGCCACAGATGCAGCGAGAGCTTGTCGCCCTGCTCCAGCAGCAGGGTGGCGCCGTTGGACGCCGTGTCGCTGCCCTCGCCCGACGGCTGCTCGTGGGCGATGAGCTGCACCCTGTCGTCGTTCTTGTACAGCACGGCGCTCATGGTGAAGTCGGTGGGCGCGTTGGCGGTAAAGCGGACGTAGTAGACGCCGCGTACGGGCGCCGTGAAATACCCTGGGGGAGATAAGCAAGCATGAAGAAACATTTTCACAGGAATCAGCGGCGGTGCATTAGTAATTGATCCCCCCCCAACAAAAAATGCTTTATAACTAGCTACAGAGAAGCTCCTCAACTCACTTCAATGTAATGATGTGGTGGTGACAAAGCACTACTTTTGTCTAAATGTAGCCCCCCCAACTCACTTCAACATACTTCATTGGCACCAAGATGCCACAAGATGGTGGAAAAGCACTACTTTTGTCTGAATGTAGCTCTGCAATTTTCAACATAATTGGCACCAAAATGCCACAAAATAGTGAGCGAGCAAAATGTGTCATCTTCCAAAGGGCTTCTCCTGTCCAGGGTCGCGGGGAGCTGCTGGGGCCTATCCCAGCTGACTGGGCGAAAGGCAGACTACACCCCGAACTGGTCGCAGGGCACACACAGACACCGTCACTGAGCGGGAACCCATCCCACGCTGCCCGCACACAACTCAGGCGTATGTAGCACTATACCATCAGTGACTCTGAGTGAGCAGTCATCTTATCAAAATGAAACCCTTCAACTTCAACATAGTTCCAAGATGTAACAAGATTTACATTTGCCTAAATGACCATTTTTCTAATCACCGGGTGGAGCACCCAAAATGTGAATTGAAGCGACTGTTGGGAATAAATGAATACAATTCCAGTGAACAAATAGAGTGTGGGTTGTAATTAAAAAAAAAAAAAAAAAAGAAGAACGGGAAGGAGGAAGGAAGGTGACCACTGACCTGTCTCCGGGTTGTACGCCTCACCAACGTTAGTGAGGACGTCCTTGAAGAGGAGCTTCTTCATTCCGGACGTGGTCTTTTGGAGGCCGTTCCCGCCCAGAGCGGCCGCAAACGCCACCTTTGGCACATCTAGAGCAAAGCGCCAAAACACACTCGGCGAGTCATTCGGGGGATCTTTTTCACAAAGCAGGATGACCGAGAGACTGACTTCTCATAGTCTTCAGCTCTGTCTCGCTGGCCTCCATCCGTTCTCGGAGTTCTGCCGACACACAACGATTAGTTCCGCTTTGAACACCGCGAGTACGTCTTGACATTTGTTTGACCTATACCTGTGTTTTCCGTTTGGAGCTGTGTCATCGAAACCCGAAGGCTTTTTATCTCCGTCTCGATGTCGAACTCCACTGGAGCTTCATCAATCCTTCAGAGGCAACATGCAAAACACGCAGCTTATCTTTTTTTTCCCACAAAAATATGATTTCTAATTTGAATAAAAAAATATTCGCCTTTGTTTATAGAACGAATAGATTTAAAAACAGGTTTAGCTTTTTGTGACCCCCAATGCCCCGATGGAATTTACTTCACCATTTCCGCCGTTTTTCCAACTGCATCAACCTCCACATAGATAATAAACGATATTTTTTAAAGATAATCAAAGGCGCCATTGCCGGCTAATCGACTACAAGCATTAACCGTCGTGGTGAAGTCAATGTATGGACTATTCGGTTCAACCCCAACTAGTACATGGACATGAAGGATATCAAATAAGTGCTGCAAGGGCTTTCCGTACAGTGGGAAAACAAGGAATCCGCTGAATGTGCTGTGGTGGTTGCTGTTGTCCCAGATGTGCGTGTTGTGCCACAGCACCATCTTCAGCTTGTCGCCCTGCTCCAGCAGCAGGGCGGCGCCGTTGGACGCCGTGTCGCTGCCCTCGCCCGACGGCTGCTCGTGGGCGATGAGCTGGATCTCGGCGTCGTTCTTGTACATCACGGCGCTCATGGTGAAGTCGGTGGGCGCGTTGGCGGTGAAGCGGACGTAGTAGACGCCGCGAATGGGTGCGGTGAACTCGCCTGGAGGACGCGGCCCACGTTGTTGACCATCACCATGTCTCAGGGCGGCGACTGTGCAGGCTTACCCGTCTGGGCGTTGTAAGCACCGCCGACATTGGTCAGGACGTCCCTATAGATCAGATCTTTGTTTCCGGACGTCGTCTTCTGGGCGCCGTTTCCCCCCAGAGAGGCAGCAAAGGCGATCTTTGGAGTTTCTGTTCAAGTCAGGGTTCAAGTTTGGGTTAATATGGAAGACAGTGTCAAAGCAGCTACATTCCACACATTGCGCTGGCCATCCTTGATGGCTTTTTTTTTCCTGGCTTCAAGTGGCGGGCAACGGGCCGCCACAAGCAGAGAGCAAAATTGAACACTGTCCAAGAGCGTTTGTGTGAAAAGAAATTGGAAATGAATGCATGCAATTATCTAAATACACAAAGTGGCAACTTCTTTCACATTGTATGCGCAAACCCGTCTTGTGTGACACGGCATTGTGCAGCCTGCGTAAATTCTGTTGGAGGACATTCTTCTGATATACCACTGACGCGCCAATATTTAATCTCCCTCACAGGGTGGATCAAATCTCTGTGTTTGTCCGTATGCCGATTTTCTGGGAAGGCAGCATGAACCGGGTTCACCTCGGACTGCGTTCAGCTCTTTCTCGGCCCTCTCCAGACGCTGCATCATGGCTGTTTCCACAAAGACACACAAGTCAAAGTGATGAGCATGCGCAGACCGCCCGGTTAGCGACGTGTCACAGTAGCAACTTGTTGGGGCCGGCGTCACCTCGTCGGTCGGCCTTCATCTCCTCCAAAGTCGCCCGGATGCCGTCCAGCTCGGCCCGGCGGTCCGGCGGCCGAGCAGGGCCGCACCACGCAACCGCCGCCGTTAGCAACAGCACAACTGCGACACGCACAAACATGATGGCGGAACGGAGATCGGAGGGCGGCGTTGCTGACTTTTGTAGGGAGACGAGCCGCGGTCTTTGCACCGGCGGCATTGGACTCGTGCTCGTCAATATTGACTTTGATAAGAGGAGAACATTTGCCGTCGTACCGGTGGATATACAACAGGGGGCCTCAATGCTTTTCCTCTACCTGTTCTCCATCTCCCTGCTGCAACACACCTGATTCAAATGATCAGATAATCAATCAGCTTCACACACCTCGCTGATTGTGTTGCTGCAGGGAGAGATGGAAAACGGGCATGCCCTCGAGGAGCGGGACTGAAGAACGCTGATGCACAGTACAACGTACACACCAGGACGCGATCAGGACTTTGCCCGACAACAATGGATGCAGGCAAGGTCCAGTTCATCAGAAGTCTGCTATTGGTTGCTTTTGTTTGAGTATGAAGAGCTGTCATGTCAAGGTTAGGGTCATCAATTTGAAATAACAAACTTAGCCAATGAACTTTTCCAGTCAAAAGCAGTCAAAAGCCCATTTCACTCTGGCCACATGAGCTGCATTTTTCACCGCCTTTTCGCAGGCTCTGGTGCTAATGTCACTACGCATCGAATCATCTGAATGCACGTGAACTTGACTGACAGGCAATCAAACAGGCACAGCAGCGACATGGAGGAACCTGAACGCGAACGTCTTATTTCTTGTCTTATTTACTATTTCTGATTTTGATATGTTCCCAAGATATCAATCAATCAAGACCACGGTTGAATCTACCTCTGTTTGGTCGGAGTACCGTGCATCTTTTTTACATCATGTCATCGCCTGCGGTTGTCTAAGGTGATGGCAGAAGCCACGACCACAGAGTGACGTTCAACACCTTGGGCTGAGTCTATTTTCGTGCCCTGTGCAAGTTTGTATTTTCGCAGACTCGTGCGAGCAGGCGCAGCGTGGCGCATTTTAAAAAGGGCATTTTGCGCCGTTGTGGGTTGGAACAGAGCTGAAATGATTCACCGCCAATTGAAGTGACTCCTCTCCTTCCCTTTAAGTGATAGTCCTTGACATGTTGTCCCGCGTGCTAAGTGCAGAGTGAAAAGGGCTTAACGAGGTATTGTGCCAAATGTGCTCCTCAGTGACTACGGCCTGTGCTACTTGTCCCTGCGGACCAGCATCGGGCTGTGGACCGCCTTCATGTGCCTGCTCCTGGTGGCCACGGACGCCAGCTCGCTGGTCTGCTACATCACGCGCTTCACCGAGGAGGCCTTCGCCGCCCTCATCTGCTTCATCTTCATCTACGAGGCCCTGGAGAAACTGCTGCACCTGGCTCACGTCTACCCCGTCAACAATGACAACCACCTGGACAATTTGACCTTCTACACGTAAGTCACACACCGGAACTCAACTCAAGCGATCCTGCCTAGGCCAGGGCGATTTATGGATTTCATTACATGGTTTTTTTCCACAGCTTTCATAATTTGAAGCACTGTTAAGTAAGACTCCCGTTTTCTACTCGTGCGCATTAGTTGTTCTGGTATGCGCTGAATTGACTTACTGACTCTAACGCGAACCATGAACGACCAATCACGGCTGACCTGCTTTCTGAAGCTGAGCCGCGATTGGTCGTCGCGAGCCGTCGCGATGTCTTTTTCAGTCGACAGAAGACAAAATGGCCGCCCCCAGAGCTGGCTAAAAACGAGTGCGTTTTTTGCTGCTTAACTTATATTCCACAAACGTCAAATTCATCAGAATGCCGCCTTTCAACCAGTGGGCCTGCTGGGAACACATTCTTGAAAAAATAGGTTTGGGTTGATTTTCACTTTAAGATGGATCAAGCAGCGGCTTTTCATACATAAATCGTGATCGTGAAAAAAAAAAAAAAAAAGAGAGAAAATCAGCAAAAGTCGGAAAACTAATTTTGTAGGGGGGAGAGGGGCTGTGTTTATTTGAAGGCCTTGTCGCTTAGCCCTATTCCTCCCAATCACCGAGGTTCTCGCATCACTTGGCATTTGCCGTCCTCGACCCGGCTTGTCGCGTTTGTGCCGCAGTTGCGAATGTTCTCAACCCGCCAACGCTTCGGCCGAGACGCATCGCATTTGGACGAGCTGGGGCTACAACTCGTCGGCCGGCATCCCGTGGGAGCAGCTTAGTGTGAAGGTGACGCGAATCCTCCGCAACATCTCGTATGTGCACTTGACGCGGAATCGGGAGACACGAGGAGAACCGATTCCGGCGGCCGAGCTTCTCTTTCTCTTGCAGCGCTGTCAGACGTTGCGCGGTGAATTTGTGGGCTCGGCTTGCGGCCGCAGCGGTCCCTTCGTCCCCGACGTCCTCCTCTGGTCCGTCATTCTCTTCTTTGCAACCTTCTTAATGTCGACCTTCCTCAAAGGCTTCAAGAACAAGAGATTCTTCCCCACCAAGGTGGGTTTCACTTCCTGCCAGCCACAGGCTTCCCACACCCAAGATTTAGAATTTAAGAAGCCTTTGGGATTAAAGGTGAAATGCGTTTGACGACCAAGAAGAGTCCAGTGGCCTTCATTGGACTTTTGCAGAGTAGCAGGACTTGGATGAGCGACAATCCACACAGGCATAAAGGAAAGTCAAGTTAAAAGCTTTGTCGCGCAGGTGCGATCGACCATCAGTGACTTTGCCGTCTTCCTGACCATCATGTTAATGGTGCTGATGGATTATCTGGTGGGAATCCCGTCTCCCAAACTCAGTGTCCCGGACCGCTTCCAGGTAACACGGAGTTCCAGACTGTGGGATCAAAAAAAAAAAAAAAAAATGCTGGGATATTGGGATTATCGGAATGAATCGGAAGGTTTCACATAACTCTTATAACCAATGAACAATGGCGAAAAGGACAATCAGTGTTAACGTCCTCCCCCCCAAAACTGCTATGCCAGAGGTGACCGATTCAATTCAATGAACTGCAAATTCTGCCGCCGATACCCGCAACATGCAGGAAGCATGAACGGTGCTGATATTACTGGCACTAGTTTCACGGTTCAAACGCAGTTCCTGCATTTGTTGTTCCTGTATTAATCAGTGATATGCGATGTGCTGTGTTTCAGCCCACTTCCGACAATCGTGGTTGGCTCATCTCGCCACTGGGTCCCAACCCTTGGTGGTCGCTGCTGGCCGCCGCCATTCCCGCTCTGCTCGGCACCATCCTTATCTTTATGGACCAGCAGATCACCGCTGTCATCGTCAACAGGAAGGAAAACAAGCTGACGGTAGGGCCCCGCCCACCACGCAAGCGCCATTGTTGCAAAATTTCCATGGGAAGTGAAGCTCGGGGGGGTTTGGAAATATTGTCAACCTGCTGTTCCTGAAAATAGCGAAAATCTGCGAGTAATTGGCACCCACCCCAAAAGGTTTGTAACTGCCAATGTACGCCACATGATGGGGGAAAAGCACTTAAAGTGAAAATCAAGCCCCGACCCCCCAAAAAAAACAATTCCAATAATATATTCTATACGCCTCCACACGGCATTCTCATTGCGTTTGTGTTTGCGGAGTGCGAGTCAAGTAGTAAAATCCACCCCTTTCTAGCCATCTCAGGGGCGGCCATTTTGTCACTTGCTGTCGACTGAAAATGACATCACAGCTGCTCAGCGGCTCAGGGAACGGCCAATCACGGCTCACCTGTTTTCTGAACCCGAGCCATGATTGGTTGTTACCTAAGCCCCGAGCAACTGTGACGTCATTTTCAGTTGGGAGCAAGTGACAAAATGGCCGCCCTCTGAGATGAACAAAAACAGATGGATTTGACCTCTTAACTCCACAGACGCACCCCACAGACACAAACGCAATCAGAATGCCGTGTTTAGACTAGTGGGGTTGCATAGAACATAGTCGTTAAAAGAAAAGTTTGCTTTAAAACAGAGAGGATCTTCAAGCATCAACACCATGCATCACCAAGCGCAAATATTTACGGCGGTGCGCTAGATTCCATATTGAAAACTTTCCATCGACGCCGATGGGATTTAACTGGGAATCGGGGGTCGTTTAATGGAAAGGTATCACATTTACACGTCATTCCAAAAAACACTTGTGCAGTAAATGCTTTATCCCTGTTGACGGTTAAAATTGCAGCAAAGAGCCAGCCTTCCATAAATTGCCGTTGGTTCAAATGGAAGGTTTCCGACTTTGCAAATTGCCCCCATTTTGCAACCGCGGCCATCACGTGCGCCGCTTAACCCGCCCGGTGGGCGTGCGCTTCCTCCAGAAAGGCTGCGGCTACCATCTGGACCTGCTGGTGGTGTCGCTGATGATCGCGGTGTGCTCCGTCATGGGCCTGCCCTGGTTCGTGGCGGCGACCGTGCTCTCCATCTCACACGTCAACAGCCTGAAGCTGGAGTCCACGTGCGCGGCCCCGGGCGAGCAGCCCAAGTTCCTTGGCGTCCGCGAGCAGCGCGCCACCGGCTTCATGATCTTCCTCCTCATGGGCTGCTCCGTCTTCATGACGTCCGTCCTCAAGGTGAGCGGCACGCCGTGCGTCTGAGCTCATGTTTCCTCTGCTCAGCTGGCTTGGCCGTTTTTACTTCCTCCTTTGCTTGTCCTCAGTTCATCCCGATGCCCGTCCTGTATGGCGTCTTCCTCTACATGGGCGTGTCTTCACTCCAAGGCAGTCAGGTGCGTGCTTTAGTCCGTCTCTCACAGGGCTAACGCCGCACCTAGAGTTGTACGGGTGTGGCAAGGCAACCCTGACAAAATATGGTCTTCTCTCAGGTCAAACGCTTCCAACATGACTGCTTTTGCAACATATAAACATACACTACAGTTGGTCTCCGGCAATGTTCCGCGCAAATAATTCCGTGATTGCCTTTGTCCGGGCTCCTTTCTAGTCAGAGCAAAACAACATGAAAATGATTCATGTTGTCTGTTTTTCAGCGGGAATTCTAGTTGCAAGTCGCCCTGACAAACAAACACGAATGAGTACAAATCATAAAATGGACCCGCCCTTTGTCCAAGGTTTCTACAATAGTCATAGTTTTTTTTTTTTTTTCTATTTACTCTTCTTTTTATTTTGTTTTGACTTTTGGTTTTTAAATTCAGTTCAGTTAGTTTCTTATTTTTTAGAGTGGGTTTGTTCATCTTTATTTGTTTTTTTTCTTCAAAAATTCTTCATTTTAGTTTAGTTTTTATTAGTTTGAGTATTAGTTTTATTTTTTTAATATATAGAGTATTTGTCAAGTGCAACATTTTTAAAAAGTCACAAAATATTGTGTTAACATAAATTTGACATATGTGTTGTATTGTGAAATTAAACTACAATTCCCACGACTGTTCAATCTTCCTTCTTAGGCATGACCCAACTGTAATACCGCAATACTATATATATCGCGGTAATAATAATAGTAATAATCATTTTGCAATAAAGGCCTAAAGCTAATCTATGAAATCAATTGACAGTGACAAAAATGAAGAACATTTTTGCTATAATTATCATTAGCTTTACTCATTTCAATCAACGTAAAATGTAGTTTGTTAGTTTTGTTTTTTCCAAAAGCATTCTCATTTTTATTTTAGCTCATGAGCAAAAAACGTTTTTCCAATTTCAGTTCTTTCATTAGTTTTTGTCAACTATAATGACCCATCCCCAAGTCTCACTTGTCGGTCTCGTGCAGCTCTTCGACCGCATCCAACTGTTGGCCATGGCGGCCAAGCATCAGCCGGACCTTATCTACCTTCGCTACGTGCCGTTGAGGAAGGTTCATGCCTTCACTGCCGTGCAGCTCTCCTGTCTGATCGCCCTGTGGCTCATCAAAACCTCTTCTATCGCCGTCGTCTTCCCAATGATGGTCAGATAAAGGCCAGCTGGCGCGTCAGTGTCACGCCGCCGCCTCACACTGTGCCTTGCAGGTTCTGGCGCTGGTCTTCATCCGCAAGCTTCTGGACTTTGGCTTCAGCAAGCGAGAGCTGAGTTGGCTGGATGACCTCATACCGGAGAGCAAGAAGAAGAAGGATGATGATAAGAAGAAGAAAAGGGAGAAGGAAGTCAGTGGGCCCACGTCGCCGTGTGACCTCGTGACTACAGTAGGTGACCGCAACGCCATGCGGCCCGTCACGATGTGTCCAAGTCATGTGACCGGAACACACGACTGTTAAATACACTACCAAGTGACCTGCAGTCCAGCAGCCTTTTCTGTCCCATTTCCCAGGATGCCGAGTGGAATTTGAAGGTGGTGGTGGATAACTCTGCGTTTGACGACGATGCAAAAGTCGCCAAGATCCCCGTGCAAAGTGTGAAACAACGGTGAGTCAGCCTCAGAAACAGCACGTGTGTGTGTGTGTGTGTGTGTGTGGGTGCGTGTGTGTGTGTGTGTGATGTCCCCACACTCACGCCTAAACGTGTGTTCATGTGTGCGTATGTGTGGGTAGGAAAGACCCATCCGAGATGAACATCTCATGTGAGATTGGTAAAAGTGGCTTCTGGAAGTCTCTTTCGGTGACAGCGGACGCCAACAAAGTTCTTAAGCCAAGCAGCAGGTCAGCTTGTGTCATGATGATGTTATTGATGATGTCGTTCGGTGTTGTTATTGGTGAATGGCATTATTATGAAAGTGCGCAGTTATGATCGAGAGAACGCTGTCTAACGACAATAAACTAGCAGTGCTAGAAAGGCTAAGCTACCATTAGCACAGTAAACAAGCCAATGTTAGCATACTCCATCGCTTCTTGCTGTTAATTACACTGCAGCATGTCGTACTACACTGAAGGAATTCTACATTTGGAGTCATCTGCATACTGTAAAAAGCCTCAACAAAAACAATAGCTCAGAAATGTGCATTGTAGTGCGGTGTGTTGAGGATGAACTGCAACATAGCTTATTCTATGTCATTGATGTTTTGGAGGATGTAATTGACGATGGCACACATTGACGATGTTGTTGTTGTCACTGTTCCCCCCCACAGTCAGGAGCCTGTGCCCAGCGTGAACGTGGCGTTTGAAGAGGACGTGCGCGTCCCTGACTTCGAAACGGCGCTATAACGCACAGGTGCACGTCGACACCACTAGAGGGTGCCACTGTGCCTCCTGAGTCAAAGTTGAAGCGGACTAGGACTTGGCTTCTCCTCTCCTTGACTACCAAAGTGCGACTTGGTTTTTAAATTCACGTTTTATGGTGAAATATGTTTGTATCATTCCGCAAAAAAGACTTTCATATTTTCTCCTTTCACCGTTATAAGATCATTTTATTTAGATATCCACTGTATAGGTAGATATTGTAGAGATAACGAGTGTATCAAGAAATCACATTTATTATATCTTTTCATGACATAACGCTTAAGCAAACGACACTTTGTTACAATGTGAAGTTGTCGGTGTAAAATTTGTTTAACCAGGCACGTTAGCCTAACCTTAACCCCCTGCAACTCATCTTGTGCATACCTTCGTGCTTAGGTTACTATACAGGTATATTGCACAGTGTTAAGGTTTAGTTAAACAATCAGTACTCCACTTTCGTCATGTGATGTCTCAAACTTTCTCAATGGTTCATTGATAATCATGAATACATCACTTGTTAAGTTTGTAGTGAAATACTGTACAAAATGTACATTGATGTATATTGACACTGAGTGATTTGGGCTTCCTGGTTCTGTGACTGAATTCGATCGAGACTTTTTACTTTGAAAGCACAATATTGTCATTTCCTGATTACTGTGGTGTCCTTTTTACTCCAATTGTTTCCATACAAAAATCTTTTCGATGAATGAACATGTCATAAGAATAAAGGTTATTCACCAATCATCATTGTGATTTACTCTCTTATCTATCTTGACCCTAGACCGACCGTAAGCTACAATCACAATTGTATCTTATTCGGTGCTGTGGCCGGTGAGCGTAGGTAATGGTTTCTAATATTTTTTTTATTCAGAGATCTTATTTGGAGGTCGAGTTGTAAAGTTCACCGTATTTACCTTGCATAGGGTGGCTACCGAGTGACGAATCATTCTGACCCGGAAGCACAACAACAGCTGCTCGACACCGTCTATGCGCTTCATCTCGTTTGTTTCCTTAAAGGTTTCTTTATTATAAATATCTTTTCTCGTCCCAATTGAGTTTGTTAAAGAACTCCCGCAGCGACTACTTGAGCCTCGCCATCCGCAGGTAACACGACTCTCCGCCATTTCCTGCCATTTTTACACGGACGGTTTGGGTGTTTGGCTAATAATGGTTAGCCGGCAAGCTAACGAGATGCTAACGTGATGTCATGTGACGGCTCTTTAGAATTTAAACATGCTAACGTGTGTGCAAATATCGCTCATAAGTACCACAGTGAGAAAACACGAAATTGAAATATTGGAAATATTGGGATGAAGTCACATGACGACGTCAGATGGTAAACACTAAAAGAGTTATACAAGTAAACTGCATGGAAAACCTTCATTAGTATGATTTATCCTTGATATCCAGTAAAGTTCCGTGTACTAGTGCGCGCTTTGTACTCACTAGTAGGACAATTCAAGGACTTGTATAACGACTAAGAAAAGTATTAGTAACCTTTTTCCAAGACCGGTGCCAGGACTAGTATGCAACTAAACTTTAATAGTAACCTACTGTACCTCCCTAGTAACATTACACTACCAGGCAAAACCATTGGGCATGTGTCACGCACTAGTAGCCTCCTGCACCCCACTAGTAGCACCAAAGGGCCTGCTTGTAGTTTTCCACTTTACATAAAGCCGTTTGACAATATTCACTATCCTTGATGTCCAGCTTTGTGTACTCACAAGGACAACATTGGCATACTAGTTGGATAGTTACGTGTTGCTGTACTAGTAAGGCAAAACTGTGCACTAGTGGCGGGTCTGTTAACTCGTAGCATTTTACAATGTCACTAGTAGTACTGTTAGCACACAGTTATCTACCAGTGCATAGATTTGCCTTACTAGTTGCATGTTGTTCTCCAATATAACTTAATTCATGTCACGTAATAGTACGCTCTCCATACGCACTAGTAGGACAACAAATGGTCAAATTGGGTTTTTTTTGGGTTTGTTAGCATTAAGCTAAGCTCACTTTCCTTAGGCAAAGCATTGTGGTTGTTTTAAACATGTAAGTCGATTAGTTGTATGTTTTGTTTGATGGTAAATTTCAGCTGGGATTGGTATTGAACAGCTTGAAGGCTCTTTTTTGAATTGAAAGTGTTTTACAGTGGTTTACTAACAGTTCCTTTTGACCCCCGTCAGAGGCGATGGGCAACCAGTTGGCGGGCATCGCCCCGTCGCAGATCTTGTCGGTGGACAGCTACTTCTCGGACATCCACGATCACGAGTACGACAAGAGCCTGGGCAGCACGCGCTTCTTCAAGGTGGCGCGCGCCAAGCACCGTGAGGGCATGGTGGTGGTCAAGGTGTTTGCCATCCAGGACCCGTCGCTGCCGCTCACCAGCTACAAGCAGGAGCTGGAGGAGCTGAAGATCCGCCTGCACTCCTGCCACAACTGCCTGCCCTTCCAGAAGACCTCGCTGACGGAGAAGGCCGCCATCCTCTTCCGCCAGTACGTGCGCGACAACCTGTACGACCGCATCAGCACGCGGCCCTTCCTCAACAACGTGGAGAAGCGCTGGCTGGCCTTCCAGATCCTCACCGCCGTGGACCAGGCGCACAAGGCGGGCGTGCGGCACGGCGACATCAAGACGGAGAACGTGATGGTGACCAGCTGGAACTGGGTGCTGCTCAGCGATTTCGCCAGCTTCAAGCCCACCTACCTTCCCGAAGACAACCCCGCCGACTTCAACTACTTCTTCGACACTTCCCGCCGCCGCACGTGCTACATCGCGCCGGAGCGCTTCGTGGACGGCAGCATGTTCACCGCTGAGAGCGACCAGAACACGCCGCTGGTGGACCTGAGCAGCAGCAACCAGAGGAGCAGAGGCGAGCTCAAGCAGGCCATGGACATCTTCTCTGCAGGTGGGCGGCTTTGCACGAGTGCTGCGCAATTCATCGAAATGCAGTCACCGTTACGATCATTTACGCTCCACCATTGGCATAATCGTAATAAAACATTATTCATCTGCATTTATTTCCAACGCACTATGTTTGTTTACACATTTGCACCTTTTTTTTTCTTTCTAATAACTAACGATTTTAGACATTTGGTTTGATCCAAAAGGAACCTACATAATTATAGGCTTTCAAAGAAATGTATTTGTCTTTCTATTTTTTACATGTAAACATTTTCTTGTTTTGTACCCAATAATAAGCGACCGTTTGAATGATTGTGATTTCAGTCATTCCCTGTGATGAATATTTTTTTTCATCATCGAGCAACCATAGTTGCAAAACGTTGCAAAACAGGTGGGAACTTGACGGACGGATGAAGCGGTTCAACTTTTGTAACGTTTACATCATGTTCCCGGCGGTCACGTCAATCACCTTTCAGGCCACCCTGGACAAAACAGGATGGCCGTGAGACAACGCGGACGGACGGGGGGATGGGGAATTGTAACGGGCAGTGATTGGTGCCGTGGTCAGATTTTTAAAACCGTTTGAAAAAAGTTTGCCGCCACGGTCACGGTGCAAATGAGAAACCTAGTCAGTCGTAGTAAGACGCACCGAAACCTGGCAGTCCGTAGTTGGTCGTAACAAAAGCTGGAGGCAGGCATGTTGTCTTTGTTTTTCTCAGGCTGCGTGATCGCTGAGCTGTTCACGGAGGGCGTCCCGCTCTTTGATCTGTCCCAGCTGCTGGCGTACCGCAAAGGACACTTCCAGACGGAGCAGGTCCTGGAGAAGATCGAGGACCGCAGCATCCGAGAGCTGGTGAGGCCCGCGTTGCCACGGAAACCCGCACAGACATCTCAATTGCGTGTCCCTCAGGTGGCTCAGATGGTACAGCGGGAACCGGAGCGGCGCTTGGCGGCCGAGGACTACCTGAAGCAGCAGCGAGGAAAAGCCTTCCCCGATATCTTCTACACCTTCCTGCTGCCCTACATGGCACAGTTCGCCAAAGACACTTTCCAGTCGGCCGACGAGAGAGTGCTGGTTATACGCAAAGACCTGGACAACATCCTGCACAACCTCAGAGGTGACCGCGTCGCCAAAGCGCATCTTCCTTCTCCTAGCCCGCTGTCGTCAAAGTGCCTGCTGGTCAGCGGCGAGCGCTCGCACCTCACGGAGAGAAAGGCTTATGGTGGCGCATACACGCGCGAGGGGCCAGCGCGGCCAGCGCTTGGGCGGCCGCGGAGCGTTCACGCGTTGATCGGACGCGCCCGCTCCTGGTGGGCGGATCAATCCAAATGTCGAGCCGATATCCATCGACAAATTTGATACAGTCCTTTCCGTTTTGGCTCTTGTCTACACTGCTGCGCTTTCTTCAAACAGGCGATAGCCGGTCGGTCCGACGCGCTCGCAAAAACCCGTCGCCAAAATCTTTCTTCTACGCAGGGTGGCTTGTGTTCTTTAGCTTTTAGGCTTTGGGGATCGGTTCAATTTTTTCACTGAATTTATTGTGTTTTCACCAATTAGTATTGGCTTTTTTGATGATGTTTTTTTCATGCAGAGAAAAGAAGGGCATTCGGGGATGTTTCTTTTTCGTATTGATTCCGTGAAGGCAAGTCAAGTTTCGTTGTGTAGCACAAGACAATTCAAAGTGCTTTACATAAAACATCCAAAGCATGACAGAAAGAGAAATAAAACAGTAAGAATTGCAAAAATCAAAAGACAGATTGTATTTGTCAAATAATTGGTTTGGCTCAAGTGTTTCATAACATTCGTTGCGGAGTGACCATCTTGAACAATTTGTTTGTTCAAGTAAGTAAAAATCCAGAAAAGAAGTGCAATGAAGTGAGGACCGAATTGAATTTTTGTGTAGTTTGGGAACAGTCCCTGGAAAAAAAACCAAAAACAAGTTTTCCGATGATCGCTTTGCGCACTGTTTATTTAGAACAGAAACAGCCGAGACATGACTATGTAAGTATTTTCTATTTACCAATCAACTTTGTCATTTAGTCCTAGAAAAAGGAAACCCCTCATAAAAGCGCACGAAGCCCATGAAACTTAATTGAGGTTTAGCAATTCGATGATGCATTGACCTCAATTCGAGAAAAGTATCAAAAGTAGTCAGTATTGGCGATGACTGGCCCTGCCCTGTGGTTACTCAAATATGGAGTGTTGCACACCTCCAGTTGTCACGACATTTTAGAGCGCAGATTTTTTATGACTTTGAAGCTGTGTTATAGATACCCAAGGTTTTTTTTTTGTTGTTGTGTTGTTTTTTCTAAGTGATTTAAATTTGGGAGCCTTGTTTACAACACTCACGTCTGTGGTGTGTGCCATTTACCAGAACACAGGAATTGAATCGATGCTTTGAGTCGGCAAGTATGTCAATGTCGCTTAACGTAACGGGCGGCGTTGGGCCGGCGCGCTGGCGTGTCTTTGACGCAGGCTCCCCGAGTTCCTCTCAGGATGCGGGCGAGGGGGCGGTGAGCGCCAAGGAGCGGCAGGGCCTGACGGTGTTGGCATCGGTCATCGCGTCCTGCCTGCAGACGCTGCACTCGTGCGACTCCAAGCTGGCGGCGCTGGAGCTGGTCCTCCACCTGGCGCCGCGTCTGGGCGTGGACATCCTGCTGGACCGCATCACGCCCTACCTGCTGCACTTCTGCAACGACCCGGTGCCGCGCGCGCGGGCCCAGGCTGTGCGCACCCTCACCAAGGTGCTGGCGCTGGTCAAGGAGGTGCCGCGCAACGACGTCAATATCTACCCGGAGTACATCCTGCCGGGCATCGCCCACTTGGCGCAGGACGACGCCACCATCGTCCGATTGGCGTACGCGGGTAAGCTGCTGCCTTGTTCAGAGGTTTCGACAAAATTGCCTTTGGAGTTGGGCCTTGCCGATGCATGAAGAATGTGGCCGTTGTCGTCAGAGAACGTGGCGCACCTGGCAGAGAGCGCCCTGCGCTTCCTGGAGTTGGTGCAGGAGAACAACGTAAGCACAGAGAACGACGCCGGCGGCGGCGAGGAGGCGGAGGAAACGCTGCACCCGAACGACAACTATGACTCAGGTTGGTGCACGTCCCCCGCCGCACTAAGAGATTAGAAAGAAAACCGAAGACAAGCGCGTTAAAGGGCAACGATCAAAAGACGATCTCCAAGCAGCCGGATGCTCCTGTAACTTGAGATGCACCCGTGATTCCGAAATCCAAGAGCCACGAAGCACCTGCAGGAGGAAACGGATTGCATGTTGAGGAATGGGATGAAACGAGCGGTAGGCAAAAGAGCCCAGAAAAAGCTCCAAAGAAATGAAAGGGGAACTCCAAGGTCAAAGTGCATCAGTGTCAGATCGCCAAAGTGGACTTCATCCACGACCAAGGAGGACGCCGCCCGCTGTTCAAAACGAGTCGTGAAAGACAAGCCGCGGAAACACGTCCAAACGGATGATTTTTCAGTGCTTTCTTAATTTTGTTACGGCGCTGCACGGCTCACCTGTTTCCTGAATCTGAGCCATGATCGGTTGTTACCTGAGCAACTGCGATGTCATTTTTCAGTTGACAGAAAGGGAGCAAAGGGCCGCCCACTGGGATGGACAAAAGCGAGTGCATCTTCCCGCTTAACTCCTATTCCGCAGAAACCAATGTCAATCAGAATGCCGCGTTTAGACCAGCGGGGCTTCATACAACGCTTTCTTTCTTGGGGCCGGCTCGGCGATAACGTCGGTGATCAAGCGATGCTGTGCAAATGAAATGAAATGAATGGAATGGACGTGAATGTGCAGAGCTGCAGGCGCTCCACGAGATGGTGCAGCAGAAGGTGGTGACGCTGCTGAGCGACTCTGAGAACGTGGTGAAGCAGTCGCTGATGGAGAACGGCATCACGCGACTCTGCGTCTTCTTCGGCCGGCAGAAGGCCAACGACGTGCTGCTCTCGCACATGATCACCTTCCTTAACGACAAGAACGACTGGCACCTGCGTGGCGCCTTCTTCGACAGCATCGTCGGTGAGAAACCGGCTCCCGTCCGTCTCCATCCAAATGCTAACCTGGGGCTTCGCAAATGCATCGGTTGTCACGATCCGAGATTGGTATCGGCCATCGGTCCGATATCGGCCCAAAAAACGCTATCGGTTTCTATCGGTCTACGTCCCAAATCTCCGATATTAACTCTCTATACAAGCAGTCCATTCCGGATTCCGTTCCCATCATATACTGAATGTCAAAAATGTATTCTGAATGTACTGAAGTCAATTTGAATTCTTTTGCACCAAATGCCATGGCACTGATTTATTTTTTGCTAGTCCATCCCAACCACTCAAAAAACCCCCTGTAAATATGTTTATGATGTGAGTGAGAAAAAATAGCACACAGATATGCAGATAGAATATCATGGAGACAGTCAAAACTCCTCACTAAGCCACAGTAATATTAGTTCTTCTTTCCAGAGGATAAAGAATATATGCCTGTGAGTATTGTTATATTATCCTTCTACATGTCTTGCTCTACCGTTGGTGATCAAATATCCCTAGCTTCGTATGTTTATTTTGTAAGCTCACCGGCCGCAATATTTTTGTTTAAAATGATATGTCATCATCATTGATTGCAAATGACTTTCCCGGTATCTGACTCTCCCGGGAGATGCCCCGCTCGCCTTCACGTTGTCTTTGTGTGTGACGGCGCGCAGGAGTGGCAGCGTACGTGGGCTGGCAGAGCTCGGCCATCTTGAAGCCGCTCCTCCAGCAGGGCCTGAGCGACACGGAGGAGTTTGTCATCTACAAAGCTCTGAACGCGCTGACCTGCATGTGCCAGCTGGGCCTGCTGCAGAAGCCGCACATCTACGAGTTTGTCGCGGACATCGGTAAGCTCGCATCTCGCCTTGACCTCGGCCCCGCGCCGTGTGCCGTGTTCAAAACGTGGACGGTTCGAAGCCCCGCCCCGTTTATCGTCTATTTTCATAAATGTCTATCTGATGAACCTGACACCTACCCATGTGAAAATCCGCAGTGCCTTCCTAGTCCCGCAATGGTGAAATTTGCAATTCTAGAGAGACCAGAATTTAAAAAAGAAGTTGAATTCCAACCACCCTTTTCATACCTTTGTGCACACAAAAAAACAAAAACAAATTGCCAACATGAAATACAGCGCTGCACATATTGGAGTATTAGTGTAGATGCATGTTTCTTTAGGGGGCGGGGTCTAAGTGAGACGGGGCGTGACGGCACCAAGCCTCCTTGTGAGCGTCTGAGTGTGAGCCGTGGCCCACGGCGGCTCCGGCGTCAATGTGCAAATTGTGTTTGTGGCTCGCTTTGTTTCACAGAATAATGCGGCCTTCCGGCCCTTTACATTTTCAATATTCGTTGCATTAGTTTAGCAGTTTTTTTCCTGAAGGTTAAGTTGTTACGTTATTTGCTTAAATGTAAAGTCATTGTAAGACAATTTTAATCATGACAATGAATTATTATATCATTATTTGACATGTACAATAATCCCCTGCTACCTGCCTCATTTGTCCAATTGCCCATATATGTTACAAGATGGCAGAAAAACAAAACTTTCCTCTTCGACAAGGCTTTGATCTGTCTACTCGAAGCATGTCCCGCCCCTCACATACTGTAGACATAGTTGCATGGCACCGAGCGCAAAGCCCTACCTCCATGTTAAACAGGGCGTTGGCGTGAGTTTTGCTTTGAATAACAGAGAATAGATTGAAAAGAAAAATGCTACAAAGTGACTCCGCAACTCACGTCCAAGCAAGGAATGCTGCACCGTACGGTAGATTTGATCTATTTTATGAATCAAACGTGTCCCAAAAATTTGCCAATGACTCGGCGATTTCCGCAATTGTGGGTGTCCTTTCACCGGACTTGCTGGCTTGCCGCAGCTCCGTTCCTGTGCCACCCCAACCTGTGGATCCGTTACGGCGCGGTGGGCTTCATCACGGCGGTGGCGCAGCACCTCAACGTGGCCGACGTCTACTGCAAGCTGATGCCGCACCTCAACCCCTTCGTCACGCAGCCCATCATCCAGGTGAGCGAGCGAGCGAGCGAGCGAGCATCCAGGCGAGCCAGCGAGCCCGCCCCGGCCGCGCGATGGGCCATCCCGGCTAAGACGCGCCGGCTGCGTCCGCAGATCGACAAGGAGCTGGTCCTGCTGAGCGTCCTGAAGGAGCCGCTGAGCCGCTCCATCTTTGACTACGCGCTGCGCTCCAAAGACATCGCCAGCCTCTTCCGCCACCTGCTGCTGCGGCAGAAGAAGCGCGCCGGCTCCATCCCGGAGTGCCCGCCGCCCGAGGACCCCGCCATCGCTCAGCTGCTCAAGAAGCTGCTCTCACAGGTGAGTAGCCGGAATCAGATCAAATCACTTGTTGATCATCTGTTTACTATAAAAGTGACACATACAAGAAGAGAATCAAAGCTCCAAAATGCAAACAATGTCATTTCATCTCATCAAAGACAGCCAGCCAGCCAGCTTCATGCGATCATATCATGTGAAACGCTGTCAATGGGCTAACGTAAATTAGCATAGACATTACGGACATTATAAAGCTTCAAACGCCTCCTTTTGTATCACTCACAAATGTACGTAGGACGCAGAGAAGTTTTCGTTTTGTATAAATGGCAGTCGGCGGATAGCAGTGGCAGCTCCACTTGCGCATTTTTTTTTCAAGATAGGACCTTGTGCATGTCCAATTTTTGGGGGTCTGAGCTTAATGCTAACACACGATGTAAAACACCATTGACAGGCGAGCAAAATGAGCATCATGATTGTTTTATCTAAGTCACGACTGATAGAGATTTTTTTTAGACCGATGCCAGTATTTGGCAGAATACAATTCCAAAAACGGATGAATCAGCTGATTTAATTTGCGAGTTGAATAACTTGTGTTTTTGGTCCCTTAACATTTTGAACAACAAAATATGAATGACAGGCAGAACATATGACCATTTTACAATATTTTTCCGTCCATCGCAACAGAGAGCAAAATTGGACTCATAGTCTGAAAAATCCAGTAAAAGCGTAACCGGATAATATTCGGCGGCTCCCCTGATGATGATGACTCACCGGCCGACACGATGCGACGGGCGAGCGACATTAGCGAGCGCTTGTGCTGTGTTGTTGGGCCGCGCGCAGGGAATGACGGAGGCGGAGGAAGACAAGCTGCTGGCGCTGCGGGACTTCATGCTCAAGTCCAACAAGGCCAAAGCCAACATGGGGGAGCAGATCCACCTGGGGGACGCGGCCCAGACCGGCGTGGTCGATCTCGCCGTGCTGGGCATCACCGGACGCCAGGTGGACCTGGCCAAGCCCAAAGGCGAGGCGGAGGACAAGCGAGGTGAGGGACGAAGACACAAATCTCACTCAAATGATGTTTGTGGACCTCAACTGCAGGAGAGAAGCCTCCGACTCATTTCCACCAAAGTTCCCACTGAGCTTAGAGGGTCACACAGAAACCGGAAGAGGCGGAAAAGTCGACAGCTACCGACAATTTCATGCGTACAATGAACGCGTTGGGAATTTTGCCCTTCTGCAGAAAACAGCAACTTGCTCAACATGCTGAAAGTGAAAAGCTGAACATAAGTTTAGAAAAGGTCAACTATAGTTCACTTTGTTTTTTTTGTCTCGCGCAGCGAGGAAGCACACCAAGCAGGACTCCATGAACGAGGAATGGAAGAGCATGTTTGGATCTCAGGAGCCCTCCTCCGCCGCCGCCGCCGCCACGCAGGCAAACACGGTAGTGCTCAACAATCCGGACAAAGAATCTCGTTGCCATGTAGGAACATGTTTAAAAAACACGCTTACAAGGACAAATGCCCTGCAGGTGCCCGACGGGCCGTCGAGCCAATCCCGCAAGAACGCGTCGGCGGCGGCGGCGGCGTCCGCGCAGCAGTCGGCGCCGAGCGGCCTGGCCTACCGCCGCCGCGTCCACACGTGCAAGGCGGAGCTGCAGCAGCTGGTGCAGCAGAAACGCGACCAGTGCAGCGCCGAGCGCATGGCCAAGCAGATGATGGAGAGCGCCGAGTGGGAGAGTCGCCCGCCGCCGCCCGGTAACGCTGCCTCGCAACTCTTGTCGAGCTAAGTTTAAAAAAAAAAAAAAAAAAAAAAAAAAAAAGGGGGCACACACACAAGTTGAATGACGAGGGTGCTGCGCTCGTGATCTGCCTTCTGCTACTCTATGGCATTTCTGCACACTAGTAGAACAACCACTTGTCGTTAGTGAGACATAACTGTGCACTAGTTGCTGTGTGCTACAAATACGGCTAGTGACAGTCTACTAGTTCACATCCAGTGTTTGCGTTGTAGTGCTAGTAGCACGCGCGGCTTGGCTTTACTAGTTTTTTTTTTCTTTTTCCGCTACTGTCTTCAACTGCTAGTGAAGCCAAAAATGTCCACTAGTTGACATAGTTGCACTAACTGGTGAAGTGTTACTTGTTCACTGCTAGAATGTCACTTGTACGCTAGTACTATTAGCGCACCGTTTTGCCTCACTCGTAACGTAGTACATGTTGTACTAGTTGACCCCAGTCGTTCTTCTTTTAGGGGGCGGCAAGAAAGTCGTGTATAGCAGAACTAGTAGAACAACTAGGGCGCACGTGTAGTGGTGAGATGTGTTTTTTCCACCTCTGGCCCATTTCTGCACACTCGAAAAAGTGTCATTCTTTTGCCACTCTTGACTTCAACTACTGTATGCGTGCCATTTCTGCGCAGCGGGAGAACAACCGTTATAACCGCAGCGGGAGAACAACCGTTATAACCGAACAACGTTATTACTAGTGAGGTAAAATTGGTATCCGTGTGGTGTGCGCTAGATGTCAACTGGTAGAATGTGACTAGTAGTAATAGTAGCACATAGTTGTCAACAAGCGCACACTTTTGCCTCAGGTATTTGTTCTACTGGCGCCGGATTGTCCGTCCTGCAGTGAGGACAAAGAGCGTCCGAGCGCGCTAGTGGCATGTGGAATGAAGTCTCCAACAGCTTTGCGTGTTGGCGCCTTTCAGGGTGGCACCCCAAGGGGCTGCTGGTGGCCCACCTGCACGAGCACAAAGCGGCGGTCAACCGCATCCGGGTGTCGGACGAGCACGCCATCTTCGCCACGGCGTCCAACGACGGCGCCGTCAAAGTGTGGGACAGTCAGAAGATGGAGGGCAAGACCACCACCACCAGGTCGGTGCTGACGTACTCGCGCATCGGCGGCCACGCCAAGACGCTGACCTTCTGCCAGGGCTCGCATTACTTGGCCGTGGCGTCCGACAACGGCGCCATCCAGCTGCTGGCGGTGGAAGCCAGCAAACCGCCCAAATCGCCCAAAGTGCAACCCTTCCAGACCAGGTGACTTCAATGGCCATTACTGTCGGTCTTGCCATTTTTATTTCTATCTATTGATGGTGTCGAATGGTTTTTCTATTATGGATTGAGGTAAGAAAGTAAATAGATCCATAAAAGTCAATACATTTGAATCAACCGCTTTTTGGAGTATTTTTGAAATGAGATTTAATAAGCTAAATTGAATGAACTACCACTTCCTTGATAAAAGGATCAAATGTGAATGTAGTTTGTGAACGAGTTCCTAAAATACGCCTTTGCTCTTATTTTCAAGATTATTCATGAAGAAATCATCTCATGTAAAACGATATATATTACTGTTTTGTCACGGTAAAACAGATCATTTGTCATTTCAGTGTATAGAACCAGGCAAAATGGCGGTTGAAAGATTGGGAAAACAAACGGCTGTAACGAATGCAATCCAAAGAGTAAGTCGAGCTGAGCTGTTGATTTTGCGGCGCCGCCGCTTGCGCGCAGGTCTCTGGACCTGAAGGAGGACGGCTGCGCGGTGGACATCCACCATTTCAACTCTGGCGCTCAGGCCGTGCTGGCGTACGCCACCGTCAACGGCTCGCTGGTGGGCTGGGACCTTCGCTCCAACTGCAACGCTTGGACGCTTCGCCACGACCTGCGCCTGGGACTCATCACCTCCTTCAGCGTGGACATGCACCAATGCTGGCTTTGCCTGGGTAAGCGCGCCGGTCCCGGGCGCCGCTGGGGTCCCGGTGCCGCTGGGGTCCCGGTGCCGCTGGGTTCCCGGCGCCCAAGCCTAATGGTGAGCCCTACCCTCCGCAGGTACGAGCAGCGGCACCATGGCATGCTGGGATATGCGCTTCCAGCTGCCCATCTCCAACCACACGCATCCGGCGCGCGCGCGCATCCGACGCCTGCTCATGCACCCGCTCTACCAGTCGTCGGTCATCGCCGGTACGGTGAGCCGGCCGCCGTCCTTTGCGTCTTTGGCTCGCTTGCCGTTGACTTCCCGGTCACCCGACTGGCTTGCGCCGCGCAGCCGTGCAGGGCAACAACGAGGTGTCCATGTGGGACATGGAGACGGGCGATCGTAAGTTCACGCTGTGGGCCAGTTCGGCGCCGCCGCTGTCAGAGTTGCAGGTGAGAAGCAGGAACGTTTCCATGCCTTGTCCGAACTGCTTTTCCTCACTCGGGTGGCGGGCGGCACGAAAAGAATAACTAGAGCTGCGAGCAGCGGTTCGCCATTTGCTAATGTGCATGCGGCATCTCTTTTTGCGACCTATCCTCCATCTGAAGCGGAAATGCATGACTTACAGTATGTTGCTCTCTGCTTTGGCCAAATCCATAAAAATGTTTCTTTGATGCCGTTTTGTGGCATCTTGGTGCCAAGGAACTACGTTGTAGCGAGTTGAAGAGCTTCATTTGGACAACAAAAAGTCAAGCACCTTGTGGCATATATAGGCTAATGTCAAGCTTTTTTTCTTTTTTTTTTCGTCGTGGCTTTTCACTTTTCGTGGCAGGCCTCGGTCCCGACAAAAAAACCCGAAATACTTTCCTTGGTTCATAGGAAAGCAGTAATACTTCTTTGTCGTGGTT
Source organism: Filicampus tigris (assembly GCF_054856515.1). Classification (NCBI taxonomy): domain Eukaryota; kingdom Metazoa; phylum Chordata; class Actinopteri; order Syngnathiformes; family Syngnathidae; genus Filicampus; species Filicampus tigris. The sequence continues at coordinate 989,576 of NC_141224.1, read as the reverse complement.
GCGAAGCAGTAACATCCGCGCCATCTCCAGCACGCTCGCGCTCCTGCTGCATTTTTCAAATTTGAGTCTCGGGCTCTCACGCTTTGTCCACGTCCTTTGTCGCAGCCGTCGCCTCACAGCGTGCACGGGATCTACTGCAGTCCGGCGGACGGCAATCCTCTGCTGCTGACCGCCGGCTCCGACATGAGGATCAGGTGTGACAAGCGCATTTATCATGCTGAGTGTTTTGACCCATCAAACAAGGCCGTGTCTTCAGTTGAAATTGAAAGCCGCTGTGACATTTGTGCTCGGCAGGTTCTGGGATCTGGTGTACCCGGAGAGGTCGTACATCGTGGCGGGCGGCGCCAACGATTCGCTGCACTGCCCGTCCGTCCTGTACAGCAGGAAGATCATTGAAGGCACAGAGGTGGTGCAGGTAAGCCGAGCCGAGCGACGTGAATGAACCGATGCGTTTCCTGCTTCAACTCCAATTGCTGTTTAGTCAAGCACTTTTCGTCGTCATGCTGCCACATTTTCAAACATGATGTTTGTCGGAGGAAAGTGGCCGCCGGGCTTCACGCGGGTTGCAAAAGACGCGCGCGAGTACTGGAAGAGTCACAGAAAGGCATTGAAGCAGAAATGCGCCGGTTGTGAATTTGGCGCTCCTGCGCCTTGTTGGGGAAGAATATTTCTGAAACATGGAACAATTCAAAAAGCCCAATGATGCCTCTTTTCCATTGAACCCCGAAACAGCCTGCTTCCGCCATACGTAGTGACAACGGAACCATTGGCCAGAACCTCTTGCGAGCCGCTTCTCGAGCGCGGGCGCAATTAATTTTTACGATTTATTGTGCATGATTTCCATCCGGCATTTTTTCCCATAACGCCACAGGGTATGCATATTGAGCAAATAGCTTACAAGTACATTTGGATGTATTTAAATACATTGAAACGTACTTGCATACACATTGAACTGTATTTGGAAATACGCTTAAGCGTATTTTCCAGTCCGAAATGTTTGCGTGCTGTATGCTGCCTTTGAATGCCTTGGCGGCAGCCAGTGACCGGCTGTGTCTCGCTCGCTTAAACTCGGAAATGGATTTTTCATCTGCGTCAAAGTTTGATGGGCTCTAATTTACGACATTGCCACATCGTGCAACTGTGATTCATTTATTTTGAATCACTGCATAACCAGGAAAGTCTTTAAAAAAAAAAAAAAAACGCAGGTCATCTTGAGTACAGTAGTACTTCATTACTTGCACCCCCACTGAAACGTAGTCGCAGAAGCACGCACAGACTTGCTGATTGCCCCGGGGCGTCCGCCTGTCTTTGTCCCGACGCCCGTCGCAGGAGATCCACAGCAAGCAGAAGAGCGGCGCCGCCGAGGACTCGCCGCGACGGGGCCCCGAGTCGCTTCCCGTGGGACACCATGACATCATCACCGACATCGCCACCTTCCAGACCACGCAAGGATTCATCGTCACCTCGTCCAGGGATGGAATCATCAAAGTGTGGAAGTGAAGTCGTGCGCGCAAACATTCTCCCCCTCTCGTTCTTCCTGTCACTCGCGCGCTCTCTCTAACAAGATTCTGCTGGTTTCTATGGAAACGTGCAGACTCCTCCTCATTCCCTGTAATTACCCGTCAGGGTGAGCCCTTATTGGCCTATGATGAGGATAAATGAGAAAACCTTGATGTCACTCTGATGTCATCTTGTACATATTGTTGTATAGTTTGATCATGTGATGCTGAGAAGTCATGTGACCTGTGCCTGCTCAATAAACGCTGATGTCATAGTTGTCATCCTGACTGTGAATTAACAGCTCCCACTTGCTTCCAAAAATGTTGGATAATACGCGTTCATTTTGTTAGCATGCTAGCATTAGCCACGACTAGGGAACCTGAGACCTGCGAGCAACACACAAATTGATCAATGGCGGTGGTTTTATTCTTTTATTTTTTTACACCAATCAAACCATCGATGCGGGTATCCTTTTTGTTTCTCAAGTATTACGGAATATTTCATCTCATATTATTATTTTTTTGTATTCTTGTGTGACACTGAAGTGATTAACTATACAATGAACACTGGCCGGTTACATCATGGACCATCGTTCGCATCCCTGCTATATCAAAAACATTTTTGGGGAGGGGGGGGGGGGGGGGGGCCTTCGAAGTACAGAAAAGTCCACATTGAGAGTTATGTGCCTTCAGTGTAGTACCATGTTGTGCCACAACATTTTGGGCAGCACTGAGCTCTAAGGAGATTTTTAAAAAAAAGGAAGAGTGAGAAAAACAGGCTTGTTTGTATGTGTTGCTGCTCGGTGTGGGTTTAATTACACGATGTAAATCGATGCTAATGGTGTTTTGCATTGTACGCTAGCATTAAGATGGACCAAATTACGGTTTGGCTGAATGTTTAAATTATACTATGTTTAATTCTACTTTGGTTTATAAGTCAGTTTTTCACAGTTTTGGTTTTAAGTTTTTATGCGAACCCGGATTTTCACCTTTTACATGAAAAAAATGAATGAATGTTGGTCATGTGACACGAGCACCTAAAGATGAAAAACAATCAAGTTGAGAAGATTTCGAGTTGAAAAGAGTCCCACTGGGCCGCCGCGCTCCCTTCAGGCCACGCAGGCATCCTGGCAGGCCTGCAGGCTGCTGAAGCGGTTGGCGTTTCCGCCGCATCCGCCGTACCAGAAGCGATCGCACTGCCGCCGCTCGCTGTCGTAGAACCACATCATGGCGTAGTCCCGGCACTCGCCCGCATCCTCGCCCAGTAGGCAGGGGTCTGCCGAGAGGCGTGCGGCACGTCAGCCGTCGGCCGGTTACGAGCGCGGAGCGCATTTGAGCGCTTTACCTGTGGAGCTGGCGTCCGTCGACTGCGGCATCGGCGCGTCGTCGTCTACCGTGTTTGCCGTGTGATCGAGAAATCAAATCACAATCCCGTCATTAACTTCCAATAGAATACGGTCGACATTTGCACATATGTACATATACGCACGTGTGTGTATGTATGTGTATATATAAAAAATCTAAGATAAGATTGTCCCCTATTATGCACATAGTGTACAGATATAGGGGTCACTTTATTTTTGGGGCGAGTAAGCGTGTTGTAAGATGAGTTTGAAATGATGTTCTGTGATCCTTGCTAACCTTCTGAGCTCAACATGCGGACGGCGTCCGTCTGTCCGGTTTGCTCCTGCAGCTGGTCGCTTGGCTCTTCCTGCGCCTGGTCGGCAAACTCCTCCACATACCCTTGACTGGACGCCACACCGGTCACGTGACCAACATGATGATGACGACGATGACAACGATGATGATGTAATTGGCTTACGCTTACCCGTCAACGAGGATCTGTCCACCGTCTTGACCCGTCTGCTGGCAGATCCGCTTCAAAGATGGCAGTGGGTAAGTGGTGAAGCCCTCTGTAACACACACACACACACACACACACACACACGGCATGATGGCAGCTAATCGGCTAGCGTATCTTTACTTAAACTTGTTAACAAAATAGAAGGTCCATTTTTCTTGAAAGACTATTTCTTTCCATTCTTTTGAGTCAGGAGTCTACAGCAAATGTGAAAAATATGGCAAATGATTGTTTTTGTGCGTTAGTTAAAAACAGTGGACCCCAGCTATTTGCGGGGATGGAAACAGCCTGCGAAAAAAAATTACGATTTTTAAAAAAAAACAGATTGACTGCCAATAAGCATCTGTCCACCATCTTGACCCGTTTCATAGTCTTCCATGAAAACTAAAAAAAAAAAAAAAAAAGTAATTTTTTAAAAATACATGCGGTGTCCCACTGAAAAAAAAAAAGTGAGATTTCCGATGGCTAATTCAAAGTAGAACAGGCGGATTGAAATGGAAATGGTTTGAGCGGTCGGCGTCGCGTCTCACTGTCCAATGCGGCCATGAAGACCCTGAAGAACCTCAGCACGTAGTCTCGCTCTTCCTGCTCAAGTCGTCCCAAGTGCAGCAGGTGCTGCTGCGTGGGCTCGCTGGCCATGGCCTCCACCTGTCGGCGGTCGTAGCGCTCGCCCACCGTCACCACGAACAGCGCCACCCCCTGGCACTTGGCCTTCATGGCGCTGGCGAGCAGCACTTGGCGGTCCTCGGGCGCCGTGCTGGTGCCCACCACCGCCAGCACCACCTTCCTCCTGCGGGCGTGGCCGGCCGTCATGGCCTCCCTCAGGCCCAGTTCCAGGGCGTGGCCCAGGGCCGAAGACCCGCCCTCTTGGCGCATGTTGCTCAGCAGGTGCGACCTCATGAGCCGCCCGTCCTGGTAAGCCCGCAGGCCGAACTCCAGCTTGGTGCCTCGGGCGCCGCTCTGCTGTACCACGGCCACGCGGGCGCGGGTGTCGGCCCGGCCGGGCTGGGGGCTGATGGCCAGTTGCTCCACCACGGAGCCCAAAAGCTGCCGGGCGCCGACGTACTCGTCGGCCTGCATCTCGCGCGAGCCGTCCACCAGCAGCACCACGTCGGCCTCCACTTCCTGCGGCGCCGGCGACTCCTGGATGAACGCGCACTCCTGCAAACGCCGGCAGGGGTCTGCGCAAACACACACAAATGCTTCCTGACGCCCAAATCATCTTTCCTGGTTGAAACGATTGAGAATGCCAGCAGTCTGTGCCAGCCTCCCACAAAAACAAACAAAACACATTTGTGCTATTTTTTGAACAAGACAAAGAGCGTTCAATGATATTGTGCTGTACAAAAACATAGAGTCATGACATCAGTGTAAAGAATGAATCTGTTTTTGCCACAGGTTTTGCTTCGGTTTAGTTGTAAAAGTAAACTTAGTTGATCTGCACGGAAGAGAGCTTGTGCGTATTTTTCCAATATCTGTCTACATGTGTCGGGCCATCGTTTATGTTCAAGTATCCATTGCTGATAAAAACGAGACTGCGGATGCAACGTTAGAATGTCAATAGCCTTTTGCATTGTTTGTTAGCATCACGCTAAGAGGACAAAGCTATGTGGTTGTTTTAGGTATACAATAAATGTCATTCTTTTTGTAGTTTTTGAAACCTACTGTTATTTCTGTACTTTCAAATGTTTTTAAAGTATTCTGTAAATGTACGTCAATGTACGTTCTTTTCGTAATTTTTTTGCAAGCTACTTTTGTTTTCTCTGCTTTGCTTCCAAATGGCGTGAGCTGTCATGTTTGTAAATTCTGATAGGTGCTGTGTCTGTGCTTGTGTGTATATGAAATGTGCTATAGAAAGATCAACATCAACTGGGAGTGCTTATAGCTAGAAGCCTCTTTTACTATCAATTGTCCAATATTTGCCAAACCACTGCTTGCGCTGAAATGGATCAAAGCTGAGTTGACTGCCACGATCACATTGCATCTTTTGCCCGCAAGTCAAAGCAAAAGCAAAAAAAAAATAAATAAATAATAATAATTTGAACGGCGGCTCGTACCTCGAAAAAAAACTTGCCAAAAAGTCTGGCTAGCCCCCCTGAAGGCCCAGGAGCCAAATGCACGAGTCGCCACTTGCTTTTGATGACCACAACAAATGTTAACAGCACGGCTAACAGCTTAAGCTAATGTGCTAACGTGATGGCTCTATGGCTCTGCTTAGCCCTGCTAACGCCACGGCTGCTTACCGTAACAGATGGCGCAGTTCTTCACCTTCCTCAGGTCGGCAGCGGCGTCCCTCCCCAGCACGATGAAGATGGAGTTTCCTGTGTCGTCCAGCTGGAAGGAAACACTTGCTCAGACTCACTCTGACAAAAACTGCAACTAACGCATGATAGGTAGAATCTGCGACCAGGCAACTCTGCGTGGTGCCAATGGTTCGTATATTTGGCCAAGGCTTCACTGTACCTGAAAAGTCTATTGTGGTAGAGGAACAAAGGGTTTGTACAGTGGAATAGTGAAAATCTGCAAGTAATTCACACCCCCTCCAAAAAGGTTTACTATTTCCTATAGGTGTCAAAGCATGTCAGCAAAGCAATAGACCAGGCGCCTCAACTCACTTCAGCATAGTTCCCTGACACGAGGATGGTGGCAAAGCACTTCTTTTGGCTAAATGAAGCTCAGCGACTCACTTGAGCATAGTTCCTTGGCACCAAGATGCTCCGGGATGGCATCCAAGCCCTACTTCTAATGGTAAGAAGTTTCTCTTTTCACCTCAACATAGTTCCTAAGATACTAGAAGATGGCGAAAAAGCACTTCAGTTGTCAGAGAGAAGTTCCTCAACTCGAAGTAACATTGTTCCTTTCCTCGAAGATGGCAGCAAAGCACTACTTTTATCAAAATGAAGCTCAGCGACTCACTTGAGCATAGTTCCTTGGCACCAAGATGCTCCGGGATGGCATCCAAGCCCTACTTCTAATGATAAGAAGTTTCTCTTTTCACCTCAACATAGTTCCTAAGATACTAGAAGATGGCGAAAAAGCACTTCAGTTGTCAGAGAGAAGTTCCTCAACTCGAAGTAACATTGTTCCTTTCCTCGAAGATGGCAGCAAAGCACTACTTTTATCAAAATGAAGCTCCTCGACTCACTTCAACATAGTTCCTAGGCACGAAGATGACACCTGAGAAATACTTGAGTCACTTAGCAGCGAAAGAATCACGTGACAACGCGCGGCGTTGAATAGATAGACCCCCCCCCCCCCCAAAATAGTGCGGCTTGGGTGCTTCCCGGCGACTTGCCTCCATGGCGCGGCTGATGACGGGGGCGTTCCTCATGGAGACGACGGCCGGCACCACGTCCAGGGCGCGGTACTCCATGACGGCCGTGACCACGTCGCTGACGTCCTGCGCCGGCCCGTTGGAGAAGAACACGGCCACCTTCCTCATCATGGCGCCCGAGCGCACGCGCTTGAGCACGTTGCGCGCCACGAAGCGCATGGCGGCGCCCAGCTGCCGCCGGTTGGACGTGCGCTCCAGCGCCACGTTCCTCACGGCCTCCAGCAGCTGCGTCTTTCGCCGGTAGTCGTGGAAGCGCACCAGGTACTTGGTGTGGGCGCTGTAGGCCACCACGGCCACGCGGGCCCCCGTGGGGCAGTTGCTCTCGGCCACGGTCACGTCCTCCAGGAGCGAGAGCAGGGCCGCGCGCTGCCGCTCGAAGGCCGCCGGCGTCACGTCCTCCGACATGTCCAGCGCCACCACCAGCTCCGTCGGGAGAGCCGGGCAAGAGCCCAAGTCTGAACAGCCACCGACGACAAGATGGCCGTCAAAGGGCCGGGCTTCATTCGTTTGCTCATTCGTTTCTTCACTCGTTCACGGTGGGCCATTTGTTCGTTTATTCACTCATTCGTTCGCCCGGTCAATTTTCATTCTCGCTTGCTCATTAATTCGCTCATGCTTTCCATTTCTACATTCGGCCACTGAAATGATTTTTTCTTCATTCATTCACTTATTCACATGGCTCATCCGTTCATTTGGACATTTATCCTTTCACTCATTTATTCATTTGCTCATTTACTTTGTCATTCACATTGTCATTGGTCGAGCTTAAACTCCTTCACTTATTCGAATTCATTCATTGATGAATTCCTTCACCTATTCACATCGGTTCATTTCGTAATTTGTTCCTTTACTAATTCATTTACTCAGTCATTCATTTGTTCATTCACATTCGTGATCTCCTTTCTTTATCCATTCACACACTGGCATTGATTTGTTCATTCATTCGTTCGTTTTCTCTAACTTGTTCCTCCATTCATTCATTTTTCCACAAAATGATTCGCTCATTCATTCACTCACTCACTCACTCACTCACTCACTCTCATTCCTGAATTTATTCATTCACACTTTGGCCTGCATTTGTTCAGTCATTCGATGATAAATTCATTCGTGAAATCAGTCACATTCATTCTTCTTTTCTTCAACGTGTTCATTCATTGACACATTCATTCATCTATTCATCCATTCAATCGTTCATTGCTCCCGATCCCAAATGAAGATGGCCACTGCAACGGGACGGTTGACCGCTCGGACAGGAAGTGACATGTACGTACCCGCGGAGCAAGCTGGAAGAGAGCACAAACGCACACAGTGAGAGTGAGAGAGAGCGAGAGCGAGAGCGAGAGCGAGAGAAGCTTAACAGCTGATTGGATGACAAAACGACACGGGCTCGCCGATATTGGACTCACCGCAGTTGTCTCGGATGAACGTGATCAGCTCGCACTCCTTCGCAGCAGCAGCAACAACAACAACAACAACAACAACACGTTTGAATGCAACAATTACAACACACCCGATGAACAAGTTGAATGAATGAACTTACCGTCTTCCCTTTCCCTCCAGCAGGACCTCGTGGGCCCTGTGGGTGCCAAAGAAAGACAACAATCGTTCATGAAGTCATTTATTTTCTTTCATTGCTTTATTCGACCCGTCATTCAATTTGTTTTTTTCCCCCCATTGGTTGATTTAGTCATTTAATAAGTCATTCTCTTTTTTCGCTCAAGATTTCATTCATCCACTTTTTCTTTCATTTATTCTTCCATTCACTATCATTCTTTCATTCATTCCATTTTTTTTATACCTGTTGTCATTCTTTCCTTCTTCAATTCATTCACTTATTCAATCATGATTTCACTCACAATTCAACTTCTGCCATTCATTCATATTTTTATTCATTTATTCTGTCAGTCACTCTTTCCTTAGCTTTTCATTCGGTCATTCTTGATTCCTTTATTCACTTTTTTCTATTCATTCATGAATTCATTCACTCACTCACTCATTCATCAAGTCATTCATGTATGAATTGTTTCGTTCATTCGTCTTTCCTTCCTTTGTTTTAGTTTGAATTCAACCACTGTCGATATGTCAAAGGGGGGGGGCGGGAGGATCAGTCTCTCACCTTGTGTCCCTCGTAACCTGGCTCTCCGGGTTGACCCGCGTTTCCAGTACGACCCGAGTTACCCTGCATGGGGCGCACAGCAAAGTAAAACATGAATTCAACAATTATTTAACCCATTCGGGCTTTTTCATCTTCGTGCTGGGCAAAGCACAAATTTGATCAATTCATTAGATTTTATGATGACATGACAATATACATTTTTTGTAGCTTCCTTAGTTGAAAACTGACATGCAGTGCTTACACTAATGTAGCCCAAGATGGTTAAAAATGTATATAGTTATTAAAAGAAATATTGCTGTTATATATGCAGTGCAGTTAAAATGATTGAAGCAGTCGTTGGCTTTTGTGATATGACAATAGCTTATTCATGCATATCAAGTTGAAGTTTGTTAAAACTGTACGAGAATGTGCGCAGTTGTCCTTTTTTGTTTCTTATTGTTCACCACCGAACTTGCACATGTCAATCTTTTATATTTGTGTTGTCATTGGATGATGCATTTGTAATGTCCAATTAGGTAGTGGTGGGCGTAGTCATGCATGCAAAGTTCGAGAGGTCAGTCGTAGTCAATCATTCGCTATTGTGCGCTGAAAGGTGAAAAGGACGTCGTTGCCGTGTGATGAAAAAGAGTCCCTGAAACAAGTGGACGCAGAGTCTGTTGTTCGTTTTGGACTGTTTGTATGCTGTTTTAACGTGAGTACCTGATGTATAATTTTTTTATCCTGCTCAGACGGAATGTTTTGTGCATAAAATGTAAATGTCAATCGCGGTTAGCGATGTCGCACGCCAACGCTAATGCTAGCGTTTTAGTTTCCTTTTGTATGTAAAATATGGAGGTTTAAAATGGTTTTGAAACTTAAGAGAGACTTTTTGATCGACAGTGGACCATGGAAGCTCTCTTTGGACCCTCTCACCAACGTCATGCCGTGGGGATATAAAGTTGTCTACCTTGAACTGAAGACTTGTGAGTACCATCCAAAACACAGTGCACGTGCCAAGTTATTTTTGCTTACTCTGCAAGTGAAGGGAACAGGACTTTTTTGTTTGTTTGTTTGTTTGTAAGCTCACAACGCACCTGAGCAACATCAGGCCTGCAGCGGAAAAACTGAGCTATAGTTTATTTGACAAAAGACTATTTGAGTTGAATGTGTGGAACACCAAAATGTTTTTCATTTATTTGTGTGTTTAATGTTTTTATTTTACTAAAAGTTCCTACTGTTTGTATTTAAACTTACTGAGTTGTGTTCTCTGCTATTGTACATTGATTCTCAAGTTACGTTGATTATTCTTAGTAGGATATAAAGGTAATGTAATTGCATTTTTCCTGCAAAGTGGAGGCACCTAATTTAGAATTTACTAGACGGGTCCAGAATTATTCTTTTATTGTATCAACTGTTCACCAAGTTAACTTATTTGGTTGTAAAAGTACCTAGGACCCCGCTCATAGTACTACCACCGCATTAACAAGCGCGTTAATACCTTAGCTCAGGGATGCTCAATACGGCGACCGAGATCTACCAGTCGATCGCAAAGGTAGTATCGGTAGATCGCGTGACATTTGTAATGGCTGCCGCCTGTAGTTTGAAATACGAAGCCCTTATTTTGAAAATGTCATACCGGAAGTTGCGTCTTACAGAATCTCCGTACACTTTACGCAGGGACTGAGAAGCACTTGTAGCGGCATTCACCATGCGCGTTGCTTACTTTTTCCTCGTCGTTCCTCGTTGTTTTGCCAAAGCCGAGTGAATATACAAAGTTCATGTAACAAGTTTGTTGACGCGTCACATTTTTGACAGTAAGGATTATCTCTGGGAGAAGACTGCCGTTGGTTGAAAGCAGGCCAAAGTGGTCAGCGTTATTTTGCGTCGTCTATCGTGATTAGCTTTGACGCTAAGCAAAGCTATGTTGTTTTATGTTGTATGTCTGAACTTTTAGTTCTATGGTGTGTTGGCTGAGCAATAAGCATCTGTAAAAGGAACTGGAGTCTCGCATCCAATCAATGGGTGGCATAACATTAAAAAAAATTGATGTTCATAGTTAATTATGTTGCGTTGTGCAACATTGGCTCATGCGGTTATGCAAGGTACATCAACATACAGTCTAAATAAAGAATCCAAAATATATTTTAAAATATGTTTTGCATTTTCATCGTGGGTAGGACCTACCCACTACAAATATGCAAAACATACTCTACCTGGAAGGTAGATCATTTTGACTTGGTCAAGTAGCTCGCTTGCTGAAAAAGTGTGAGCACCCCTGCCTTAGCTACATGAGACAGGTGTGACACTAACAACATGGCTGCAAACGGAGAGAAGCGAGTTTACAAAAGCGCAGTCAGTGATGCCAACTTAACCATTTGGTCGCTACGTTTAACCCGTTTTCGGACTATTTTCACAAAAGTCACTAGCAACTTCATTTCTTGCTAAGAAACAGACATGAGAAAAAAAAAAAATACTGTTTTGTGTATGATAGGGCTGGGCGATATAAGTGTTTCATATTGGTCAATATCAATATATATTGAATTTTTTTCTTTTTTTAAACTATTGAAAATAATGACCCGAAGAAAAATACATTTAGGTTATTTTATTTTAACATAATTCTTAACCTTTAATAAGAGGTCAATGTAACTATGAAAGAGCGAAATAAACTGGTCGATATAAAGATGGGATAAACTCCACTTTAAAGATAATGTGCTTAGATGGGCTGAGAAATGTTTGAAAAACTGTCACAATCAAAGTATTTCATGTCAGTCAATATTGATCATGATTTTGTTTGAAACCTTTTCCTTTAAATAACATGAATTGTTTTTTGTACATCGTTATGTAGTGTAATGCGCAGTTTGTCCTCCATCAGTGCATTGTAAATGCGTATTTGCATTAGGTCTACCCCAAAGCAGTTGTTGACACACATATTAGCCTTCATTCAACGTTCATCCAATGGAAGTGAACCAATACTCTCTCGCAGTGCGTGGCCCAAGCGTCTTAGGACTATTTTATCTTTTTAGCGGACTCATTATCGCCATAGTCCATTCATATTTGACTTGCTTGATTTTACCTTGAGTGCGATGCCGGTGTCGGATAAGGCTAACTACTGCTAGCATCTCAAAGACAAGAACTCCTCAACTTGTACACCACGGCTCCATCCGGGGCTGTTTAATAGGGTTATCATGCATAATATCATTTAATTGTAAGAGTTGTACTCAGTCGAGTGGTCATTTATTTGAGCAAAGTCACGGCGGCGCTCGCTTGCTGGACGCGAGCGTAGCGCACGGCCGCCGGGCCCTCGCGCGAGAGTGCTCCGTTGAGTTAACAGCTTCTTTTTGTTGGTTTAAACGCTTCCTCCTCGTTGGTTTAAAAGCTGCTTCTTCTTTGGTTTAAACGCTTCTTCTTCATGTTTGGAGGCGGAAGCGCGCTGGCCTACATCACGCAGCATATTTATCCACTTTTGACCCGAGGTATGTGCATCCAAGCTACAAATGTATGCATGCATGCATGTGTGGGTGCGTGCAGGTTTCTGTGGTGACTCACCCCGCGACCTTGGTTGCCTTTGCGCCCCGGTAGACCTTTAGGACCCTGCAGGCCGCTCTCGCCCTGGGAGCAGAAAAGTGGCCGTGGCCTCTTAGAACTTTCTCAGGCGTCTTTTCACTTTAAAAGACTTTCTCTTAGTGAAGATAAATGCACTCACCACTAAACCGGGATAACCGGGGAAGCCTGGATCTCCCTACACACACAAGAAGAACACACACAAGAACCCCCCCGCCACACACACACACACACACACACACAACATGCATATGCATACACACAAAAATATGCACAAACAAACACGTGTACAAAAACACGCTCACACCAAAAAACAAATGAAAACACACATTTAACACAGAGGCACAAACAAACACACAAGACAAAAGATGCATGAACCCGCACGGCAACTCATATCAACAAACGAATGACCACAGCAACGAAAACACACACGTGAACAAGCGCACACAGACAAGCGCGCGTCAACAGGCCCACGAAACGTACATGAAAGAAGACACACACGCACAGCCCGAGGTCAACATGAGTTGGTGAGTTGGCGTGTGCGTAATCTCGCGGGAATGTCGCCTGGTCACCTTGATCCCTTTGGCTCCAGCTGGTCCGTATCCGTCTCTGCCGTCCTGACCCTGGAGGAGGTATCAACAGTTTACACGACGAGTACACAAAGCGCAGCTGCACTCTGACATGTGACACATGACGCACGTAAACACCGCGCCGCGTCATTTGAGATGGCGCTTGTTCTCATTAGGGTCACGTTATGGTCAACCGGACCTGGCTGATTTGGGGCCGCGCCCATCGCCAACCAATGTCAGAGCAGGTCGAGACCAACCAGCATTCACGCGCACAAGTCAAACGTTTGCATGCTGTTGAACTCACATCGCGACATCTCGTCACTCAATCGCAATGATTGGCAGCGGATGCTAATGTTTAGGAAGTTAGCCTGTGGAGCTCACTTCCTCTACAAACACTCACCGGCGCCCCCCGTGGTCCCGCCGTCCCCTGCACGCCTCGCACGCCCGGATCTCCAGGTTGTCCCTTGAATGACCAACATTGTCGTTGCCACGGTGATGTCAACAGGAAGCTGTCATTGGCTCACCTTCTGACCGTTACCACCGCGTCTTCCCGTGGAGCCCGCCCCTCCTGGTGAGCCCGGCCCCCCCTGCCGGCAGAATATTTGTCAGCGCGCAACTTTGACGGCGTGGCCCTGTTGCCATGGCGGTGGCTCAGCTGGTTTGCTCACCTGTGGCCCAGGAAGTCCAGGGATCCCTCTTGGTCCAGGTTGACCTCTGACCCCTCTGGTGCCCTAAACGCGCACCACCAAACATCAGTGAACAAAAACATGAAGGTTTTGAACGCCGGCATCACTTCCTGTGTGTTGCTCACCTGAGGACCTGAGGCACCAGGACTTCCTGACACGCCAGGATCCCCAGGAGATCCTGCAGCACCCTGGGGAGGACACACACGCGTGCACACGCGCACACACGGTTGTCGGTATAAGTGTGGTGACATTAAACGGAGTGTAGGTAGACTGTACGCTAGTCGGGGTTGTCTCCCACCTTTTCCCCGAGGGATCCCCGTCTTCCATCGGGACCCTGACGCACAACGCGCGCGCACACACACACACACACACACACACACACACTCGGCGTGAGAGGAAGTGAGCGGACACCGGCAAGGTGGTCATCGTCTGAAGGCAAAAATCACTCACAGCGTTCCCGGGTACGCCGCCATCTCCGGCCCTCCCGTCTTGTCCTGGTTCTCCCTGTGCACAAGAAGGCAAGGAAAGAGGAAGGTGCAGAACGAAGGACAGAAAGAAGCAAAAAAGGATGCAGGAAAGGAGGGAATGAATGAAGTGATGAAGGAAGTAAAGGATAAAGTCAGGTGGCAAGGAAAAGAAGGAAGGAAGGAGGCAAACAATGAAGGAAGGAAAATGGGAAGAAAAGGAAGGAGGGGAAGGCAAAGGGTGGAACATGACCATCCACATGTCATTACGATGATCTCAGCAGCAATGTTGCATTGTGGGATTGCTGACCGGTAATCCGGGATTTCCAACGTCTCCCTTGGGTCCCGGCACAGCGTTGTCTCGTCCTGGTTCTCCCTGACAAAACGCAAGAAGGCGGGTCACGTAACCAGCGGGCTGTGCGGTCTTTGCAAGGAGACGCTCGACTCACCGGATCTCCTCTCAGGCCTCGCTGTCCCTTGAAGCCCGCCTCCCCTCGGATGCCGGGAATGCCCTGAGAGACGGACAACGGTACGTACGCCTGTCAATCATCTGGCAGGAGGTCAGAGGTCAACATGCCCACACACGCAAACGACGTATAAATTACCGGATTTCCGGGATGTCCTCGCTCTCCTCGACTACCAGCTTGTCCTGACAAGCCCTGCACGTGCAAACACAAGAAGAGGCGTCATCGCACTTGATGATGATGATGATGATAGCCATGATGATGGCGAGGACATCCGAGTGCCTACCTGCTCTCCGTTGACACCGTCCAGTCCGACTTCTCCGTCGTCGCCCTGCCAAAACAGTCATGTGACATCCATCAACGTCAACCGCCTGCTAAAGGACGTCATGTCATTAATATCACTTACCCGATTACCTCGCAGGCCTCGGTAGCCCTGAACACAAAACACACCGGTGAGGCTCAACATGTACCATCATGCGGTTGTGACGCGCGCACACACAGTGAATACCTTTGACCCTCGGAGTCCAGCGCAGCCTTGGACACCCTGAGGTCCACTGGGTCCAGGACCACCACGCTCACCCTGAAACATTTCCACACCGCAGCTGAACCCTCAGCACCGTGAGCAAGGATGCAAAGGAGGCAAAGAAAAAAGCAACAGGGGAAGAGAGGAAGGGCAGAAGAAAGGAAAAAAGGATGAGGTACGGAAAGGAAAAAAAAAGGAGAAAGGAGAAAAGGAAGGACAGCTGGAAGAAACTAATGAAGGATCATTACTTCCATGCATACTTTGAGGCAGGGGAAAATGAAGCAACAAAGGAAATGTAAAAGAGTGAAGGATATCAAGAAATGTCAGGAAAGGAAAGAAGGAAAAAAGAATGAAGGGAGGAAGAAACAAGAAAATAAAAAAAGGACAGAGGAAAGGTACAGACCAAGGGAAAAGCAGAGAAGCAGGAAGGAAATGAAGAAAGAAAGGAAGAAGGAACTAAAGAAGGAAAGACTGAAAAAAGAAGGAAGGAAGAAAGATAGGGAAGAAAGAAGTGATTGAAAAAAAGAAACGAGGCAGGAAGGACAGAGGGAAGAAAGGAAAGGAAGGAAAAAAGGAAAGGGGTGAAGAACGATGAGTTTACTTACGGGTACGCCCTCCTCTCCTGGGAATCCAGGGTAACCTACTTGTCCTGACACACCCTAATAAAAGGTAAAACACATCACGTCAAAGAGGGGATGATGATGATGGTGATGATGATGATGGTGATGATGAAGACGACAACGATGCTGTAACCTTTGAGCCTAGGGCACCCCGAGATCCGCGGACGCCTTCGTGTCCTGAACATTTGCACATGACGTCGCAGCACTCGCGATTGGACACCGTGTCCTATCAAAACACACCACGGACCAGTCAGTCGGCGCAGTCCACGTCGTCGTCGACATGTGAGCGAGTAGCTTTAGCCAGCCTTAGCATTTAGCTGCGCCCCTGCGAATGAACTCACGATCTGCTTGAGCACGGTGCTGCCCACGCTCTGCATGCCAATGCTGAGGGGGACTTTGTAACCGAAGCCTCGGCCGAACTCCAACATCTGCAGCTGCGCCAGGTCCGGCGCCCCCTCCAGGCCCACCATCAGCAGCGCGTCCACACCTGCAGGAAGTCCACCGCTCGTTTACTTCCATATGCCGGACAGCTTAAAAACATACCTTGACTTGAGCTTTTTTTTTTTTTTTTTTTACCAGACTTTTGCAGCCGTTCTGACTCGTACTCCAATGCGACTACATCTTCATCTAGTCCGTCCGAGAAGATGACCAGAACCTGAAGGAGGACAACACGATTGTTTGAGCTGAAATCGAATCATTTTCAGAGCTTCCCCCATGATTATTTTTCGGGTTGCCAGGCTTGTGCACACTATACAAAAATCTACTCTGCTTTCATGAAAAAAAAAAACAAATGGCAGACTATCTTCAAAATGCATACTTTCAAATATAAACAGGCAAGTCTTTCAAGTCACATAATTCAAGTCTATGTCACGGTAAATCTTTCGTAAGTTTAGCCCAGCTTGTACTGAGCCCTAAACTCAGCAACTTCAGTCCGTCTCACGTCGAGTCATATGACTGGAGTCGCTCACCTCTGGTTTCAGTACATGAGCCCTCGCCAAGATTAAGACTCGCGACTTACCTTCACGCCGCCCCGGGAGTCGGCCTTAAACTTCTCCCCAAAGGACCTGAGCATGGCACTGTTGAGGCGCGTGGGAACGTCCAAATTCAAAGTCATGACCTTGGTCACCACATCATCGTTGGGGTCGTAGGGTTTGAACTTGAAGTCATAAAGAGATCGTCCGTCCTGGCCCACCAGCCTGTAACCGATTTTGGTCTTGATCGGGGCGGGCCCGATGCAGCACGGTCCCTGGATGGTGGAGGCGTAATGGACGATCTCGGGCAAGAAAGCCCTGAGCTTGTTATGGCCGCTGACCAACATCTCACCGGGACGCCCGCTTCTTTGAGAAATGTCGAAGCCCATGGCGATGTCCACGCTGCAGCCTGAAACCACGTTTGTTAGGCAAAAAGGACAAACAAGTCAGGATCGTGATTGTGTCTGAAGAAAATCAAAGGTATGAAGAGAGAATGACGAATGGAAGAAAGACAGACAAAAGAATAGCAGGGACAAAAGGAAGGAAAGGAAAAGAAGGAAAATCCAAATGAAGGAAAAAGAAAAAGAAAAGGAAGGGGAAGAAGGAAGCAAAGCAAAGAAGCAACACGGGAAGGAAGCAAGGAAAGGAAGTGAAAAGAAAGGAAGGAAGGTGGGAATGGAGAGAAGGAAGGAGGAAAGGAAAGGGAGGAATGGAAGAAAGAAACAAGGTGGGAACATTGGGAAAAGAAGGAAGGAAGAAACGAAAAATGAAGGAAGGGAGGATTGAAGGAAGGAAGGTAAAAGAAATGGAGGAGCCAAGGAGAGAATGAAAAAAGAAAGAAACCAAGAAAAGAAGGGATTAAAGAAAGATGGAAGGACGCAGGAAAAGATGGAACAAGAAAGGGACAAAAGAAGGAAGGAAAAGGCTAGGTTGGAAGCAAAGAAATAAGCAGGGAAACAAAGAAGAAAGACGAGTCCAAACAAGAAACGCATGCACGCACGCACGCACGCACTTGTCTGCTCCTTGGCGGGTTTGGATTTACAGATGGTGTTCACCACCTTTTGTCTGATCTTGTCCAAACTGTCAAAGTTCTCGACAGTGAAGAGTCTGTCGTGGGTGCCCGTGATCTGCAGGAGCTGCAGGTCGTGCACGTTACCAATGCCGATGGCGAACACCTCCACCCCGAGGGCCTTGAGGCGATCCGCAGCGTCCTGCACCTCATCCTGGGACTCGCCGTCCGTGATCAGCACCAAGTTTCGGGAGACGCCGGACGCCCTGCGGCAGCCGTTCGATTCCTCAAAGTGACCCCTAATGGCATCCAGGGCGCGTCCGATCAGGGTCCCGCCGCCGCGCTGGTTCATGTCCATGATGCGCTTGGTCACCGACTCGTAAGTGAAGAACTGGTTGAGGTAGAACTCGTGCTGGAAAATGTCACTGAATTGTGCCAGTCCAACGCGAACTAAATCCTGGCTGACTTTGAAGCTGGCCACCAGCTGCGTGGTGAACGTCTTCATGATGGTGTAGTCCTGAGTGCTGATGCTGTCCGATTGATCGAGCAGGAAGATCAGATCGGCTTTCTGCTTCTCGCAGGCTGGAAAAGCCGAGAGCACACGGTTGAAGAATATTCCGCATCATACTTGTACAAGATCATGTTCATCTTTTCGTGATCACATCGTCTGATTGGTGGCGCCGTCTATGTCCAACTGGAAGTACATGTGATGTCGTGGTGAAATGCTCTTGTGTGTCTCCTACCTGGTTTTGTGGAGTTGCAGAGAACATGTGTGATGTTCTTGTGCAAAGTTTCCAGCGCGGCAAAATTGTCCACGTAGAAGACTCGGCTTGAGTCGTGACCGGCCATGATCTCCAGCTGCTCCCTGATGGCGCCCTCCACTCCGATGCTGAGGACGCCGATGCCTTTCTCTTGCAGTGCGACGGAAGGTTGACGCAGATTATTCCGATCCGTGGCGTCGCCGTCTGTGATCACCATCAGAATCTGAGGCACATTGAGCGCGGCCCGACCGCCGTATTCGGCATTGAAAAAGGACAAGGCGTATTCCAAGGCCTTTCCTGTGTAGGTGTCCCCATACGGAGACTTGAGGGCTGATATTGCTTGAAGAACATCTCGCTTGGACTCGTATTGGTTGAGAGTGAAAACTGATTTGGGGTCTGACGAGTACAGAATGACTCCAAAGCGAGTGAGGTCTTTACCGACCGTCGTCTGGCTGACCATGGATGACATGAACTTCTGCATGCTTTTGAACTTCTCCAAGGTGATGCTGGTGGAGCCGTCCACCAGGAAGATGATGTCTGCCTTCTCTGTCTTCTTGCATTCTGGTGAAGGAGAAAAGAATGACCTTGACTTCCTGCAATAACCGGCAGAGTACAGCGAACCCCCGCTATATTGCGGTTCAGCTTTCACGCCGCCGCTCTATTGCTGATTTTTAAGCAATCGTTTTAGTTCTGGGTGCTTACAGAGTAGGGGCAAGTATGAATAAATCATGAAAATCTGTTGTTGTTTTTTTCTTTTTTTATATACGGTCTCTTTTTTTGTATAGTCTCCACGATAAACGGGAGATTCGCTGTACTGGAATTGTGATCAGAGTGTTAACAAGGATAAATGACCTCTATCTGGATCACAGATCTCCAAAGCCACCTGGCTCTCCAAGTCCTTCAGAGCATCAAAGTCCCTCTCGGCGTAGACTCGCTCTGGTGATCCACTGATCTCCAGTAGCTGGGTGGTGTTGGCGTCCACCACCCCAATGGCGTAGACCACCACCCCCTTGCGCCTCAGGGCCGCAGCGGGAATTTTGACATTGTCCTGAGCTTCTCCGTCGGTGACCACCACCATCCTCTGCCTGACGCCAGGGCGCCCGCCTTGGGACGTGTCAAAGTATGGCGATAAAACCGCGATGGCTTCTCCCGTGTCCGTACCTCCTCCGATCTGTTGCATGCCATCGATGGCTCGCAACATTTGGTCTTTGGTGAAATGGCGGTTGAGAGGGAACACCAGTTGCTGGATGGTGCTGAACTGCATGACGCCCACGTGCACGTCGTTCTGCCCGATGTTGGACTTGCCGACAACAGATTTCATGAAGTCCTTCATTTTTTCGTAGTCCTGTGGATAAATGCTCCCAGAGCTGTCAATCAAGAACAGGAGGTCTCCGGGTACGTCTTTACATACTGCAGAAAGACAACATAGAAAATGAGCCACTCCTTTCAGTAAGGAAAAGTGATATTTGGGGAGGAATAATCTCACCATCTGTGGTGCAGATGTCAGTGATGATGTCATCCTTGATGGGGTTCAGAGCATCAAAATTATTGACAAAGAATGTCTTCTTGGGGTCCCCGGATATCTCATGAAGTTCGGCCATGTCGGCGTTCTTCACTCCGATGGCGTAGATCGTGACGCCCTGAGCTCGTAGCTTCTCCGCGGGCCCCTTGACCTCGTCCGTGGATTTCCCATCAGTGATGACTACCAGGTATTCCGGCACCTTCTGACCTCGAGTGGCCACGGCCCGATCAAACTGCGGGCCCATGAACTTCAGCGCCCTTCCGGTTTCTGTCCCGCCCCCCACCTGCGCAATGGCCTCCACCGCCTTCTCCAGGCTTTTGGCATCCGCATAGGCCGTCAGATCAAATTCCAAATTTGGGGCATCTGCGAACTTGGCGACGCCCAAGCGGACGTGCTGCGGCCCGATGCGGAAGTTACTGATGAACTCGATGATGAACTTCTTCATGTCGTAAAAGTCGGTGGGGTAGATGCTTCCGGAGTGGTCGATCAGGAAGAAGATGTCTGCTTCATCGGTTTGCAAGCAGCCTAGAGGACAATACAACAGAACGCATTGCATTTTGCAGATTGTTTTTTTTTTCTACTCTAGCTGTGTTGGGAATTGTTCACTCAACCCTACTTTCTGCGAACGATATATGGATGAGAATATACATAGAGTGCAGTGATTCTCACAGTGTGGTACTTGTGCACAGTACCCTCTAGTGGGAGGTGATAGAATCACTGGATTAATTGTGTATAATGTTACACTGGCTTTGACCTTTTTTGAGTATTCGCTATATGGTGCACTATTAGTGGTTTTATGGAGTGATTCCGAACACAGCCACTGCAATGTTGACGTTTTATTGGCTAGGTGCGGCGATGCAAACCTTCCTTGATGCTACTTCTTCTCATATTGATGCTGACCGCTTGCCGTAGGATGTTGTGGCAAACAATGTTCTGCAGCTTCTGCTCCACCACCTGCAGTTTGGTGAAACTGTCCACGGCGAAGAGGTGCTTGCTCGGAGGGTAGGACGCCATCTGCAGTAGCTGGGCATGGTTGGCGTTCTTGACGCCCACCGTGTAGATGGTGACGCCCGCCCGACGGAGGGCCACCGCAGCGTTGCTCACGTCGTCTTGGGATTTCCCGTCGGTGATCACCACCGCCACCTGCTGGACGCCCTTGTCCTTCCTGCTCCCTCTGTCTTTGGTGAACACGTGCTCCCGCGTGAAATTGAGGGCGACTCCCGTATTTGTGCCGCCGCCGCGGTATGGCATTATTTTGATGAAACTCAGCAACTCGCTCTTGTCGTCAAAAGTGTTGAGGTAGACCTGTGCTTTGGCTTTGTCGCTGTACATCACGATGCCCACTCGCACCTTGGTTGGAGCCACGTCCAGTCCGCTAACAACCGAGTGCAGGAACGTGCGTACCAGCTGGAAGTTTGGGGTTCCGATGCTGCCGGACTCATCGATGATGAACACGATGTCCGCCAGTTTGGCTCCTTTACATTCTGTGGAAGAAGCAACAAAAAACTGAATTATCTTAGTGATCCCTAAGTTTGAATGGTATGAAAGTGGAATTCGTTACGCTGGCAACAAAAGGGAGGACACCCCCCGGGTAAAAATGACCAAAGTAGGCCCAATTTGCCATTTCCAGTTTCCTGTGTCACATGACTCGTTAGTGTTACAAGGTCTCGGGATGCAGGTGTGTTAAATTTGGTGTTATCGCCCTCGCACTTTCATAGTAGACTTGCACTGAAATGGTTGGTGCTCGCTATTTTCAATTTTCACAGTCACTGCGAAAGTACAACAAAATTCAGTTTGACACTCGTGACCAAAGAGTTAAGCCACAGACAAAAAAAATCCTTAGCTCTCTTTGAACCTTCAACAAAATCTTTTTCTCAGTCTGACAACCCGTTGTGACATAAGGTTAACCCCACCAACAAAAGCTTGAGTGAGGCTGCGTGCACTTGAGTGTCAGGAATTTGATTCTTGACCCTGTGACTCTGTCCAAGTTTATTTGAGCAAAACACTGAAGCCCCATTTGCTCCTGATTCTGCATTAACATTTATAACACTCACTCGCATCGTACTGTACAAACGCGTACAGCAGCATACATACAAATGTAAAGTGCACAAAACACAACAGTTACAGTACCTATACTTTTACACGTAGTTGTGAAGTAAGCTGCCTACATCCAGCGTTTGGGTGCCTGAAGCTCATTTAACCACTCTACTCGTAAATTGTGGCACTTCTAAGACAAGTTACCGGTGTACTAGTAAAAGACCAGTCACCGTTTACCCTCCCATGGAAAGCGCCAGACCATTTTTATTGTACATCATGTCAAGGACCAAGATTGATGCTTCAACGGCCAGAATGCAAAGGACAAAAGAAGAAAAGCGTCTTTTTACCTCCTGTAAGATTGGTCTGCAGCTCCTGGTCTTCAAAGGTAGCTTTCAGAGAGGGAAGGATGTTGACGGTGGACTGGTAGACCAAGGAAGGACTGGAAGCTACGACCCGCGTCTGCGGCAAGGACGCACCGAGGTTTAGACCCACCACCTTGATGCCCTGGGCTTTGAGTAAGCGGGACTGCTTGAAGACGTCATCGTCGGACTCTTTCCCACTCAAAATAACCAGGAACTGTCGGACGCCTTGGTCCGCCCGGCTTCCCGCCTGGCTGGTAAAGAAGTTGGAGCTGGCGTACTCCAAGGCTGCGCCCAGGTTGCGCGGCTCGTTCGGCTGCAGTTTACGCTGGCGGAAGCGGCGGACGGCGGCGCTGGTCTCATCGTTGGTCTGGTGAGTATTCAGACGAAACTCCACCTTGGTGTCTTGACCGTACTGAGCCAGGCCGAGACGGTGCATGGACAGTCCGAAGTTCAGCTGGTTGGTCAGTCGGACCAGGAGGCTTCGGACCTGCTGAAACTCGGCTTGACTCAAGCCGCTGTCCACCAGGACGAAGATGTCCGAAAACTTTTCGGACAAAGCTGAAAAGCACAATCGATTTTTAAGCAATTGTGCATTAAGATAAGATAAGATAAGAATGCCTTTATTGACAATACAGTACAGTAATAATGAAAACTTCATTCCTTTTTTTTTTTATTTATTTTTTTTTTTTTAATTAACCCTAACCCAGGAAACTCAATGCATCATACGCTCTCAAACTAAGCCGTAGCATGTCAGGTCAAATCGTAATCCCACTGAATCCAACCCAATTGAATCATGCCATTTTACAATGAACCGTCCTTAAACCGTATCCTACCCCATGTATTGAGTCATATCGAATTGTCTTTCATTGGAGAGAGGCACACATTTGCAGTTGCAGAAGGAGGTAGGTTGGTATGTCGAACAAGAGACACCAAGATGTGAAAAGTGAAGGAAAAAAACTCTATTTGGAAGGCTGAGCTCATGCTAATTAAGATATCAGCTATCCTGCTAACATTCCATCCTGTTAGTTTTGGCCATTCAAAGCTAAAATGCAGACAAGTTCAGGATGCGTTTTCAACTTCGAAGAGCAGAACATGACCTCCTTCCAACCTCCCACAGCAGCACACATATTGTTTACTGCTCTTATGAGGTGTCCAGGAACTGGCAGTAATAATCCCTGCTTTGCTAAAAGCAGATCTGGCATCTTGCAGCTTTCAGACTTTTAATATCTATCTGGGGATTCATTACTGTGGAAACTTCCCACAGCAAACACGCATCAGAGTAAATTCTGCTCTTCCACTGAATTGTTCGTGCTGTGTGTTGTGGCTGGCGTCACTCATCATTTCTAGCTTGTTTTGGTCTCCATTGTTGTGGCATCAAACGAGACTACATGTTGCGTAACCGTCACGCAACATGAATTGTTCATTTGAGCTCTACACCGGGTCTTCATCATCAATTCAAATTCCACAAAGTCAGCGGGTCGCAATTAGAATAAATAGCTGTATGGAGAACATTTGGAGGCCATAAATAGAAACAATCAAATGAGAAACGACAAGTACGGCGCTAACTTCTCATACTGCGTGACCAGTTGTATGGAAAGCCATTTGAGCATTTATTCTATATCCCCGATATCCATCTTAAGGCCCTTGAAGTAGTACACTTTTTCTTCACTAATCATCCAAGTAGAACAACTACTGTCTTACTGGTAAGACTTTTTTTCCACTCCCAGTGTCCATTTTGCAATCAAACTTGACTAGTTAACTACTGTGCCTTAAGATGGACATCAAGGATAGTGAAGAAATGTGTCAACGGCCTTCCATAAATGCCTACTTGTTGGGTCTAGCAGTGTTACTAGTGCAGCATAGTAGCCTAACTGGTAAGGATGATCATTTTCATTAGTTTGCGTACAGACGCACTCACATCTTTGAAATCAAAACCGATTGTACGATTCGAATCGGTTTCCGGTACACGCCTGTCAATGAACTTTCCGTACACGTAGTCTGACACCGTCCGGCAAACTAGTTAATTGCACGCCGTTCGTAACCTGGAATCCTAAACCCGGGAGCCCCTGTGTGTGCTTCCGCCACTCACCTTGCCGTTGGTTGTCCATGGAAGTGCACACGGTTTGCAGCAGACCCTCGCTCAGTCTCTGAAGAGCCTGGAAGCTGTCGATATAGAATCGGAAGTTGTCGGCCGGTCGGTTGGCGATGGCCTCCAGCTCGGCCATGTTGGCTTGTCCCACTCCCACGGCGTAGACGATGACCCCGTGTTGTCTGAGGCGGCGAGCCGCCTCCACCACGTCGTCGGCGGAGTCCCCATCCGTGATGACCACGGCGATCTGGGGCACCCTCCGATTCGCTCGGCTTCCGGCACTTTCCGTGAAGAACTGCGTCCGTATGAAGTCGATGGCCTTGCCCGTCTCCGTGCCTCCCGTCCGGTAGGGGAACTTGTCCAGTTCGGCCAGCACGGACTTCTTGTCCATGTGATCTTTCAACAAGAACTCTCGAAAAGGTTCGTCGGCGTATTGCGCCAAACCCACGCGGACCTTGTCAGGGCCGATGTCGAAACCGGACACCACGGATCGGAGAAACCCTCTGACCTCCTGGAAATTGGAAATGCCGATGCTGGAAGAACCGTCCACCAGGAAGACCACATCAGCTATGGTGGCTTTGGCACATTCTGGGGGAGGAGAGAACAAAGTTAGCGCTTTTCATTATCATCCATCCATTTTCTAGACTGCTTATCATCATTCGCCTCGCAGCCAAGCTGGAGCCTATCCCAGCTGACTTTGGGCAACGAGTGGCGTACACCCTGGACTGGTCACCTCCCAATCGCACGGCACATCACGGGGTCATTCCAGAATTGGAGGACGTTCTCTGTCCCGTCACTAAATGACATTTCAAATCATCTATACAAAAAATACTGAAAAAAAAGCACTTCATGAGACAAAATGAAACGGCAGCTGTAGTAAAAGTGATTCCTATCAATATTATTGAAAATACTAAATAAAGTTGTGCCTTGAGATGCACTTTTAATTTGTTCCGTGACCACACTCCTGACTTCAAACACTTCCATCTCAAATGCCTTCAATCCATTCCAGCATCACCCCAAATGGCAACGTTTTTGCAATGTGTTTTGGGGAAGAAAAAGAGCACTCTACCTAAACGTGTCGTCATTTTCGAAGGAAATAGAATGTCAGGAATTAAACGGCTTATATAATCATTCGTTGCAGCTCTTTCTGGTGTGCATCACTTGGCCAACAAGTAACACCATAATACAATCATGAAGGTACAAATGATGAAGAGTTTCACAACTACTATAAGTGAAGTGTTAGTTTTTTGCAGAGGATAAAGAATAAACACTTGTGAGTAGAGGCGGGCGATATATATCGTCATCGATATCATCGTCAATCTTGCTTTCACGATGCGTAATTGTACATTATGGAGTATTAATACTACCTCGAAAATCATAACGAGTCAGTCGACGGCCGCAAAGTATGAGGAAATGCTGAAACCCTCATTCGGCAAATCAGGTTGCATTGATGGCAGAGGAGCGGGAAGTAATAATCATTCGACGAATCGGCGGGCAGGACCCAGTCACGTGAGTCTATCCGCCCTGCAGCCTCTCTGTTTCAAGTATGGAGGAGTGTCCAGCGGGGAATAATAGCAAGGTGCCAGTCCACGACGTACGTAGTCGGTAAATGGTTTGACCTTGACAAAACTGACGTCGGCGGGAATAACATTTCCTAAACGGTCACCGTGAAGAGCAATTCTGTTGCACCACGAGCCATATGGATTACGAGGAAAACCTGGCGACCGCGCAAGCATGCTAAACAAAAGCTTAAACACACACACACTCAGAAAACGGTCGCCGAGTTGAACCAACAAATATAAACGCACGCACGCACACGGCCAGTACTTTAGCGAGCAAGTCAAACGTGACAGCCTGGAAGTTCGGTTAACATTCAGTTTGCACGCTTGTAGTCCGCATCATTCATAACTAGCCTGTATTCCCGAGGCATGTTGTTGCACAAACTACGACGGCTTATTAGTGTGACGCCAGGCTGCACCCAAACATGAATCAAGTCACAAGTCGACATATCGCAGCGATGGATGAGTGGGAAAATGCACTTTAAATATTGTCCTAGAATATCATTGTTTTGCAGAAGCTGTATTTAGACATTTAAGAGATGTTGTTCACAAACGCTGCCTATCCACAATTGGTCCGCGA
Source organism: Filicampus tigris (assembly GCF_054856515.1). Taxonomy (NCBI): domain Eukaryota; kingdom Metazoa; phylum Chordata; class Actinopteri; order Syngnathiformes; family Syngnathidae; genus Filicampus; species Filicampus tigris. Next base: position 963,010 of record NC_141224.1, on the reverse strand, counting down.
AGCAAGTGCAGATTGAATATTATTTGTAGAAGATTGTCAAATTATCGTTGTCGAGTTTTTAGAAAAAATATCTCGATTTTTTTTTTTTTTTGTCCATATCGCCCACCCCTACTTGTGAGCATTGTTAGATTTTCTGTCTACATGTGTCGCTGTACTGATTGTGTTTGTTTCTTCTTTGTCTTCTTCCGCTTCGCCTTTGTTTGTGTTCGTTTCTTATGGCGCTTTTACGGCTTTGTGTTAGCATTAAGATAGTGAAGTTATGTAGTTGTTTTAAATGGGCAAAGTGTAATTCTCTTTGTTTCATGTTTATTTTGACACGAAACAAAATAGTCCGAACGACGGCTCGTATTTCCAAAGACTCCTAAGTCGGGTCACTCGTATCTCAAGGCACCACTGTAGGTTTTGAACATTTTTGCTCTTGTCCCTCCCTCTTAATGGCCAACTTAACTTATCAAACATGAAAGACAACATTTTAAAAATCTTTTGTTTTAGTATGACTTTATCAAAATGAATTCCTTGTAGTTTCATCAACATACACGCGACCCTGTTCCCAAATGTTTTTGCCATGTAGAGGAAGAGAAAAAAGTGAGCTACACGACTCAGCAGAAATAACATGATCAAGCTGCTCTGGCCACGGGTAGCCCGAAGGTAAGTGCTTTCTTCGATTTGTCACCGTTTTCATCCGGAGTACGCTATGTCAGCCTAACCGACGCGGCCCTTTTCTTCCTATGATCAGAAGAACAAAACAAAACCTCTCGCCAATGTACCCTTCAAAATAGGCATCCCTTTTTAATGAAATGTTCCCGTTGACAGCATTTTCGGCCTACAGCACAAGTTAACTCTCTTTGAAAGGCTGTCGTAGAATGAAGTCATTTAAGTCAAATTTCGTATGAGGAGACGTTCGTAAGTAGAGGTACCGTTGTATACTGCACACATGACCTTTGTGGCGTGAGTGGAATGGCTACAGAAGTGCTAATCATCACTTGCCGTCTTATGCCCGACCAAATTCCTTTGCTTGTGTTTCAGCGCCACAACAACTGGAGCAGAGTTCCCTTACGAGTACGAGCCAGCACTGCATTTACACGAACACATTTACTGTCATCTTGCCTGTTGCATGTTGATGGGTGGCCTACAATCTGTTCAGCATTTAAAATTGCTTCTGGGTTTTTCGGGGGGGGGTTTGTACAATGGATTGTCAGTCGATTTATATTTTTCCATATTTCATGCCAAGAACTTTGAAAGACAGAGTTAGCATCCGTAGGTAGAATTGTCTTTGGAGAGTGCGACGCGGACCACCCAACGTTTTGTGTCAACTTGTCGTCAATGGCACGTTTTTGGTCCGATGTGCACCCCGAGCCATGCGGCGCGACGCACGTTACCTTGAGACTGCTGCAGAAGTTGCCGTTTGACCTCCTCCACGGTGGTGCACAAGGTTTGGGCGATGCTCTGAGAAATTCCCTGCAGCGCGGCAAAGTCGGACACGCTGTAGACGTGCTGACTGTGCGGTTCGCTGGCGATCTCCCTCAGCTGATCTTCATCGGCGTCTTTAATCCCGATGGCGTACAAGACGATTCCTTTCCTCTTCAGCCCCGCGGCGTGAGACTCCACGTCATCTTGCGATTTTCCGTCCGTAATGACCACGGCGATCTGGGGCACATTCTGGTCCGCCCTGCTCCCGGCCTCTTCCACAAAATGCTTACTCAGCATAAAGTCCAGGCCTTGACCCGTGTGAGTGCCGCCCCCCATGTAGGGTAGCGTGCTGACGTACCGCAGGATGTCGGCCTTCTTCTGGAAGCTGTTGAGCAGGAACTCGGTTCTCGGTGCGGTGCTGTACTGGACCAAAGCCATGCGGACCCGCTCGGGGCCCACGTCGAAGCTGTTGACCAGCGTGGACAAAAACCGGCGGATCTGCTCAAAATTCTCTGCGCCGATGCTCCACGAGCCGTCCACCATGAAGACCAGGTCGGCCACGGCTTCTTGGGTGCACACTGACAACGGGGGTTGGGCTCGGGTCACCGAGGGCCTACGTGGCCGAGCGGCAGTTTTGGACGGCGAGCCGGTCGGACAGCGAGTGCTTTGCTAGCGCGGGTGACATGTGGAAAGCTGTTTCGGCATTTATTCCATGGAGTTACTCTCCATCTCAAGATCCATAAGGCACGTCCTTGAAGACGGATAACAAGGGTGTGAAATAAATGCTCAAATAGCTTTCCATAGTAGACGAAGAAGAAGACAAATCTGCAGTGACCGCGAGTGCAAAAGCGTGAAGAACATCCAAGCTGCGTGGCCTTCAACGCACGTGGACTCTTTACGGCTGTGTCCATTGGCAGTCACCCGCAAAAGTCCAAAGGAGGAAACTGGACTCTTCTTGGATGTTGAAGACATTCGACCTTTAATCCAGAAGGCTTCTTCTAAATCTTTGTCGTGGAATTCCCCCTATTGACGTCTCTGGTGGGTATGTCTCCCGGGGCGGTCACAAGGACCGAAAAAGCCTTTTGAATTAAAGTTCGTCGACAGCCAAGAAGAGTCCAGTTACCCTGGGATCTGTCGAGACCTCCTTGAACCTTCCACATGTCTTCAGCAAGCACTGCCATGGAATCTTTTAGACTTTGAGTATTTTTCTACACGTCATGACTCCTCCTTAAACACCTCCAAGAAGATCCTCGCATTGAGACAACGGGCCCGATTTACTCAGATCCCAAATTGCGACGACATATTTTGCGCTGACTCTGAGGCTGAACGCAACTGAGGTCGACCTTGGCGAGAAAAAAATGACAGTTGGGCAACTCTTTGCTGCACGCAAAGCAGTCAAGTACTGAACATGGATGTGCTGGATTTGCAACCCTGTATTTGAGTTGTGCCGCACAATTTTTTTATTGAACCACAAAAACATGATGCGATTGCCAGAGATGAAGCAGACCACTGGAACCAGTCACTGATTTGGGCAACAAAGACTCTGCTCTTTGCTTTCTCGCCATTGGTGCCATTTCCATGTGAAGCGATGGAATTGGGAGCGTTTGTGGCAAACTTAGCGTGGAGATTTCGCTACGATTGTTCGTTATGACCCCTTTGGATCATACACAGCTTGCGCGGTCCAAGAATGCGTGTGTTTACGATTACAGTGGACTCCTTTTCCCAGGGGGGAGCAAGTTGCACATGAATGGCGTCCGTCTCCTGCGCCGATCATATTTGGGAAGCCAGTAACTGCATAAAAGCCATGTTGGGTTTGATTTGATTAGTCCCGAGTGTGTCGGAATTGGATGTATTTGCAAATGCCGGTAAACAGTGAGTAACTTGGGAAAGCACGCCCCAAAAACTGTCTTGGGAAAGGCCGGCATAAATTGTCAAAGTCTGCCGAAATGATCCAGATGCGCAGCTGAGCGGAGTTTTGTCATAAGCGGGGAACAGTAGCTTGACGCCTTCTTGTGACTGCTTCCAAGTCAGCAATTCAGAGGCTCCAAGATTGCATTTGTCCCAATGCTTTTTCGTTTCTGGCATTGCAAACGGGCGGAAAAGATTTGTTCTCCCCGTCATCTCTCATCTCGCTTACGGCCCCAGCTCGCCACTATCACCGCAGTCATTCTTCCATGCCGCCGTAGGCCCGACTTTCAGACGCGGTATTTCAAATCAGCCACTGCAGTTGGGCTCGAGTTTGATCAATCTCACTACTGCCGCCTAATGAATCTATTTGCTTCTCCCCTCCCCGGTATTTTGTGCGTTGGGCTAGAAGTGCGTCGCGCAGCTATTTGTTTTGTTGCGCAGCCTGTTTTTCACTTTTGCTCCAAGATCGAGAATAGGCAAGATCAGATCATCACCTCGCTAACGTCTTCCAATTTTCAACACGCTCTCTCGTCACTGAGCAAAGATGACCAGGATGTTAATGGTGGGCGGGAAGCATGTGAGGCGTTAGTGCGTGAACGAGCGCGCGCGCACACTCACACTGTGATGTTAGTACAGGTGATGTTCTTCGTGAGCATGAGTAAGATGCCAGATGTGTGTGCGCGCGTGTGTGCGAGCGATAGCAAGCCGACGTCCCGCTGGAATGCAGCGGAGTGAGGTCATACCCCATAATGGCACCCACCTGTCCTCTGTGCAGCATTGCCGTGGAAACAGACGGCCACCATGAGAACGAGCAGAAGACTCCGCCCCTCCGCCATGACGATTTCTTTCTCCTGCAACGAGAAGGCGGTAAGTGGCCACGTTGCCGTCGTCGATATGAAACAGGCGCAAAGTTTGCGATCCAGCCCATCACATCTGGCGACCAGTCCATTATTTCTTTAGATGTGCCCTCAAGTTGATTGCAGATTGTTACATTGTTTGTTTTTATGTGCTCTGCCGATGACGGGCGACCGGTGCATTGTTTGCCTTTGGGCTAACGTTATTTTTGTGCGCAGCCAAAGTCTTTTGGTATTTTTGTAGACGGCCGCAGTTCGAAATGGCCTTGACGCGCCGTTGTGGGAGTGAACACGTCCGACTTGATTCCAAAACAATCGGAGCGGCTCTCCCCGTTTGCTTTCAAGTCAGTTGACATGGTGGAGGCTTAACGAACTTGCTCGTGTCCGTGCAGGAGATGGGCGCGCAAAGAACATTTAGTGTCAAAGGAACAGCAAGACGATTTCCACTTGCAGATGTCTATTGTTCGTCCTGACATCGACCGGCGACCAGTCCGGGGTGCGGCTGGCCTTTCGCCCGCAGCCAACTCGCCACCCACATTAGGACGCAACGCTGGAGAACGGCGCTCAGCGCGTCCGCCTCACGGTTTAGGCAAGGCAAGGCGGTTTTATTCCTGTAAAACATTTCATACGCAAAGCAACTCAATGTGCTTCACACGGGCAAAGACAAAACACCTCCGAGCATTTACAAACACAACCGTTAACAACATTTCAAAAGCAAAGTAGAGAAAACAAAAGCAAGCGACAAAACTACAACATTTAAGCACACTAGCAGAAAACTTTAAAAACATTTCAAAGTAAAGAAATAAAAGTTGGTTTCTGAAATATCTAAAAGAATTTTTATTTGATTTTTTTTAAAGAGAGATTTAGAATTGTCTAGAGGACCTGAATCAAAGGTATGAGAAAAAGGCGAAGTTTTCCCCCTGGATTTCAAAGCATTTACACTCGGGGCTGACTTCACTTCTGTTGAAGTCGTCACGAGGCTCTTTTGTTTGAATCTCAGCAAATTTGCACCTTCTGATTACATTCATTCTTGATGATGATGATGATGATGATGATGATGATGCTGCCGCCGCCGCCGCCGCCGCTGATGAACGATTGTTTGTGTTCGCGAGGAGGCCAAAGTCACTTCCTGTTCTATTTGAGAGAGAGCAGCCGCCCGCTATCAGACAAAGAAAGACTCGGCCCATCTGCTTGCGTTTAAGTCGACGGCTGTGCTTCCTGCAAAGTGGCGCTGGCGGCCACATCAAGCGGCAAATGGCGGACGCACTCTTTGGAATGCGCCCTGCGTAAAGCGCTTGCGAGAGGAAGGCCGAGAAAAAGAAGACGCTCCGGATGAGCGCCACAAGAACATCGAGTTGCCAGAAAGGCCGGTGGCGGCTGGACTGGCGGTCGAGACTTGTCTTTTTTTTTTCTGGATGCGCCTCGACACTGACGAGCTCACTCGTGAACTGGCTCACTAAGTCTCGACTTGAGCGCGTATCCAAAGGTCAACCGGGATAGTCTGCGGCTCAGCCTCTCACGCGAGAGCTTGAGGAGGACAAGCGAGCAGTAAAGAAAATGAATGGATTCGGGGGAAACTTTATTCACAGCTGCAGATAAATTCTCCCACGAATGCCAATAAACATTCTTGATGAGCCGTATTAATTGATGCGCTGGATGGATGTGTGCGGTTAGCTTGCCAAAGGAAGAGTGGTGAGCCTTTGAAAAGTTAATGGCGCTTGTTGTACTTTGTATTTATTACAGTTGAGAACTTACAGATGGGACTGAGACGTTCATGAATCAGCTTGACATTGCTGGAATGCGTGTGCGTGCTTGCGTGTGTGTGTGTGTGTGTGTGTGCGCGTGTAGCTGGCTCGCACACAATGTGCGTACCAGCCAGGTCCAACAGTGTGAGAGGAATGTGAGGATGTGGAAGAGTAAAGAAGTCACCACCTTAAATAAGTCTCCGTCCGTGTGGAGAAGATGTTGGAGTGATAGCGGTCGATCCAGTATGTCGTGCGTCTCTGCCATGTGCACGTGTGTGCGTGTACACGAAGGTGTGTGCATTGGTTTCGGGTCTGCGTACGATCACGGTCCCGGCCGGCCGGACCTCCCCCAAGGAAAGGGGCCCCCGCTAATGTGAAGCATGTGATGCTAATCACAGTGAGAAAACCGGAGTGACTTTGTTTACGTCCTATCATCAAATCTCCTTCTTTGTTGAAGGTCGTGCTGCAATGCTCGGGGGGGATTTTGGGGGTTGGCCTGGAGCGCCCGATTGGATGTCGGTGACATCATCTGAAAAGTCGGAGGCGCGCTTGAGGGGTCAAAGGGCACGGCAATAAAGCAGCAGAAACACTCTCCCCGTTTGACAGATTCTTGATCATGTTCTTGGTCCTGTTCTTTTTAGTTTGTGTTTCTTGTTGTTACTGCTTCTGTTCTTAGTCCTGTTTTTCTTGTCGCTCTTGTTCTGATTCTTGTTCTTCGTGCTGTTCCTGCTTATGTTGTTGTGCTTTGTGGTTTTTTTTGTTCCGGCTCCTATTCCGTTTCTCGTGTTCTTTCTCTCGCTCTGGTTGATGCTCTCCGTTTTCTTCACGTGGCCATTCCTCTTCTTTTGCTCTTGGTCTTTGTTTTTGTTCCTGGTCCCGTTCTTTGACATTTTATAGATCGTAGTTCTTTCACTTGTTCCTGTTCCTATTCTGGCTGTTTGTTCTTGTTTTTTTCCTCATACTATTGTTCCTGTTCTTCTTATCCTTCTTGTTCCTGTTCTTCTTTTCTTTCGTTCTCATTATGTTTCCTCTTCTAGCTCTTTGCTGTTGCTCCTGTTCTTGTTCTTTCTCTTTAGTTGCTTTTGGTCCTGTTCCGAGTCTCGTTCTCGTTGCTGTTCCTCATCCTATTCTTTTTCTTTAGTTGCTTTTGGTCCTGTTCCGAGTCTCGTTCTCGTTGCTGTTCCTCATCCTATTCTTTTTCTTGAGTTATTATTCTTATGTCCTTGTTCCTGTTGTTCTTCTGGTTGTTGGTAATGTGTCTGTTCATATGCGTGCCCTTATTCCTGTTGCGGTGGTATTACGTAAAGTGTTAGTGTTGGTTCTTAGAAAGCCATTATTAGAATAAACAGTTACTCAAGTGAAATCCATTTGGGGAAGAACCAGCGGCAGAACAGAGCCAGCTGGAGCCAGCTGGGACTGGGGCCGCCGTCGTCACCGACTTGAATCCAGAAACCTGACAAATGTCAACCTTTTTTTTTTTTTCTTTTTTTTTTTTAATGAGCAGAAGCCTTCCAGCTGCTCTCGTCTGCTCAAACCCTCCAGGAGACTCAGACGGAGAACCGAGCTTGGACCGGGCCCACGTCGGAGTACCATCTGGAGAACAGATGTGGTCTTGGCCACTTCCTGCACATCTCATCCGACACTGAGCGCCACATTTTCGCCTAGTTACTGTAAGGACAAGTGATTTACTGACACACACCAAAGTCCTGCCGCGCCTTGGCTCGCTTGTGATGCTTATGGACTTAGGATGGCTTATGAAGTCAACTCAACTTCACGCACAAAAGAGTCCTGACCGGGCGAACCAGCCAGACCCAACTCAGCATGGCCGAAAATACGACCATCAATCTTCATCTTGGCCCACTCATTTAACCCCTAAGGCCTCTCTATCACTATGACTACATTCATGTTTTTATACTTATTATCATTAATAATAATACATTCTTACTATGACTACATGATTATAAGGAATACTCTGATATTATAGGAATACAGTACAATAAAGTTCCTGTAGAGCGAAAAGAAATGTCTTGTAAATTTGACACACAGTAGTCGTTAACAACCGTGCCCAATTTGAATGATTTAAAAAAAAAAAAAAAAATCACCATATATCTAAAATGAGGCTTCACAATTGTGAAAGGTCAAGCCACTTTGTCCGCTCGCTGTGGGCATGTCCATGAAATGCGCAACAACAAGGCACTCTAAAGCGGCGACCCCAGTGCAAAATCCGTGTACACGCGCCGGCACTCACGTCGGATTTTAAAAATGGTTAATTACTGCGCTCTTGTGTCTTTTCTCCAAGACATGCGAGCACTCACGGCTGACGAGGCACTCTAAATTGACAACGCCATCTCCAAGCCCCGGTCCACATGCTGGCTGTCAATGTTGACTTTGAGGTATTTTTTATTCCCCCCCCTCCTTATTCTTGCTCCTTTCTCTATGTCATGCACACACTCGCATCTAACAACGAGGCGCTCTAAAGCGGTCATGCCAGCGGGCTATCCGAAAAGGGTGTTAGCATAGCCAACTGCTGTAGCTAACTGCACATCATGGCTAATGCAAATGAAGGCACTCGAGTTCTTTTCTAGTAGGGGAAGTGCAACTCATGCCGGTCTCCTAAGTTGCACACTTTGGGCGTAATTTATACAGGTGGAAACACCTTTTCAAACATGTACGCCGTACATCGCTGGTTTCTGTTAACGTGACAGCAGCCATTCGAAAATGATGTGTAGGATTATATACAATACAATGCAATTTTATTTGTATAGCGCATTCATCTAAGAGCTGTTTGTTTATAAACTTGTATTTAGGCATCGTTTTTATTGAACTTTTATGTGCAATATTTTTGAATAGAATCATCAAGTAAAGCTTGACCACCACTGGTACTGTATGTATAATAATATGAATCAAGTCAATTTATGATTAATGATTGTGCTTTGTTAAAGACAAAAAAAAATTCTTGACGATAAGTTTGGTGGATCAAACAAGAACAGAAATGCATTCCTAGTGTAAATAAGAGTGGACGTGACTGATTGCTGCCGTCGGGAATGTCGGTCGGTCGGTCGGTCGGCCGAGACGCGCCCACACACGTTTGTCGGTGCTCGGCCTGCTTTGCCTTATTTGGTCAACGTCGACGCCAACAACGGCCACATTCCTGCTGGGGCCTTCAGGACCTTCTAGATAGAACATCTCCAGGAAATTCCTCTTCTTGGGTTTCCAGAGCGCAGGAAGCCAGACGGAATGCTGAGCTGCGACGGCGTCGTCCAGCATTTCTCCAAAGACACCCCGAAAAACAACATCAACACGCCCCGCCCACTTTGAGTGGACGCCAACCTTACAATTATTTCTACTTTTTTCGAGAATAATATTTATAGAACGGTATCGTTCTGTTTTGAGAGCCTCCAGTGTCAAGTGCGACATGAGAGCCAAGAGCAGGGTAACAAACCCATTTTTTGTCGTGGGCCACATCGTAGTTATGGTGTCCCTCAGGGGGCCAGGATGACTGTGAAAATCATGTCAACACACTGTATCATCGCCTCATTGCATACAGTACATGATTGGCCTTGCATTGGACTGTTGTTATACTGTACGTATTGTTTTGTTTGCAACAAACAGACTTTGAGAAATCAGAAATCGTGGAAAATAGCAACAGCCAATAAGTTAGCGATACAATTATTGCTTCATTTATGTCTAAAAGGGATTTGGTGAAAGGAACTGCTGGTAATAATAAATATTTTTGAAGAAATGTTATACCCAAAAGAAAAATAAACATTCAGCTCATATTCTCAAATTGGTCTATTGGCGGATTTTGATTTTTTTGCGAACCTATCCTTCCTTATTCTCTGAAAAACCCAACTATTCGCAAAGCCCTGTCAAATGCAGAAGTCTTTTGTTGGCGCCACCTTGTGGCATCACTTAAAATGTTGTGTAGTCACGTGGGTCGTGTTTGTCTTCTGCTTCTTTTGATTGACAGGAAGTAGAAATCGACTGATGGATTAATTCAATCTCTATTTCCATCCATCCATGATCCAATCTGTTTCTCCTCACCAGGGTCACGGGCATGTCGGAGCTTTTCGCAGACTTGAGCTTTTTCCAATTTCGCTTACTTTTAATTCATTTTCAAGTGACTTTGTGACGTTTGATGAGCTTTTTATTTTTTAAATTGCTTAATTTTACTTTTATTTGGATTATGTCAATAAAAACTCAACCAAAGAGACATTTATAAACAAAAATGTAGTCCTTTGGACAAACAACCATCCACAAATCAATACCAAAAGGGGGGATGGATTTTGCTGCTTAATTCATATTCCACAAACACGACATTAATCAAAATGCCGTCTTTCGACGAGTGGGCTTGCACGCAACATATTCCTGGAAAGAAATCTTTTTGGTTGACTTCCTCTTTAATAAGTGGAAAAAAACGTCGATTTTTTTTTTTTTTTTTTTTATAACTGTAGGTACATAATTTTTTTTTATGTTTTATTGTATGTAATAAAATAAGCATTTTATAAAAAGTATGTTGTAAATGTAAAAAGGCTTATCCAACAAATTTATTTGACGATGTACAATGAATTCACAAAATAGTAAACACAAATGAATATTGTTTTTGAGCAAACTATGTGTCCAAATGTTTATTTATCCATAATTGGTGGAGTTCATAATACGAATATGAACGGAAACAATACGTCTTTGGTATGACGGATGAAATAAAAAGAGAGCTCTCGAGTTATCAAGTGGAAGTTCTTTTGCGCATTTGCGTGTGTGTGGTCTGTTTACATTTGACACACAAAACATTTGGTGTGTGTATGTTTTAGGTTTTTTTTAGTTTTTAAGTGAAGAGTTTCGTCTGGTCATCATTCACAAATACTTGAAGTGATGGTGTGTTGCCATGTAGGCATCTCTTTTTCCATTTCTACTTCCTTCAATTGGAAGAACTTGACTGAGTGATTCAATTTGATGAAAACAATGTATTATAATAATAATAACTTTGTATATTGTCGCTGTCATGTGAAAAACACTTATCTCCATTTTTTTTTTCATTGTCTTATTTTTACATGAATCATGTCCCTGCGTTACAGACATTGCATCAAGGTAAACATTTTAAAAGTTTCCAAAATTGGAGATTAGTGTGACAGCGACGATATGGTGTCTTTCAAATGATGCAAGGACACTTCACTTATTTTTCATTATTATTATAGGAAGTGATGTTGCTCGCCCCCTGCTGTACTCGGAACGTCCACAGCGTTTCTTAATGTCAGTAGCCAAAATAATTACGGTACTGTGCATTTAAAATCAACCAAGATGGTGTATTTATGAAAATAAGATAAAACAATCATTTAATTAATATTTTTGTATACATACAAAATTCAATTGACAAAGATGATTGGTTGTTTCCTTTCGTTTTCATGAACTGGAATAACCTTGAGACACGCTGCCCAGGGTTTGTATCCTGCACTTTTTTGTTTTCCAATGATGTGGGTGTCGAACACTCTAAGGGGCGGGTGCCACTTCTGGCGCCGATCTTAATCGGAGCTTTTGATTGGTTGACACGGAAACTTCTCATCTACTTTGACTTTCTTCACCGTTTCGCATGACCTCCGAACGCCACGGCCCGCCGCAAACAACCGCACCCTCATGAACACACACAACTTATACATCATCCCGTATTATAAGCATGCACTGTACTAATTAGGGGTTTAGCTGAGCTTTTTTTTTTTTTCAGGGATTCTGTCTCCGTTGAAAGAGGGGAGAGGAAATACAGCCAAAAAAGCTGATTTGAATGATTTTCAATGTTTCGTCATCATGCGTCATGGCCACCACAGAGGAGACGTAGCAGAAAAACATCTCATTATTTTCCCAATAACTCACACATAATAACACATTCACTCCCGCTGCCTACGGTGTGGTCAATTTGTAGACAGGTGTGTGCTTGCTTGCTCCCTCTCTCTCTCGCCCTCTCTCGCAAAGTCACTAGTTAGTTTATACCTTTTTTGCACTTGAAGTGAGGGAAAGTGGAAAAGCCCTACACTGACTGCAATGGTATGTGGTTTTTTTTTCTGATTCTATCAACCACACTGGCCAGAATGAAGGTTCACACTTTTTTAACGCACTGTCGATTATTGCTTGGAGCCCAACTTTAAAGCTTTGAATTTGGAGTGATCAAATGTTTTTATGAAGTATACAAGCACTCCCCTACAGTGGCATGTAAAGTTCAAATTGGGGGCCAGTAAGGCGGTGGCACCAGGCATCCACCTGAGAGAGGGCATCCACAGCCCTCCCCAAAAAAAAGCCTTCTGCTCGCCAATTGAAGTCAGACAGAAATTTGTTCCGCACAACAAAAAAACATCTTTAAAATATTGAGAAAAATAAATCCGCTCATACGTGAATCTGCTGGTGCCAATAAAAAACAGAAATACACTTTAACTAGGGATTTTCAATGCCACTTTTTTTCTTACGAGCCCACTACAAATATTCACTCTTTAAGTACTCACCGATGCTGAGTACCGATAACTCTCGTACATTCACTACAAAAAATTTCATTTCAAACAATGAGAAAAAATTGGGACTGGAGCCTTTTCTTTCTGACGCAGATAATGATTTGCTCATGTGTCACACTTGTGCAGCATGGCGCCAAGTACTGAAGATGAGGACGTACTAAATCTCTTTTTGCCTTAAGTATCGGCGGCTGGAATCGGCAGCGTCCGCGAGTACAGATAACCTTCAGATAAGGCCGCCATTGACCCCAGTCTCGGTACTCGCCCATCCCAAATTTGAATGAGGGAAAACGGCTCTACAATAATGCGTCAATTACCCTTGGCCTCTTGATCATTACAACGTTCCGTGGGCCAGATTCGTGAGGCCCCCGGGCCGTACACCCTGACGTAGTCTATGTAAAAGTCAAACATGTGCGCGTTCTGTATATAAAACTTAAACATGTACAAGTGAAAACATATGAGCTGCCCCGGCAGGAATTTACTGGCCTCTGTTGCCTCAAAAACTATGGAGGCTCATTTGGGCCAAATTTTGGCAGAAGATCAGATGTATGTGCAAGAGCACATTCTGTTAGGTTTTTCACAAAGGTTTTGCTGTTCCATCACACCCTTATAGTTATTTGAAGCGTCTCCTGCAGAATAATACGTGCAATCAAAAAATGAATGGATACGAGTGAAGTCGAGCAAGCGTCAATTTGAGACATTTGAAATGTTTCGAGTCGCACAACATCGATGCAGCAAATGAAAAGATGCCAAACACGGCGATGAAAAGTCCAACTCGCAAACATTTGCAGACGTGTGGGGGTCAGTGGTGTGAGGCGTCGTGCCAGAACCCCCCTCCCCCCGACACGTCCTTCTGGTTCCACTTTTTTGACTCTGTTTGCACTTAATCTCCTTTTATCATCAAAAAGATTGTTGATTTTCATATTTACATAAAGCACCTTTCAAGTGGTTGGAACTTGCGATGAAAGAATGTCGCTCCTCATATTTCCAGAGAAACATTCCATCCATCCTTGTGTGCCCCCGCATGGATGTTATTCATTTACATATTTTTGTCTTGAGTGTTCTTAAGTAAACTTAATCCGCAAGATTTGTTTGATCACAATCAGGAAATCAATCAACATCTCAAAGAAACACTTAAGTACACATGTCAAGCACCTGACTGGCTTTTTTTTTTTCACTCCATTCAGTTCATCTATGACCTTTGTCATTCTCATCCTCACTGTCAACTCCAACACACTCGCAACATTGAAGTCATGCGCACACAACGGAGAAAAAGAGAGACACTTACAAGTCACAGCTCGGACATCCACCGCACGCCAAATGCTGCGTTAGCGCGGCCTTTTAGGGAGGTGTAGCCTGGGTCCTACAGGACACGCCCCTCAAAGACCACTCCCCTCCTTCACACACACACAAAAGTTTTCTTACACACAATAACGACTGTAAAGCGAAGAAGAAGAAAAGTCTTTTTCACGTATGTGCTTGCATGCAATTGTGGCTCATTTGGACAAAGTCCTGGATAGAATTTCCAATGAGTCCTCGAAATGTCTGACTTCCTATTCCATTTCAGGCAGCGGTCCTTGAGACTTTTTCGTGTGTCCTCTCTTGATAAATATGTCCACCCGATATTATGTCCATCGATGAAACTAGTGTCCATTTTTGAAACTTTCCATGGGACATCATTGAGAGAATTTGCCCAGAGTGGCTGCATTAAACCAAAATGGCTGACTTCCTATTTAATTCAAGACATGGGTGCTTGAGACATTTTCACGCGTCCAGTTACAATAGACACGTCCCCCCCAATCACATGTCAAATGGTGAAACTAGTATCGGAGGCAAACCTCTTTCCTAACTTTCCAGGGGGCTGTACCGAGCCAATTTAGGGAGGGGCAATGCAGGGAAACCTCAAAAGTACCCACTGTACATTTTCACTAGGATACATCTTGTGTTTGCAAAAAGTACAAAACACTTTCCAGGCATGTTGAGACACCCCAAAAAGACCATTCACTCATTCAATCATTGCCTTGTCAGCGTAATAATAAACACAATGATTACAAGAGGGCCTTCACACAGCCTGCTGCTCCGAGCCAGGACTAAACAATTGAAGCTGCTGCAAGCAGCGCTAAACAGCCCCTCACACTCTCACGCTGGTCGGGGTGAAAGTTGTCCGGGATACGTGCTTCAAATTTGGTAGCAATCGCACTAAACCTTTCGCTTGCGTTTGTCTTTGAAGGACCCCTGGAAATGGACAAATGGATTCTAACGGGGCTGATTCAAGTCAGTGTTACAATTGTCTGGGATTTGTCACGTTATAATTAGATAGAGATGGCCAAAACAGAGACTTTTGGGGAATGGGTCCTTTAAGGCGTTTATGTGTTTGTGATCAACATTAAGTAGAAACCACATTTCATGTTTCTAAATCAAACTGACTTTGCGGATTGAGTTGAAAAAAGAGGAAAAAGTCCAAAGTTGACTTGTTCAACCTGTCTACATAAACGTTCATCGCAGAAACAACATGTACCAGTCACTACTTGCGCGCTTTTATCTACATCATCAGTCATTCAATCGCTCGCATGCGCGCACAGAGCCACGCCCCCTAAATACGCTCCGGCGAAGAAGGCGGTTTGCGACACTCGTTTTTGCTTTACGGCAGCCTGAGAGACACACCAAACATGTGAAGGAAAATATCGAAAAGAAAGAAAACGACCATACGATTCCAAGTAAGTAAACGCTTCACATTCTGCGCGAGCATGCAACGTGTACCTCGTGCGCTAGCGTGGATGTGATGTTGCTTTCGCGACAGTGGCCAGTGGAATAACAAGTCACGTCTTGTGCTAGCATTAGCCTAGCCTCGCACGTTGGTTCCTTTGTAAATTAAAGGAATGTTACGTTACGAATGAGTTAGCCAATCGGCTTAGTAAAAACAATTTGAGTTGGTCTGGCTACCTTTGGCCACATAAGGTAGCTTTGTAATGACTTCACGTACCTGCTAGCAACGATGTTCATTGCAAATGTGTTACACTTTTGCCACCTTCGCCATTAAATGTGACATTTTATTCACGGAACGACTACATCGAAACCATTTCCAGAACCAGCGACACGCTGGCTTCCATTCGGCGTGCACTTATTTGATTTGTGATTCTTTTTTGTACATGACAATGTACAATCCACAACTCCTCAACGATGCTACAATATGGAACTTCATGTTCGCATTATATTGTACGAAAATGACGACATGGTGGTATCATTTAACATAATATATTACAATGATCTTAACGTAATGTAGCACATTTCAATGTTACCTATGGTAACAGTCACAATATGACTTCTTACCTTTGTTACTATAGGTTGCATTTCGATGTGTCAAAATTAATCGACCAGATCAGATTCATTGAAATGTTTTTGATCGTTAAAAAATAATGATAGTGATCATTGAAATAATTGTGAACATAACGTGACCAAACCCAGAAAACGGGTGAGCAGTGACGTTCCCAAGGACACTTTGACATCAATTTTAGCTGACAGCAGGGGGCGGTGTTGCATGAAATGGCAACCTCCTTGGATGGTTGAAAACTGCCTAATCCATTTTAGTGCCTTGCAACAAATGATTGAAGTTAATAGTGTATTATGTGTGTTTGCAGATGGAGAACTACAGTAAGGCTCGCAGCACGGAGCAGCCGTCCGTGTGTCCGTTCAGCCTTGTCCCCGACACGCCCGAGGTGCGCGTCAAAGACGGCAGCAAGATCCGCAACCTGCTCCGCTACGCCCTGAGCCGCATGGAAGCCAAGCCCCGGGCGGACAAAGACGGAGGAGGGGGAGAAGTGGACGAGGGTCCGGCCAGCCCGCCCGGCCGCCCCCTCTGCCGTCAGCTGGTGTTCACGGCGAGCGGCAAGGGCGTGTCGAAAGCCATCACGTGCGCCGAGGTGGTTAAGCGACGCGTCCGGGGCCTCCATCAGCTCACCTCGCTGGCCAGCGCCACGCTGACGGACGTGTGGGAGCCCCTGGAGGCGGCCGTCGGACTGGACAGCATCACCGTTAGCAGGAAGATGCCCGTCATCTGGATTCTCCTCTCCAAGGACCCTCTGGACCAGAGCCTGCCCGGGTACCAGGCGCCCGGACGCTGCGACAACCTGTGGACTCGTGATGAACAGGGGGAGGTGGGGGCATACAAGAGGAAGAGGGGCGGGGGTGGAAGAGGAAGGGCCGGAGGGCGTCGAGACTTGAAAGCACCCAGCTGATAAAAAGCAACAGTGGTTTGACTGTGTTTGGAATAAGATTGCAAAGGGGGGAGGATTTTCCATAGGAAGTCAAGATCAGGAATTTGGGGAAATACAGTGGTGCCTTGACTTACAAGTGCCCTAACTTATGAGTTTTTCGAGATTCGAACTGTGGCTTTTTTTAGGGGGGTTGTTTTTTGTTTTGTGTTGGGAAGCCAACATTTGAGTCAAGGGAGCTTCACACTCCACCACCAGATGGCGGCATTGAACCCGAGTGGGAAGTCAGCTCAAAAACGTTCTCTACATATGTTCTGTGCGGCGCCACTAGTCTAAACATGGCATTGCGTTTGTGTGATATGAAATAAGCCGCAAAATCTTCCAGTTTTTATCCATCAAAGGGGACAGACGTTTTGCCACGTGCTGATGACTGGAAATCTCACTGTTGCAAAGACCTCACGTAACAACTCAGCTTGCGAACGTCACGTGACCAAACTTGGAAAACAGGATAAAAACGGGTGGGTTTTTGCTGCTTAATTCATATTCCACAAATGCAATATTGATCAGAATAGCGTGTTTGGACTAGTGCGGTCGCATAGAACATATTTCATATTTATTGTAAAAAAAAAAAAGGGTTACACTAGGAGAAACAAAACGCGACAGCGATCTGACAAGGACTGAAGCAAAAGTAGGAACTTTAAAGTACAGGCATACTGGCGAGACACACAAGGTGGGAAGGAGCTGATTGGCTAGCGCGAGGGGGTGGAATGCACACAAGTGGACACAATCAGCATTGACGAGACACAGAAATACTGAGCAAACAAAACAGACCAAACGTGACACGTTTTACAAACATCGCCAGTGCTAATGCTAGCAGTCAAGGTAAAATCTTTCTGACATGCTATTACAAAGTTAGCATTGAGTTTCGGGAGTGATATTCAAACACCGGTGTTCAAATGTGATCAACATGGGTAGGAGGACAATTGAAATGAAAGCAGGAACTGTATTGGCCACCTGTTGTGTGCGCTTTGCGAGTTGTGCAAAATGTACTGAAACGTTGAAGACTTGTGCATAAAGTTGAGAGAAAGTCACATTAAGTTAACTTGTACAGGTTGCAGTGTATTTTAAGTTGGTACTGAATTTTCACCGCAAAGCCCAGTACAGTATACCCTTTAACGTTTTGTGAGCGGTGCATATTCATCACGACCACTACAGAACTCATTTGTGGGAAATTCTAGCCAAAAAAAAGAAGCGAAAATCCATCCAGTTGGTTAAAAAGGTGGTTCATGTCTTTCAGTTTCATGTGATGTGCAGCCATGAGCCGGACAAATCCAAAACCTTGAGTTACGTTTGAATTCACAGCAGTGATTGGACTAAGTTGTGCTACGAGTACAACTACTGTTACGAGGGCTCCCTCTAGTGGTATGCGAAAGGATTGATTCAATAAATCTTCAAACTGCTGAAAGCGAAATCTACGTTAATGACAATAAATACAGCACAGTATATTTGTTAAGTACAGTTTAGTGTGTGTTTAAAATTTTAGTACAATTTATTTTTCATTTAATCAGTTTAAAATAGGTACAATTTACAGAAATTGATCAATATCAATCATTGATCATTTTTAGGAATATGGAAGTATCGTGTATGGAAAGTTGGCAAATGAACCACTGAAGTCAGGTCAGGGGTAAAACAAATGTAAACCCCCAGAATTAACATTGAATAAACTGTATGGTCATCGGGACAACAAAGTCAAAATGCAGTATAAATTCCGAAACGGTATGATTATTTTTCATTTGATTTTGTTTAATGTTGTAAATACTAAAAGCATTTCTAGTGTTGTGTGTACATTGGTATTGTTTTCTCAATGCTGCTTTGTTTCCGTAGAAAGAACTCATCGTTTTTAGTGACTCGTGGGAGCCAACCGCGACGTGTTTACGAGCCGTTAAATGTCATTTGCAAGCGTGAGTGCATGGCCAGGGGACGTTTCCCATTTTCACACATACACGCGCGTGTCCGTGGATTGAAGTGCAAACGAGGACGAGCCGAAAGTGAGAAGACGAGAGAATGAACCTTAAAACATTTGTTTACACACTTCCAATGATTGCTGCCGCCGCCATTTTGTAGCCCCCGCGTTGCTTTGTATCATTTCATGTCAGTATATTTTTTAAAATGTTCTTTTTACTTTATTATTCAAGCAATTAACGAATTTGGAAACGTGTGCTTCGCGATAGTCGTCATTTTATACGAGTTGATAAATTTGCCTTAGTTAAAAAATATATATAACGTGATACTCTTGGCTTCTGGCACGTATCAGAATTGTGTGAACTGTTCACCAAATTGGATGTGTGTGTGTTAGCCAACGTTTTGTATAAATTGAGAAATGTTTTTTTTAATTATATTTCATAAGATGACATTTGAAACGTGTCGGGTGTATGTATGGCCACCGGTTTTGAGTAAATCAACTCGTCTTTACATCATTGCCAGCGTGTGTGTGTGTGTGTGTGTATATATATATATATATATATATATATATATATATACATATACATACATACATACATACATACATACATACATACATACACACACACACAACAATAAAATGAGAACATGGCAACTGATGTTAATATTTTCCCCCATTTTGTTTATTTACACACATGACATTTAAATAAATTAAAAGGTGCAAACATGCGTTGTATAAACAACGTCACAGTGGATTTTGGTCCTTAATAAAATGACAGTATATACACGTGCATTTGTACATTCTATTGCACTGACATCGTCCCCCTCATGTTGGAGATCAGGACCACGGTCTCCACAAGCCCCCCGCCATGCTGGGCCTCTTTTGGGGCGCCGTATTGCCAAGGAGGCTCCTGGAGGCACCCCCGAGAGCTGGAGGGGGGCACGAAGACCAAGAAGAAGACGAAGACGACTGAGAGAAGGAGTCCACGAGGGCCACGCTTTCACCCTCGAATCGTAGGAAGTGGACAGCCCTGTGCAGGCAGGAGGAGAAGCCATGTTGGTAGGGGTGCAGCACGTGCTTGGCCTGCTCTTTGTTGGCGTGTTGCTGCAGGAACAAGACCGTGTGCTCCAGGATCTCCGCTTTCTCCAACCTGCGCCCGCCAGATAACTGTCAGACACACCAGGCAGCAGCACACACACGGTTTTAGAAGCACACGCAAGCACGCGCACGCACGCACACACACACACACACACACACACACTTTTAAACAAGCGTTACACTTGACTTTTTTTCATATGGTCAATGCGTTCACTTTCTACTACAGTTACTGTTGATGGTTACAAGTCATCTTTACAGTTCTACCGAAGTAGTTCTCAAACTTTACCGTCTCAAAAAATACTTGGCCATTCAGATAGCCTACCACCTTAATGACCAACATTTATAAAAGATTCAATGCAAATGTATGTTCTTAAAATTTGAATACACATGTGCTGTACTTATTAAGTGTTCGGTACTGGAATTAAAAAGAAAAAAGAACAGTTGAAGCTCCTGTAGCATTATGCAGTTACAAACGTTATGTGAGTAATTGTTTTGCATACCACTACGGGGCGCTGTGGACCACACTTTGCGAATCAGTGACACAGCGAAATAAAATGTCATTTGAAATCTTTAGAAGAGGGCTGGCCAATCTACTCGCTTTCTAATGCAGCTTTCCCATTCTAAATGTGGAATTAAAAAAAATCGACCTGACCCCACCTCCCAAAAGGGTTCAAATGTATATCTAAAAATATATAAAAATGGAAAAAAAACAGAAAAACTACAGAAAATACTCAGACTTACAAGAAATCAAAATGTAAAACAATTACCACATAATAATCTTGATTTAAAAAATGACGAAACAAAAAAATGAAGAAATGTAGATCTGTAATCATAATTGAAAATTAAAGTTACAAAAAATGAAAAGGCACTGGCAGAAAAAAAAATACGTGAAAAAAATGAACCTGTTTTTTCCATGTACATATTAACTTTAGTTAGTGCAAAAGTCTCATATAAGCGTGATATTTACTTGTGGTGTAAGCAAAAGAGTTTTGAGGTTCTCCAAGCTTCTGTTTATTCTTTCTCTCCGTCGTCTTTCCACCAGAGGTTTTAAGTTCTGCGGAAGACAAACAGCATCAACATTTTTCATCTTTCTGTCCCCACGCGTGCTCCAATAATGACGACGACGACGACGATAATAATGAGCCATGCACGTACCTTCCTGTCTGTGTTTGCACGCTGGCAATGCTGAGGCATCTTCATGACTGCAATCCAACAGAGTCAAAGTTGAATGTGGTGCCTCGGGCCTCACGAGACCTCTAAAAAACTCACCTTAGGCTCCACCCACCCATGCACTCGCCACACTCATCTTTCAAATGATCGAATTGGATGTCATATTCATCTATGAACGGTGCATTCATTTTTTTCGGAGGTAAAACTTAACCTGTTTGTCTGACTTTTTCCAACATTGCTACATAAGTTATTGACCAACACGTTCCTTTGTCTTTGTGAAAAAAATATGAAATGTGCACACACGTTCAGATCCGAATTCGGATTTTGTATTCCTTCCCGCACTGTCATCCGACTCGTAATAGTTGTCTTATTCATTCATGTTTAACACTTTTTGGTGCATGTGCCAACAGGAGCCTTGGCTAATCCACAGGCAGGCGCGTGCAGGACATTCCCTTTCCATGCAGACCCCCCGCCCCCCGCGCGACACGCGCCCCCTTGAGAGGTGAGAGCAGCTCGTGTTATATTAACGTATGTGAGGGGGAAAAGAGGATGGGGGGCGGGGGGGTGTTGGCATCAAGCATCCGGCTAAGCACAGACACTTGGTGTGTGAAAACACACTTCCAAGAGGAAGTCGCCACAACTGAAGCAGTTTTGCGCTCACAAAACGCGACCATAAACGACGTTGCAATTAGCCCTAGCTGTTGTGGATTCCTTTTAAAGTCTTCAAGTGACAACGTTGCCTTTTGCGCATGCATGCATTCGTGAATTGACGCCAAACGTGTTAGCCAAACACGCGCAGGCTCACGCACACACACACACACACACACAGAGTCTCCCCCGTGCATGTTTTGTACACTCACATGCATTTTTCAATTGAATGAAATGATCCCAACCAAACCGTGTGCGTCACGCGCACCAAAGGCGGCAATGACCAACAATACTGTGTTGTGTATTTCATTTCAAGTCTAGACTTCCTTCCAACTTGATCTCATCATGTCATTCAAGCGAGAAGGCCGCCTTTCGGGAATAAGCGCATGCACCGAAAGTGTAAACACGCGCACGCATACATAATGTGGGACAGCAGCACACGTTTCCCACGCGGGAGTCGGGAGAACGTTTCCCCGCGCTCTCCAACACCGAATGACAATTGATGAGTGACAGTCCCTAACAAAATGATGTCCTCTTTTCAATGCTTTCATGAGACGTTTTTTGTTTGTGGGTGCATTTGATTGGAAATTGCCCGCACGCGCGGCGAACTTGTCTCATGGCGCCCAGTGGAATGACGCCTGCATGCATGCGTGCGTGTCTTGGTCGTCCAAGTGCGAATGAATGAACGCGTGAGCGAATGAAGCCGTTGCTGCATTTTGTTGGGCCCCTCACACCTCCCCACGCGGCGAGAAGCGGCCCCTTGCATGCGTGCGAAGGCAACGTTCGGCTCCTCAGCCATCGGCCTGCCCGCCTTCATTTATGGCTTCCGGCACTTGAGGAATGAGAAGGGCCGCCGAGTGCCGTTCCCACGGGACACACTTTGATTGTCCGCGCACGTCAAGGTGTGGAAAACGCCTTCCAGCACGCACTCGCCATATGCGCCACAATTTGCATTCGTGTGGGAAAAGCATCTTAGCAACCCTGCGACCGCCGAACCCACATCCCCCCCCCCCCACTAACTTTTGTCCGCAAGGAGAAAGATCCAGAAAAACTCCTGGAACACAAGTTATTGACAATTCGGATTCACTTTCATAACATTTTCAAGACAAATATTGAACGACAGTGTTTTCCTCTGCTTCAGAAAGGAGTCGTGTAAATACTTCCTTTGGCTGATGTTACTTTCTTTGTTATTTACATTTCTGGCAACTTTCACGATAACGCTACATTTTCTGAATAAAATGTGTAGTTGGGTACATTTCCCCTAAACATCTTTGTCAGCCGTTAGGCCGACTATCAAATAAAATGAGAAGAAATTGTTCATGAACGTCATGTAGTGAATGTTGTATCATATTGCAATATATTTGTTATCTTCTCATGAAGACCGAGGATCTCCCGATCCTTATGTCCAGGGGCGATCAGGAATTTGGGGGAAAGGAATTTTCCCGTCTATTTCCATGCAGGACGGCCGCCAGGACCCCCGACAAACTCTGAAGACATTTTCTTTTTCACTTAACAGGGATTTCAAGATCACAAAATGACTTTTGGATACTTATGCAGGCAGCTAATGTCAGAAATAATACTCTAGAAACGGACTCACTTCTATCAAAGTTATTTTCCCTGAATTGTGTTTTTCTCAAATCTCCCTTTCGGGTACTTTTTGCCAGAGGCAAATATCGCGATACTACTCGGCTCGCCCTCAAAGGCACGTGGAGGAGGTGCAAGGACCTCCCGTGTCTCTTTTTTAATGGGGAGCGCGCGTGTGTGTGTGTGTGTGTGTGTGTGCGTGTAGCTGGTGCGACTGCAGTGCATTCGACAAGTGTGCACATCCCTGCTCAAAGGACAGGCTTTCCACCACATTTCTTTGGTGACATTTTCTTATGTTCCACTGAAACCAAGGTTTAGGTTTTGCTTCAAAAACAAGTTTTGGGAAAAGGCATGTTAGGTGCGAAAAAAGCAACCTGATACTTACTAGCATGCACTTGGCACACGCACGCACACAGCACTTGAATTGGTGGCGGGTGTTGACTGACTTCCGTTCAACATGCGTGCGTTTCAAAGTGTTTGGTTCATTTTGAACTTAAAACATTTGGATTTGAAGGAATGAGGCTGTGCACACTTGTGGAAGCACAGTTGTGTTAATATCTTACCTCTTGGAAGGAAAAAAAAAAAAAAAAATCCCCCGGTTGCGGTTAACCCTAACCTTGGTACATTTAATGGTGGGAAAATATGTTGGTCTCATTTTTAAATGCCACAAAAAGTTGGATTTTGGGCAAGGGTGTGTAAACCCTTGATAATGTAGGGACAAAAGTATTGGGATTGCTCACATGGTCTATGAATGACTTGGGCCATCTGTTTGTTTGAAAAATCACATGTGGCCCTTGAACTTCACTTAGCCCATCTCCGCCATAGTGTATGAGAGTGTTTGCATAATTCAAAGTAAGTACCTGCTTAAAGAGCAAGTCAACCCAAACATTTTTTTCAAGAATATGCAGGCCCACAACAAGGCATTGTGACGAATAGCGCGTTTGCGGAGTAAGAGTTGACCCAGCCCTCTTTAGCCATCTCCGGGGGCGGCCATTTGCTCACACTTTGTCCACTGGAAATCATATCAAAGTTGCTCAGGGCTCCGGAAACGACCAGCTCATCTTCAGAAAACAGGAGAGCTGTGATTGGTTGTTACCTGAGCAACTTTGATGTCATTTTCAGCCGACAGAAGTGACAGAACGGCCGCCCTGGCATGGCTAAAAATGAGTGGATTAACTCTTATTCTTCATCAGAATGCCTCGTTTCAACTCGTGGGCCTGCACACAACATAATCTTGAAAAAAAGTATGTTGTTTGGGTTGACTTCCCCTTAACTTAAAAGGCATGAAGCGCTTGATGTCTCTCTTGGGACATGAAGCCTTTCAGGCAGAGGCCAGGAGGTGGCAGGCCACACCCACAACACACCACACCTGCCGTTTGATTTGAATGGAATGTTTATTTGTGGGAAGGGAAAAATAAACAACAACAACAACAACGATAGAGGCTCACCATAGGGAGACATGCTGGACAATAAGTTAGTGTGCAAAATATACAAGTTATATATTATCATTAGGATGGATCACAGAGGTTGTTGATGACTCATGGACATGAGGGCGGGGCCTTTAAAGCAGCTGCAAATGAGACGGGACACTTGATTATGATCCACACCCTTGTTACTGTGCGTGTGCGTGCGCGACAGCTCACCTCTGAGGTGGACACATGGTGGGCGCCAGCGTCCAGCTCCCATCCCAAGCGGCACTATAAACACATCTATAGTGGGTCGGGGGGGGGGGGGGTCACATATATACACGGCAGCGTACAAATGACGTCTTCAAACTATTTACACCATCAACTTGACAGATAATGTATACATGGGGGGAGGGGGGCGGGGCGGCTGAAAGTTTGCGCCCGCCTTAGGGCCACGGCCTCCACACGCTCTGGCCCAGCGAGGGGCCCTCTGGCGGGGGGCTCTCCATGCACGTCCCCAGCCAGTTTTGCCCCCGCGCGGGGGCGGCGGCGGGGGGGGGCTGAGCCGCCGCTCGCCGGTTGTGCTTGGACTTGTGTCTCAGCAGGTGGAGGATGGAGGAGGAGGAGGAGGAGGAGGAGGAGGAGGAGGAGGAGGAGGAAGGTGAGAAGGAGCGTTGGGTGAAGGAGGTGTCCAGGGCGAGCCACAGGCCTTTGCCCTCGGGCCCCAGGAAGCGGGCGGCCCTCTGCAGGCAGCTGTGGAAGCCGTCTTGGAAGGAGTGCCGCTGCGGTTGCGGCTGCGGCTGCGGCTGCGGCTGCGGCTGCGGCGACGGCGACGGCGGCGGGGGCGGCCGCGGGCCACTTGCCGCTTTGCTGCTCTTGTGCAGGAACAGGACCGTGTGCTCCAAAATCTCCGTCTTCTCCACACGACGCTGGGCTGCACCCTAGAGCAACACACGTATGTTGGTTGATTACTCTTAATCGAATATCAGACAAACATTTTCGATCTCGTCCTCATGACAGTGGAACCTGTGGCGCAGTTGATTTTTTTTTTTTTTTGGGGGGGGGGGGGGCAGTGTAAACCGTTCAATCACTGACATCGCACCCCTCCGCATAATGTGGTCTTCAACGTGAATGTTTCACGGGACGTGGAAGCCAGAGCACCTGTACAAAACCCTTTTGAGATTTGAACCCATCATGCGGAACCTTGCCACTGCGAGGCAGATGTGCCAACCAAGGTCACCCGCTGTCTTTTTTGGGGACGAATGACGCTAACGTGCATGCTTTTGACCCGTGAAAGGAGAACATGCAAACTCCGAACAGGAGGGAAGGCCTGAAACGAGATTTGAACCCAGAACAGTGAGGTAGACGTGCATGGTCGCCGTGGTGTTTCCCTCGATGTAACTCATTTGAGCGAATATTGCTTTACTTTTCAAACTTTTTACCTCCGTCTCCTGCTGCTGCTTTTGCGGCTGTTGCGGCTGTTGCGGCTGTTGCGGCTCCTGCATCAACATGCACCTCAAACGCTCCAGACTGTGGTTCATTCTCTCACGTCGACGCTTCTCCACTTGGGATTTTATAAACTGGAAAAAGTTCAAAAGAAGAAGTGAACTAGAATGCTTAAGTAAACTTGAAATTCTTTGAAAACGAGAGTTACTTAAAAGACCTTGTAAAAACGAAAAAGGACTGTGTTGCTTGTTTACCTTTCTGTCGCGGTTTGGATCCTCTGCCTCATGCATGAGCTTCATGATTCGATGTTCCGATTGTAGACTTCCTCCGGGATGCAAAAGTTGTCAGGAAAAGGATGGGAAGGCGCCTGGTGGCTTGTTTTATATCCTCCCTGTCCGCCCTAGCCCCACCCACTTCCCCGACAGCCAATCACATGCCACCTTGGCAACTCCGTTCTCAGTGGGTGTCGTGTTGCTCAGACGTGACTTTTTAGAATTGAGCTCCCTCTAATGATCTCACCGTTTAGTGCAATAAATCGATCGGCTGTATAAATAAGATAAGATAAGATGAGATAAAGGAACCCAGAGTCCAAAATGTTGCCCGCCGATAGTGGCCTCATGCATGTCGGACACATTCTGTCCGACATGCCCCCCCGGGGGCTCTCGGACGGACACGGCGGGAGAGGAAGATCCGACAAACAAACTCGGGTTCGATGACGTATTCGGTTCAGCTGCAGAGCAAAGGCCGACGCCTTCTTAGAACGTTGCCCGCCAGAGCCGCCTCAAGTCGGACACGCGCGCTGAGCTCGGCCGTTACAAACGCGGGTTCTTTTTTCAGGTTCACAGCGAAGTACATTTGTCCTTTTTTTAAAATTGAATTGTATTTTTATTACGACAATGTATAAATGTATCTCGGCGTGTATTAAGAAACATCAGTTGTGAACCGGAGAGAAATGCTCAGCACATCTTAAAATAATGGCCTAAGTCATATTTTGGACCACCCCCCAAAAAAAAAAAAAAAAAAAGAAATCCTTTGTCAAACAGATCATTCAACAATACCGCTGAGATGATTAATATAGTAAGAAGAATTTTGGTTCATTTTTTCGTGTGTGTGCCGTACTAGAGAATGACAGAATATTCCAAATAAATTCAGATTTTTGAACCAAAACGTCTCCAAATTAACATTTGAATACAAACCAAATGAGATGAAGGAAAATTGTCCTGATTGATTAATGCATTTTTCCAGCTACGAATAAGCATTCAGACGGACATGTAGCAACAGGTCGCCTTTGCATTTGTCCCTTGGCGTGTGCGTGCGTGCGTGCGTGCGTGCGTGCGGGGCCACTTAACCCGAACACGTTTGCATCCACCAAACGCACGCGTGCCATCTGCATGTGCATGTGCGTGTGTGCCGCGTGCTGGCGCTCGAAATGTGCACGCGTGCGTGCGAAGCCCTTTGAAGTGCACGCGCAGCACAGCGCAGCCGCGGGAGGGGAGAGCGACGCCACCGTAGCAAAGAAGCGCCCCGAGGGAGGCCGAGGTGTGACAGTGGGAGAGTGACCAGCAGACGCTTCTCGCCGTGGGAGGTGCGACTGCGGGTTCGCGCTTGGATCCAAATGACGTGCACGCGTCATTCCACGGGGCGCCCGCCGCGCGCGCGCTCACTCGCACGCACGCACGCACGCACGCACGCACGCGAAGGCAATAGAGTTGAGGATATTCGGGAGAAATCAACAACATTGCCTTGCTTGAAAACAAATCTCATTCAGTGGTCGTTCGCGCAATGCGTCGCTGTCCTGTGAAAAACACACCAAAAACCTTTTTTTTTTTTTTTCATCTTCACATTAATGCGATGTCTGTAACGCGTTAAGTGTTATTCACATGACAACGACGAATGTGTTCTTTGCCAAGGAAATGCTCCCGCATATGATGATCTTGTTTAAGAGCCCCAAGGCGTGGAAGCAACCTTCTCGTAGTGGGAAACTCGCCATATATTTTGTATACCTGCATGTGTTTTGACTTCCAACACTTTCGGCGTCACGACTCGTGCATGCACGCGCAAAAGACAGCCTTATCGCTTGAATTACCTCATTTGCTGGAGATTTAGACGTCCGTATTTTAAATAAACTTGAGATAATTACGTTGTACACTATTTTTAGTGCGCGTAAAACAATTTAACGCACGTTTTACGCACAGGTTTTGGTTGTCATTTATTGTATTTAAAAAAACGATTTCATGAGATATATGTAATTGGAGATTTATACGTCAAGACGAAACTAGACTTTCAAATGCAGTTCAATCCAGTAGTATATTGTGGTTTGGGTTTAGTGTGCCGTATCACACTTTTACGCACAGCTTTTGCCTCTTTGAAGTGTTTTGGTCACACAGTGATGTGAGTCTGATCTTCACGCTGTGTAGCCGGATCCTTGACGCCAACCCCCAAATACCCCCTCTTTTTTCCTCACATGCTAATAAAGCACGAGCTGCGCTCACCTCTCGGGGGCGCGTGTCGCGCGAGTGGGGGGCGTTGGGTGTGTGTGTGTGTGTGGGGGGGGGGCGTTTTGCTACGTCCACGTGCCTGCGGATTAGCGAAGGGTCCTGTTGCACATGCATGAAAAAGTGTTAAGCATGAATCATTAAGACGACTATTAGAAGATGGATGAACGTGCAAACCTACACTAAGGGACACACGTCCCCATTTGGATCAGAACTTTCAGTAATTGAAATGAAAGCAACTTTATTCAAGATTAAAGTCTTGTTTTGGGAAGGGGGCGACTCAATATTACACTTACAGTACAGAGGACATAGTAATTAAATGAAAAACAACAACAAAAGTTCATATGTAATATGAAGAAATCTCCATAGCAGGCCCTCCAAGTGGTCCACCTCAGATCTTGTCCAGATCAGTCGGAGCAGATTCATCTGGCTGAAAGGAAAACAATTTACAAATAGAAGTAGGTTTGTTAGATATCAATGTTATATTCATCAAGATGTGATTTTACAAAATGGAATTAAAACAATCTAAGGCTGATTTTGTTGCTAAATTGTTGACCAGTTCAGTCTATACACAATGAAACGATGGTTTTAAACATAAAATATGTATGCGCACTATGTGACGTCACATCTTACGATTTCATTTCGTGATCTTCAACTCCCACATTTGGTTTGTACGGAAGAGGATTAGGGCCATTGGGGAGAAAAAACAAGGTTGGTAAGATTCTCAATTCTATTTCATAATTCTGACATTATTCTCAGAATTCTGACTTTAATGTCAGAATTCCGATTTTATAGTCAGAATAACCAATCTCCCCCCCCCCCCCCCAATCCTTTTCCGTAG
Source organism: Filicampus tigris (assembly GCF_054856515.1). NCBI lineage: Eukaryota > Metazoa > Chordata > Actinopteri > Syngnathiformes > Syngnathidae > Filicampus > Filicampus tigris. The sequence continues at coordinate 933,740 of NC_141224.1, read as the reverse complement.
GTTTGAATTTCACCCAATCAACGTTTTAAATGGAGGCACCTGGTTGTTATGTTATACAGCAAACAAGCAGGCAGGGGGCGCCATTCATCTCCGCGTTGCTTGTAATTTGAAGGCCACCGGCAAGACAAGCTGCTTCTCAGCAAAAACGTCGCTTAATTCAGGAGTAGAACTAATAGACATTTTCAGGGCCATTAAGTGCACTCGAAATGATGAATTTTCTATTCCTTACCTTTTTGTCGCTGTTTGCCTCCTGCAAAGGAGGGAAGCCGCCATTCCAGAGTGCCTTACTTCCATTCCCGGGTGCTTTAAGTCGAGCAAACCGTACGACGAGCAAGAATTTGCCAAGAGAAAGGTTGACTTTTCCGCAGGCTTACCTCAAACTACCCATGTTCGTCCACTCCAGGCTGCCGCCGCTGGAGAAGCTCCACTTGTACCCGGCCAAAGGCAGCGGCCTCGAGCCTTTACCTCGGCCCGTTCGAGAGCGCCTGTTCCCGGCGCGGCCTGGCTGGAGGCCGCCGGGTCAGTCGGCTCATCGCTCGGTGAGGACGTCGTGCAAAATGGACAAAATGCTCGTCCGGGTGCCCAAGAGCATCCTGGGCGGCGGGGAAATAAACCATCGTCTTAAACTGGGAACCTGTCAAGCAAAAAAATCGTCGAAGAATTATGTTTATTTTCTAAATGGACTGGACCAGTGTGGAACCAAGCGACAGGTGAGCCTTTAGTTTGTGATTTAAGTGACGCCATGAATTATTTTACACTCATTTCTGGTGAGCACAGTCTATAAATGAGCCCTTAAGGGATGACTTATTTCAACTTTGACCAAATCGTTACCATTATGAGGCTAACGCTAACAAATAGTATAACTTCCAATTAGCTTGGCTAACAATGCCAGGCAACGAAATGGCGTTGAGACCAAAAATCGTGATAGTTTGGTTTTTGCTGTTGTCAGTTCGATGAGGTCATTTTAACGTATACTGTATTTATCGAATGTTCGGTCCAGTGACATCAATATTGATATTTGTGTTTATTGACTAGTAATATTTGCCTGGTTTAATTATGGATTCTTGACGTCATCTATGTGCGACATAGCACACTCACCAAACCACGTCATTAGATACGCTTGAAAAATTTAAGAAACTTTTTTTCTGAATTGAACTGACTTGTTTTAACGAACATACATTATTAGATGACTATAGTGCTCTAAATTTACTTTTGTATTGATGTATTATTTCTGTATTTGTGAAAATGTATTGTAGGCGTGGTACTGTACATAACACGCATAATTTAGCATTTATCTTTTTTCCGTTAATTCACTTGTTTTGTGCAGATGATCAATGGACAAATGACTTATTCAAACACACTTCAGTACAACCCAGGGATGCACCAAGGGCCCATACGGAGAACCGCGCCCTTTGTGATTCCTGTTTCCTGCAATTACACCAGGTGACTGCCACAACATGGGTCCTGATCCAATGACATTATGCACAGTGTTATCAAAATTCTGACTTTCTCTGGTCTTCATAGGTATCAATATTCCTACAAAGTCGGCTACTTTCCTAAGATGCGCATGCGCCACATCTACAAAGCAATGAGGAACAGAGCCAATTTCATTCTGACACCACGGAACGGTAAACGCTGAGCAAATAACCAACTTGCCTCTTTTTAAATGACTTCCAAGAATCAAAATGAATGGGAAAAGTAAGACTGCTGTGTGAACTACAGATGGGCTCAATGTAAAGATGAATGTCTTTGTGCTGTAATCGGCAGCTCAGTGGGAAAGGCTTGCGCCGTCGGATCAGTACGTTCTCGGCGAGCCCATGTACTTTGAGGCCGAGGGTCCGTCCATGCCCCAGGACATGAGGCTGTACATCCACTCGTGTTATGCCACACCCAACAAGTCGCACACCTCCACGCCTCAATTTGCTGTTGTGAAGGACTTTGGGTAAAAAAAATAAACACTGATATTGTCAAACAGAATTGGATGTGTGCTTTTTAACAAACTGTCTTCCCCCAATGGCAACGAAGGTGCATGATTGAAAGCAAGTACAGTCGCTCCAGATTCATCCCATACAAGAACAACGTAGTCCGATTCTCCGTGGATGCTTTCTACTTCCAAGGAATGACGGACCAAGTCAGTTACTCTACACTTTGTTACCTATTCCAGTGTAAACTACTTGACCAACAGTGCATTACTAATTGATTTACGGCAGCTCTATATGCACTGCACCATGTCGGCGGAAAGCGACGTTCCCACTCCAACGGCAAAGTCCTGCAACTATGACGCAAACATGGGAAGGTCTGTTTTGTTTTTTTCCGCATTTTATGCCAGAAATCCTAAACGTTAAGAATAAATGCAATCATAATTTGATTATAAAAAATGTAATTCAGTCAAATGAATGAATATGAATACTATATTACATAGTACGACTACTAATATACAGTCATTTTTTTCCCCTTAAGATGGGTGGAGCTACATGGCTGGGACTGGGTGTGCGCCTGCTGTGACTCCAGCTGCGGCTCTGCTCCCACTGCCTGTGAGAAACGTAGCACCTGTTGTTTTTTTTTTTTTTTTTTTTTTCCTTTTGAAGTCTGCAATATTGTACCTTTTTTATCATGAATAACAATAACATGATCAGATGACTTTTCTTCTTCCAGTGAGCGAAGTCACCAGCAGCAGAGGGTGGAAAGTGCAGCCAAGAGGGCAACTCTTCAAAAACCACAAGCGCAAGCCGTTGCTCGTCACCACCACGACAGCAGCGGCTTCCGTTGTGAAGACCACCACGGAGCCCGTTCAAAGCATGACCACGCCGTGGCTCAAACCAATTGTGGCCGCCGATGATACAACAGAGCTGAAGTGGCCGTATGGAGGCCGAGGAGTGGAGTGGGTAGAAGAGGAGGTGGAGGGGAGTCAGCAGGTGAAAGGCGTTGCTGTTGTGGAGGAGGAAGCTCATCAAGCATTCGAAGGTATCACGCGTTCCCAGAGGAAATGCAAACCTCTCGAAACATTCTTACAAGACGGGCGGCGGGATGGACTTTGGACACGGCCGGTGTGCATGGTAAATGGAATCGTGATGGCCTTCGTGTGCTTTATCCAGAGCCCAAAGTGAAAGCTGTCAAACAAGCCGTGACCAAGATGCCGCCCACCTCCGCGGCGCCGACGCGGAAGACGAGCGCAGGGCCGACCAAGCCTGAAGTGATGGGTAAGCTGGTGGACTGGGAATGGGAGGAGGAGATGCTGAAGAAGGCTTCAGCTGTAGAACCTCGGCGAACTTTTGAAGATCTCTTCGAGTTTGACCAATAAAGCCTGACTTGGCAACCACAGGAGTCCCGTTGTTAGCTACAAGGAACATTTATTAACATGAGTAAATGTGGCGTCGCTACATGACGGAATATTCTGTACAATTTCTCTTACAAACGTCAAGTTTCTTTCGCTTACAAAAGCGCTCCGCCAACTAGCAAACAAAAGGTACTTGCAGTGGATATAAAAAGTCTGCTCACCCCGGTTCAAATGGCCGTTTTTCTGTGATATTGGGGGGGGGGGAAAAGAGACCGAGAAGTGAAGAAAAACAGTCCCAAAGCATGACGTGGCCGCCATATGCTTCACCGAAGGTAGCGTGTTCTTTTGGTGGTGGTGGCCTAAAAGTTCAATCTTGCACTCAGTGTTAGCACAAAACCTTAAAAAAAATCAAATGAAAATCCTACTAGAAGAGCTCAAGTTCATTTGGTGTTAATTGGAGGCCCTGGAAACGGTGGCAGGTTTGTTCCGGCTCCTATTTTAACGTGAATTTGAATGTGATTCATTCTCAACTCATCCACGTACCAGTTTTAAGAGGTTGAGCTGTAGTTCATTTTGACTTACTTCCCCTTTCTTAAAAGTGAAAAATCCAAATCCAGAAGCTCCAACTGAGTTGTACGTTGTAAGTCACAATGCTGGGAAAAGTATTGAAAATAGTCATACTGCTGTCATTTTTCATACGAGGGGAAAAAAACTGTCATTTGAACGGGTGCGTAGACTTTCCATATCGGCTGTACGTAAGGAAGAGAAACTTGGTTCCGTTACAACCGAACACAGTAAATACAGCATGGCATCAGTATATTCATAATATCCCGGGAAGAGTATACAACCGTCCGTTTGTCTCTTGTGTCCGTCCAACCTAGGTACATTATAATGCCCTTTTTGGGGGGGAAAAACCCCCCCACCCCAAATCATCTTTCCCTTTGGGCTTGTGTATGCTCAGTAGTATGAGCTCAGGTGGGAATGGGCGGCGGGATGTCTGTTCATGGCCGCGCCGGGGTAGATGGGGCTGCTGGGCGAGTTCCAGTACGTGGACGGCGGGCCGAAAAAGTTCCCGGGCGAGACGGGCATGGGCGGCGGGTGGCCCGTCATGAAGTTCATTTTGGGCTGGTGGCTGTGATAAGGCTGCACGTAGGACATCTCCGTCTGGTACTTGACCATGGCGCCGCCGCCGCCGCCGCCGCCGTCGGCCGCCGCCTGGTGACTCTGGTGCGTCTGCGAGATGCCCTGGAAGTCAAACTTGTAGGCGTAGCGCTTGCCGTGCACCTTGGTCATGATGTTCTTGTCATAGTAGTAGCGCAGGGCGCGGCTCAGCTTGTCGTAGTTCATGTTGGGCTTGCTCTTGCGCTCGCCCCAGCGCTTGGCCACCTCGTCGGGGTCGGTCATCTTGAACTCGCCGTTGGTGCCCTCCCAAGTGATGATGCTGGCGTTGTTGCTGTCCGACAGCAGCTCCAGCAGGAACTGCCACAGCTGGATCTGGCCTGAACCTGTCCAGAGGTAGGCTGTGATTCAGCAACAGCTTGTGTACTTTTACGCCACACAATGAAGAAAATATCAAAGCCAGATTTGGAGCGTTTTTGTCAAACTTGAACTTACTCCAACTCAAACTTATTCATGCAATTAGTGTCATGAAGTATATGGCGCACGAGCCACATCCTGCCGTTTCGTTCTCTAACTGTATGTGGCCCACTGAGACCTGCAGTATTCGTTGCCTTTATCTAGTAACTCTCCTTGACGTGAAATGTCTGCGCTTTTTTTCAATGGAAATGGGCGGAGTCGAGGCTTGAGCAGTTCTTCTTTGGTTATGAAGTTGTAGAGTAGACAACAACAATGGCCAGCAGATGGCAGCATTGGCTCGCTTGAATGAGATGATTGTCTCAATGGAATGTGGACGGAGTGGCGGATCTTTGGAAATACGTTACAAGCGCCTCATGATCGATCAAAGTGTTTGTCACATTAAATCTGCGACAAATAGTGAGATGATATTTAGAGGTAGAAGCAGTGATATAATGTACGTACACGCATGTATTTTATACAACTTTATTTTGAATGGCACGCACAGTTGCATACACGCTACTAAATACTACTACTATTAGTTGAACTAAACGTCATGCAAATAGTATGTCAAATGTAAAAATCAAACTGGGGATTTTTTTGCAAATTTTGCCATCAAAAGCACATTTTCGTTGTTTTAGGCAACACTGTCGCAAAAAAATATTGGCATAAAATTCACTGTTGCCGTAAAATATATCTTTTCACAAAAAGCTGATTTTCTGCACTTTTTTGGTCTAACAGGTGATTTGGGTGAAACCATCTTGTGTTACGGTGGATGGAATCAAGTAAAACCAAATTTTGTGACAAAAGAAGGGAGTCTAAACTTTCATTTGGTAGTTTCTGCGTTTTACATAAAAAAACAATGTGCTCTAAATTGGCTGGCACTCAAGGTTCTTTTTTTAACGGCTGGACTTGAGAGAGTTGAGGAACAAAAAAGTTTGATATACATATTTATTTGACTACTTTATCTAGATTGTCATGTGCAATGCCAACTTGGCGTAGACAACAGGGCCAAGAAGCAAAATAAAAGCAAATTCAAATACACGGATGACAAAATAAACAGTGTGATAAAAGCTGACATTGCATCATAGCACATAGTGAATGCAAGGCCTAAAACAGACAAAACACAGGTCGATCCCGCATTAATTCACCCCTGAATGAGCAACTTTGGATTTCCTTTACTTAGTGGGCCTGAACGCCAGGTGCGGGCCTTCATTGTTCCTCAGTTAAATGAAGGGCCCTTTTTTGCCAAGCCTGAAAACTCCTCAAATTATTTATCCTGCTGAAAGTTGACATTTTATGGAGGTCCAAAAAATTGTGTGGATATGTCTATCATAACAGGAAGCGTGAAAAAGTCTCAAGGACTCATGAGCAAAATTTAGCAGGAAGTCAGACATTTAACTTGGAAATAGCCATTTAAAGGGGTCAATTTGTCCATTCCTACAATCTATTTATTCATTTACTTTTGAACCAGCCCGTGACCTCAGTTTCACTTATGGACAGGAAATTGGTGGACATGTCTTATGGTCACAGGCCAAGGCCTACATATGAATAGGAAGTCGGCCATTTGAGTTTGATGTAGATGGAGGGGGAAAAAAAAAAAAAAAAAGGATTTGGAAAGAAATGGGTCCGCGGACATGATTACATTTCCAAATGAATTTTGGAGCAGATTACTAAGGAACCGATGACCAAACCAAGCCCCAAATGAATAAGGCCACAATGACATAAGCCCTTTTCAAGAGCAGCGTGGAGTAAACAAATGGGACCTTTTCACTGTGTGGCTCGGAGTCAGCTGATATATTCGTGGACAGTGACCTACCCACAGGCCTTTGGGCGCTGAGGTCAGGCCGCTTGTACCAACTTTGCCTGCCTGTGCGGTTCTTGGGCGAGCGGACGGCTTGGCCTTCTGTGAGGAAAACAGCAAGCAGGGCAAACGGTCACAGACGTCGCCTCCGCCGTCACTTGTGTGCCAGGCTCGCACTTTTTGTTTTGTTTTTTTGTTGTTTTTCTTCTTCCTCTCGTGTTGCCAACACAGACAGTGCAAAGGTCTCATTTGCGTCACCCAATTTTGTTCAACTGATTCCGCGAGTCTCCTTACCTGGGTTTGCTAGCCGGCTGCTTATGGGCCCTAATGTCTGATAGGGGTCTGTAAAGAGTAAGCACAAGACATTGAAGGGAACGGCGGCGCAAGCAGCCATACACTCGTGCATTTTAGAAATCAAATCAGACGTGCAGTACAAAACGCAACGTGGCGGGTCAGCGTTTGTGTGTTTTCAACGTCGTAAACATGATGGATTCATTCCAATTTGTGGTTTAGTGTTTTCAAGAACCAACAACACAAGAATATAAACACAGTACTCTGCCCCTCAAGTAGGGGTTGTCATGGCAACAGCTGCGGTTCAGTAATCGTTCACTATGAGGGGAAAAGTGTTGATTTGTTCTTTCTCCAATTATTTTTCATGGGTTTGGGAAAATCTGATTTTTATTTAATTTTTTTTAAAAACTTTGTGTTACTAATTACACTATTGACTAATAATGACATTTATACCCCTATTAAACTGAACAACGGTTCACAATAGGTGACAGTATTGCGCCTTTGTTTTCCACTTCCCGTTACGTTGGGAGGGTGAGCAGTGTTACTTAATTTTGATTGAATCATAGTCTCTCGACACTTGCGCGGCATTTAAAAATGTTAAAGTGTTCAGTAAGACATACCTGTGGCTTTATTCATTGTTTCACAGTGACAACAGAATTCGCTTAACCTTTTTCTGTCGGGGAAAAAATTGTTTTGAAGTTGGACCAATTAGAGGTGAACCAGTGTCACTCAGTGGTTTGTTTTCAAAGGTCTGCTGTGAAGATGTGCACACGCCTTCACGCCAGCCTCAATTTTTTGGATTGGTCTGCCGCCACTGGCGCGGTGTCCATCTTTTGGGTGCCTTCATGGCTACACTAGCTGCACCTCATTATGCTTTCCTGTCCGTCGTTTTTGTTTTGTTTGTTTTTTTTGGGGGGGGGGGGGGGGTTGTGTGTGTTTTTGATGAATCACACCTTGGCCGATTCTCGATACTGCTTCTGTCACTCTGCTGTGTTGGTGCTCCATGGTGGACCCTACCAAGAAAGAAGACGGCAGAAGTGTTGGCATGCGCGAGGGAATCGCGTCCGGTTCTGATGTTGTTTCTTACCTTTGGGCACGCTGTTTGTCGTCCAGCTGTTCCTGCGGCTAATCTCATCAAAACCGCTTTCTGCGCACAACGAGACAATGAGACTGATGAGTACGACGGATGAGGCGTGCGCTTGCAAAGCGTCAGCACAAAATCTTTTGAAGTGGCCATTGAAGCTCGAAGCGGAAGGAAGTCCGTAAATGGGCGAGCGAGACGATAAGAAGCCAGCAAGTCTGGAGATGACCCCGTAGTTTCTTGGGTGAGCTTTCTTTTGTTTGGGCCACCTCTGTCTCCAGCAGATTGTGAGTTGTGTCCCAGCGGTGCGACCTATGCGCCCCTTCTCCGCCCCCCCCGCCCCCTCGCCAAGCCCCGCCACCCCAACTTCCTGTGCCATCGCAGCTGCTTCCTGCCTGAAACGGCCTGTTGAGTTTGGGAGTCATCAGTTGAGGCCGGCGTTGTGCCAAGGAACGGCTTTCGACGCCAGAAGCTACGTAACACGCCTCTGAACTCTCGGCATTGTTTGGCGAAGCCTCGCTGGGTCCCGCTCGCGTTTGTTTGCCGTAAGATGAGAATTTGGAGGTTGAACTGAGAATGGATATGCCGGTTGGGATGAAGAATCGCGGTTGGACAATTCAGCGGGAGCTCTAAAGGTTGTTCAGGGTGTGACTTTGTTTTGGGTAACGACGGTTAAGCTTTAGCTGTCCTGTGGAATTGTCATGAATTTTTAATATATACTGATTAGCAACAGTGGCAGGTCCTGCATATTTTTTATTTTTTTTTCTCTTCTGTAGTTGGGAGGCTTACTGACATTGAACTTGAGCACGTCTGCTCTGTAAACAAACACAGCGGAGCTCAGTCTCTGGCCAGCGGCCGCCACGGCTAGCGATGTGCCACCGGAAGCACGTGAAGCGTCAACGCTGCTGAACTGCCACGTTCGGTCGGCCCTCGTTTTCACTGTCTGGATGGAATCGGTTTAATGCAAATATTTGGGTTATGCCAACGTATGAAAACATCCTGACTGAAAGTCGCCTGCGTTCAAGTAGAGGCCTCATAATGCCTTTAATGTATACTAAAAGCGCGTTTCGACGTGGGTTTACTCTGACAGTTTGAGCAAAGCATCCATCCAAATCTCCAGTTCGCACGTTGATTGTCGGCTTAAGAACTCAGTGGTGGGTTGCGGTTGGGTTTTCGGGCTTGTCGGTTGATCGACCGCATGCAAAAACGCCGGTAGCAAGTAGACGAGTCTCACCAGCTTTGACCTGCAGTCGAGGCTGCTGCGGCGGCGGCGGCGGCGGCGGCGTGTTGGTGGAGGCAGTCGTGGAGTACGAGAAAGTTGGACTACCTGCAGGAAAGAGCCAGACTCTCAAGGTTTTGTTCAATCCAATACAAATGGTTAGTTGTTGTTTTGACACAAAGCGACCGAGGCACAACAGAGAGAGAGAGATGGAAACATTATTTGTCGGGGGCCGCGAATATATGTGGTTGTCCAACTTCAAAATAGTCTGCGGCAGGAAGGGCGTGTCCTTACTCTGCCGGAGGTAATTGAGGTGCGAGAGCAGGATGTCGGCGTTGTAGGCGGACGTGAGGTGCATCATGTCCTCTTTGGTCAACTTGCACAGGGCCTTGCCGTCCAGCGCTTGGAAGAGCACGACGTCCACTTCCTCCAGGACGTACTCTTTGATGGCCCAGTCCAGCCACTGACGCACGTGGTCCTGCGTCCACACCTCGGGATCTGACCGCCGCCGGGGATGAGAGTCAAAGCGCGGATGAGAACGGCATCGAGCAGGGGGGGCGCATTTTGCGCGCAATTTGCCGCTGACGAAAGAAGTCGAGTCCTAATCGGGAGCGCTACTCGGAGGCGACCGGCGGAGGAGCTGTTGAGTCGGTCCACGCTCCTTGGCAGCATCGTTGGGAGAATAGATAGTCATCTATTTAAAATAAATAAATGGATGAATCCCAGTGGGGCAGCTCCAGGAGGCTTGTGCATAGTCATCGGTCAAAGACTACATTACATGCGAGAAGAGGAGAAAACAAAGACCCAAGTGGCTATGAATGCCACATAGTTTGATTATATGACTCAAAGTGGACTCACATTTAATATCTTGATCAAATGTTGATGTCCAGTACAAAAGATGTCACGGCAGGAAGGGGCGAGTCATTTCCAGGAGCGAAACAATGAGCGCACCTTTGAGTTGCCCGTAATGGTGCGCCGCGGACGCCGTCCTCACACGTCTTTGACGTGTTCCCAATTGTTACGAGGCGCACCGCTGTGAAGCAATATCCACGTATTATGACGCAATTACCGACTCCTCGGCGAGTCTCATCAGATTCCTCAGCGGCTTGAATGACTCATCGACGCGCTGGCCATCAACCAGCTTGGCGCAGTCTGTCGAGGTCCGTTTTCACAGTTGGTTCCCAAAAAATGAGCTCAAGCGGTCGCGCTAACCCAAAATGTGCTAGCTGTGCTATTTTAGCTAGTGGTTTGGAAATTGACTTTCAAATAAGTCATGTCGATAAAATTCCCTCCCTGGAGTTCCCGCGTTTGGCGTTGATTTGGATTTTTACACGGAACTGGAAGGATATATTAAGGAGATGAAAAACATCTTTACTACACCAAGCTTTTTGACGTCTAACTTGACTTAACGTCCACGGTTGTTGTGGGTCCGTATAGGAAGAGTCCCGGGATCGCGGGCCCGAGAGCGAAGCGCTCACCTGCCGGTACGATGACCCGCTTCTCCTCCGCGGCGCTGATGCTGGGCGGGGTGACGTCGGGCGGGCTGACGCGGGGCTCCGGGTACGAGGGCTGGTACGCCATCGGCACGGCGTCGTTGCTCATGTGCCGGGAGCGCTTCGTGACGCTGCAATCCACCGGCGACTCGTGGCTGCGACACACGACGGCGCACTCCAATGATGTTTGAGCACCGGTGTGTGTGTGTGTGTGTGTGTAATTCAAAGAACGCATTCATTTGCCGAAGCTTCTTCATTTCTAAGTTTATCTCATTGGGGGAAAAAAAAATCATCTCAAATTAATGGTAAATAAAGCTCTACTAATTTAGCTATAGTCGTATTTTATGCTTAACAACATATAGTATATTTACAATGAATACTTTAAAAAAATATTCAAATCAGTATGTTTCCAATTAATGAAAAAAATTCAAAGAACATTTTGTGGTTATTTGATAATCACTCCATAATTACTTAATTAATTATGGGGATCATAATCAAATTTTTACCCCTAGCATTAGTAGTTTTATTCGTTATTGAATTAAAATGGATAACAAAATCTAAAAATGCATTCATTGATGCTTAATTTCCCCTAGTCGGTGATAGTGAATAAGGCTTATCCTATTATTAATAAAATATTAAAATAAATGCAATATAAAAATGTATTCCTTCATCAATATTTGAATGAAATAAAAAGAGAAAAAAAATCCAAAAATGTATTCATGGATTGTTGATTTTCCTCATAGTTCATTACTGTATTGTCAAAAGCATATCGCTAATATTAATAAAATAATTTAAGCAAATTCATTACATCAAAAAATGCAACTTCTTTTGTAAAAATACACTTATGTACCTGCAATATTAATTGAAATTAATCATAAAAAAACTAATGTACCCTTCTAATGTACCCATTGATCAGTTATTTCCCCTATAGACCCTCAAATGTTTTTCTGTAGTTTTTTTCAATTTGATTCAAATCAATAACTTCAGATGAAAAATAAAAACCTAACATTTTGGAGTTCCCCCCCCCCCCCCCCCCCCCCCCCCATTGTGCTGTAATGACGTGTACGGTTTGAAACAAAATGGCCAAGTCGTGCCCGTAACAGTGATGCATTTGGAACGGGCTCAAGGAATATTTTTTAGTGAATGGAAAACCCCCGGACTGTGACAAAGCCCCCCCACCCCCCGCTCCCTGTCGGGTTCCCCCGTGGCCCGCCCTGACTCACTTGGTTCCGTTGACGTGCTCGCTCCTCTTCTGCGCGGAGGCGGCCGGCCAGTCGGGTTCGGCGGGCTCGGGGCTCTGCTTGAATCCGCCCGGCGACGTCATCTCCGTCTTCATGTGCATGACGGCGCTGTAGGGCGGCTCGTATATGGGCTGGTCCTCACTCACCACAGACAGCGCTTCCTATGCCACACGGACGGCGGACGCTCAGCTGGCTATTTTAACACGCATTGTTTCCATCGCCATTTGAATCACGCCCGGTGGTTCATTTGCCGGCGCGGTGTGTTCGAAGGATTACGCCAAAATTACGCCACCAATTCCCACAAGGATGGCTGGCATCAACCAAGAGACGAACCTTTTCATTCTCTCCATAAAAGTCGTCCAGAGCAAGTTGATTATAGTTAAAGCAGCACTGGGCAACAATTCGACCTTGATAAAACACTTCCACAACTCTTTTGATGAAACATTGACTTACAAGTAGTTGAATGGGACTTTTGTTTTATGCCCGTGGCCGGGGGGGGGGGGGGGGGGGGGGTCTGTATCGTTTTTACTGGAACTAAGCAACTTTGAGGAGGATGGGAGCAACCCTGGCACAAAATACAAATGTCCTGAATTGCCTTACGGCATACTCATTTCCTCCTTTCGCTATAAGGACGGAAGTGGATTTGAACGCCCACGCGCAATTACTGCTGTCATGGCAGAAGACCCAACACAAACAAACAAAACAAAAGTATTGTTTGAACAAAATTAGATTCATTGCCTCATCGCTATTCATCTTTCACACAGCCACTGGAAATAGAAATGTCATTCAGTCCAACTTGCCGACCAGCAAGAGCTCACGATTTCACCACGCTACGCGCTGCGCTGGCGCGCACGGCAAATGTGGTTTGGGCTTTTGTCAAAACACTACCGCTTTTGTCCACATAGCGCCGCCATAATCAACAAAAACTGACAAACTGACCAAAATGAACGAAAAAAACCCAAAGTTGATGAAACATTGTTTCTAACAAAAGAAAATGAAAATGTATTTTAAAAAAACATGACAAACTACATTTTACGTTTATAAGACAGCGAAAATGCCCTTTGTTTTCGTTAATATCATACGTGAGCTTTTAGGATTCATTTTAGGCACTGTGATGTCATTTTCAGTCCACAGCCGAGTAGCAAAATGGCCCCCCCGAGATGGATTTCTTGACGGGTGGATTTTTCTACTTAATTCGTATTCCACAAACGCAATTTTAATCCGAGTCCCATGTGGGCAGGCATAGAACATATTTGAAAGTAACCTTTTGGCTTGACCTCCTCTTTCAAACTCTCAACCAGTGTAAGGACCAAATCCACACTTTTACTTTCCAACCGTGTCTTTGTAATGCAAATGGTAGAGTCCTGTCCATCATTCTGCATGAACCAGGAAGTTGATAAGGAACAAAATGACTTTTTTTTTTTTTTTTTAAATGCGCTTTTTCACTTTCATTTCAGTAGCACTCTGTACAGTAACTTTTACAATGTGATCAATCTCCAGTCAATGTGTCTGCTTCAGAGTGTATTCTTTTTAAAAGTCACAATTATTACACTACCTCCACAATTTTAGCAACTGATTTTTCTTTTCTTTTTTCAATCGTTTCCCACTAAACCGCTGTCAGAAAAGATCTGACGAGTTGTCAATACAAACGCTTTTAAGTGTGAGATGACAAGTCTCTAAAAATCATCGCTCGTCTTTGACCATTTAAAGCGAGTCGTCGTGAGCTTTGGGTTTGCGGCGGCGGCGGCGGTGGGTGGCGTCCAACGGAGATTTAAGTCCCTTCAGCGCTTCTGCCAAAGCTTAAGATGGCACGAGGCCTTGCTGCGCCTGCGCGGAGACCGCAACAACTACGACGACGTCCGGAGCCTGAGAAGCGTGTTTGTTTAGAGGAGCCCAGCATTGTCTTTTGGGCCTCGCACGTCAGCGCCGTGCTTTTTCAGCAGCCGACAGGAAACCTGGCCGCCGCATGCGGCAGAACCTTTTGGCACAGGCCCATGCAGAGGAAGTTGAAAAGATGTGGGTCATTTGAAATCTGCAAAACACCCCGTGGTCAAGGCTGGTAGTGGCAGGGGAGAGGCGAGGTCATCGGGCAGCCAAACCGTTGTTGTTGTTGTTGTTGTTGTTGTTGTTTTTGTTGATGATTTTGCTCATCTTGTAGCTCTACGGTGACCACCGTTAACACCTTTTGTTGTGGCAACACGCGCACACAACAGCAAGCGTATCGCAATTCCAGTTAGCTAGCTGTTAGCTTGTGAGCTAACTCTCGTTGCGGCACGGCAACGCCCCGGCGATATACAAATGTCCCAGCTACCGGAGGCTATATGCGGATCTATTTTCATAGCTGAAATGTAGCGATGTGTTTGCAATTAGCCTCTTGGCTTGGGAGTTAGCCGGTGGCTAGCACGCTCTTGTTGCAACATGGAAAGCCCTGCAACTACTTGTTGTGATACGTATGCTGTATTCCAGCCACTGAAGGCTTCCAGCGGATATATTGTCACAGCTCAAACATGTAGGGATGTGTTTACAATTAGCCCGTTAGCTCGTGAGTTAGCCGCTGGCTAGTTGCGACGTGGAATATTCCATGGACGTTCGGTTGTTAAAAACGCCCGGCTACGTGTAGACAAGGCCTCAGTGTGCAGAAGTGAAAGGGCGGCCTGAAACTGGCACCAAACGGCCTGCGAGGCAACCAATCCTCAAAGCGTAGAGAGCAACTTTGTTGTTTTTCAGTAGTCGGCCTCTCGTCGCTCTCTCGCTAACCGCAAGCGATGCTGCGCAGAAGCAGCGCAGAAGCAGCGCGAATGCAACGGCCTCCCGGGACCGAGCGTAGCTGCCGCTGACTTGCCGTTTGAAAATCTGCGACGAGCGTTGCGTGTTGTTGTAAGAGAGCAACTTCCACACAAGTCAGCAGCGACGCATTGCATCACACAGTCTTGCCCAAAACTGAAACGCGGCCAGGCCAAAAGCCAAATTCTCAACCTTATGTTCAGTTGTACCTTGGTTTAGTTGCTCAACCGTGGTTGGAGCAAGTTTTTCAACATTTCTTTTTGACTTTTGCCTTTCAAATTTAGTGAGTATAAATTAGGTTTTAAAAAAATGCTTTGTATTCATTAGTTTAGTATTAGCTTTTGGTTTATATGTGTGTGTATGTATATAATGAATGTATGTATATATATATATAATGTATGTATGTGTAGGTGCGAGTGTGTATCTATGTGTGTATGTATGTATGTATGTATGTGTATGTATGTATGTATGTATATATGTATGTATATATGTATGTATATATATATGTATGTATGTATGTGTGTGTGTATATATATATATATATATATATATATATATATGTATGTATGTATGTATGTATGTATGTATGTATGTATGTATGTATGTATATGTGTGTGTGTGTGTGTGTGTATGTATATGAAACATAATCATCAATAATCAATCTATTTGTAATATGAATGCTAGTTTTCCTCTGGATGGTTGTATTTTATCTATACTCATATGTTTTCTCATTTTGAATTGGTAAAATAAAAAATGAAAATTGATGATCAATATCAGCTGATATGAAATCCGTCCACATTTTCCGCTGTATCGTCACCCAGCCCTATTTTCCAACGTCGCAGTGTCATGCAGTTAAAAGTTGAACATGTATTATTTTGCACTTCAATTTATTTTGACCCTAGACTAAAAAATCAGGGAGTTGTCTGTTTGATTTTGATTTTGGATGACTTGTTTCAAAAGTACTAGTGGTTTTGGTTATTTGGTATATCAGCGAGTACTCAAGATTTGAGTACTCGTACTGGTATCGGTCTGCGTATCGAAAGTGGTATGGAACATCCCTAGTTTCATGTTTTCAGGCAATAAATCTGATGCCGCCATAGGCATGCGGCGTTCTGCTGTGTCGTACAAAGTCGTCGCTGACAGCAACAATTGCTTTCGACGCAACAGGGTGGGAGAAGTGAGTGTCAGGTGTTAAACTTTGCAGCCCTCTTCTGCCTTTCCGCCATTTGGATAACTAGCTCCCAAGGGAAAATCGCTGTCTTGTTTGGACAACAGCAGCAACGTCAGACCAAAAGGCAAAATAGTGGTCTGAACGAACAATACAAAATGCTGTGATTTATTGATTTTTTTTTTTTAGGAATGCCATTTTTAGACGTGGAAAAAAATAATTGGCATAATCTTATGAGATTTTTTTTTTTTTTGGTAACGATACTAGCTGTCATTTTTCTGAAAATAAAGTTTGAACATTATGTGGAAAACGCTATCATTTTACAAACTTGTTTTAAAAACATTTTTCAATAAGTTATTTTACAAATGAGTGAAAACAGTACAAAAAATGGACGTAACCATTCCAAAGAAAACATTTTTTTTCTCGAGATAGTCAATTTTTTATGACAATAACATGTGTTATGAACATTTGTTGAAAATGTTCATGTCCAATAAGTTAGAATAATACATTTGTAATGTTAAAAGAAAAACGTCTTAATTTTTGAAAAGAAATATTGCACGAAAATGTTTAATTTATGAAAAGTTGATGCAAGAGAAGAGATCATGATTTGAGAATATGATGAAAAAACATACTTTATGATAAAAAAAAAACGTTTTAGGTGGATGAGAATTGAGATGAAATCCTACAAGAGAGAAAAACATCTTTCCCAAGTGTAAAGTCCAAACATTACGGACTCACCACACATGTACAGAAAAAGTATATTCATGAGAAGTCAAAACCTTGCGAGAATAATTTCGTAATTGTACAAATAAACATTTTTTTGGCAAAAATTGTCTGCGATAAGAATATTGTAACAAGCATAGTTGAAATTGAACAAGAATTAAAACTGTTTGTAACAGAAATGGATGTTTTTTTTGCCTAAATTTGAAACGTTATGAGTAAAGATGATTTCGAAACGTTAAAAGGATAACAAGTTGTATGTTTTTTCTGACAGAAAAGATGTAACGATAGTATGCTAAGAGTAAATATATTTGGAGAAGAAAAAAAGGACCTTTTTCACCTAAAGTTGAAATGCTCTGAGATTAGTTGCAATTGAATGACAAGAATAAAGTACAATTTTCTGAGATTTTTTTTTTTTTTTTTTTTGGAACTAAAATAGTCAAAATGCGATTTGACGACAAATACTTTTTTTTAAATGCAAATAAAGATGTTTTTGTCAAAGAATTGATTTTGGAATTGAATGGTGGAAACGTTACCAGATTAATTTGTATTTTTTTGTGAGGCGTAAATGTAAACATATGACAACAATGACATAGGCAAAAATGTTTTACACAAACGTAGTTGTACTTAAAAAAAAAAAAAAAGGATGATACAATTAAAACATTACAAGAATAGGAGCAATGTTAGAAGAATGAAATGAGAATTTTACAAAATGTTAATGTTTCATGCAATTTTTCAGCAACTTGATCCAATCTTAAAACAAATTTGATATCTTAGCTAATATAGTTGCCATATTTTGCTTGTGTGAAGCACACTAAATTACCTTGTGTTTGATGAAATGTATAAATAAAGCTGCCTTGCCTAGTTTGCCTGTTTTTTTTTTTTTGTAGCTATAAGTTCATGAGAGGTCATGTTGACTTGGGTCACATTTTTAGAACTAGAAAACAATTGAAAGACAGATCAGTTTTTTGGGGGGTACAAAACTGTGCTATACTCTTGGCTGTCAGGATTAAAGTAGCCCGCAGCAGATTATTTTAAACTCCACAAAATCCACATCCTTTTGTGGTTTTAATTGTAGCCGCCATGCTATCCATTTATTGAGTTGTTTGCAAGCGGTAGCAGTATATGTCCTCTGACGAAGTTGTGCAAAGGTTGTGAGCCTGTCTGAGGCCCAAAAAAAAAAAAAAAAAAAAGCAGAAGTAAAAGTTGACTTGAGCTGATTTTGCAAACAGTGTGTTTTTTTTTCCCCAACCCTCTGCTGAAACGTCTCTCGACCAAAGCTTTTTATTTGACAGGAGAGCCTTTGTAGTTGTTTGCTTCTTTTTGCACTTCAAAAAAATATGTTTTAAACTCTGTGTCTCTATGGTCCGGGCAGCCGGAAATATGTGCGGAAAGTCTGAGGTTTAAGACAGGAAGCCTGCAGAGTTGCGATAACGACACCTGACGAGTGCTCCCGTTTGCAGCTATAAATTAGACTTAAAATAAACCCCACCAAACACACGCACGCGCACACACACACACAATCGACGCGAGAGAAAACTTGGAGCGGGCCATTGTGTGCAAACGAATGTGCATGTGACACTTCTTTTTTTTTTTTTTTTTTTTTTGAACACGAAGACCCACTCGAGCGAAAACGTCGTTGTAACGCTGAATGTCCAATTCGTTGATTTTGTCGCATTTGTGTTGTACGGCGCGAGACACGCCTTTACATTGAAAAGATCTCAAATATGACTTCCGCAATCTATACAGACGCCTTTTTGTCGAGTCAGACACTTTTAACCAAATAAAGCAAATACACAATGAAGTGTCGTTTTATAGGAGGATTTGAAACCTTTTTCGTTTGTTTGTTTAATTTGTTTTAATCGGGCGTCATTTCGTCGGTTTCGATGTCAAACGCGCACATCGTAGGCCGGTTTTAGCCTCACATCTCAGTCAAACAGTCACAGTAGTAATAGCATGATCGAAAGTCAAATACCGTTTTTTGGCCTCCCGGTCGCCACCCACGATGCCCTGAGGGACACCTGCCGCTCCATTGCAAGCAGCTTCGACCGACGCTCTCTCTAAATTGCGCTCGTCGCTCTTGACAAAAAGTCCACGCGTGGTGTCCGTGCCGGTTCGGTTCGGTTCGGTTCGGGTGCGGTGGCGTAGTATCAAAAAAAAAACAAACGCGCTGGTGAAATAAATACGCGCCAGAAGAACGAAAAGAGTAAAGGGCAAATAAAATGGGTGGGTTTTTTTCGTTTTTGTTTTTTTGCGCACGCTAATTGGTGGCCGGTTTGCTGGAGAGCGCGAGGGGGAAGAAAAAGATGCGGTGGTTAACTTGTGTTATTCTAGCGCCGACATACAACCACGAACGGGAAGGAAGAGGAAATTTTGTACAAGAAGGAAAGAGTGCAGGGCACTCTCTCACTCGCGGTGTGGGTGGAAGAAGGCTTCGCGTCGTGCGCGCGTGGAAAGTCCACGACTACAACAAGGCAACGAGCGAGCGAGCGAGCGAGCGAGCGAGCGAGCACGTCCTTACCTTGATGGTGCAGTCCATATTCGAAGCGGCGGCTTGCTCATTGAACGCGTCTCTTTCTCCTCTTTTTTTTTTTCTTCTCTTCACTTATTTGCGGGCTTCAATTGACGCGGAGGTGCATTGGCTCGATGGCGCAAACCATTGTAGTGCTCCTTTTTTTTTCTTTTTTTTTTTTTCTGCTCGCACACCATGAACCGGATGGCAAGCCCTCTCTCTCTTTTTCTCTCTCTCTCTCTTGCTCGCTCTCTTTTTCTAAAGTGGGAAGTGAAGTCACCCTTGCATTCAAACAACACTTTTCAGGCAAGGTGCCGCGTGACCTCCGTTTACATTGAAGATTTATTCTTGCCGTAAGTGAAATTTGCCCTGACTAATTGAATAAGATTCTGAGGAAAAAATGGACACCAACACTGTGGTAGTAGCAGTCACGAATTACAGTAAATCAATGCGGGGGGAAAAGTCTTTCTTGAATTAAAATGTCACATTACGAGAGCATTTTTATATGAGGGATGTAACCGTAATGGCAATATTAAAATTGCCGCGATATCGTCGTCATATTTTTATGGATATTAAGATACAAAACAATTTGATTTATATAGCGCATTTCATAACGGCTAGAGCTGTAACGAAGCACTTTACAAACAATGCAATAAATAGAACAAAAACAATAAAAGGCTGGGATACATGTATTAATAAATATAGACGTAAATAATATGTAAATATAAATAGTGAAGCCATTAAATTGACATATAAAACGCTATATACAATTGAGACCGACCGGAAAAGAGGTGTGAAAAAAAAATCTGCTCTGATCAAAAGCCAGAGAAAAGAAATGTGTCTTCAACCAGGTTTTCAAAATGGACAGAGAGGGGGCTTGCCTAACAACCAACGGGAGCTCATTCCAGAGGGAAGGACCGACAGTCCAAAAGGCTCCGTCCCCTCCGAGGCTCCTCTTGGTGCTCGGCACCTCGAGCGGCGCCTGGTCCGCACGCCTGAGGCTGCGCGCGTAGGGGTGGAACAGCGCGCAGAGGTACGCCGGGCGGGGCCAGCCCATTTCACGACTCGGAAACCAACAACGGGAGCATCTTAAAATGAACCCTAAAATGTGTGAAGGGAGGCCACGATTGGTGTTATGCGCTCCATCCTCCCAGCTCCACTTAGTAGGCGGGCAGCAGCGTTTTGGACCAACTGGAGACGTTTGAGGGAGGACTGGCCGACTCCCAAATATGGCGCATTACCCTAATCTAGCCGAGATGTAACAAAGGCATGCAGGAGGACTGTTTCTAAGTGCTGATGGGAAAGGAGGGGCTTTACCCTTAGTCAGCTGCCTAAGGTGAAAGAAGCTGGACTTTACAACAGCGCTGATTTGCTGCTCCGATTTAAGAACACTGTCCATTTTAAAACCCAGGATTGAGACTGTTGGCTTTAGATGTGAAGACGGGGGGGGGGGGCCCAGGTCAACCAGGTGGGACGCAGATGGGCCGCCGGGACCGAATACCATAACTTCTGTTTTCTTTTTCATTGAAATTTAGTGACATCCAATCTTTGATGTCCTCTAGGCAGGACAAAAGTGGTCTTAAGGAGGAATAAAGTTTCGATATTATGAATTTGACAAGAATAAAGTCCGAACCTTACTGTAAAAAAAAATATATATATATCTATATTTTATGACACTACATTTTATCATTTTATGATGCCAACGTGACCGGCCCAAAAAAGTGATCTAAGGAGGAAAAGTTTGGTAGAAAAAAAAAAAATCTTTCAAAAAACTAATCAGTAATAAGTCATAATGCAATGAGAATTTGCTTTTCATTTTAGAATAGCACAATATTGTAACAATTATAATTTGACTTTATTGAAGTAATTATTATGTTGAAGTTAGTTTTCACCAAAGTAAAGTTGAGGAAAATGTGACTTTTTTTTTTTTTTTTGAATTAAAGAAATGTGTAAAAAAAAAACAAAAAAATCCAGTCCAGTCCAGGGAGGGAATACCTGACGTCTGCTCTCTTCTCCAATTGTGAAAATAAAATAAGAGCTCGCGGCCCATGCAAGCGTGGCTTTGATTGTTAATTAACGTGACTATCTGGCCACCTTTCAAAGCACACAAGTGGCTTGTCA
This sequence comes from Filicampus tigris, assembly GCF_054856515.1. Classification (NCBI taxonomy): domain Eukaryota; kingdom Metazoa; phylum Chordata; class Actinopteri; order Syngnathiformes; family Syngnathidae; genus Filicampus; species Filicampus tigris. Next base: position 912,457 of record NC_141224.1, on the reverse strand, counting down.
CAGTAAAATATGTCTTGAGTGTTCCCAGAATAGCTGCTTGGATGTTTACGTGCGGCGTCATTTTCCAGGTGAGGGCTTTTGTTGCCTTGTGTTGATCCCAGCTTTCCTGTCAGACACAATGAAGGAACATTCCCCGCCCGGCAACGTCTTTTGCTTTGTGATCCTCTCCACGCCACTGAGTCACTCTGCCCGCCCGCCCGCCCGCCCGCCCGCCTCCAGCCGCGTTCGCACTGCGGAGACACTGCGGAATTGGAGCCTTCACTCATTTACGCTTACAAATGAAGCCCCTTTCACGCAGAGATCCAGCAAGTGCTCCACATCAGAGATGCCCCCTAGCATATGTGTCCTTCACGCAGAGATGTTGAAAAATTGGCCGCTGTCACCGAAGACGCGGCCTTTACACATAACACGGCAAAGGCCGGGATCATGTATCTATGACACGGAGACTGCAGAATTGCAGAGCCGCAGCCGTTATTTATTTACATATCAACGAAGGCGCAATTTTGTAGCAAAGTAACTGTCAACAGCCTTTTTCACTCGGTGGCCCTGAAAAACGGAAGTGTTGGAGCCATAATTCTTCTACACATAATCCAGGAAAGGCTGCATTTTGTGGCTAGCAAATAGCCCTTTCCCTTGTGATCTAAAAAAAATGGAGACTAAGAGGTGTTTCTCTAGACTTTCCCTGTTAATTTGATTAATAACCTACACAACGAACCTCTTTGAGAGGGCAAGTAAAAACAACCGACTGAAATGATGTAATTGCACAAGTGTGCGCACCCTCTTATGGCTGGACGCGGCGGCGCCGTTGAAAATGAGCCGGTCGCATTCCAACGCATGTTAAATGCGAGTTAGCTTGCACCCGCCTCCATTTGGGGTGCCTCCGATCGACCCCGTTTTTCACGTTCAGATGTTCCAGTAGGCTTTTCCTGGCCGTTTTGTCGACGCCCATCGTACGGCCAGCAGAGGCCAGCGGACTCGATCGAATCCATCTTCCCCCTAGATTTCCCAAACAGGTCAATTGGACATGCAACGCGATAGGAGGCGGTAGTGTTTGCATTCAGCTCGATCGGAAATCGGATGGATGTCAAAAGAAACTGAAAGTGGCAGGAGGAGAGTCCCGCCGGGTATGAAAATGATGACCTGCTGATTGTGGGTGGCCAGAGAGTGACCAGGGGTGGCCATGCAGCCAGCACTGGACACCAGTAGATTCGCCCCTGCCCCTCATCGGTGGAAAAAGTTTGAAATCGTCAACGCGTCACTTCCAACGCAATGCGGTGGAAACCGACCTCAGCCTGCTCTCGAGTGTCGCACACAGCGACAAATGCTACTTTGGGGGACTATAGGAGAATTAGAGGTCCCTCAAGTCCACGTTTGCCCGGAGGCCGCATGCGAGCGCGGGTTGGATCCGACCCGGCCCGACGGGGTGCGCATGCCGCCGGTTGAATCGCCTCGCCGCTCGTGTAACCTTAGCCGGCTTGTCGGCCGAGGTGGGGCTCGCCAATCACGACTCAGCGACGCGCACGATTTCACCCTTGCAGAGCCCACTTTTCCACATGGAGTGTGTGTGTGTGTGTGTGTGCAAGGGAGAGAGAGAGAGAGAGAATAGCAGAGCGGTGTTTGTTGACATAAGGTCTTGGAGGAGGCCTTATCTTCAGCCAGCACTCACGCTGAGATTTCAAGACTTTCTTCATCAACCAGCCTGCCTGCCTGCATGTTTATATGCGCGCGCCTGCCCGTGCGTGCGTGCATGTGTTTCACGGGCCATTGTTCCTGACAAATGCCTCCGAAAGATACACTGATTTCCTTTTTTTTTCTTTCTTTTTTTCCCTGCCCTCTGCCTTCCTCCACCTCATTAGAAAGAAAGACGAGATCTGATTGGAAAAGGCCGCACTTCACGTCGAGTCCGCGCGATCCCATTTTGGCGCAGTCGTGAAGCCAGATGGAAAAAAAAACGGTTAGGATAGGAATTGACGACGCTGTTTATTATGATGAGCGATTTCGTGTGTCTCTCATGCGATGTTGTGGCCACGTGTGTGTGTGTGTGTGTGTGTGTGTGTGTGTGCCTGCGTGCGTGTAGCCGTCCTGACAAAAGAGATTGATTGCTTCGTTTATTGTAAATGATGAAAAATGTCGAAATAGAATTCATTCCCATACCCGATTGTGAAAAAAGAAGTTCCTTTGTCCGAACAATTAAAACAACAATGAAAAACATATTTATATAGAACTGGTTTTGCGCATATAGCGTTTAAAATGGAAAAAGTGCTTTGTTGTGTTTGTTGTATGAATTCATTTATTTATTTATTTATGGTGTTCGGTCTTATTGATTTTAATGTGACTATTTTCTGTCATGTTAGCTATGGTTTTATAGCTTTGGTGTTTTAAAGCAATCGTACGGCGCTGTTATTTTGGAATGTGCTCCATAGTAATTCGGTGATTTATTATTCATGCAGTACAAAAAAAAAACGGAATTAAAAATGAAGCGGATAATACAGTATTATAAATATAAAAAGTACATGGTTCAACCATAACTTAATCGCGTTGTTGACAGAACAAAATATTGATTTGTCCCCAAAATGAGAAAAAAAAAAAGAGTAACGGAAAAATATCTGTACTTTTCCACTGATAACGTATCTACCTGATGTATTGTTGAAAACTTTGTAATAGTCGTTTCCTACAAATGTCAAGCAAACGTTCGATTTTGAAATCCTCTCTTCATGAAGCGTAAAGGTGTTTATGAATGAGAGTATTGGGGGCGCCGGGGCTGTGTGTGACGTCACGCCCGCGCTGGTCACGACTCGGCCTGCCCCTCCCACCCCGTCCGCTCTTCTCTTATAACGGAGCCGTCCCACCACAGAGGAGCCTTCCCTTCTCGCCCCTTGTCGCCCCTTCTCGTCCCTTCTCTTCTCTTCTCTTCTCTTCTCTTCTCTTCTCTTCCCTTCCCTTCCTTCACTCGACTTCACGCTGGGACACGGACCAACATGTACTGGGACTCCGCCATCAAGCCCGACACCAAAATAAAGGTATGACGTCATTTCATATCTCCAATGTTCTTATAAAGGCAAAAAGAAAAAAAAGTGCACTATCATGATTATTCTCATTACTTTGAACTGATTCCGGCTAGATGGAGGTGTGCCAGGGTGGCTTCTACGCGGAGGACTTTAGGACCCAGGAGGTGCCGGCAGGGTTTGACTTTGCATCGTTTGGTGAGCTTTTCGACTTGGATGATTTTGATGATGATGATGATGATGATGATGCTGCTGCTGCTTTTCATTGGGACGAGGAGGATGATGACGAAGGGCCACTTGTTGATGCAGCCGGCTTCCTGTGAGCCGCGAAGGACACGGGAAACGCTTTCCCAGTCGGCATCATCATCACATCTGTCACAGCTTTTTGCAATGAGGCCTTGACACATGTGAGGGGCGGGGGGCTGCGAGCTGCGTGTGTGTGTGTGTGTGTGTGTGTGGGGGGGCATATTCGTGTGCGTGCGTGAATCAGGGTGGTCAAGTTAAAGATACCCTCCCCTGGCTAATCCTTTCCTCCAGACTTCCTCCTCCAACAGATTTAGAGTGCATGCCCCCCCCCCATCACTACGCTGTCACACTCCCTCCGCTGGTGTTTCCTCCACGCACGCTCTTCCTCCCCTGTTTCCTCCATCCATTCAGCTGCAAAAAAAAAAAAAAAAAAAAAAAAAAGAAGTGCAGCCTACTCTGATTGGATGGTAAACAAATGCACCCCTCCTGCCTCACTAATAAGTGTTTAGTCTAATTGCTCTACCAGCAGGTTGAACCCCCCGCCCCCCCGGCCCCCCGCCCCCCTGTATTGTTTTTTTTGCGTAGCGGACACTTCATTAGGTACAGTCTAATTTTGCTGCAGAACCTCCAAAGTTCAACACTTTATTAACTGTACACAACTGGACTAACCCTACACAAGAAAAAAAATCAGTCCAAATTTCAACTGATAACAATTTTAAGTTGGGCAATTCAACACAATATTTGAAGTTTTGCTCATGTGAAAGTTTGCCTTGCGCATTTTCAACAATGATTATAAGATATTTCTAATTGTCTTGCCCCCCCAACCTAAAAGTAGAAAAGTCAAAACAACTCAGCAAATTGTTTTGGCGCAAACGACTCGCTTGCTTTGTTGTGCTGTGCCGACTAACAGCGCTGTCAATCATTTAGATTTTCAAGTCCAACTTCTGTTACTGTTTAGACTTCAGTTTTTTGTTTTTTTTTGGGAGGGGGGGGGCAAAAAAAGTCATTCTTTTGATAGTGTTTGAATGAATAAAACTCTGTTAACAGGCCATGTTTAAAGTCACATTTGACCATTCCTAACGGGCATAAAAGAGCAAAAATAAGTTAAATACTGTAAGACGCTTGGTAATTTACAACCAGTAAAATCAAGTTAAAAACAAAACAAAAAAACACACGGGGATGCTGATTGAATTAATAAAATAAGATGAACTGTACAAGTCATGTTTTAAGTTACATGTGGCGATTCCAATACACATAAAAAGATATCCATCAATTATGTGGTGTGGAAAAAACAATCACAAAATACAAGTCAATTAATTAAGTCAAAAATACTCACAATGTCGCTGGTTGTATTAAAAAAATACGCATTTTAAGTCACATGTCCACATTTCTGGTGGTCATACAAGAGGAAAAAAATGAGGTCACTACTGTAAAATACACTAAATACAAGTCATATAAAGTACTCACGGTGATGAATAAAATCTTGATCAAATACATAAGGCACGTTTTAAGTCGCATTTAAACTTCCCTGACAGTCATACAAGTAGTATATAGTAAGACAATCTTTATGAAAAGTGTAACAAAGCCAAAGTAAAAGAAATACACATACGCTGCTTGAATTTGTAAGAGCTTTATTAATACAACTCATTAAAAGTACAATGAAGTAAGAAAAAAAAAAAAAAAAAAAAGCGCTCAGCCTTTGAGCACAAAATGTTGATGAAGATGTTGGCAAAGGGATACTCCCATCTAGTGGCATTTAATAGCTATTGCAAGGCAAGTGTCATGTACAGCATAGTGTATTGTGGACACACACACACACACAATTTTCTGTTTTCAATTTTGGCAGAGAGATATCGATCTATCTGTAACGTAGATATACAAGTTGTGCGCTAAGATTTAAAAAAGAGTTAAAGTACTAGAAGAATCAGCAAAACGTAAAAATATCACTTGTACAATGTTTTCCGATGGGCGTATGAATCTTGCCTAAAACGTGCGTGCGTGTGTGTGTGTGTAACCTCCAGACTACGGTGGTGAAGATGTGTCTTTTCTGTTAGACAGCAACAAGGCGTCCGCGCAGCCGCCGCAATATCCGCTCGACAGCTGCTATGCGGAGCCGCCAAAAGGTCGGTCACAAATACACCATTTAATAGGCATTCAAATGCAATTCATCTGATTTTTGTTTTTTGGGGGGTTCTTCTTTGTTTTTGACAGTTAACTCAAGCGACATTGGCCTCTTCAACTTGGACTCATTCCAGGAGTTCAGCTGGTGGACTTCTTATCCACAAGGTTAGCCTTCGTTTGAGATTCATAAATAAGCATTTATAATTTATATTAAAAAAATATAAATTGCAGTGTTTTTGTTTTCCGCAACACAGAAAATTGAAAATATATTTATTTGTCCCCGAAAAATAGATTTTTTTTTTTCCCAACAATACAAACTTGAAATCTATATTAATTTGTCACAACAATTTTTATCGCTGTTTCCCACCAATAAAAAGTAGCGATGTTCCGATGAGGGTTTTATGCTGCCAATTCTAACACCAATCATCCATAAAGATACGATTATGATACCGATCACATGGATTAGCTGCACATTTTTCAATTTTAGAAATGCTCCCTTACTACTATTTAAAAAAAAAAAGGGATTCATCTGTCAATTATTTTGCAATCACTTTATTACATAAAAAAAAAAAAGATTCTATCCCAACTTCCCTGCCTTTGTTATAAGAAAATAGAATGACTTCAAATTGATAGTGCAGAAATAGAAAAACATAAATGACTCAGTGACTGCAGGTTGGGTCTATAACATGCAGTGTTAAGGAAAGTGGGAGGGGCCGCCACCTGCACACAGGCTGGTCTCTCGTTGGCTGCAGCCTGCCAAGTACGAGCTGCGGGTACCGGTAATGGCCGGGCAATGAAAGGCATTGATGGACGTATGCCCATCGCCTACTTTTTTCACGGAAATCAGCCGATCGCGACCAGCGCTCAATGGATCGGAGCACCGCTAATAAAAACATGTATGTAAAGTAAACAATATGGATTTGTCCCAATAGAATAAAAAAACATGACATTGATTTCCCACCAAAGAAAAAAAAAGGCGTGTGTGCGCGCGCGTAAATGAAATGTTACTAAAGTGTCTTTTGGTCCATCAGACGGGCTGATGGTAGAGCAGCCCCAAGTGGGCGTCTACCAGGAGCCGGCGGGAGCCAACCAGAGCTACGCGAGCCTGTTGCCCCAGAGCGGCCAATTCAGTCCGGCCGCGGAGGGCGACTCGGGCTACTCCCGCCACTCGGCCGACATCTACCCGGACTCGGACGGCCAGAGGAGAGCCTTCTGGTCCGAATACTCCCCGGCCGGCTTCGGCGGCTCGCTGCCGCACCCGCCCACGCCCTCCATCTGCCCCGCCGGCGCCGGCGCCCCCGCCCCCGCCCCGGCCCCCGCCGACGCCAGCCCTCAACCCTCAGACCACTACTACCCTCGTGTGGCCAAGCGCAAAAACCTACAGCGGCCCGAGCGGGACGCTCACATGGCCGCGATGTCCGCCTACCCGGGTTTGTACCGCTTTTCTTTTTCGATTACGGTTGTTGTTGTTGTTTTTTTTGTGTTTTTTTTCAAGAACGGTGGCCACGGTAACTAGAATGGACCTATCCTCACATGCTTTTTGTCAGGTTCGGGCCCGATCCAGCTGTGGCAGTTTCTGCTGGAGCTTCTTCTGGACTCGGCCTGTCGCACCTTCATCTCCTGGACGGGGGACGGCTGGGAGTTTAAGATGTCCGACCCCACTGAGGTAAGACTTGTCACTCCTTTCCAGATTCATATAGGGAGGCGTCAGTTCCGAGGGAGGCCCTTTTGCAATGATATGAAATCACGCTATTGAGCGTCGTATTTGCTCGTATGATGCCCGAGAGGGTTGTTACACCAAAGTGGGGGCCTTTATCTTTTTAGAACAACATTGACTGCATTTCCTCCAATAGAGGCTGTTTACCCGCTCAGAGGCGGCCGCAGGCATGCATCTCCAGAGGACTTTATTTTTACAAAAGCATTTTTTTAAATAATATTCACAAATAATCATTTGCATATTTCCTCACATAGGCAGGCATCAATTTATGGAGAGGCCGTTCATTTCACAAAAGCATTTTAAGTAGAATATTAAACACTAATGACCATTTTTCCTCATACAGGGAGGCTTCTATTGTGGGGATGCTTTTATTTCTTTACAACAGCATATTTTCAAACAATGTTATTTACCATATTGCCTCAAATAAGGAGGCTTCTATTTGGGGGAAGGCCTTTATTTTTACAAGAGCATTTGTTGAATAGCATTAAACATGATTTGTTACTTAATTTCCTCATATGGTCGCTGGTAGGGCTTTTATTTTGCTGAACTGTGGATGGAGGGAGGCGTTAATTAGTGGGGAGGCCTTTATTATTATTTTTTTTAATTTTTTTTGACAAAAGCATTTGATTAATCAAACACTATTATTTACCACGTTTCCTCATATAGGGAAGTGCCAATATGGCAGACAACTTTTTTTTGAGGAAAGCATTTTTTAGAATAACTTCAAACAATATTATTCACCATATTTCCTCAAATAAGGAGGCTACTATTTGTGGGAAGGCCTTTATTTTTTACAAAAGCATTTGGGGAATTAAAATAAACAGTTATTTATGATACTTTATCGAAAGAGAAATCTGCTATATTCGGGGAGGGCTTTTTTTTTTTTCAATGTAATAGTAGGCAAGTGTCTATTTAAGAGACGGCCTTCGTATTTTTTTTTTTTACGAAACATTATTTGGAATCATATTAAACAATGTATTTGCCAACGTTCCTCACGTGGCGTTCAGGGGTTTAGTTCCTGAAATCCAGAAGAAGGGTGGCGTCTATTGTTGGGGAGGGGAGGCCTTTTGAAAATCGTTGACTCAACCTTTGCGTTTCCCTCCACAGGTAGCCAAGCGCTGGGGCCAGTGCAAGAACAAGCCCAAGATGAACTACGAGAAGCTGAGCCGGGGCCTTCGCTACTACTACCACAAGAACATCATCCACAAGACGGCGGGCAAGCGCTACGTCTACCGCTTTGTCTGTGACATGCAAGGCATGCTGGGAAAGACGGCGCAGGAGGTGCTGAGCAGCCTGAACATTTTGCCCACCGCCGGCAGCACGGAGTCCTCTGCGTCAGAGTTGGGCAGCGAGCGATGGGAGTAAAAAAAGAAAAGGAAAAAAACTAAACAAGTACAATGGACCGCATGAGTCACGTCATGTACACAATAAGTGACATTTGCGTACAAATTCACCATGAAGTGAGGAGAATTTGTGGTGGGAAAATTGAGGATGTCAAGCTCAGGGCAAAGCAGGCATTTGAAGCGCTCCAAAGTGGGACGTGACGTGACGCCACACCTTCAACAACGGTAACTAAGCACGGCGTATTAGGGCCACACTCAAAAGACCAAGAAAAAAAATGCTTATAACTGTGGGGTTGAAGTCATAGAAGTTTGTGAACGGATAAAGAAAATGCTTACATTTGTGAGAGAATGTGTGAAAAAGAAAAAAAGGGTGCAATATTACACAAGTTGCAATTCGTCAGAAATCGATGGTGACAATTTCAGAACAATAATTTGACTGAACTTGTAATGTGACACAAATCTGCAATTTTACCAGCAAAAAATCCTTTTTTTGTGACAGAAATTTTCTGAGAAAAAAAACAATTTTGTGAAGTCATAATTCTTGCCAAAAGTTGCCTTTTTGATTAGAAAAATACATTCAAAATATGATGTCGGAAATGTACATTTAAAAAAAAAAATCTTTTCACGTGAGGGAAGTCGCCATTTTCCAAGGCGCACTTTTAAGAGATAATAGTTTTATAATAGTAAAAAAACAATTCTGAGACGACAATTTTTATTTTAAGGTATAAATACATTCACAAAAACAAAAAGTTGCAATTTATGAGAAAAACATTGAGACAAGTGTCAATTTTACAAGAATATTTTTTTAAATTTTGTGAATAAGGTTGCAATTATAGGACAGAAAAAAATCCAGTATACAAGAAAAACACTCAGTTTCAATTTTACGAGAAATTAATTGCATCAAAAGTTCAATTTAAAAAGTAATAACTTTTTCCCCAAAATGTCCCTCCAAAAACTTATTTCAAATTATTTTTTTTGAATTTGGGGAATGAACACAATATTTGGGGAAGGGAAAAAATTGGTAAAATTACCATTTCACAAGAATATTCCTAGTTTAAAAGATTTTGAAGATTCTATAATCAAAAAATGACTTTTTCTTTTCTTTTATTCCAACTTTTTTTGTATGTATGGCCCTAATAGCACATAGCTTTTACTGTTATTTCTATTAACAAAAGTACTTGTAAATAGTTTTGATACAGTCGAGTTTTGTGCATTTATTATATATACACACATATATATATATATATATATATTTATATAATATATATATGAAAATATATATTATATATATATACATATATATATATACATATATATTTATATATAATATATATATATACATATATATATATATATACATATATATATATATATACATATATATATATATATATATATATATATATATATATATATATATATATATATATATATATATATATATATATATATATATACATATATATATATATACATATATATATATATATACATATATATATATATATATATATATATATATATATATATATATATATATATATATATATATATATATATATATATACATATATATATATATATATATATATATATATATATATATATATATATATATATATATATATACAGAACTCAGGTCTACCTCTGTTGTCTAATTACAATGAATAAACTCAACTGATTCCCAGTGTGTGGGCTGTACTGTGTGTGATGACTGCTTTATGACAATAAAATGTCGTGTGAATTAGAATTTACAATGTATATGAACAACGACTGCCTTGATTGCCACTAGTTGAGAAATGTTGGTTTTGTAAACTCGGTGAACAGACGTACGGAACTGACATATCGTTTGCATAAAAATATTTGGATCTGAGTGAAATTATACAAACAAAAGTTTGTTCCTTCTCTGTTGCGAGTGTGACGTGTGTATGTAAAGCGCATGCGCGAAGAAACATGCCCATTTCCTGGAATCGAGTACCCTGCGTGGATGTCTAATTAGTTTAGTAGTCTTTTTGGTTGTTTTCTTTTTGTTTTTTTTATATTTAAATATAATTTGTTCGTGAGTTACGCAACCCGGAAGTGCAATCGTAAATAAGCGAGGGAAATCCTTTCCCACCCGCTCAGATTATGGTCATTATGATTCTTTTTTGTTTGTTTGGATGGAAACTGTTGCACTGAATGAGAGTTTTAGTTTTTAACCGAATTTGTGGCTGGGTTGATGTAACCCGGAAGTGCTAAAAAATTGTGGGAGACAGTCTCTTACTACTGCCTGTTGGGGAAGGCGAACACGATAGGGATTTAAGGGACTTTAAGGTAATAGAATCGCATTAAATGAAGCCACAGTCGTTTATATTATGTAACTGACACTGTTTATGGTACGACTGTGTTGTGAAATGGCAGTCAATATTGTGGAGTATGTTTTGGCGGGCCATTTCAAACCATGTCGCCACAAGGTTGGCGGTGCTGCGTCCAGAGTAGCTCGGAAATCTGTGACCCTCAAATTAATAGATTGGCTTTTGCTCAAAACCCGAGCATATCCGTACCTTCGAATCAGAAGTTTTTGAAATTTTACTCGATATTTCCGTGTGTGTTTACTATCGATCAGTCATCGGTCATTGTGTAATGCCCATTTCCTGGAATCAAGAAACGAAAGTGACACTCCTCCTCCCTCCGGAAGGCCGGGTTGCGTTCGCAGATTTGTCTCGTTTGTTCCTCACCAATTTGCCCGCTAAGAGATGCCCTCCAAAAAGATAATAATCGCGGACGCGCTGGAGAACTTGTCCAAGAAGAACTATGACAAGTTCTGTATGGCTCTGGTGGCCCGCGGCGGCGACCGAAAGGTTGCGACCAGCAAGGTGGAGGACAAGAACTTCATGGAGGTCACCAACGTGTTAGTTTCCACTTTCACCGAGGACAATGCTCCAGCCGTCACCTCCGAACTGCTGACGTCCATCCAGTGCTTCCAGGAGGCCAAAGAGCTCGGTAAATGACCGGTGTGTGCGTGAACGTGTTCGGGTGTGGCCGCGCGCGCGCGCGCACGCACGCCCGCCCGCCCGCGTGGATACGTGTGCGTGTGTAATATCAAGAAGTAGTGGTGTCAGATTTGAAGCTACGAAGAAATAATACAACAACAAAGATAAAGTATGGTTTGATACCATACATACGCAGATATTTTTTTTATTGTTTTTGCCTATTTCTTTTCTCTTTTTCGTTTATGTTTCCAAAAATGTAGTCTTTTTCAACAATTTTTCTTTTTTTTGTGGTAACATTTGTGTTAGTATTATATCATTATTTGCCTTTTTGTGTAATAGTTTGTGTTTTCGAAAATATTTTAGAAGCATAATATTTTTCTTTTTCATCGAATATTTTGAAGCTTTTAAATAATTTTAAATAAGTAAATAAGTTTCGAAGACATACATTCTTGTGAATTTCATTTCGTTATTATTATCTTTTGAATTCATGGTGCCCCATATTTGAGCGTTTTCTACATAATACCTATCCCATATTATATATTTGCGTAATATTTTAGTAGCGGTGCAAGAGGTGCAAATCTGACATCTTTAGGTGTTGTTTTGTCAGATGCCCGGATTGCCAAACTGTTCCCGAAGTCATCTACTGGCAAAAGTGAGTCTTTGTCTTCCTTTCTATTTCATTTCATTTCTTTTGTTTGCTTTTTTATTTTCAATAGCAACATCCTTAATGGCGACTTCAAAAACCTCCAATTGCACAGTGTACGCTCCTAAACGTGAATTGTTGCTGTTTCTAGCAGCAGCAGCAGCAACAGCAGCAGGCCAAGCAGGAGCCGCGGATGACACTACACGCTCCAGCGGTAACTATCAGGATGCCCGCACTATTCTTGCTTCATTATATGCTAGTTCTGTTTTGTTTTTTTCTATATGTGTGTATAAGTGTATGGATATGTGTGCATATATGTATAGATAGATCAATAGAGCTTTGGATGAGACTTTCTTATAGTATTTTTGTAATATTAGTGTTATTGTTTTCCAACAATTTTCAAAAATGTTCTCATATCGGTATTATTTTGTCTAATAGTAGTGTAGTTTTTTTTCGTCATACAGTTCGTCAGCGTTTGTATATCCCCACAATATATATTTACATTATTTTCTGTTATTGTAGTTTTGTCATCGTTTTATTTTTTTGTAGTATTATTTTCTCTAACATTAGTGTTTTTCCTTAATACTATTTTTCCATACCATTGCATTATTTGCTGATATCGTAGTCGTTTTTTCTAACATTTTGTCCAATATTTTTTGCAATAGGAATTGATTTACTTGATTTTTCCCTTATATTTGTATGTGTTTACTTTTAACTTAATAGTTTTGTCATATATTCAAATGAAGTGTTTTTCCTCAATATTTAATGAGGAATGGGTTTTTTTCTGTCATAAGAATTTTTTTTTCACCAATTGTTTTTGTCTGTTTGTCTGTTTTTGTACTTTTAGAACATTTGCAGTCACATTTTGAGCATTGTTGCACTGGCTCTGGTTGGATGACGTGCAAGTGTACCTATTGTTTTGACAGCTGTTCCTAATGTTTTGTCCCTTAGAGGAGCACTTTGTGGATAAACACAAGCTGGATCTGATCCAACGCGTGTGCAACATTAATCCCATTCTGGACGTCCTGCTGCAGAGGAATGTCATCCAGGACGAGGTCTACGAGGAAATCTGCAAAGCGCCGGGCAACCAGAACAAGATGAGGAATATCTACAAGCTGGCTCTCAAGTCCGGCATCAATTCCAAGGATGTCTTATTTGAATGCCTCAAGAAGTTCGAGCAGTACCTCGTTGCCGACCTCATGGGCAAAGAGTAGATGTCAGATTGCGACCTTAATTCTCTCGTGGTATTTGTAATTTGTAATTGGTGTAACTCTTCAGCTAATTGACATAATCCCTCCCAGTTGTTGATTTACTCCGCCCACGACTTGGCAGCTAGGCTGGGTCAAGGTCCTCCTTTTTTCAAGTAATCAACACTGGCATCAAAACCAAGCCCAAAAGCTAAGACTTGCAAACAAGCAATGTTGTCGAATGCGTTCGCGATCAGCGTTCGCTTTCGATAAGCGGCATATACTCCATTGCCCGCAGAAGTTGGCTTGGTGATCAAGTGCTGCCTGCGTGACTGAAAATACAATCCAGTAGTTGTATAAAGTTCATTTTGTCTTTACTTGTTATCTATATTTTCATTGATTCTTTTATAACAGACAATAGTGATTTTTGGTCGTTTCATGTTCGGCGTGTTACTTCCGCCTTCATCAGATCTGATGGCGATGAAGTGTTACTTCCGCCTTCATCAGCCAAAACATGTCAACGACCAAAAATCACTATTGTCTGTTGTAAAAGAATCGATCAAAATATAGATACAATCCATTATTATGCAGTTTTTTAAGGGATCACAGTTCACATTATTTTTTTGGGACAGGGCCACCCCTTCAAAACCGGCTCATTTCAGCAAGACTAGAAAGACAAGAGTTGTCACTCGTGGCAGCAGCACCTCACACAGTCCACTGTCTGTTTGTGGCGCATGAACACATCACCAAACACAAAACACGCATCACAAATTGCCCAGAGCGATCGAGTATGCGTCGCTTATCAGAAGCCAATGCTAACCTCTGCTTACTAGCTCCGCCCCTAGTTGTCATGTCATTGAAGACTATCTTGCATTGGCAAAGCCTACACTCGTGGGGACAGACGGGGGGGGGGTGAGTGATGGCTCATTTGCATGTCACAGGACGTCCCCTCAACACAGGCTAATTTCCGTCAACTCACACAAAAAAATTGGAGGTAGCATGTCATACACTACAATTAGTGTTCAAGGTTAAACTAAATACTCTGCAAATACTAGTGCGACAAATGTATTTTGAAATCACTTGAATTTTTTTAATCACCTGAATTTTTAAAATCAGTTTTAACTGTTTAAATGTGAGGAAAATGTGGGAATATGTTTTTTTTTTAACTGTCCGTTAATTTCATCTTTTACATTCCATTTTGTATTTTTGTAAGTTTTAATTAAACTTTTTAAAATCTTAATCTTTTGTCATTCTGGCTGTTGTCTTGACGAATGAAACGAGAGGCTGTACTGCGGGTTTCACCCTGGTGTTGCCGGTCCTCTTTTTTTTTTTTTTTTAATTCAATCCATGTAAATATATGGCATCGAAGTGGTGTATCATACGAATATTTGCCATTATCGTAGCCTTGGGATTGACGTCCTCCAGATGTCGCCAATGTACTTTTCTCAACAACGGCCAGTGTAAAGCATGCAAACGAAGAAGACTCAGCAAAACAAAACAAGCACAGCGGCAAGCAGGTGACCGACCCATTTTCACCTCGTATTTGTCTTAGAATGCCTTTTGTGGTTTGCAGGTATCAAATCGGCACGTTTGTGTGGATGTTGGCGTGGTAGCCAGCGTTAGCAGCACGACGTATTTATTGAATTGTCATTGTTTGATTTACTTGTTTGGCCACGGGCTCGGTCGAGCTAGCAAGGGGAAAAGTAGTACATCCGGGCATTTTATGACGTCGCCGATATAAATTGCCATGTAAAAATGGTTACATGCTAAAATAAATAATTTAGCCTGAAAGGCCACGAAAAAATATTTCCAATGACACCAAGATCACGTTTATAGGTTAAAAGCTGACAAAGTTATTAATTCTTGAATTTCGTAAATGAGGGGGACTTAACGTCCTTCCTTTGTTTTTCATTGAAACAAACTAAAAGCTGCGACTCAAGACATGTTTTTCATCGTATAAAAATCCTAAAGCCCTTGCAAAATCCTTATTTTTAGGGATGCATAAAGGGGTTTGTGTCCATTTACGATGTCAATGGGAAAATCTCAAGATCAGCCTTCATTTTGTTTTGTTGGATTGCGATTTTCTGATTGAATTTTTTGCACGGAAAAAACATCCGTGTATATTTATGCGATGGTATTACGAGCAATTGTAAACATTTTGGGGCTCGGAATCAATTGTGTTTTTTTGTGGCTACAACAGAGTTGTGTCCCTTTGCCCTGCGAATAGCAAGGGATTACTGTAAATGGAAAAGTACCAGTCCCCAAAGTCTGATGTAGGCATAACTAGTTTAACGGTAGTGTAAATCCAGCCCACTCGTTTTTTCCCCGCATTATGATTGTTGTGTTTGCTCCTTTCAGGAGCGCGTTGAGAAATGAGTTCCCATCTCCTGATGTCCTGCAACTCCTCCCGTCATGCATCCCTCCTGCTGCTTTGTTGTGGCCAGTCGTGCTGGCGCCGAACCTCGAGCGGCAGACCTCACATCGGCGGCAGCCTCGGGGAGAGCTACCGGCTGCTGCGGCTGCCCGAAGACGAGCCCGTCAGCCCCGAGCGGGCAAAGGAGTCCTACCTGCGCATGGCCAAGCTCTACCACCCGGACTCGGGCGCGCCCACCGCTGATGCCCATCTCTTTAGCCGGGTGGAGGAGGCCTACCGCGCCGTGTTGGCACACCGCAGCGAGAAGCGGCGTCGGGATGCGGCGCAGGCCGAGGATGAGGCCGAGGACCCGTCCCCAGGTGCGGCCCCTCAGCATAGGCACTACCTGGGCTACGAGGGCGTGGGCTCGGGCACCCCCGGCCAACGCGAGCGCCAGTACCGCCACTTCCGTGCCGACAGGGCCGCCGAGCAAGTTCTGGACTACCGGCGGAGGGAGCGCGAGAGGGCGGCGGCGGCGGCTGAGGGGGCGCTGGCGGAGCGGGACGTGCGGCGCCGTAGCAGGACTATCAAAATCACCCAAGCGGTGGAGCGGCTGGTGGAGGACTTAATCCAGGAGTCCATGGCCCGGGGGGATTTCCGCAACCTGAGTGGCAGCGGAAAGCCTCTCAACAAGTTCCAGCACAACCCCTACGCCGACCCCATGACGCACAACCTCAACCGCATCCTCCTGGACAACGGCTACCAGCCGGCCTGGGTGCTGACGCAGCGCGACATCCGCGAGGCCGCCGCCGGCGTCCGGGGCCGGCTGCTGGACGCTCGGGCCGGGCTGGGCGAGCCCCTGGGCCCGACCGAGCGCCTGCGCCGGGAGGAGCTGTGCGCCCGCGCCGAGCGAGAGCTGGCGAAGCTCAACGAGAAGGTGGACGGCTACAACCTGATCGTTCCCATGCTTCACATGCAAATGGTGCACTTCAGCCTGCCGCGGGAGGTGCGGCGCGCAGAGGAGGCGGCCGCGCGGCGCCGACTTGAGCGCCGACAGAGAAGGAAGGAGGAGATGAGGCGGGCCAATGCCGACCGCGTCGCTGCCAAATCGGTCGCTGCCAAATCGGTCGCTGCCAATCCAGCACCGGTGTCGTGGCTGCAAAGTTGGCTCCAATGAATGACAGCAAACCTCACTTTGTGTCCGTTGAGTTGTACGTTTAAGCTTTGACTTTATTGAAGACAGCTTCAAACAACGTTTGACCGTGGTCGTTTCAACATGATCATGTTTGACAGCCCAGTCGCTCCCCGGACACTCACTGACGTCAGGCAGTACTGCTAGAAAGCTCAACGCGGACATTTTTGATCCCCGTAGGTTATTTCGAACAAGCCGCCGTCAATGTTCAAAAGTTCCCCCCTAGAAGTATATGTGTGGATGTTTCATTTATCCAGGTAGGACTTTCTGCCCACCTCACCACTAATATGATGTTAAAATGATTCCGCTACAGCTCTCCATTCGAAAGTGATTTCCAATCATAACAATCGGCCAAGCATCGAAAGAACGGACGCAATATTGGCTCGAACGCGCCTCCCTGTCGTGGGAGTGGGATGCGGATGGTACCGATGGGAAGCCCGCCATTAAAACCACGGGAGGACATGTTAAAAGTGTTTGCGCTACGCCGTACCGTTCAAAAGTTAGAACGATCTGCCGACCGGCCGAAAACAGCCCCGCTCTTGACTTGGACACTTTCTGAAGCCGTCGGAGGTTTGACAGAAATGAAATATGTGGCGAATTGCACACGTTTGTTAGAAGTTGTGTGTTGTTTATCGTTGCTGTGTGCGTGCGACGTGATGATGCAAATTGTCCACGTGAAAATGATCCAAGTGGACGGGAACACCAGAGGGCGGGACAATCACAATCCTGCATATAAAATCCCCCCCAAAAACCACCTCTCATGGATGTGTTTTCATTGTAAGCGTTTCACTGCTGTTGTTCCGGCCTTTCGTCCTCTGTGGCCGCGTTGCAGATGACCACCGACGACGACACGTCCGCGAGCCGCCGAGCCCGACAAATGGCGGCCAGAGACGGCGGCGTCCGCTTCTGCGTCCAGTCTTGGGCGACGTACTGCTGGTACGGGTCCTGGGAGCCCTCCAGCTTCCGGGAGCGGATGAAACTGAACATGACCGCGAAGGAGAAGAAGCCGAACATGCCCAACACCACAAGGATGTAGAAGACTTGCTGGGATGTGGCCGATGTGTCGGTGTGGTTCTGTGGCGCTTGTGCAATGCTTGTGCTTCTGTTGAGGCAGTCGCGCAACAAGGACGCAAGCAGGGAACTCAGCTCGGTGCCGTTGACGTCAGACATGGCCGCCCTCTGCCGGACGCTCCGGTAACTGCAAGGTGAGCACAATACAAAAGCCTTTTTGTGCTGAAAAGATTCGAGGCCGTTTCGTCAGTGCTACGGGAGGACTGTGCACCGCCTAACCGGATGTATGACAAAAAATGTGCCATTAATACGCTGTATTTTATTTTGCATAATATATTTTACAATGCTTGTATAAAAGATCCACTATCCTATACTCAACAACAAAATAACCACAAACTCTATTTTTTTTCTACTGCTAAGGGCACAAATCCAAGTCCATTAGTATATTAACAAACAAAAAAAAAACGAGTTTTCATTTTCACTTTTTTTTCTCCGTAGAGGAACTGTTCACATTTCATCTTTTCTACACTGGAAAAAATGAACTTTGAAAAAAGTAACGGAAAGAATTTCCACAGAATTCAATGTTTTTATGTAGGCATTAGGCAGTTGTATTGGGTCAACGTAATTCATGATGGTTAATTTAGCTACACTTCTAGGATTGGGTCTAACTTAATTGAATTGGGTTGAGTAAACTGAATTCATTGGGCGTACTGCAGTATGTTTATATCGCATTAGGCTGTAGTGAGGGTTGGAATAATTGGAGCAGACAGACATTACACTTTTAATGGCATGCACTCACCACATCATGTTTTGGTAAGAACAAGACTAACACCCCCCGCCCCCAAATGTTTAAAGACTAAAACTACCATCCACATGAGCAAAAATCAGTTACCTGACAAAGTTGGAATAAATCACTCATCAGACAACAAACACATGGTACCTTTCTGCGTGATGTATTGTCGTAATTCCAGTGTGAATGTGTTGATGATAATTCTTATTATGCAGAAGGGTAAGCTTACCTGTCTGATGACTTTGGTTGTCCTCGCTCTATGGACCAGACTCTGTTTTGCACCCCCCCCCCCCCCCCCCCAAAAAAAAAAAAAAAAAATCCTCCCGCCAGGTCCTAAAACTCCTCCCATCCTTCGCTGTCATCACCTTTAATGAAAGCATTTGTTTTAATTCAACTCTAGAAAATAATATGTGAGGACACCCTAATGCCAATTATAGCCCCGATTCGACCCCCACCCGCACCGCCCCGCCTCCCGTATGATTAAGACCAGTATGAAATGACAGCTGGTTGGCAGAACAATGTTTTCACTGTGCCACTGTGACCTCCATGTGTCCTTGAACGCACCTTTGGCAGCCTACAACTCCACGTATGAGCGATCAGATAAATAGTGTACATACAGCAGAATAATTGAACAGTAAACATCAAGTTGTAGGAAGTCATATAATGCGTGATGATAACCATAGAGCAGGAAATGAAAGATCCTGCCCAGCACAGATGTGCAAGAAAAAGAAGAAAACAATCAACGCCAATTCAGCAATTAATTGTAACATAAAGACAATTGTTAGACGCTACACAATGTGTTTGTTTTTTTTCAAGAAAATTTATTAAACTATTCAGCTTCATCTAACTTGACGCCATCACAGTCTAGCAGTCTGCAACACACACAAACAAAACGACAAAAAGACGTTCTGTTAGCAGTCATAATGCTTAGAAATGTTGTTTTCCTGCATGCTAGCAAGAAAACTATTCATTTTTCCAACTTAAGCAAGAGAGAGGGGCTGAAGGTTAATTTAGACTAAAAATGTAATTTCATTCAATTCAATTTAAATTTGAGAAGCATTTATAAACGTATTCTTTTTACGATTTTTTTTTGTTCACAGATTTTGTTATTCATATTTTTAAAAAAAATATTGATCTGGGAGCCAACCCCCCTTTTTTCATGAAAAACACTTACAAGTAGTATTGTTGCGGTGTTTTTTTCAATACATTTCTAATGGCCGTCAATTATTTGCAAATTTTTGCTGTTCGTGGGCCGGCCCGCTTTCCATCCCCTGCAAATAGAGCTTCAAGTTCGGACACCTTGTAAAATTGTGGCTTGTTCTAGTTAGAATGACAATTTATTGTCATAATAGTTCAACTAACAATTTATCATCAGAGAATAATTGTTGTTCTTGTTCTTGCGAAATTTGGACTCCTTATTAAAATTCTGATAACGTTTTCATTTATTCTCATAAAATGTCAATTAAAGACTCATTCATGTGAAATTATGACTCATTCCCCGAATTTGACGTGTTATCCGAAAACCGCGACTTTCTGGTGAATTTACAACCTCGTTTAACGAACAGCTTAAGATGTATTCTGTCCAATTGGCCATTTCTAGTCAGAAAATTCGGACTCGAAGCTAACGACTTATCCCCATAAATGAAATGTTCCGTAATTTTGAAATTCTTCTCGTAAAACGAGGGCGTGTTCTTGGAAATTTCCAACTCGATCTCAAAAAAAAATGACGACGACGACGACGACGACTCGCTCTTTTCAAATGACAATTGACTCCTGTAATATTTCATCTAAGGATTTCAACTCCTGCAATGCTGCGTTCTTTTTGTCCAGTATCGAATGACTTGGACGTACTCCTCCTTGTGAGCCTTGAGAGCTCTGCGAGCCTCACGGGCGCGGATGTCGTCGGACACCTTCTTGTAGCAGTAGACCACCACCACGATGAGCCACAGCTGCAGAAGCACGATCAGCACATACATGACCATCTCCGACACCACCGCCGCCAGCTCCCGGTTGGCTTCAAAACAGATCGCAAACTTAAAACCAAAAACACAACGCGGCCCCAAAACATAACATCTCTTTCTCAGAAAATGTCACATCAATTTACAATTCTTGATTAAAAAAATTGCAACTTGTCCTCAAACGATTCTATCTTCTTCTTGTGGAATGACAGTTTACAGTTTTTGTAAAATGACAACATACTCTCACGGTTCTCTGTTCTCGGAAAATTGCAATTGAATATCCTATTGTCAAAATTCAGCTACGGTAATTACTTATTCATGACTTGTTCTCATGAATTATGATTTATTCTCCTATATCAACTAACACGTTCAGTAAAACGGCAACTCGAAATAGCCTCATTTTGACTTGTTCTCCGTAAATTCCGCCTTTCTCATGTAAAATCATTCATTCATTCATTCATTCATTCTCCGTACCGCTTCTCCTCACAAGGGTCGCGGGGCGTGCTGGAGCCTATCCCAGCTGTCTTTGGGCAGTAGGCAGGGGACACCCTGAATTGGTTGCCAGCCAATCGCAGGGCACACAGAGACAAACATCCGCACTCACAATCACACCTAGGGGCAATTTAGAGAGTCCAATCAACTTACCATGCATGTTTTTGGAATGTGGGAGGAAACCGGAGTACCCGGAGGAAACCCACGCAGGCACGGGGAGAACATGCAAACTCCACACAGGGAGGCCGGAGCCGGGATCGAACCCGCGACCTCTGAACTGTGAGGCGGACGTGCTAACCAGTCGACCGCCGTGCCGCCCCATGTAAAATCATATTCTTGCAACATTTCAACTAATGACTTGTACTGCTGTAATTGTCTTATCTTGAAATTGCGATTTTGCCTTGTAAAATTCCGATTTATTCCCCCCAGATTATGATTTATTCTCATAATATTTCAACCAATGATTTATTCTCATAAAATTACAATTTATTTTCAACAAATTCCGATCTGTTCTGATCTGAAAATTCCCGGAATATTACAATTTATTGCTTTAAAAATGACTCGTACTATTACAATTCTTTCACATGAAATTATGACCTATTTTCTTAAAATTTCAACTAGTGACTTGTTTTTGTAAAATGACTACTTATCGTTTAAAAATGACTTGATGAATGAATGAATTTTTGCTTTTTCACGTAAAATACCGACCTGTTCTCTTGTAGTCTTCTCATAAAATGGTGAGGGCTTTTTTTGAAGACATACTCTTGTGATAGCACAAATATAAAACGTTGTCCTATTCTTTTCCAAATTGTCAATTGATCTCCGCTGATAATGACTTGTTCTCATAGAACTCTCACCAGCGTCCACCACGCTGAGCTCCACCTCCTTCTCCACGCTGACGTGGTGCCGGAAGCCCGCCGGCAGGATCGTCCGGCCGAAGACGCAGCGGTACGTGCCGGCGTCGCCGTAGCTGATGTTGCGCACGGCGATGCTGCCCGCCTGGACGTCCTGGCCCCGCGTGCCCAGCCAGTCCACACGTCCCCTGAAGGCTTCGGCCATCACCTCGGCGCTCGGGTGCTCATAGTGGAAGATCTGGGGGGAGAGCCAGGACGGCAGTTGTCTTCGAGACTGGCGTGACTCGGGGCGCGACGAAAGAAGAATTGGCCACAATCTGCCGAAGGACTGAGTTAAGTTGAGTTCACCGAAAAGCCAGAAAGCGCTCGTATCTCAAACATGTGCTCGCAAGTCAAAGCGACGGCAACAAAAAAAGAACCCCCAAAAATTGCCTAACGACGGCTCTTATCTCCCAAAAACACAACAGGACATTCGGTTCCACGTGAAGGCAATTGTCAGCTGTGATCTCACGTGCATGAAGTCGTCCTGTCCTTGAGGTCTGAAATGCCAGTCGACGGCGGTGACGGCCGACACTTCCCCTCGTTTCTTACAGGAAACGCAGCCCAGCGCGAAGGGCTCGCCCCGCACGGCCTCCGTCGGCGAGTCCACCTCACTGCAGCCCCCCAGACACTCGCACGCTGCACGCACCGGACGGCAAAAACATAGCGTGCTACGCAATCATTGCCGTTGCTTAAACCGTAGACGCTTTTTGGAAAAATACATCAACAGGAATAGGTTTTGAAGTGTAGAATTGTGGAGTGAGGAAAAGAAAAACAACAGTTCTAAATGAATTCCAGACCAAAAAAAGAAAAGCTTTTTTGAAGTAATATCATGGAATATAGACATTTGTTTCAACAGTAGAAATGGTTAGAAAAAGAAAAGTATACAAATATCTTGGAAATCATAGGTACGATCCAAATCGAAAACATCTTAACAAGTAATCTAAAATATTGTTCAATGATTTAAAGCGGCAATCCACCCCGCAATGTTCTTGGCAAGAATACGTTCCCAGCAGGCCCACTAGTTGAAACACGGCATTCTCACGAATATTGCGTTTGTGGAATATGAGAAATGCAGCCATTTTGAGCCATCTCAGGGGGCGGCCATTTTGTCACTCGTGTCGACTGAAAAGGGCATCGCAAATGCTCAGGGCTCAGGTCACGACTAATCGCGGCTCAGCTCCAGAAAACAGGTGAGCCGCGATTGGTCGTTGCCTGAGCCCTGAGCAGTTGTGATGTCGTTTTCAGTCGACACAAGTGAGAAAATGGCCGCCCCCTGAGATGGCTCAAAATGGCTGGATTACTCTTATTTCCACAAAGGCGATATTCATCAAAATGCCTTGTTTCAACTAGTGGGCACGCACAGGACATATTCATGAAAAAAAAATAGGTTTGGGTTATTTTCACCTTTAAAGTGCCATTCGGCATTGATTCCTGTGGGGTGAAGGGCTTGAAAATGTCCATTTTTGGCGATTTCTGGACTCACCGAGCAGACCGACGACTATGAGAAGAGGCCACTGGACTTCTACGAGAGCCATTGAACAAAATCCACTCGGGCAAATCATCCAGGCTCCATAAAGTCCTCAGTTCATGTCAAAAACAAGTCCAAAACATGGCAGGAAAAACAAGACGTTGTTTAGCGAGTCCTTTGCCGTCTCCCGGGCTAGCCACTGCTCCGACTTTAAGGAGGTTATATTTGGAGGGTGTCAATAATCCCGAAAGCCAGCAGGGAACTTGAGACGAGGAGACGCCCATACGACACCCGTAATGTCTCCACAGCGCTTGTCTCCACAGGCATACTGGAGATGGATGGATGGATGGATGGATGGATGGATGGATGGATGGCCTTCAAGTGTGTCAATGTGGACCTACTTACTTGGATAATTTGGACGTTTCCCTTGATATCACATGCTGTAGAATAATGTCAACCATGTGGCCCACATATCAGAGCACCCCCCCCCCACACACACACACACACGACTAATGAGACCCACATCAACTATTAACAGTGTCAGAGAGAGAGATACTGACATGATAGTTGATCACATTGTTGTTGCGGTTGTGGGTTTTTTGGATCATGTACTTCTAAGTTAAATCGTTGCTGTTTTGAAATTTTCTCGGGTCATCCATTTCCACACACCTTGACAGCTGCTGGGAGTCATAATTACAATTTTGACAGAAGCTACAGCTAGGTGCCATGAATCGTAACCTTTCCAAATCCAGTTCTTGACAGAAGCTAGGTGCCATAAATCACACCCTGTTAGCCCTTGGGGTCATGAATCTAGTTTGTGGCCAAACTAGACGCCTAACGGACTTTATGCACGCGGCATTTTTTTTCGCAGTAAAAATTAAAAGTAACTTTACACTTGATTTTAAAAAAATATATATTAAAAAATCACTAATACTATTTTCGATACAATGGATTTTTTTTTTTTTTTTTTAATTAAAAAAAGTTGACTAATTTCAAGAAAAAAGCCAAATGTTTTGGAGACTTCCTTGGGAAAAAAAACATCTTACAAATGTATATCTTTTTGCACTCTTCTCCCAAATGGACAATTTTCATTTTCAAAAATGACTTTCTCTTCTCTTCTGGAAAATCTCTTTGTGTGGAAAAAAAACAGGTATGACTCTTGAGAATATACAAAAACATTTTTGTTTTAGGTTTAGGCCAGGGCTGCTATTGCAGAGATGAAGTGAAGGCCTCATTCAGTTGACGAAAGATTGACGTGGACGATACACGGCGTGCAGTGGCGTGACGCACTGCAAACGCTCAACAAATCAAGCTAAACGCAACATTTGGAGGCCTTGTAAGCTTTAGTCACGCACACGCGTGTCACTGCATTGGCGTGTGTGTGTGCACTGGGGGGTCAGGGTTGTTGTCATGTGATGTAACCAGATGACAGAGGAGAGTGTGTGTGTGTGGGGGGGGTCCTTGCCACTTTGAACCTTCTCGTATCCTACAAGCCGTTATGAGGAAACCAGTGAGAGGGTGACATCAAAACCTTGGACACACACACACACACACACACACACACACAACTTCAAGGCACTTTGACATGCAGTATGTGTTCGTGGACTGTGGCGTGTGTGTGTGTGTGTGAGGGGGATGGTTGACCCCCCCACCCCAGCACACGCACGTATCCTTTCTCTCCAATGCTGCTGATGTTTCTTATTTTTAGCACAGATCGAGTTTCCACAGGCGTCCCGGCAGCCCGGAGCAGCTCCCGAGTGTTTGGCAGCCCGAGTGAAGCGGAGGTCGGGAAGGATGGCGCGCGGACTTCAGGGAAAGTGCCAAGTCATTGTGATGCTCTGCTGATGAATGAATCCGAAATCCTGCTCCGGGACAGGGAAACGCCATCGCGGAGTCGTGCTTGTACATGCGATGTCTGTTCAAGTGAGTCTTTGGCATTTGCACGGATCAGACATTGTAGTTAAAACGGTCTCCTTCCTCGATGTTGGTCTTGGTTGTTGCTCTCCGCTTACCAGTTTGGGGACGGTCAGTTTCTTTGGCTCCACGGCATCCTGATGGTCTTCTTTTGTTTGATTCCCCCCCCCCCCCCCCCTTCAGACAAGGTGACGCAAGCGTGAAGAGATGCTGCGGCAGGATGAAGGTGAGGAGTAACAATTTTCCCCCATAAAGTCCTCCACTGGTCACCTTTGACACCTGGAATGATTCAAAAGGTTGTTTTTTTCCTCCAAGGTTTTTTCTTTTAGAAAAATGTTGATGTATATTTTTGAGAGAAAAAAAGTGTATGTACTGTATATATAAAGAGAGAGAGAAAGAGAGCGAGTTCGAAAGAAATTGCAGGTTTTTGAGGATTAAGTTTTATACTTTCAAGATAAAACAATGAGAAAGATGCAGGTGTTTTGTCTATAATTCTTGTTGGGAGGGGGATACATTTTAAAATTAGATTAAAAAATGTGGATTACTTAAATACTTAAGTATGAGGGAGACAGAGAAGCAACATTTTCTTAGACTAAGTAATTAGGTTTTCCATTCTAAGTTCTGTTAGGTTAATCATTTCCAAGACTCTCGCGGAACCACTTTGTGTCCATGCGCATTAGGCTGCCCATGTTATACGTATTATAGTGCTACTGCGTTGACATTTAGGAAGCTTTGTGTGTCACAAATAGACTATTTATTAAGATCTCTTCCACGAAGGCTGGCAAAGGCCCACTGCCACGCATTTGAGTCACTTGACGAGGATAGCAATCATACTGACGGCACGAGCCCTGGTTGAGCTCCAGCGGTCGCCATTTCGCTTGGGTCAAAAATACTGTATACAGTACTGTGTATTTACTACGAATCAGTACTGTGATGCTCACCATTTGGAACGACTTGTGAAACGTCGTCTTTATATATTCGTTGTTATTCTAAGAAGTAAAATCACATTTTAAACAACTTTATGACGACATTCCATTTACTGTTAATAAATGCTTCAAGAGGGAATACCGTGTTTGTTTAAAATTAAATGGTGGCAATTGTGTCTTTAGTTGGCTAGTGTAATTCCTGTTGCAAAGTTAGCTAAATAAAATGCTATATCTTTCCAACCGCGGCTTCTGTTGACAGTTATTTCGTGGGCTGAACCACAAAGTTTGCAAGAGGGGTACTTGTCTTCTTGTTTTGCCTCTTGCCTTATTCAATTGCACACTATTCCACTCCATGCGGATTTATGTCACACATATCTTACTTTAGTATTCATTCAATCATATATGCGGTGAATAGAGTTAAAAACGAAGCGGAGCAGGTCCTTATTTTTCATCGTCACCCCTACACAAATGCTGAATGTTTCGAACAGCGTCTCGGGTTCGCTGCAAAGTGCAGACTGTTATTTCCAGGACCGAACTACAAAGTTTGCGGGGGGCGGGAGGGGGTGTCGTCTTGTCGTTCTACTTTTTGCTTTATCTTATATTACCGTGTTCTATTCCATATGGATTAATTTAACAAATAGTTTAATTTACTATTCATACAAACACACGGAGTGACAAAAGTAAAAATAACGCGGAGTAGGTCTTTTTTTTTTTACCGTCGTGTCCACCCCCACATACGCTTAATCTTCGCATTCGGTTTGTCCGCCTCCGAGGCTAGAGGCGGACAGTTATTTCCCGGACTGAACCAAAAGTTTGCTAGAGGGGTGCTTGTCTTCGCGTTATGCTTTTTGCCTTATCTAATTATACAGTGTTGGATTCCACACGAATTGTTTTTTTCATATACAGTATTTGACTATTTATAAAAATGTGTATACGGCGAGCAAAGTTAAAAAACGAGAAATAACTTAATTATTCATTGTCGTGTTCCCCCCCTACACAAACCCCAAATGTTCGAGTTCGCTCTTCCACTCCCCTCCCTTTACCGACAACAATAAACGCATCCATTTAACTCTGTTCTTAGCTTTTTCTGCAATAGCAATTTTTATCTGGGTCTTTTAAATATAAAAATAGTACAAGCTGACGCACTTTAATCCGTCTTTTTGGAGGAGGGGGATAACGGTGGTGGTTGCCCCCCCCAAAGAAAGACGTCGAGGCAGGGAATTAGTAGAAGAAAAAGTTGACCCAAACTTTCACTTGGTGCTGTTAGCTTGTCCGGAAGAGGCTAACGGTAAGTCCCGGCGGATGCGCTCCTTGTTGGCCGGGCGAGCTTCCGCACCACCATGCTGATGTGCTCCGTGGAAAAAGTGGATTTTAACATAACGTCGCGCACCGTCGCTCGGCTCGTCTTCGAGGCCGAGCACGACCACCGAAATGGGGGAAATTCGTCCAACGGCAGGTAGGGAGAGAAGACCGAGATAGAGAGATAAGACGGTGCTGAGGCGAAATGCAAAGTTTTTGTTTGGTGCTTGGGTTAAACCATTAACGTGGTGGAAAAGGGTGCGGGCTATACTTCATGCGCATTGATTGTTAAGTCTATTTGTAAGATTAGGTTGGTCAAACATGTCCGTGCTAAGATTGTTCTTGTTCAAACACGAGAGCAAACAGTGTGTGCCCCTAGTCTCACTAACTGGTGGCCTTGCCTTAGCTTTTTTCAGATTGTCTTCGTTGAGTGTTATGTTTATATGTTTTTTTTCAAGGGAAAAAAAAAAGTTTTTTCAATTTGATAATAGCACCGTGACGCAATAAAATATGGAACAAGTAAAGCGCTGTGCTGCCTTGACTTACGAATTTATTCGTTCCGTGACCACGCTTGTAACTGAAAACGCTCGTATTTTAAATCTTATTTCCAAATGTAATGAATACAAATCCAATTAATCTGTCCTTTTTACCAAAAAAGACCCTAAACATGTCATTAAATGTTTTATAATAGGATAAATAACAGTATTGAATTTATTAATACACACAGTAATAACGGTCAAATAGAATGTAAAGTATGAAACCGTTCATGCAATGTGATTTCATTGTGCTGCTCCTTCTGCTCTGCTTGCTTTGGCCACTAGGGGGCAGTATAATACGTAGAGACATACATCAAGTAGATTTGATAGTCAAACACTGAAGTGGACTCAACTAAGATGCAGTTGGAGTCGTTTTTTGCACTGCGCACAAATATATTGAGTGTCATTGTATGCTACGGCTGATTTTTTTTTGCCACCGTTTGTGTTCAAATGACGGTTGTTTAAATGTTTATACGTACTGTAATATCGTTAGCTATGGCATTTATAATTCGGTTTGGCATTAGGCTAGCTACTCTGTTTCGTTTTACAGTAAACCTATACTGGTAATGGCAACAAACAGATTGCAGCAAGCACACTTAACATCTTTTTTTTTTTTTTAAAGAATTGTTCACTATCAAATAGTGGTGGGGGATATGGCAAAAATATCATATCACGATTTTTAAAAAATAAAATCACAATCATGATTTTATCATGATTCTTTTTTTACGTAGGTTTTTTTTTGACTCATTTGCACATTTTTGACCATTTTCCTCATGTTAAACATACAAAACATATTAAAAATGTGTATTCAAACCCTCAAAGAAAAAAAAAGACATTTTAAGCCAGCTAAGCTTTCTGAACAGGTTTTAATTTGAGTAGTGCCAATTTTTATCAAAATGTGCAGCGAATGTAAACGTAAAAGGTAACATAACGTAAACATAAAAACACAGCTCGTAACGCGGGTCTTGTACTTTGAAGAGTCTTTTAAAGCCCTCGTTTTCCACTGCTTTAATGGGAATCATGTCTTCAGCAAGGTAATAAGTCACTGCCTCAGTCACTTCTTTACACTGCTTGCTTGTTTTTTCATGTGGAGTGCCTTTGTTAAATGACTGTGTTAGCGTGGGTTGTGTTAGCTTGAAGCTAGCGGCTGCTTCTGGCTGATCTCCGTTTGCTTTGGCTGTCGGCATAGTTGTTTGGGTGCTGTCTCTGTCTCCGCAAGTGATTAAACAGGTTTGTCGCGTTGCCATCTGACGTCCGAACCGAGTCTCTGCAAACTTTGCAAATAACTGGTTTGCGCTTTTTCCTCCGAGGAAAAGCCAAACCAAATCGACACTGTGGATGTGGAGTTTCTTTTCGGGACCAACTCTGCTTCGTGGTGACTTTCCGCTATAGCTTCCCGCTATCACAAACAAAGAGGGAGGCGGGGAGTGTCACGTACGGTGCACTGCGCGTGCTGTGATTGGTTGGTCGGGTATACACGTCAGCGACTTTGCGCCGCCATCGAGCGAAACTGTTTAGAATGTGCCGTGTAGACGATCAATCGATCTTTCGGCTTTATGAGATCGTGAACACGTTAAACCGCTTAACGATCTAATATTGTCATCTATTATCAAACTTTTTTTTTATTTTTATTTTTTTTTTATCTAGTGCTCCTAATTACATTTTTTGCTGACAACTCAAGGCAAAAAAATAATGTGATTGACATTGTCTTAAAACTCGTAAGCCGGGTCGGGTCACTCAGAAGTCAATCGTACCACTGTATGTTTGTGCCATTTGTTGAACATTTCCTGCTAGCTATGTAAAATATGCCTCATCCGTTGTGTGCGTGTGTTTCAGACACACTAATGTAATGTGAGTGTTTGCTTTTCTTTGCTGGAATGTTCCCCCATGACCTTGTTGAGTGTTCTCCCGCATCGCCGTCATGCATTTAAGGTCTTTCTTGGACTTGTTTTGAGTGTCATCAATGTCATGTAATACTCAGAACAGGAAGTGGGTGCTCTCCAATTCCCCCCTTCCCAGCATTAGGCCCACTACTTGCTGGCTGTGAGCAAGGAGCAAGCATGGAAAAATCCATGTCCCGTTGGCGGGGAATGGCAAACTACAGCCCGTGTGGGCTGTTAAGCAACCTCGGAGAAACTGCGTATAGAAAAAAAGGCCCAAATTGTATAATTGCTCCATGTGCACCTTTCACACAGAGCCCAGTAAAGGCAGAATATTTCTGCAACTCGGCACCCTTTCACGCTGTCTGCACAGAACAGCTGACATGCGGGGGGGGAAAAGGCCAGGAAAATGTCAGCTAGCAGCACCTGGTATTACAGCTAAAAAAAAAATCACTGGACATTTGCTTTCAACTAGGTCTGCAGCTATTGAACATTTTTGTAAGTAATTATTCGACCACTTATCATATCGATTAATGGGGTGAAATTGGTTTTGTGTTATTTATCACAATGTTCATGTGAGGTGCAGGTATTATTTTTGTCCACTTGGGGTCACCATCGTCACATTCTACTTTCGGATTTGCGATTGACTGTGTACGGATTTAACAGGCGGGACCTGGCTTTGTGAGTGATGTGGGCGTCAGTGAATGATAGTGTAGCGTTGGCTGTGGTGGGCTCACGTTAGTAGCTGGCTGTTAAGTCTGCGTAATGAGTGACTTTCTGTGAGTTGTGACCATCTGCAGCTTGTGTTTAAGTCTGCTTTTTTACATGTTTGTTCCCTTTAAGTGATTGAAAAGGCACTGGCAGTTGGCCATGACTACACGTTTGAAGTACCGTCATTTCCCATGATCATTAAGTGATTTATTTATTTATTATTGTTAGAATTATTTTTTGGGGGGGGGGAAATGATCAAATATTGCCCCCTGTATTATGCAAGGGTCATTGAAAACATTACCAAAAAATGTTCAAATGAAATAGACGTTCACGAGTACCTAGTGGTTGCGCAAGAAAAAAAAGGCACACTTAGATTCCAACGTGATATTTAATCTGTAACAAATGTATGCAATACAACTTTTTTCTTTTTTTTCAATTGTAAGACATTCTGGCTTTTAGGCACTATTTCCTCGGGGCTTGCCACCATCAGGGCGTCCGTATTTCTGCACAAAGTGGCGCATGAATCAGCAGTAACATTAGTCCGTGCGGAAAATCGTTGTCTTTGAATTATTTGAGTTATTCAATTCATCGTTTCAGAATGTTCACCCTTTGTCATATTTTGTGAACCGGTATGAATATATCAGAGTGAAATGAAAGCTCAGTGGAGGACTTTATTGACATGTTCTACAGTATATCTGAAGCTCCTAGCTTGCATTTTGAGTGCAAAGTCTTTTCACCCCTCAGGTACTTTACTTCTGAGCTCGCAAAGATGAGACACGTGACGCAAACCTGACGGCGGAGGAGCTGTGAGGAGACCATGTATGCAAAGACGGTGGTTGTCCTGAACCTGACACGCTTTCAGAGGAACTTATTTCTGAAGAATGACTGATTTCTTAAGTATAGTATTTTCCAAGATGGAGGCCTGGACGGGTCTGGACTTTTAACAGGCTGAAAGTCGGCCTTCCCGCAAATGATCATGTCCTCCGCTCGGCCCGTCCCCGTCCCGACGCTGACCGTCCTGCCCCCGTCCTCTGACACAGAGTCCTGGTCCCGCTCGCCCAGTCCCCGGCCATATCGCTCGGGCCGCCACCCGCGCTCCTACCGCGGCCGCAGCCGAACCAAGAAGCGGAGCGCAGACAAGCGTTCCGGAACCCCGCAGATCGTAATCGAGGAGGACGTTGCCCCCCCATCCTCTGCCCTTGAGGCCCCTCAGACAAGAAGCGAGGAGCAGGGCCCGGGCCAGGGCCAGGGCCAGGGCCAAGACCAAGACCTCCTTTTGCCACCGTCCCAATCTTGGTCACGTAGCCCCTCTCCTAGCCGGCGCTCTCGGTGGTCCCTCAGGAGCCTGCTGGGCAGGGACTCTGACTGGGACAGCTGCAGGTTAGTGTGCTGGACTCCGATTCGCAGTCGGCAGCCCGTCGCTACAAGGACGTCCCTTTAGACTCGTTAGGGTTAGGGTTAGGGTTAGACCCTTTAGACCTTTTACATCAAGTACCACGCTCTCCTAAGACCAATATTAAAACGCAGTAGCGTGCCAGAGGTTTTATTCCTAAAAAATAGATTTAATGTTATTGAAAGCCGCTGTAATATTAGGCGACTCAAATCATAGTCAAAGTGCCTTTTTGTAAGATTGAGCAAAGTCATCATTTGACAAGAAATTTAATTTACGAGAAAGTTTAGTGGGACTCGCCGACGGGTCCTATTTTATTGCCCCCCGGAAAAAAAGGCGAATGACGGACGACGGAAGAGTACCCACGCTGCAGACGGATGATGAATAACGGACGCTCAATTTTTACCGAAACGCCCGGCCGTGTTTAGAGGGAGGTTCCCGAGTGTGCACTTGTCGTACGGTACATAAGGTCCGCCAGCTGGGAACAGAACGTCTGCACGGTCAGCACTCTGCGCGAGACACCTCTGTGGGGATTCTGTGTCTTCGCTCAGCCGGCCGGGTTGCCCGTATGGGCGACTGGAGACCAAACGTGACCGAGTTGCTAAGAGTTGGCAAGTGTGCTTCATTCTTTACGAATCCTCCTGTTCAGAGTAGTCGCAACAACGCGCTTATTGACAGCCAGCTCACCGGGCAGTCACAACAAGCTAGGAGGCGGGGCTGTAACGCTCCACGCGCACCCTGAATCATGACATCACCCTGGGCCAATCGGAGCCTGCCTCTCGTCTGACGATGATGTCACGCTGGCCCAATCGGGGGAGGCTCTGTATGGTGAGGCTGATCCTCCAACCCCCTGATCCACCTCCTCTCCTCTCCTCCCCTCCCCTCCCCTCCCCACATCTTTCTGCATCCACTTTATTGACTCCATACATTCTCCGAGCTCATGAAGTATGCGTGTCGGGGATGCCCGACACTTTTCCCACCGCGGCCCACGCACGTACAAGCGTACGGGAAATGAGTTTGTGAAAGGTGCGAAAACAATCCCGTATAATATCGGGTGGTCAACATTTGCTAGAAATAAAAAATGACAATGAGTTTTACTATTTCAAGCCGTGGGGTAGCTTTGAGTTTTGAAAAATGTTTTCTCGTAACCTTCTTAGGAGACACGTTTTTTTAAAGGCTATTATTGCAACATGCGACAGGCCAGTGAAAAAGGCACAGTGTATATTTGTTCAAATAGAGTAGATGTTGAGACTTTTTTTTTTTTTTTTCTTTTTCTTTCTTCACCAAACCCACAGGAAGTAGATGCTACCTTGACCAAAACCACACATGACGTCTCCTCTTCCCTTCCCCATTGCAACAAAGTGCTATATCGATGACATTTAGATGCTATATTGATTTAAAAAGAAAGTAGACCACTTGCCAGTCTTCCAGCCAAGTGGTGGTCGCTCTCTTTGCCGCAATCTGAAAAACATACCTTCCTGTTGTCAGGAAGGAGGAGGTGCTCATGGTCTCCTGTCAATTTGACGCAACTCTCGCGGTGCTGGACAGGAAAGCAGATTACACGCAGAGAGACTGAGGCTGGCGGCGGATTATGATGCTCGCCGTAATCCAGCAGGATGGACACAGATTGAGGGTGAAAAGATCGCGTTGCACTCGCTGCGTTTGAAAGATGTTGGAGAGGAGTACAGTTGACGGGGCCACTTCCTTCAGGAAATTGTGACTGACAATTTGTCCTTGTTGAATAGGGGACCCGCTGAAAAGAAGTCAAAGTCAAATGGTGTGAATACAGTCATGATTACAAGAACGGTGAACATTTTAGCAGAACAAGGTCATTAATAGAAACAAGGGTTAAGTTTTAGATCAAAACTGCTGAAGTCATTTTACAAGAATAAAGTTATTGTCAGCGATGGCACTTGACACTTTTTTGCCGCTCCGTCTGCGACCCGGGTACCCCTCCGTCCTCGTCCCTCCGTCCTTGTTCACTGAAAAAAATCGTCCTCCGTCCTTTTAAAGCGATTCCGTGCTTGCTTAGTCCGTCCTTTTTAAAAGACCTTGTCCTCCATCCTTCCGTCCACAAAATGGCCGTCCCGGCGGGACGAACCGTTCCGTCCATTGGATGGAATGCCCATCTCTGGTTTACGACAAAATTCTACGGACTACTCAACAAATGCAAGTGTTATCTAAATAAATGTGTATTATTACCATAAAAGGCTCAATTTCATGAGAAGTGCTTCTACTATTACTCTAACGTTACCAGGAAAATGTGTAAATGTATGACAACAATGGAATGGTAAATGGTGGGAAAAAGTACTGTGTACCAAAATGATTTTATTAATATTTTATACAAGAAAAAAGTTGTCATATTTTGAGGGAAACAATTAATCTATGATTATCAGGTACAAAAAAAATCGGAATGCCATCTTTAGACTAGTGGGGCTGCATAGACCATATCAAAGAGAATTTTTTATTTGACTTCTCCTGTAATTAAAGAGATGCTACAGTACAATAATTGTCATACAATGAATAACGGAGGATGAGGTCCCCAAAAATCCTCAAATAGGTGAATTTGTGAAAGCCAAACTGATAATATGTGATGGGCCAGTGAAGTACAAGAAAACAACTGTAGATGTTTTAGGTTTTTGCTAAGGAAAAAAAAACTTTACACAAATAAACTTGGAATATTATTGGAAAAAGTGGGAGTTTTTGTCCCCAAAATGTTCACAATTGTGTTTTCCCGGCATTACTTTGTTTTGTTTAAATGCGGAAGCTTTGGCGTAGTAACAGCTTGAGGTGATGTGTGTAGCTAGCTAACATGTACACTCTGTCCAAAAGTATAGGGACACCTTCAGGTCAGCTGATGAGATCAGAGATGTGCTCCTAACTAATTTGTCACATAAAGCACTAGATTGTGACATCTAATCTGAACCGAATCAGTATTGATCAATTGGAATTAAGCATGGAATTTAGATACTTATTTTCAGAGCTGCTTCCTTCGAGCTCCATGTTGTGAGCTCTTATCTGAGCCCCCCAGGCACCAAAATGTTTATCAGACCCCGCCAAACCCCCCCCCCCCCCCCCGCCAACCCCCCTCCTGGGCATAAAGCCGCACCTCCTCCCCCTTACTTGCCTCCCCCATCTGTGTGCTGAGGGGATTACGGATGGACGGCAGCCCGTCGGCGGCTCATCCTGCACAGGCAGCCGTCGTCTGTCCGCGAAGGGCGTCGACGACGGCGATGGTGGGATACTAGCACCCGCCGCGTCCCCGCCGGAGATTCGCAACAGCCTGGCTACGCCGACGAGGAGAAGTGCGGCGCTCTTTTGTTTTCTTTCGGACCCCCGCTTGGGACAGTGAACGCCTCATGATATGTTCGAGTAAGTCATTCGATGGCGGCTGAGATGAGGGGCGTTCCAAATTGGCAACGCCGCTGTTTTTTTTTTTGTTTGTTGCGATTCGCATGTAATTACGACGAAAACGAACATTTTGCTTCAATATCAACCCATTCTTTCATTCCAAAACGCGAGTGGTGTGTTCACGTGAATCCCGGTCGCTCAGCGGTCATCCGGTCACAGTTCCCCCCACCCTCCCCCTCGCCGCCGTGAACGGCAGCCTCCATCCACCCACAAGCGGTCGTTTTTCACCGTGAAACGAGGCCAGCATGCCCCCGTGTCACTGTGCCTCCTTCCCGGGTGTTTTTGTTGGCTTCTCTGGTCCCAGTAGCTTGACGTGATTGATGCTGATTAAGCCATGTAGCTAACTTGCTAGCCCTCGCTGTCCGAATGAATGGGTTTACACTACAGATTCGGTGATATAAAGTATGATTATTAGTGTTATTATTCGAAATGCGGAGTGATTTGTACGGTTATTGTAGTAGTAGTAGTGTCATCGGAAGCTGGAGCTCGTTGTAAACAAACGCTCACACAGATTCTCGTCTCTTAAGTCCCTTTTAATAGGCCAATGCTATTCAATCATTAGTCATTTGTAGTTAACATGCTACCCTCATGAGGGTAATCGGTTCAGGTAATGGATGGATGCATGTGGTATTTTACTCAATAAGGTCACAATATTAACCATTGATTTTAACCATGACATTTATCATGGTTTGAATCCAAATTGATGTTGCCAATTGTGGCTAATATTGTGTCCTATGAATGTTTATTATTGAAATATCCGACCTACAATGCATGCTGGTTGTTGATCTCAAATGATAACTTTTTGTTTTTGTTTTTGCTTTTGCACAGTGCATGTCTTAATAGTGTGGTGGATGAGTGGTCACTTCTCAGCCTCACAGTTGTGAGGTTTTAGGTGCAAATCTCTTGTGCAGATATTCCATGCAATTTGGGTGTCTGCACAGTGCAGGTTGTTTCATGTATTCTGTCAATGTAAACGCAGCCAAATTGTATACCGAGTCATTCGAAATGTACTAACAAGTAGGCAGTCGCAAAAAACTAACAAACCGTAAAACACCAGAAACACAGTGGATATAAGAAAAAACAAAAACAACTGTTTTCTCACTATTAACATGACCTATAACTTATATAACCCAATTGTTTTTCAATTTTATAGCTAGTGTCTGATTGTGTTCTCAATTAACCAGCCCATGTTAAAGCGGAAGTCAACCCAAACATATATTTTTTTCAAGAATATGTTCCCAGCAGGCCCACTAGTATTCTGATTAATTTTGCGTTTGTGGAATATAAGTTAAGCAGCAAAATGCACTCGTTTTTAGCCATCTCTGGGGGCGGCCATTTTGTATTCTGTCGACTGAAAATGACATCACAACTGCTCACAACGACCAATCACGGCTGACCTCTTCTCTGAATCTGAGCCGTGATTGGCCACTACTATTTTTGTTTAGGGTTTTTTTTATAGACCCCAACGTGAAGAACTGCTTGCCGTCTCAATTTAAAGCCGCATTGGCCGCCTTATCAGTCAAAATAGGTTCAAGCTGATAAGACTCCCCCTTGCATGGCCTTACCTTTGCTTTTAGTACACCGCAGCGTGGCTATTGTCAAACAGGAAGCCCAGCTCTGCCTTCTCGTTGTCTGCTCTTTGCTGCCTGATGAAAAATGTGCTTTTTTTGTTTGTTTGTTTGTTTGTTCTTTTCTCTTTGCAGCACAGCCAGTAACTCTCCACGCAGCACTCCAGGCAGCTCACCATCCCTGCGGCGGCGGGTGCTTGGGGGCGGCCGGGCCAGCGAGAGCGAGGGGGGCGGGGAGAAGAACAGTGGAGGAGGAGGCGGGGGCTCAGACAGCCCCCTGACGTCCATACCGTCGGCATCATCGCTTACATCCGCCTACCCGATTGCCTCCCGACATTTCAGGAGCAATGCCAAGGTAACGCTCCATGCTAAGACTTTATTTATAAGCTTTTTATTTATTTATAAAGTGCATTACACAACAGCTCCAGCTGTAACAAAGAACTTTACGTGTTACAGTTGTTGTCTTTGTCGTATTTTAACATGATGACTTAATGGAAGTCGTAACAAATATATTAACAATAGTCCAGAGTGCAGCTCAAAAATACCACAGTGTGATTCGGCATCATGCGGGACATTATGCGAGACCTCAATTCAATGAGCATGAAAGAACTGCAGTTTTTGCTTTCCCTTTGTTTTTTTATTTACAAAAAAATCTTACACTTATTTCAAAAGGTGGCGAGAGGTCGGTCAGCCTACCTCACAGGAGCTCAGTTCAACAACCATTAGAGAATTGCTCAGGGTGTGCTGCTTCAGAAGAATAAGAATAAGAATGCCTTTATTGATCCCACAGTGGGGAAATTTTCATTGTTACAGTAGCAAAGATATAGGTCACACAGGGGCGGCGGCATAATGTGGCCATTAATGTATAACATTGACGGCAAACATTTAGAATCAAACCTATGTAGATATACGCAGTAACATGTGTATATACACATGTGTATACACACCAACCTACATCTACATAAAAAATATGAGGAACACTCATTTCGGCCTGTACATAGTACAGAGGAAAAAATACTCTAAGTGACAGTGCTGCAGTGCTGTAGTGAAATGTAAGGAACAGCATTGGATAAAAATAAAACTAGACTAACAGTAGTGGGGAATGTTGAGTATTGCACGGTATTACAGTAGTGGGGAATATTGGGTATTGGACGATACGAGCTCAGGTGCAGGACTGCACAATTGCACTAATGACCGCCAGTTTGTAGAGACTACACAATGTTCTTGTTAAAGAGTCTGACAGCAGCAGGCAAGAAGGAACGGCGGAATCTCTCCTTTGCACACAATCTCTTTCTTTGACATTTGCATTTTTTTCCCCGTTCACCTTTACGCTGTGAGATGGACATCTGCGTACCTCACTTCAGCATCAAAGAATTGCACACGTTTTGCTTTTTCTTTGGCTATTCTGTCATGCAGTTACCTTAAAGATGGTCAGCCTAACCCACGAGACTACAATTCAACGAACATCAAAGAACTGCCCACTTTTTTTGCCTCTCCAATGGCTTTTTTTTGGTCGCTCTTATTCTGAAAGGTGGATAACTGTACAAAACCTCAGTACAGTGAGCTTAAAAAACTGCACGTTTTGCTTTTTCTTTGGCTGTCTTGTGGGGCGAATACTTTGAGAAATAATTATTGTACTGATGAATCCATCGATAATCATGTAATCTGATTTTAAAATATATATTTTCACTACTAAACCATACTACCCATACCCAGTATTGCATAATGGAAATACCAGGCCTGTTAAATAGTAATTGGCCTTTATGCGGGGGGGGGGGGGGAGAACAACAACATACTGGTATTTATTCCAACGGCAACTCGTGTCTCTAAAACTTAGCCATGTAATGCTTTTAACACATCACAGAAACAGATATATAACAAGGCAGTAACGCCAACTTGTGGGGGCATGTATAATATGTAGAGCTATTAAATACAACTTAAATGATAAAAGCTATTTGGCCTTAGTTTTGTCCTAAGACAAATGAAAAATGTCTATCTTCTGAAATTATCACACAATTTGATTATCCTTTGGCTTTTTTTTTTCCCCTTCACCCACATATTCATGATTCTAATAGTTGTGTTTGTTGTCTTTGCAGAAAATGCAGAGCTGGTACAACGTGAGTATCCCTCTCTATCGCTTCATTTTTGGAGGTGTCTTCGTTTCGGCATGAGGTTATTGGTACCAAGCCGAACTGTGTTCCTCTCCGTCAGGTCCTCAGCCCCACGTATAAGCAGCGAAACGAGGACTTCCGCAAGATATTCAAGAAGCTTCCGGACACGGAACGACTCATTGTGGGTGAGTGCCAGGGCTGCACAATATATCGCAAAAATATCAATATCGCAATATTGGCTCATGCAATATGCATATCGCAAAGATATGCAATCATTTTCTCATGGAATTGTATGCTTTTATCTTAATTTGACCAGTGAGATGCAAACTTAAATGTGCATTGCCACCCAATAGTTGAACATTATCTAGGGGAATTACAATTAAGAATGCCTTTATTGATCCCACAGTGGGGAAATTTTCAATTAAATTCAATTTAATTAGCTGAGAATACATTGAGATCACTTACTTTGCTGCATGAAAAAAAAAATCATTATATAATACAAATATCATTTCTTTAGGAACTAAATATCGCAATAATATCGACATCGCTATCATCAACAACCATATCGCATATCATGTGTTTTCCAATATCGTGCAGCCCTAGTGAGTACCAAGGGACGGACGTCTTTTACTTGAGCGGTTTTTGGGCATTGCATTTGGATCGCTGAACCCTCATCCCTCTTCCCGCAGACTACTCGTGCGCTCTGCAGAAAGATATCCTGCTCCAGGGCCGCCTGTATCTGTCTGAGAACTGGCTGTGTTTCTACAGCAACATCTTCCGCTGGGAAACCACTGTAAGCACCAGCTTTGTGTTATTTGCGCATCAGTGCTGATAAAGTCACATTTCACATTTTAAAAAACAACTACCATGCTGAACAAATGTAAATGATCCCCTCCTTGTACATGCAGGATTATTTCAGACCATAGAAATGTACCATTTTTTTTCTGGGTCAGTGGGTAATGCTCACATTGTGACGCAGGCGGAAAATGTGAAGATATGTGGAAGAAATGGCCATTTGCTTGTGTATATTGGTTAGTAGGCTACTTCCTGGTTCATGGAGGATGATTTAAGAATGTAGCATTTTTGTTAAATTCTGGAGGTTGTGCTTTCATTGTGTACACAGGCGGAAAAATTGAAAAACATTTGTGTGTGTATGCTACTTTTCAGGCTACTTCCTCGTCGCAGGAAAAAAAAATTCTAACAGAAAATGAGTAAGACCTCAGGGATGCCTTTTTTTTCTTTCTGGGGTGAGGGAATGCTTCCATCTTGCGTTGAGTGGCAAAAAAGGGAAAATAAGTGCAGAAAATTGCAATGACCCCTGTTTGTGCCGGTATGTAAATTAGGAGTCTACTGTCAGGTTCTTGGCGTGATTTAAGAGCTCAGCAAAAAATGGAAAATAATTTCTTTTTAAAATCACATTAAAATGTTGTTGCATATCATTGCTTTTGGACGCAATTGTCACATCTCCATTATTTTTCGGGTTAATTGAAAAAAAAAAAAAAAGAGCATATTTTTGGAGTTATCAAATATTGTGTCATTGAAGAGAGCAAGTTATAGCAACACTTCAGGCACACATGGAGACTGACTAATAGTTTCAGCTTGTGGAAAAAATATGGGTTTCCGTTTTAGGTGACGATATTTTAGTTAGTAAGCTACTTTCTGCTTTACCGCACATGATGTAAGACTTAGAGATGGTATCATTTTTTTAGGCCGGGACAAGGTGTAACTCTTGCATCCTGACTTGAATTTGTTTGTGTTTGTATATTGGATAGTAGGCTACTTCCTGGTTCACACTGGGTGATGTTCGACAAGGAGACTGTCTCATTTTTATTGTGGGGTGTGAGGAACGCTTCTTCTGCAACTCACAAAGACAAAATAAGTTGACAGAAAATTGGCGTATTTGCTCGATTTTCCTTCCAGGCCTTTTTTGTGTACTCTGAGAATTTTCTATTGGGCAGAATGGGAAATAAGTGAACTATGTTTATTAAAACTGGCTGCTTTTGTGCATCTTTGCAGATCACTATCCTGCTGAAAGACGTGACCTCAATGACCAAGGAGAAGACCGCCAAGCTCATTCCAAACGCCATCCAGATCAGCACGGACAATGAGAAGGTCAGCCATTATTCACACACGCTTACTTTATAGGATATAGGATTAAAAAAAACAAAAAAAACAAGCTGAGTCTGCTCCACGGGATAGCTAAGTGACCTTTTTGTCCTTCCTTCCTTCCCATTGAAATTCTCAGCACTTCTTCACCTCTTTTGGTGCGCGGGATCGCAGCTTTATGATGATTTTCCGCCTGTGGCAGAACGCGCTCATGGACAAGGTACGACCCGCTGACGGCAGCTCACAGGGTCTTGGATAACGTAAGAAAAATGGCCAGGTTATGAGAGAGTAATATTTTCTGTATACATGGTTGCAGTCCTTGTCCCCCAAAGAATTGTGGCACATCGTGCACCAGTGTTACGGCACCGAGCTGGGCCTCACCAGTGAGGACGACGACTACGTCTCGCCGACCGCCGAACACATGAACGGCCTGTTGTGAGTGACTCTAAAACCCGTTTCCATCAAACGGCATGCTCTGGGTCATTGCTCCACCTTTGGTGGTTTGAAAAAATGGATCCCTAACCCTGAAGCATAAAGTATAATTGATTATGCATAGCAATTTTTCTCAAATAGTTTGTCTAATGGACACCATCACCCTATTTACAACAAAGTGCGTCATCAAGACTTAGACTCTCTTCCTCAAATAGACTTCCGCAAATAAGTCATCTTATCAAGGCCTCAGTTCAG
Source organism: Filicampus tigris (assembly GCF_054856515.1). Classification (NCBI taxonomy): domain Eukaryota; kingdom Metazoa; phylum Chordata; class Actinopteri; order Syngnathiformes; family Syngnathidae; genus Filicampus; species Filicampus tigris. The sequence continues at coordinate 870,524 of NC_141224.1, read as the reverse complement.
CAAGCATCAAAACATATTAAAATGATGCGGTTCAGAGAATGGATGGACATGCTTTTTCTTTGGCTTTTTCGTCTCACCATTGAGCGCGCAAGATTTCAATTCAGCGAGCTTCAAAGAACTTCTTATTTTGCTATTCCTTAGATTATTATTTTTTTGTCCTCATTCCACAAGATGGACGCCTGCGTACCTCGTGAGACCTCAGTTGACAGGCAGACCCGCAGTTATTTGGATAATAATGTATCACCAGTTCCATTGTTGTTGCAGACCCGGAGAAGAGTCTGTGTCCGTCACCGACCTTCTGGACCTGAGCTCGGTGTCGCTTCCGTCCTCGGGCAGCTCCCCTCCTCCGCTGGTGCCCTGCGGTCAGGCCAGCCCCCCCTCGGCGACCACCGGCGCGGTGGGCTCGTCCCCGCCCTCCTCTTCCTGCTGCTTGCCCATCGAGGTGCCCTCCTCGTCGGCTCGCCGGCTCAGCTCGGATCCCCCGGAGCCGAGCCCGCCCCACTCCCACGGCTCTGTGGCGTCCACCGCGCCCGCCAATGCCTCTGTGAGTGTTTTGGATTGTGTCATTCATGTAGAAACGCACTATGTTCAAAGCGGAAGTCAACCACAACGTTTCTCTACAATAATATGTGGTATGCGCCCCCACTAGTCTGAACACATCACAGTTGCTCCGCTAACAACCAATCGGAGCTCACCTGTCACCTTTCTCAAGCTGAGCCGTGATTGGTTGTCACCTAGGCCTTGAGCAGCTGTGATGTCATTTTCAGTCGACAGCAAGTGACAAAATGGCCGTCTGCTGACACAGATAAAAATGGGTGGATTTTGCTGCTTATTTCGTATTCCGCAAACACAATATTAATCAGAAACTCAAGTTTAGACTAGTGGGGCTGCATAGTCTTTAGTCATAGTGTTTATCCGGAGCTTCATTCTTGACGTTAGTGCCATTGGCTAGTTTGATTTCCTGTTGTAGCTGTTCAACTTGGTTCTGAACTAGAGCTGATTGCGTCTCCGCTTTGGTGAGCAGCTCAGATCTCAACATGGAGATAGCTTTGAAGTATCCCCTCATGGCCACTTGGGTCCGGCGTAAAGACGCGTGTAGCGTTAGCCTCAAGGCTAGCTCCGGAGCTAGCTCTTGCGTCAGTCGACTTCCGGCATGTTTCAGCTGGCGTGAAGTCCAAAGTTGAATCCACATGCAGCCCCTCGACGTCATCAAGGAGTCTCCCTCAAAATATAAGAGTGAAATTGCTACTTTTAGCGTGGGCATAGCGTTGGAGAGGAGCTCCTCTAAAACACGTCCTCACATGGCCACTCTATCAGGAAATGCCCTACTACTCATTACTACTGCGTAATGGCTAAAGATGGTTCATTTGAAGTGTGATATACAGTGAAGTGAAGTTATACAACAGCAGGAGCAAGTACAATATGTTCTGGAATTTCCCTAGAAGCCCGCGCTGCGCTGCGCTGCGCTGCGCTGCGCTGCGCTGCGCTGCGCTGCGCTGCGCTGCGCTGCGCTGCGCTGCGCTGCGCTGCGCTGCGCTGCGCTGCGCTGCGCTGCGCTGTGCTGTCGTGTCGACATGCACAATTCGCTCACTCTCCCAATGCGTCGCAGTTCCAACTGCGAGTGGGCTTCACATCCTCTTAAAAGTCATATGGCGATGGCATGATTCCCTTGCCCTCAGAGCCCGGAGGAGGGCGGAGACAGCCCGTCCGAGTCAGCCAATCACACGCTTCCCCCGCCCAACACCAGCCTGGGAAACCTCTCCTCATTGGACGCCACCAACGACGAGGACCTGCCCACCGACCCGAGCAACTCGTCCGACACGCAGGAGGAGAGTGAGTGCTGTGACTCATTTTAATCTGGCTGTGTCGGCAGCATTTTCTTTCCATTGCGTCACCGCAGTCGTGAAAGATGTCAAATATAAATGTGTGTCCTTCCAACCTTCAGGTGAGGTGGAGTCGTTCTGCGCCGATCTGAACGGGCGGCTGCACGTCAACGCCGCCGTACGAATGAGCGTGGACAAGCTGCACGACCTGCTCTTCTCCGCCGACACGCACTTCATCCGGCACCTTTTCTCGCAGCGCCACTTCACCGGTACACGCGCACGCGCACAAAGAAACCCGCCCACGTCAAGCCTTCAACATGTACTAAATGCACACATACGCTTGATTTTTACTGAGTTTTGCTCCAGTTTTCAATGAAGCCGCATTTTAACTACAGAATCACAGTTAATAACCACTTGTTACAATAAACTCGTCCATTTTAATTTCTTTCGACATGTTGAATTATGTTCAGACACTGAAAAGACAGTCATTTTTGCTCATGTAAGCTTTAACAGAGGTATACCAGTCTGAACATGTTCAAATTAGTATGCATATGCAACATACTTCTGTATGTCTTTTTTTCATTTCTGTTAGGATTAGACCTGAAGGAAGGTTTTTTTTTTTTTTAAACTTAATTCACAGATAGGGAGGCATGCTTTGTCAGTTTTACATCAGTGGGGGGGGGGGGAAGTCACAATTTATCAGGGGGGAAAAAGTATTAATAAGAATATTTTTTGCGAATAAGCAATTCAGCTAATGGATAGATGGCTGGATAGTTAGTTTTTCTCATTCTTCTACAGGAAAAGACATGATCAAAATCATCAATTAGTACTTTTATGAGAAGAGTTGTATTGTTTTACTTTTATTATATTACTATTATAATTTTTTCTAAAACCTTTTTTTAAGATAATTAAGTTGACTTTCTGAGTAAATTCATTACTTTTATGAGAATTTTTTTTCAAGAAAAAAAATGTTGTTAAGTGAATAAAGCAAAAAGGTTTTTGAAAGACAGTCAAAATTTTGTGAGAGTAAAAAAGTTGTAATTGTACAAGAAACAAGCTGTTAGGCAATATTTCACGAGAATGATGTGCAGTATTTTTTGTGAAAGCAGTACAAAGTAATGGATGGAAAAGGTTTAAGTGCAAAACCAAAAAATTTAAAGTATACCAGAATAAATGTCTTACAATAGTCCTAGTTTTTTGCGATCATTTTGTATAAAGAATCGAGCTGGAATTTTTCAGACTTTTTTTTATGCTGCAATTATATGAGACCAGTGGTCATTTTACAACAATAAAGTTCCAATTTTTTGAGGGGGGGAGAAAAAAAGTCGTCACAAGAACAAATTCCGGGTCATCCTGTTTATTCCTCCATTGCCACTTGATGAGTGTTCTTTCATTGCTTTCAAATGAGGACAGCATGAGTGGATTTGACCAGTGGGTATCATCCCTGCTGCCCAGAAACATTGTGTCACACTAATTGGGGGGCGTTCCTTTGCCGAGGCTGGCCCCCCCCCCCCGACTCCCCTTTTCACCCAACATTCCATCTTCGTCTGGAGGCCCTCCTGTTTTTCATTCAGAAACCTTTTGATGACTTTTTTTTTTTTTTGTAATTCTCTTGCTGTCCGTGGACTCTCGCAGACTTGACGGTGGGAGAGTGGCAGCGGGACGACGCCAGCGGGACCACCAGCCGCGTGCTCAGCTACACCATTGCCCTCAACAATCCCCTCGGGCCCAAGACTGCCCCCGTGGTGGAGACGCAGGTAGGATTTTTAGTCATCACAGTGAAGCTAAAAGTTTCTTGAAAGATCGTGTGTAGTAACCTTTAACAGTATAATTTTACCCTAAAATGACAAGAGTGGTACTGGTCTGTAATAGGGACCGTACTGTTGCTAACATTGCCTTGGGGGCCCAAAATAAAAGCTGTAAAAGCCGGACATCTTCCCGGGTCTAGACTCTGCACAAGAACAGCGCTCAAGGCGAATGCTACGTGGTGGACTCCGAAGTGATCACGTCTGGTATCCCGTACCAAGACTACTTCTACACGGTGCACAGATACTGCCTCACCTCCATCAATAAGAACAAGAGCCGTCTCAGGTGACTTTGTTTTTTAATCTCAGCGATAGTATTCGGACCTGGGGGCTGGGCGAGCACAGACGGCGGGTATCGCATCGTGCCCATATCCGTCTTATTTTCACTTATCGGATACCCGTGGATACTTAAAGCGGTTGTGCGAAGAAACTTCAGAAAATGCCAAATGAAATCTAAGTAAAGTCACGAAACATTATACAAAAAAAAAAATGCATTAAAGAATCATTTCTATTTAGTATATTTGCCAGAGTAGCCTTTGGGAAAGTTCTGTTGTTAACAGTTGGTCTACTGCTCTCGCTTCAGAGTTTCGTCCGACATCTGCTACCGGAAGCAGCCGTGGAGTCTGGTCAAAGCTCTGATTGAGAAGAACACGTGGAGCGGTATCGAGGAATACTACCGCCACATGGGTCGGTCACCTTGTCTACCTGCTATACGGCCTCATGAGTAGCGTCGCCAACAATCATTTCCATACAAACAAATCATGCGGCTCCTCGGCAGAGAGCGAGGTGTGCAAGCTGGAGACGCTGCTTCGGTCCCAGGTTACCGTGGTGACGGCCGGGGACGCCACCAGCGCCGCCGAAGCCGCCGAGACGCCGCCGGCCCTGCGGCGACGCAAGCGCACCTGCTCACGCCGCCAGGGGGACCGGGATGGAGGGGGCGCCGCCGAGCGAGGGGATCGGGGTGTCGGGGAGGAGCGGGAGCGCACGGACGCCGGTTAGCTTACCGCCGTCACGCTTTTTTAAAATTTTGACAGTAACATGTTTTTGAAAGCTTGCTTTTTTTCCTAGGTGCTCAGTATATGAAGTTGGGAGAGCGTGCTCGTGGTGCAGCGCAGAACAGCGTCTCCACCATCCTCCTCATCGTCAGCTTCATGTAAGTGACAACACAAGAAATGGATTCCAGTCTACTGCGGAAACGATTATTTGAGTAACCAACGTCACGCGACCAAAGAAAACACGGCAGCCGTGATGGGTCGTTACCTGAGCCCCGAGCGACTGCGACGTCGTTTTCAGTTGACAGCAAGTGGCACAATGGCCGCCCGCTGAGATGGCAACAAGTGGCTGGATTTTTCAGCTTGATTGATTATTCCACAAATGCAATATGAATCAGAATGCCGTGTTTAGACTCGTTGGAGGTGCGCGCAACATTCTATTGTAAAGCCAATTTTTGGCTTCCCCTTCAACATCCCTCCCGGCTACCATTAACACTAGTTGATGCTTTTTCATTTAGTGGCACACTGAATGATACTCCTTGTTTCACATTTCAAAGAGAATGGTATGTGGTCTCCTTGTAAACATTTTGTCTTATGGGTTTTGCTTCATGCTATCATCTTCATTTTCATTCCCCAAAGGGGATGTTCGTGCTCAGCTTCTAATTTGATCAAACCGGGCATCCATGAGAGTTGCTGTTTTATTCATAAATATTAATCGTTGGTGTCACACCATCTCATTGCTGCAAACGCACTCGCATCTTGCCCTCCTCCCCCAATTTTTTATTATTTCTTGAATGTCATTTACTTTTTGAAATTACAGAGATTCTTTTCATTATTCTGTCATGATATTCAAAAAACAGTGTACTAAATCATTTTTATAATCAATCCCCCCCAAATGTAACCTATGGAAAATAATAGATTTATTAAAAATACTGCGGTATACTGGATATATAATAATAGTAAGATAGTATCACTTTTGTAATGATTAGTTGTACAAATCATTTTTAATACGTTATGTACTTGCTATTTTCTAATCGAATGAATGCCATTTTTTGAAACTCGTATAATGTATTAGAAAAGAATAGTATGAAGATATGACCCTATCTAATTTGAAAAAGTCCAAATGAATTGTATCAGCACAAAAGTAGCTTTTGTAATGACGTTACTTTGTTGACATTTGGTCAAGCTGCAATTAATCTTCCATTGGCGCTGAGGCAATTTGTCACTGTATGATTTACTTCAACATTAGACAATACAAAACCGAATCATACAGATGGCATGTTTGGCTCTTGTGCGTGCTGCAGTAACAGCTTCATGGTGCCTTTTCTCTGCATCTTCTCTCTTTGTGTCTCCTTGTGCGCTACTTTGTACCCGTCCGTCCGTGTGTAGGATCTGTATCAGGTACGCACGCCGTCAAAGACTTTTACTTCCTCTGCCACTGCAAAGCCGCACTTTCTTACAGGGGATATCTGACTTGAACTAATTGGACTCATTGTGCATTCAAGCGCCAACGTATTGATATTTCCTGTAATGAAGTCCCTCTGTGACGTGAGTGCACACTGACGTGTTTGTGAGCTTCTTTCATTGTCACTTACCACGCACAGAAAAAAAATGTTTAGATCAAGCGCACACACACACACTTTTTTTATTTTTTATTTTTTTAACCAACGTACCCTAATAGTGGCCAGTGGCAATTATTTACACTCTATAGTATTTTTTAGTACAGTGTATGCCTTTATTTTGTTCACCTTGTTTTGAAATTCTAATGTAATCTAATCAAAGTTGTAGTGTGTAAGCGTAATTATCGACACACAAAACAGTTTGTCTTTTTTGCATTTCGGCATTATTTATTCACTGGTCATTTTTTTTCAGAACCTATTCTGTTATTTGCTCTAAATGTGCTGCTATTTCTGTGCTGAGGCCAAACTCATGTACAGTATAATATGAAATGATTGCTTTGTCCCCATCTTGGGGTCAAGGCACGAAGTTGAAAGTGAGGGGAGCAGCTTCACTAGTCTGGCTAGTGCTTTGTCGCCATCTTGTGGCATCTCCACAAACCTTTTTGGGTGGGTGTCAATGTCTTGCACGTCATCATCGCACTGTCACAGATGTGCTTGGTGGAAACGAGGCATTTAAATGTTTCCAGTGAAGTGTGTTGACAAGCGCTCTTTATCCAACGTGTGTGTGTGTGTGTGTGTGTTTCTGACCAGTCTGGTGGTGCTGGTGGCGCTCAACATGCTGCTGTTCTACAAACTCTACGCCCTGGAGAAGGCGGCCCACACGCTGGAGACGTGGCACTCATACTCGCTGGCGGACAGGTGAGCGTCCGTACGATACAAAGTAGATCCACTAAAGTCGACGACACTCAGTTAGCAATTACAGATACCAACGTAAATGGCATGCAGCTGAAAGCCCAAAATGGCAGAAAGTTCATTCTGCATGTGTATCCAGAACTGCACCAAAGTTTAGGCGGGGAATAATAATTAATGAATAAAATTCCAACCAAAAAATGTTTCACGTGAAATGGCATAAAATGAAACTAAAATGCCAGTATAAAATAGTCAGTTTCATAGAAAATAGCATGAAATTAATGAATGTGAAAAAGTCAACCAAAGATGGTCACTTTGATTAAAAATGTAATCCAGAGAGTCCTTGGCTTCAGATAGAATTTTGTTTCTACGTTGGTGACCTAACCACGAATATATGCTTTATTCGTCACATGCCTTAGTCTCTCACCAACCTATGCAAACAAAGCAGTAAAGTCATAATTACAGTAAATATTTGCCAGAAAAATCAATTGTATTTATTTGCGATTGTATACCACTGGTATAAAAGCATCCAATGAAAATGCAAAACGGCAAGTACGGCGCCCATTTCTAAACCGAGGAGCCTTTGTACTTAAAACGCGAGGCATGGTGTGAGAGGACTTTCCTCCAACGCTTTCTTTTTCCACTGTCAGTCCTCTTCCTCAGACAGCGGGGGAGTGGGCTCAGGTTTTACAGCTGCAGAGACAGTTCCACCAGGCGCAGCTCAGCAAGTGGCAGCAGATTCTACAGTCGTCCGTGGCTCTGCTTGACCAGGTGCGTGTGTCGTGCCGGCGGCTTAGGCTTGCCGCGCATCGCCAGCGAAGCTGCCCGTAAAGAAACATTTGACATAAAATGATTGTCAGCAATCAAACAACAACAAAGTTACAAACAGTCAGATGTGCCAAGGGAGGTCATTTTATTGTTTAGCACCAGCAAAAAAAATCCCGAGTTCTCAAGTGCCCAAGCAGCCGGTGGAGGGAGGCCGGGGTAGGTAGGAACACACTCTTTGGTGGTGTTCCAAATGGGAGGCAAGCAGCAGCCGCATTTTGAACCGACTGGAGGCGTTTGGAGTCAGCCAGCCCGACCTCAAAGTCAACTTGTCACTGCTTCCGTTTGGATCACTTGAGCCAAAATGGCGCCCTGACAAGATGGCTGACACCTTGTTTCTGCGCTGTTTCCCCAGATGAAGCAGTCACTTGAAAAACTCCACCAGGGCATCGCCGTCCCGGGGGTCCGGCAGGACCAGCCGACTGAGACGGATGCATAAGCTCATCCTGTACGGTACCGTCCACCGCCTCGCATCCAAAGCCCACCCGGCTACAGTACATGGATGCTCCAACAGTTCCATTTCAAAAAGAACGCACAGGGAACCACAATAGCCACAAGCCTCCTCTCACCTGTTTGACTTGAAAAGCACACGGCCCTGTGGTGACTCAGCAATAAAACTGGGATGGAGGCCCACAGGTGGGCCTTCCCAAAAGCCGCCTCACGGAATCACACGCAATTTTCTTCCCGCGCCGCTTCTTCTTTCTTCTTCCGAGTTGGCGTCAATCTTGGGATTTGATGTTTTTAAAAAATGGGACATGAAGACCAGCACGTTACTGGGACATGACAGTATTTATTGCCCGAGTCCCGCCCTCCTCACACTCCGATTGGCTGTCGGAAGGCGGCCAGCAAGGACTGTAGTGATTGTTCTTGAATGTTTCATAGTAGGATATAATGTCAATAATAATAATAATTATGATGATGATGATGATGATGCGTGCGCGCGTGTGTGTGTGTGTGTGTCCACGACGAGTCCACGTTACATTTCCAATACTTTCGTATTGTCGGCTGCTTTTTTCGCCGATGTTTCTCCGAGACCTCAGTCACTTGCCAATCATAAAGGACCAACCGGAATTCCGTGACGGGACAAAAGGGAATCTCTTGTTTGTAATACATTTCTCCCACCTCTTTTTTTTTTTTTAATAGTTACATTTCTTCGCCCTCATGCCCCCAACTCCTTTTATTGACCAATCCCCCCGCACCCCCCCGACTGCCCCACTCCAACTGTCCCGCCCGCCCGCCCGCCCTCACTCCCGTTTGGTTTGTTACGGCCCTGCTGTGCGTGGCCGGCTGCACACGACAACAACTATTATTTATTTAGGGAGATGAGAATGTACTGTGAAGAAGATGTGATTGTGCACACGGAGAGAAATTGAAAAGAAAAAAAAAATGCAACAAGTCCTGCCTCGTCTTTGTGTGTGCGTCTTTACTACGTTTATGAAAAATCAAGCTCTCATGAGCTTCAACCAAGTGTCTCATGAAAAAAAATTGCAAATACATTTGATGTCATTAAATAAATGGCCAAAGTATCAAAGAAAATTGAAATATCAAATAATCAAAAGACTTTGTAAGTTCATTTTAAAGCATTTTTCAATGATAATATATTTCAATTCCTTTGAGTAATTACTTTCAACATTACGTTTTGCAACAACAGTATTGAACAAGTAGAAGATAAGTCTATAAAGAAGTTGAAGAAAAAAAACAAACAAAAAAAACAGACCAAGAGAATTTCTTTAAAAGTTGTGACCACACACGTCCAACTCAATTGGAAAAAAACATTTTCAAGCAAATATTTTCATTATGATCATTATCATTTTGACTTGTGTAGGGCACGCATCCAACAGTAATGCACTGTATTAGCAGTGTGTTTCGAAACATTCTCTTTTATTATGTTTCCATTCAATACAGTGCAACTTTTATTTATTTAAAAAAATCGTCAGCCAGAAAAGTGTGGTGTCTTTTTAGGGAGCTGGATGAATGGCATTTCAAATGTTTTTCAGGGGGGGAATTTGATTTGCTGTATTCGCAGCGGATAGTGACAGACAGCCCATTATAGTTTTAAACCCCCCCAAATTATTGGAAAAATGTGGGTCAACCTGCAATAAATTAAAAAAAAAAGATACATTTGAAAACAAATCCGCAAATAGATGAATTTTAAGGCTGCAGGGGTCCACCGTAGTCAGAAATGAGCACAAGCGCGCACACATCGTCTGAGAACATTTGTGCGTGCGTGCGTGCGCATCATGCCTAATCGGCCCTCATTTTTACATTTTAAAGCAGTAACGTCCGAAATATTTTTGTTATTTTTTTAAGGTCTTTTTTGTAATTCAATAACTTATTACTCTATTTTTTCTGATCCATCCATCCATCCATCCATCCACTATCTACCGCTTTAATACTGCAATACTGCTTGGTTTATATTTTCAAGATTAAGCATGAAAAGGTCGAATTTAAAAAAACTAATAAGAAATGGTCGAATTTTGTCTGTTTTATGTAACAAGGAAATCCCCTTGTATCCCTTAAAGTCAAATATTCAGGGTTTTCTTTCGGGGGGGGTGCAGACGGGGTGCTTTTTTACCATCACCTCCAAATTCATCCACTAAATATAAAAGATATATAAAAAGTGTTTTTTTTTTGTGTCTAATATCTCTGGAAATACTGTATGCAAATAATACATTTGTGTTTTTCCAAAAGCAGCGAGAAGTGAACATTTTTATTAAATGAAAATTTTAGATATATAAATTAGTAAAAAAAATGTAAACAATTATATTTTGATTATCTCAGGAAATACTCTGGAAATAATACTTTAAGTGCTTGAGTGATTTTCAGAAAGCGAAGCGAACAAGTGAACATTTTTCATTGAATTTAGATTTAAATCAAGAAATTAGTTTTAAAAACATTAAATATGAATTGACTTCTCAAAAACATGAAAATATAAATATTTTGGTTTAGCGCTTTTCACACAGTGACAAGTCAAGTAGTAAATGACATTTTTTTACTGTAACTCAATGAAGTAATAGGGAAAAAAAATAAATTCTTAAATGTATCTATTTCTAATATTTTTCCAAATGTTTCCGGGGCATCCTTTTTTCTTTTTTTTTTGCTGCTGTTGACATGCTCATGTTTATTAGTTTTACTTCTTTCTTAAAACAGTTTTTACTGTAACTGTCACATTTATTTTTGTTTGATTGTTGAATACTATTTCATTATTTATTTTTTGCCTGCACCACATTGCAAAAAGACTAATGTGGGTTTTTTTTGTTTGTTTGTTTTTTATAGCTCAGCAGGATGCAATGGAATGGGGAGCAAGACACAGACGCACGGACGGGCACAGCGTTGTTTGTCGTAGATTTGCATAAAGTGTCCGGAGTGGAGCGTCACACTCCCGTCTTGGCGTGTCGTTGCGGAGGAGACGGTGACGCCGAAGGTGGGTGTGAGAATCCGTCCCTGCGCCAGCACGTTCCCAAACTGAGGTAACACAAAACAACAATGAATAGGCACTTAATGCACATTTTCTATCCAACACTGCTTTGCTTGTGTGTGCGTGTGCGCGGAGGGGTTACGGCGAGAAAATAGCGGGAAAGATTGTCGGCGCCGTTGTGGATTGGAGCCTACCGTCTTTGTGTTACTCTGCCACCTGCACCGCTGCGCAGTTGTCTTTGTTTTCGGATGCTACGGCTAAGTACTCGGCCCTGAGGTGGCAACGAGCAGGAGCAGCAGGAGCAAGGAGAGACAAAGAGTCAAACAGGTTGAGAGAATCAAAACAAATCGCAATTTGCGCTTTGATCCGGGAGGAGGGAAGCGCGATGTCATCAACTCGTCCGAGCGCATTCGTTCGGTAAAGTCGCCCATCAATGTATGTTCACTTAACGGTGCGTTTCTGAGAAATGCAACTGGATTGAGGAACGAGAAGGTAAAAATCACGCGGTCATTCGTCCAACCGTACACGCGTCCATTCTAACCTCACTCATCCATCATCATCCGTTGTGTTGGTCCAACCAGCCTCTGTTCATCTAGTCTCATTCATCCGTCCTTCGCACTCATTCTAACTTCATCCACATCCATCTGTTCTGACTTCATCATCCATCCATCCATCCATTCCGCCATCCTTGGTCAAGTCTAATCGCATCCATCTGCTGTAACCTCAGTCACCCATTCATTCATTCATTGACGGATCCTAGCCGCCGGCAATCCGGCCATCGTTCATGCAGTCGGTATATCCATCCATCCATCCATCCATCCATCCATCCATCCATCCATTTCAATGTCGTCCCTCCAGCCAAACCGGCCTAACTTGATTCGTCCAGTCGGCACGTCTCATCGATTCCAGGGGTCCGCAACCTTCTCGAAAGTCGGGGCTACTACTGATTTAATGCGACGGGCTCCCAGTTTGCCTCAAATTTGCTCAAATGCCCTTCAACAGTATTTATCCGTCCACATGTTCACCCATCTGTTGGTCCGTCTGTTCAACTTTATATCAAAGTCATGAAGCAGCAAGTGAGCGCCGTTTTTTTTGTTCAAAGGGAAATACTGTCAAGGATGAAAACGAAAGAAATAAGACGAGGACAGCCAGCGGGAGGAAAAGTTTTGAAGGAACTCTTTGGCCACATCATTTGTCACGATTCTAGCGAGCGTCAGGCCGTCGCTTTAGTGCCCAAACGCGATGTTGACTCACGCGGCGTCCCTCAAGGCCTCCTCGCCGGCCGCCGAGATCTTCCTGTAGCAGTAGATCATCTCCACCAGAAGCCACAGCTGCAGGCCAATGATGGCCACGTACATCATGGCCTCAGACAGGATGGACGCCAGCCCCCTGGTCACTGGCGAGCCGAGGAACAGCGCAAACAGGTGAGTTGCCGCTTGCGCGCTCGCCCCCCAAAAGTCCAAAGCCAAAAGCCGCGTACTTGAGGGCACCACGCGCACATTGATGATCTTGCTGGCGTTGGTGCGGAAGGTGTAGTCGTTGTAGACCAGCGTGCGGCTGAAGACGCACTTGTAGCTGCCCGTGTCGTTGAAGGTGACGTTGGCGATGTAGATGGAGCCGTCCTGGAGGTCCGACGTCCGCCTGCTGCCGCGCCACTGCACGCGCCGCTCGAAGCGCTCGTCCCCAATCCGCCCGCGCTCGTCCTCGTAGCTGTACAGCTGCGCTCAATGAGGAGCAAAGTCTTCTGCGATGATGCAGGTGGCGCTTTTTTTCCTTTTGACTTACTCGTGAAAACATGAACACTATGTGCCCTTTGTCAAATCAATTCAATCAGCGGGATGGCCAAAGAGGATCGCTTTGAACCGGGATCTGAAAGCACTTACACTTGAATCTTTTTTCATTCATATTATTTACTCTGATAAAGGACAACCGCAAATCCGGGGACACGAGTGCGAAGAAAAGTATCGTTATAAAATAGGTCGTTTTAAGAAGTGACTTCAAAAAGATTCAATTCATCATGTAAAATTCAGAACAGAAATGACTGTAGTCTATCGTTTTTATATGTCGTTTCATTCAAAAGATCAAGCTGTGTGCAACCATACATTTTCAATTCAGTCTAAAGTGTTTTGTTTCCTTTTTAAAGAAAAATGGGGATTTGCGTCATTTTACATTGTTCATTTAGAAAATAAAAAAAAAAATGGAAATGCAAAACGTGCGCTGAAACGCGTGATGAAAATAACAATCGTGTTTTTTTATTTCATCTAAATTGATCCATTTAAGTTTTAAAAAATGACATTTGTGTAATGTGTATTCAAACATTGTTAGTAGCATTTGAAAAATGTAAAGCAATTTGCAATGTATACGTTTTTGTTCACCCGGGATTAATAACATTTGTAACTAACCGAGCAATTTTTACATCTTTAATTTAAAACATTGAAACAACTGCAAGCGTTTGGTTTTGAAATGCTTGTTTTCATTTCAAAAATGAAAGATTTGTGTATTTCCTTAAGAAAAAACATCGTACAATATGTACAATATGTAAAATTCTGTTGACACAAAATCATAATGAAAATGTGTCACGTCTAATTTCATATATTGTATGTGCTGAAACATTTTTGTTGTTGGGGGGGAGTTCAAATGAATCCTATTGTATTCAATGTAATTCATAATGCAATTTTGAAAATGAGAGGATGTCATTTTGCGTTTTGAATTAGATTTTAATTGAGATAAATGATGTATACATATAATTCAACACTTGATTTTAGAAAAATACATGCACAGGTAATGTGTCCTTTCTTTCCATCCAAACCGTTTTAACGTAATTTTTGAAAATGAGTCATTTAGCATTCTTTTTATTATTTTAATTGAATGATGAAACGGTCGAAAACAAAGTGTCATGTGGGCGCTCCCTTTGTTTAAGAAATGCATTCCCTCCTTTTGTCGGGTGCGCGTGTGACTGACGTGTGAGAAGTGTGCGTCGCCGACGGCCTTGAAGAGCCAGGTGACGCCGGCGGTGGCCGTGACCTCGCCCCTCCTCTTGCACGAGATGCAGCCCAGCTTGAAGCCTCGGTTGGCCACCGCCTCCGTGTCCGAGTCCACCTCCACGCACGCGCCCGCGCACGCGCCCGCTGCAGAGAAGGCGCGGAAGACAAGCTCACGTGCTCGCTCGCCTCTTTTGTCGTCACGTGACCGAGTTGGTCTTGCCCTGCTTTCGGGGGCTTTGCTTGGAGTCAATTGGAGCTGCCTCTCAAGCGGTGTGTGTGTGGACCCTGCAGCCTGGAAGCTCAAACGCAGTAAAAGTCTACACACCCCTCTTCATATGCTATCTTCATGTGACATGGAAAATGAGGCCGGGATAAATCATTTCCAAGTCTTTCCCGCCATGAATGCGACCTATAACAACGTCATTGATTTATTTAGCTATTTATAAAGAACGCAAATTTTTTCAAACGCGGCGTCATGGCGATGACAGACTTGCGTTAATTATGAGGAAGCCACGCCAGCTGTGCATGCATCTGCTAATCCCCATCAAAGTCATTTTTATGTGCAAAAAAATCCCGGGCACGTCATCATTTCATATTGGATGGAGCACAACTTCTAGCTACGAGTAGGTCAACCAAAACAAACAAGAGCCGTCAACGAGGCAGGCTGCAAAAACCTTTTTTATGCTGACACGGTAAAACGACGCAACCAGACAGTGACAAACACACACACACACACGCAAGGAAGGTTTTTGCACACCGCATCAAAAATGTCAACGTTACATAATCTGACGAGTCAGGATTACGCAAGAGATATTCCAGAATTTGCCGTGCGCTAGCTCGCTAATCCTTTGAACGAAATCCTGTGTGACCTCAAACGCACAAAAGACACATCAAGGCAAATGTTTTTTTAATAACTCATAGAACCATGCAATGACAAAGCGTAAATGAGTGTCTCATAATTCCCACAGCGCTGTTTTTTGTGTTTGTTTTTGGTCATATCTTGTGGCTGTCTTAGTCCATTTTGTTTCCCGCTACATGGTCAGGCAGATGTTTGAGCCCTATGAAAGCTGCCTAGCAACAAGGGGCCAATCAGAGGTGGTGTGATGAGATTTTCCCTTTTTCCAGTTTTGAATATTTCATTGTCGTTAGTGAAACGATGACGCCGATACAAATACAAAGAACTACAAAGGAAAGTCAAAAATCGAAATAATAAATGGAATGGCCTCGAATGAGGCGAATCATGAGCAAGTTGGACCTCACATGCACCCAAACAGGAAATGCCAAACCTCCGCGACATTTTGCTGGTTTCCGAGCGCGCCCGAAACATTCCGCGAGGACAATGCGCCGTTTGAGCGAATGTGCGTGCGTGCGTGCGTGCGTGCGTGTCACTGGCTTGGCACAACGGACGAGAGCGTGTGACAGCGCTGCCGTGGGTAAGGAGGGCCAAGCTGCGAGTGCTGGCCGCTAACCACGGATGGATTGATTGGCGAGGTCGCAAGGCGGCCGACATCCGTTTGATGGCTTCATCCATCTGGCCAAGATGGGCTCCGCGTGAGCTGCATTCCTAATGTGCACTTGTCCTTGGACGGAAGCGTTGCGTCATGCATGCTCATGGAACATGAAGGACGACTGTCCTTTCATTTCACTGTACCTCTTTTATTTTGAATAGCTCCCCTTCGCGCCTATGGACAATTGAGCCACTGAGAACTAGAGTGGGCCAGAATAGAATAGAATAGAATCGGTGCCCCCCAAAAAATTGTAAACGCAAATCTACTGGGTTCCGCTCTCGTGCTTTAGCTTGGATGCCTGCGCATCTGCATTTTATTAGAAGTGAATGCTGTTGTTTTTTCTTATCATCACGAAATATTGATCAATTTGACGAGGGCTGATCGATACAGCTGAAAAATGTATCGTGATATCAAGTAGTTCATATCAGTCGAGGGCAATAATCATTGATTTTTACTTTTCCTTTTTTTTTTCCTCTTCAAGGACCTGGAGGAAAAAAAAAAGCCTAAATTTAGGTCATTTTATTTGAGCATCCAATATTTCAGCTTGACTAAAAGGTCAACGCAACTATGAATAGCACAACCTAATGTGCTTCGTTGACTGGCGTTTGGACAGAGACCATGATTGCGCTAAACTTGTCTGATCCCAGTTTGTTTCTTTTGCTGTCAGGCAACTGAGATGATCTCGACCGGGATCCGATCCAACCTGCGATACGCAAGATGATGACCGTACCTCAGTGGTGGAGAAAAGTGCAAGCAATCAGATCCAATGTGAAGATCCGACGATGAGTCTAAAAATGAACTTGCTTGTCTATCATTGATATTGATATATCGTGATCTTAAAAGATGCATATTAAAGTATAAGGATATTCATGTTTAGTTTCTAAAAATGGAAGCAACATTTTTAGAACTTTGGCATTTGAATCTCCACGTTACTATTTAGAAATGTAATATTTGCCTCATCAATAATGACAAGAATATTTATATTAAATGAAGCCATTATCCACGAGGATGCTTCAAAATGAGTTTGTATTGTTTTTTTTCATTTGTGTATTTTTAATTATTCTTAACTTGAAGTTTCCACATTTGAATCAAAAAGACCTTTGCTATATTTTGGATTTTCATCTACTAACATCATTTTATTCGTCTTGCGCCCTTTGCAGGCATCCCTCGCTGCCCTCGACATGACGCTTCGCGTGAACTGTTATCCTCCTTCCGTCGCCGCCGTGAATATCCTGCGCGTGTTCATTACTGCTGTTGACCTGTTCACATCAAGTGCACTCTTCCAGATTTAAAAGGCCGATATTTTTAATCAAGCCGCCATCTTTTGAGCTCTCAACCAATTTCCTGCCTGATCCTCCCTTGCGTGTCCAGATGTGCGTGCCCCCGTCATCGCTGAACTCCATCCAAACCCTCTGCCAGCAAAAAGTTAGAAGCATTGCTTTGCTGCAACAACGGTGTACGCTGTGTCATTATAAGTCTTCTTTTTTGCAGCGTTAAAGGCTCCAAGCAGTGGCCAATTCCCTTCAATTACGTCGCCTTTGAATTTGACCAAAAGTGTTGCTTCAAACCAAAATGGCTGCCCCCTGCCAGGCCGTTCACGTTTGTGCCTTGGTCTTTGCGGCTTTTTCGGGCATTCTGTCTTGATCGACGCCTCGACCCGATTTCATGTCAGTCGGTGAAATTGCTTGTCAGGGGCTCATTTTTTCAAATTTTCTGAAATTCTCAAAGAGATCATCAAACTTCAACGCCGTGCTCCACCCACTTTTGATAATGTAAGCCAGTGCTTCTCAATTCTTTTCTGTTACGCCCCCCTAGCAAGAAGAAAACAATTTGCGCCCCCCACCCCCACCACCCACTCTCCGCCGCGACTATAGATAATAGCATTTGTCTATAAAATAGTTATAGGTACACCTCTGCAGAACATTGTCTCCTTGTTAACATAAAGAAAACTAAAAGAAAGAGATATAGTTCAACTTACAAGAACAACCTTATTAACATTGTTTATTAGTCTGTAAAACAAAAGAATTGAAGTGCATCAATTTGCCTGAAATTCCAAAAATAATAATATCCTTGTTTAAGCTGTAAAAATGTGTAAAAAAAAAAAAAGCATGTTCCCCAGGGTCACACAACTCCCCCCCGCTCCCCAGCATTGCACCGCGCCCCCCCCAAGGGGGGCCCCGCCCACTATTTGAGAAGCACTGGTGTAAGCAAAAAGTTAGCATCACCTGCCCGTCTAGCGCAACTGCTTCCAATCGGGGCTCACTTTAGCAAATTTGCCTTTGTTGGAGTTGGTCAAAGATTTCGTGTTGATCTGTAATACTGATTTTTTTAATTTGATTTTTTCTTACTTTCCTACTGTGGGTATTCACCCCAAAGCTGTGTGAAACTAAAATGGCTGACACAATGTTCAATTTCAGGAGCGGGTCCTCGAGACTATTTCGTGCATCCGGTTAGGACAGACGTGTCAACCAAATTATGTGTTGATCGGGGAAACTGGCGTTGGTGCTTCTTTCTAACTTTGCAGGGGGTGCTACTGAGCGAGTTTTGTGAGGTCATCTTCTGTCCGCATATGATATGAATACATATATTTTCAACAGGATACATGCACTTGCAACAATTAGTGAGTTTTTGGGCATGTAAATGTCCCCAAAAAGGCCATTTTTTTCATCGTTGCTTGCTACTCGGGCTGCACTGTACTAATAAGTCAAATAGCAGCAGCTGGATGAGTCGATAATCTCCTCTAATGCATCACATCCTTTTTCTGGCCTCTTTTAAATCCTTGGGCTTAAAATGAGATCATCTGTGACGCGCAACCTTAAAAGTTTGGTCATGTTTTGCTTACCGCACTGAAGCTACATTAACAACCATTAATTTTAGAGACCCGCGCATCGTTCTTTCAATCAATTCCGTAATTGGCTTTTGGCAGGGCAGGGGGCAACGGCTTCACCGATCAACATAGAATTTGGTGGACATGTCCAACACAAGAGCACGCGCAAAAAAGTCTCAGGACCCATGCCTGAAATTGAACAGGAAGTCGGACATTTTGGTGTGAAGTCGCTACTCTGGGCGTATTCCGTCATTTGTTCATCTTGAAACTTAAAAAAAAGAAAAGAAAAAGGAAATCAAAAAATCCGCCCTCGGCTGCAGTTTCAACAATAAACATGACATTTTGCAGACATGTCTATCATAATAGGATGCATGAAAAAGTCTCTGGCGCCCATGCTTAAAGTTGAACAGGAAGTCAGCCATTTTGGTTTGAAGCAGCCACTTTGGGCAAATTCCCCGCACAAGTGCCCCTTGAAAGCTTAAAAAAAAATCGGACCTAGACAACAGTTCCACTGATTACAGTGAAATTTGGTGGACGTGTCTTTTGTAATACGGTGCGCAAAAAAGAAGTCCCATGGACCCATGCCTGAAATTGAACACAGAGTCGGCCATTTTGATTTGAAGCAGCCACTTTGGCCAAATTCCGTCGGTGCATGGTGCGCCGTGAAAAAAAAATAGGACCTCAACAATAAGCAGAGTTTGGCGATCACGCCAGGATTTTCGGAAAGTTTGAGAAAAAAAAAAAAAAAAAAAAAATCGCCCCGCCAGTTTAGCCAATGAACACAAAATTGGGTGGAAAATGTCTCAAGAACCAGACGGAAGACGGCACTTCACTTTTACTTACTTACTACTTTTATATTTGACACGGCTTTGACCTGAGCACATAATCACAGAAAAGGTGAGTTTTAACGGCGGATAGCAGAAAAACAAAATCATCAGATTCCAAATCAAGTCAATAAACGCTGCAGTGTTACCACGGTAACAGAAATCAGGAACTACTCACCTTGAAGCGCCACGAGGAGGACCAACACTATTAACGTCGGGGGGGCCTCCGCCAAGGCAGACATGTTGTCACAGACGCTCAGGTAAACACAAACGCTGGCAAAAGTGCAGGCTATGTCCCCCAAAAAATCAAGAAGAACAACAATGTGATGCCCCGCGCCAAAAGAAAAAGAAGAAAAGGGAGCAAGAGGAGGAGGAGGAGGAACCAAAAGGAGGATTTCACAGGTCACCTCCCCAAATGCTTCTCAGTGTCCAGTTACAAAAGAAGAAGCACTCGCAGTGTCGCCTTTCAAGCTCTCCTCAATTATTGATCGTGGGCCTCCTGCAATATTCCTTTCCTTCTATTTTCTTCTTCTTTGGCTTTCATCCCACAAGGACCGTGGCCCTTCTTGACAGAGAACATCTTATGAAGTTGAATGGAAGCACAGTGTTTACTTGTTCTTTGGCTTTTTTTTTGAGTCCATATTGTCGATGCAAATTAAAGCTGGGGACCAACAGTTATTGACAGCCCCCTCTGAAAAGGTTTGCAATTGTCTGGAAATGACACTAAATGGCAGCAAAACACCACTTTTGTCTACGTGAAACTATCCGACTCACTTGGCGCAAAGATGAGAACAAAAATGAATGACGTTCATTACTTTGGCCTGAGTACAAAAACTCAGCAAATGACTGAATCCACCAAAATGCCAAAAGATGTAGCACACATTGAGCACATATGTAGGGTAAAAAAAAAAAATTAAATAATCAGCGATTATGAATAAGCACGCTTCAGTTTCAGGATGTTCCTGAACACACAAAACAAGTGTCTTGAAAGTCTGACATATTTCTCCAAGTGGCTCAAATGAGATTCAAATGCTGTTTTAAAGCCAAATAAATGCACCCTGCTGTCAAAATATCCGCAAGTGGGAAGCAAAATTCTCACTTGCGATGATCCATAAGTGCTCGCATCGGTCCATGTTAGTTCATGCCGGAGCATCCCACTCGGCAGCTAAGCGCCGCACCATCGCAGGGCTTTCAAATGGAAGTCAACGCAAAAAAAAAAAAAAGTAAAAGAATAAATAAAATAAAAAAAGCCAGGAGACGGCAGGCAGGCCAGGACGCGAAATATCTGGAGGCTCGCAAGCGGACATGACGTGACCGTGTGGCGGCATGCTGCGCTGATCTGATGGTGGAGGTCGGGTGGGGGTGATGCGATGCGACGTGGAGGTGGAGGGGGGGGGGATGATGATAGAGCGGTAGCAGGGCCTGCGATTGGCTGGCAACCAATTCAGGGTGTCCCCCGCCTACTGCCCGAAGACTGCTGCATGCACGGGATAGGCTCCAGCACGCCCCGCGACCCTTGTGAGGGGAAGCGGTACAGATAATGGATGGATGGAGGTAGCAGGGCGTTGTCCTGCCAACAGCGAGGTGGCCGCCATATGCCGACTTCCAGGTGTTTTTGTTTTATAACTGCGTGGAAGTTTCCATTGTACATATTTTTACTGCTGCGTGTTACAGAAACTTTGAAGGACTCACAAAGAGTCTGAATGTGTTTTTCTTTGTGCTTCGCATCTCTAAATCTGCGATTTACTGCTTTTTTTGTTTTTGTTTTTTAACTTTCTGCATTTTTACCATCTGACCTGTACGTCTTCATTGTTTAATCCTTCTGTAATGCAAGATTCTGGGATTTCTGTCCGTCTATTAAATTGATTTTCAAAAGCTGATCACGTCCAATTAGACTTTTTCCCCTTTTAAATAAAACGGGATTTCCCCCCCCCCCTCTCTAAATAACTCTTGCATCCTTTGCTGCAGTTCTGCGAAATGGCGGCTAGAGGGTAATGATGTATCAATTAATTCCTCTTAAAACTATACTTTATAAAAGAAAATAAAAGGACGAGAACATGAATGACAGTCAGGACTAAATCACTAGAAAAATTAAGGTAAATTAATATTTTAACCCCCAACTCCTAAAAAAATAATAATAATCTGGAAATTCTAATATTTGGCATCTTATATTCAATTCAAACGTCTCTTGGTCCAAACAATAATACCAATTAACATACTTTAAAATTCCATCAGACGACAGACTTATGTTTTCATCACGTTTTGTTGCGTGTATTTCGTGAGCGTTGTGAAACTACATTACCCACAAGTCTCATTTACGTTGACCTATTACGTCATGAGGCCAATCGACTGGCAGAATCCAACATGGACGAAACTATGGCTGTTGAAAAGAGCCCGGTATGAATTCGCCACTTTGTTTCTTGTAATGTGCTTACATTAACGAAGCTTCGTTGGCTTTATGACACACGTTAAAGCGTGTAACAGTTGATATCCGTTTGTGTATTCTAAACTGACTTTACCGCCTCATAGCCTGTTAACAATGTCCAAAACATAAAGCTGCCAATTCATTCTGGCCGATCGCTGTCACGCAAGTTAGCCGCTAGCCCTAGCATGATGCTAATAGACCGTTCTGCGTTAATTATACCTACACGGACACAATGATCCCAATTTGCGATTTATCGAGTTCACAGTGTATTTTTGGTGGATAAAAAAAAGCAATCTATTCATTTTCCACACTGTCAAATGGGGCTTCATATCGGGCTAGCAAGGCGAGTCTTCGCCTTTTTAAGCTTGCTAACGTAGGCATAAATGTTCATTTTTAACATTATGATATAGCCTTAGATTTTCCCATTGCTATCTTATCCCCCCTTCAAAAAAGCCAATGACAATGCCATTACTCAAAACAAGTCGTGTACTTTGTTTTGTTTCCCTTCTGTTGTTTTATTTTCTTCTGATACCAAGGACACAAACATTTCCCCACCAATATTTACTTGCATCAACCCCCACGACATAAAATCAATATTTTTATCCTTACAAATGATGTGAAAATAAGTTCTTCCTCTTGGAAAAATGTCCCTTTTCTCAAAAATAATTCAAACAGTTACCTTAATAAATGAACATTTTAAATGACAAGCAATGGTAGCGTGCTGGATAGTGGTGAGCACGTCTGCCTGCGGTTCTGCGGTTTAATGTGACTTTGCCCCCCCAAAAAGTACTCTGGCTTCTTTTCTACCACTTAAAAAATGCATGTCAGGTTCATTCATGATTCTAAATCATGCATAGGAATGAATGCCGATGGGCGTTCGTTGATATGTGCCCATTGAATTGACAAGCGCTATAGAAAATGGATGGATGGCAAACACATGGAAAGTAATTGTTCCGCTGTGTTTTTCCATTGACAGGAGGAAATGCCGGCGATCTTGAACTCCCGACCGCAGACCGGACTGTCTTTCCTGGCACCAGAACCGGAGGACCTGGAGGACCTTTACAGCAGATACAAGGTCAGAGAAGTCATCGATCATAGACTGGACGTACACTGCGGGTCCAATTGCCCAATTACGATTGAATGCCGATATCCCATTTTTTTCATAAAGCGACACATATTCCAGAAGGCTGTCATTATAGTGAGGAACATTATGCACAGAGGTCTAAATTGCATGTGAATAACTTTAAGCATCAACACCAGGCTGTGAAAACACCGAATAAACAACATAGTATTACATATTATCAGGTATTCAACATTTCAGAGTGTTTAGTCAGCCTGGCCGACCGACTCTTTTCTTACTGATTGAAATGAGGTTCACCTCCAAATGAATCCACTGCATCCAAGTATGCTTTTTCAATGGTGTACGCAGTACGGCTCAGTCGGCTGATGTTAGCCCTTTCAGATTGGCAAAAATCACTTTTTAATTTTTTTTTCATTTGCACACTGCAACATAAAACAAAGCTTTGCGTCGCGGGTATTTGTTAATGTGTTGTGTTGATTTCACAGACACGGGTGTGTGCACTCACTCGTCACCAATTGGACTATTTGCATGAGAGCAAGGTGTCATGGATGCAGTATTTCTCATCTGCGTCGACGCTGCACCTGCACTGGCAGTTATCGCATTTGTATTGGATTACAGCTCAGTCTTCAAATATCCAATTCTGTGTGTGTTCCTACACTGCCACGCCTCATATTCCAGCTGTGCCACTAGAGGGCAGCAAATCGAAATTGCGTCACTTGGACCATGCAGTGCGAATCCAGCCTTAAGGATCAAACAGCTTCTTAAAGGGTGAATGATATTTCTTTCCCGAATGGATTTTAGATTCATCAGCAGTGTATTCCAAATCAAGGAAAGTGGTGGGAATCTTGAAACTCTCAAGCTGCACTTGCCGCAAATCTGTATGTTTTCATGGGACAGTGCTGACAGTGTTCAGGAGGGAGCTTGAAACAGTCCTGACGGGTGTCAGTGTTGTCACCTCATGCGGAGTTTTGTGTACAAACATGCACCTGTCGGGCTCCCGTGGGTCACGGGAGAATATCGAAACGGTGAAACATGAGAACGGACGTCACACAGAGGTCAGAGGGTGCCTCGACACAGGCCTGCAAAGATACACTTTCCCTTTTCTCTCAAACACTGATTAAGGATTAATCCATTTATTCATGTGAAGACGGGCTATTCAAATGTTTTGAGAAAGATTTGCAGTTCACAATTTGATGCAGGCAATTATTTAGAAGATATTCTTGGCCTAGCTGGAAATTGACCCGGAACGTACGGTGTGGATGTGATGGAAAATTCACAGTCGGCAGGGGTTCAACTTTAAAAGTCGTCTCTTTCTCGTGAGTCCTCACTCGCCGGTGCGTTTGCAGAAGCTGCAGCAGGAGCTGGAGTTTCTGGAGGTGCAGGAGGAGTACATCAAGGATGAGCAGAAGAACCTGAAGAAGGAGTTCCTCCACGCGCAGGAGGAGGTGAAGAGGATACAGAGCATCCCGCTCGTCATCGGACAGTTCCTGGAAGCCGTCGACCAGAACACGGCCATCGTTGGCTCCACTACAGGTACAGCATTGCAAAGGAGCGGTCGCTGCAAAAAGACACAATAGAAAAGGGTTATTATTATTAGCATTATTTATCACGGCAGCCGCGGTTTAAATGCGGATTGAGTTGTGTCGCCCACCGTCCCTCGCGCCTTTGGCTCACCTCTTGTCCAATCCGCTTGCCCCCTTCAGGGTCCAACTACTACGTGCGCATCCTGAGCACCATCGACCGGGAGTTGCTGAAGCCCAACGCCTCGGTGGCGCTGCACAAACACAGCAACGCCCTCGTGGACGTGCTGCCGCCCGAAGCCGACAGCAGCATCATGATGCTCACCTCGGGTATTGCGACCGTCTCACTGGGGCGGGGGGGCGGCGGGCGGGCGGGGGGCGGCGGGGGCGACCGCATCCGGTCCGCCAGCCGAAAGCTCGCAAGGCGGTCTGCGTCGGCGGCACTCTGATGTCAAGTGCCACAGGCGCACGGGAATCAAATGCATATTACTGGTCACAAAAGGTTCAAATCCAAAGTTTTTGGTTCACATGAAGTTGGTCAACGTTGGCTTTGGATAAGACTTCCATGGGAACAAAAACAGGAAGTAGAAACCAACCAAAATAAAAGCAGCCCCGTGGCTTCAAGCCACCATCCCCAACAGGAAGCAGAAACCTAACGTAGAAAAATCAAGCACGTGGCTGTGAGTGATTATCCCCAACAGGAAGAGGAACGCTAAAAGCGGCCAATGGACTGCAAGCGGTGGCTCATTTTCCCTTTTTGCTGTGTTTGTGCCCACCATAGACCAGAAACCTGACGTGATGTACGCCGACATCGGAGGCATGGACATCCAGAAGCAGGAAGTCAGGGAGGCCGTGGAGCTTCCGCTCACACACTTTGAGCTCTATAAGCAGGTCACACACACGCGCGCGCGACACACACCTCAGCGGTCTGTTCTTTTTCGACATCTTCAAGAAAGCAAGCGAGTCTTTTGTCTCTGGCACACAGATTGGCATTGACCCACCCAGAGGAGTCCTCATGTATGGACCTCCAGGATGCGGCAAGACTATGTTGGCCAAAGCCGTGGCCCACCATACAACAGGTGTGCACGCGCGCTAAGAGCAACCTCTGAAGCTGTGGCTGCCCAGCTTTTTGCGCCAAGCAGCACCTCGCCTCCGCGTTGGCCTTTTGCCCAAGCGGCGGTTGATGGCGTCACCTATTTCCGTCTCGCTGTTGATCCTGTCCTCTGCCACCTCGTCCCCCCCCAACAGCGGCGTTCATCCGCGTGGTGGGCTCTGAGTTTGTGCAGAAGTACCTGGGCGAGGGCCCCCGCATGGTGCGCGACGTCTTCCGCCTGGCCAAGGAGAACGCGCCCGCCATCATCTTCATCGACGAGATCGACGCCATCGCCACCAAGCGCTTCGACGCGCAGACCGGCGGTACGATGACCAAAACGCCAATTGTTCTTGTCGTCCGCCGCCCGAATGTCGGCGCCCGCTTGTGTCAAGACAAACCCGCCCGCTGTGGTTTTCCCTCTAGCTGACCGAGAAGTGCAGAGAATTTTACTGGAGCTGCTGAATCAGATGGACGGTTTCGATCAGAACGTCAACGTCAAGGTGAGCCGCCCTCAACCGCGCTCATGCTGAGATTGGGCCTCATGGGCAAAGACTCGCGTGACTTTCCTGCCGATGAATGGCGATGACAATGTCCGCTCATCCAATTACAAACACCTGCGTCACTCTGAGAAATGACCTTTTTCACATTATGCCTGGTTTCACAGCAATGTTTTGGCAATCGTGGATCATTCGAATCTTCTCATTTTAATCCACAATAAGGTCAAAGATCAATTTTATTCCCTTGCGTTAGATCAAAGATCAATTTTATTCCCTCGTCTTATGCAAAAGACGTAGTTGGGCTCTATGAAGTAAGGTCTTACGTTGGTGAGGTGGTGTTTTGCATGACGTCATTCAGCGTCCAAGCAATTTAGACAATAAACTGGGCCCCAATCGCAACCCAATCCTCACACGTAGAAGCCAATCCAAGTCCACGTTGCCCCCAAAATGTTAAGTTCAAATTCTATCTCCTAGCATATAAGCACAAAGTGCCTGGTTATCCACCATCTCTACTCCCTGTTGTTAAACAAACCCCATTCCCAATCGACCGTATGTGACTTTCCCAGGTGATCATGGCCACCAACAGAGCAGATACGCTGGACCCGGCCCTGCTGCGTCCCGGCCGCCTGGACCGAAAGATCGAGTTCCCGCTGCCCGACCGCCGGCAGAAGCGCCTCATCTTCTCCACCATCACCAGCAAAATGAACCTCTCCGAGGAGGTGGACCTCGAGGACTGTATCCCTTTTCGTGTCGTCTTCACTTAAGCACTTCTTATTCCTTGTGAAATTTGTAATAGGGCTTGAACGTTTCTCAAAAGTCCAACAAGTCTCGGGAATGTTGCCGACATTTGTGATGTCAATAAGATCGCTGGCCACCTTAACCGCTTCTACAGACGTGGCCCGGCCAGACAAGATCTCTGGAGCTGACATCAACTCCATCTGCCAGGAGGTGAGTGGCCGAGCAACCCGATCGCCGTTGCCAAATATCAAACTTAAGACGCACAATCAATATCAATGTGGATTTCTTTGTTCCCCGTCTTTAGGCCGGCATGTTAGCCGTCCGCGAGAACCGCTACATCGTCCTGGCCAAAGACTTTGAGAAGGCCTACAAGACGGTAATCAAGAAGGACGAGCAGGAGCACGAGTTCTACAAGTAGAGAGAGTGGCAAAATGTTTGTGTCTGTAGCCACCGTGTGTCATTTTCCTTTTTCTTCTCTCTCGGACTGAACAAAGTCACTGCGGCCAAGGCCTAATAATAAGCCTCGTGTGCCCAAATCAGTGTGTTTTTTGTTGCTGTACAGGCACTCATCTGGTTCTGGCAACAACAAAAAAATCCGCCTTTACAAATAGTCAAGTTGCATCTATATACAAGTATATGACTAAAAGACCCATTAAAGATGTTTTCCATAAAATGTGGACATGGCTTTGTCTGTTTTTAATTCATTGGGAATGATTTTGTGTCATTTTGCAACAAACTCTTTTTGCTTTTTCAAATCCGCTCCAAACGGTTAATACTGTGGTTGTTTATTGTTACAGCAGTAATCATTTCCATTGTGGTTTTTTTTTTTAGATGTACTAAGTAAAAAACAAAACAAAATGAACAAATTTGAACATAGGCAAGAAATGCACCCTGCATTTTGATACATGGTGGTAAAACCATCAACAAGATACTGAACCCCCAGTTGCCCCTGATGCTGCGTCATCAGTGGGTAAAATGAGGTACGGTGTGTGAGGCGCTTTGAGTACCTAAAGTAGAAAAAGCGCTGAACGAGTGACAACCCATTTACCGTTCAAGATACCCCAAAAACATTTAGGCCTCTGAGTAAAATTCTATTTAGGATCAATTTATGGTTTTATGAATCGAAAACAGGCTATGTAAAGGAAAGTCGATTAATTGACTTTTTTTTTTTTTTTTAAACCCAGCCTTATTAAAACATGAGTTAGGCTTAGGAACTACAGTATTAGTACATTTCTAATGATAATCTTTTAGATTTATATGGTGCTTTTTAAGCAACTCGGGGACACTTAAATGATAGTCAAATAAGTGGACAAATGACACAAAACAAATACATGAACTAATTTCAACATGTCATGGAAGTCCACCCCAAATGTATAGGACATGGGTCAAGGAAGGGGCTCAAAGTGCAAGGAACTACAGTCATTTTCATATGTGTAAAGGGAGGAAAATTTAACTTTGAGAGGATTTCTTATCAGTAACAATGTTGACATATGGTGAGAGCACATATGTCAATGAATGGGATCAAAGTTCAAGGAGCTATGATTTGAACAGTATAGGCTATGTTTAATAAGTGAACAGTAATTTGACATTAAAAAAAATGCTTCCCGTAATGTTGACTCACGAGCAAGGACATTGGCCACTGAACGGGATTAAAGTTGCATTTGCTTTGCAAGCAACTTGAGTATTCGTCAATATCTAATAATTAAATTAATAATTGACGATTAAAAACACTCATTTAAACTTCTCCCTCGTTCGAAATCAACGTCAAACGTTGACACGTGGTGATTGGACAATGAGTGAATGAAAAAGATCAACTTCAAAATGTTGAAACGTGGTAATAATAGTCACATAGAACAATTAATGGGTACTAACGTCGTTCGCTCATTGAACTACAGAGTCTGCAAATGTCAAGTAATTAAATGATAGACATACTTTAAAACAAAAATAAATACTACTTTAAATCGTCGATGTTAAGAAATCCACCACAAATTGACGCACAGTGATTGGAGATGGGGCAGTGAATTGGATTAAAATGCCACGTTCAACAAATTACGGCGGTTTTCTAATATCTTTTATTCCAAATCTAATTGGCGGCTTTTAAGTTTAAAATGTGACCGAAAACACTTGACTCAGTATATCATAGTACGATAAAGGAGTTATAGTGGACTTTGTAAACTTTTCTCACCTTTCCAAAATCAGATGTCAATGAGATTGTGACGTTTCCCAGGTTAACACTGTTCTTGAACTGCACACGAAAACACCCAATAAACTTGATTTGGACACTTTATTGCCGTTTTTTTTTTTTTTATCCTCGAGCACCTTGTTTACAGTTAATTTCACTTAAATGTCCACTTTACATAGATATTTCAATAATCCATCAATACCACGTATGAGGATGTGTGATTAAAAGGGGAGGAGGGAGGAACCAACCAGGCGACCCTCCAGCCGCCGCTCCTCATCAGCATTATTTAGCCCAGTCAGTGTGAGTCTCTGGCGGCTGTGCGAACTACGCTCGCTCGGTCCGCTTCAACTTCTAAAAAACATATCACCGGCGAAGCGAGCTCTTTTTTCGGGGGAATATCCGCCATCCGTCATCTACGGACTCCTGTGCGGAGCCTGTCGACCTACCACGGAGGTAAGCATTTGAAGTGAGAATTGACGCTTGGCGGGCGGGGAGGAACAGCTGCTAGTTTAGCTTAGCTTAGCTGAGCTACATGCTAACTTCGCTACGGCTCGGCTCGGCTCCCCGCAGCTGGAAGCCCGAGGGGCGGTTGTTTTTTTGTTTTGTTTTTTGTTAGGTTACCTACTTACTTGACTTAGTCTATTTTTCCTCTTATAAACATGTGTTTTAAGCACAAATACGAATAAGTGACGCCAAACCTGTTTTAACTTCGACAAACACCTCTTTAAATGGCATAAATTGTGTTTGGGGAAAAAAAGTGGCACGTGCATTATTATTAGCTACGAAGCTAGTGGACGCTAGCCTAACTTTTTTCCCGTCAAATTTTAGTGTTTGTAAGATGAACCGCCAAATAAAAATGCCGGGGGATTAGTTGAACGTAAGAAGTTTGCGAGAAAGAGTTTTTAGGCAGGAGTTTGTCAACGTTGGTGGTTTAATATCACAACTTTAAACCGTAAACTATAGTACTGTATTTTTTGTTCCGAACCGTACTGTGTATACGACTCAAAGTATGTACAGATTAATTCTGAAGCAATGATGATCCAATCTCAACTAAATTCTAACAAGTATGACATCATCTTTGGAAATGTACCGACACTCTTGCCATCTAAAATTAATAATTAAAAAAAAGCACATTTATTGTTCATACTTCCTGGTGTATGGGCGACTTTTGTGACCTGTTGTGCTAAAGAAGGAACTGAATGTAAATGAGCACCTAACAATAGAAGACAGACAACCAACAACCATTTTTAAAAGTGAATTATATATATATATTTTTAAATGGCAGGTTTTCATGCTGCGTTTCAGGAGATGTGGGAAGTCTGATCTATCTCACTCGCATTGTCCCAGACCTCAAAGCATTCCAGGTGAATGTAAACCAAAATTAGCTGACTCCGATGCATTGTTTTGTTTCTTTTTTTTTTTGTTCTGGTTCTGGTTCTGGTTCATCACAACACATTTTGCCCTACAACAAAACTTCCTTCATAATTTCCTTTATGTACCGGTAAGTAAAGGAATATCTTCTAAGCATTTCATACATTTCACCAAATAACTTCATGCAGTCAGTACAAATCACGTTGCCTTTGAGCTTATGTCGTATAACAAATGTAATCAAAAATAAAGAGCGATAACTATGTTTTTATAATCTTGTAAATCGTTTTGCCATTCAGAGTCTGTGTCTCCATGAGGGTCGCCATTTTGTCGAGTGATCTCAGATTGAAGTCGCCATTAGATAAAGTACGGTAGTGTATTTCTGAGATAAAAGTTGTTTACTTTTGAGAATATTTCTCTTTTCGAGTACAGTTTTATATTTTCAAGAAAATTATTATTGCGATTAAATTGTTTTGGAGAAAAAATACAAGATTACAGTAGTTTTCAAGGCAGAATGTCATATTTTCATGAAAAGTTGTATGTTTTTGAGCTAAAAAAAAAAAAAGGCATAGATTTGTAATTGCTGATTGCGCATCTGACAGCAGTGTAAACAAAACACAGACGTGTGTGAATTTTGCTTGATATTTTCCGTTTGTGCTTTGCGTTGTGGTGGCGCAAGGAGTCATCTGTCATCTCCATGGTTGTTGTTGTGAACAGCGCAAGCCGCTGCAGTTTTTGTGTTCTAGTGTGCTCTGTCCCGGCGGATGGGACCCCTCCGGAGACGGGCGGCGGTGTACCAGCTGCGGCCATAATGAATGGGCCGGGCTCAGGATGGGTTGCCATGGCGGGGATGCTGGCACGCGTTTGTTCTGCCGTCCCGCTTCACCACTCCCGGCTCATGTTTGCATGTTATTTCACTCGCACGCACTCTGAATGTGAATTTGCCTTTCACTCGATTGTGTCCCTAAGGCTTTCCGTATTTGTCCAATGTTCTCCTGAAATTCAAATTGTAAACGACAAAAAAAAAAAGAGGCTGTTGTGTAAGAAGTGTTTGCTCAATGCTACTTCGAGATTAGCGGTTGCCTTAAAATACCAGAGCCGCACTGAGAAACTGGAATTACGCTGCAAGATTAAAGTTGTAATCTGATAAGAAAAATCTGAATTTTATTCAAGATTAGAAAGTGTTTTATCAGATAAAAAAAAAAAAAAAAAAGTTATTTTATATATTTTTTGGCATAAGTCCTATAGTTTTGAGATGAGTCACTATTTTATTTTTTTTTAAATAAAGTTGCAATACAAGAATTCCTTTGTTTTTGAGGGGGAAAATGTAGTGTGTTTCGGGGGGGAAGTAGCGGGCAAAAGGTTGTTTTTGAGAATGAAATTGTGACATTGCGGGGAAAAAGTTAAAAGTAATATTTTGTATTTTTAAAATTAGTCTTGATTAAAAAGTTGCGCATTTTCAAGATTCGTGGTCCCATTACAAAAATAAATAAAGTGTTGTGTTTCGACTTTGTGCATTATGTAGCTAACGTTCGCGGAGCTATTTCACTCCAGTCAAATTGTGTTGGTGCTTGTAGGTGATGTTACGTTGGTTCCGCTGCGTTATGTACCTAGAAACAGTAACACGCGACATCAGTTTATGTATCTGCTCCGGCAAGCTCTCTGCGGATCCGATAGTCTGTGACTGTACTACTATATAATGTGCGCTTTTTCATTGTTATAATATTTAAATCGGTCTGTTTCAGGTTTAAGCAAACTGATGTTATTTATTATTGTTAATTCTTTTACTTGGGCTGCTGCACATGCACGCACACATTGTTTCACCGTTATGTATAGATAAATACCTCATTTATGTTCACACGTCATGATGCCTTCCTAAAAGAGATGTAATAAGCTTTCAGAAGTGTTTTTTTGGAATGAATAATCGTCAAAAATAATCGCTAGATTAGTCAAAGTTAATTGTTAGACTATTTGTACAAATGGTTGCTAGATGAATCGGGAGAAAACAAATTGTTTGGGACAGCCCTACATGCAATATAAATGAGCCGTGGGCACGGAGGAAACGCGCGCTGGCCCCCGCGCGTCGTGACTTTTAGGAGCTTGTCGCAAACAAGGAAGTGGAACACGAGAGGCGAGGGCGCAGCGTTTGTTGGAAGTCAGGCTGGTGCTTTGTTTTGCTTCAGCCGAGGGGAAGGCCACGTGTGCACGACGGACAACGAAGCCAAAAGAACGCCGTGTAACTTGGCTTCTCTTACCCCTCGTCCGCCTTCCAAAGTGTTGAGTTGAATACTTGGGCGCAATTCTTTCGTCTTGTGAAATGACATGTTGGAAAGGGGGGAAAAAATGGAAAGGCTCGGCCTCATCGTGTAGCTTTATTAGGATCCCGAGGCCAGAGCGGTTCAATCTTCCGTCTGGTCACGTTAACCTTTTTTGGAGAAGAAAAGCGTCTGAATTCAATCCAATCAGGACATACTGTAGACTTGATTGCATAGCATTGATAAGCAACTTGCTCAAGTGAGACTTTGAGTGTTTCCTGCTTCATCACACAGTTTGAAACAATCGTTTTTTCTATGCGTCAACGTCTATATATCCTTTGGCGCTAATAGGCAATAAGAAACGGGTGAATAGAAAATTAGCATCAGTGCAGGAAGTATAACAATACTCACAGGCATATTGCATATGCTTCCTACTGGGCAAAAAACAAGTTGTTTTCAATTTCTATCTCGGTTGCTGTTAAGTTGCATTGAAAGTTGAGTTTCAGTAGTTGAAAAAAGACACCATTTTGAAATCACAGAATAATCCTGTTTATTAATCAGGATTTTGTTATCAATCAAGATAGTTATGATTATTATTTTGAACATGACTGCCCAGCCCGAGATCGACGTTATAGTGATGGATTGCTGCAGTTGGCGCTTCTCTGGGTTGTTAAAAAAAACCTTCCTGATCTTCCATTACGACTCATGCTGCAATTATGCTGGATGCATCGTTTGTGAAGAAGGAAGGCTGTAGTTGCTTCCTCCGAAGCGTCTGACAAGATCAAACGGGATTAGGATTAGTTGCGTGAGGCTGCCTCCGTTTAACGAGCTCTAATTGACTCTTTGGCAGCCGCGCTTTAGGCATCATCCACCAAGTACGGCCGGGCTGGGGAGCGAGCGGGGCCGTCGAGGGCCGAGCGTCTGTACCGGTTGGTTCCATTAGTCAGGCCTGGCCGGCCAACTGTGCGGTGCGGACCCCCGTGTAAACAAACACAATCCGTTTGTTGGGTCTGCGCACAATTGCTCATTGTATAGTGAGTGGGGAGAAATATTCTTCTGCGGGTTTAAAAAAAAAAAAAAGTCAAAACGTGCATTGGAAATTAGCATTAGCTACAAATGCTGTGATGCTGCGCATTGGCGATTGTTTTTCATTCAACTGTGTTGTGGCATCCGTCCCCATATTTAAATAAAGCGGACTGTTTAACCTAAGGTGTCCAAATGATGGCCCGTCGTCCATTTTTCAACAGTCCGCGGCACGTGCTGAAAATGGGATGTTAGTTGGGGCAAAAAAGGCAGGAGGTGAACAGCGTCGCCATTTCACAGCCAGGGGCATTGAGCACAAAAAACGGAATGAGCGCAATTGCGTTCAAAAATGCCACTGGTATGTCAGAGTAGGAACGGAATGGTATGGAAAAAAATATTGCGGCCATGTTGCAAGTACAGCTCTAAAAAATGTTTGTAATGTTTCAAAAAAAATCCTTTTCTCTAAAAATGAGGACCTGCTTTTCTTAGAAACAATCAAGCCAATGTTGGCCACTTGTCTGCCTCACGAGCACGTCTGTAGTCTTGACTTTACCGATCGCAGACATGCTGACTCTTGTTGCCGATTGCAAACGTTCACTTGAAGACAGCATTATTTTCAAATATCACCTGAATATAGTATGTGCAAAAATGGTTGCGGCAAGGGCAGAGGTCGTCGAGCTCGGCGAGCTCGGCGATCGCATTGAGGACTTTCAAAGAAGAAGGGCTCATCGCGCCGCGGGAAGCTTTGAGCGCTTTTGAAATGGTGACTTTTGAAAGCGCAGCATACCTTGAAACTGCTAAATGGCTCATGCTGGGCTCCCAACTTCTCGCGGCAGCCCATAATTTGGCACAGGGGAAAACTCCCGTTTTCAATTTGTAATTGAACGCTCAGCGCGCGCACACACGTTTTAGTGACTGTAAGCAGGGCTGAACAAGGAATCACCTTCAAATCAACATCACATTGCAGCAGAATGTCACTTTCAAATGGCCACGGCTACAATTTGCAAGGGGCAAAACCTCGTAGGAGCACTCCAAATGCGATTCTTTTTCAAAATCATTCATCCCGAATTGTAACTGAAGCTATTTTTTTCTTTCTTTTGTGTTTCTTTTACAGCTGGTGTCATTGAGTCACCCTGTTCCTGTCCACCCAGTAGGACCGGTTCCGTTACCCCGCTGCACTATGGAACGATAGCGGAGGGAACCTCTTCGTGTTCGCGGACCCCCCCCCGTCCCAAATTCCCGAGAAACGCACAGACAAATCCCAGAGCCCAGCCCTCGCTGTCTCGTCGTTTGCCAGCCGGGCGGCGAGGTGGGCGGCGGCCTCGTAATCCCGCTCAAGTATTGCGGCCGCATCCGCTCCCTCTTTTGTCATGGCGACTGTCGTCGTCGGCGTCGAGTGGCTCCGGCAGCGACGCCAGGGAAGGCGGGAGGCGGCGTGAGCTTGGCAAAAGGAGGAAGGACATGAAATTCAGCAGGGGCTGAGAATCAGCGCATGATGTGGCGCCGCCATCCAGCCTTTTCGCCCCTCACAGATTGGACCAAATATCTACAACAAACTTAAGTGGCGCCCACGTATGCGGTGAGCGGTGGACGAATGATTTCATTCGTTTCTCCTTCTCTGGAGCGTCTTTGCCCTTAGTCCGTTCGGCGGTCTCCCGGAGTGAAAGCCCACCTAAAGTGCCTTTAACTTTGCCTTAGTTTGGGGAATAGTTTTCAACTCTTTGATTTGACCTCCGGCTAGATGATGAGACGAGCAACAAATAGCTGAAGATCGTCCACTTCCTCGGTCGAGCCCGAGCGAGCGCGCGCAGACTTTGTTGGCCGGCCCGGCCCGGCCCGGCTTCGGTGCCACCATGGTCATTCTGCAGTCCAAATGGCGCTACCTGCTCATGTTCCTGGGCATCCAGCTGGTGCTCATGGCGCTGCTGTCCCGGGAAGGCTACCACAAGAGGGTCACCTACTTCATGCGCATCTTCCGCAAGGCGGAGCCGGCCCCGGCGCCGCCCCGCAACCGCACGGCGGCCGACGAGCCCGTAGGCGACGTGTACGCCAACCTCTCCCGCCTGTCCAAGGCGCGCAACGATGGAGGAGATGTCCTCTACTACTGTCCCAAGACGTCGCCTCTCTTAGGTGAGTGGCCCAGACTTGCCGTGTTCCCTTTGCACCAGAGACGCCGGTGATCCTCCGGAATGGGCACCTTTCCGGGAGCGGCTAATCGGGACTTTTTCCCAGTCAAGTCGTCCGGCGACAGTTTGACTTTTGAATGTCACAAAAGGCTACTATGAGTACGACTACATCAACGGAGGAAGGAGGGATTTGTCTTTTCGAGCTTGAATTGGTCACTAGTTTCACTTTGTGTCAGCCGGAAACACCAAATTCAGGTTTGTTGCCGACAGTATGTTATCTAGCTTCAATAACGCTTTGTCAAAAGAAGAAAAAAAACCAAAAACATCGCAGCGCAGTATGCATTCAATCTTGAAGGGATAGTCCCACCGGATTGACTGCAGGCATTCTCCAAATGTAGTCATTCTATTTATGAACAACATAGATTATAAATTTTGAGTTGGGTGCCATTACAAAATATGTCGAGTAAAAAGACTGCCTTTATTTCCCATGTTATTAAAAAAGGTTTATGTTAAAGGCTAGAACTAGACTGCTTTTTATATGGTAAGTCCAACAGGTCATTCCATTTTGAATAACAACTTTATTCTTTATTCACTGCCAACTTGGAACGCTTACTTTTCCGATGACTTGCTTTAAAAAAACAATTGGGTTACTTTTTCAAGGTAGCTGTGGCAACACTGGTGGACGCTTCCCTTTCTT
The DNA here is from genome assembly GCF_054856515.1 of Filicampus tigris. Taxonomy (NCBI): domain Eukaryota; kingdom Metazoa; phylum Chordata; class Actinopteri; order Syngnathiformes; family Syngnathidae; genus Filicampus; species Filicampus tigris. The sequence continues at coordinate 834,204 of NC_141224.1, read as the reverse complement.
CCCTCGTAAACTTTTCATGTCAGTTGACACATTTCAGTTTGAAAGAAACGACAGCTGTTTATTTTCTTTGACTTTTAGCTCTGAGCCTTAAGACTCCAACTTAGCGAGGCAAGATTGTCCTCCGAGTGATTGACTTTGAAATTCTAGCTTTCAGAAGAAGAGCAAACTTGTTTTTCAGGTTTGGCTTGAGTACAAATGTGCCGAGGTGGAGAACACTTGTGTCTCTTTGAACGCGGACGAGTGACTCATATGTGCTTTTGTGCGTGTTTTAGGGTAACTCCGTGCCACGCGCTTGTCACACACAACCGTGAACATCCTTGTTCTTGTTTGCAAAATGTCGCTGTCTGTGCACGTTGGTCATGCCCAAGGCAAATGACCTGGAAGTTGGTGTCACCCACAGGAAACTTTGCCGAAGCCAACGTTGGCTTTGAGTGAGGTTGGATTTTGCCGCCATGGCTGGGTGGGGGCGGTCAAAATTCCTTGTCGTAGCAAATTCGTATAACCGGTTTGAAGCGCGGCCGGGCCAGATCTTTCCGGGCGCGTTTCCGAACGACGCACTTGCACAAGTTGTAAATCCGGTCGACGCTTTGGATGGAAAATCGACTAACTGCCGCTCGGACAGGTCGGCTTCTTGCCGGACTTTTGTTGAATTTTTCAATGATCTTTGCTGAGAATGCAGAATTTCCTAAAGCTGTTTATGGAGTAGCGCTCTGCATTGATGTTGTGGTGTGTGTGTATAAATAAATCAAGGCCATGTAACGCCTTCTGTATTCATGTCAGCCTCGATCCATTTGGTCCACGCCCATCTTTTGATCCACGCGCTTGATGAATTTTCCACTTGATCTCATTTGAGGCGGGCCGATCCACGTCAGCTTCCCGTCGGGCCTCACGCTGGCCGAGGTGCGGCGCAAGAACCCGCTGGTGGAACGCGGCGGGCGCTACCGGCCGCCCAACTGCGAGGCGCGCCACCGCACCGCCGTGGTCATCCCGCACCGCCGCCGCGAGCACCACCTCAAGTTCCTTCTCTACTACCTGCACCCGTTCCTGCAACGTCAGCAGCTCAACTACGCCATCTACGTCATTCACCAGGTCAGCCTTCTAACTTCCACGCCGCTCGTCCCCATTTGCCGGGACACCCTGCACCGGTAGCGAGCGAAGCGCCCATATCTTCGGTCGGCAAAAATGCGCTCTCGGATTTGGACCCAAAGTCCTATTGCAGAAACGGGACCTTGTGATGACCGAAGAAAGGAACGTAACCGGCGTAGGCTCGACAGAGTCAAGAGGGCAGGGATCGGGGTTTGGCCCCAATGTTGCTCGCTTCGGCCAGCCCGATGGCCGCCAACCCCAACGGAATCCTGAACGAGCGCGGCGACGCAAAGTCAATCTTCATCGCCGGATTAGGAAGTACATTGGCGCGCGCTGTGTGCTAGCAAGAACTTAAGTGGTCATGGCTCGCTTTCACGGGACAGGGCCGCGCCCTCAAAACGGGTTAAGTCAACGAGACAACAATTGTGAAATAGCGGGAACGTTGTCTCCTTCAAGTCGACGTCGTTCTTTCCGCTTTGGAAAATTCCTGCTTGATGTTTGCATGGAGGGAACTCAAGTAGCGCTGAAGATTTGAAGCCTTGAAATGCTCAAATGATATAAGGCAGAATAACATTCAACAAAAGCGTCCTGTGCTCATCTTCCTATTTTGGTTTTACTGTGCATTTTCCCGCCCATTTTGAGCGTGAACTTGGTAGGCAATTGACTTGATTGGTAGAGTGCCCGAATGCTCTTTTTTTGTCCTTTGCACATTCGACATTGCGTTGAATTTGTGTCTCGCGTGCAGGCGGGCAACTACACGTTCAACCGGGCCAAGCTGATGAACGCCGGCTTCCGCGAGGCCATGCGCGAGGAGGACTGGGACTGCCTGTTCTTCCACGATGTGGACCTGATCCCCGAGGATGACCGCAACACATACGTGTGCGACGCCAACCCCAAGCACGCCGCCATTGCCATGGACAAGTTTGGCTACAAGTGCGTCTCTTGCGTTCACGCCACGCTTCTGTTGATGGCGCTGCCGCTGTTTTGTAAAGCCTTTGCTTTGCCTCATTGAGTTTCGCCATATGCTGACTCTGGTTATATTGCTTGAACGGTTTAGGGCGGAGCTCGATCGCCACTATCGGAAACGCAAATTCGGAACTTGAGCTCGCGTCTGGTGTGCCTCAAGGGTTCCCTGTTTGGGCCCCAACCTTTTCCTTGCCGACATCAACAATTTGTTTCTGAAACGTTGAAACTGTTCCGCAATCTCAAATGAAGCTTTTCAATGTCTATTCAATTCACCGACGGGAACGTTGGCATTGACTACGGCATTCCGAACTCCTTCAACGCCAAGGACACATTGGTCCTTTCGCAGTCCAGCCATTCGATCCCGGGAGCGTATTCGGATGTTTTTCGCTAAACGCTAGGGTGAACGAGGGTCTGAAATTGTCTGGCGGCGAATGGGTTAAAAACATTCGATAGCTGCAGCCCCGCATACTAAATTGGACCCGAGGAAATATTTTTCAGTCGCAGGGTAGTGTCGTTTTCCGATCGTCTTTGCGCTGATATTGTTCCCATCCTCCGTTCAATAATGAAGGCAAGTTTTGTATGGTACTCGCCCCGCAGGCTTCCGTATCAGATGTACTTCGGCGGAGTGTCGGCTCTCACGCCTCTCCACTACCTCAGGATGAACGGCTTTCCCAACAACTACTGGGGCTGGGGCGGCGAGGACGACGACATCGGCGTCAGGTGACACCGGGATCTTTTCCAAAGAGCGCCGCGACCGAGCGCCGCGACCGAGCGCCGCGACCGAGCGCCGCGACCGAGCGCCGCGACCGAGCGCCGCGACCGAGCGCCGCGACCGAGCGCCGCGACCGAGCGCGTTCCTCGTCAAGGTCACACTCGCGTGCTCTTGTCTCGGCAGAGTGTCTCTAGCGGGAATGTCCATCTCACGTCCGTCCCTGAAGGTGGGCCGCTACAAGATGATCAAACACAAGCTGGACAAAGGCAACGACGTCAACCCAAAGAGGTATGCCCAATTGGAAGACGTCATTTTTCAAAATGGCGGCTTGGCATTCAAGGTGCCTGTTTGAACGCTTTTTTAATCCAAAAAAAAAAAAGTTTTATTGTAACTTTTATTTGGAACCCTTTCAACTAAGGAAGAACATCTTTGTTTGAACATTTACTGATTGAGAGTTGGAATCCCAATGCATGTTCTGTATATACGTAGAAAGTCGTATGTACATTTAACGCGCCTCTCCCCAAAACAAGAGACTCGCCCTCTTAAACCTGACGTTTTCTCCATCTACAAAATAACACATCTCTCAGCTCCTGTAGCAGATAGAAACATCATTCCAAAAGAATTTGTGAGCTTGGACATGTGGCCCGGGTTTAGTAGTATTTACTATTTCAATCCAAAATGTAAAAAATAAAGTGATAGTGCAAACGATGCACTACTATTGTTGTTATTATTCTTATTTTTTTAATCGAGTGGTAGCTTTAAAAAGTATTTTTAATGAGACGTTTTAGCTGATGATTTCTGTTTTGGGTGTCCAGGTTCAACATGCTGGCCAAGACGCGTCAGACGTGGAAGCTGGACGGTATGAATACGGCCGAGTACGAAGTTGTGTCGCGGGAGTACCGCCCGCTCTACACCAACATCACCATCAACATCGGCACCGAGGCCGGGCTGCACCCGCCGCCGCCGCCGCCGGCCACCGTCCCGATCGCAGAGGCCTCCGCCGAGGCCTCCGCCAAGGCCGCCACTGAAAACTGACAAGTAGCCCTTCGTCACTTTGGTTTCTGGGGTTTTTGGGGCCTTCTTTGTCCTCGCAGACTTGGCACATATTTTGAAAAAACGATATCAGCTTCCTGTGTCGTTCGTGTTGGACTCTGTGAGTTTATCGACATGCTCGCTGCTCACACCTCCTGATGCCTTCCGATATGTGCTCGATCCTATCTTCCACTATTGATGCGCCTTCACTGACTTTTTTTTTTTTTTTTTCTTGTTACTTTTTTGGAGCGTATGATGCTGCTACAGTCGAAGGATACGGCCCGGTTTACACCTTTTTGAGATGATCAGTAATGAGCATATCTTGGCACGTGTTTTGCGGTCGTTTCATATTTCACTTGCAAAAGTAACAGCTAAGCCCACAAGCCTTTATATTTGACTTTTTGTGTTTGATGGCTATGACACAGGATGGTGGCAAAAAAGTTGAAGCTTGTCCAATCAAGGATGATCAATTCTTCTCCAGTCAATTAGAAATGAAAAAAAGATCAATGTCACAATTTTCATCAATATTTTGGACTATTTTCATTTTTTTAAATTTTATGTACATATTCAGATAGAATAATAAGAAAACAACACATCTGAAGCAAATTTCAATCGTTATTATAAAGTGAAAAATAATCAAATAGTTATAGGTAATACAATCTCAGAATGCAAATAATAAAATGGTAGTGTTCGTTCAGAACCAACACATTAAAAACATTTTTCATCACTCTCCAAGAAAACATTTTCAATCCCTGAAGGGAGCTTCATTTGGCATGATAAAATTAAGGATGCATGCATTACATTTATTTTAGTCTGTTGTTCATCAATATGTCCAAATTTAATTTGTTTATTGTTCATCGATAATGAAAAGTTACATAAGAGTTCAAGAAATTCCTAATTTCTCTTGTGTAATACCCATTCAACACAAAATAACTACATCAAAATCAAGTCTGAGTGCGAATCATTTCATTTTACTTTTTTTTTTTTTGGCCTTTGAAGGATATTTTTTAGCTTTTTTTTTTTTTTTTACACTTAAAGAAAATTTGGTTCTTCTTTTGCCAACACACAGACAAAATTTTGAAGTTTTACAAAATGAAACTATTTTTGATGTTCTGACTAGTGGGGGAAAAAAAAAAACCAACTTTGCACCCGGCGATGACAAATACTGCACTGCATCGCTCCTTCCTTTTCATGCAATAAATGTCCCGCACATGCCCTTTGCCTTTACCTCCACCAAGCATACACATCAAACATACACCAGTGTGCTTTTACAAGATGGACTTAATCCACAATGTCGTAATCAGCATCTCAGGAAGCCGCCAACCAAAGAGAATCTGTCAGAAACCAAGCACGTATACCAGCTTTTATGGAATGTTCTTTCAGCGTTGAGTCCATTTGCTTGATTTCCAGCCGAAGGGCCATGTACTAGTACGCTCATTGACCTCACTAGTCAGACAATTCAGTGTGCGAGTAGAACAACTGTGTCTTGCTAGTCCAACAAAATTCACAACTCCTACCTGCCACATTTAGCCTGCTAGTACACAATGCAACCTTTTTTCAATATCCTTGGTATCCATCTTAAGCTCCATGTGCTAGTGTGCTCTTTGTCCTCAATAACAACTCTCCGCACGACTTGACATCCGTGTACTACAAGGTAAAGCCGTTTGAGCATTTGTTGATGTCTGTGTGCTAAGATGCTCTTTGTCCTCACTTCACTAGTAACACAAATTAGTACTCTAGTCAAAGAACCAGGGGATGTGAGGTAAAACGATGCACTAGTTGAGAATACTGCGTGCTGCAAGTTTTAGAATTGTCCGACTAGTGAGGACAAAGAGACGACGGCTAAGATGGCTATAAGTATAGAAGAAATGTTAAAACGACTTTTCGATCATGAATCGCGATCGATTGATTTGGCTTTGGCAGCATATCGAAGCCACTTGGCATGTAAGCCGCTCAATGCACTGTACAAAGTGTCCTGATTTTTGGTGTGTGTAACATTTTTGTGGGTTTTTTTTTGAGGGGGGGGGGGTGTGGTTATGATGTTGCAGGTTAGTACTGGACTTGGGTACTGTTAGCTTGCTCTGCTGGTTTGTGTGTGTTCACCGCACTAGAGTGGCCTTAAACTGTAATAAATCGATTATTCAAATGATTGTCCTCCCAGGGCTGTACTCAATGTATGGGGGGGGTTCGTGGGTAAGTACATTTATATTTCACTTTTTTTTAACTGAAGGCTCACAAAGTGCTCCACATTGCTAAAATACACCATTTTACAGTTGCAACGCAAAAGCCACAAATGTATCAAAAAACAATCTCACTTTGGTGGAATTATGAGAGTATTAGTAGGCCCAAGCCTGTTAGCTTGTGAGCTCATTGAAACCTCACATTGACAGAGTTGCAAAAAAAAAAAAGGTTTATGATTGCAGATTGGTGCCAAAGCACATTTCTTTCCCCCTAAATAAATATGCTCAATTAAACCAAATTCTAGCCACCAGGATGGCACCAACGCAATGCTTGTATTGCATTGGACCGCACACAAAAACAATGAATAGGTTTTTTTTCAGTGAATAATGACAAACAGCAAATGGGTGGGCGTTCACTGTAGTTAAAATTCCTCAAAGCTGACATCAGCAAAATGTAATCTTGGTATTTACCTTGCTTGATAGCTACTAGCTTGATAGCAAGTAACTAGCTTGCAAGGTAGATAGTAGCTAGTTGGCTACTAAGTCGGTGCGTTTTGCTTTTCTTTTTGTTATATATATGTATATGATTTGCATAGTATATTAAAGCTATTAACTCGGTCGGCACTGACACGAGGAGCTAAAAGAGGGCAAAACTGTTTAAAAAGAAAAAAAATTAGGTTCAACCTGCAGCAAGAAAAAAAAAAACCATGGCAGGAGGACAAAAGTCCTGTACTGTGCGGAAGTCACTAAAAATCATGAGAAATACAATCGGTGTAAGCAAACAAAGTGGAGACCAAAGCATTGAAAAGCAATTTCCCAATGCAGTCCTATTCCGACCGTAATACAGCATGTGCTCAGGTGTGCACAGACTAGCTTCTATTTGCTCTCCCAGGAAGCTAAAGAGTCTTTTCTTTCTTTCCGATACTACGCTGCTCACAAAAAAGTTAAGGATATTGGGCTTTGGGGATTGAATTTCTAAATAAACATAAAATAATAAATGACAACCGTTACAGGTGAACTTACTTTGTCCTTTTCGGAATGCTCGTCCTTGGGAAAAATTTCAAAAGACTCGCTCGCTCGCTCGCTCGCTCATTCGCTTACACGCTTCTCCAAATAAGAATCAATGCGTGCCTGCTTCGAGCTGTTTATTTGCCACTCCCACTTGAAGTTTACTGGAACACTGACACAAAAGATCATTTAAAAGCCAAAATGTTAACCAAACCGTAGAAGACCAAAGTCCGTTAGTTGAATGCTAATATGCGAAATGCCACAGATGGCTAACGGATATTAGCATCAATGTTATGTCGATGGCAATTACAGGCTTTCAAACAACAACAACAACAACAACTGCTGCTGTACACACACAGCAGCGACACATGAACAGCATTCGACGACACTCGCAAGCATGTAGCGTCTCTGTTTTGTGGAAAGGACAACTATTAATGGATTAGTTGGGGACCTTTTCTTCGTGGGTTTCGGCTTTGAAGTCCCACTATTTTTCCAGATGTATTCATTTTTTACCGTGAACTCTATTTTGGTCTAACGCTGGTCTATTTTGGGTGTAATTCCACTGGTGAGCACTAGATGTCGGCACAGTATTTAGTTTGAAACTAAATTTGAAAGCACAAAAACAAGAAACATTTCAGCATATGTATTTTTGGTGAAAATGATTGAATATCGTCCTCTGTAATCCTGCTTTTTACGCTGACCAAAAGTGAAGGCGCAAGTATGACTTTATAATGTACATCTTTGGGCATGATTATCAAATGTTATTGTGAGAAAAATTGCGAACTCGCAAGGTTGCTCACGATGAACAGCGATATAGCGGTGGAGCACGCTATCCCTAACTTTCAGAGAGTCCTTTTTTTGTTTTTGTTTTTTTGTTTTTTTTGCCCTGCCCGAGACATATTCGGACTATGAGCTGTTGAAGGTGACGTCATTGTACTTGATTATCTTGCCGTTGCGCATGACCACCTCCTTCTGCGCCCACATTTCCACCTCGCCGTTCTTCTCCTCGAAGTGGCGCACCATCACCCGGCCGGTGGCGGGCAGCTGGCACGGCAGATCGCGCGCGGCCTCCTGGAACAAGCCCATCTTCATCATGTCCTTGGTCAGATCGAGCGCGCCGGCGCCACCGGCCGCCGGGACCGGCGCTTGGGTCCTCTGCGGGGAGAGCGAGCGCGGTTGTCTGGGGCTGCGGTCCACGAGTTTAATGTCCGGTCGAGGCGCCCGCTCCCACCCCAGCGGGGATCCACGCTTGTTCATCGGAGAGTGCGCTGAAAAAAAGTGAAACAACTAGCCGTGATTATCAAAGTGCGGTACGCAGGCTCCCTCTAGTGGTCTGTGAAAGAATCACTGGACTGCACTTTACAACACAGTTGCAACCTTTCCGAATTGTCTTCAAACAAGAGACGATTGCATATTATTTGTTGACTATCATTCTAATCATCATCGAAGCAGAATGGGTATTTCAATTGGGAAAATATGGAGAAGGGTTGGGAAATGGCATCTTTCTTTCCGTCGTTCTTTTCAACATGAAAAACTAGCGTTTCATTGTCCATTTTTGATTGTCAGTCATTTTCTCAGTCAAGTTCCCTTTGGCTAAAAGCGAACTTGACTTGCCTCAAATCGAATGAAAAGCAATCTTTTGACTTGGAGGAAATCAACCCGAACATCTTTTTTTCATGAATATGTTCCCAGCAGGCTCACTAGTTTATAAAACACGGCATTCTGATTCATTTTGCGTTTGTGGAATATAAATTAAGCAGCAAAATACACCCGTCTTTAGCCCTTTTGTCATTTCTGTCGACCGAAAATGACATTGCGACTACTCGGCGAAATATATGTATCTTTTTTTTTTTTTTTTAAAAAGAGAAATATTCGCTTAACTTTCTCCACAAAGAACGGGGAGAAATTGGTGCATTCCCGGAAAAACAAATAAATATATATATATATATATATATATATTTTTTTTTTTTTTTTTTTGGGGCGAATCTTGGTGTGCCGAATTGCAAGCATGCAGGGGTTGCGTTCGGGTTCATCACATTTGCATGGAGCGCTTGTGCACCTCGCCGCTCTTTGTTGAACGGAGACGCTCCCCTGCGGCCCGGTGACGCCGAGCGGTTGCGGACGTGCTTGTGCGGCGGCGGAGTGAGGCGTCCCGCCCCTGCGGCGGCCCTCCTCATGTCGCCCATGACGCCCACCATGGAGGCCCTGAGGGCGGGGTTGCTCTCCACCATCCTGCACACGGCCTGGCAGTAGGGCCGGTCCGGCATGACCTCGCGGATCTTGGCCGGGCACACGCTGGGGGTGTGCAGCCGCACGCGGGCGCAAAGCTCGGCGATGATCTTGCCCATGGCCCACACGTCCGAGCGCTGGTCCCGCTGGCTGCGGCGCAGCAGCACCTCGGGGGCCGAGTAGGCCTCGTTGCCCATGTCCGCGGCCGAGTTGAGGCCGCGCCGGAAGAACTTGGCCAGGCCCAGGTCGATGATCACCGCCCGGTTGGTGTTGTGCTCCACCTGCGGGCGGGGTAAACCTTGGCTGCCGCGCCTTCTCCAAATGTGCTATGCCAAAGCGCAGGTCGCTTGCATTTCACTTGGACGTGCACTGCATTTGCATGGAAGCGTTAAGAACCGTTTGTTTGCTTGAAAACGCTCTGTTACAATATGACATTTTCATCGAATTATTTCAGGAGAATTTTCCTTTCAACTTTTTCAAGTAGTTTTTCAGGTGGTACTCGGAGTGAAAATAGGGAGTGATGGTGTTAATGCTGTTTTACTCAATTAAGAACATTTTTCCAACACAAGCGCGCTGCTACTTGTTTGGTCCGAGCATGTGCTTTAGGGCTGGCTACTGACAAAAGCCGCAAATTGGGGCATTTTCAAGTCGAGGTACTATGTTGAAAAGGACGATTTTCATATACAAATAGGCTAGTCGAGTCGGATGAACGCCTGCAGCCTATCAGACGCAAAAAGTGTGCATGGGGGGTAGTTTCAACCTCTTAAACTGTCTAGCCAGTGCAGCGTTTTTTTGTTTTTGTTTTTTTCTTTTCCTGACCTTTGAGAAAGATTTCGGGAAGATGACACAACTCCAGTTTTTAATCTTTTGTATCGGACACTTCTCTTTTGTTGGGGCTCTGCATGACCTGCACAGACTTTGATGGGCGACGTGACGTGTCTGGAACATTCTAATCAATGACAGTGTCATAAATGACTTTTTTTTTTTCTTTTATGGGGGTGTGGGGGGTGTGGGGGGTGTGGGGGGGGCTCAAAGCTGTGGTTTTGGAGACGTGAGGATTCTGCCTGCCGGCGGCGGTGTTATGTGACTGTCGTTATGTGACTGTTGAGTAATGTTTGTGCTTGGGGTGGCCAGTTCCTATTTGCTTAAAGAGAAGTCAACCCAAAACTGTTTTTTACAACAATGCGTTCTATGCGCCTTCACTAGTCTCGTGAATATTGCATTTGTGCAATAGGATTCAAGCAGCAAAACTCTGCTGTTTTTGTCCATCTCGGGCGGCGGCCATTTTGTCACTTCTGCTGAGTGAAAAAGACGTCACGGTTGCTCAGGTAACCGCCGATCGCGGCTGACCTGTTTTCTGAAGCTGAGCCGTGATCGGCGGTTACCCGAGCGGCCGTGATGTCGTTTTCAGTCGACAGAAAGGACGAAATGGCCGCCCCCCGAGATGGCTAAAAGTGGATGCGTTTTGCTGCTGGACCTGTTCCGACAAGTGGGCCCGCATAGAACGTAGTATTGTCAAGAAAAATATCGGGGTCCCCTTTAACCGGGTGAAGTCGGACACGACCATCTCGGCATGGTAAGAGAAGCCGGTGGTTATCAGAACCCAAGACGGCCGCGTTTATTGACGCTAGCGCTGCGTATGCTGCTTTTGCCGTACGCTTCGTCGCTCCCTCTTGCAATAATGTCAAGTCGTTCAGCTCACGCGGAAAGTCATTGGAAGTCTTAATACGTGTCGTGTACCCACCATGATGTTTTCAGGCTTGAGGTCTTGATGGACAATATCTCGAGAGTGGAGGTGCAGAAGCCCCTCACACATGCCCACGATGATTTTGCCTCGATTGGTTGGAGTCAGCTGCAAAACCAACAAACAAACAAACAAACAAACAAAAAGAATGATGCAAAAGAGTTTGGATCAGGTGTCAACTGCAAAACCTGCTTTTCCTCCCTCGGGCTTGGATGAATTTCCATGTGTGGAATTACCAATTAGCATGGTGCGCTCAAAAACAAAAGTTGCGATGAAGGCAGATAAAACAGGGTCCGAGAGCTACGTATATACGGTCCGCTATGTCCTTGTTTCCGGTCCGGCCAACATTGACACGATCAAGAGTCCCGTAATGATAGTTGCAGGCCTTGAGCCCCGAATTGGATTCGCCCTCAAACGGGTTAACGCGCTCACCTGTACTTTGGACTTTGCCGACTTAAAGATGGTCGTCTCCAGGTCCTCTCCGAAGATGAACTCCAGCGGAATGATCCATTTGCCGTCTTTCAAGTTGATGTTGCCCAGCAGCCTGACGATGTTCGGGTGATTGGCTTTGCTGCAAACAAACGCCAGCCAAACAGACAAGCCGACAACCAAAGCAGGTTACCGCGACGGTTGTCGCCGCGCCGCGCCGCGAGACCCCCGAGTTCGCCTGCTCCTCGCTCACTTGTACACGTCGCACTCCCTCTCCAGGTCCTTCCTGCCGATGAGGTGCTGGGGAACCTTCTTGATGGCGGCCCAGGTGTCCTTGTACTTCTCCCGGTACACCTTGCCGAAGCAGCCTTGTGCCAGAGTCCCGGTGGGGTACGCCATCCGGGCTACCTTGGTCAGCGCTAAAAGGGCCGCCGCTATTTACAACACACGCGGTTCGCATCATCTGAGCCGCGTGACCTTTCCAGATCCAAAACAAAGGCGTATCGAGCAAAGCCGCAACCCGATGTACTACTAATCATCCGCGGACACACAAAATGGAGAATATCGGACGATCCAATATCGAGCCATGAGGCGCGCCTCTTGAATGTTACAATTCACGTGCAATAAAGTGTTTCATGTCATCAACGAATGAATTGGCCACAATACAACATCATTACGCGTAGCACCAAAAACAAGTCCCAAAGCCTCAACTCGAAATGTTGATTGGGTGTATGCCGGAGAAAAACTGAAAGTATTCTTTTCGTTACGCTGGGATTGACCGATATCAACATCGGCATCAATGACCGCATCACACTGCCTGCTACTAGTTTTTAGTCCCACACTTTCACCTTTGACAGTTTTGCCCCTCTGAATCGTCCTTTTTCTAAACGCAATGTCAAACAATAACATTGACTTAGTAACTGCCACTCGGCCCTTCTTTTTATGAAAACCACAGTAGAGTACCGCTAGCCGCGACTCACTTTTTAACCGTCTTAACGAAAGAAGTCATGTCTTTTAAAAATGAAATGCGGTCCTTCATTCATTTTACTCATAATTAATCAACCAAGTATTTAACCGAGTACATCAAAATAGGCAAATCGTTTGTGAAATGTCATTTTGAAATACTGTGTAATTGAAATGATTTCAAATAACTTCGCCAATTATTCGATGAGATAAGTGAATAAAAGTCCAAACATGAATCAATCCACTTAAATGAGGCGATTTGACAGGGAAAACATCCGCACCAAAGTGACAACTGTTACAGAACTCTTGCTAATGCATCGAGGATGTTGAGGGAGACCGTCCGTGTACGCCGATGCCACTCATTCTCCTTTTCAATTTTTGCGTATTTCTTGTGTGCTGCTCCGATCCACTTTTGCTGCCATAGCGCCGCATTTGCCCCCTTGGTTGGGACGCTGGATTGTCATCTTTTCTTTCAAGGAAAGGAGGGCATGCGCGTCATCTGTCAAAGTGCATATCGTCCTCAGGACTACAGGCGAAGGGCGTGCGATGAAATAAGCACAGATGTGCATTCCTGGCAGGGGAGCGTCGCCATCGACGACGGTCACTGCCTGCTCTTTTCCACTTTTTCTCCAGGGAGAAAAAAAAGAGACATTTTTTCCTCCCCTGCTTGTGACTGCAAGTCATTGGACCGAAGCCTAACGTGTGTTTACACCAAACTGGTCTCCGGTCAGGTTACAAACAAAAGACCGACAAACTGGAAAAACCACCAGCGATAGCAAAAGGATGCAAAACATATATATAGTATATAGCAAGAATGAGAATATATCAACTGGCTACATTCGAGTGGTGTAAAACAAATGTAGATTTGATCTTACCGTTGAGGAAGAGCACAGGCGTCAGGTCTGGACACGAATCGACATAGTTGGCTCTTTTATCATAGCTGCCTTGGGTTCCTACCACGCCTCCCTCGAAGCGGGCGGGCGGGCGGGCGGGCCGGCCGGCCGCGTGGTCGGTCGGGCGGGCGGTCGGGCCTGTCCCGGCCTGACTGACTTTCTGACGACCGTATAAAAGTCAAATCGAGACAAATAAAACGAGACAGCTAAGTGTCTTTAAAGCACTTGGCCCATTTGAACTCTGTTGCTAGCCAAAACGGCAGCACCTACAAAAGCACCTAAATTCCAATTTCACATGGCCTTTATGGTGACAAACCAACAAGTTCACATCCCATTTACTGGTGAGTAAAGAGACAGCTATATTAAGATGATATTGGCTCCACACAGGTAAAAATAAAGAAATGGAATTGTTACTATCTCTAGATATTCGCCATGCAATTAAGATTGTTCCTCATTAGTAGAATTTGTCAAAATAAGATATTTCTCTGCATTTTTTGTCAAATATGATATTCTTTTTTCTTTAGTACTCTTCATCAGAAAAAAAAAAATGTTTTAATTATGAGACACGTTTGAATATGGTTACAAATCAAAACAGCAGCACGAAGCAAAGTGTGTAATAAAGGCCAGTAAATAATAGATTTGATTGATTCCACATGGGGGAAAAACTTCATACTGTATCTTTTTTTCACAGTTTCATATAATTATATCCCAAATATATGTATATATATATATTTCATTATTGTGACATGACTGTGTACAAATAAAGCCCCGCCCGCTTCGCACCAATAGATGCCCCATTGTATTTGCAGTTGCGTAAATAAATGCCAATCCCAAAAATGACCTTTTTACTTTGCTGACAAAATTCTAACCATAGAAAATCTTTTTTTATGTTTAAATAGCTCCTCTTTATGAGTAGACTTTTCCTTCATTTTAATTGTGATATATTTATTGAGGTTCAACGATTAATGAGGAACTAATTGATTATCAAATTAATCAATCATTATCTTTGATTATCGATGAATCATTTAGATATCTTTTTTTAATTTGAAATTGTCTAAATTCTCAGAATTTCATCTTCCAAACAGTAAATATTCTCCAATTTCTACAGTTTGAGTTGAATCAAAATAAAACATGAGGCTTTACTTTGGAAAACAATTGCCTATTTTCTGACGTGTTACGGATCAAACCAGTAAGAGAATCATAATTAATTTCTGTTTGTGCATTATCTGCACTGCCAAATAAATGAAACAATGTCATATTTCTTAATAAAGGGATGGCATTTAAAACTTTAAAAAAAAAAAGGTAATCAAATTCACAGCAAGTGCACCGTAAATGATTGACACCTCATCTGCTACATCTTCTGTCTCCGATTGGTTGTTCAAAATCCAACTAGAGGGAAAAGATGGAGCCAGAGAGGCATGATACCCGATCATGCCCCCCCCCCCCATGATCATTTTCTTGGTTTATACTGAGTGTTTTAACAAATATGACAAAAAGAGAGGTATTTTTCAAAAGCTGCAAACTCCCCCTTTTAAGTTGAAGGAAATGGTTCCCTGGTTTCTATCTGACTAATTACCTCCACTGGAGGTCAGCAAATACCAACGTGGTGACTGTCAGTTTCAGTGCAATCTGTCACACTGTATGGGAAACCTATACATACTTCAAATAGACTAATAATATAATATAAAACAAAATGTGTGTGTTTGGTTTTGTTTTAATGGCTGGGGGCATAAAGACATGTTTCCCAGGACCTCAAATGATTCCCCTCCATTTTTGCACCTGTTGAACGACTCAGTCTCCCAAGAACTGCACTTACAGTACTGTGAACTGTCAGTAACATACTATCATTGTCAACGAATGTGAGTAGTTGTCTCTGCGGTGTACATATTTGAGCGGGAAGATAAATCATGCTCGAATTTTGAAAGAAACTCCAGGCGGTTGTTGAACATTAAAAAACAACATTATTGTGACATCCTTCTCGCCAAACGGGACGTACCACTTTTAGAAGTGGGGCAGGTCAACTAAGTTTAGTGTCCATTTACGTCCGTATTCAGAATATGGTTTCGCCGAACAAACGACTTTGTAATTTAACGTTTTGATTGTGATCTAATTAGCCTGGTGATGCGTCAAATTAGTCGCCGATTGCCAGAAAAGACGTTGGAATATCAGGTATCCTCCCCTCCGTGTTTCGCAACATGTCCGAACTTACACCTGCGTGCGTGGTGCGTTCAGGTACTTTGCCTCCTTGGCGAAACTGGGGACGTCACAAAATGGAGTTGACTTGACGCTACCTGGCTGAGGGGGAAATTCACGTTTAGTGGCTGAGCACTATGTAAAGTTATTTTTCCGGCATAGTTTTGATTAAGAAACACGGTATTCATCGCGTGATTCGCGGAGGACGGCGGAATGAAGATATTTTGGGCGTTATTTATCGCCGCAGCTCTGGCGACAGGTAAGAAAGTGTTTCGCTTCAACTGGGTGGGCCCACTTCCGCCTCAGACGGTGGACATTTTTTTTCGACTTACATTTTTGGACCAAATTGCATCCATTAACTGCTGTTTCGTATCCGTTTGGGGTGTTTTCGGGCCACCACAGACCACAAGATTTTTCAAGGAGCTAGTAGAAACTGATATGTCGGCTAAAGTATTGCGTCCATGACCTGTCAAAACTCGGTTGGACACACTACAAAATGGCGTTCATTCAGGCAGGGTACATCTAAATATTCAGTTTCCCCCCATTAATTCGTCGGCAGTAGAACAACCAATTGGCCGTCGTGTCAGTCGAAGCCTACGACTTGTTTCACCTGCTTATTGTGATGTTAGTTTTTAATTTCTTTGAGCTACCTTCTGCCACCTCACTATTGAAATAGACCACGTATATAGGCAATTTTAATAAACAGGGTGTCCCGCCAAGTCTCTTTGCTATTAAAAATGGAATTACCAAAGCAATTGTTGAGATGTTAAACAGATTTGATTTGTTGTGTACTCAGTTGTTGTTCACATTGTATTAATGAAGGCAATGTTGGGCACTCTGTTGGTGAAATAGGCTCTGTTTTGGAGACACTGTATGATTCATTCACCTTCATTCTTAATATTGACTGTTAAGGAGTAGTTGCTGATGTAGATCCAGATAAAATGGGGTCTATCAAAAACAATATCACTAATCACCGAATGGATCTTAATGTGGACATTCTGTGTGCAAAAGGAATCCTGTCACATCTCTCCTTGTCGTTGTCATATTTCTCAAAATATGTTTTTCAATCAAACTGCTGACTGTTTCAATTGACATTTTTGGGTGAAATTCAAACTATACTGTGAATAAAAGCGTATCCAAGTTGCGACTACGATGTTACATTGCACTCATGATCTCATCTAAATGCTTCAATTGAAGGGGACGTGGAAAATTGGGATGTCAAATTTTTTTAGAATCAAATTTCCAATGGATTATTTAATCGATTACTCAGCTGGCTCGGAGTCGCATGTATAAATTCTCATGTTCCCGTCTCCAAGCGACCCCAGCTGTACTTTGCAGTCATGACACAAAACATTATTCTTATCCTCTTTTAGTTTAAAGCATGAATGCTTTTTTTTTTTTTTTTTTTTAATTCCAGCAAGTTTTAAATGATTTAGTGCTGAATTGTCAGTGTGCCACTAAGATGCTTTCATTGTCTTGGGTTCTCGCTTGTTTTCCACACTCTGGGCTCTTCATCCGTTATCAGAAATAAGCAGCCAGCATGCTAATGGCTAATATGTATCCACTTTAAGCGTGTTTACCCAGAGTGTAAAGAGATGACAGAGAAGCTGATTCATCACTGGCTCATGGCGATACGTGTAGTAATGAAACAAACACTCCTTACATAACATGGTTTTTCCTGCATATGAAATTTGGAGGTGTACGCCTCTGACTTTATTCAGGCCGCCTCGGGCTCTAAAACCTCTGACATGGTAAAAATGATTGCTTGGCCAGCACCGCACTGTCATTTTTAATTCTGGTTACACGCTGCAGTGAAGCGGTGGTGCCGTATCAGAATAGTCAGAAGGCGCTCCTGAAACGGTCAAAGAAGAGCCAAAGAGCAGCAATAGAGTAAGAAAAATGCATAAGGCAGCACAAAAAAAAAACCACGTTACCTGTTGACGGAGAAAATATCGAATGCTTGTTTTTAAAAAGTACTCGATGGTGTTTGTACTCTTACGGCATTGGACTACAAGAAGTGCACGTAGAGATTTGATCACATTTAAAATCTTATGCTGTTCCGTAGATTTGATTAACTTTGCAGTTTAACTATGCTTCAACTATCTCCGAACCATACCTACCTCTGCCTGAATTTGAGCCAATAAAAACCCCGCATTCCGTCTGGATCCTTTTTTGATTCAGAGTCGGCCATGGCCGTGTCGGTGAGCAGCCCGGTGAAGCGCTACGTGGTCATCCTGTTCCAGCCCGTCACGCTCACCTGCAACTTCCAGACCACGGCCACGCAGCCGCCGGTGGTCACGTGGCGCTACAAGTCGTACTGCCGCGACCCGGTGCAGGCGGCGCTCAACCCCGGCAGCGTCGACAACATCCTGTCCCAGAACAACCCCAACTACGACCCCAACATCGAGTGCGCCGACAGCCGGCGCACGGTGCGCATCGTGGCCTCCAAGCAGGGCAGCTCCGTCACGCTGGGCAGCGAGTACCAAGGACGCAAGATCAACGTCATCAACGGTGAGTGCAAAAAGACGCGGCAGGCGACCTGCGCGCTGTGGCGCAAAAGCATCCAGTACAACAGTCTCCTTCCAACAAGATTATATTGTTACTTGTTGAGCATGAAGCAAGAATGTTTTTCATTTTCGTTGATATTATGTTAATATTGTGTCATTCATTTGCAATGACTCACGGACCTTGAAGGAGCTTTGAAGATCATTTTTGAACTATAACGTATTTGTCAGTGGCAAATAAAATGTGGTAATTTCATTCATAAAATCGTTTTATTTCCTTAGTTTTGCTAACTTGAATAAGAGTTTCACTTTACATAGCAAAAAAAAAAAACCCGAAAGCGGATATTTTCATTTTAGTTCAGCACTAGTTACTTTTCCCAAATAACAATTAATAAATACATGTTTGGTAATAACAAAAAAGTAGCAGAACCCTTTTTTTTTTCTTTTAATCATTTCAGACGGCAAACACTACTTTCGAATTTCAAAAATAGGCATTTTTACTCTCTAATAATTAAAATCTTTAAATTTTGCAACAGAAAAACGTGGCAAAATGTTTGACATTTTATGTACAATCAGTGGGTATTTTTAATTTTGGTTAGTTGTTTTTCCTCGTAACAATTTGAAATGAAATGTTCTGTCGCAAAAGAAAAAAAATCAAATTTCCTAATAATCATTTTAGATTGCAATAAATATTGACTGAAAGGAGGTGTTATGAATTTTCTGAATAGTTATGTTTCCCCAAATAGCAATTAAATAATTTTTGGTTTAAGGCAAAAAAGGACAAAAAAAAAAAAATTAAAAAAATCAAACGTTTATAATCATTTGAGATTGGAAAAAAAATACTACTCGAAGTGGCTATTTTAATTTCAATGAAGTGGTTTCCTTTCTCCCCCAATAACAGTTTTGTAACAATAGTAAAAAAGTGGCCCAAAAATACTTCAAAACATGTAATCGATGGAAATGATCAGTTAATCGATGATTTTCTTAGCTAGTGATTAACATGATTTATGTTAGTTGTTGTTTGGAGTCCAAATAATGATAGTAGTCACAATTCAACATGGTGGGAAAAAAATCTTCCGATTTTGTATTTGTTTTTATGAGATTGAAGTAAACATGCATATATTCTTTGAAGAATTCCCCGCTGAGACAGCAGCTAGACTAGACGGCAGTGCGTTTTTCTGAGCATATTAACGAACCGCCAGCAGTCACGTTGCCTTGCTTGTCTGCTAGCCGCCGCCGCCGCATGTTGCCCTCGACCCTGGGCGCTCATCTTTGCTTGCGCCGTGGCCGCCAGATGCTGACCTGAACCTGGCGCAGACGGCGTGGGGCGACAGCGGGGTCTACGTGTGCTCCGTCACCTCCTCGCAGGACCTCTCGGGCAACGGCGAGGACTACACCGAGCTCATCGTCTTGGGTAAACGCCAGTCAGCTGCTCTTTCCTACTGGCTTTCTCTTCCCTTTGCTTCCCCCCTACCGCAAATATACAACATGGACCAAAGTACTGAGATGCATCAATTCGTCAATCGGGCTCGCCTAGACTCCCCGTCGAAAGCTTTCGGACAAAGTAGAGCAAAAAATGATGGATTTGTCCATGCGGCGCAGTCGTTTGTGTTTTACAGCAAAAACGCCGCGCGGGCAAGTGTGGTCGCCCCGAGAGCGCACACGATCTAGTAATTGTGGCTTTATCTTTCTTTCGCAGAGAGAAAGTCAAATACTACTGACCTGCTGCCTGGCATTGACTTACTGGTTATGGAAGGTAGTACAAAAGACCTCTTAGTGTGACTGGATTGAGCGCTAGTAGATAGCTGGGCAGAAGTACACTTTTTTTTTTTTTTCTTCTTTTTTTTTTTTTATAGCATTTCTCAACGCAAAGTGGTCCAAGCAATTAGAGTCCACTTGAATATGCTTAAACTCTCCAGTCTTTTTCAAAAGACTTCTCGTCCTGGGATGGAATGCCCAGCTCCGGAGGAAAATACCTATTTGTCTTGTCATCCGTCATCTCTTTGAATCCTTCTGTAATTGTCCATTTCATCTTTATGAAATTAGACACTAACATCTTCTTTTCCTGCTCTTTCTTTTTAGTTTAGTTTAGTTGATTTGCCTTTGCAGTGCTGCAGTTGCGTCATGCCTCGCATAAACAGGCTCAAGCAGTTTGTCGGGAGACGCGTTGTTTATCCCAGATAGTAAAGCAGACGTTTGACAATTAGTCTCGTGCTTATTGAGCCATACAAATGCTGGATTATTATGTCTGCCAAGCACAGCAAAGTGTGACGTAGTAGGTATTGTGTATTTGATAAACGGTAAATGAACTGGACTGTTGCCTCAAACAGGAGCTTCCCGCTAACTGATAGAGTTGGTCACAATGTGAACCTGTCCACGAAATGAAAACGATCCCCAGCCGAAGCCGATGCAGCTATACAGGAGATAATGCAGAAAAGTTATTTTCATAAATACGTTTTTTCAAAAAAGAACCTGCCCCTCACTTGAAAAAACCAAACAAAAACAAAGTCCAGAAGTAAGCAAAGGTGTGATGATGTCTCACTTCTGCTGTCCTGCCACCGTTTTATTTTGTACCCAACATGCCTTGTGTTACTGGCGACAGTTGAAGTGAAACGGGCGGGCGGCAAGACTGTTAGGAAAAACATGCAGCTGCATATGAAAGTGACATATTTGACATCAAGTGTCATATCGAAGTGCAACATTTGCCATATTCAAGAAAAGTTTGTCTGTGATCGTGACTTGATTGAAATAAAACGTTTTCATTCCTCACAATTGCAGGACGTAATGGCATGATCAAGTATCGCTTCTCCGCAAGTATTCAAACTTTCTTCGTTCTTGTATCTGTGCTACGTTTAATTGCGGCGCTCATTTGGACCGCTTTCTAACCAAAACAGCCGCACGCAGCGAATCATCATCGAAACGTACTCGAGAGAGGAGTTTTACTGTGGCTTTTAAACAGTGTTAAACGTGACTTGCGTTATGTGGAGATGGCGTTTAGTTTGGCGCACGGTCGCGCCACAATGTTGTGCGCGTTCACGATTGTGGTCCAGGGAGCTTCGGCACTCAGTGGTTCCACACAGTCCATACGAGTCCTTTTTGTTTTGTTGCCAACTGCAATTTCACTTGAAATAAATGGTGACTATTCACTGTATGTGTTTGCAGTGTACTGTATGTATAATATGTAGGATTTTGTGTGCGTGTGTGTGTGCGCGTGCGTGTTGCCCCTCAGATTGGCTGCTGGTGGTGGTCGTGGTGTTGGGCTTCCTGCTGCTGCTGATGCTCATCGGCATCTGCTGGTGTCAGTGTTGCCCGCACACGTGCTGCTGCTACGTCAGCTGCCCCTGCTGCCCCGAGCGATGCTGCTGCCCGCGGGCACGTGAGTACTTTTCCTTTGCTCGCGTACAAATAGTTGGGGCGCTATTTGTGGAATCGACGGTTCACCGGTGCCAGAAGTGAAAAGACAATCCCTGCTTTTACCGTCGAACATTATCGGTGACACCGACACGGCGTCTCTCTGGTGCCGCAGTGTACGAGGCGGGCAAGGCGGTGAAGAAGGGCATGGCCAACCAGTACGCCACCACCGTCTACGCCCCCAGCATGTACGCCCAGCCGGCCTACGGCGGGCCGCTCGGCCACCGGCCCGCCATGCCGCTGCTTCCTCTGCCCAAAGGCGTCGGGGTCCCGGCCTCGCAGAACGGCTACGGGCGAGAGTACGACGGCGCCAGCTCCGGTAAGGCAAAAAGAACAAAATCATGATAGTGAAAGTCATTCCCGGTCCGCGTGCTTCCTTTAATTGGAATTGCCTTGTTTGTGTGCAGTGGGGCAAGGTTCCCAGGTGCCTCTGCTGCACGACCAAGACGGCGGCGGCGGCGGCGGCGACCATAGTGAGTCAACGGAAAGAAATCGCCAACAGCAAATATGGCCCAAAATGATCAATGACTGCCGCTCTGGAAATACGGGCGGCTATGTTGAATTTGCCGCACAAATGTTGTCACCCGCAGCTCGGAGTGGCTATCGCATCCAGGTGGACCCTGAGGGCAACGCCACGCGCGCCATTTACTACATGGAGAGAGAGCTCGCCAACCTGGACCCGTCCAGACCCGCCAACTACAACCGCAGTGAGTCGCTCGGCATACGCACAATTACAAGACAGGTGACTCCCGTGTTTTTGCTTTTGCTTTGTCTTTGGATCGTGATGGGAGGTGCCAGAAATGCTGAATATATAATACTTTGGGATTGGTGGAATAAATCAAATTCAGCCCAAAATCAATACAAAAAGGTGAAGCAAAATCTCTGTCACAAAGTTTTTTAAGGGATCATTTTCCACATGGACCAATAATATACAACGTCAAGTCTACAGTCTCATTCGTGTACCAACTTCCAAATAAGAGTCATGCATTTCATCAAATGTTGGCCCTCTGGATGTGAATCGAGTGACAGTAGATTGAAAGTTGATTTCTTGTGGCCTCTTCTCAGTGGACAACGTGAGCGAGGTGACCTCGCTGCACGACAGCGGGGACCCGCGATCCCGCGGCGGCGGTCGGCCGCAACCGCCGGCGCTGTCCACCGTCTACGACGACGACGAGGGCATGAGCACCATCAGCAGCGTGTCGCAACACGCGCGCCGCCGCCCGGACGAGCCGCCGCGCCGAGGCTACATGGGCCAGCGGGCCCGGGCCCGCTCCATGGAGAACCTGGACGACATCGGGCGCCGCTACGGCCGCGACGACTACCCGCCGCACCGACGCCCGGCCGAGCCCCGAGGCCGGAGAGGGTGAGTCGCCCCTCTGCAAGTGTGCTCTGTCTGATTTGAAGGATTTTATCCCCCACTTAGCTTGATAGAAATTTCAAATGACAATGAACTTAATCAAAGCCGGTTTTACTTTGAGTTTTTTTTTTTTTTTTACCCCCTTCTGGGATTTGCTGTGTTTGACCTGATTCCAAACAATTTGAACTATGGAAGCCGCAAAAAAAAAAATCACTAATGCCTCATAAAATCGATTCAGGCCAGATTCAGTCAAACGTGAGCGACGTTTTTGAAAGTAAGCACTTTTCAGCTCCGACGACGACTGGAGCGGCGGCGGCGGCGGGCGCGCTGGCTACGACAGAGACGAGCGCAGACGCCGCGACTACTCCCCGGATGACTACCGAAGAGGAGCGGGCGGAGGAGGGTACGGCGCCCTCCCGGGGAGGCGCAGCCGCAGTCGCGACGACCTGATGGACCTGGAGAGGGATCGGCGACCGGGCGGCGGCCGCGACAGGAGAGACGACTACGACGACAGCTTCCTGACAGAGGCCATGGAGAGGAAGCGGCTGGAGGAGCAGCAGAGGGCTCGCGGCCGAGACCGACCGGAGAGCGACGGGGAGCGTTCGGAGCGAGGCAGGGCGCCGCCCGCCCGGGGGCCCCCGCCCCCCCGGGGGCCGCCGCCCCTGCCTCTGAACCCACCTTCGGGACCCGCCGCTTTACCGCCGCCCTACAGCGACGACGAGAGCATGACGTCATCTAAGAAAAGCAACCTGCGCAAGGTGAGGACCCGCTCTGACAGACCCAGAAAAATGTACTCGGCAGCGCCCTCTGGAAATGGTTTTTTTTTTGGGGGGGGGGGGGGGGGGGGGAGTGGGTAAATCAGCCTCAACCTCATAATCACCTACGGACACAAAATTGGGTGAACGTGTCTATCATAACGGAAACGCAACAAAAAATGCATTCCCAACACAACTTCCAAAACAGCCGATAAGAAGCAAATACCCCAGACAGATGTGGGGATTTGAGGCCTTGCCTTGAAAAAAGGTTCAAATTCTAATGTAACATTGTCTTTTTACCTCAACTTTTCTTTCCCTTCCAGAATGGAGCTGTGAGCCGAGAGAGCCTGGTGGTGTGAGGTGACCGCAAATGGAGGCACTCCGCCCCTAAAAAAACAAAACAAGTAAATGTTGAAATTGTATAGTTTTTATTACACTCATTTGCTGTGCTGAATCTTTTTGAACTACTTCACTTACAGACCTTGTCGCAAATTCACTATAAATGTATATGAGTGTGTGAGAGATGCACCAAGTGCTGTCATTTAATCTTATATATTTTATGAAACGTGGCTGCCACAAGTGCCTTCAAACTGTACACAAGTGTAGATGTTTAGTTTTACTCATGGTTTTATTGAGTAGCTTAGAGGGGTTTCAGGATTTTACAGCACCTTTTTATTTTTTACATGTACTTTGCTACTTTCTATATGAATTTTATCAGTTAATAAAAAATGTTGTACAGCTAACCATGTAAATGTTGGTACTACCATGCTGAAAACCATCTTTTCCAAATAAAGCCTCTGTCCTGCAAAGTGGCACTTTGAACACTAGAGGCCGCCATCGCCGTGCACTGGTTGGCACTGTCAAGGACATTTGCCCAGCAAATCAAATAAACAAATATACATTTTATGTGCGTTTTATATTATTTGTACTTTTAATAAATATGTTTTACATAAACATTTTAACTTCCCTTTCCCTCCCCCCATTTCTTTGAATGACCTGGCCCATCTGTCTATTTTTAAAAATAAAACTTGGCTGTTGAGCACAAACGTTTTCCCACCCCAAAGGATAAATTCTTACTTTGTTTTGCATAGTCTTTTGCTTTTTGGTCTGCTATATGAAAGAGGGATAAAAATTATAACCGTAGAACAGGAAACCAAACTGAGAGACTTGCCCCCCCCCCCAGGTTGCTCATTTAAGTATGACTGTGCAACAGTTAACTTTTTCTCAATAATTGTATAATGGTTTAGACTTTTACCAAAAAAAAAACAACAACAACTTTGTACTATTTGTTTGTTCCATTACACATCTGTTAACTCATTTTTACACTTGCTGCAGTGTAGGGCTGGGCGACATAGCCTTAAAATGAAATCAGTTTTATTTTCCCCCCCACCCAATAAAAATCAGAATTGTGATTTTAATCAATTCCCCGCTTATGCTTGTTAAAAAAGCAAATGACATGACATTGAATGTAAGTAATCAAAGTCCTCCCAACATTCACTTAAGTCAACAATATGACATTTAACTGAAGTTTAACTCTACTTTTTTTTTCCTTCTAAAATACATGAAGCTGACTTTAACATTCCCTGTGAGTCATTTTAGTTGACTTTTCTCCCATACTGCACAGCAGTAAGGTCCCACTTGGACGACATTGAAAATGTTACTTGAAGCCTTGTGTGAACACTTGAAGGTTATTTACACTTTCAACATTTCCAGTGGCGTCGTCTTGTTTGGCAATGTCTTCATCTTCATGAGATGATTCCATTTTCATTCTTCTGTAGCATCGCATGTCATAAAAATGTAGCTTTTTGAGTTTAAAACTGCTAGTAGGGCGTTTAAAGGGGCGGACCAGATGACATCACACCGAGAGAGCGTGAGTGAGACGACGACGACGACGACAACGAGGAGGAGGAGGAGGAGGAGGAGGACGACGACGACGACGACTGTGCCTCACACATCCATCCATCCATCAATCCATCCCCTCTGGCTAAAGAGGTAAGAGCTCTCATTTGTTTAAATATGTCCAGTCATCTGTAAAAGCCTGCTTGCTTCTTTTTTTTAGGCATGTTGGCAGGCTGCAAAAATGCACTGTTTTGGACAAATGTTCAATATTAGGGATGTAATTGCAATAGCAATACTTGATCTAAATATCATATGTGACATCCTGGTGGGATTTGTACACTAGCATTGTGAGATTCTAAATGAAATATTTGGACAGTGCAAGGGAATTGTTCTTAATGTCACTTTATTGAGGCCATTTCAGTTGTTAATAAATGTCAAACTATTTTTATATTGTACATAATTATTCAAGTAAATAAGCCTGTAGTTTTTAAGGATTTGAACACACACAAGTAATTTAAAAGTATATATCCAAAACGACCAAATTGACTGATTTCTTTCTTAAAAAAAGAGACATTATTATGAAACCATGTTATTTCTGTCCTTTTTGTATTTTTATGAAAGACCGTATATATTTTGTCATTTTATTCATCCCGTTTTTTTAGCATTGAATGTTGACAGTAACACAAAAGTGCTGAAAGGAGAGCAGGCTTTTATTGTCTTATACTCTCATTCCTGCAAAATGTCTTAAGATTATACACACTGTGCACCCTATATTAACAGGAGACTAAACTATTTGTCACATTGTTTGTCCATAGTTAATGAAACAACAGGACGCAATTATTAACAACAAAAAAAATGTATCGCACTTACTTTGTGAAGTTTGTATGGCAGACCTTAGATCTTGCGTTCATGGCCAGCTCTCCCTAGTTTGGCCTTCACTTGTGGACAACATGGATTCTTCCACACTTGAAAGGGCAAACGAGTCTTTCTCTCTTTCTTTCTTTCAATGTGACATTCTTCTTGTTTTCTTCCAACATTTTTCTCCTGTCAACTGGCGTCCATCCATACATAGCTCTAGTCTGGTCAAGTGTCCAGAGGGACAAAGGGTCCTTTCTTGGTCTTTAGTTCCGTCCAGCAAGCCCCATCGTGCTCAAAAAACATGACTACAAGTGAGTTTGTAGGCCGGGTGGACATTTTTACATTGAACTCTACAGAGAAACAGTGATCTGTAACATCTAACTTTATTTACGGAGGGTTCATGCATTGTTGGTCCCTTTTGGGCCCAGTGGCTACATGCTAAAGTGCTAAAGTGCTCTTGACGGATCAAGCGGTGAGAGGCAGAAAGAGAAAAAGGGAATTGTTTGGCAATGGCTGGTGTTCTCTGCGTCCACTTTCCAGTCTTGTGCCGTGTCAGGCAGGCTCGAGTCCCAGAAAGAACAAAGGCTGCTATAGTCTGTTCGCTCCGGTTTTGGGGGTACTAGCGCCGCCTTGGGAGTTACTTTTGTGAAAGTTGATGCTTTTGAAATTGAGCTGTCTGCAAGACATGGTGTGGTGTACAAAAGGGTTCAAGGAAGATTTCAGTCAAAAACAATACGTGGAACAGAATTTGGGGTAAGATATTATGAGGTGAAGCGCAGCACAAAAGTAGTAGCCCGCCAAAACATGGGAAGAGGAATTGATGCAGTTTGTTGCTTCTACTAGAAGCTCGGCCAACTGGTAAGACATGACTTGATTGACTGAACATCTGAACACGGACATAAAGGGGAAAAAAAACCCCAAACATTTTCAGCAAGCGAATTATTAATTTTTGATATTGTGACAGTAAGTTAGAAATGACTTGTGCAGTTATGC
This sequence comes from Filicampus tigris, assembly GCF_054856515.1. Taxonomy (NCBI): domain Eukaryota; kingdom Metazoa; phylum Chordata; class Actinopteri; order Syngnathiformes; family Syngnathidae; genus Filicampus; species Filicampus tigris. The sequence goes on along the minus strand of NC_141224.1, from coordinate 807,052 downwards.
TCTTCGGGCTAACGTAATGCTAGCATGAGCCGAATTTACCGGTACAAACTCGAAGGTGGCTAACGGCTTGAACAGGAACCGCAAATGCTCGCTTTTCTTCATTCACAAATTGAATCGTTAGAAAATATCCATTGTAATGCTAACAAAGTGTAAAACCGTTGAACTTAATCAGTGGAGTTGTTCTTGCCTAACCCTGATGACTACAACAAATGACTCGCATTCTTAAAATGAGTCGTTAAATTGTGAACGTTTTGTCTTGGTTCTTTCAATGACATCTCGATGAAATCAATTTGAAGTGCCTTGGCGGAGGTATTAAGAAGCAACATAAATCAAGTTACAGGAAAACAATTGGCGTGTTTTTCCCCCAAGATGTTAACGCCAAATGTTTTTGGAGCATCTTGTACCAGATTCGTATTTATTCATTTTTATTTATTTATTTATTTTTACATCTTTGGCTTCTTCCACCCGATCTTTCGAGGAAATCAATCATACAGCAAAAAAAAAACAATGAAGTGCCTTGGTGGAGGTAGTGTTAACCGGACGACGCAACGTAGCGTAGCGTTAGCACGCCGCTGTACTGTTGGCAAAGGGAAAGGAACAGTGTGTCTCTTTGTGGCGAATGGCAGGAGGCTCGGGGCGAACAATGCTGCCACACTGAAGGAGTGATTGTCATACGGGGGGGGGGGGGGGCTGGTCTCTTGGTGGTGGGGTTGTGAGGGGGCGGGGGGGCACCTTGGGGCTTGGTACAGAGAGTGGCGACTGGCTTCTTCGCGTACGGGGGTGACGGGGAAAGCAGCTGGCAGGTCGCCTACACAGGTAGGTTATCTATTTCGCGTTGGTGTCTGCGTGCGCTTTCATTCGGTGTAGCAGCATGAGGCTCATTATCCGCGGACACGTTGCTCCTAGTTGCTCCGTAAACAATTACGACAACGGTCATCCAAGTTAGAAGCCCTTGTATTGTGCATTCTGTGTCTGCTCTGTACAATTTCTCACACTAAACGTTGCTCCTGTCTGACATATAAAGATGAGTAAAGGTTGAAGATGCATCACTTCAACAAACTTCCTTGCCATCAATTACTACTTTCCTATTAGCCAGAGCTTCGGCACCATTCTAAGGCTTCGCCAAAAGAGCACAAGAATGCAGGTAACGTTTTCAACCAATCACAGGCAGGAGTTCAATGTAGAATTTGAGTTGATTCCCAAGCGCAAGCGCAAGTTCAGAGTGAATCCATTTCTGCTGGCCTGGCACGATATACTTGTGCGTACCCTGAATACCGTCGATGCATAAATGCCGTTGGAGCTTTTGAAGTGGTCATTGTCTTAGAAGTGGCTCCACGCTGGAAATGCGTCCCTTTCTGTGTGCTGGCTTGGCGCCGTTTTTGTTTGTATTTCCCCGCGCGCGTCGAAGCGCCTAGCGTCGGGTGGCCCCCTTTGGTTGCGAGCGGAAGGCAACGTTCCCAAACGGCCGAGGAGGCCCGCCGATCGCCATCTGCCCACTGGCAACGCCGTCCTTGTCATGCGCTCTTCTGCCAAATGCGGCTCTGATGCATGCGCTCTCTGTTCACTCTCAGCTCAAGAAAGCACCGGGGCTGTGTTCAAAATCACTCCTGACTCATTCTGTCAGTGCTTCTCAAACCCTTTTACACCAAGTGCCACCTCAAAAATTGACTTCGTTCCCTCCACGTAGCAACAGCCTAAGATGCAGTAATGGTAGGCCAAAGTATTCATGGAAATGTGACGGGTTTTATTCCTCAAACGTATAGTCGCCATTGTCAGCGCATAGACCTTTTTTTATTTTTTTGCAGGCGATAAAGAATATATGCCTGTGTGTGTTGTTGTGTGCTTTGTCTGCATGCGTCGTAACAAATGCAACTCGTTTAAAGGCTTAGATCTACCTGGATACCGATGCGAGATTCGTTAGCACATCGATTGAATTTCCCATCACGTTATGCGCTAGCGGTTGTTCGTCAGGTGGTTAAGCGCTTTGGTTAAACACGCAGCATGTCTTTTGTTTTGTGATTTTATGATGATGCAGTAAATTTCAACCAAGCTTGGCAATAATCCGTTGAGTTTGTCATTTAGTGCCATTCAGTCAGTCACCTTCTCTTATCAAAAGATAGACAATAGAAAACACTATCAATCATTTCTGATACCCCCAAAGTGTAAAACTGACGTTTTGACTCAGTCACCACTGTTGTTCAAGGTCAGAAATGAGCCCAATCAAGTAAAATGACTGTCCTGGTCTTCGACATGTCTACGTAGAGTGACGGGGTTGCAGCTTTCACTGCGGCAACTCGACTGAGTGGACACTGGCACCGCTCACTGTTTATGTGCGTGTGGGAGAGTCGACATGCTTGAAGACCATCTGCTGCTCTCGGTGTTTTTTTTTTTTTTTTTTTTTTTAGTAGGGTTGGGGGTGCGAGGGGCTCTTAGCTTGCGTCACGGCCCGGCAGAAAAGTGCACGCTGTGAGCGGGCCTGTCGCGGGGGTGGAAAAATCCTCCAGTTATCCCGTGTCGCACAACGGCAAGCCAGTGTCCGCGCCCACAAGGTCTTCGTTTTTTTCCCGCACCCTCCGCAAGGCGCCTTTCAAGAACACTGGCCGGAGCTGATCGATGATAGAGAATCGATTATCCTAACGATTATTCCGTCAATTCCGGGGAATCGACGCCGTCCCCCTCGGCTAACATTTTTTTTCCGGGGAAAATATCCAACAGTTAACCAGGACGCCTCAAGACACAACACTTGAGTTTGCCAAATGTGATGATTCAAAGTCAATAACGTTTTCATATTGCTTCTCATCTCGGGCCGGCTCTCTCGTGTCATTCACAAACACAATGAAGTGCCTCTCGTGAGCTTGGACGCGGCGATTGTGATTGCGTGAAAGCGCACGCAGTTGCGGTCGTGTCCAGCTTGGCGCTGGCTTCATTGTCTTGAGCAGTCTGAACAATGGCCAGTACAAAAGCAAGCCACAGAGGAAGGTCACATAGCTGCGCAACCCACGTGGGCCAGCGTGACAGCGAGCGCGTCTTACGCTAACATGCGTGCAGCGTAGGCGGGACGCGGCATGCCCAAGGCTAATACACCCGACACTCGGCATTTACCTGCGGACGTTACGTGCTTGACTTATGAAGCACTTACTCAAGCATTTTAGGTGCAGTTATCAACGGTGAGCTAATGAGATCATATCGACACCAAGTTTGCCGTCTAATAGAAATACTTTATTTTCAGTTTCTGTCCTGCAGTCCAAATGTTTGGGTTTTTCTTGAGCGTTAAAAGACCTGCTATAACATTAATGGGCAAATACCATTGTATCTGATGATTTAAAAATGATGGGAATATTCTGCCTCTATTTTGTTTGACTATTTCAATGTGAGAATTTACATGGGACAAGTGTCCTTTGTTTTCATGCATATTCACACTGGGTGGAACCTCTGACCGTGTCCCTCCTCCAAACATTCCTCGCCATAGATCTGCATCAAAGGTCAATACTTGCTTTTTTTTTTTTTTTTTTTACCTTTACAGTAAACACCAAGTCTTTTTATCACTAAGCGTGACGTTGCAGCAACAAGGCAAATATTTGCCAAGCTTAAATGCTGAAAATAACATAACCCTATTCGTCCCCCCCAAAAAGAAAGAGTTTAGAACATCCAAATAAGCTCTGCATTCCGCCCACGCTTCAAATTTGGCCTTGATGGGGGGAAAAATCATCAGCTCCATGAGGGACTACTATATGGATTTTTTAAAAATAGTTATACACTAAAATGTTCACTAAAAATCCTTATATTGTGATTAGCAGCAACTACGGTCAGAATCATCATTCATAATTCCCTTTTTTTTGGTTTGAGAAGTGGACTATATAGTTCATCAGTCAAATGAAAAATAGTTTTGGAACACTACTCGGGCGCCATTAATTACGCCATTGTGGTCTCATAATTACAGTGTACCAACATCAACATCAGTTGGATTGCCGTATGAAATGTAGAGCAAAGAATCAGGTATAGCAAAATGATAGTGCTTTAAGTGAAGTGTATTTTATATATGGGGCATTATATCGTGGCTCGAGAGTGATTTCGAACACAGCCCATGTCCAAATCCGCCCGATGGCTCTCTCACTGATTTTTGTTCTTCTGCCCTCCAGAATTCCAACATCTCCGAGCGGTCGGTCGAGCGTGGACGAGGACGCCAAACAAGAGGCCGCTGAGAGAGAGAGAGAGAGAGAGAGAGAGAGAGAGCGAGAGTGAGCGAGAGCAGGAGCCTGCTGGTGCTGAGGCTGGTATGAGGCAAGTGGTCTGTACAAGCAAAGCGTATGCTCTCGTTTGTCCATCCGTCAAAGAGGCCATTGTGAAGGCTGGCCATGGGGGTGGGGGCCGCGGGAAGGGGTCACCGCCTCTCGGCCCGGACTCACTCGACCGACTCGCTGCCTTTTGTCCCGGCGCAGATGGCCGAGCTTGACGCAACACCGGGATTGTGCGGGTCCGGACGGACGGACGGACGGACGGACATCTCGGGGTCATTTGGCAGTAGCGCACTTTACAGTAAACCCGCATTCGTCGTGGGGCACAGTTGGAATAGGAAAAAAAGGGGGAAAAAATCTGCTATGTTAAACAAAGACAACTTTTACCCCTTACACATGCTTTAAACACACTGAAAAGTGTTCCCTAGCGGCCTTTCTCACTCGCTCGCACAGTAACTGCCGGTTACGTTTGCCATAAGACAAAAGAGAATTAAACATTGTATATTGAAACACTCAAATGTTCAACCAAATCATATCATTTCATCCATGACTTAATAGTAAATGCTTAAATCAGGCTAATGTAAACGAGCATGTACGTGATGTAATACAAAGCTTGGTGCAACTGCCACTTGAAGTCGCAAGGAGCCAAACAGAGCTTACAACCATACTCACAGATTTATATGCTGCATATTTCCTCTGCTTTATGCCAACGCCGACTATTACTGGAGCTTAGTTGGGGCCTTTTGTTTTTTTCCCTTTTTTCTGCCAATAGACCTCAAGGCGCCCTTTGGCGTATTGCCGCGGTACAACACTGATGACGTGCCACTCTCAATTCGGACATGCCTGTTTCCAATAAAATGCCTTTAAATCTGCAACATTGCTGGGCTAAGCGTGTAGCGCCATGGGAACACTGTAGTTCACTGACATTTTTTTCTTTTTCTTTTTGTTTGTAGTTCACTTAAATGGGAACCCTCACTGGTTTACCTTCTTTACCGTTCTGTTGAACAGCTGGGAAGATGGCTGGCAAACCAACCAAAGGCATCTCGGTTGGCCAAATTTTGCTAACCGCAAATGTCTGTGTAATTGGAGGTATTTTTATGACGCAACGGTGTTCATGATAGCATTGGCGGCTAATGGGTGGGAGTGACATGCCACAAGAGGCCGCCAAAGTCCTGTCTAAAGTAGGCAAGTCGTACAGTAATTGGTGCCAAAAAAAGTCAACTCAAACTCCCCCTATAAGATGGTGGTTACGGAGTACGGGCGAGTGAATGATTCCCAACGCAGCCTTTGGAGTCAATCGATCAAGCGAGCGAGCACACTCCAAAGTCATTTTATTTTTAGCAACGGCTAATACGGCCTAGCTGTGCCGCGTTGAGCTGCGTTCAACGCGCAGATCAACATCGCAAAATCCGCTCTGAGGCCTGCCATCTGTACACGCCGGCTGCCAGCCGCCCCGTACGCGGCTGACGCATGAATCCTGCTTCCTTGCCGGCGCGGCTCACTTTTGACAATACGGGACGAGAGAAATGTCCTAATGTTTGTCATATAGTGCGTCACCGCTTGACTGTCCGCGGAGCACAGACGGCGTCAGTAATCCAAACAAAGTTGATGTCATGCGTCAACAGTGAGAGGCTTTCATTGGACCAGCTTAGTTCTTAGTTGGCTCTTAGTTGGGAATTTGCACAAACAAGCTCCATTGGAACCAGCTATTCTAGCCATCTTAGATTTGGGAGGGGTTTTTTTCCCCCTCAGCGTAAAATGTGGTCGGTCGGTTGGTTGCAAGTGGAAGTTAAGGACAACAAAGAAATGGAATCGTTCAAAACTTTGAAAAGACGTTCCTCATATTTTTAACCTATTCTTACATGTTTGAAGTTCTTTTCAGAGCACCTTATGAAGAAAATGAGGTTTAATCTGACAACTGCATGTACATGATAATAATATCACAATGGCACAAAATATGGCTGCAAAACTTCACTTGTATATTGGCATTACCAAGCATTTTTTTTTTTTTTTTTTTTAAGGGAAGTCCCTTTCCGAATATGTTCCATGTCGTACGCCAAGTCATAACCCTTCTAACATGACTGTTAATGTTTTTCAAACGAAAGGCACTTCTGACCCGAGATGCCCGTTAAATGCAGGAATGCACAAGGAGTCCTCAGTTTACCACAGTTCCGCCCCTTGAAAATTGTATCCAAGTCAGAATGTGTCGTAGTCTATCAAGTCAGTTCCAGTAAATTCAATGTTTTGTTTGGGGGGGGTTGCATGTTTTTCCCTGAGAATTTAAGACCTCTTCATTGCGCCGTTCATCGAATTGTCTGTCCTGTCATTTGACAGTTGTCTAATATGATATTTTCTCTATTTTTGTAGAGAAGAAGGTTGTCAGGCCGTGCGGGTGTGAGCAAACACCCACCAGTGGAGGGAGCACTTTTCCTGTCAAACATCGATTTGCTTTCAATCATCACAAATCCAAGGTATCGGACGTGCTAGCGTCGAGCGATGTCGAAACGCAATCCCGAAGCTCCCGAAACATGAGTGCGAGATGGCGAAAGTGACTCACGCCAGGGACATTTGCGATGTATTTTCCAGATGGCGATCGATGATGCATGCATGCGTTTGAGCTAACAGCAGTGTGTTTGTGTCTTCCAGAAGCGTGGGGTGGACACCATGTGGTGTTTGACGCTGCTTTTACTGCTACTGCTAATCATCAATGGTAAGGAAATGTTTGCAAAGCCATATAGATGGAGGTATATTTTATACACATGTATGTATAGATATATTTTTGATACCTTATACATAGTGTATATGTATATATATATGTATGTATGTATATATATATATATATATATATATATATATATATATATATATATATATATATATATATATATATATATTTATACATATACAGTATATGTGTGCATTTCAATATATATTTAGATAAAAAAAAAAAAAGTATCCGCTAAAGTGAAATCCATGCTCTTATGGATAAAAATGGTTTAACGTAATCAGTAACCGAGTTAGTTTTTAAGCCAAGGAATCAGTAAAGTCACTGAGTTCAATTTTCAAGGTCACCGTGGCAACTCTGCTTGTGATTTTTCTTCCTTGCGTGCGGTCGCAGACGTCAGCTGCCAGTGGAACGTTTGGGTGCCGCGGGACATCTCGGCCATGACCGACACCTGCGTGGTCATCCCGTGCACCTTCATGTACCCGTCGGGCATCCGGTCGTACCGCGGCGTCCACGGCATCTGGTACTACGGCCAGCCCTACCCGCAGCTCTTCCCGCCGGTGGTGTTCAAGACCCGCACCGACGTGGTGCACGAGAGCTACAAGGGCCGCACCAAGATGCTGGGCGACCTGCAGCAGAGGAATTGCACGCTGCTCATCAACAGCGTCGGGCCGGAGCACTCGGGGAGATACTACTTTCGCGCCGATCTCGGTGGGGCCAACGTGTACACCTTTCCCGACTTTGCCGATCTTAAAGTTCTGGGTAAGACGCACGGACGCGCGTACGGCGAACGAACGAACGAACGAACGAACGAACGAACGAACGAGCGAACGCGCGCACGAACGAACGAACGAACGAACGAACGAACGCGCGCACGCACGCTCGCACGCACGCTCGCACGCTGAAGCGAGCGCGCGAGGTGTCCGCGTAGCGTCAAAGTCACAGAGCGATCCGGTTCTTCCGTCAGAGCAACCCAACATTGACGTCCCGGATGAGATCGTGAGTGACGAGAGCCTGACGCTGACTTGCTACGCCCCCGACAACTGCCCCGACATGAACCCCGAGATCCAGTGGATGTACACGGATTACCTGCCCGACCCCGAGTTCAGCGCCGACTACGTTGAGGAGAGCAACACCGCCGTGCGCTCCAGCACCCTGGTCTTCACCCCCAGGCCGGTGCACAATGGCCAGCTGCTGGGTTGCAGGGTGTACTACCCCAACACCACGCTGGTCTATGAGAGACTCGTCTCTCTGGACATCAAGTGTAAGTCCAGAGCGGCCGGCTGCACTCGTCCCCCGCCGCACACTTTTGCTTTTCGCACTTTCACGTTTGGGACTGCAAAATAAGAAAACATAAATCAATCAAGAAGAATCTATTCATTCCTTCCCAAAAAATTGAAGACATAGTGTATCCGTTCTACCTACAATCATACAATTATGATCATTCTGAATATAAGACAAAAAAATCACTCCATCACATGAAATGATCTTGCAGAAACGCTGCCTGGTAAAAAAAAAAATGTCTTTGCAGACATGGAAGAAGCATGTTTTGCCTTCATTTGAGATATTTCGTGTCGGTGGGATTTGAGTCGGTGCCGTGTCGCCGCATTATTTACCAAGAAAGTCGCCTCTTGGCGGATTTTGGGCTCTTTCTATAATGCTCTAAAATGCCACAAGATGGCGCCAAAGTCCTGTCCCCGTAGGAATTGGAGTCACAGAAGTAGCTCAAGTGATATTGTTTTAGTTTTTCCACTTCACTTGAGCGGAGCAAAAAAACTCCCGTTTTGGGGCACTTCAAATTAGGAGCGGCCTCAATTACTCGCGCTACGCCTCGGCTCCTGTTACTGTACAGTGGACTCCCGCTATTGGCGGGGGCCGGGGCCGGGGGCCGGGGCCGGGGACCGGGCCGGGGACCGGGCCGGCCCACAAATAGCGCAAGTTCGCTTATGATTGACAACCGCTATAAATGGATTGAGATTTTTTTTGAACCCACCAAAATTCTATAAAAACGTGGATTAACCACTGACAAGACTACGGGTTGAGTCACCCTAAAAAATGTCTGGACCTCCCCAAAGCAACAAAAAAGCTAAAGAAATTGTTTGAATATTCAAAAATATTGGGCAAGTATGTGTCCTGTAATCTGAATGTTGGGTAAAAGTCGGAACGCGACGGTGTTTGCGTGTGAGCAGACGCTCCCCGTTCGGTGTGGGTCAACGTCTCCTCGGAAGTGATGGAAGGCAACTCGGTGACGCTGCACTGCGAGGTGGACAGTAACCCCCCTCCCAGGATTTCCTGGAAGTTCGGAGAGCAGGAACTGCTGTGGGACACGGCGTCCAACCTGTCGCTCACCGTGGACGACGTGACGCCGGCAGAGGAGGGCGTCTACACCTGCGTCGGCGACAACGGCTACGGCGCCATGAATACGTCGCTCTACTTGGCCGTCAAGTGTGAGTTGTGTCCAGTCTTCAAAAAAAGGTTTCACGGGAACAACAGTTCAATTTACCGGTCAATTTACGATTTGCAAAATGATTATTTTATAATGATATTTGTTGTTGTTGATAAAATGACACTTTTATTTCGGGCCAAACATTTCATTTTTTTATGAGGGTCGGTTGACCGAAGTCAAAGACACAATACAAGGAAAACACAATAGTTTTAAATGACATTGATTTTGTGTGTGTGTGTTGATGTTGCTAAACAATCATTGGTCAAATGGACCCACTGACTTATTTCACAATGTTTGTCTCATGAGCAAAATGTGAAAACTCCATTGAGAGCGATTTCAATCAATATTTGGTGCATTACCGCTCACGGGTCATGCTTCAGTGAGGAATTTTACGAGACATGCAGGTTAATGGTCGGAATGTACTTTGGGAAGACCTGAACATCTTAACTTGACATAGGATCGCATTTTTTTGGTAAATTGTGATGATGTTTTTTTTTTTTTTTTGCGTTACGTTGATTAACGCGAAACACATCTTCCATCCTGGGTAAAATTCCCCCACGGACTGAACACGATTGATGTATTTATTTATTTTTTCACTAGGCTAATCCATCTGGCATGAGTGTTCAATCTTCCGTTTCAGACCCCCCCCGCGAACCTGTGGTCAACGAGTCCTTGACCGTGCTGGAGGGCGCCTCGCTGTCGCTGCACTGCAGCACTCAGGGCAGCCCGCCGCCCACCCTCACCTGGCTGAAGGACGGCGAGCTGGTGGGCGCCATCACCGCCGACGAGTGGTCCGTGCTGGAGATCGAGGGCATCGCGCCGCAGGGCGACGGCCAATACCGCTGCCTGGCCGAGAACGAGCACGGCCGTGCCAGCAGCTCCCTCAACGTCACCGTGGAGTGTGAGTAGGATAGCTCGCGCGTGGAACCACTTAGCTTAGCGCTTAGCATTCCCTCGGTGCCTTTCTTTGCTTGGCTTTGTGAAACAGTCAAATGGCTTTGATGACCTGAAACATGTAAGTGTGCCGGCGACTTCCTCAAAGTCGTCACACGTTCCCCGTAGGAAGTCGGCGCACCCTTTGTGTGGTAGCGAAAAATCTGAATACACGCGCAAGTCGCGCGCCGGGCATCCCTGGCGTTTTTCCTAACTCCTAAGTCCGCTTGTGTGTCCTTTGTGCCAGACGCTCCCATCCTTCTGGACGAGTCCAAATGCACGGTGGTGCGGGAGGGCGTCCAGTGCGTCTGCGTGGCTTCGGGGAACCCCGAGCCCACCGTCGAGTTCTACCTGCCCGACTTGAACGTCACCATCAACGAGACCGAGGGCCGCTACGACTTCTACGCGCACACGGACGGTCAGACGTCCACGGGCATGATCAAACTACGGGAGAAGGGCGAGCGGGCCGGCAACGGCGGCCCGGCCGTCAACGTCCGCTGCGGCGTCGCCAACGTGCACGGGAGAGAAAGCGTCCTCCTGGAGCTGCAGCAGGAGAGTGAGTACCCACACGCTGTACTATATAGTATAGAAATGATGTTGCACTTGGGACACAATGGGAGAGATGGACTTGATATAGAAGTGAATTGACTTGATATAGAAGTGAATTGACTTGATATAGAAGTGAATTGACTTGGTATAGAAGTGAATTGACTTGATATAGAAGTGAATCGACTTACCGGGGACCACATTTCAACCGAGGTTGACTTCCGCTTTCCCGGTCCTTTTTTTTCCTCTTTTTATGCGGTGTTGTCATTCATGAGGTTTGAAAAAAAATAGTGATCTTATTTTGACAAAGTAGTAATTACCGGTAAATACGACATTCTCAAGTGAAGCACAGACGCCTGAAAGGTGGACTTGCTGTCAGCGACAACATGAAGTATTTTTCTTCCTTCCCTCGCCGTTGCTTTCCAGAGAAATACCTGATGGCCGTCATCGTGGGCACCATCGGCGGAGTGGCGGTCATCGCCTTCATCATTGCGGCAGTGAGATACGTGGGCCACAACAACAAGAAGTGAGTAGCGGAGGATAAACGGCAAGAGATGCGAGGCGGACCTTACCCCCCCCGCCCCACCCAATGAAATTCAAGGAGAAACACTTAAGCCTCGTCATCCATTCGAAAACACACATCCCGTGTGAAAGTGCGATTGGTGTGCTTGTGAGTCTCATATCCTTGCCGAGACGCTTTCCCGCTTGAACAAGATGAGCTACTAACTGGATAGCGAGGGCTCTCATGGTACACGGATTCCGCTTTTTCCGTGGAGTTCCCACGGGGAACGTATTAAGTAAGGCAAAGGAAGATGAAGGGCTGCGCGTGTACTCTCATAACAGACGCAGTGCAGGGCAGCCTCTGACTCGTGGAAGTAGTGGCCAGCGATATGCTTTTGAATGTTCGGCTCCCGGAGGCGGGCATTCTGTTTCGCATCCGCTTTTGCTGACGATTGACGGGACTCCTTTTAAAAATGAGGGAGGGCATTTTCATCCGTCGGAGTAATCATCGGTAACCGGATCGAGTAGCGACGGATCTCTCGGTCCCCGGCAGATGAATGCTTCTTTTGCTGCTATCTTTTTGTTTGATTCTTTGGGCGGGGCGGGGCGGGCTCGGGGGGGGGGGACGGCCGGACGGCCGGACGGGCGGGCCGGCCGACTGTCTTCTGATGGACTTAACTGACGGACTGACGGTTACAGTTTGGTATGGCTTGAAAAAATGGCCGACGGTTCCCCGGGCCGCTGACGGATGACGGAATTGAGTCAAATGGAGTAAAATGCCCACCTCTGCTAGTTCCATAGCAGCTCGAGCTAGCCAGTCCGGCTTAGGTTTTGCGAAATGTACATTTATTTTGTTTGATTGGAGAATTTCCTGCAAGCAGAGTTCGAGTGTTGTTTTGTCGTAAACATCCTGAAATGTGCTCCCGTTCGCGTGAAAAGAAAGGCGGCTTTGCACGTACCGAACGGCGAGCTTAAAACCAAGGTAGCCTACGTAGCGAGCTGGCATGGCGCGACGGCCCTCATCGACGTCAAATTCCGCAGGCGCGAACGATTCCCTGCTCTCACACCGCTTGCACCGTATCCTTGACTCACGCCTTGCTAAATCCACTAAGTTGCTTCGTCGGGACCTTGCCTCAAGCGCAAAGCTCCCAAATCACCAGCGAGAGATTGTCCCGCGCGACTAAACCCACTCCTCAGCATAACCCGACGGCACTCGTGCTTTCAAAATGGATGCCCAGGCTTTGCGTGTCGCCCTGCATGTTAGCTAGCGGTTAGAGGTCCGAGTCTGATCATGTGACTCCCCCCCCCCCAGAGAGAATGGCCTCCCTAGGCAGGACGTGGTCCTGGAGAACCCCGCTTTGTACTACAGCGCAGTCAAGAAGGACAAACAAAATCTGAGGAAGAAAGTGGTGAGACATGCCGATGACTCTCACGACGACGCTAAGTAAGATGTGAAGTCAAACTAGTCGTCGTCGCCCCCCGACCCTGTGCACGTGACGAGACCTCACCCCCACCATGAACCTTTTGGAAACGCACTGTTCTTCTCTTGCTTTCATCGCTTCTCTGCGTTTTTTTCCCTTCTTCTTCTTCTTCTTCTTCTTCTTCTGTCTGTTTCTTCTCTCCCTTAACTCCTGCACAGCTTAAGACAGAGCTGTTGGGCTCAAAGTTTAACTCCATTCTAGAGGAGAGCACGGTAAGGTTCGTTAGTCTCGGCGAGCCGCGCACCCTGGCATATCCGCTTCTCTATTCTGTACGCCGTTTTCTTTTGGGGGCGGGGGCGGGGGGGGAGGGGGGGATTTTCGACGCCAAGTGTCGTCTGCATGGCTGCCTCGTGGCTAACTTCCACACTTGCCCACCTAACATGTCTCATGTCTCCTTGGCCCACCAGTAACCACTAACTTCCTTGTGTCACGCTACTCTGGGGGGGGAATATACCCAGTGGTCATTTGGTCGTTTTTTCTTGAAAGACACAATTGGGGAAAAAAAAAAAAAAAATTGCACATTTTATTTCATTTCCAGTCAACTGCCCAGCCCTGATATTTCAATGCTCGGATTCTATTTCTGGAGTCACAATCTCGCAAGAGTCGTCAATAGTATTAGTAGAGCGTCAAATACTTTGGTTGGAAATTTAGCAGGACAAATATCTCAACAATATTTGTTAAGATATTTTTGGAGCAAATATTGCACATTTTTTCGGCCAAATGATCAACGAAAGAAGAAATTGTGATTTTTGCGGGAAGAGTCAAATTACAAAAATGATTTCTTGGAAAACGACCTATTTTTTTCTTGAAAATGACGGCTAATTTACTTGAAATACAAGAATAAAATCTAAATACGACTCAATTTCTCACAGGATAAAAATAGAAGGAATAGCACATGGCAATTTCTCGAGATGAACACGCACCTGAGTATATTATGCTCCCCTCCCGCCAAATCGCCCTTCGAAAGCATTTTTTTCTCCGCGCGCGTTTGTGTATTATGCGATTCGCTGCGATTTCACAACACCTTGGTACTGCTAGACGTCAGCAATGTGACTTTTTTTGGTAGTTTAATTGCGCACTACAATCCCCCCCCCCCTTCGATTTTGAATGATTTCTTTCGCGAAAAAATGTGTCATTCTCGAGAAATTATGGTAGAATTTGAATAAATATTAGAATATTGGTTCTTGGAAAATAACTTCTTTCTTGCAAAACAATGGATTTTTTTTACTTTACATCTTCAGATTTGGTTACCGTAGAAACACATTTTTCTCATCCAATCAAATTAGGAATTTGCAAATTTTGTAATTGTCATTTTTACAAGCAAAACGTGGAACCAAATAAACATAAGAGCGTTCCTTTTTTGTGCTACAGGGAGAAGACGGGGACTTCCAACCTGCAGGCTCTTTGGCGGGCATGGAGAGGCGAGAGCTGAACTACGCCGCTCTGGAGTTGGGTGGGCCCAGGGAGGGGGCCCCAGGAAGGGAGGACGGCGGCGGCGGCGGCAGCAGTTACGCCGAAATCAAAGCCAAATGAATCGCGATCCTTCCCTGATGCCTCGGCCACGCGAGACGCAGTCGCAAAAGCTCCCCTCCCCTGCCCTCCCCTCCCCTGCCCTCCCCTCCCCTCCCCTGCCCTCCCCTCCCCCATCCTCCCGCCCCCTCCCGTCCCCTCGTCCCCGCAACAACTTGGGTTTTCTATTGCTCAGATTTGTAGGCATAAGTGCAAACTTTTTCTCCACGGAACGCGACTCACTGGAAGAATTTATTGGCATTTATAGCTAGTCTTTTTTTCTTTTTCTTTTTCTTACCCGTTGTTGTTGTTTCTACAAAGGGTGTAACGGTATGCCAAAAATTGCGGTACAGGGGGTCCTCGGTTTGGAGGTTGCGCGCGCGTTTACTCTTTTCATTTGTTTGTTTGATACAAATATTTGGTTGAATTATGACTTTACTGTTTATTGCGTTAGCATCGGTTAGTGATAGACTACAGCGGATGCCCATTTTCACACACTGTCGGCTTACGTCTCCACCGTAGGACGGGAACTCGCTCGTAAAGCCAAGATCCCCTGAGACTGTTCGGTTCGGAATACGGCAAAGGAACAAAACTTAACCGATTGCTTCTTTTGTATAAACTCGTCATGAAACATTTTTAAAAATATTGGCCATAAGCTCTCCAATAAATTGAAGACAAACAAAATGCTGTCCGAAATAACTTGGCTCGCAGATCAACAAAATAATGTAACATTGCATAGCTGTGAATTCTTTCCTTTTTAGGAATGTGTAACAGTTTGAACGAGGAGCGCCTAAACAGGTCAAAACAACGGTTTCGACATACCTTGGTTATAAGCTCGTGGTTTGTTGTATGTTGGCTACAGTAAGGCAACAAAATGGAAAAATAACATATCTTCTTGGATTTAAAGCAGCACTGGGCAAGAAATCGACCTTAAGAAACATTTTTCACAACTCTTTTGATGAAAAATGGACTTACAAGTACAGTAGTTGATTGGGACTTCAAGCCCTGAGGGGGTCTGTATCGTTTTTACTGGCACAAAGCAACTTTGAGGAGGATGGGATCAACCCTGGCACAGCAAAAAAAATACAAATGTCCTGAATTGCTTTCCGGCATACTCACTTTCTCCTTTCGCTATAAGGATGGCTCGGATTTCACGACACTACGCGCTGGCACGCATGGGAAATGTGGTTGATTTTTTTTTTTTTTTTTGTCAAGACACTACCGCTTTTGTACACATGGCGCCGCCATAATCAACAAAAAATGACACACGACACAGTGTTGCTTTAATGAGTCTTATAATGGTAAAAAAACAACCATTTTTGGCAAATTCCCCAGTACATCCTCAAATACTGAGGATGACTAATTAAATGACATACAGTATTTAATAACATGCAGCATCTTAAACCTTTTTTTTTTTTTTTCTTAAAGGAAATACTGTGTTTTTAGGAAAGTGAAACCAAAGACAAGCGTGACTAGTGTGTCTTTCTTGGTCATGTATCTAGTTATTTCCAACTACCGTTAAAGGGTATCACTTGGTCACTCATTTTCTGTTGGCTTTTTCCGTTAGCTTTTGCAATTAGAATAGTTTCTCCCTTGCTCATGGTGTTACGTGATTAGCTTCTCCTCGATCCCGTTTAGCCATAGTACTTGTAATCGGAAGTTTATTGGCTATTGTTGAGACGGGTATTAGTAGCTCAGTTAGCTTCGCGCTTAGCGTTTCCTTGGTGGCCCCTGAGCTACCGGGAAACCAGAATGTCTGGGTGACCTAAGTTTGCCGTATCGCCTAAAAGCCTACTGCTAGCCGCGATGCCCTCCAGCCGGAGGCTGAGCTGCACTCCCTTTGTTTACTAAGTTGAAGTCTGGCTAAAGCACGCGATAGTTACGCTTAGAAAATGGAATCTTTTTTTCTCGGAAATCAAAGGACTTTGCCGATTTTATAGTTTGCAGCGTTAGGATTTTATTTTATTTTTTTCATCAAATACAAATTTCAAGTCAGTGAGAGAGTGACACTTGTCAATATTGTAAATAATAAAAATACTTGTGAAAAGATCATCTTTTTTAACCAATACCACAATTATTTTCTTGTCAATTTTAATCGCTTTTCCCACCAAACTATGGCATTTTTGTTCAAATATTCAAATTTCATTCCCGTAGCTTTTTGCATGCAATAGAAATGGAGTCAAAGTTCTAAGAATAAAGTGATCATTTTACATGACGAAAAGTGCATTTTTCAAGTCGCAACCTTGCGAGAAAGTTCTCAATAGTAATACTGTAAACAGTGTTTTTGTTTGAGTCGACGTGGCTATCGCGCGAGGCAGTTTCACTTCCTGTTCCTTATCGAATGTGGTCCGTACCGCGGGGGGGCCTTACCGTTACACCCCTTGTCTTGACATTTGTCGCCCACATGAGTCATTGTCACTGTGTCTGCTGCCAGTCAAAGCATGAGGGAGAGGGTCAACTGTGTTTTTCCTGATTCTGTTTGTTTTTTTAATCATTCTTTGTCACGAGAGGCATTCCTCCCACACGGAAGATCAAAATGGTCATACTCGAGGAAAAGAAGCGAAACGGACGTGACCGTTTTGGACTTCCGTGATCCTCTCATTTCCTTTGCTTGATAAGGACAGAACGTTACGTCACGTCAGTATTTCTATTGTATTTAACGTGTACAGTGAACAAAACGGTCGCCGTCTCCTTTAAGAGTCTTAAAAAAACATTGAGAAATGTAACCAAGTCAGTATTTGATGGGTTTTGAGGGTAAATTGTTCTTTTCGTATTCCACCACACTGTCTCTAACGCACGCGGCTCTCAAACGCAACAAAGCACACTTTGAGTGTTTTCTCATTTTGACAATGTGCGTGCGTGTGGGTGTGGGTGTGGGCGTGGGCGTGGGCGTGGGCGTGTGTGGGTGTGGGTGTGGGTGTGGGTGCGTGTGTGTGTGTCGGTGGGTGTGTGTTGGCCTATTTGTGTATGCGTGTATTCAAACTGTGCTGAAAGACGATGGCTTTTTGGGGGGCAATTGTGGAGGTCATTTGTGTGGGTGTTCTCACAATGTTGCATCAGATGTTTACGTTCGTGTAGGCAGACAGATTTGAAATAATACATTTCTCAATGCTAAGCTAATAGTCTAATGTGATAATTATAGTGTCAAGAAGTAACATATTAATACATGATGTATTTTGATAAGAAGTGGGATGCCAGAGCGAACAATACAAAGTTTCTAAAATTGCGCCAAAACGTTCAAGATTACAGTTATTGACGTTGCTTCGTATAATTTCAAACATACTACATGTTGTGTATTTATGGTCCGTCAAGCATTAAAGGGATACCCAAGTAGTCAACTGGTAGTCTTCATTGTATTCCACTGAAACACAAAAAAAGCACACTGTATTTTTCTTTTTGTTGCGTAGTGCGGTGAGGGTCTAAATGAATGATAAGAAACCGGGCTGTCACGATGGACTGTTTTTCGAATCAATGATCTTTTCATCAAATAGTTCTGCTAGATTCTAATTTCTTATCTTGTGGCCAAGGACAGCTGCCTTTGGAAACAGGCCACGCGGCGTTCAGACGCCGGTCACGGACGGACGTTACTGGTGGGTCCGTAGGTGGGAAACTTGACACTCTTCCCTGACTTCCGGCCACTAGCGGTTCCAAAGCGGGATAGAAATGGTTGGGTTGCGTCTAGAAGGCCATCGGGTGCGCAACTGTGCCAAACATACCTTCAATGTGTGGCAACCCATCCGTTCTCTGTACCTGGAGCCAACTGACTTTGCTTGGCTGCAGTATTAACTTTCCATCAAAAGATGGCGCTAATAGACTGTGAAAAGGTCATGAGTAGTTTTATATGCAGGAGAATGGATGTTTATGATTACTGGAAATATCTGTGTATTCTTCTTTTCAGTTGAAATACACAGTCAATGAACACCGTGGCGAGCACAGCAACGGTTCACCCTGTTTAGATATTTCAGCCGTCTAAATCATCAAGCGAGAAACACAGCGAGTTTCTTGTTTGTTTTGCGTGGAAGGACAGTAGTCGCGTCGCCTCCAGTGCGCTCCCAATATGGCGGCTACCCCGGGAGCTCATTCGGTGATGACGCCGTTCACAGGCCCTGTCGTGGGTGTGGGTATGCGTGCGTGTGTGTGGGGGGGAGGGGGGGGGGTGCGCGCGTGCGGGGGTGGGTGCGCGTGCGCGCGCGTGTGTGAGAGAGTAGTGTGTATGTACTGTATGTGGTTTTTTTTCTCACACTCTGTTAATCTTCTTTTGCCAGGGCCTTGTGAACCTCACTTTAATTGTATCACCTTTTTTGACTTCCAACATGTTGCTATTAATAAAAAAAGGAACAGTTCCGCATATGGTCGAGACGAATTGTTTAAAAAAAGAAATGCAGAAGTGATCGCCAATGAAAATGCAAGCTTTTCAAATCCATCCATTATCTATAGCGCTTCTCCTCACGAGGGTCGCGGGCATGCCGGAGCCTATCCCAGCTGTCTTCGGGCCGGCGGTGGGCGGGGGACACCCCGAATTGCTTGCCAGCCAATCGCAGGGTACACGGAGACAAACATCCGCACTCACAATCACACCTAGGGGCCATTTAGAGAGTCCAATCGACTTACCATGCATGTTTTTTGGAATGTGGGAGGAAACCGGAGTTACCCGGAGAAAAGCCACGCGGGCAGGCACTGGGAGAACATGCAAACTCCACACAGGGAGGCCGGGGCCGGGATCGAACCCGCGACCTCTGAACTGTGAGGCGGACGTGCTAACCAGTCGAGCGCCGTGCCGCCCGCTGTTCAAATCAAACTGTAGAAATGTTTAAAAGAAAGAAAGAAAAAAAAAACTATTTTCGCCATTGGTGGAAAAAATACAGGGTGATAAAAACTGTTTACTGCTGTATTTATTTTTGAATGACAATAAGAGAGCCATTTTAAGTGCAATCCAAAAGAAGTCCAAAGTTGCAGCAAGAAAAAAACCTTGTGATTAGTGTTGTGTGACACTTCCTGAAAAGTTTGGCGATTGCACAACGAGGGAAGAAAAAGATGGCAAGGGAAGAATCGCTTGAAGAAGACGACCGCTGGACACGCACACGCTGAGAGGTACGTTCAACACCATTTTAAAGCTATCTTTAGGATTGATTAAATTCCTTCCGAAGAGCAGCAACATGCTTGTAGACTGTGTGACATTTTCTCCGCAACATGCGTGGCAGCAATGACACAAGTTCGTTTGCGACAGTTTCACTTCTTTTGATTCCCGTGAGCCTAATTTCTCAATCGTGCATATGTGTTGAAGCTTTCTCCTGCGCAATATTATGATTGCATTTGAAATGTTCTCACCAAAGTGAAAGGATGAGCAAAGAGTTGTAACTGGATGAGGATTTCCAATCTTATTCTCATCTCATCGATTTAAAATTCCCCCCAAAAAGTTGTGAAAAGGTGACAAGAATAAAGTTCACAACAGTTCTACACAATCAATCGTATACTCACTAGTTAGTAATGTTTATTAACAATCACTAAGAATGTTTGTCTAAAATAGCAGGGCTTTTATATTGCATTTGGTATTGTAAATGTATTTTGTCGTGTGTCTCGTCAAATGAAATGTATTCAAAACGAAATCTGACTAATATTAAAAGCGTGCTCTTAAAGTTAAAAATGCATTTGCATGCGTGTGTGTGTGTGTGGGGGGGGTGCGAGTGTGTGTGTGTGTGTGTGTGTGTGTGTGTGTGCGTGCGTGTGTGTGTGTGTGTGAGACACCTTTCCCATGAATAGCAGAACTTCATGTTGGCTGCATTGGCGGTCTGCCTTTAGGATGTTTTTTGTCGCCTGGGCCGCTTTGCTCTTCTACGTGTGCGTCTACACAGGTATGAAAACAATCGAGTCACTCGAGTGGACGTTCGCTTGTTGTGGCAAAAAGTCGAATTTCGCTGCAGCGCAGCGTCTGATGTGCACTTGCGATGGCTGACCAGCAGGTGGCGGCATATGGCATGTCACGCTTTGACGACTGCGCAAATTCAAGAGTAGGCAGCTGTCTCAGAAGCAGGTTTCTTCGGCACCATGTGCCCGAGTCTTGACGTCAAAGTTGCCCGCCCATAAGTCACTACGGTAGACGGCACTTCAAAGGCCATCCTTGCCTATAGACGTAGGTGACGTGCGAGATGTCTAAAGTGACTGAAGTCAGTTAGACCCAAATCACGTACGGCAGCGGACAGATATTCAAAAGCTCTTTTTGTTTATAATGTCCACGCAAAGACCAGTTCCGATGAAGTCCAGATGTTGCGTCAAACGCAAATGGCATCAGAATGCATCTCCTCGCAACTACTTTTCAACCGATATTCAGGTCAATTCGGAATGTACACGTTGGCGTCGGTCTCAAAAGTTGCACATCGGTCGGTGTATGGTGATTTGTGTTTTGTACGGCGGGCGATTTGTGTTTTGTCTTTGAACTGCATTTTGCGGTGTCATTCGGAAGCAGGCGCATCACGCGGCGAGGGTTTCTGCGCGGCGGGCTTCTGCGTCAGCCTCAGCAACGGCGCCGTCGTGTCCGAGGCGGGGCTCTGCGCCGTCATCCCGTGCTCCTTCTCCGCCGCGCACTTCACGCCGCAGAGCCTCGTGTGGTACAAGTGCTCGCAAAGCAGAAGCAGATGCGGCGACTCGGAGATCATCTTCCACTCCAAGAACAGCGGCAAAGTGCCGGACGGTTTCCGGGGCCGGGTTCGCTTGCTGGAAGGCGACGTGAGTCGCGGGGACTGCGGCATCGTGGTCAACGACCTCGCGCCTTCCGACTCCGGGGCCTATCAGCTGCGAGTCAACGGCCTGATGTTTAACAGGACGGAGGGATTTACTTTCAAGAAGCGAGTCTTGGTCACCGTAACATGTAAGTCGCCCGGCCGGCTACACCGGAACGTCGCATCAAGCGTAAAGCGCCTTACTCGTTTTGAATAATGTATTGACGGAGAATCGCCAGTGTGACAATTTAGCGTTCAGTAAACTTCACAAACCGTTTGCACTCTATTGGTAGTATTGAGAAGTGTGTGTGTGTGTGTGCACGCAAACATGCACGGGCGTGCCTGTTTGCGTGCACATAAATGACGCCATGGCTTCTAAATTCAAATCATCCGCAACATCTTTTCTGTAGTTTGTGACACTCGTTGTAGTAGAGTCAACGTGACGGACACTTTTGCCGCTTGTAACGCTCTGTATAATTCCCAAAGGTCCGCCATCTGCGTTGTTTGGGTGCATGGCGATCTGGTCCAAAGGAGACCCGATACTGCTGGCCCTAGGCCGGCCGAGACTTTTCCCCGCCCATTCCCATACAAAATATACCCCGGTATACATAGTTGAGTACAATTTCTGTGGCTGGCGCTCCCGGTCGAAGCCCGCCCACGCCAGTGGCGCTCAAGGTGTTAAATGCGGCCTTGTCTTGTCAGCTCTCAGGCAGAAGCCCGCCGTGCGCTTGCCCACGGCGAGCGCCGGTCAAGCGGCGACGCTCACCTGCGAGGCCCCGGGCCGCTGCTCTGGCTACGCCCCGGCCATCAGCTGGGCGTGGGGGCGGAGCGGGGACGACGACGACGCCGCCGCCGTCGCTAACCTGACGACTTTCCAGAGGGAGAGGTTGACGCCGTCCGCTCTGAGATACAAGTCGACTTTGACCTTCAACGCCACTGCCGAGCACCACGGCCGCCGCCTCATTTGCAAAGTTTCCTACTGGAGAGTCAACGTCACCACGGAGAAGATGCTGACGCTGAACGTTACCTGTGAGTAGCATCCGCGGACAACTTTGCGTTGCGGGACCTCTGTCTCGGCTTGTCCCGACCCGACAAATGAATCCAATTGACGGAATGAAATATCATCGAGTTGACGCGTGTGTCACCTTGAAGCAAAGATTGCGCCAATCGATCGGCACGTGATTTTCTCAATATTTTCTAACTTTTGACGTATTCTCCTAAAACGACGACCTTTTCTCGTAAAATCGTTACTTGTCCGTGTCAAATTCACATTTATTCTTGGAATAGTTACGCCGCATTCCCGTGACATTTCTACTTTTGACCCTTTCGTCACAGTTTGTGCTTGTGAGATCGCGTCACGTGATCAAATCCTGACTCATTCTCCCGAAATTCCGCCGAACTGTTTCGCCGGCAGATGCCAAGCCTCCGTCCATCTCGGGGCGGACGACGCTGAAGGAGGGCGACACCTTGACTCTTTTGTGCAAAGGCGGCAGTTTCCCGCCTTCTCGCGTCACGTGGAAGCTTCCCCGTGCCAACGAGACAAGCGTGCGACGCCGATCGCAGCTGAACTCAACGGCGGCTAGCGCCTCGCTCGTGGTCCCGAACGTGACGGCGGCCCACTCGGGACGCTACGAGTGCGCGGCCAGCCACCATACGGCGCACGTGGACGTGATGGTGACGTGTGAGTACGGCGAAGCCACCCCGACGCGCGCTAGCTCGCCGAGCGCAACGTTCTGGTGCTCTTCAAAGACCAAACTTGTGTTGTTGTTGTTTTTCGTCTGCCGCCGTAGTTTCATGCTAATTGTGCAGGACTCGCGCAGGGTTTGCGGGAATCCTCGAGGGGTCCGGCTGTTGGCTGCAGAGGTCGGTGCTGACCTGCGTGTGTGTCAGCGGCGGGGTCCCGCCACCCGCCGTCACGTGGCCGTTGCTGGCCAACGGGACGGCCCGCGGCGCCGTCACGGCCGGGTCTGGCGGCGGCGGCGTCGGCGGCGGCGTCGGCGGCGGCGTCGGCGGCGGCGTCGGCGTCGGCGTCGGCGTCGGCGTCGGCGTCGGCGGCAGCGTCGGCGGCAGCGTCGGCGGCAGCGTCGGCGGCAGCGTCGGCGGCAGCGTCGGCGGCAGCGTCGGCGGCAGCGTCAGCGGCAGCGTCGCGCTAATTGTCCACACGCTCGACATCTCTTCCGTCCAGTGTGCCAGCGTGCATCAAGACGGCCAGGACAGGAAGTGGCTTCCTGTGCAAACAACATTGGAGCGGGAAGGTACGAAGGATTCCCATTTCTAACCCAGCAACGTTCGTCTCGTCCTCTTATGCCTTAAGCGAGTTTCAAGTTTCTTTTGTTACGACAATGACGACGATCGTCTTCCTGTTTTTGCCACGGCCCAAACCGCCAGCGCAGGTAAGAGAGTTTTCTCTTGACAAAAATAGGACGTAACAAAAGAAACTTGAAACTCAATGGTCATTTCTGTCTTACTGTGAACAACGGCTGTATGTGACTTGTTTTCACAAAAGTACTCTATACGAATTTGAGGAATACCAGTTGTTGCCGGAAAATTGCAACTTATTCTCCCAAAAGTTTGATTCCTGAACATCGGACTTGTACTTACAAGCTTAAATTGGGACTTGTTATGTTCTGACTTCTTTTTCCTAATATCGCGACTCTTTGTTGTAGCAATTCAAATGACAAATACAAACGTTTTTCTCGGAAGGTTACAACTTGTACAATGTTGGTATCTCAAAGCGGTCTACTTCTTTTCATCAGATGTATTCCTTTTGCAATATTTGCTTATACTATTAATGACATTTTAATTTCATGATCCTGTTAGCATTTAGCGTGTAGCTAATTGAATCTTTTTCCCTTCTGACTGTGTCTTTGTCCTGACCAACACGGTCAACACCTTGGCTGTGACTTTGAATCAGAGCAAGGTATGAAAAATATCCGAACCGCGCTTCGTCCAGATGTCTTCATCGCATTTTTGAGCGGCGCGCTTCTGACGGCCATCTCGTGCTGGCTGTCCAGGACCTGCCGCAGGTACGCCATCATCTTCTTTTCTTCTTTTACCACTTTTGTTGACATGGCATCTTAATATGTGTGTCCATGTTTACTTGCAGGAAAGCAAAGAAAAGTCCCAGTGGTCTGAATCGGGAGTTGTTTGCCCCGCAAGAGGAGCCGCAAGTATTGATTTAGCAGCTAATGGGAAAAAAAAAAAATATATATATATATATATATATATATATATATATGTGTGTGTGTGTGTATATACATATGTGTGTATATATATATATATATATATATATATATATATATATATATATATATATATATATATATATACTTCAAAATACTTAAAAGCGCTCCTCTTTCGAGGACAGCCAGACGGCCAGTCAGCAGCCAAGTAGCTAGCTGCTAAGCAGTGCTCCTTTTGAAGTTGACGTTCTCTCTCGTCAGGAACACGGCCCCGAAGATGTCGAGGAGGAGACGACCGACGTGGACGTGGAGTACGCCAGCATCAACTTCTCCGCGTTGAGGAGAACCAACACTAGGGAGGCGATGACCAATCACCGGGCCACCGAGTACGCTGAGATCAGAACAAAGGGCGATGCCGCCGACAGCGTCGAGCAATCGCGAGAGCTTGGTGAGGATAAAGAAGAGGAGGGAATTCCAGTGGCGGACGGGACGCGGCGCAACAACGCTCACGGGGCAGACAAGGAGGAGCCAGCCGAGGCCTTGTATTCAAGCGTCAAGGATGCTCTGCTGTCATGAGCGCTCGCTCGCTCGCCCGCCCGCCCGCCGCTTTCATTCGACTGCAGTGCAGAAGCTGCAAAAGAAACAGGAACGCAGGCCACAGGAACTTCAAGATGCTTTTATTGACAGCTGGCGCAGGTGGCGTTCTGCCCCTTCTTTCTGTGGCCTCCAAAGTAACACTTTCAGCTTGTCGTGGCCCTCAACCAGCGTGCGTTGCGAGGTCATGAAAGAGACATACGATGACATCAAACACAAGCGCGCCGCGCTGGAAGCGGAACTCCCCCAAATCGACTCTCGCACAACTTTCCACCCGAGAAGCGCTGGCACGGGACACCCGTGCAAGCGAGCTCCCGCCCGCCCGCCCGACTCGTTGAAGCGGCATCCGGCCAGTGCGGCTCGCGGGCCGCGGACAAGGCTCCGCCCTGCCCGAGGCAATTGAAGTCGCCGCTTCTCGACTGTTGCCGTGAAAGGCATTTTCCGATTGCACTTTCAAAAATGTCAAGACCAATGACGGAAACCAACTGTAGAACCTTGGAAACATACGCGCCTCGGATTTGATTCTTTTCCTTTCGGCTTTGCGAAAATTGCGCTATTTGTTTTTTTTTCTGCCAATGCAGGGTGCTGCGTGTACACGAATGAGAAATAAAATCAACTTTTTCAATGAAAATACCGTTTTATGGATACCGTTACAGATGTATGGGGAACAACTACATCGCAATAAAAGGATGAATCATTACGGTATATCAAATTGCAATCCAATATTTCACATTTTACAATTTGTTCTTCCTATCAGTATTCGTGGGTAAAATATTTTGTAGCTTTTTTCGACATCACGATGCTTGGAAACAGTGGCGTCAAAGAAAACGGTTGGGCATTACTGTCTTCAAAAAATGCCAATCATTTCACTTGATTTGAAAAGAATAATCGTTGTTTAACATAACAAAGACAGAAAGTTTCGTTTGGTTGGGTCAGATAACGCCTCTGAATAGCTTAATTGTGCAGATGTAGCCAACGGAGGGTCCGCTGTGCGTCCAGCATGAGGCGGTGCTGCCCATTTACGGAAGGAGCAATTCATACGGTAAGAATGCGCATGCTCGTATTCTTCCCCGCTGACATGACCACACCGGCGCTTGCGTGTGCTTGGACAGATTGGGCTTTATGGGATGGCAAGGCGCCGCGAGCTGCGCGCACACTTGAAATGGAGCAAGTCGTCCACAGAAATGCTGCTACGGAGTCGACGGCTGCGGTGCGACGGTAAGAAGGCAAGAAGGCATGAAGGCCCGAAAGCCCGAAGGCCCGAAGGCCCTCCACTTGCACTCGCTCATCTATTTGATAAAGAAATGACATCAGTGATTCTCAGTTGGTAGGTCGGCGGGACCCCAAAGCGGCTTGCGGATTCATCACTCCCGACATAGGACTTGAAGTAGGTTTCTTGCCCCCATACAAATACTCTACTTACTGACATTGTGACTTTACTACGGTGTTAGTGTGTATGTTTAACATATGATATCCATATTTTCAAAGGCATTTTTCCCCCCTCTTTATTGTTCTTGACTCACACGGGTGTCAAAGTGGGTTCGTGAGTTAGTGATAATAGGAAAAGGGTGACAACGCTTGACAACCACTCCCAATGATGTACAATCACATTTATGGACATTTCGTGCATGAAAATCCAAGATGAAACAATACCTCGGAGCTTTTGGGGGGGGGGGGGGGAGTCATTTTGGGGATGATGCCATTTTTAAAATACAGTCATACACCAAACAAAAGAGTACAGGATATCTATTCAAATGTTTGCCCTCGTCTGCGTAAAAACGTCCACGCAACGCACATGATCACAAAGACACACACAGGCTCACAAACACAGACATCAACACGTGCGCGCGCAGGCTCGCGCATCCGCCTCCACTCACACACACGTAATAGTAATTCTACGCCGACAAGCGCACACAGTCGGAAAGCGAGGAGCTCGCGCGCCCGCGCGCGCGTGCGCCGCTTCATTCCACCGGATTTTTGAGGCTTTCCGCATGATTGCAACACATCAACAAGCTCTTGATGTGCTTCCGGATTTCTTTCATCTTCAAGCCGTATATGAGCGGATTGAGCAGAGGATTGTACACCAGCGTTTGTATGGTCAGAAGGAATCGCACGCGTTTGGGAAGCACCGACTCCAGGAGTCCTAGGACGACATCAAAGGCCATCAAACAGAAGGTGGCCAACAAAACCGCCAGGTGGGGCAGACACGTGTCGACGGCTTTTTTCCGCACTTCGGCGTTGCTGTGATAAGCGACGGCGAAAATCTGAACGTACGTGAAGAGAATGAAGAGCAGGGGGACGACGGCCACGATGAGAAGACTCATTAAAGACCAGGCGGTGAGAATCTCCGGTAACACGCAGTGAATCTTTATCATCGTAGCGTTGCAAAAAAATCCCCCCAAAGTCAAGCTGCAGATTTTTACTTTGGACTGAACGAGCACCGTCACCGACATGAGGAAGGCGGGCAGCGACCAGGCCGAAGCCAAGAAAACGCCGACGCTGCTCGGGCCCATGACCGACGCGTATCGAAGCGGCCTGCAGATGGACACGTATCTGTCGTAAGACATGGCCAACAGCAAACAGATGTCGGAACCGCCCAAAGCGTAGAAGAAGAAAACCTGCACCAAACAAGCCGAGTAAGCGATGCTCTGCCGCTGAGACAAGACGTCCGCCAAGAGCTTGGGGTAGATGGCCGTGCTGAAAAAAAGCGAGTTGAGGGACAAAGCCGCGATGAAAACGTACATGGGCTGGTGGAGGTTCCTGCGAATGCAGACGAGGCAAACGATGGTGCCGTTGGAGCACGCGATCAGAACGTACAGGGCCAGAAAGGACAGAAAGTAAACATAGCGGTACTTGTCCACGTCGACGAAGCCGCCGAGGCTTAGCGCCGGCGTTCCGTTGTGTTCCATGGCGGCGAGGGCGGGCGAGCGAGGGAGCGAGGGCGGGCGAGCGAGCGAGCGAGCGAGCGAGCCTGCGTGCCTGAGAGCCTGCGTGCCTGAGAGCCTGCGAGCCTGCGAGCCTGCGTGCCTGAGAGCCTGCGAGCCTGCGTGCCTGCGTGCCAGCGTGCCTGCGTGCCAGCGCGCCTCCTTGGAAGTGCTCGTCAGCGGCGGCTGCCGAGACGCCACTAAGAAGTTGGCGCCCGTCGGTGCCATTGGTCGTCGTGTCGAGGGGGCGTTCTGCTCCGTCCTTCTGTGGCCCCAAAAGTCTCCCAAGGCGGAGTGACACTTTGAGCTTCTTCTTGTCCACCCCCGGCCCCACCCGTCCCCAGCCTCATTTCCTATTCTTTTTTTTTTTTGCCGCATTGAAATGTTTCTCATCGTCAGAACAAAGTTCAATAGCAGTCAAAGACTGCTAAGAAAAATGCACTTTTGACTCACAAGCGGTTTGTCAGCAGCAACGACCACAATCAAGTGTTTTCTACGAGTGTCTTTCATATCCCCGTGGAGATATTTTGGCCCACTCTTCCTTCCACAATGACTTGAATTCAGCAACAGCCATCCTTGAAAAATGTCATTAGCCACAAGAAAGTCCTCGTTTAACAAGGGGGGCAAGTACTTTTACTACACAAGGTCAGGTAGCTTGGAATAGTCCCCGCCCGCCCCCTTAATCAATCAAATAAAATCACCACGTAAAAATGACACTTTATGTGGACTTTGTCTGATATTGGACATTTGTTTGCTGACCTCAATCACTGAACTGGGGAAACTGAAGGGAAAAAAATACTTACTAACCTTAGACCCGAGACCAACTTTCCCCGTGAGACATGACGACACATTAGTCCCTCCAAACCATGACGACTTCAATGTGTTTGTGCGTGCGTAATGCGCGGTTGCGTTTGTGAGCGCTTGTGACTTGCTGTTACTATAAATGTCCAAAATATGGGGGGGGGAATATGTGACGCGGTGAATCCGCGCAGTGCTGAACTGCGAGTATGCGCTGGTCCAATACAGTAGATGCTATTTAGCGTTAGCATTAAGCTAGCAGACTGAAAAGCTCAATCGTGTGGTTGTTTCAAATACACAAAGTGTAGTTTTGTCTTTGTTTTATGTTCAGTTTGACAGTAGACTTCAACTGGGAGTGGCATGAAACTGATTGAAGCAAATTTGGGAAGAATGAGTCACTTATTTGCTAAAGTGGCGCTTACTGTGAAGTGAGGTGAGTGCACTGCCACCATACGGCGTTCCTATCTCAAGTTTACACTTGCAGGTCGGAGTAAAAAAAAAAGAAAAAAAAAAGACTGCTCATACCTTGAAAACTTGTCTGTTCAATATCTCAAGGCACCACTGCATAATCTTTTCGTCAATATACACAAAGTTCTTTCTGGTTGTCGTGAACGATCTTGCGACTTTGTTATTTGTGATGGTATTTCATCCTTTATGCACAGCACTTCCTTCCAGCTGTTGCGCTGCATTCAGAGAGTTCAGCTGAGCGCTCGCTAAATTATCAGATGACATTTGAATTAAGACAGGCGTTTGGAGTTTTCTCTTTTTTTTTTTTAATCCAAAAGTTATTCCATCCGTGGAGGCCTGGGGCTCCATATTGTCCTCTCGAAAGTGACTCCACTGAGGCGAATGGGAGGACAAAACTCGACGCGCCGTAGGAGAGCCCGGCCGTGCCGCATGTAAAACATGCTGGCCGCGCCGGATGTGCCTTCCGTTTACTTGCGCTTTGGGTTCAAGATTTTGTCAGCGCTCTGCGCTCACCTGTATTAAGTTGAATGTTCTTTGGCCAAATTGAGCTCAAAGTACTTGTCGATCAAGCAGACATGTGGGCTTTAGCATCCTTTCCGTAAAAGACAAGAACCTCCAAAGAAAGTCAAGTGATAAAAATGGATTAGTGATCAAAACGGATGATTTCCACGTACATATCAGTCGGGCCTCCCTGAGCCCCAGGGGAGGAAGAAGAAAAAAAGCTGGCGCGGTGCCTGATACTATTTGTTTGTGCGTAACATGTGAAAAACAAGCCGGGCCCGAGGGACCAACTAATGATGCGCTCACTGTTGTCTTGTTTGCGGCAGACATTTCTCCCGAGAGAGGACGGCACTTTGACCAGCGAGCGACTCGTCGCCAGCTCTCCCCTGCGACCGACCTTGTTTTTTTCACCACGCTTACCTCGTCACTCACTGGTCCTCTAGCACGTAGCGTCGCGCCGCTCACATCCTACGGGATCAATTAAGTGTTAGCTAAGCAAAGCGGAGAAAACATGACTGTGACCGCAGGGTCATCATTAGCTCATCCCTCCCTCCGGCCCAGCTTGTTATTCGTCCGTCCTTTTGGACCAATGACGGCGCCAAAGTTTCTGGTAAAGACAGTTCGGTTGCACATACTAGAAGCGATCAGGTTTTTCATCCGAATAAACGAACGTGCCCGCGCAAGTCCGTCGTGAAGTGACAAAGCTCGTTGCTCTCCTGCGCCCACGGCGGGCAGATATTCGCAAAGGGGCCGGACGGTCTACCGGACTCGCTTGGTTTCCGGGGAAGAACGGGACCTGGATTGGAAGAGGGGAACCAGCGCCGAGGCTCCTGAGCTCCCGTGGCGTCACCTGGTCGGCCCCGGAGACTCCGGACTTCCCCGCCCCGCCGGCAGACCTGGCCGAAGAGCTCCCGCAGATCAGGCAACGGGCGCTCAAGTCATTGCGACGTGGACTCGAGTCCGCTCCGGTCACTGGTTTGATGACTCGTGGCAAAAAGTCAAAGACGTGAGACTCGACTTGAACTCGGCAGTTTAAGGCCTGCCACACTCTTGTGAAAAACACTTTCCAGCGTCCATTTGAAAACAACAACTTATTTTTACGTGAAAGGTGTTTGTGCGTTAGACATGGCATCAACGGAAAATGAATGTGAAATTCCAAAATTGGACATTTGTGTTTTTTTTCACAGGGGAGCGACGATATAGTTGACCTTACCGCAAACAACTTTGCACGATTGTCCCAGTGACTTTGAGGTGAGCGATCGCGTCAATTGTGCCACGTCGCACCTACGTTCCCGATGTGGAATTGCAGCAGAACCAGTCGGAGACGATCGGCCGACGGCCGGTCATAAAAAGGAGTCGCAAGGTGCGGCGGCGGCGCTGGGCCGCATCACGCGTTGCGCGCCGAGCTTAAAACGGACGTGGGACTTGCACATGAGCGACGTGAGCCCGTCCGCCTGCGTCAGGTGGTGCGCTGTGCCGATGGTGCTGCCCACACTGACCGCCACCCTGGTGACCCAAAAGAAGGCGGCGTCGGGGGCGGCGACCTCTGCGTCTGGCGGCCTTGGTGGTGGACTCAAGATATATATATCTACACATAGATCTTTATACAGATATATCTATCAGTGACCAGAACAATGGCGGGGCAGTGTTAGAACTTGCTGGCCAGATGAAACGCTTGATACGGCCTCAACCGGTCCCGACCGGTTTGAGTGGACACGGACATCCAAGCCGTTGTTGTGACGGCGATGTAACAAGGCTTTTCCCCGACACGTGTCAACTTGTCGTACAAAGGATGAAAGAGCCTTGTTTGCAGATCCAAATGCCGCAAGCGCTCCCTTCCTGAGCCAGGAGCCCGCTTTTGCGGCCAGGTCGGACGTGCGCGGCAGCAAAGAAAGATTGCACGCCAAGCTGGTATGTGCTCATCCGATCCATTTTTTTTTTGTGTGCGTTTAGGTTTATGTGTCTCTCCGCTGGAATCTTAAATGCAGTTGTTAGGTGACCATTGCCATCCACGAAAAGAACTCAACAATCACAGTTGTCAATTCTTCACCTCTTTTAAAGCGTACGGCGCATTCCGAAGCTCCGTCGGTGACGACTGAGAGGCCGCGCTGTTGTTTATGTTGTACACCAGGCGAGAATTGCATCCCCCAAACTTTTAGCGTCCTCAGTTCTCAAACACTTAGCGAGTGAGTGTCGCTCAACGGACCGCTGATTTATTCACTTGAAGATACCATTTGCAAACCATTGTATTGTCTTTTTATTGACAATGTCCCAACTCCATTGGCATTGTCAGGTATTATTTTTGCTTATTTTTTCCGTCCCATTTTCAGGTTGCTTTCAGATTGTTCATGTCCGCCGTGTTGGTGCGGTGGTAGAATGAAGTGTCACACGTTGATTTTCTTGCTGTTGCTGGATCTCATGACAGGTAGGATTTGCTTTGTACGCTAAATGGTTTTTTTGGTTGCTTTTTTTTTCATCCATATCAGTCAGCCAAGTAACGCTTTCACCAGTATCACCCGGTATATCGGCGCGCTCACCAAAGACGGTCGTTTTTAGTCTGACTGATCGCAATTAGGCTAAGCGTTAGCGCCAATTCATGTTAGTACATTGTTTGGTCACTACAGTATTAGCATTTTACAAAATTCCCTCGTTTGCCATCCGTCATCGTCAGTCTGTCATTTTTTTTCGAGCCAAACCAAGCTGAAACCGTCGCTCGCTCGCTCGCTCGCTCCGTCCGTCCGTCCGTCCGTCACGTCAAGGCCTCTACACAGCAATCCGACGTGCCGACTGCAAGGCCGCCGGAAGAGAGACGCCGGACCTAATGCGCAAAAATAGTACCCTCGGCACCATCGGAGTTGATATATTTACCAAACAATTACCAACGGTTTCTGTTTGAAAATGAACTCAAGTATAAGGATCCTATCTGGTAGAACAAGTTGAGTCTCAATCAATAGCTTCCCAGTTTGCCTCTCATCACTCGACCAGCGTCGCCTTTGACGGCGTCTTCCGTGAATTTGACTGATTCATCGGTATTTGAGCGATACGACGACCACAGAGGAGATGATGAGCAAAGTGGATTTAGTTCGGGAAACTTTGCAAAAATAGCGTGGCAAAGCATAGTCGGAAGGCCATTTTTTCCCGTCTATGTAATGGTCTTATTTTGTTATTTTGACAGAATGCCCACGTGCCTCTCTTAGTATCGGCGAATCAGCGGCAGTCCCGGTACAAGAATTAGTGTCAACGACGATGCGATCAGAGCTAGTATCAGTATCGTTGTTAGCGGCGCACTAGCATCGGTAACGATGCTGCTACCCGAAGTAGTAGCGGTCACGAAGGTTTCGGAATCGCGATGGCGATTTGTGACGGTGATCATTTGCATTAGTGGCACTGATATTGCGATGACGATCATCAATATTGGTTGGTATTGACGAGCAAGAGTATTAGTCAAGTGACGCAAGTGATGGTGTCAACATCCGCCGGCCCTAAAATCCATCTTTGTGCTGCTTTTCCTAACTTTGATTGTGCGCTTTGTGCCGCAGCCTCTCAGCGGTACGAGCGGCGTCCTTTTAGTCTGTCGAGCCGAGACGCGTCCCCCAAAGAGGGCTCCTGCATTTCACTGGTCCTAAAGATCAGGCGCAAGCTCCTTGCGCCGCCCATCGCCTGGGCTTGGACCAAAGAGTCATCCAAGAGCATTTGGCCGAGCAGCTTTAACGGCACGGTCCTTCTCAGCTCCAACACGTATGTCTGGCCCGTCCACCCGGACTTTGTGGGCCGCGCATACAGCGTGGACTGGGTGTACTTTCATGGGCGCAACCAATATCCGCTGACGGTCTTGCTATGCGACATCAAGAAAAGCGACAGCGGCAACTACAGTTTTGCCTATCGGTTCCTAATCGAGGGTACGGCCTGGCCTTGGGAACAAGTTTCGACTCACGTCAAAGTGGAAGGTAAGCGGGCGCCGTCGTCCTGAGAAGAATTTCACCTTTTGCCGGAAAACACACCAGCGTTGTCGAGTGGGTGAAGTGTATTTTTCGCCACGATATCGACAAACGGGTCTATTTGAATATGTTGTCTTGCAACCCGATAGCACTTCGGAACATATTAAATGCTGACATTTGATGTACATTACACGCAATGTTAGTGGCGCGTACAATTTGACGAAATGAAAAATGTATATCCTTCACATCAATTTGATGTCCAGAACAAACATTTGTAAATTCCCCAACCGACACTTTCTTTCTTTGCAGACAATCCTTGCCCCGTCTTTTTTCCGAGTTTTCCCGCCTTCAGGGAACATACACCCAAGATGGTGTACTGCAACACGACCAGCTCCTGTCCCTCCTCGCTTGAATTTTTGGAGGGCAATCTGGCGAGCAAGTTGACCCAAAGGGACGATACGGGCAGCGCGATCGTCGGCAAACTTTGGGGCGACCGGCGGGATGACGGCAAGGACATCGTTTGCCAGACCGAGGGCAACACCGACATACATCTGAGGCGATACGTCACTTTACATATCAAATGTAGGGAACTTGCGCATGCGGTGAATGAAATTGGGACAGTGAGTTACACATGCAATTACGCTATGAGCTAATTGGCACCGAAAAGGACTTCGAGCCCAAGTCAACCCAGCCACATTTTTCATCAAGAATATGTTCTGCGCAGCAGGCCCACTAGTTGAAACTAGTCGAAAAAGGCCATTCTGATGAATATTGCGTACATGCGGAATACGAGTGAGGCAGCGAAAAGCACCCCTTTTTAGCCAACTCGGGGGGGGCGGCCATTTTCTCACTCGTGCGGACTGAAAATGACATCGAAGTTGCCCAGCGCTCCGGTGAGCAATCGCAGCTCGTGCACGTGTTCTCTGAATCCGAGCCATGATTGGTTATCTGAGCCCTGAGCGACTTCGATGTCATTTTCAGTCCTCAGAAGTGACAAAATGGCCGCCCCCTGAGATGGCTCAAAACGGGTGCTTTTTGCTGCTTAACTCATATTCCGCATGTACGCAATATTCATCAGAATGGCCTTTTTCTACTAGTGGGCTAGCATGGAACATATTCTTGAAAAAAAATAGGTTTGGGTTGACTTCCGCTTGAAGTACAATAGAAAAAAGCTAGCGCTAGGCAAAAAGAAAATGTTGGTATGCCCCCCCCCCCTTTTTTTTCCCAGATTAACAAACATTTTTGAGCGCCAGAAGCTGTTTTTCAGGATGATAACAAACAAAAGAACTAAAGACATTTGAAAAACCAAGTGAAGAACTAAAAAGCGCTTTCCTAAAATGATTGAAAGAACAAACAGTCTGGGAAAAGGTTTTTAATAGTTTGGTCATTTTCTGGTGTTTTTCATTATAGTTCTGATTTTGATTTGATGTCTATTCTTTCGGTGAGTGCAAGCTGCCAAACAAATCCGGAAAGCTGTGACTGGATGTTGTTGTTTAGTTTTTTAAAAATTCCTCATTCGTTTCAGACGAGACCCGAATCAATCACGCGGGCTTCCCTCAGGGCGTCACTTTGGTTCGAAAAGGAGAGAACATGACGCTGGTTTGCACCGCCAGCGGCAACCCGGCCCCCAACGTTTGGTGGATCAAGGATGACACGCTGCTGGTCAACGCGGCCAATTGGACCGTCCAGTCCGTCAGCAGCCAGCACAACGGAAAGTACACGTGCATTGCCGCAAACGGATTGGCGACTGACCGGGCCAGTTTCAAGGTTGACGTCTCATGTGAGTCCCTTGAGGCTCTTGTGTGCGTTTTTGACACAGTCGGCGCGAGCGCGACGTCCGCCCGTGCGCTCGCTTTCGCGCTGGCGCCGGCATTCGCGCTGGCGCCGGCATTCGCGCTGGCGCCGGCGTACGCGTCGGGGCCAGAGCGGGACCCATTGTCAGCCTCGCTCTTTGTTTCACGTCTCAGACCGGCCCACTCGAGTTGACAACGCTTTCACCAAGATTGCCGCTTTGAGCCTTACTAGCCTCGCATTTCCTCCGACCACATTCGCATCGCGTATTTGATGACAATGTGCCTACAACAAGATGGCGACCGTTGCTAACCTGTGCTTCGGACATGATGGACCAAAATGTACGAGGGAGGGATTTGTTTCAAATCTCCCTGTTTCTAGAGGGGCAAATAGTGCCGCCAAGTGCACAGTTTGAATTGAAGTTGAAGAAGAAAAAGAAAAACGGGTAGTTGGTCGTTCGCAATTTAGAATTGTTCTTTTCCAGGCCCCAAAAACTTGAGTCCCGAGAGTGGATTATTTGACGGCATTTTCAGTCGGATAGCCGAATAGCAAAATAACGCAAGTTGAGGCGCATCCGGCCGTCGGTTGCCGTTTGACAAATGTCCTTTCAGACCCCGCCGCCGTTTCCATCCGCCATTCCCGGACCACCTACAGGCAGGGCGAGGCCATGACGCTGTCGTGCGAGGTGAAGAGTGCCAGGGCCACGGCCACGGCCACGGCCACGGCCACGGCCAGTCTCTTGAAGTGGTCCAAAGACGACCAATATCTGACGTCCAGGCCAGAGTACAGCGTGTCGGAGGTGCAGCCCCACCACATGGGATTGTACAAGTGCTTCGCCTTGGACGTCGACGGCAAGCACTCGCCGCCGGCCCAGCTTCGTATTTACGTGGAATGTGAGTCCGAGCGGAGAAATCGTTGGATTCGCGTCACCGTTATTTCACAAAGCCGAGATGAATCTGAAAATTCCGGATTTATTCAAACTTTTGTAAACTGGTAGTACAGTGAGGAAATGAGCACGTGCAGTAAAATCATTGAGTAATAGAGTCAGTGCATCTATTAGAGGCACAGTGTAGAATGTTGATTCATTTGGAAAAAGCCACTATTCATTTCAATAATGTGCAAACAAACATGTTGTAGCACATCAACCTAATTCTTTTCAAATAAGCAGAGGTGAAATTGTATTAGATGGGGGGGGGGGCGGCGGGGCACGTGCCATGTTTCGCTGCCCTCTTTCTGCTTCAGATACCGAAGGAGACAAACTTAGCGGATGTAGTTCTTGGGCGTCAGGACTACAGCTTGTGGAACAAATAACTTGAGGGAATATCGTTTGTGATTCCTTTTTACTCGCACCTCTGCGGAGGAAATTGGCGGTAGGCTTGCTTAAGTGTGCTCGGTCACCCCAGTGCATGCGCTGCGGTTGCATTCTATGAATTGGCCACCGGATGGCACTAAATGGCCCTTTACAGGAGGGGACCACTTTGAACAGGCGGTAGAAAAAGGCTTCCTCGTGGCACAAGGGTCATCTCATCCAAGATGAATTGCGGTCGAGGCGTTGCATTTTTCAGTCTTCTATGACAAAAAGGAGCCTCTTTACTTCCTCGGCAGATGCTCCCAGAAACGTGGTGGTCAAAGCCAGCCCGTCCCTGACCGTGGGCGAAAACGCGACGTTGACGCTTGAGTGCGAGGCCGACTCCAACCCGCCCGTGCAGCGAGTGACGTGGTGGAAGGCGGACGCCGTGTACCGAAACGTGAGCGAGAGAGCAACCTTAAGCGTGCCGGCCCTCACGCGCGCCCACGCCGGCCGCTACGCGTGCACGGCCACCAATGCCATCGGCTTGGCCAGGTCACCTGCGGTGGAGGTCGAGGTCCCGTGTGAGTTCAATGCTGACAACACACACGAGTCAACATGGAGCATCAATCAAATACTGAAAAACATTTCGGCTGCGGTCTTAGATTACGATGAAGGCATTGGAAATGAACAACAAAAAACAATACAGTAATTTTGTGTTACATTTGCCAATAATATAGATGAAACTATTATGTCACAATGTAACCTTTGAATACAAGGCAAATGCGGGCTAATATTTGCCCATTGGTCTCATGAAATTACATTTAAAAACGACATTTTTCAACGATTCTAAAAGTTGTAGTTGCCTTAAAATGCAAAGTATGGTAACAAATACAATTATACGTCAGCGCAGCTTGTTATCGAGTCACCTTTCAAAATGTCAAATTGAAGAAATTGTTTTCCAAAAATCGATATAGCGCGCATATGAAAGCGGGCAAATATTTGTCGATTAAAAAAAAAGAATCCAAACACTATGCGTGGAGGAGAATGCCTTTGCGTTGGTCCAGAGAGCGGGTTGAACTATTTGATTGTGACGAAAATGTGCTTTTTGTCCCAAGACGGTCCGGCCAAGCCGCTGCTGTCCATGGCCGACAAAGTGGCGGAAGGCCAGCCGGTGGCCGTGCTGTGCTCGGTGGAAAGCAAGCCGCTCGCCAACCTCACCTTGGCCAGGCTGTCGGGCGACACCTCGCCCGCGTGGCCCGCCCCCGTTTCCCGTGGCAACACGCTGGCCCACACCTTCAACGCCACCTGGGCGGACGCCGGCCTTTACACCTGCCTGGCCGACAACGGCTTCGGAAGAAGCAGCGCCGTCAAGGCTTTGGAGGTCACATGTAAGGCGTGGCGGCGTCCACGCGGCACAACGGCGCAATGCTTGGAAACGGCCAGGCTGTCGATTAGTGTGGCCATTTGTACCGCCGGCGTTTTTGGAACCACCAAAACAAACAAACAAACAAAAAGCCCTGCGTGCTGTCAAAACCTGCTCGATTGCGGCGCGGCGCGGCGCTGTCCGTTCCAGCAGGAGGCACAATTTGAGGCGCTGCCAACAACCCTTTAATGTCTGATTTGAGATGTTGCTCGTTCCTCAATGGTGCGGCGGTCAACGCCACTATAACTACATCACGTGACTAATTGAACACTTTGTCAAAGAAAGTCTTGCGGCCAGCCAAGTGCACTGTAGGGAGAAAGCCCGGTGTTTGGAAAATGGGAAAATTCCGACAAAATGTTCACCCCTTCCGGAGCGGTGTGTGGCGCCTTCTGAAAAATGTCACATTTGGCGTGAATTTGAAGTCGGAGCCGGTTTGGAGAAAATGTGCGGAAAGGACTTTTCGGTCCTATTTAAAGCAACCCTGTGGAAAAGATAT
This sequence comes from Filicampus tigris, assembly GCF_054856515.1. Lineage (NCBI taxonomy): Eukaryota > Metazoa > Chordata > Actinopteri > Syngnathiformes > Syngnathidae > Filicampus > Filicampus tigris. Next base: position 768,554 of record NC_141224.1, on the reverse strand, counting down.
TCCTCCGGCTCGTGGAGTAAAACGGCAACAAATTGAGGCCACGTGGCCTTTTTGTGCGGAGCCCATTCATTGCTGGAGGCCACCTTGAGGAAAAATGCGATTTGCGCCACAATCTCCACAATTGTGCGGCGGCGACAACATGAGCAGAGGCAAATGTCTGAGGGGCTGCCATTCACGATTGCCATTTCAACGTCAGATGCTCCCAAAGACGTGGCGGCCAAAGCTCACCCGTCCCCCATGGTGGGCCAAAACCAGCCGCTGACGCTGCAGTGCCACGCCCACTCGCACCCGCCCGTCCAGTCGGTGACGTGGTGGAAGGCCGACGGCGCGGGGGCCCAAAACCTGGCGCGCGGTCAAACCTTGACCATCGAGTCGGTCGCGCCGGCCGACGCCGGCTTCTACGGCTGCACGGCCGCCAACGAGGTGGGCTCGGCCAGGTCGCCCCCGCTGGAGGTCCAGGTCCACAGTGAGTTACACGTCCACGTCAGAGTCGCCCGATCGCCGCTGTCCTCGGAAAAACGCCTTTGTCCGATTTAGGAACGCTTTTCACATTTCACGTGAACGCGATGCCGTGAAACACCTTTCCCGTAAAAATAAGGACATTGAAGAAGAAAAAAAACCCGGACCTAATTGGCTTTTCATAGGACAGCGACGATACGCACGAGTACGCAGACTTCGAGGTGCCTTTGTATAATTGAAGAGACGACTAGAGGTGGCAAATTCCGCCGACGGAAGTGATCTCGCTCCGTCAGGGTAATCGTCGCGAACCGCGTCCGTCGGCGATGAACCTCTCGGACCGGCGCCGACGGACGGCCCTTTTGCTGGCGTTTTTTTGCGGGACGTTCGGGCGGACGGGCCGAGCGACGGACGGCGGACTCCTGACGGACTCATTGACGGAGGGACGCTTACCATTTGTAAGCGGGTTCGGTTTGCTTTGAAAAATGACAAATGGCGGACCGGCAACGTTCCGTAAAATGGAAACCCTTATACAGACAAGCCCTGTAAGAAGGCTCGTTACCTTTGCGTTATGAAATAAAATGAAAAATACTTTTGAAAAACGACATCGATAAGTGGCCTTATATTTGCATTCAATTGTATTTGAAATGATTCGAAAATATTTTACAACGTTCAAAATATTTTACTCGACACGATTCAAAATATGACAAGAACGAATACAAGATAAGAAAATGTGCTTATTATTGTGCTTGTATTCTAAAATAGCGTTCAATGATTTTAAATGGAGCTGTCTTTGTCTGAAATCCAATTTGAAATGGTGTAAAATAATCATTTCATGTAATAATGGAATCCAATGTACGAACGTGTAATCGTTGCACAAATGGATATATTTGAAAAGAATTCCAATACGTCAGTCGCAATACAATCTCCTAAAAATGGATTGTGAATTCCTTTGACTTATTTCGTTGGGAAAAATGTCGGCAACGTTTCACATGTGCGCTTACTCGCTATGCGTGTATCAAATGTATCAAGAATGATTCCAGCATACCGATGTATGTAATTTGTCATTTAAGTTCCATGTGTTAGTGGCGCTGTGATTCTTGGTCATGTATTAATGCCTTCCCTTCCTTGACTTGTTTAGACGTTCTCCGAGTCAGGGACTTGGCCACGGCCTTCGATGCAGGTGGGTCGTCCAAAATTGTATTCCACTAAGTCGACTGGTACTTTACAAGAGTAAGGCTCAAGTAAAAGTCAAGTCGGTTGTCCTCCAAGTAGTGACTTCGGTAAGAGCACGTAAGCATTGAGTGGAAAAACCGCCCGCTGGAGTACACGCTAACCGGCGAGTAAGTCCAGTCAAATCGAGCAAAGAAAGAATGTACAAATATGAGCTTGCTTTCTTCTTCTTTTACACAATGGGCCAATCCGTCCGCTATGTGTTTCTTCCTGCCAAATAGCAAAATTGGCATGCATCGGCCTCAAAAGGCCCGCATGGGAAAAGGCTCACGCTAGCCCTGCACTCACTGCTCTGTCTCTCGTGCCCCCCCCCCCCCAGATTCCTTCTTGAGGTTCATCGTCCCGGCCATTTGCGTGGTCTTCATTGTGGCCATCGTTTTCGTCTACTGGTTGTGCGCGTGAGTCTCAGAACCGCATCACACTTGCAATCTGTTTGTTTCTCTTACCGGCAACCGAAACCCCCACCCCCCCCCCCCCCCCCCCGCGCCGGTAAGCCTCCGAGGCGGCCGCACCCCGAACCCGGCGCAAGACACCCGACGCGCCAAAAAAAACCACCAAATGCTTCCAGGGGCCTGTCATTGTCCATCGTGTCATCCGGCTCCCGTAGTTTGCTCTTTTCGCATACACGGCCTGATGCAAGGGAGCAGCCCCCCCCCCCCCCAAAAAAAAAACCAAACTTCCAAACTTGTTCTCAGTTCCTGCTTCAGATCGCATTCAACGTGCTTTCCCACACACGCAGGAGGAAGAGATCCGCGCAGCCAAGACGGCAGAACGTGCAGGCCTTGAGCAACATCTTGGCCGACGTCCGGGCCGGCGATTTGAGCACGGATAACGAGTGGGACGCCGTCCACCCGCCACTAGAGGAGGTCATACTGCATGTGCGCGGCGGACATTGTCTAACTGTGTGTTTTGCCTTTTTTTTTTTTTGTTCTTCTTCTTCATCCTTCCACAGCGCTAACCAATTCAGTTACAACATGTGCAACCTGACCTTTGCCGGAAAGGTGAGTCATTTCACCCTCCAGAGGTTTGCATATTCAAAAAACACGTTCGCTGCCATTGATGGCTGTCGTTGTCAAAGATCAATATTTCAATATTTGCTCAAGTTTGGAACACTTTGAAGTTAACTGCCGCTAGTTATCAAAGTTGTGGTCCAGAGGGCCACGACTTCTAAACGCCGATATCCTTTTCATTTATTTTAGTTGCGATAGCGCCGTATGCGCCAGCACGAGTCAAAACTGGAACTTTGACCGTATTTTGTTCAAAGCATCGTGTCATCACCGCGTAGTTCGGCTCGCTAACTGTCACTTTCAGGTTTGGTGGCAAGATGTATTTCTTCTTCTTCTTCAAAAAAAAAAAACCCGGCAGAATTTGAAATAAAAGGTCTTTCATGGGGACAGGGACCAGGTGTCATTGATGCCCATTAAATACATTGGGAGGAGCGTGAGAAAAAAAATGATGCAAATCCACAGGCGCTGATACGCAAGTATGCACCAGTCCATATACGATACTTGCAAAAATCGTACATGTGTTTTTTCCATTTAAATGCGTTTACAATATTTTGAAGTATATAGAAAATCACTCCAAAATAGCTTTCCGTATATCCAAAAAAAAAAAAAAAAATCTGAAAAGATATTTTTTTTTAAATGCAAAAGTCCCATTTTCCTGTCGGATGACTCCCCTCAAACGTTTGCCATGACTGCTGTCTTTTTGTGGCGGCATCAGAAGCAAAAAGCCAAAGGAAAAGAAAAGTGTTATGCTTGCACCAAAAGTACCTGTTCTGCAAAACATTTTGAAGTGTAGAACAAAAGAATTGAAGAATTGTCATCGAAAATGAGGATGAAGGAATGTTTGATCGATGCGCGCGTGTGTCCAGTGTCCATCAGTGAGCGACATGGTTCAGGAAGGATCGCCCAAAGGCAACTTTTTCCTTGACACCAAACACAGGTGAGGGGTGAATCTAATTAAGGTTTCATTATGCAAATGAAGAAAAACACATCCTGTTGTTTGCCTTTGAGTAGGCAAAGAAACTACTCCGTGCGCACGTTTGCCGAAGACAAGCTGCTGCAACAGGTACACACTCGAACATCACCTCAAGTCCATTTTTGTGCACTTTTTAACCGTCCGTTTTGTAACTGACACATATCGTGAGTAGCCACGCACTATATCCCAACACAAGGTGTGCTTCGGGGCAAGCAGCAAGGGCGGCGACCAAGGAGGGGCGGCGGCGGCGGCGGCGGCGGCGGCGGCGGCGGCGCACACCGGCCACGCTCAAGTGCACCTGCGGCCCCAGCTCACGTGCCGGTGGCACGACCGCAGCAGCGACGAAGACAACAACAATTACTTGGGCCTCTAAATCTGACGTCGTTAGCTAGAACTGAACTATTCCATCCCATATGCCTTTGCAAACATAGTAAGAATGTTCCGTTTAACCCTTGTTATTCTAATCACTTCTCATTAATCATCGCCTCATACGACTTGCGGTTAGAGAGAGAAAAAAAAACGTTGAAAGACTTTTGTCAAGAGAACTCAAGACACTCTGCCAAGCAAAAGTCAGAAAAAAAACAAACCAAACCAAACATACTCACATTTATTCATATTTATGTCAAAAGTAGTGGTGCCTTGCCACTCCCAAACATTTGTCTCAAATTGTTTCCCCAATGAAATGAAGGAATGAAAATGCCATTCATCTGTTCCAGCCCCCCCCCCCCCACCCCCCAAAAAAACATACATATAATTCATAGACTATTATGAATGAAAACATGCAGTTGGGGCCTCGCGAAAGGCAACGCCATGGGCCTTGGCCACCAGGGGGTGCTAGACTACTCAGACATACTAAGATTTGATTTTGTTTTTCGCAGAGGATCAAGAACGCCTGCTGCCGTACGCTTGCGGCGAAATCAAATGTTTGAAGGGTCAATGACCGCAACATAATGCTCATTTTGTTAGCACGTCTATGGCGTTTTGCATTGTGTGTTATCTTTGAACTAGCAGACTTTTGTAAAGCAAAGTTACTGGTCTGAGTAAACTGGGAGTGGCAATAAACAATTTGAAGCAAGCACCTAGCTTCTTTTCTCAAGAGTTTGATAGGACCAACATGTATCGGCGCAGATCTGGATCAAGGTATGAGAGAGCAGCGTGGGAGGACAACGTTTGCTCTAAAATGCATGGCTTCTACATGTCGGGTACTACAAAGTTTCAACACCGTAAAACTATGCAACATGACATCACTTTTTATCCACATGAGTTTTATTCAAATGGAATCTTTTTGTAAGCCTGTATACTGACAGTTCAAAAGTAAACGCCGCTGTTTTTTCAATTGAAACTTTTTCATTCATCAGTTTTTCATCAATTGAATGTTTGGAACAGATCTGGATAAACGGAAAGAACTAAAAATGAGGGATTTTTTTCTTTCCAAACAGACCTTTACCAACATTTACCTAGCAACACCTTTCCATGGTTGTATTTAAAAAATGTCTTTGTTTTCAATTCTGCACCATTAAAAATAATCAAGTGTTTATTAAAAATGCAAATAACAGGATAAGAGCAAAAAATGATACTTGGTGTTGCACTTTCTATCTTACCTTACATTTGATTTAAAAGTGATGCTCTCAAAACAATAAACAGATAAATAAACAAGTGAAACAAAAAAAAAAGTTTGTATCTTTTTATCACATTTTCATAGTAATACAAAAACAAAACTTAAATGCATATCTTTGTGATGATCGAACGTAATCTGGAATCTCTGCAATCCGCTTTTTTTAATTGAAGCGACGGCTGTAGTTTTTCGAATGTACATCTTTGGCCGTGATTATTGATGTGCGTTTTTGTGTTCTCTGTTGCTCCTGCTCTCAATATGTTTGTGCGTTTGGATTATTTCCAAGTGTGTTTAAAGACCTTTTAAAATGTACTTTTAGCAAGGGTGACCTGGAAGGTAAAAGCGGCGCAGTAGTTCAGTGACGTGTGCGTGCTGAGAACAACCGATGGCTTTCAGTCTTTGGAGGCCGCGGCCTCTTCCTGCGCAGGTGGGGCGTCCGCCACCTTGTTTTCCCCTTCCTCCTCTTCCTCCTCATCTTCCCGCTCCTCTGGCGGCCGCGGTTGCGGCTCCTCGCCTTTGTCGCCGGGGGCGGCGCGCAGTCGTATCTCGGCATACTCCGCCGTGACGGAGGAGAGTCCTCGTATCTGGCCGTGTTGGCGCGCCTCCAGTTGGACCACGTTGACGCGGGCGTAGTGCAGCTGCTCGTCGTCCGGCGCCTCCTCCTTGGCCGAGTGCCGCTCATTTGCGTAAATGGCGTTGACGTGGGAAGTGTTGCTCTGAAAGCACACAAGGGGGGGGGGGATCGGCAAGTGGAGGCAGAGCATTACGTGGGAACGGACGATTGGACGCCACGCTGGCTGTAGTGTGGTGGCTCCTCCCCCCCCCCCCCCAGATTGCGATTCAGAATCAATCGATCAAGCAATAACAAATTGCCACCATAAAGAAATTCTCCAGGAACAAACAATTGAAGAAAATAAAAAAATGCCTTTGACATAAAATCAGCAATCTTGTTTGCGGTATCAAAATGGATTTCATTGTATTTTTGGCATTTCATAACTACAAGTGAAAATAAGGTCAGGGATTTCTTTTTCATTTCTAAGAATGTTTTAGTTCTTTGGTTTGGTTCAATTGAATCATATTGTTGCATTTATATTTCTTTTAGAATTACTTTTTGAATGATCCGTGTTTGTGTTTTATCACATTTGTTTTTACGTTTTCACCGTTTTTATGTGGCTTTGTGTTTTGGGATGTCAGCGCTTTTGGTGGTATTTTATTGTCTTTTGTTATTCCATGTTATTTCCTTTATTTTTGTTCACTTTGGGGGATTATTATCTTCTCTTGCCTTTTGAATTATTTTGCCGGCATCAAGTGTATACCTTGCTTGTCAAAGCACCCTCCCCCCCCAAAAAGACAAAAAACCAGCATGTTTGTTGATCTTAATATTAACATCGCATCAAGAGCGTAAGCCATTTTCAGTACTTTGGACTGGTCAATAATTAGTACGACTGACGTACGTAGCCACATGGGGACTGACCAATGGTGACGATTTCTTGAACTGACCTCATTGGTGACCAAAAGGTCGTCGGCATTGTCTGCTCGTCCGTTGCCGCGCGGGAAGGCGCCTTTGGTTTTCCTGCCCGACAAACACAACAAAAAACATGAAAACCCTCTTGGAAAATGTTGTTTTCTCTGTTGTAACGGGGCTTATTGCCAATAACTGGTAACGCAAGGTTTGGAAAAGCGGGTTTTCCTCCCATTTGAATGCCCACTGGACTCGGAGAGTACGACCCTCCCCCAGTTTTTCAATGAAAAAATGCATGAATACAATTACACGCGAACATGCTTTTTAAATTCAACTAAATTGAACACGTACTGTACGAACGTGTGTGATTTCTGTTTTAGGCACGTTGAAATAACCGTTTGAAAATCTTTACTGACCTTATCGCGTCACCTGTGCGCTCACCTGCAAATGAACAAGAGCAGCAGCAGACTCAAGATCAGCAAGGTTATGACTCCCACAGCAGACGCGACCACAACCGGTACATCTAAAAAGGCCCACCCGAGATGAGTGATGCTCGCGGGCCACAGCGCTCCGAATCCAATGTGAATCAAAGTCACCTGTCCGAGCGGCTGGGGCGGACGCGTTGAAGGCCAAACTGTCAAATCCAAACCGGTTGAAGCTGAAGCAAATGAGCGAGGACGCCAACTGTTCGCCGTCCCGGCGCCGCAGGACGATGGCGCTCCTCCGGGTGGTGCCGTCGAGCGCCTCCTCCGAGATGGGTCGCCGGTCCGAGTGATTGACGAGCGCCCCGGCCAATGTCCAGTGGAGGGAGGGCGGCGGGTTGGCCTGGCTGTCACAGGTGCACCGCGTGTGGGCTGACGCGTCCTGGCAGCGGGAGGATGCCAGGATCTCGGGGGCGACTGAAGACGGTAAATGGCAGATTTTTTCCCCTTTTGTTTTCTTGTTTGTTTCGGTTTTCCTGGAAAGACGTGCCTACCAAATTCCATGTTGCTAACTTAGCTAGCTTGAGTGGCTGAATTCCAAACAAGAAATGAAAAGCGCCAAGGCCGGTACCGTGCCAAATTAGCTGCTAACAAACGGAAGGTGTTCGAGACGGCCACAAACCAAGAGAGATGGACTTCCGACTTCCCCGTTTTACGAAGGCAGCTTGTTACTCACATGCGACGTCGAGGGCGATGGGCGGCGCCGACTGGGCCCCGTGGACGTTGAGATTTTCACAATAAAAGGTGTCCCGTGACCGCTTTGTGACGTTGAAGCTAATTTCCTGTCCCGAGCCCATCGGCGTCCTCTCGCCGGCGTTGACTCGGTACCAGGTGACGTTGGCGGCCGGCGGGTTGGCGGCGCCGGCGCACCTTAAAGTCACGGTGCTGCCGTCGGGTAACAAGCCGGCCGGCGACACCGACACCGACGTGTTCTTGGGAGGATCTGAAAGGCAACAGCGGGCCTAGCTGTTAGCGCCGCCAAGTGGCTTGGAAGGCTCGCCAAGCGTGACATCTTTGCGGGGCAAATGAAGCAAAACATAGACTTGGCACTCAAAGAGCTGCGCGCACGTTGGCGCTCACGCATGTGGACAGTAGGCCGGTGCGCCGTTCGCTCGCGTCCGCTGGCTCATTGGTGACGTACGTCCGACCGACCGACTTACATTGAACGTCCAGCTCAACGGTCGCAGACGTTTCCTCCCCCAGCAGGTTCTTGGCCTTGCAGCGGTAGAGGCCGCTGTGTCCGGGCCGGGCGGCGTCCAGGGTCAGGAGGTCCCCGAGCACCAGGTCCTCGCCGCCGTTTATGGACCAGCTGTAGTTGTACACGGGCGGTTTGGCTCGGCTCTGGCACAGGAGGATTACCGGGGTGCCCTCCAGAACGGCACCGAGCGGCTCCGAGGTCACCGTGGTGTCCTTGGGAGGGACTGTTGACACGGCGGCAAAAAACAAAAAAAGGCTGACGACTATTACCGCCACCGAGGCCTTTCCAAGAAATAGCGGCCGATTATAACTTGTGCGTGCGTTCCTTCGCATGTTAACATTTGAGCTAATCTCCTTTAAAATGGTACCCGACCACAGGGCGCAGTGTAAAAATCCTTATCAATCCACTCAGTTGTTTGTTTAATGTTGGCATCATAGTTGTCAACGCGGCCGCACCCCTTTTGAGCTGCACGCCTACGGTGACGCCTACGGTGACGCCTACGGTGACGCCTACGGTCACGCCTACGGTGACTGAATTTCTTTAGGCGGAATCATCTTGGCAATTGCAGCTTTCTTTGTTTGTCCGACGTAAATCTAAAAGAAAAAAAACGGCGCGCCCGCCCAAAGCTCTCCCGCGTCCCCTCTTAGGGCCGCAAAACGAATAGCTAATGCTACTTCTTAATGAATATGCACTGCAATAAGCGCGAGCAGAGCTGGGCATTCCCTCGATGCGACGGAACGGTCCGTCTACGACGGATCGGCCCGTTTTGCTGACAGTTAAAAAAAAGTTTGAAAATAGATGGGCAAAGCATAGTCGGAGGCCCGTGTTTTGAATCCGTCTTTCGTCTGCAGTCGGCCTTTAGTCTAATTTTCGCGGCGAGGCTTCCATGGCCGCGGCGCAAGGACCAATAGTGAGTTGTCCTTGCTTGGGGGACGGATATGAGTGAGGGAGCGGGCTGTGAACGGGCCTCCGTGGCGCAGAGAGTCGTTGCGACTCCCTCTTTCTGTTCCAATATGGGCCAGCGGGGAGAGTTGCTCTTGAAGCTTGCGGTGGGAATCGCCGAGCGAAGCCCGTTTAAAATGACAGGCGGATTGACTTTTAGGCGGGTACTATTCGCCCCCGGAAAAAAGGCCGAGGCGACGCTCAATATCTTGTAAAATGCCCAGCTGTGCACTTTGCTATGCGTGTTAGCATTTGTAGCTTGTCAGTTGTTAGCGGGGTTTGAGATACTCTCTTTCATCAAATGTCTTCCCGGAACACATTTGAAGCAAAATGTTCACGAAAGGCTGGTATGGCGGGGTACAAGTGTTGTCGGAGAACTCCTGTTGTTTCCAATTAGCATCGGCTTTATTTCTCACATGTAAAAGCCGAACATAGCAACGGTTGCCTTCCGTGGCCGTTTCCTCACACGGGACTCACATTGAACGTCAACGGTGACGACGGAGGAATTTTGCTGTCCGTACGCGTTGCGCACCCTGCAGTGAAAGCTGGGCGCGTCTTCGGTGACGGTGACCGAGAGTCGCTTCCTCGTCCCCACCGGCGTCACCTGGCCGCCGTCCACCAGGTACCAGGCGTAGGCGCTCGCTGCGGGGTTGGCGATGGTGTTGCAGGTCAGCGTGAGCGCCGCGCCCGCCGTCACGGGGCCCGAGTAGCTCACCGACGTGTTCCGAGGACCATCTGAACGCAACAAACGCACACTCTCGACTACTTGTGCTCCCACGCCAGGAATATACGTGAACGCGGACGCGTCACACATCCGTACTTCTTCTTTCGCATCTTTCAGCCAACTTTCACTTTTACTGCACTACGTTTTTGACAACCGCCACGATTGACGGGAACAAAGTTAGTTTCTGTTGAGATACTTGCGCTCTTGCCCAAGTATCACTCCCGGGTACTTTAGACAAGATTGAGTCAATGACATTGTTGCGCACTCAGAGCAGTTTGGATGGATGGAGACTTTTTAATGAAGCAATATACGCTACGCAACTTCCTTCTGTTCCACTTCATCATTCACTACATTTTCTGCACACGTGTCACCACATTCGTGCGTGCGCACTTGCACGCACGCTTTAAGTGCAAGTGACATTGAAAGAAAATATTTGATCTTTTGAAAATAAGTTTGCGCAAGTAAAATGATCCACAACTGCATCAACCACACAGGAGACCAGGGAGTACTCTTCAAAAAAAAGAAATTAATAAATACATTTCTTTTGAAAATTTTATTTTGTTGTCATTGATTGTTCAATTGAATTGAATGACATTTTCCATTTTTATCCATTTATTTTAAAATATAATCAAATTGAATGAATATAATCTTGATGTTTTTTTAAATTGGTTGCATTATTTTTGTAATTTATTTTTTGGGTCACTTATTGTTCAATTGAATTGAATGACATTTTCCATTTTTATCCATTTATTTTAAAATATGATCAAATTGAATTAATATAATCTTGATGGGTTTTTATAATTGGTTGTATTATTTTTGTAATTTAATCTATTTGTAAAAAACATGTTGCATTCATTAACTATTTTGAACACTAAATAAAATATTTTGAAAATGTAATTTGTTCAAATGGAATATCATTTTAGACATTTTTCAATTTTCATCTATTGATATGAAAATAATATGAAATAAATGTAATGATTTTTTACATTACTTTTGAATTACTTTGTATTCATTTTATTTTTGTAAATTGATTATGTCATTTTGATACGTCCCAATTATTTGTTATTCATTTAATGTATCTGTAAAATGTTACTGAATTTTTTACAGATGTTTTAGAAAACGAAAATGAACTCGTATTATTATTATTATGATTATTTTTGACTGAATTTAATTTTAGACCCCAAGTAAATCCCACTTACCCCAAAACAAGGAGCGCTTGGTGTTGAAATTGTGTTGAATTATTTTGGTTGTATTATGCAATGATAATTTTTTTTGCTATTATGATTTCAATAATATGAAACGGTGTTATTGGTATTGAAAACAATAACAACTCACGCAAAACTTCAAGCGTCAAGCTGCGTTCTGTGAACAGCTCCGTGCGCCCCGCTTGCCTCTTGTAGACGGCCTTGCAGGTCACCTTCAGTCTGTTGTGTCGGTAAGTAGCGTTGAAATTCATGAGTGCGCTAACCCTGGCCGCTTCTTGCGCCTCCAGCGCCGACTCGGCGACGGCACCCAGCTGCGGCGTCCACGTCAGGAGCGGCGGCAGCGTCGGGCAAGGAGCCGGCGCCCAGCACTCCAGAGCCATCGCGGTACCCTCCTCAACCTCAACCTTGCCGGGGGCGATAGTGGGCTGCGGCGCCGAGTCTGCAACGTCACACGAGAAGAAGAGCAAGGAGGCTAACTTGACTTCTGGCCGCGAAGTGTGCAGAACAATCTCATCTAACTTGAAACCCCCAACCAACCAAAATTGAAACTCTAAACCTGACTTGAAAGCAAACCATAGCCCAGGCTTAAAATCCTGACCGGTCTTGAAACACAATCTTTTTATATCAGCGTATCCACGACTCAGCCTTGAAAACCCTGATTTAAGACCCAACCCTCGCCTCACACCCTAAGCGTTGCTTGAAACCCTATTGTGACAGTGTAACCCTAGTTTGAAGTCATTGTCTGAAATCCTAGCCTAGGTTTAAAACCCCGATATAAAATCATGAAGTCAGGTGTCAGACCCTAATGTGAACGCCGAACCTTGGCTTAAACCCCCAAATGTTAAACGCTAACCATGACTTGAAAGCACACTTTGAAACCCTACCCCTAGGTTGAAATCCTAAAGCAGGCTTGAAACGCTAATGTCAAGCAATGAACCAGGCTTGAAACCATACTTTGAAACTGAAACCCTAATCCAGACTTGAAACCGGAATTTCAAACGAACATAAACTTCAAACCCTAATGTGAAATCCCAATTTGGTACCCTAACCCAATTTAAGACCCTAATGTGAAACACTAATCCTGACTTGACGCCATCATTTGAAACTGTCACACTAGTTTTGGAACCTTAATTTAGGATTGGAAGCCCGATGTAAAATCCTAACCATGGCTTCAGTGGAACCCAAACGCACAACAACACACTCACTAACCCTGACTTGAAAGCCTACTTTGCAACCGACCTTTAATGTCCACAAAGACGCTCTGGTGAAAGTTGAACCTGAGTCCGTTGCCACAGTCCAGCCGGAAGTAATAATAGTCGTCGTATACCGCCATGTCCTCAAGGATGGTGCTGCAGTCCTTTTCCTGACACGGGACCAGACAAAAAACATGGGAAGACATTGAAGGAACTTCTTGTAGGCTTTAAATGTGAGCATAAACATAAACGATACTCACCTGCTTGTGACCTCATCTGTTTCAATAAAATCACCCAAATGACAGGTAATGTGATAAATGCTGTATTCAAAGCTACACGGGTTACTCCCCGCACCCATTTTCATCAAAGTGCCCTCGGTCGGGCTCGCATTGCGAACGTCAAGTGAGCAAGCCTCGAAAACGGGTACACCGTCCGAGACATTCGCTAACGTTCATGTCAATGACATTAATGCCAGCAAAACGTAATGTGTACAGCTAACTTCAGAATCTAACATTGAAAGAAATTGACATTGCAAGCTAATGTAGAAGCTAACGTTTGATAAGTTAACTGCGGTCTTATTTACCGGTTGCTCCAACATTCGAATTTCAGAATCTAACGCAGAACGCTAACGTTAAAAGCTAATGATTAAGCTCATTGCATATTTGGAAGCAAATATTGAATGGTAACAACGTATGATAAGATTAAAGTGAAGTTGAAATCTAACATCAGCATCTATCATTGGAAGCTTTTGATTCAAGCTAATGCTAAAGGTCACGCTGGAAGGCAACTTTAGATTCTACGGTTGGTTAAATTCAACGCTGAAGCTAACGTCAGAAACGACCGTTGCTTTTCCATAGTGCTAACTTCCAAAGCGAACAGTAAAAGTTAACGTTGCAAGCAAACGATGAAGCTATCTTCGCAGGTGATGTTGGAAGCTCGCTTTGTAGTCTAACATTGGAGGCACGTTGGAAGCTAGTTGGAAGGTAATGTTAACGATAACTTAAGGCTGAATTCGGAAGCCACCGTTAAAGGCCAAATGGAGGCTATTAGTGGAAGGAAGCTAAAACGAAAACGAGATTATGATAGGCCATCATTGGAAGCTAGCATTAGCGGCGACGTCGGACGCTTCATTTGGCGAAAAACGAAAATCTCATTTCTCATTTCAAAAATGCAATTTCAATATTTTTGAGCTTTTTTCTCAAACGTTGCTAGACTCATTTAACAAGTGTAATTGGGCATCTTAGTGATGAAGTGCTGGCTCCGCCAGTGAAAACTTGCCTTTTCTCTCTTTACAGGTGCAAACTTTTTGTTTTTTCCACACTATGCGCTAGTACAGCAGTGGTAGCCCTGGTTGACATGGTAACAAAATCTGAACTCGCCATTGGCCCCGCACCGTAGCAGAGGAGGCTATTTTTTTTTATCCTATGTTCATATATGACATGAATTCTTACTTGCAAGTTCCCGGTAAGGTTTCCCTGCAGGAGGCCCAGTAAGGCGCTCTCCTCCCTCGTGCGGCTCGAGTCGAACACGTGCGTCCTGTAATAGCCGCGCATCCAAATGGCGGCGCAGGTGCTGTCCAAAAATGTCTCCCAATACGGAGGCAGCGTGAACCTGCAGGGAATACGAACGCACGAGCCACTCACGCCCTGCAAGGATGACGGCAACATAGTCGCCCATTCCTGACACAGGCTGCCTGGAAAAAATATACATGGCGTCCATTTAAACATTTAAATATATACATATACATATATATATACATTTAAATGTTCAAATGAAACCAAAAAAATATTATACAGTACGTGATTATAATGCACTTTTCATTTTCATACAAGACTTCAATTCATACAGCATTTTTTTTTTTTTTTTTTTTTTATGAATTTCATGTATAATGTGCTTTTCCTTTAACGGCATCCAAGAAAAAAAGCTGAATTGTCATCTCTGATGCACTCTTAGGAATTTAGGAAATGAAAGAATTCAAGTAAAACAACAATAAAAATGAATTATTGGTTGTCTTTTCAATGTATCTGAAAGTTGACTAGCGCTAAAGGAAAATATATATATATATATATATATATATATATATATATATATATATACATATATATATATATATATATATATATATATATATATATATGTATATATATATACATACGTATATATATATACATACATAACCGAAAAAAAAAAAGCTCAGGAAAAGAAAAACATTTGAATATTCAAGGACTCACCTTCAAGCAGACCACAAAGTAGAAAAAGCTTCACAGCAATGTGTGTCATTTTGCTTTTTCTGTCCTCATTGATGCGCAACAAAAAAAAAAATCTTGCGGAAATGGATTTTTTAAAAAAGGATCATTTCAAGAAAAAAAGCAAACATTCATTTTGCCTTAACCTGGAGCCGATGGCGACGCTTGATCTGATGACGTCTTTCAATTCAACTGCTTGCTGTCACCAAATGTGTGTGCGCGCACAGTTGTAAGGAAGAAAATGGACCTTCAAATCCTAATTGGAGCTCGTCTCATTAGAATCGCATACACAGAAAATGTCCCGGAAACCACCGTCCAACGTTTCTTTGCTTTCAAAAGGAAGTCTTGAGCTGGAAGGGACTTTTGATTGTTTGATTTTTGTGTGACTAAAGCAGGAAATTGCTTTTGAGGTCAGAAAGGTTTCGACAGCGATTTAGAAAGATGTTCTGTAAACCGACCGAAAGCGCTTTCGCAACCGCAGAAAGAAGAGAACACGGATTGAATGGGTACAAGCAGTGCTCGTTTTTCCGCTTCGTTAAACCAGAAGTGGTTAGGAAAAGTCTACACACCCCTGTTTCACATGCCATATTTGGGGGATGTAAAGAACTAGACCACGTTCAAAATGATTTCCAAACTTTTCATGCAGTTTCATTCCAGTCATTGCGAGAGGGGAAATCAAACTAAAGAGTCACGTGAGCGTGTGGTTGCGCAAACGAGCAAGGTGGGCCCTCATTGGTGAAAAAAAAACCCACCATGTGTAGTAAGGCCTTTGTAAAAACAAATTTGTACAAATTCTGAGTAAATTGTTTTTTTGTTTTAATCGGGGACAGCGCCTCCGGTCCGTCCCCGGAGGGTGTGCTCCAATTACAGAGGGATCACACTCCTCAGCCTCCCCGGCAAGGTCTATTCAGGGGTGCTGGAGAGGAGGGTCCGTCGGAAGGTCGAATCCCGGACTCAGGAGGAGCAATGTGGTTTTCGTCCCGGCCGTGGAACGGTGGATCAGCTCTACACCCTCAGCAGGGTCCTCGAGGGTGCACGGGAGTTGGCCCAACCAGTCTACGTGTGTTTTGTGGACTCGGAGAAGGCGTTCGACCTCGGGGAGTTCTGCGGGGGGTGCTTCGGGGGTACGGGGTACCGAGCCCCCTGACAAGGGCTGTCCGGTCCCCGTACCACCCACGTCAGAGTTTGGTCCGCATTGCCGGCAGTAAGTCGGATTCGTTTCCGGTGAGGGTTGGACTCCGCCGAGGCTGCCCTTTGTCACCGATTCTGTTCAGAACTTTTATGGACAGAATTTCTAGGCGCAGCCGAGGGCTCGAGGGGGTCCGGTTTGGTGAACCTCAGTATTGCATCTCTGCTTTTTGCAGATGATGCGGTACGGTTGGCTTCTTCAAGCCGCGATCTCCGACTCGGGGATGGGATTCTGCTCCAAGCGGAGGAGTTCAAGTATCTTGGGGTCTTGTCCACGAGCGAGGGTAAGATGGAACGGGAGATCGACGGGCCGATCGCTGCAGCGTCTGCCGGGGGTGATGCGGACCCTGTATCGGTCCGTCGCGGTGAGGAAGGAGCTCAGCCGAAAGGCCAAGCTCTCAATTTAGCGGTCCATCTACGTCCCTACTTTCACCTATGGTCACGAGCTGCGTGTCACGACCGAAAGAACAAGATCTCGGATACGAGCGGCCCAAATGGGTTTCCTTCGCAGGGTTCTCTAAGGGCTCTCCCTTAGAGATAGGGTGAGAAGTTGGGCCATCCGGGAGGGACTCAGACAGTCGAGCCGAGGTGGCTCGGGCATCCGATTAGGATGCCTCCCGGACGCCTCCCCGGTGAGGTGTTCCGGGCACGCCCCACCGGCAGGAGACCCCGAGGACGACCCGGAGCACGCCGGAGAGACCGTGTCTCCCGGCTTGCCTGGGAACGCCTTGGGATCCCTCCGGAAGAGCTGGAAGATGTTGTCGGGGAGAGGGAAGTCCGGGCTTCCCTGCCGAAGCTGCCGCCTCCGCGACCCGACTTCGGCTAAGCGGGAGATAATGGATGGGTGGATAATCCTAGTTTAAACCCCTAGCCCTAATTTAAAGCCCTTACCCTGTTCTAGTAGGAAGTTTTGTGCTAACACTTGATGCTGTCTGACATGTTGCTACGTTTACAAAAAAAGACAAAAACATAAGAGTATATTAGCATTTTTTTCCGTCCATATTTAATAGTGCATTGAGAACAGTGTATGACTTCATGTATTTGCAAACGTTCACAAAATAAATTAATGGTGCGAAAATGTCCTGTACACGCACGCACCCGCACACACACAGTATAATATTGGACTTCAATCGACCCAATTTTGATTGGCTAGTTTGTGTTATTATTGGTCCCGTAGTGTCATTGAGCTGTAATGCCCGGAGGAGGCCTGTAGGGGGAGGCCAAGCACCCAGTAACAGACCGATCAGAGTATCCTCGCTCCTCATTTCCAAAGTAACAGCTACTTCTTCTTCTTCTCCTTCTTCTCCTCCTCGTCCTCGAGTTCTCGCTCGGCCGTCAAGGTCAATAGCGGCTGTGCTCGTCGGTCGCCGTGACGATGACGTCCATCCAGATCCTCATGGCGACCGGATTGGACGCCACCAGGAAGAAGAGGCGGTCGTACGTCTTGACGCAGAACGTCAGGCTGGGCCGAGGCGACTGGGCCACACGTGAGACGGCGGTCAGCAAATGTTACAAATGGTGCACGCTTCAATGAATCAATACATAATGTGTTGATTTGACACTCATTTAACTTTGGCACAAATAAAATGCAACAATACCAAAAGAGGTTTTGATGCAATGTAGTATTTTAAATTCCTTATTTCAATGCATTGATGAAACGGTGTCCTTTTCTGTTGATGTTTTTCACAGTTTTTAACTCGCCATTAAAGTGGTTTTCTACTGATCCAATTTGGATTTGCCAACAAAAAAAAACCTTGACCGGCTTCCAAGCGTAAACTTTTGCAATTTGCTCAAGTTTGGCTCAGGGCGCCGCCTAGTGGCCTCATTTGGCGCCACCGCCATCATCAGCGAGTTAGCGGCATTCCAAAGTTGAAGTTTGTTTGAGACAAACGTCTCCACTCATGCGTGCCGTGCGGCAACTCACGGAGGCGGCCGTGCGCAGGTGGTCGTAGTAAACCTCTTCCACGGCCTGGAAGTAGATGACGCCCTTCAGCTTCCTCTCGTCACAATCTGAACAACAACAAGCCGCTCGTCAGCCTGGTGAATTTGCGCGCGGGTGGCCGTTCGGGGCCGCAACCTGTGTAGTAGGCCAGCCTCCGGTGGTCGACGTCAAAGAGGAACCACCTCTTCTTCCAGGTCTTGACGCGGCCGCCTCGCTTGGTCAGGAAGCCGGCGCAGCGGCGAGACGTCAGGCGCAGCTCGCCGCAAGCCGACACCCCGTGGCCCAGAGACTCCACGTGGGCGCGCAGGTCGAAGTCCGCGCACAGCGACAGAGGCAGCCGCTGGTGCGGACATGGAGGACAACCATCACATATAGGCAGGGACAGTACATTATAACGATTGATCCTGCTGAAAAACACCCATGTCCACTTCTGCCTTTTCTTTGATCCATTTTCACATTCATGGGATTGCCGTAACGCGACCATACATCCAACTTTACAGGCAGAATTATGCACTGCGCTTTGTGTACTTTACGGGCCGCGGACTGTCACACGTTTGTGGAGGGTTGATTTTCAAACGCCGTTTTGGGAAACGCTGCGATGTTTTATTTTGAAAGATTGCACACATGAAATTCAACAAATTAAGAGCTAAAACTAATAAAGTCAACTACAGCAAAGCATTTTCGAAAAAACTAATAATAAGTAACAAACACGCTCTGAAGATTAATTCAATGTAAAAATCTAAACTAAATATGACAATTCCAAAACTAGCATAATCCCGTCAGGCGGCAAAACCTCATTTTAAAAATGGTTCAAATTTAGAAGTAAAAGCATGTGTCGCCAAATGTCATCAGTTTCTTTTTTCCCAATATCCAACTGAAACGCCATGAATGTGTTTTGTTGTTTCCGCAACAAAACGAAACGATGCCAGTGGCATACAATCCCATGCTTGTCAATGGACAGCAAAAGCATTCTATTCCAATTGAAAAACAACTTTGCTTTTTTTTTTTGCAAAAGAAAACATTTGGAAATGCGTGTTTTCATAAGACACCGGTCAACGTATTCACCGTTTAATACGTTAGAAAGTGTTCGCATGGATTTCAAATGGTTTCAGTCACAAGTAAATATTACTAACAGAAACCATTCGGAAAAAGAAGACAATAAAAGCGAAAATGTGGAGATGCACGCTTTTCATTCGATGGAACTTGGAATGCGTCACCTCCGGAGAGTCGAGCGGGGATCTGATTTGGTTCTCTTGTGGTTCTGGCCTGTGCGCAAGGTGTGCTTCTGCCGCTTCTGCCGGCCTGGGCCACTTGAGCTCCCGCCGTCTTCTCTCCTCCAACAAGAGTCGCTGTCGCTCTTCCTGCTTCCGAAAAACGCCATCTTTGAAAATCGGCGACGTCACGTGCGCCCTCCGATGCCGAAAACGCGGCATAGGTCTGCTCCACTCACTCGCTCTCGAAGCAGCCTCTCCCGTTCCGCTTTGGCTTCCCGTAACTTCCGCTCCATCTCCACCAGATCCATCAGACACGGACTGCCACAATTCAACGCACACAAAAACAAATGTTGGAAGGGACCGTGCAACCAAAAATGCATTGGGTGGCCATACGTGTCAAATCGCAAGGAAGCATACTTTAAAAAAAATTTTAAAAAAAGGATGTCTACCGTTTTGGCTCGCTCAAGACATTTAGTCCACTTGCTACTAAATTGCAAGTATTCATACTTTACAGACAGGTGATGCAAATTGGTGAAACAAATGTGAGTTTGTTCTAATAAACGAGCAGGGAATGGCGGCAAAGTGGCTATAAAACATGAAACTGATTTTTCATTGCTGTTAAAAATGCATTTGCTAGTCATGCCTATCGTTAGCAGAGCCTCAAAAAAGTCTCAAGAACACATGAGCCAAAAGACCCGTGTCAAATTTTGCTAACTTGCAAAATGTCGGTGGTGATTTTGTCATTACGTATGGCCACGGTTTGATGACTCACTAGAAAACTTGGATAACGATTCTTTGGAAAATGGATCCGCTGACGACTGTGTCATTTAACAACGTGACATTCGCAGCAGTCCTTACATTTAAAAAAAAAAAAAAAAAAAAAAAAGCCTCAAAAAGCCATGCCGGAAAAGACAGGAACTCTTTGAGGCGGCCATTTTAGGCTCACTTTGGCCATTGCCACGAGTCCTTCAATCATGAACTGCTCCTGGATTTTTAGTGCGATCGCTACTAAATTTGAACTACATATGATCAACAGATGACAGTTGCGCAACATATTAGCTTTGCTAATTGCGTGTGGGCGCGGTCAAGTTTGACAACTGGTCATAAGGCATGAAACTTGAATCACTTTCCACAGCATCAATTCTGAAAATTCAGCAACGTGAAATGTGTAGCATATGCAACTCCTTCCGAGAAGCCACGGCCAAAAAGAAAGAAAGAAAGAAAGAAAGTCTTCCATGTGGGTTTGACATTTGGTCATTTGAGTTAGTTTGAAAGTGGCAAAGCTGACCTGGCAGCGCGAGAGCTCGGCGCGCTGTCGCAAGGCACGAGGCGCTCGCAGCCGTCGTGGGCTCGCTGCCCGTTGTGGAGTTTGGCGGACGCCTCCCGGGGATGGCCGCTGCCCGCCGCCGCCGCCGCCGCCGCCGACGACCGCGCCGGGCCTGCGGCAGGAGCGAGAGCAGCACATGAGCCTTTGGCTCAGGTACTTTTGGAGCTTTTCATGTGATAGCAAAGAATCATTGTTATCAAATCGGAAAGCTTCTTTTTTCCTCTTCCGGGCTTATGAGCGAAAACAAGAGCAACATGTGGACGTGCATGATGTTTTCTCATGAAAATGTCCACATTCTATGAGTCCTTTGCTCACAAAACATGAAAAATTCCAATTCTGGACCTGCATGCTTATCATTTGACAACAACCCTTTTTTTTCCCAGTACAAAAAAAATGTATTGCAAAAATTGTGAGGGTTTTTTCAGCACTATACAACAAAAACTACTATTTGCTGTTTTTCCAAATAAAAGCGTGACTGTGCAGATAAACAACAAAACCAAGGTTTTTTTTTCTTTACTACTATCCACAAGAAAACAGCCAATTGTTTCCCAATCAAAAGCTCCCACATTCCATGCTTATTGGAATAAAGCTTGACTATCCAATGAAAAGAATGTATGTCCGCATTTTGTGTTTTTGGAGAAAAATGACCCACAAAATGTGTCAATACACGCTTTCATTGGAAAAACAACAGCGAACTGTCGGCATTTGGTCAGCTTTTCCCCCGCCCTCTAATATCCAACATTACGTCTTTCAACTTTTCAAAATGTCTCAATGAAAAGTAGAATTGAGATTGAGGCGGCCTCTTTGAGTAATCGAGAGGTGTGCCTGACTACTGTTGTGATTGTAATGCAGCAAAGAGCGGCAAAGAGGGAAGCGCGCGCACGCACCTCCCCCCCCCAAACCCCCCGCCCCCAGACTGGATCATCTGCTCTGTGCAGGTCAGTCCTGCGTCGTCTCCCCCCCCCCCCAACCGAGGGACGCGCCTTCCGATTGAATGCACAAACGGGAACAAACGGTCAAGACAAATGAGCTGAGGCTCACCCTGGGCCGACAGCGGCCTGTCCTTCAGTTTGGCGCTGCGCTGAGAACTCCGTCGCCGCGGAAGCGTGCCGGCGGCGTCCTTGCACGGCTCCTACAAAATAAATACATAAATAAATAAATAAATAAATTGTGGGAAGTTACAAGCAACCCACCTCGAGTGACTTTTTTTCTCTCTCTACCTGAGGAGGCTTGTGCACGCTTAAAGATGTCAGTGACATCATGCAGGGGGCGGAGCCAGTGACGTCCGACCTATCCGCAAGGGGCTTCTTTTCCTGGAGCGCCTGCGGGGAGCACGCCGTGTTAGCCGCTCTTCTCAAAAACATGATAAAGCTTCATTTGAACTGTCCGACCTCAAAATTGGAACAAGTGCAACTATTTTGTTGTTCCCAATCATCCCTTGAAATTAATTGGAAAATAGTCGAAGAAACAATTATTAACTGTCTAAAAGTCGTTCTCCACGAATTAGACGTGTATCTGTGACAACGTAACGTATAAACGTGGGGTCACAGTCATAACGGCCCACCGAGGGAAATCGTCACCAATGTGGCCCGCGACAAAAATAGTTTGACAACTTTGTGGAAGACAACAAACGATCGAGGGCAGATTCATAATCAGCGGGGGTGGGGGCACAATCATTTATAAAGGTTCACTTGCATCTCTGATTCAATTTTTGCAAAGTTGTGTTGCCGTTGGCATGTTCATCTTTAGGATTACAAAAATTGCATTGCATTTATGGACTTAAAGCATGCCGGTGCACGTCTTTCCCCGTACGTGATGTCGCGTCACTATGTGCTGGCATGTCGTTAGGCTAATATGCTAGCTAGATGAGCCTCGGGTGGTTTCTTTTTGTGGAAAGATTCAACGATTGAATCCAGTCGCTTACGCAACGTGGGTGCGTCATTGGTTGCATTCTCAATGCGTGGCCTTGATGCCTCACGGTCCTCTCCGTTTTAAATGCATTGCCGCCATCTTGTGGCATCTCCATATAATAACAAGCCTTTTGCTTTTGCCGAATGATTGGAATCCTGCATGTGGGATACTCCCGAAAAAAGGCGCAGATGTGAACTCTTATAACATAAAGGCAAGATAGCAATCCCTCAAGCCTCCTCATCCGGCCTGTTTGGAATTTGTTTGGGCGGCGACTCCTGCGGCGGCGGCGGCGGCACGCCCGCAGGCAACGCCGGCCGAGCCACAAGTTGCCTTAAGGGCTGCAGGCCGCCCATCTGGCCGCACGTGCTCCCCAGCTGCCCGTTGCCTCATTCAGCGACTCAACGCCGGCAGATGATGATCATGATTTCCGCGCTTACCTCCTCGCGTCGCGCCGCGCCGCGTCTGCCTCTTCGCCGCACGCTCGCTCGCGTATGCTACGTTACTCCCTCCTCGTCCTTCTCGTCCCTCCCTTCCCACTAGACAGGTTGTGCTCTCACCCCCCCCCCCCCCCCAATCTTGTCTCTCCCTATACTGAGCGGTTGCTTCCTTGTCAGTGATTTGACTGAGGACACTTAGTAATAGGAGCCATAGAGACTTGCCGTGTGTGTGTGTGTGTGTTGGGCAAGTTACTTTCAATTTAACATTGCTAAGAAGGTCATTTGAAAGTAGTTTGTCATACTATAAAATTGTAATCGTCTGCATTACTGTTGAAAGCTTTAACCAAAACAAAATGCATCTGTGTTACAATCAACAATATCAGCTTTATTTTCCTTTTTTTGGGGCCAGGGGGAGTCTTACCAGATGAAGGCAAATGACAGCGATCATGCGAAGAAATTGTGGCTTTTCACGTTTCGTGAAACAATGACATGCAAACGTGCGGACGGCCGTCACTTCTTAAGCACTGACCTTATCTGGACACTAGCCGAACAAATCCAAACCAAATGAAGCAGAGTTGCTGTGCTTTTTTGAAGGTGCAGCCTTTGCAATTTGAAAATGGCATTCGCCGACTTTGCGATGCCGATGTGAATTCGATGAATTGTTGCCACTTAGCGGGCAGGCGCTCCGGAGACGCAACAACTAAGCGAGTAAAAAGTGCCTTTTCGAACATGCGCCCCCTTGGAAAGACGACGGATGGCCTGGAAACATGACGAGGCCCAAACAGACGACTTTCCGAATGACATTTGCAATTTCGAGAGTCAACTCAAATTGGGGTCAAGTGAACACCTGCAACTTAGCATAACGCCCACAAAGTCAACAGAGAGGCGAGGAATACTGAGTTACGCGCAGATTTTGAAATTGTCCCCATCTTCAACGACGGCGGCGTTGCTGACCTTGTGCGTGGCGGCGTGCACGAGGTCTCGCTTCTGCTTGCTTAAGGCTTCCAGCTCGCGCTCCTTCTCGCCCTCCATGTCCCTCAGCTGCGTCTCCAGAACATGCACTCGTTCCTGGGGAGGGGGAAAAATAAAAACAAATCAAATCAAAAAACAGGTCACAGTTTGAGCCGCAACATTATGTGGTTCGTGCGTGTGGCCCGTGTCGGACAAATTAAAATTCATTTTCAAAAATATTCACACTGGCTTCACTTCTGTCTTTGGACTTGAGGGTTACGGTTTCCGAGTACGGTTCCAAGACAGGCTCAGGGCGCGGAGTTACGGTTTCAAACGAGGGTTTGAAAGCAGGGGTAGCGCCACACAGTTCGGGTTTCAAGTCTGCTCTCGTGCTTTGAAACGGGGCTTAACCAGCTTGTAGGATTCCAACTTTCACACTCGTTTTTCAAGTCACTTCAAACCTTGGAAGTTAGGCTTTCAAAGTAGGGTTCATAGTTTTGATTTGGGTTAGCGCTCCAAAGCAGGGTTGGGGTTTCAGAGTAGGGTTTTAAGAAAGGTGTAGCATTTTAAGACAGGGTTAGGGTTTCAAATTAGAATTTCAACCTAGGGTGTCAAGACAGAGTTCAGGCCTTCAAATTAGGGCTTCAAGCCTACGCTTTGGGATCTAAATTGGGCTTTAGAATATCCGATAAAGGTTTGAAGCTCGGGTTAGGCTTTCAAGGTTGAGATTTCAGCGAGGATTTCAAGTCAGCATTGGGGTTGAAAATTGGGGTGTCAAGAAAAAAATCATGTTTCAAAATTGGGCTTTTTAGGGCATCGCATCACATCACATCACAAGAGTTCCAAGGTAGGGTTAGGGTTTCAAGTTGGTGTGAGGCTTTTGGGGTTGGGGTTTGAAATAAGGCTTCCAGCCCTCGGTCAGGAATCCAAATTGTGCTTTCAAACCACGCTTGGGGGCTCCAAAGTACGGATGGGATTTCAAAGTAGCGTTTAAAGCCAGCGCCCGCAAGTGACAGTAAGGCGTTAAGACGGCTAAAAAGCTTTCCAACGGGATGAAGGCTGGCTCCAGGTTTCAAATGAGGCTTTTCAACAAGTCGGCCATTCCTGACAGCGCTGACCACCTCTTTGCTGCTCACGCTGCCTGTGACTCACTCAGCATCCGTGTTTTCTTTTTTCTTTCTCTCTCCCCGAACAATGCGCCTGTTCACGGCTGAGCCTCGACTCGTCTTCACGCCGCAAAAGCTGCGCGAGAGGACGGCCACGCGTGACCCCGCATGTCGCTCGCTCGCTCTTCATGTGACTCGGGAGAGAAACATTCCACGCTTTCGCCGTTGAAGCAAAACAAAACATTGGGACTCACTTCCAAACCGTGCCACTTTTTCTTTTTTTTTTTTTTTTTTTTACAACAGGTTTGTAACAAACTTTGGGATGTTCCAAACATGGGCACACAATATCTGGGATTCAAATCAGGGTTTCTGGCCAGGGTTAGGGTTTCAAAATGGGATTTGAAGGCCGTTTTGGGATTTTCAAACAAGTGGCTAAAGTTTCAGGTTAGGGTGTGAAGCCTGGTTGTGCGGTTGCCTACTTCCTGCTTCATGAAGGATGACGAGTAGGGATGGGCAAGTACCGATACCAGCCCTTATTTCAAGGTATCGGGTAGTCTTGAGGGATGCCAATAGCAGCCATCGATACTTAAAGCAAAAAAAAAAAAAAAAAGTGACGTTGAGTAGGTCCTCCTTGCCACCAGATGGCGCTACACTGCGGCCATTTGACACATTGCTGCATCGTCATGTGCACCGGAAAGACAGAAATGTCTTTGTTCACAATTATCCGTCATTGAGCTTATTGAAATTTTAGACATGGTAAATACTAGCGGTATCGGTACCGGGAAGTACTCAAGAGTGAATAGTCACACTGGTACGGTCCTGAAAAAAGACAAAGCGGTACGGAACATGAGGACGAGCAAATGGAAGTGAGGCGTTTACCTGGGCTGCGCTGACGGCGAGCATCTGGCAGGAGATGTCCTTGTCCAAGGTCGCCCTTGTCTCTTCGTCCCTGCCCTCGTCTTCCTCGCCCTCGCCCGCGCACCCCTCCCCCTCGTCCGCGCCGCTCTCCCGCTCCAGAACGCGAAACTCCCAGTCCTCGAAGGCCCGCGCGGCCGCCTCCATCGTCTCCATGTCCTGCGGTGACAAGGGGAAAAGTTGCCTTTCAAGTTACGGATAAGGTTTCAAGTTAGGGTTTTGAAGGGAGGACAGTTTCAAGTCTGGATAAGTATTGCAAACATGAAGTCGGGGTTGGGGATTCAAAGTACGGTTTGAAGGCTTGGTTAGGGTCTCAAACGGGGGTTAGTCTTTGAAAGTAAGGTTTCAAGAAATGCTTGGGTTTCAAGTTAGGACTTTTCAAATTGTGGTTTCAAGCCTGGTTTGGTGTTTGCAGTTTGAGTTTCCGGCCAATGTTAGGCTTTGGGGTCTTGCGTTCGGCTTTCCATTGAGCTTTTCAAGCCAAGGCTCGGGTTTCAAAGTCGGGTTTTGAGTGTAGCTTTCAAACTGGGAAGGTTTTACGCTTTTACAACGGAAGCGCCGTCGCGCGTCAGCACGAGCGAATGGGCAGCCAGTGCAAATTGGAACACGTGTGCGGGCTTGTTGTGCTCACGCCTGCTTGAAGCAATGCCACAAACCCGCTCGGGAGGACACCTTTTCAAATGAAAACACACCCAGACCTTTTCAGCTGGCTGTCAGCCTTGTCACGTTTACGAGCGGCAATCCACATCCCCTGAGTGTGTTGGGGGGCGGGGCCGGGGCGGGGGCGGGGACACTTCAGGTCCAACAGGTAGGCACCAATCAGTCAAGCAAAAGCGACATGAGAGTACGTAGCAGGTTTGTCGCTTGCGCAGCGGCTGCCGGCGAGGAAGGTTGCCAATCCACTTCCCCGGACTTCAATCGATCAAATTTGATCAATCAATCCAGTTTGAGTGTCAAGACAGGGTTAGGGTTTTAAAATAGGCGTTCAAGACGGGGGTAAAATGTTACAGATTTTAAACCCGGTTGAAGGTTTCAACTTTGTTATGGTTTCAGATGTATTTTCAAGACAGGGTAGGGCTTCAAGTTATGAGTTTCAACAAAGAGTTTGAGATTTACATCAGCTTTCAAAATCAGGTTGAAAGACTTGGCTATTGTATTAAAGTAGGGTTCAAAGTCAGGGCTAAGGTTTCGAGACACAGTTTGGATTTTCGAGAGTTGCTTTCAAGGCAGAGTTAGGTTTCAATTGAGGCGCCTAATGGGCCAGGTCGGGGCTTCAAAAAAGGGTTCCGTTTGGAAAGTAGGGTATCGAGCCGTACTCGAGGCAGCGGGTAGGTTAGTAGGGACTAAAGGCCCCCAATAGACCAAAAAGACGCCGGCCAACAGTGACAGACGCTCCCCCCCCCCGTGGCGTCCGGCCGGCTGTCGGCACGTCGCGCCGGCAAAACTCGCGGCAACGACAGACGCCGACGCTGACCATTAAAGTACCTTTTGCGCACGCGTGACATGTCATAACCCTTCCACACCATCGGCGGCGGGAGTCGCCATTTTTCATGGTTAGAAAATTCCAACCGGGAAGCTGTTGGCCGGGGGCGGACTATCAAAACGTAAACAACGCATTTGGCTCTATTCTTCGCTCACGATGAACTCCCACGCCAAGTAAACCATCAACGTGATGGTTGACACGCTATTGTGAAATACTTTTTACAATTGTCAAGCCTCGCTCTTGTACTTGGAAGAAGATGAAGGCAGCGAAGGTGCGCTCACTGTTTTTGCGCATTTGCCACTTCCCGTCGGTGCTCCGCGTGCTGATTTGCTAGCTAACAGCCGATCAGAGTGAGCAAATGTCACACATCTGGCGATTCAACATAGGCAAACGCCCCCCAGACGTTTACGACGCGACGACGGTGGCCACTGCACCAATCAGACGCAACAACGCTTCAACACCTGCGACGTCGCTTTGGTGTATCAGGGTGTTAAGGAGACACACAGGGTTTGGAAGTAAAGTTTCAAGTCAGGGGTAGGGTTTCGAGTGTGCCGTGCCGCCTGTGGAGAGGCACGGCGGCAAATAGCGATTGAGTTGAGCAGGCATCAAAAAGCCGAGCCGGGCTCCACTCACGTGCTGCAGCTGGCGCGTCAGCCGCTGGCGCTGCGGCTCCGGCTGACTGCCGATCAGCTCCCGCTTCTCCTCGCACGTCCTCCGCAGCTCCCGCACTCGCCGCCGCTCCTCCTCCAGACGCTCGCGCTCCTGCTTGTTGCCGCGCAAGGAGTAAAACACTTTGAGGGCGTGTCCTGCACGCTCACACTTGTGCCCAGTTCCGGCCTTCCTTCCTTCCTTGATGCCATCTTGTGTTTAGGCTAGCGGCCGCCTCATCCGACCGTCATCCGCAAACAACGTCATTATGCTAACAGGAAATGGAAATACAGATTGAAGGAAATATGCCCGGGTGTGTGGGGGGGGGGGGGGGGGGGGGCCGAGCAACCTACAGGCGATGTGCAAGATTAAAAATGTAAAAATAACCAAAATGAAATATGCTTACAATGGAGGTTTTTTTCCCCACAAATTCGCCCCTTGTGAGGATAAGCGGTATCGATAATGGACGGATGGATAAAAAGGTCAATTAAATGTCAGCAATCCCCCTCTAAATATGCTGTCCAATATTAAGCAAGAAAAGTTGTGATTTGGCGCCAAAAAGTCTGAATGGAGCACAAGTTGGGGTCATTTTCAAAAGAAAGGATCCAAAATGCATCTTCAGCGGCCGTCAAAGTAGTGCACAAAGGAGGCAGAATCGGAAATGCAGACGTTTGGAAAGTCCAATAAACAAGTCAAAGCTAGAATACACCAAGAAAATTCAAATGAAAAAAAAAATAATAATAAATCAAAATATTGCATTTAAAAGGTTCCAATTTTGCAGGAAAAGTCAGAACATTAAAGACAAATGCAGTAGTATAGTATCCAAAATACGTCTTCTACGACAGTCAAAATGTGACACAAAACACAGCAAATGCCGACAATGTGCAAGGAAAAGTTAACTCGGCAAAAGCAAATGTCATCTTTTGAAAAAATAAAAAAGGCTTCACGTAAAAAGTTGTGATTTTGTTGCAATATGATGAGAAAATGTCATCATTTTATAAGAGCGTTATTTCAAATCCTCCGAAAATAAAAAACAGGATATAATGGAAAAATGTGATTTCAAAAAAATCAAATCAAATCAAAATATGGGAAAATGTCATGCCAAAAAAAGTGTGGTATTTAAAGTGCACCTTTACAGGTGTGAAAAGTTTCAATGTAGCAAGCAAAATTGGTGGCATAGAAAATGCATTTGGTTCTACCATAGAAATATTGCGCATTCAAATTTAGGGCAAATGTTTGTTCTCCAATGTTATGGAAAATGACACAGTTAAAAAAAACGGACAATTTCACGTTTGTGCAACTAAGCATGGCTGGAAAGATTTCTTCCATGCTGTGTGCGTAGCCGCACATTGACTCAATTTGGGTTGTGCGCGTGTGCGCGCGTGTGTGGTGTGATTGAGATAAGAAGCGAGCGTGTGCCGGCGTCGTACTTTTTGCCCGGGCCGAGCTCCTTCCCTTTGCTCTCGCAGCTCTCGCAGCTTGCGGGCGTGGCGCAGCAGCTGCGCCTTCTCCGTCCGCAGCTCGCCGTGCAGCAGGGCGATCTCCAGCTGCAGCTGAGACCCAAGACAAAAAGTTGAGCCGGCCGCCTTTCCGCAAGCGCCGAGCGTCTTCACGCTGTTGCTTTCGGGCCATCAGGAACAAAACCGGACGGACGGACGGACGACAACGGAGAGGCAAAAGCGATGGTCGGCGATTGCCGTGGGTGGCCAGATTTTCTCACTGTCAAAAACCCAGTTGGCTGCTGCAAAATGGGACGAAGGCAACAAAACGTGACGGTACGGCTGCAACAAAACTTCCGCAGCAGGACGGGAAGGACGCCTCCTTGTTGCCGATCACGAAAAAAACAAAACGCTCAGATCCGACGGCTACGCTCGTCTCAACTCGGTTGTTCACCAAAACGGGGGCACCTACGCAAACATGTCCGTAGAGCGGACTCATCGCATGGCGTCATGCGGTTGGAAGAAGACGCACGCCGTGTCCTGTTCCGACCCAACGCATTTTTCATCCCCAATGGCCATCGTACATCCAATGTAAAGTCCAAATAAATGAATTGGCAAATATTAGCAATGAAATGTCAGCTCACCTCGCTCTTAACTTCTTCCTTTTGCTGCTCAAGCTCCGCGATTCGCCGGTGGAGCTCGGAGGGCGACGACGACAGCGCCCTGGGCCAGCCCGCCGCTGTCTTTTTCACGCAGGACTGACAGAGAAACACACAGCGTAGGTTAGTTGGCTAGGGTAAAAAAAAAAAAAGTTAAATCAAATAAACGCACACGATTGTGAGGTGTTTTGTGTTCAAACGACAAAGCAGGAACACAGTCAGAGGGGAAATTAGGGCTTGGGATTGCGAGCGATATCATGAGCCGCGGTGGCGGCCTTCATTTGCCTCACTTTCTCGCTCTCTGTGCTGCTGCTCTCGGTGTCCGACTCCGCCCCCGAGGAGGCGGGGCTCCCGCCGATCCGCGGCGGCCGCGGCCCTTGGCGCCGCTCGCTTCTGGGACTCTCCATCAGGCTTTGGGGCATTGCTAGAATTCAATGAAATTGAAGACAATAACATAACAACATAAATTGTCTCCAGGCAATTCAAACTTGGATTTGGCAATTTTTGTCATTTTGGATGGTTGGAGCCATAGAATACACACTAAATGCAAACTACTAATAAAATACAGACTTTCTTTACAAATCCTGTTTGTTTGTTATAATTCAATGAATATCTGTTGCATTTTTGATCGTCAGGACAGTGCAGATCAACACTACGGCAATCGACTGCCGTTTGGGTCCTGAGCTGCGACTATCTCAGAAAGTTGAGCAGTGGGAAACCCTGCTCAAGACAAAAAAAAAAATGCATAAAGGGCCCATCTAAAAAGCCAAGTTGATGTTGCTTCCGTAGCTTTATTATTCATCAACAAGTAAAAGATTGCGATGGATGTGCTCAGTATACGTTTCATGTACATTGACCACATCAAAGCAAAAAGACGAGCACATTGCGTAAATAACCTGCTCGAGAAAAAAATAAAAAGAAGAAAGCAACAGATGTGCACAGCTGGTGGGAAAGTCCTTTTTTTTTGGGGGGGGGGCGCTGCCATTGTCCAAACGTTCCCAACGTGTCTTCCGTGCGTCCCCCAGCAGGCCTTATTAGGACAAATATACGACGCAGATGGAAGAAGCCAGGCCGCACAAAGCGCTTCGCCAGAACCACTTGCGGCCAGATCAACATTTCTCAATGGGGCGGTATTTTTATCCCGTCTTGAGCCGCGAAAACCTCACCGGCCGGTTTGGCCAGAAATCCCAGCTGCGCAATTCCAAACGGAAGCAGCCGCGAAATCACAGGACTCGTGTTGACATACTTCAACTCAGCCGGTACAAGACTTTTTCACTTGCATTGTCAAATGACATAGAAAGCCGTCTTTGGGATAGAAAAAGACGCCTCATTTGCAGTGGTGCAAAACGTCACTTGGCCTCCATTAGCTTTGTTTTTTGTTTTTGGGCCCAATTCGGGACCTGGTTTAAGGCTAACCTCGACCTTGTGCTTCCCTCAACATGAGCACTAGAAGCGGGCGCTGTAGGCTCCGCGTGAAGTTTTCAAGAACTGCGGCGGCCGGCATTTGCCCCCCCAAAACCAACGGACATCAGTGATTGTCCAAGTT
Source organism: Filicampus tigris (assembly GCF_054856515.1). Classification (NCBI taxonomy): domain Eukaryota; kingdom Metazoa; phylum Chordata; class Actinopteri; order Syngnathiformes; family Syngnathidae; genus Filicampus; species Filicampus tigris. Next base: position 737,052 of record NC_141224.1, on the reverse strand, counting down.
TGGACCTTGCTAGCTCGATTGTGAGGCTGCCTGTGAGCGAGCCACTGATACGCATTATTTGCTCCTTTTCATTTTGTGTACGAATCCATCAATGGATGGATGATTCTGTTGAGATTTAAGCACAATTCAATGGCCCAGAGTTGAGTTTTAAACGACGGCGAAATTTGGAGGCTGCTCGCTGACGGCGTGAGGCTGCTTTGCTGCCGTCAATTTGCGCACCATGCAATCCACACAATGTCAAGTTTTCAAACAATGTCGCTGCCCGTTTGAAACGTCTCATTGACATGACTTCATTTTCTGTATCTTTCTCACATGTATTTTTACTTTCAGCGCCCTCTGTGGTGGCCTTTTTCTTTTCACTTATGGAAAAGTAGCAGCATGTTTTGGCCATGCGCGGGAAATATTTGTCAGGTCGTTTGAAATGTTGAAGACGTGTTATTTTGAAGCTAATTGATCACTGAACATGTTTCAGGACTTTGGAAGGAGCCGCGGCGCATTCTGGCTGGCCTGTGGCTAAGCCTCAACCGGCCCCACCGATTCATCCGAAGTCGCTCAAACAAACGTCAGCTGACCTCCGACAAAAGTTCAGTCAGATAGCGACTCATCACCAGAATTTGGGGAGCAAAGTCCGCGGCGCGCTTGGTGTCAGCGCGCTAACGCTGCAAAAACACAACAAGACTTTGGAAACAAATTGCAGAGAAAGAAAGATGAGTCAGTCCAAAAACGCTTTGTTGTTGACATCATTAGATTTGATTGCAGGGGAGGGCAGCGCCCCTGAAGAACATGATAAGGAAGGAATGAATGGACGCACACGCACAACACCGACCGTGTGTGTGTGTGGGTGTGTGTGTGTGTGGGTGCGCGTGTGTGTATGTGTGTTACGCGACCGGGACTTGACCCACACGCAGATAGCAGAAGGCTGTGTCACAGTCTGCGACGTTAATTTTCGAGCGCAGATCAGCAATAAGCGGCGGCAGAGGCGAGACGGTTACATGCTGCCGGCTGAGGCTTGCGCATGTTCAAGAGCGCAAGCGGCAGCACAACAATGCGGCTACTCTTGCGCGTTGCGGCGTCCATCGTGACGCCAGCGCCAATCAGCCAGCAGGCACTCACGTTTGCTTCTGTGTCTTCTGTGTCTTTTTTGCCTTCTTCGTCCTTGGACAACAGCGAAATTGAGCGTTGACAACTCATACATTTCATTTACCGGTACACAAAATACTCATTAGGCAGTCATGCATACAGGAAATACACACAAAGGGACGGCAGCTATTAAATATTTCTCAAATGCACTATTCCACCGATTAGCCAATCGAGTAAAAAATGTATGATGAAACGATATCAATCAAATTGTTTAAAAGGAACGTAAACACGGACGCACATCGTGTACCCTCAAATGGACCTGCTGCTTTAAAACCGTATATTGCTCCCATCTTTATTTATTTTAGGATCACCATGTTCTTTTCTTCAGTACATTTAAAAATATAGATAGAGCGATTCCAATGAAATCCACTGACTCATCATCTGGAGCCTCTAAGAACGATGCCAAGCCAAACAACAGGCCAGCTAAGGCTCCACACGCCTGAGGAAACGCTTGCGTGTTATAGGTGCTGCTGTTTTTGTTAGCAACAGCACATTCCACATGTCATTTTCGAATGACGCTGTTGCTTACATATTAAAACTGTGATCATTACAACGTCCGCTATCTTTTCTCCCCCCCCCCCCCCCCCAGGCACTGTGAAGCAAAAAGCAGAAAGTAAACAAAGGCAGTATTCCGCCGGCAACAGACGGGACAAAAGAGCAGCGACGGTGGCGTGCGTGTGGGCGTGAATGCTGATTAAAGCTTGTCACTACGCATTCAAAGCAGCACGAGAACGAGAGTGAGTGAGTGAGTGAGTGAGGGAGGCACAATGTGGAACAATCCACAGAGGCCTGGCTTTGGACGTGACCTGGCTCTCCGGTCATTCGAGTCCGCTCACAACAAGAAGAAGAAGAAGAAGAAGAAGAAGATTCGAAACGTCCGAGTACACACAAGCGCGCTGTGAAGCAAGCGGTCGTAAATGCACCGGGGGTTGCTGAGCGTCGGGAACGGAACCCGGTGCGATAGTCGCCCGCGCCATCCTCAAGCACTCCTCGGCCGCTGCCGGTGGAAGCTCACGTCGAAGGCAGCTCAAGCGGCTTGTTTCTTGAAGGCTCCTCTACACAGGCGAGAGCGTCGCGGCCCGCTCGGCTTTCTTTGCTGTCGCGCAGCAAACGAACAAAGCCGCGCTCGAGTGATTCACGGATCGGGAAAAAAGGACACCTCCACTTATGGGGCACCCAACTTACCAGTTTGTCGCGAGATAGAACAAGATTTGGATTTTGTTGTTGATTATGCGCGCTGGCGATCGTGGCGCAAGTGTTCAAAGTAAGCTGGTGGCAAGCGACATGAAAATGAAACTGTTTCACTCGGAGGTGAGCAAAGTATGGAGCCTGGGCCACATTAGGGACCTTCATTTGCTTCATACGGCTGCCTAATCGAGAGTCCTGGAATATTTGTTGTATCTACTAGGGCTCTTGGCTGTTTTTTGTTTTTTAATCAATTTGGTGTCAAAGTGTGGTACGTGGACTCCCTCTAGTGTTATGCAAAAAAAAAAAAAAAAAAACAACACAGCCCAAGTACAGTTCACTTGTAGTTAACTTTTAAGTTCAATTCAATGGCATTTAATAGTTAAGAAGTGTTTTCTCTTTCATCTGTATGTGCAATACATTTGAACTGAATCATTCTTCGGGCAGGTTTTGTTTCAAGCCCAGTTTTACTATACAAACTGTGCATAGTGTTACAATGGCTTCAAATAATCTCAAGTATACTTTTTAGGAACGCTTACGCCTACTACACTCCTACATTGTATTGGTCGTTATGGTGGGAACTTTTTCAGGCGGTCCTATACAACAAGTTGAAGAAAATCATTTGAAAAAAAACATCATTGTAAAATGCTAATTAAAGTCACAATATTATGAGCGTAAAGTAGTATATTTTCGAGAATAAAACCTTTTTGGTAAAAAATACGTTGAAACTTTCAAGATTGAAAATCTAAAAAGACTATTGTCATAATATTCCAACGTGATTGGTTACAACAAATGGTAACTTCCAAAGAAAGAAACGAAGCGCTAATCGCTTGCGCTCACTGAACTGACATCGAGTGAGGCACACACGTCACGCGTGGCAGCGGGTTGGACGTTGTTGGTTTTTTTCTCCAATTCCGAACCGTGCCAGCATTGCAGAGGTTCCACCATTTTAACCACCGTACATACAGTCCAATAGCCGTATTTTCGTTTTGACTTCTATTTTTTTCTTCACGTTTCATTGTGGCTGCCATCAAACGGACCACAATGCGATGCAAATAACAGAACGCTAACTCGGCTCAAGTCCGTAAATAGTTTCCTCGCTATCGACAGCGAGCGAGCGGACCTGGATGACAAGTTAAATATACTTTGCGCGGGCCGCAATTACAGCTCGCGGCTTGCCTCAAACAGCGGACGCGGGGCCGCAGTTCAATGCTAACTAAGCCAAGCTAAAAGCACCAAGTGGCACTCGCCAAAGTGCTACTTAATAGAATGACTGAGTGCTTTTCCATTTCAACTTGCATTCTACAGTGCTTAAATTCATTTCATAATTGTCGTGGGCAGAGCACGGCGTCAACATTGAATGAACACTTTGAGAATTGGACCAACGTTTGCAACTCATTAGTCCCCGAAACAAGTTTCACAGATCGACACCAAATGGCGGACATGTCACTCAGATCAGGATAAACAAAACAAAAAAAGTCTCAAGGATCCATGGCCGAAATTGAGCAGGAATTTGGCCATTTTGGATTTCGGCTGCTATTTTGGCCAAATTCCAGCACTTGCACATTGACAAACTCCTACGAAGCAATTCACTCCAGGGAGACCGACGGACAACTCTGAAGGTTACATCTTCTTTGCTGACGGAGCATGGCGGCGAATCTTCATAAGCGTTTACACGATTCTCAGAATAGTTACAACAACAAAAATTGCCCCCAGCACTAGCTTTACTGACCGACATTAAATTGGGTGGACAAGTCGATCAGAACAGGATAGACTAAAAGTCTCCAGGATTCATGTCCGGCAATAATTCATTTTGGTTTCAAGAAGACATTTTGGCTGGATTCCAGAATTTGCACAAATTGTTCGCATTTCAAAAAAGAGCGTGACAGCACCGCTTGCAGCTTTCATTTCTTTGAATTAGAACAACTGGCCAAAGTCAACCAGCATCTCCGTTCCACGGCACCTTGGTTCCACCCTCGCGGCTTTCAGCAGCGTTGTGAAAAAAACAAGAACAAACGAGCCGTTAGTGGCCAGCTATTTGCTCTCAAAGGATGAACGGATCAGACATAGATTTGCCCAGTCAAGACAATAACTTCAGGCAGAGCTACCCAGACAGAAAACTAGACTAATTTAACCTCAACTTTAATATGCACACAGTCTGTCTGCTCAATCTGATGATGGCATTGTGGACATATTACAGTACTGTACTGCTGGAGATGTTGGGGTTTTTTTTTTTTCGGTCCACTACAGTTAGTTTACATTGACTAAAATACAATATTTTAAATCCAGGTTAAAAATGTGGCTATTTTCCCCATACTGATGATTAAGGTCTTTTCGAGCATTTCGATAACCACCCCCCAAAAAATAACGTTCTTGTGCTGTATGTTTTTTTTAGTAATGTCAAATGATGGGCGAGTATTGATTCCAGGGGTCCGTTTCGCAAAGCAAGTGTAGTGACAACTCAGTCTATTAACCACGAAATGACCCAGAAATGTCCCACATTTCAGCATTAACGGACTCTGAGCTGTCACTAAAGCTGCTATGTGAAACACAGGCCAGGTATCATATCAGGCCGCAAGGTATCAGGTGCTTATGCTGGCTGCCGATACCAGCCACCGATACTTAAGGCATTTTTCTGCCCCTTTTTTTTTTTTTTACATTCAATAAGTCCTCCTCGGCAGTAGTTGGCGCTATACTTTGGCAGTTTGACACATAGATGTGATTGGTCCTAACCCTAACCCTGACCCTAACCCATTTGTGCCCGAAGTAAAGGTCTACGTTCACAATTTTTTTGTCCTCGTGTTAAATGAATTTTTGAGTACTCGAGGGATCGGTAATCGTTATCGGTGAGCACTCAAAGAGTGAATACTCGTAGGCTACTGGTCTCAGCCTAAAAAACATAAAGTGGTATCCACTATCCCTAGTAATTTTAGTAACTTGTTATTTCTCCGCTTTTAAATGTATCAAATTGTTTTTCAAATGTTTTGCCTTTCAATGTTGTTGTGTAATCATGTGAAGCGCATTGTGTTACCTTGTGTATGAAATGCGCGATATAGTGTAACTCTAGCTCAGCTGCCTTGCCTAGAACACAAAACAATATTCATTTGTTGACAGTCCAGCGTTAACTCTGGTAAAGGCAACGTCCTCAACTTCAACATGTCAACAAGCCACCATTGCATATCTCGAGCCACTGTTATAACATGACTTCAAAGGATTATTTGAGATTGTAATCGTTGGAAAAGAAGCCTACCTTCAATGTATGTTTCACTCTGATGTGAAGACTTTCATCCGGCAGAAAAAGTTGCTCCAACCTAAGAGCAACACTCCGGCGGTGTTTCACTTTCAAAACCACGCGTGGATTTGGATCTAAAAAAAAACGACAACTGACACGTTTCTCTCTCTCTTTTCTCACTCCGCCGCGGTTTGATTCAAACCCTCCCGAGAAGAGAAGAGGAGGCACGTCGGTTGCGGGTCGCTTGCTTGCTCGCTTCGCCGTCCACAGGTGAGCTTCTGGCCCCCGCGAGGCACGCGACCGGGGAGGCGGAGGCCGGCGGAGGCGGGGGCGGGGGCGGGGGCGGGGGCGGGGGCGGGGGCGGGGGCGGGCGACGAGAGTCCGACCAACCGGAAGAGGCCGAGCAGTTACGAGCAAAACATGGCGCCCATCCAACGTTGTGGCCACGGTTAACTATCTCGTAGTCAAGTGAAATGGGATTTTCTATTCTGGGAGGTGACACTTATGTCATTGGGGACAGCCTGCGTTCACACTATGACGTGAAACAACTACATTTGACAGAGTTATTTGTATTAGATTAGGGAGAGCCTGTTAGATTAAAAACACTGACTGTTATTTTAACAGCACTTGCTAGGCCACGTGGTATGAATTTTAAAGGTGCAATATGTGACACTTTTCAGTTGAAAATGTCAACCGTTAACAAAATGTATAGTATGCAAATAATAATATAATCTGCATTCACTTGTCTCGTGTTTAGCTATGCACCTAACCAGTTTATCATGGTTTACAGCTAACTGGTTCACATTAGCTAGCTGCCAACAACTAGGGCAAATGGCAACTAAATGACATGATGCTGTTAGTAGTGCAGCATTTACTTTTTCCATCCATTATAAAACTAAAAAAAAACAAAAAAAAAAGTTCATTAAAATACTAATGTCAGAACTACGTTTTTCTACCAGCTGTGGTAGTAAAACTTGCTAGCTAGCCGAGTGACTTGCAGCAAGCTAACTTAACCACCGCACACTGTTTGGGGCAATGTTACTTGAGTATGATTTCAAAAGAGCAACAAAACAAGGTCATTTAAGCTACCATACTTCTTAAAAACCTCTTTAGAAATGTACTCATTTGTATATGGGAGATAGCACAGTTGTATGCAGACTATGAATGTAGTACAGGTCTTGTCAAACACTAAGTCCCCATTACGGTGATTACAGACCTCAGTAAGGATTAAAATACCAATGCGTATTAGATATTCACTGTAAAGCCACAAGCTTGTGTTATTTTGTGATAATTACACGCTGAAAGTAGTCCATAGGAGACTTTTCTTTCATGTCCTGAGGGCAAAAATCAGCCCTCTTGACTGCGAGGACTTTCATACCCAGGCTGGCCTCTTTTACGGCCGCGCCTGAAAGAGCTGATAGCGTAATAGATTGTTTCCAGTGACAGGCGGTTGGCGTGGGAGAGAGTGGCTGGCAGCCCAAGTGGGTGTGAAAAATGAAAGAAGGCTCGGCAGATGGGTGAAGGGACAGCTGGCGCCTACTGTCCAGGTTAATGGGACAGACGGGAATGCTGTATATCTTGCTATCTTCAGGTTATGGGTTAGACTAGAAGAAAGAGGGGCTGTACCGTACTGTAAAGTTGTCTGGGGCGTTGAAAGGGACAGATGTTACACGATGAATAATGCGTGTTGGATGTCACCACACAAGTGGGAGTAAGTGTGACGACAACCACAGAGACCGAAATGGATCGTCAAAGGGGTGAGTGGTTGTACTTTATTTTTGTTCCATTTGGTTTTATTTCAGTGTTTTCAACTTTTCTTCAATTGTATCACAGCTCAGTCGAGTAGTTTTACTTTCTTTTATTGTGGCCAACGTCTCTGTACAGCAGTGCCTTGAGAAACTGTGATAAGTCACTTGAGTTTGAGAGACGAGCAATTTTTGCTTTGATTGTGTGCCAAAATTTGAGCTACAAACTCAAATATTTTGAATTTAAAGAAAAAACACACACATTCTATATTAAAAACAACCTCACAGCTTTGACTTAGGAATGCGAACAAACAATGACAAATTGTAACAAATAGCTTCAGCGTTTGCGTGTTTAACCTTTTCAGAGTCTAAGCGATGGATATTTGCACACAGTAAATCAACCTATGTAGACTGACCGGAAAACATTACTCAAAGGCATCCATTCTTTATCCTCTGCGAAAACCAACTCACATGACTGCATCTTACCGAGCCACAGATCAGTAGTTGTAAAACTTCACCATTTGTCTGCATGACAGTATGACAGTAACCCTGGCCAAGTTGCATCACACTAGAAGGGGAGGACTCAATTAATCAAGATGCACAAACTTTTCTCTTTACATTCTATTTAATTATGCCGTGTCTCGTGGTATGTTCTGAAAAAGTACAATATACAATGGCCGTCAGTTTCCTTGTTTCAACACACTACAAAATATTTCGTTGTCTTGGGGGAGACTGGAACAGGTGAATGGCATTCCTATTCATTTCAATGAGGAAATAATAATAATCGTGTGACAGTTTACGTGAATAGTTTTACTTTATTCATTTGTACAATTGCTGACACTAAATTAACATCATGTTAGGTTTAAAAAACAGAGACTAATTAGGTCAACCGTTAGTAGCGTAGCAACCTCAAATGAAAGCACTTAAGGTTCAGGTTCAACACGTTGCTCCATTGTAGGTGTGTGACGGGGGCTCGCGCTCCTCTTCTACAGTCTCGCTCACGCTCGCGCGCACACAAAACCTGTCTTACAGGCAGCACAAGTGAGCAGTTGAGACAGCTGACTCAGTGCTGTCAATGTTTTCAACTGATACAAGCGAAACATGGCCCTCAGTGATTGCCAATGCAAATGGCGGACTTGGACGTCCATTTAAAAAGCAGTCAAGACTAGACATGCGGTTTGGAGCCTACTGTATTAGATGAATGCTCATTTCATTCAAGAGCACTAATGAATCACATCGCCTCCATTCAATTAGGGCCGATTTACAATCAAACAAGATGCTAGCGCGTGACTCTTTCTATCCAAAACATAAACAACCTGCAATACGCTTGATGAAAGTCCACTCTTGCACAGGGCGTTCAAACATGATGAACTCCGCAAACCAGATTCGCAGGCACCGAAACATCTGCAAGGAGAAGGAGGAGCACTTGAAGAGTTCAAGCAAGATTTAGTGCACACGTACAATGAGCCCAACACACCAACACCCTGCCGCTCACGGCTCAGACGTCGTGCGCGCTGGTCATCCAGAGCAACCAGGGTGCCGCGGCAAATTATCCAATGCCATTCCATAATTGTCCATTAATTACAAATATGTCTTGGCTCATCCATCCAGAACAATTCACCGCTCTACCATTGGATGGCAGAAGGTACAATAAACCCTGTGGCTCCACCTGTAGCCATTGAAGCCACAGAATAAGTCACGACTTCCTGCAAGTAGAATCGCTTTCTTTCTTCAATTAAATGGGCCCTGATTTCACAGGGACTGCATTCATTTGGGAGTAAATTGAGAAGGGAACATCATCAGTTCAGTATTCATGATTTATTATTATTTTGACTTTTGATTTTTGCTTCTTGGTGTGCCATGACATTTTTCTCAGGTAAAACATAGGTTGGGCAAAACTGATCTGGAGTACACCACACACAAGAAGAGCAGTAAGCACACACAAAAAATTTTTCCCCCTCATTGTGTGGGCTCTCTCACATCTTAAAAATCATTTGTGTCTACTTCGCTTCAGATTTGAGTCTTGATTTTTTTTTTTATGTATTCATATTGTACGATTAAGATATGGTTGGAGGTCTCGTACCTATTTTTGAAGGCTTTGGAAGATTCAAGTTGCTCATGATGGTCACAAACTCCTCCAGGGTCTTGGTCAAGCGAGGGTTTAACGTGCGTTCCTCACCGACCGTAGACACCGTCTGACCTGGAAAGTCAACTGTCAGTGGTCACTGCACGCTTGCGTTACTTAAGTGACATGCAAACATAGCATGGAAGCCATCGCTCAGCCCACCTAAGTAGTCATGTGCCGGGTAGATGAGGCACTGGTCGGGCAGGGTAAAGATCTTCTGGTGAATGGAACTGTAAAGCCGTTCCGAGCAACCTGATGGAGACCAAAAATGTCAGCAGGTCACCTATTGAAGATCCTAATTCAATACCGCCCCCTTGTGTCCGTAGGCAGGCGTTACAAAAATAAAGCCTCTTCAGCAAGCAGTCAACCTCCAAAGTCAAAAGCGAGATGACTTCCCAGTCAAACAAACCTTCCAGTAGGCACTAATGTCATTTGTCGAGGCCTTCAGCTATTATTTTGACGTTTTATCTTTCTTGTTTACCGTCTTACACGTGACAGAGGATTGCTTGCTTATCATTTTAGCAGTCAATATTGCCCAAAAAGACAGGCAGCGTGTTTGTGAAAGCTGGCTTTCCATCGGTTTCCACTGCAGGCAAACTCGACTTACCTTGCTGGAAGTCCGTCCTGCCACAGCCTCGTATAAGCAAGGTGTCCCCGGTGAACGCCATGCGCTCATCATGCGTCACCAGCGTCACGCAGCCGTCAGTGTGTCCTGGCGTTTCTCTCACAGTCAGATACTGCGGGCAGTGATAGTCAATTCATGCTGTGTACCAAATGAAAAATATGCTCAGCAGTGATGCTGATCCTTGAGATGATTATCAAACTTTGATGGCAAGCTTGACTCGCAGATGTTGGAGGCAAAAAAAAAAAAAAAAAGATTTCTAAGTTCGCATCACACGAGCTATAGAATTTGTCCTGAGTGGCCGCTTTGAACCAAAATTTCCATTTCAATTTCAGAGTTTTTTGCGCGGCATGCATGTAGATACTATATTCACAGGCCTTTTAAAGCCACACCCACGATATGGTGTCGACCGTGAAGATAGCGACAATAATAATACCTGCACGCAACCTGACGCAAAATCAAATTGGATCTGATTACTTGATGACCTGATGGAATAATCAGTACAATAGTTGATTTCATGTTTTCTTACATGTTTTCCAAAGGTGATCCTGTCTCCCTCGGACAGCAGGATGTCCGCAGTGGCGCCGCTTAATTTGGAAATGGCGCTTTCCAGCCCGGCTAGCCTCATCTTCATCAACCCCGTGCTGGTGATGTGGTCGGCGTGGCAATGAGTGTTCACTTGGAGATGCAACAAACACAAACGTTTCATTCACACTGTAAGGCTTGAATGAAAAGATTTTGAACTGCTGACCTGCTATTTTCAGTTGGAGCCCAAGTTCACTGATGAGCTTCAGGTCCCTGTCAATGGTCTCCAGTACGGGGTCGATGAGGACGGCATCCTTGGTGACAGCGTCAGCTAACAGGTATGTGTAGGTGCTGCTCTCCGATTCAAACAGCTTCACACACACGCACACAAATTTGGGGTTCGTCGTCATTAGCAGATAATAAATTGGATGTTATGTGCAGTTATACATCCCTGCTACCTACAATGCACTTCCTCAACTTCAAATTAATTTGACTTTAGTCCACACTGACATGCACTGCTTGCACTAACATGCCCGCAAACAGATACTGTAGGCGCTAGTTGACAAAAGCAGAGAGTCATTGTTGCCAAATTGGACTTTTTCTAACCCCTCTCCCAACTATTTTTCAAACAAGCGATGAACTACTTTAGCGTCCACGAAAAAACAGGAAGCATTTTCATGTTGTATTCCTTCCGTATGCAGAGATAGTTGCAATCAAGGAGAAAACATTGCATAAGAAAGCTGGCTGACCATTTGGATGTTGCAAAAGCAAAAGCGCAGGCATGCGGGTCGTTTTCCTTTTTCTAAAAGCGAAGGCTGGGGATAAATCGAATCAATCCAAATCAGTTATTTGTAGCTTCAAAACGTTTCCAAAATACGTATGAGATTTATTTACAGACCATGCCGTCCAGCCCTATTACAGGTCCAGTGCATGCCTCAATTTCTAAATGTCGTTAGTGGGTTGAAGTTCGACTAAAGGCCAGCTTCGACGCTCTCATACCTTAAGCGTCAACTTTTTGTGCCCTCGAGAGATAACTTTGCTAACGCTAACAAGCTAAGGCTACGGAGCTAGCGATTACGAGGAGCGCCGAAACGAACAAACAAAGCCGCAAAAATGTCATTCCAGTGACCAGTTAAAGTGAACATTACCTGTCTGAAGAGGAGCCCGTTGTTCAACCGCGTCCCGGACGAGTATGACCGCCGTACTCCTCGCGGGACGCCGCGGGCTCCAGGACCCGCACACGGGCGTCCGTCGCCGGCTGCCGAGCCGCTCGAGCCGCTCGAGCCGCTCGAGCCGTCGGTGTGCAGCCGGAGGACACCAAACACGAGTGCCGATGCCGGGCACCGTCGGCCTGCTGCCACCTTGGCTATCATCGAGCACATTGTCCTTCTCGCCGGGCGTCCTCTGCCTCGCTTATGACGGTCGCTAGCGCGAGAGAAGCAATTGCTTCAGAGAAAAACTCAGACGAGGCCCCGCCGGCCAGATGGGTTGGCTTGCTCGATAGAAATCTACAATGAGTAAACAGTTTTAAAGTCCATTTTATCGGCAGCATCTGGTCCCAGTTTGTCTGTTAATGTGTGATGAGACAGGGTAGGGCTCACGTAACTTTGCGTGTAATGAAATAAAACAAAGCGGACTCTACTTTATGAAGAATTTTATTGGAAACTAACTTCCATTGGTGTCTCAGTCCAATCGTGATGAGGTTTTGGTGATGGACGTGGTAGTGGACTGTTCCAAGTTGTCCTCTTGCTGGAGGAAAAAAAAATGTAAATCAGAAGAATCAGTGTTATACGGTTTCAGAAAGCTGAAATTGAGCTTACAGAATGCATGACACGTAACACCGACAACACGCTTCCACCAGAAGGTGCCAGAGTAATAATTGGATTGCTTTGGCAGCGCCAAAACAGTGAATAGAGCTGGATTTTTCAGAGAGTAGCGGAGGATAGGTTTCCCTCACACACGCGCGAATGCTGAACCGCAAATTGGCAGGGATTCACTGTACCTCCACATGTTGTCCAACCCAGTCCATCAGTTGGGTGACTCGGCTGTACACGCCTGGCTTATTGCGCCGTCCACAGCCCTTACCCCAGCTCACCACCCCCGCCAGCCTCCACTGCCCGCGGGTTGTCTCACACACCAGAGGACCCCCGCTGTCCCCCTAAAACCACATTGGCAAGAATACACGTCGGCGCTTACGTCCACGTAACTGCGTCAAATCGTATCTGATTTTGTCCGGTACCTGGCAGGAGTCCACTCCTCCCTCCAAGGAGCCGGCGCAGATCATCCGCGGTGTCACTTGAACGCCGTAGACGCTCGGTTGGCGGCAGACGGACTCGGCGATCAACGTCACCTGAGCTTGTCTGAGCTCATCCGACAGAAAACCTGACAACACAAAAACACAAACAAGTACAGCGTATGTCCTGGTGGTAGGCCATCATTCTGACATCAGCTGTCAGTCATCACGTATGTCAGAGGAACACACACCTCCTTCCCGCACGGACCCCCAGCCGGTGATCCAACATGGCGCACCGGGAAGAAAGGACTCGTCGGGACTGGGCAAACAGACTGCTCGCACCCCGCCTACAAATATCCATCAAGCCAATCAAGCCATTCAAGTGGGAGTGAAACCACAACAGTCTCTTATTGATTTGTCAGAAGAAGACTCTGGAATTTATTCCATTCATATTGAGGTCAAAAGAGAGATGTGGATCTATCATCCTCAGACTGAAAAATTGAGTGCAATTAAATATTCAAGACAGGTGAGACATGCATGACTTGCAGGCCAAAAATACACGTCATTGTCCTTAGTCGAGACATGTCTTAACGTACGGTACATAGCATCACATCAAAGAAAAGAATAGTCCGAAACAACGGTGTTGGGAATTGTGCTCATAAACATTTAATAACATTTCCCATTAGTTTTGAACTAAATGAATCAATTCAAAATCCGTTAAAAAGGAATAGTACTATTTTTCAACTGCATTATGTTTGATATTTATGTTCAACACTTTTCAGCTATGCTTGTTTTTGGGAAATTCTCTATAAATAAAGATGAATTGAAAATTGAGTACGTAATCACAATATTGATGAATTGTCTCTTTTTATTTTTCACTGCCTTTGTAAGTTACTTTATGACATTTTTATGTATTAGCCCATTAAAATGACAATGAACATTTGATTCATTTTCTTGAATGTTTCATTTTTAAATAAAAACAAAACATTGAAGTCAAATAAATTAGAAGGCAAATGTCAACAATCATTTTAGAAGGCATACCAATATGAATTTAGCATTCATGAAACTCACCACATTTCCCTCGTTTACTTTTGAAATCCATGTGATTGTAAAATGTTGTGGAATAAAATCTTACCGCTCATATCAATGTCGACGATGGTGCGCAGAAGGCCGATGTCGTAGTCGTTGCTGCGCGGGTTGAAGCCAGGGTGGTAAAGGACCCGCAGGGCCCGGTAGCGCTTCCCGAGGGAGGCGTCGGCGATGCTGACGGTGGATACGACCACGAGCCAGTCAGCAACTTTTAACATGTCATACCTACAGTGGAGAGACACAGCAGAGTCGGGTTCCTTCTTTTTTTATCCTGTATCTTACATTAAATACAGAGCAGAGATTCAGTGATGGGCTGTATTTTGGTTTGCGCCGTCGTGGGCGCGAACACAGCTGACTCCATTTGCCGCCAATCAAAGCATAACCTTAATTCCTGCCATCTTGCATGGAGACATCCCAGTACGTAAAAGGACGCAGTGACCCGTGCGTGACCGGGTCATAGTCACTGCTCTTTGCCATCGGGCAACAGACAACGCAAGCGGCCACTTCAATACTTACAATACCGTGCGCGCGCGGACCGCCCCTTCCTTTCCCACTGTAATATTTATCCCGACTTACTCGACAAAGCAGTGAGCCGCCGTGACGACCCAGCGAGGCGAGACGACGGCGCCCCCGCACACGTGCTTGCCTTTCCAGCGCAGGCTGGCCTGCCATCTCCACTCGTCCACCGCCGCCAGCGTCCCCCCGACGATGCGCCTGCCATCGCTGGCCAGGCCTGGGCATTCTGGGGGGAAATAAAAGACGGCGCAGCGATATAGATATATATAGATATATATATATATATATATAGTCACAGTTCATTGTTCTGGCACCCACTACATCACAGACTTTATTATTTCTTTCATGATGTTTTTTGACAGTATACAGGTGAATCCAAATTTCGAGTTGGACCAAACTGTAGCAGAAAGTGATCGCTACCTTCTGGGATGTTGACTATATCGTTGACAGGCTTCTTTGACGGGGACGGTTGCTGGGTCGGAGCGCTGCAGTCGCCCTTCACGCCACACGGAGGCAACGAGGCCTTTAACTCCGACGGATAAAGTAGGAAGTTCACTACATTGGAGAAGCGGCAGACAATAGGCTGAGACACAGTAGCAGACATGCATCATGATATGAAACGTTTTCCTGATTTCAGTTACCCAAGAGAGCGGAGGTGATGAGAAGTTTGACGGCGACGGACACGCTCACGACGAGCAGCAACACGCGAGGACCGCAGCCTTGCGCATCTGCTCGGACCAACCACAGTAAAAGCAAACACAAATCTTTGCGTTACTAAATCCATACAAGGTTGATTGTCAAAACAATGGGTGCGGGTAAGCACCACCGATTGCCTACCCGCTGCTTCACTTGGGGGGGCTTTGTCGAGCACGAGGCCTATGGAGCCTTCTTCTAGGGGACATAAAGATGGCGGCAGCGGGGACGCAGGTGAACACTGAGGCAGGAGCGTGACGACGGTGGGCGACACCAAGGACGACACGCTCTTCAAGTCACAAGAAAGCTTCGGAGGGGGCGACCGGTGCGGTGTTGAATGGACGCCACTTCCTGTTTGGCCTCGTGCATCCATATTTGGATCAGCAGTTCCTGTTGATTGCGGGCATTGTCATTCCAATGATTTCCTTGATTTCATGATTATTTTCACGCGTTGTTTATGTTGGCCTAGTCTGGCCGAGCTTGGCTTTGCTTCACTTAGTTTCTAACAGTTTAGCCCAGATTACCTTAGCGCACGTGGGCCTAGCTTTGCGTTGCTCGATTTAGCTCAATTTACAATGCGTATCCTGTTTTAGCTCAGCCTGTCTTACCGAGCGCATTTGAACTGGGCACGGTTCACCTTTGTTTATCTTATCTTAGCTCTTCTTTGGTTATAATAGCTTGCCCTGTATTCGTTTAATTGAGTTGATCTTGTCCTGACCAAACTTTGCTTAAATTCGTTCGCTGACTTTATTTGATTTCATTTGAATAAAAAAAAAAGCGGTGGCTACACCATCTCCCATTCTAACACAGCTAATTTCACGTCTCCTGTTAAAATGGCTTACCTCAGTGAAGACTAGCCGACCTTACCGTATGTTAGCCTAGCTCAGCTATTTGCCCTTACTTTATAATATTCAATCTTAGTTTAGTTGAACTCAGCCTTGCTCAGTTTATTTGGCCTTGGTTAATCTCGTTTTATACTTACATAATTTACTGTAGCCCCAGCTTCACCGCGTAATAGCTTACTTTATGTTAGCCCAGATGATCTGATTTTACTTTACGGTATATTCCGTCATCATTTAGTTGAATTTAGCCCATTTGATCTTATCAAACATTTGTTTATCCTATCTCAGTTAACCAAGCGTGTCTTTTTCGAGTTTAGTTGACCTTGGTTGATTTTAGCCTAGATTCGCTGCACTTAGTTGACCTTATTTGTACCCTGTTTAATATCTTAGCCTGTCGCCTACCGTGCTTTAGTTGATCTTATTCTACCATCATCTATATGACTTTATTGTACGGTAGGTGCCCCTGTTCTCATTTGAGTCACCTATTGTATCTTATTTTCTAAAGCGGTAAGCTTAGCCGAACTTAGTTGTCCGGCATAAGCCAAAGTACTCTCTCTGTCGTTGATCAATCCATGTATCTTTCAAGAGCTCTCACCTGGTCGTCGTCTGTAAGTGATGAAGTCAGCATCTTTATTTCCGACACTTCTTCATGGCAGTGTGGCTTTCTTCTCTACTTGTCACACTCATCCTCTTTGCCACCTCCCCCCATCTTCTCGTCCTCCTCCCGCTACGTTCAGGTGTGGTCTGTAACAGATACGGGTCTTTGAAAAATGCATGGAGGCAATTGTGTGGCCCGGGCTCACGAGCTAAAAACAGGTAGGATAGTGCTCGGCTTACGTAAAGGAGGCCACGTCGCGAAGTACGCCTGCGCAGTTGACGCCAGCGTTTGCCAACCTTAGATCGGGACAAGCCTCATACTGTGCCTTACACTTCAAAGGAACCGCACAACGTAGCGCCACACAAAAATCAAACATGCCCACCTAAACGATCGACATCATGTCAAACTACACGCAAATGAAATCGACGTCGAGCACAAACGGTCACGTGCAAAATGGCCAATTTCATACACATTAAAATAGAATGAAAATGGAAGTAAGCTAGAATCAAATGGAAACACTACCAACATTTCCCAGTTTCGTGAAACTTAGGTTTTAAAAGATGCTTTTAAAAAGACTGGCAAAAATGGCGTGATTCACGCAAAACAAGACAAATATAACATAACACAAAAAGCAAGTGGAAGATACAACTGTATGTAACCCAATAAATGAATAAATGAAGGTGACGATAACGTCTCTTTAACTGAATAAAATGGTTGTAAATAACGAAATGACGTGTCCTGCGCGTATATGGTTTCTTTTTGACTGGCTTAATGGTTTTGTCATGTAGCAAATGTTTGCGTGTAAGCATTGTGCAGAAGGCTGCCACTTCCTCCTTCGCTTTTGTGGCTGCTTTCTTTGAAGAGCAAAAAGGAAGCAAGCACCACGCATACTTCAGCCTGCAGGAAGCATTTGCTGCTGCTGCCACCGCCGCCGCCGCCGCCGCCGCCGGATGCACCACGATGGCATTGCCTCTGCAGCAGTACATTGCCTCACTGGACGGCGCTTGTCTGCCAAAAATCCTTCAGGTCTGCTCGGGGGTCTACTTCCAAGGTAAACGTTCTTTGCGGGGAGAAAACCGACGCTGTAACGCGCCCTAATGGCTGCTCCTGGGCTCATTTTATCATTATTTCACCCCAAGGCTCTGTCTATGAGATTTCTGGGAACGAGGTGTGCTTCTCCACCGGGGACATCATCAAGGTCACCCACATCGAACTCTTGTCTGTTTGTTGCGAGGACGTCAGCAGCAACGAGACGTTTGAGCTACCCGTTAACCACACAGGTGCTCGATGTTGTTGAAATACGGCTTTTTACCCATGTGCCCATGTTGGCTCTCAACAAAAAAGGGATTTCCATCGATAACAATCCCTTAGTACCTAAAAGTGGTGGCCATTTGGGTTTTTGTCTCAATTTGAGGGAGCGTTGAGGCTTAACGCTTTTCCATCTGAGAAATGTGTCTGCACGTAAAACTAGTTTTAGTTGCGTTAAATGAGACGGCACGTCATCAATGTCACATCATCAAAGGCAGACTGTAAAAAGTTGAAAGCGTCTTCAATTGCCGTGTCATCTGCATAAAACTAAAAACTAAAATGCAACTAAAAACTGGCATTTGACACATTCGGACAGAGATAAGTGATAGACGGGAAAAAAAAAAACCCAGCGGACCAAGAACCGATCCCTGAGGGACCCCTTCTGAAACATGAAGGAAGGAAGGAGGGAGACAAGCCGACAAAATGCGCACGTTGCGTTCTGCCTGACAAATCATTTGAGAAGCAGCCGAGAGCGGCGGCAGAAAGACGTCGGCGATGTCGTCGAGTCTCCTGAGCAAGGTGCCGCGATCGAGAGCACCGAAGGCCTTGGACAAGTCAAAAGAGTTTTTACAGTCCGGAGCCTCAATAGCCTTTAACGACTTACTTCGTTGGACAAGAACATTCGACAACATGAAAAATCATCGGAAATGTCGGGACAGCCAACCGGGAACGGGCGATGGTCGGGGATTTACTGTAGTATGATTTGACATCAAGCCCCGCAGTTGAGTACGTAGCATTTCCAAAAAGAATTGGTCAAATGGAAAAAAAAACCCAAAACCCCGTGCTAGCAGTCATAGGTCTGCAAAGAGTCACGCCCTTCCGCATTCATCAAATGACAAAAGTGCTTGAGCACTTTGCAACGGTTGCTTTGTTTGTTTTCTCAGGCTTGTTGAAGGCGATCCCGGAGGAGAAGCCGTACGGCACGGTGGAGGAAGTGGTCAAGCTGAGGCCCGTGGCCTTGGAATCCGACCTCCCCGTCACCTTCACAAGCCGCTCCAAGGTGACGTTGGCCGAGGTCACGCTGGGGCCGGGCGCCGTCCTCACCTTGCTGTCGGTGGCGGAAGAGGAGGAGCTCTGCCGCTGCCTGGTCCGGCCGGGGCCGGGCCGGCCCTCGGCCGAGGTGAGCGTGCCGCTGGGGACGCGCGGCCACTTCTACGTGCACCAGGGCGAGCGGCGCTTCACCGCCAGGGAGATCGTCACGTCGGCGCAGCTGCGCAGTCAACGCTTCCGCTTTGACAACGCCGCCATGTGCCAGCGCACGCTGGTCCTCAGCCCCGTCTACCAGATCTGCGCCATCATGAGCAGTGAGCACTTGCCCAGACTCGTTTGGGCTTTCTCATTTGGGTCTGGAGCGGGAAAACAATTGTTGACCATGACCCAAACTTGTCTTTTCCCCCTCCGGATGACAGTGAGGACGACCGTGTTGCGCTTCCCGTCCAGCTTGGCGGTGGACGTGGTGGATATCACGGACGCGTGCGAGGGCGTCAGGTTCGTGACCCCCCTCAGCCTGCCGGAGGTCCATTCCCAGCCGGATCAAACCTTCCCCGTGGTGGCGGAGGTCCTGGAGGGCCCCGGGGTCAGCTCCGTGCTCAAGTGCACTTGGATAGCGCGGCTCCAGAAGGGGACCCGGTTGATCTTCCACCGAAAGACAACCTCGCCCATGACCGTGGTGTCCGGCGCCAAGAGCCGCAAGGCGCGGCAGTACTTCCTGGTGTCCAAGGAGTACGCCGGCCGCTTCCGCAGGCGTCCCCGGGTCTTCGACTCTGCGTACGAGCTCCACGTAGCCTCCGCCCAAACCCCGGGATTGAGGGTGTCCGTCACCAGAAACTGCGAGGAAGCGGAGGACGAAGGCTTTCCCGGCCTGTCCGTCGGCGAGCGGCTGGAAGTGGTCGGATGCCAAAGGGTCCAACTCCCGCGCGGCCAGGCGGACGCGCTGGTTTGCTTGCGCCTCCAAGACGTGGGCGACGAAGGAGATGACAGCGGCGACGGCGACGGCGAGCAGGAGGCGCGCCTTGATCTGCCTTTGTACATGCAAGGCCACTTTGTGGAGCTGCTGAGCGACAACAAGAAGTACTCGCTGAGCGACCTGCTGGAGAAGCCGCCTCTGGACGTGAAAGCGGTCAGCCGGGACCCCGCGCTGGAGAACGACCCTCTCGTTGGGTTTCCCGCTCTGCGAATAGAAGGGGCCACCCTGGAGCCCACCATCCAGGCCAGCTTCCTACACACGCCCGACCTCTGCTTCCACATTCCCACCCGGAGGCTGCGCATGAGCGTGTGCTGCGGCCAGCAGCCTCTCCCGTGGCCCCCGAAGCGGGCCCCGAAGTGCGTCGTGGAACGGCTGACAGAAGTGACCGACGGGTTCCTGCAGCAGTTTCAGAAAGAGGCCCTCCCCGTTACCAGCCCTCCTCCCAGACCCCCCAAAAGGAACGCGTCGGCGCCCAAGGCAAACACAAGCGTCCCCACCAAAGAGTTTGCCGACCTGACCGTCAGAGGGCGTAGGAGCTCCTCACCGCTGCCGGCTAGCGTAAGCGCCATTGACCGTCGGGGTGTTTCGATCGCGCGTTCATGCTGCCACTTCCGATAAACCGGGGCTAGGGAACTCCGCCGTCCTCGAGAGACATATCCTGCCTCCCTACTACAACAACAACAACAACAACAACAACAACAACAACAACAGCGCACCTGATGCAAATGATCAGCATGCTCGGTAGTAGGCGTCCCAAACAGCCCCGACGCTTTGAGTCAGGCGTGCTGTCGACGGGAGACGACCAAAACGGGCCGGGCGCGGCTCTCGAGGAACCGCAGTCCCCTACCCCCGCGAGTGAGGTCGGCCGAAGCCGATTCTGATGTCGATCGCGTGGATTGGGTGCACATTCTCCCAATTTGGAGCCGCTCACTAGTGATTATTTGAATAATCCATGAATCTGATTAACCGATGAATCAGAAAGCGCCAGTGGACACTTCCCTGCACTCAGGCCGGTCTCTCGTCGGCTGCAGGCCGCGAAGTATAAGATGCGGGTGATCGGCCGTGAAAGTCATTGATGGACGTGGACATGGGATTAGCGCCGCTAATTTACAGTGCGTTTGGATTTTCACCTCGAGGATGCGTCTGGAGCTTGCCATGAATAGAGGCGCACTGTGCATGTTTTTATAACCGGCCCTGACCTCTCACCATAACTGCGCTGTCAGCAAATCGGGCAACGCTTGTGTAAATATACGTGGACAAAGTTGAAGCGCCCGCCGAGTACTTTGCAACGTCTAACTTCTCGGCACGGGAACGTCCGCTATCAGAGCGGCACGCCTTGCGCGTAGCGACGGGGTGAAGCAGTCTTGCGTGAAAAAGCCACAAGCGGCTGACTTCCTCTTTCCACCCAGCAGCCGAGTGTCAGCGATCGGCCGCCGCCAGTGGCGCCGCGCAAGTTGTCAACGCCCCACGCCTCGCTCAAGAAGGCCGCGCCCAACACCTACGTGGGAATGGGGAGAGGCAACATCAATGGTGAGACACCCCCCCCCCCCCCCCCTCTTACCGTCGGCCCATCCCAATTCAATTTCATCTTTTTTCAAAAAAATACGTAGCTTTCAACGTCACATCATAATGACCAACACCGAAATGCAGTAGCGCGGTAGACCCAAGTGTTCATCCAAACGCTGCTTTTTATCTCTAAAAACCGGCATACCGACTACGGTGGATGCCTGGAGTTACTTGTTCAATTTATTCTGCGACCACGCTCATATTTTGAAACCATCTTTCCGTCTTGAAATGGACGCAAATGCAATTCAGCTGTTACCGCTCGTGTTTGATTGGAAAAAATGGCACCCAACGGCATTGTAGAGTACAAGAGCACAGCCATAACTATGCTGAAAAAAATGCTGTATTGAATTTACTCAATTGTCCACTTCAAAAATGTATCGGATTTCAGATCGTTGCATTTTGTGCAACCACTTGAAGAAATCAAATTGAGTAGATTCAACACACTTTTTTCAGCGTAGGGGTGTAATGAAACCCGATGGCTGAAATGTGGACAATTTTACATTAAACAAGTTCAACAAAACAACTTCATTTGAAAACAAACACTTCTAATCATAGAATACAAATGCATTGAAAAGGGTACAAGATTATGAAAAAGGCAGTTGAAAGATTCCAGAGGTGTTTTTTTTTTTTTTTTGCCTACCACCAGAGGGAGCTTGCATACGAGGAGTTAATGTCCATCTTTCCCATGGAAATTTACTTGAAATGTGCCAGAAGTTGACCGGAAATGTTCAGCAGCCACATTCCCCGCAGCGCCCCCATGGGTGCGACGCCCCCGGCAACCATGGCAACTACTCACGATACGAATAATGGCTTTTGCGGCTGGGGACGACTGTGCGGTTTTGTCTCTCCTCAGGGCCAGCGTGCGAGGAGGCTGCAGAGGAGAGCGCCGACAGCGACTACGAGCAAGTGGACGACAAGCCGCCGACGACGCTGAACAAAGCCCAAAAGACCACCGGCACGTTCTACTAGACTGGGCGCGGCTTTTTATAAAAAGCAATACAGTAGTACCTTGACTTCAGAAAAAAACTAGCACTCGACAGTATTGCGCGTTTAAAACCAAAACAGAACGGGAAGAATTCAAATGTGTTGTTTATGCCTCGTGATTTCTTGCTTTCATTCAATGAATAGTGTGGCGCTCCTTGTGGTGTGCTCACCTTGGCCACAAGGGGCAGTACAAAGTTACAAAACGACCGCCGCGACTCAACTTGAGGAAGATTCGTCCTTTTTCGCTGCCGTCTGCAGCGTTTGCGTTCGAATGTAAGAAATGGTGCCGTTTTCCTGAGCTTCTAAACAGCCCCGATTTCCAAAACTGTCATTCAAGAGCGTTCCTTTGCAGGGAATTCAAAGTGGTCAAAATGTCCGTCTCGTTTTGTCACGTGCCTTTGGTTTGCACATCAAAAACATGACCAGAGTCAGGAGCTGACAACAATAGTATTTTGTTTATTCAAGGTGACAGAGAAGCTGTTTCTTTACAAAAAAAAACAAAAAACGTTTACAATTCTAAACGAGCGCCTTCGGCCAAAGTGATTCGCCCAAAGACGGGCGGGCGGGCCATTCGTTACTAAAGGTCACAATCTGTTGACTTGTAGTGGTCTTCGTCGATGGTGGAGAAGATGTGACCCTCGTTGCTCAAGAATTCCACAACTTGCCTGTGGGACGATAATTGAGAGTTGAGTTGAATTTGCTGAATTCCTGCGTTATTCACATCCATTCCTGTGAAAAGTTTCCAGCTTTGGGGATTCTTTTGGCAACCTCGAAAAACCTTCTCACACTGTTTCACGCTTGCATTTCAAGTCACTGCAGCGCCTTTCAGGGAAACTTTAGGGAAGTAAATTGCAGATGTCACTGACAGTGTGTCTGGTCAGTGACATTTCTTACAATAGATGTGTTAAAAGGAAAAAAACATCAGCTCGAGGTGGTCATGCTTCAAGGAAAGTCTGTCAAGCATGAAAATGATCTCGGGTGACTTTTGGCACCCATGCAAATCCTTGTGAAAAACACACACGTCCATTTTTCTCATTTTTACGTGAATGGTGTTTTTTGCATTAACATATAAAAAAAAAAAAATCCAAAAAATTCTTTCACAGGACAGCGACGATATAGCACAACATGTATTATTATTATAATTTTTTTTTTTTTTAAATGATTGCTTTTTATGATTTTAAACTTAAGATGTTGCAATCCTCTCAAATGCACATTTTTGGAAGCCAAATGGCCTGTAAGCCATTAAATGTTGTCATCTAAGTTTGGAATGATAATAAAAGTGTTTTGGGATGACAGTTTGCGCTCTGTGTCCAGCTCCAACTATGAGTAGAGAAATCCAAAGTGACTTCTGCTGCTCCTCTGATATGCGGACTTGCTTTGTCCATCATGGACAGTAACAGTGAAACGTGTGTCCTGTTTGAAAAAAAGTATGAAACGCTCTTACTTGATGGCCATCATACTGAGGTTGGACAGTCTGGTCTTGAGGTCGTGAAGGCCGATGCCTTGCGGATCCGGGCAGCCTTTGATCAGACTCAGCACCTTGACGTCCGTGCACGGAGGAAGCGCAAGAGGTCACGCGGGCGGGCGGGCGGGCGGGCTGACGTGCGGGCGGGCGGGCTGACGTGCGTGCGTTCGGGCCACGACGCAGTTGCGCCCGAGCGGCCCTTACCTGGTTCTGACTGCTGCTCAAGCCGTTGTTGGCCGCGTCCACGTTGCCGGCAGGGCCGCGCTGCGGCACAGACGACGTGTAGCCGCTCGTTCCGAAAGCCGCCTGGACACGAACACGATGCGCACCGACGTTAGCGTTTTACTTGGGCTGGGTGGTTGCTTATGCCGTTAACACTGAAAATCTCCCGTTCTTTCACAATCACCCAATTTTGGATTGGTGTCCCCCCCCCCGGCTCAATAAAAAGAAAACCCTATTTACATTATTCCAAACTTCCAGCTTTCTTACTCCAGTGTTAAACTATCATCTTCCACAGAAAAATATCTTTTTTTTTTCTCTCTTTAAATTGTACGTCTTGGAAAAATAAGCCTTAGAGCGGAAGTCAACCCGAAACAATTCTTGACGATAATATGTTCTATGAGCCTCCACTAGTCAAAACATTGCATTTGTGGAATATGAGTGAATTCAGCGGTTTTTCTCCATCTCCGGGGGCGGCCATTTTGTCACTTTCTGTCAACTGAACATGACATCAATCACAGTTGCTCAGAGCTCAGGTAGCGGCCAATCACAGCTCAGCTTCAGAAAAGAGGTGAGCCGTGATTGGTCGATAGCCGAGCAACTGCGATGTCATTTTCAGTCAACGGCTTAGTGGCAAAACGGCGGCCCCCTGAGATGGCCAAAAAGGGGTGCATTTCTCACGTTCCACAAACACAATATTCATCAGACTGCCGTGTTGAGACGCATAGATCAGACTAGTGGAAAGAATTTTTGGGGGGTTGACTTCCACTGGAAAACACAACCCTCAATAAAAGATTTGAAATGTTCAGCAACTCACCTGCGCTATACACGCCTGCAAAGATGTCTTTTTTCTATTTGATTCTTAACTGGTTAGCCATAACACCACTAGAATGCACTCTTGCGCAAAAACTAGCATTAGCATTGAATCGCAAGCCGGTTATTGTGATGCGATAATGAGAGGCAAATGAAAGCCAAGCGAGCCAATAAATGCTCAAGTTGACTGATACAAACGTGCTCGTGCAACTGTGGAAAGAGGCGTGGACGCGTTGCGGGCTTTTTGAGTGGCGTTTCCTCACCGAGGTCTGCGGCTTGCTGAGCGCCATGTGCGCCTGGACCACCTCCAGCATGTGCGACGTGATCTCGTTCATGTCCTCCAGGGGCCTGACGCTGAACGCCACCACCGACTTGTGATTCTGCGCGCGCGCGCACGCACACACACACACACACACACACGGCTGCACATCTTGATGTCCGCCAAGGAAGAGACAATGTCCTTGGTGCGCCGGCTTTGTTTATTGGCTAGTGTGGAACTTAACTCTCATTGCAGAAAATACAAAATGAAGTCATTTGAAAGAAAAAAAAACTTTTTTTTTTTTAAATCCTTTCTATTTGGTGTATTTGCCAAAGTGAAGGTTTTCCCGACATTTGATCCTGTCAAGCGACAACCCGGAAGTGTGATGTCATTTGAGGACAATCATGGCGGCGCGCAACATGCAAAGCGTACAAAGCCAGTCAGAAAGGGAGTCGGAAAGCGATATTTCAAACTATGTTTGCACTTTCTTGCAGCCAGTCGAGAGTTTTAAACGAGATATGTTGTTTCAAGCGTTTCTTGCAGAATTGACCGGGCATGCCGTTGAAGTGCAGTTTGGATGTTGCTCGTGACCAATCGGCAGACGTGACAAACAAAACGACCGCGCAGGCATCGGCCCAACGGCCGCAGCGAGAATCGGGAGCCAGTTGACGCAGGGGCCAGTTGAAGTGGAACACAAACCGGTGCATTTTTGCCGCCCCATTCTCATCTTTTGGCCACGCAGGCAACCGCCGGCCTGAATGTCGACAAGGCATCGCCGCCCAGCGCCCGGGCATTTCGCCCAAAAACGCCATCCGAACGGCAAAGAGGTGTCGGTAAAGAAAGCGGTCCAACGGGTGGCTGGCCACGCCACGTCTTCTAGTGAGGTCACTAGATTGCCCAACATTTGCCTTTTCGTTGTTAAGCGCGTCGCTATGGGTCCAATTATGAATCTGGGTGGGCTGCATCATAAAAACTCAAAGTATGCATTTACCCCCCAAAAAACAGTTGGCCAAGTTTACGTCACACTCGATCTTGAAGTCAGGGCACCGCAGTGAAAGCTCCAAATGTGAACAAAATGGCGGGTTGAATTGATCACCGAGGAAATAATTCAATAATAATAATAAGAAGAAGAAGAAGAAGAATTGGGGAAGGCTTGGTTCCCCAAGCGCCCCAAATTGGAGCACTTTCGATCGTGGTTGGCACCGGCGCTTCCCCTGGAAATGGGAGACTCACCTGAAAGGAGCGCATGTTCCCCGATACTTTGACGTACGTGCCAGGAGGGAGCACGGAGCCGTCCGCGCTGGGGTCCTGGAAGCACAGACAAAAGTCACCAAGGCGCCTCACGACTTGACGTGGACCATATTTGCGGACGGAGCTAAACCAAGCGCAATTGGCAAAGCAGCGGCACGGGCTTCAGACCTCCATGTCCACCCACTGCTTGACGTCCATGGGGGCGCACGTCATGTCGTCCACCTTGTACTGGATGTTGGTCATGGATTTGTCCGTACTCCGAATGATTCCCACGAGCGTCACCTGCAGTAGCAGTTGTCAAGGGAAACGTGAAGGGAGAGAAAAAAGAAGGGGCAGCAGTCATTTCAGGGGGAACATATTGAGACAAATGGACTTTTTGGATCCCTCGCATATAAAACGTTGGGGTCTGTGGAGCACCTGCATTAAAGTGTTTGCACAATCGAGCAAATCATTGACGACTTGCCGATTCCCCAAAATAGGTCCGCGAGAGAGCCATTGGTGATTTTGCTCAAGTGTGACATCGCAGTTCATTTACGTAACTACGTGCGTGATAAAGCGCTACCCCTCAGCTTCGTCGGTCGCCTTCTTATTCTTCTTATTTTTGTAGGATCGGTTTACTGCGCAACCCTAATCTCCGGCAGCCTAAATGATCAACTAAAGCGGCAAGATCAGAGGCGATCGAAAGGCCAAATCACCATTGGACACCGTCCGGACTTTCTCTTGTATTCCAACACAATGAGAGTGTAGTTGTGCTTCACCGGTGGTATAAAGAGGCAAAAGGTGCCAGCTCACCTGCGTCACCTCCACTTCGCCAACTTTGAAGGCCTCGTCCAACTGGGAGGCGGACATCAGCTGGGACACTGTGCAGGGGATGATCTGTGAGGCTCTGGTTCTCTGCGACAAACACACTTAGCATGACAACAACCTACAACTGCAGCACGCCATGCCAGAGCATCAGGTGTGCTGCGGGAAATTCTGAAAATGTTATTTATTTACCGCAAATACCGCGTATTTTTGTTCTACCATCTATTCCAGCATCCACATCTAGCGAAAGGTAGAAAAAAATTTAATCCTCAGAGGGTACAATTAACCAGTGTATCCACCCATTGTCTTTCAAACTACACAAAGGATTTCACTCTAAAGAACAAACAACAAATATTTTTTCAAAAATGTGATTAATATCAAGAAACTTACTTTTGATTCTGAAGTAGTAAAGCGCGTGCCATATACCGGTATTTCATATGACTAACTCGTAATATTTTCCAAGGTGGCTTTTACTCCTGCCAAAGTTATTTTCTGTTCATATTCTGGTGCTTTTAAGCACTGTATTCTTTCATGTACTTGATACGGGACTGCTATTTTTGCATGGATGTCTGCTAGTGACCAAACAGCATGTGCATATTTTTGTTTGCGGAAGATACCTTCCCATTAATCTGCCCTCAATTCCAAGTTCGTCTTTCCAAAATTCCCCATCTTAACTTTGTACGTCAATTTACTGTCGATTGTCCCCTCTCGTTGCCACCTTACGCACCCCTTTCTTCTCTCCCTGGGACAAGGAAGGTGACGCAAAGCCGCCGGGGGACTGAGTGTAGCCACCAGCCACACTCGACTCACTGTATCCTCCTAAGAGACACGTACAAACAGCAGAAGGGGGCAAGCACAATGTCAGCCATTCTAAGACGTTTTTGTTTTTGTTTTTGTTTTTGTAAGTGACAGAAAGTTCGGCTAGGCTAACTCAAGACACCACAAAAGGCCAAATGACAAGCGCCGGGCTCACGTTAGCGACAGCCCGAAGGCGGCGCGTTTCGAGTAGACGTCCGGGCGTCACACTCACCCTGGTTCCACATTTTATGAGAAAACGGGCGTCGTGAATCAAAGTTTTGGAATCAGAACCACTGCAGGGATGCAAGCAACCAGTCAGCCTTCTTCCTGGTGTGCTCTCGCGCGCGCCCGATTCAACACAGCGCGCATGCGTCACTTACAATTCCCGCGAAACTCCAAAGTAAAACGCTCTGTTAGTAGCGCTCTCATCTTTGTCTGTCAGACCTCCCAAAGTCTTTTTTGATGCGATAAAAACAACCGTAAACCGCAAGTGATATTAGTACGTTAAAAGTCTTATTCTGTTCACAATATATATTTTTTGCATAACATTGTAAAGGTAATAAACGAAGCGACACAAAAAAGACGCCTGACAGACAAACTCAGGGTGAACGATATTCTCTCCGTGTTGCCTTCACGGGGAACTGAAACACGCAGTAATTTGCATAATCGACCAAATGAGAACGCTGCTCTCTGGATGCATTCAAGCATTTTATCATTTATTTAAAATCATGATCGTGGCAATTTAGAATAGACCTGGAACGTATGCTTTAATTTAATCCGAATATAGGCGGATATTTCAATTACACCGAAGCAGCGTTTGGAACAAGATTGGGTCAGCAAACGCCACGCGACATTCGGTACTATCAGTATCAGTGTCGAGGACGGTCATCTACATTTGAATTCAATTTCTAACACAGATTTTTTTTTCTCCATGAAAAATGTGATTGTCAAAAATAAACTGCTTTATCAAATCGTAACTAAATGTTTTTTAAAGCATCTTGAGGCCGCATTAAATCATTTGAATGATTTGGCAACTTGGGAGTCTATTTATAGGAAATGGTGACACTTCTAGTTCATGTTTGGGGATGCTTGAGAAATGACACCCATTTGGCAAGGTACAAAGTAACACATCTTGCAGAAGTTACATGAAAATGGACACCTGGTGATTTCCCAACTTGGTAAAATATTGACTAATATTACTGTAGGCAATAAAGGTGTGACATCATGTCACTATCTGGCCTCTCCCGCGCGAAGTGAAACTGAACAAACAGTCATTTGCGAGTTGGCTTCCCTTCAACATGGCTGCAGAAAGGCTGCTGCCGCTGCTGCTGCTGCCGCTGCTGCTGTGCTGTCTGCTTCTTCGAGGCTCCCTTGCACTGTCGGGTGAGTAAACAGAAGATACTAAAGGAACCCTTACACACTGTTCATGTTCCATGGACACGTCGTATGTTTTGGGACAAGGTTGAAAAGAATATCCTGAACTACTCTGAGATGTTTTCAAAATGTATCAATATAATTTACAATAATTGGATTACGATTAATCCTTGAAGATGAAGTGAACCCCCAAATTTTCTCAACAAGAATATGTTCTATGCGCCTTCACTAGTCAAAACAATGCATTCCGATGAATATTGCATTTGTGGAATAAGAGTTAATCCACCCATCATGGGGACGGCCATTTTGCCATCAGAGTTTCTCAGGGCTCAGGTAACGACCAATCATGGCTCAGCTTCAGAAAACAGGTCAGCCGCGATTCACCGTTACCTGAGCGACTGTGATGTCATTTTCAGTCGACAGAAGTGACAAAATGGCCGCCCCCTGAGATGGCTCAAAACTGACCATTGACTGGTGTTAAAAGTTTGACTTGGCGCACGACAGAAAGCAGAATAAAAAGCAAACAGGCGATGGCAAGAAACCCGAACAACTCAAGTCAATTAAGTGAAGGTACGACCGCACCGGGCCGATGCTGAATTCATTTTCCTGTGGACTAGGGAACTTTTGGCATATCACCGACATGCACTGGGACCCGACCTACGACCTGGGCGAGGACCCCAAAAGGGTGTGTGCCTCAAGCGGAGGCAAACCGGCGGCCCAGGCGGGCCTGTTTGGTGACCACGCCTGCGACTCCCCCTGGAACCTCATCAACTCCTCCGTTCACGCCATGAAGGATATTCTCCCGGACCCAGATTTCATTGTGTGGACAGGGTAGGTCGTCCGTAAGAGGGTCGCTCGGTCAATTCGGGTTCGCTTATTATTTCCCTTGAAAGACTCTCAAAAACCTAAATAGTGCAATGAAGAGTCATTCTGATCAAAGTTAGCGGTTCGCATGTAGAAAACGTCTACCAAGGTTCGAGTTTTTTTGGTTTGCCTTTTTGTTTTTCCAATTCAGTTAGTTGTAGTTCCCCTTTAGAGCAGGTTTGCTCGTTTTTCTATTAGGTCCGTTTTTCTTTGTTTTTTGCCTTTTTTATTTCGGGTTGCTTGTCAGGTCTGAAACTAATACAGTTACTGGTCGCGATAGGCACTGTGTGGTAAACATGCAACCAAAGGCAGCACTTTGGAAATGTGATGAATGTCCATTCGTGAGTTGCCAACAGAAGTGGAAATGCTTTGAAATCCGGATGAAAAGCTGTGCTCACTTTGCTTTCATTAAGGGCTTGTGGGAATGTTTGAAATCGAGTACACCGCACGTCTTTTCGGTCATTTCAGAAAGCTACTTTTCATTTCTGTCCTTTGCTTGTAAATGTCCATCAATGTTTCGTTCGTAAATGCGTTTAAATGTTCTCAATGTACATACATTCCTTTGTTCTCTTTGCTTTGCCTTCCAATGTCTTCAGCTGTTCTGTTTTTAGCTTTTGCGCTTTTGCTTGTGTGAAGCACATTGAGTTGTCTTGTGTATGAAATAAGCTACGTAAATAAAGTTGCCTCGCCTTCACTTCTTAACATTGTTTTTTCTCAATCTAGAGACGACACACCGCACGTTCCCAATCAGAATCTGGGCGAAGAAACCGTTCTCCGCATAATCGGCAACCTCACCGACATCATCACCGAGATGTTTCCAAGTACGTACGACCTACGGGGGAGAAGGGGAAGTGTGGTTTTAACGTGCGCTCATAAACGCCGTGTACATTTGCCACCCGTGGAGCAACCAAGGTGTACGCCGCCCTGGGTAACCACGACTACCACCCCAAGAGCCAGCTTCCCGGTGGCCCCAGCTACATGTACAACCAAACGGCCAAAATGTGGAAGCACTGGTTGGAGCCAGAGTCGCACGAAACCTTCACAAAAGGTCCTCCTTCCTCTTGAAAGCTTACTTACACCTCCGACGACTTGACTTGAATCGTCACTAAAAGGGGAAGTCAACCCCAACATTTTCTTTGCAAGAATATGTTCCACGCCCACAAAGTCTAAACACGGCATTGTGCTGAATGTTGCGTTCGTGGAGTATGAGTTGAGCAGAAAAATGCCGCCCTTTTTGTCCATGCGAGGGACGGCCATTTTGTCACTTCTGTCGACCGAATATGACATCACAGTTGCTTAGAGCTCAGGCAACGACCAATCGTGGCTCAGCTTCAGAAAAGAGCCCCGAGCAACCGCGATGTCGTTTTCAGTCGACAAAACGCCCCCCTGCAGTCTAGTCTCAAGCTGCGAGTGAGCAAGATTGCGCGTCAAAGTGACTTGCCCAGCCGCGATTGTCACGAATGACCACTCCCAACCGAGCGCGCTTGATCTTTCCGTTGCAGGCGGATTCTACACCGAAGCACTTTTGAATCGAAGCGGTTACAGGATGTTGGTGCTCAACACAAATCTCTACTACGACCGCAACCTGCTGACCAACGACGACGAGGATCCGGCCGGCCAGTTCAGCTGGGCGGATGGCGTCCTCACAAAGGCGGCCGGCAACCACGAGAAGGCAAACGCAAAGCAACCCCACCCCTTTTTTTCTTTGCCAAACAAACACCTTTCAAAAGAAGTCGAATGATGACGAGCGTGCGGTCAGGCCCACTCTTGGGTCCGCGTCATGTAGAGTGGCTGTAAAAAGTCGACACACCCCCGTTGAAACGTCAGGTTTTTGTCATGTGAAAAAAATGAGTTAAGCGGAAAAACGCCGCCCTTTTTGTCCATGCGAGGGGACGGCCATTTTGTCACTTCTGTCGACCGCATATGACATCACAGTTGCTTAGAGCTCAGGCAACGACCAATCGTGGCTCAGCTTCAGAAAAGAGCCCCGAGCAACCGCGGTGTCGTTTTCAGTCGACAAAACCACCAAAGTGACCTGTACAAACTCTTTTGGGGAGAGGAAGTGAAATTTGAATGGCATTTGTTGGTTCCGAGGCCGGCCGCATCCCCGGTTGGAACACTTGCGCAACCCCATTATGGCAGCACCTCTCTCGAAAACAAGTCTGTGCTTTTCAATTGACGTTTGACGTTTGATGTTGTAGGTCACATGGATAGTGGCAAAAGTTTTGAAAGTCCCATTCTTTCTTTCATGTCTGCCAAAGCAGGTATTTGAACAGGGGTGCGTCACTCACCGCTTTCGACGCATCTTCACGCCGCATTCCCGCTCACGTACGCTCGGCTTGGTTTTTGCGGCGCAGGTGTACGTCATCGGCCACGTCCCCCCGGGGATGTTTGAGAAGAAGAGGAGCAAGCCTTGGTTCAGGCCGCAGTTCAACAGGCGCTACCTGGAGCTGATTGGCAAGCACCACGCTGTCATCAAGGGCCAGTTCTTTGGCCACCACCACACCGACGCCTTCCGCATGTTCTACGACACCAACGGTAGGGAACTTCAGCTGGACCGGCGGCGCACACTGGCTTGGACTTTGCTTTTTGCTTTTATTGTGCTTCGAACAAAGCGAAAACCCCAGAGCACATTTTGGTTGAAAATGAAAAGGCGGAGGGTGCGGCCTATAGGCAAGGACCATTTGACAAAATGGCGGAAGGCTACAATACAATACAACTGGACTGATAGAGCGCCTTTCGTAACAGCTACTGCTGTAACAAAGCACTTTACATTGCGAGAACAAAATAGCAATAGTAGAACAAGAGAAAGCAATACCGGTCGATTAAAACACAAAATACAATAGACGCCGGAGAAGCGACAGCTACTTTTCCACTCTCATGACGAATCAAATGTGCCTTCAAATGGGTTTAACTTTTTTTGTTTGTTTGCTACTTTTCCACTCTCATGACGAATCAAATGTGCCTTCAAATGGGTTTAACTTTTTTTGTTTGTTTGCTTTTAGTAAAATGCACAGCTCTCCTTGTTACATTTATTTCACACTGATTGTATTTGATTACAATTGACACCAGTCACATTCAGTTGAGTTTAGTTTTCAACACATTTAGTTACAATATGATTGGATCACACGCTTGAGGATATAATCACATCGGCCGTCTCTGCTATTATTGCTGGGGCAGATTTAAACAAGAATACAAATGCCTGCTTTTGCATGTGTCCGCAATTTGCGTAGACAGAAGGAGACTTGGAAAAAGAGGCGAGTGCCCCCCCCCCCCACAGTTCCACAACACCCGCTTTCCTTCTGACAAAATGTCAACAACAACATCATCATCATCAGAGCTTTTGCAAGACTGTACAAGTGCCTGGGGCTTAAGACCGTTGACTCGGAAAATGTGACTGGCTAAAAATGAGGGCCTGCCCCACTTGCCCAGCGAGCAGACGTTTGCGCGTTTGAAGCCAAAAAAGGAGCCCAATGAAACCGGGGTGCGGAGGTGCGGAAAGGCGGTCGTTCGTTTGGGTGGAAAAGAAACGTGTCTCTTCTTGGAAGCGGACTTGAGTGTTGTGTCCTTATTTGTGCAGACTTGCCCATCGGCACCATGTTCCTCAGCCCGGGGGTGACGCCGTGGGAGACCACGCTCCCCGGAGTCAAGAACGGCGCCAACAATCCCGGAATTCGCATCTTTGAATACGACACCGCAACACTTGTGGTGCAAGTAGGGCAGAATGTTGACCGCAGGGGTGTCAAACACTTTGGAGCAGCGGGCTCTTCCCAACATTCTTTTTTTTTTTTTTTTGTCAGTTGTTTCACCCCCATTTGCTATTGAATGTTTACCAGCCGTTTGGGGAGAATATTTAGCGTTTGGTTGCGACAATTTATGTCCCCAATGCATTTCAATGGACGTCGATGATATGCAAATGTGGGCCAATCCAGTCATCCCAATCCAGCGCAAATAGTGGCGGTCGAAGGTACAGCCAATAAGAAACGGTTTAAATAGGTTGGTCCATCCTCGCTAATCGTCTCCAACATCCTGATTGGGTAAACCCTAGTCAGGCGTAGTTGCCAGCAGCGTGCGTGCGGACGACTCGGTTTCTCAACCGCACCGCAGGAAATGTTTGGACCCTTCCGGCGGGCGTCCACAGCAATCGCGGCCCGAATCGTTTCAGCCGTCTCTTCCGATCGCCAAGTCGGCGCTCCGCCCACACACATTGGCGGGCTCACGCACGGTCGGAAACCATGCCAGCAAACCTCGGGGCCCGACCGCACCCCCGGGTGGGCCGTGTGTTTGACACCCCTGGTTTAGCCGCATTCTCCAATCAAACACGTCCGTGACCGTTGACCGTTGGCCGTTTTTTTTTTTTTTTTTTTGTCTCGAGGACGTGGTGACGTACTACCTGAACCTGACGCGCGCCAACGCGGGCCGGGAGCGCTGGGAGAAGGAGTATCGTCTGACCGAGAGCTTCCAGGTGGCCGACGCCTCCCCGGCCTCCATGCACCGGCTCCTGGAGGCCGTGTCCAGCGACGGCTGCCGCCTGCAGCGCTACTACCGCTTCAACTCGGTCAACTTTGACCTGAGCCCGTGCGACCGAGCCTGCCGCGTGGATCACGTGTGCGCCGCGCGCGAGGTCGACTACCACAGGTACGAGCGCTGCCTGGCGGCCGAGGCGGCGGGGGCGGCCGGCCCGGCAGGAGCCCCGCCGAGCATCCTCGCCGCGGCTGCCGGCATCCTCCTTGTTTTGGCTCGCCAGTAGTGTCGCAATGCCCACGGGCGGCAATTTCAAGGAAGCCGATTCAGTTTGAAACCTGAAGCGCTATTCATTTTCCATTCAAAGATAGTATGTTTAGGCTCATTTTTATTTACAAGGGAAGTCTAGGCCAAAAGGTTCTTTCCGGTCGGTATGTTCTATGCAGACCCGCTCGATGTTGTGATTAATATTGTGCTTGTGGAATACAAATGAAGCAGCAAAATCCACCGTAGCAGAGCAAGAACGAGTTTGAGTGAGCGTACACCCAACGTCCAGTTATCTATCTTCACTTCCTCTCTTGAAAATAATGCGCTTCCTTTCAGTTGACTTGTACAGTCTAAGGGTAGGGAAAAAAAAAAGTTTCCATTTGTCATAATCTCTTTTTTTTTTTAACATCCCAACAAAAACACTATTTGAAAAGGGGTGTGTAGACTTTCTATAGCCACTGTATGATGCCGTGTTGGCCTCCACATACACACTGCAGCCTTTGAGTGAGAGAATGTTTGCATTTTAGCGTTATCTAAATAACCCGGCAAAAGCTATGATGATGAGTCAGTGGCATTGTAAATATAATCAACCTTTGGCTTCAAATCACCTGTGCGGCTCCCCGTTTCGAGTAAACAGACTATCTTGAGTTTGATGCTGAATAAAGCCAACAAATAAACACTATCAAACTATTGCTTTCTGGCAAGAAATTTGTGACCTAAGATCAAAGCGGAATGATTCAGTTCCGCACGATGCCTCTTTCGCTCACTTTCTGAAGACTTTATTGGCTCATCGAACGCGACTCTGAACTCAAGAGCGTCGCGACTCTGAATCGTGAACTTTGAACCTGACGCGTTGACACGTAATGACGCGTCTTCACGGGACGAGGATCTGCTTGGCCGAGGCGAAAGGCCGCATGGCGGCGTCCAGAGCTCGGCGGTAGTCGTCCAGAGACGCCCGGGCACAGGCGGGAGCGCTCAGCTGTCCCTGGCGGATGAGCCGGCACAGCTCGTCCAGCATGGCTCGCAATGCTCCTGGATCCGCAAAGAAGCAAAATCAACAACATTGATTTCAATGTCATCAATGTCAATGTTGGCTTTTTTCATGACATTAGACATGCATATACCGTATGTCATTTTTACGTTCAAAATAATTGGAATACGAGTCAGTGAAAACTCCATTTTCCAAAGTATGTCGCCTTTTAATCCTAATCAGCAGCACTATATAGTCACAGGTACACAAGTACATGTGCCACCTCACCATTTGAGTGTTGTCTTTTCCACTGCGTCACCCAGAAGCCACACACTTTCACATTCTTGAAAATAAGCGCACTCTG
Source organism: Filicampus tigris (assembly GCF_054856515.1). NCBI lineage: Eukaryota > Metazoa > Chordata > Actinopteri > Syngnathiformes > Syngnathidae > Filicampus > Filicampus tigris. The sequence goes on along the minus strand of NC_141224.1, from coordinate 700,771 downwards.
GGAAAGGCCATGGTGAGAAAAGACGAGAAGAAAAAACAAGTTGAGCAGCTTGACTTTGAGTTCAAATTTGAGAAGTGATGACGCGGCGTACCACAGGGACCGTCACAGGCTGCTTGGACATCCCCCCGTAGGTCACCATGGACCCTCCAACCCTACCGCAAACACGCTCGCGTCATCGCGCGACGCCATTTCTCCAGTCCCCTGAGATTGTGCTGCGACGGTCTCACCTGAGATGACGCAGCAGCTCGGTGCCACTCTTTCCTCCAACCGCGTTCAAGGCCAGTTTGGGCTTTGGACACGTCTGAAAGGAAAGACCAAAAATCAAATAGTGGAATTTTTTTTCCCCCCCACCCCACAACTAGTCATCATCACATTTCTACTTTGTCACCATCGGTACCCTTCCTGGGGTGGCAAAGCTGGAATATTGCCTTTAAAAAAAACAACAACATTTACTTTGCAAAAAAGAATCATTGTCCAACAAATAACGTTGTGATATTACAAGAATCTAAATCTTAGATTTACATTCCCGAAAAGGAATAGATCATAATCCAGAATGATCATACTCTACTAATGCAGCAAAACATGCATGTTGTTTCATCGAAGACTCTAAATTGTTCATATATGAGCCCGAATGCTCGTTTGTGTCTATGTGCCCCGTGATTGGCTGGCAAGCAGTCGCGGGCGCATCCCGCTTCTCTCGCCAGCTCAAAGTCGTGCGGGAAAGGCTCCGGCTCAGCCTTGCGAGCCCAACGGGGATACGCGCTACAGAAAATGCGGCTTTTTGACCGGACGGGGCACCTTGAAGAGTTCCTTCATCTCGGGCCGCCGCAGGGCGTCCTCTTTGATCACGTGACTTGCTCCCAGGGCCTTCAGCCTATCGCTGAGCCGAGTGAACTCCGGCCTTCGCAAGGAAAGAAGTGCACAGGTGTCACAGATGTCCAACGCGATGACAGTCAATGACGGTTTCCGCTTTTAAAAAAAACAACAACAACACGAGTCGTGCGGCGTGAAAATGACGCCTCGCATATGATCAGAACGCAACCCTTTTATTAGGCCCTACGATATTAGTCAATAGTCAATATGGTAGGGCTGGGCAAGAAATCATGATTGCTCTTTTCAGTTCCATTTCAAATGGAGTTTTGGTAAGTTGGACGAATACTCATCTGAACTCCATGAATAATGGTGTTGATTTCTTATGTTCCCATCCTCGCCCATCCCTGCGAGGCCAGTACCTGTCTCGGAGCACGTTGATGGTGTTTATTCCCCTCGCCGCTGCAATTTGAATGAGCGCCTGCCCCACGCCGCTGTTGGCTGCGTTCTGGATCAGCGAATCGCCTGCAACGTCAACCGCCGTCGGTGTTTGGCATCGCGTGGCCGGCGCACGAGTGGCGCTCGCTACCTGGCTCCAGGTGCTCAAAGTCAGCCAGCATCCTGAAGGCGGTGCAGGGGTTGACCCCGAGCGTGGCGGCTGCCAACAGGGGGATGTCCCCGGGCACCGGGGTCACGTCTTCTTCAGCCCACACGGCCGCCGCCCTCCACGTGCCTGGGGACGCAAACGCCCAGCCTACAAACCTGCTTGCTCGCGCACACGAGCCAGTTGGCGCAAGAGTCCATTTACCCAAACCGGCGTCTCTCGGGATGACCCAGTCCCCGATTTGGAGAGACGTGACTTGGCCGCCCGCCTCCACCACCTGGGCCACGCCCTCATTGCCACCGACGGCCGGGAGCTCGGGCAGGATGGCGTACGTCCCTGAAAATGACATCACAGTTGCCCGGCTAACGACCAGTCATGGCGCAAGCTTCAGAATACCGGTGAGCCACGGTTGGTCGTATCCGCTATTACTCGCGAAAACTAAACGGTTTTCAACGCCGCGTCTCATGTGAAAATATTGCTTTGGATCCGCCATCTTGGTGTCAAAAAACTACGTTGAAGTAAGGGGAGGAGCTTCATTTCGTCAGGCGGATCTTTGTTAGGTGCGTTCACTGTCCAATTCTCGTGAAGCAACTAGAACGATCGTCACCTTGGATCATGTTGATGTCGGACGGGTTGATGGGAGCGGCCAGGATTTTGACCAGCACATCTTTTGGTCCCACTGGGGGAAGATCCACATTCTCCAACCTGATGGGCACAAAGTCCTCATATTCTACTCAAAACCAGGGTTCAACTTGGAAAAAGAAAATCAGAAGAATGTGCTGAATTTCCTCAAATAGTCACTGATTCGTAACAGGCACCGCGAGCGGGCACGCTGGCTTCCTCGAGTCAAACATGAAATCAAATCAAACGTATTAGAATACATGAAAATATATAATTAACCGATGCCAAAAAATGGAGAGCGAATTGAAGTAGTTGTTTCAGCTGTACTGAACTTTTATTTATTGTTTGTACCAGACTTTTCCAGACCCACTGACAATATTTCATTGAGTTCAGGTGCCATTTTTACTTCAATAGTACGCATCAATCCTTTTAATTGAACAATTTAAGTAGACGTTTTACATAGTGTCACTGTTCCAAGTGTGCATGTTTCACTTGCTCACGATAAATATGTTTTTCAGAAATATGATGCTGGCTACATTTTTTTTTTCAGGTGGTACCAATGTGAAAAGAGAACCGCTGCCTTAGTGTTTTCTTTTCCCATGTGGCCCTGCCGAAATAACCCAAATGCCTTAAGACGTTAACATAGAGCCAAGTTGTTTTAATACACTTCATCGATTAACATACGACCACCATGGCAATAAATCCAAATTCCCTTGAGCCAGCGTTGAATAGAATAGAATAGAATAGAGTAGAGTAGAGTAGAGGAGGAGGAGGTTATCTTCTTGAGAGTCTTACTGTATGACCTGGGCAGGATCTCCGTGCTGAGCGTACACAAGAGCTTTGCAGCGGCTCAGGTGGCGAACGTTGTTAGCCTGAGCTGCTCCGGCTGCTCGGCGACGTTCGGAAAGAACGGCGGCCAACAAGCTTCGTCGACAAACTAACATGTTTGCACAACAAACGCTGCCAAGTTGTAGCCACACTCACGTGAAAACGGACACAATATTCGGGGGAACGCGAGGGTCCGGTGAGGCTAAGCTCGCTGACAGGAGGCGGCCATGTTGAAATTAGTGACGTCTCCTCCGCGTCAATGCGCGGAACGAGCAAACGCTCCGATGACGTAGTTGATGACAGACGAAGCCTCGAAACCGGCCGCATCACTTTTTCATTTGCTGATACTTAGCGATAAATACTTTAGTCATACATCCAAGTATGACCTTTTCACACTACTTTTTTTTTTATATCCATGACAATACAGAATCAATTACTAATTTTCCTCCACCCTTTCATGTCATAATGAGTGTAATGCTAATCAAAACCCCTCTTCCTTGCATGCGTGATATACTTAATTTCCACTTGGTAGTGCCACAGGGGGTTGAACCACATTAGAAGCTTCGACAGACACATGAGTCAAACCAACTGTATGGAAAGCCTCAATGCTTCAAGGAGCTTCATTTCACCATGCGGAGTTGAAATGGCGTCAAGTCCATTGACAAACAACAGCGCCCCCAAGTGTACAGAGGTCATTGATTGTACTTTGGCGTTATTATTTGTGCCATATTTGATGTTGGTTATTATGCCAAAAGTATTTTAAACAATATTTAAAGCAAAATATATGTATTTAAAGACATTGGGGAGTGAAGAATACTTCAGTTACCACTATTTAGAAAAAATAAAAAAGGTTTTAGCGTTGACGTCAACATTTAACAAAACTATACACATTCAAAACTATTTGATGTTGGAAATTTTGTTCGAATCGTGTCAATTACTGGGGGAAAAATAACATGTAATAAAAAAAACATTTATGTGAGGATAAGCAGTTTAGATAATGGCTCATCCTTTGGTACGTAAAACAAATATGTCAATATGATTCGGTGAAACCAAATACACAAGTATAGTAAAATGTAATAAGTTCTATTTTAAAATATGAAAAGTTTAGTTTTTTCTGATTTTAAGATCCCCCAAAAACTACATATACAGTACAACATTTCTAGTAGTTCTACAATGATTCAGAACACCTATTCAAAATATGCATTTTTTAAAAAAAAAAGCTACATTCCCATCGGACAAGAGAAACTAGCATTATTTTCACAAAGCTTCTTGTTAAATCAGCATTTTTGATGCAACTCTTGAATTCTCATTTTGTGTGGGTGTGCCTAATGAAGTGTTCGCTGCTGCAGAAAACCACCACGCATGAGTATTGACATATTTATTATGAAATAAGCAGGTTCTTTACACATCGAAACATGATGGCAGTCAACACTACACGCTGCTCAACTTGGACAAAAACTAGCCTGAGATCAAGATCATTCTTTCCATGGCAGTAAACATACATTCATCAGTAATAAATGCACATGATTTTTTTTTTTTTCAACTATTTTGGAGGGGGCGGGGGCGGGGGGCTAAGTAGCTCCAGCCATTCGATTGATAAGATACATCACAAACAAAATTAACTAAATGGCTGATGGTCACAATCAAATAAGAGTCACCCTGAGCATTTTGCAGCTTATCCAAAGCGGGAGGAGGGAGACCTGATGTTTATGATTACATATGAGCACGTTGACGTGAAATGTGCTTCTATCAGGTACTTTGAGGTTTGATTTGCTTTTAGGTTGCCCTTCCCCTGATCATTACATTACAATCACAATAACATCGCTGAGGGGCTTTTGCGGCCGCAAGAGTAGACGACAACACAAATACAACTTGGAAATAAAGTCAAGTGGGCGTCAGATTCACGCAAGCATCTTCTTCCTTCCCCATCTCGACATCACATGGAGCCAATATCAACACGGCGGCACACGTGTGAGTGTTTTGTCATAAGCACTGATAGTCTGGAACACTCACTTTCAGTCGCTACGAAAGCTCCGCCCCTTTTTCTCCGTTTACAATATTCCACTACATCCCCATCTACGACCATTAGAGATGAAAACGGGACAAAAGGCGGCGGCGTGGTTCGAAAAGGGCAGGGGGCACCTGGACAACATTGGGCGCGCGCTCGACGACCCGTCCGAATGATTCCCTGAGTTTTCGAGACGGACGTTTTTTGTTCTCTTTTTTTTCCCTGAGGTGAGCCTACGAGCGCGTGCATTCAAAAGAACAAGAAAAACAGGATCATATATATATATAAAATGCATCCCACACTGCACATTGCATTGGTTTTGGCATAGATAGAAGCGTAACAAAAAGATGAGAAAAAAGTCAAGTAGAACAAATTAATCGTGAAAAATACCGTACTCTTCCCGTACATTACATACTGCATGTATGTTGCTGATGCTCAAAAGGGAACGATGTATCCAAGGGGCGGGCATCGGAATTGATGGACGGTGGCGGAAACGATCAACGATCAATTCAATGCGATCGTGTTCATTTAGAACCCGAACCCGGAACGTGGGCCACGGCTAATGTCACGTTTCCCTCCAATTCCGCACAATGGATGATGCCCATCCCTATTTTCGACTGTGCTCAACTCTCATCAAAGGCTACCGATTATGTTACCCGGGTGTTGGAAGGCCTACCTGAGAATTCTGGATGGAAATAAATACGTAGCAAGATTATTTTTCTCTCTCTAAAAAAAGCAAAGAATAATTTTACATATTATATATTAATTGGGGGCATCGGCGTCTCCTGTAAAACGGGAGTATAGCGCCGATTTAGCTAGCTAGTTTGACGTACGGGCTCCTCCGCGCAGGCTTGGCTGTTTCCAGCTCTGATGACCCTACACTTGGGAGGGTGGTGTCTTAAATAATGATCGCTTCGGATCTTCCCAAAAAAATAGAGAATAGGGAGAAAGGGGTAGGGGATAAAAAATTAAAAAAAAACACCAGCCATCCCACTGGTAACATCGCAACGTGCGCCTCGTTTTCAAGTATCGAGAGGAGAGCTAGCCGAAACCCTCGTTAACTACAGTCGGAAGTACAGTCGGGCTCTCGCGTGCGCTTAATTGTACTCCTCACGGAGCTCGTGTTGCGTCACGCCACCCTCAAGTAGTGAAATGACATTGAAGCAAAGGCTGAACAGCTGACTGACAACCGCAATAGCAGAATCGATGGCACGATTGAGGCTTGATTGTACCGGTGACGGAGCATATACCTTGGGTCGCTTTGATTGGCGGAATTCGCCGCGAGTCGATCCAAAGTCAGGTATGGACGATGTGGATTCATGATCTTGTGTGCGATTGGGCATTCGGAGGCGGCGAAGGCACAATTTGTTGGATTCCGATCCAATGTCAGCTACGCGCGCTCTTCATTCGTCATCTTACGTCTGGTCAGTAGCACTGAAAAAGTCGCATATCGTCGCCGTCCTGTGAAAAACACTTTGAGGGGAAGTCAACCCAGACACATTTTTTTCCAGAATACGTTCTATGCATGCCCACTAGTTGAAACGAGGCATTGTGATGACTATTGCCTTTGTGGAATCTGATTTAAGCAGTCAAATCCACCCATTTCTGTCCTTCTCACGGGGGCGGCCATTTTGCCACTTCAGTCACCTGAAAACGACATCACAGTCGCTCGGGTCTCAGGACCAATCAGGGCTCGGCTTCAGAAAACAGGTGAGCTGTGATCGGTCGTTACCTGAGCAACCGTGATGTCATTTTCATTGGACGGAAGTGACGAAACGGCCGCCCCATTTGCAGCGTGTCAGATGGCTCAAAAGGGCTGCATTTCTCATATTCCTTAAACGCAATACGAATCAAAATGCCTCCTTTCAACCAGTGGGCCTACGTGGAACACTCATGAAACAAAAATGTTTCGCTTGACTTGCTCTTTAAGTCATTTGAATTTGTATTTTTTACATGAATGGGGTTTCCACGAGTGAAAAGTAAAAAAAAAAAAAAAAGACAGTTGAACGTAGGTGTTTTTCACAGGACGGCGACAATGTGCCAAGTAGCGCCGATAAGGCATACGTACGTCGTGGCGAACTGCAATCGCGGGTGGTAAATGCAGCATTTATTGGAAACACATCCAAAGTGAGGTATGCGTGTTGTTCATTTAATGCACTCGTGTGGTTAGCGGTACCGAGTAGCATATGGTCACTCTCCTGCGAAAAAGACTGGTCCGTTTTTTTTCAATGTTCTTATTTTGAGGTGAATGGTGCGTCCGCGTTACCGACACAGCATTAACGTGAACATATTTCAAATCACCCCAAATAGGACGCGTGTTTTTCCACAGGTCAGCAACAATATGCTAAGCTGTACCGATCATGTGGTATATGCGCCCATGAACCGCAATCAGCGGTGGGGAATGTGGCGTTTGTTGACATTTGAACCCAGAGACAGAAATCGGAGTGGATTAAGGCTCTCAAGTGTGTGTGACAAAGTCGCATCTACAGTAGTTGGTAGTGCTAATAATGCAGCATACGCTGTAATCCGGGCAACTCCAACTGGAGGCGATGGATGTAGAATTTGTTAAGAATTCTTTCCAAAGTGAGGTATGGACGACGCGGATTTGATTTTTTTTGCGTGTGTTTTTTTGGGGGGCTTTGTGCGCGTGCGATGAGTTGTCCTAATAATGCAGCAGATGCCGCATCACTTGACGTGACCTAATTGAGGCAAAAAGCTTCCGCCCTGCCGTTCCTCAATGGTGGCCTTTCACGTATATGCGCACTTATCACGTCGCTCTTCTTATCGCGTCGCTTCACATGACCACTGCGGCCGAGCGACGGGATTGAAAAACAAAACGAAAGAGGTAGAACAAACGGTTAAGAAGAGGCAAGGTCAAGAAAAGCTTTCGAGGATCATCTGTGCGATCGCCTCCTGCAGACCGTTTCATTAGGGCCCGAGCGAGATGGATTTTTCTTTTAGGCCAATACTGATATTTGGCAGAATAGAATTCTGGCTGATTAATTATGTATCATGAGTTTTAAAAAAAATAAAGGCATTTTTTGGGGTCCCTTAATGCTTTCAACAAAAGTTGTCAATTACAGCCAAAACGTTTGACAGTTTTACAATAGTTTTGTCTTTTAGTGTTTGTTCAACTTTACAATCGGCAAAAATCGGCAGATTCTTTTCGACGGCCGGGGAATGCTTTAACGTCACCTTTGTCTTATGTTTTAACGTGTACGAAATACCCGAAGATTTTGGATTTTTTTTTTTCCCTCCAAGAACTAATATCGGCCAATTAAATCAGCAGGCCGATTGAGCGGTCGGGCCCTACTTTTCGTCATAAGCAAAAGGCGCCAAAGTACTTCCGGGTGGCAGAAAGTGATTGATTACTTCCGACTTGAACTAAAAATTGTTTTGAAGTTGATCAGCTGGATATACCTCTTGAGGTTTCTTTTTTTTTTCAATCCTGCAAAAAATAAAGTTGTTGTTGTTGTTTTTTTAGATAGCCAATCAAGCAGAAGCAATTGAATGGAAGTTGTAAATATTTGTACAGTAGAGAGATCATTGCAAGACTGATGAAAACCTTGAAAAGTTGGCGTGGCGTCTTCTAAAGGGACGGATGAGAAACTGAGAACGTACACAAAGGTACGTATAAAATGCGTGGTATTCAGCAAAACGTAATGGCTAGCCCGCTTCAAACGAGCGTGTGCGCGCCTTGAATCCCAGCAAAAGAAAAGCCAATTCGCCAACCGTAATTCATGGCGGTAACTCTCCGCCATGTCCATTCTTGAATCAACGTATCGATCGAAAAGCAAAGTACCGGCATTGGGCCTCGGGTCCGAGCAATTTACGTAACGTAACGTAACGTAACGTAACATCCTTTTGACTGAAATGTCGCACATTCAAACTAAAATCATCGTTCAAGCCATTTACCCTGTTTTTTGTTTGCGTTTCCTCTCTCTTTTGCTCAATGGCTCCGTCTTTGGTCAAACCACAATGGGAGGGTTTGTTTAGTAGCGGCGCAATCAGACTTTTTATTTGCCACCCGGAAGCGAATGTGACGTAAATCAGCGATTCTCCCTATTGGAAAGAGTGCAACAATACAGCAGTATTCCTGAGTGTAAGCAATAACAACAAGTGAAAAAGAATAAAGGGGGAGGGGGAGATAACTCAGCAACTTTCTTCTTGAGAAAACTTGTTTCAACCTGAGGTAGTTCCAAAAGAAGCCATCCTTCCCTCCGTCAAAGCAGTTTGATTTGACCACCCTGCCCACCTCCCGAATAAAACAACCCACCTCCACCGGGCCTCTCTAATCGGAGGGCTCCTGAGGCGGCGGCGGCGGCGGGGTCGAGGCGTGGCCGCCCTCCTCCTCCTCCTCCTCCTGGTCGGCCTTGACGGGGGACGACGGCTTTCCCTGAGAAGCCGGCGAGGTCTGCTGCGCTTTGATCGGACAGTTGGCCACCATGTGATCGATGCTCTGGCAGAAGTGGCACTTTTTGGGCTGGGGCGGCAACTTGCACTCTTTGGCGTGGTGGTCCAGACCACCGCAGTTGTAGCACCTGCGCGGACAGCGGCACTCCGCCTCACTTTAATTGCACATTGAACTCCGCGTACGAACAACGCAGAGGGGACATCAAATCTATAGAAAGACCACGCGCGTTCGTCTGGAGGACAGATGGGTGGTGGGCGTGGGCTGCTCGCTCGGGGGAGGGGGGGGGGGCTGTCATCCCCTTCGCCACCATTGAAGCGGTAACAAATGAGCTGCTTTTGCTTTGTGGCGGCGCCCGTTGGGAAAGGCGAGAGAGCGAGCGAGCGAGCGAGCGAGCGAGCGAACGAACGAGCGGGCGGGCCGCCGGTCGGGCGCCTAAGCCGGCGCGTCGCGGCCCCGCCCGCGAATCGGCATCCGTCGTCAGGAGAGCCCAGGGGAAGTGGGCCTTTGTCCGGGAGGGCGCCAGTAATGACCTCTGAACCCTGACCCCTACCCACCACCGCCGCGCGCTTGCATTTACTCATACATTGTTCCCATGGCAACACTGACCTTTCACCCGCTCGCATCTGTTATCAATTAAACGGACAGCGCTTTCTTTACCCGCCCGGGGAAATGTGGACTTTATGAAAAGACAAATGAAAGAGTCAGAGCCTAGACCCAAGACCCCGAACGTAGCATTCAGTGGGTGTTTTGGGGCTCAGGCAAAACCAAAGAAAGAAAGAAAGAAAGAACAACGAACGAAAGAAAAGCGGCGCACAAGAAATTTGGGCCGGACCAATGATATCTTATCAACGGATGAATGTGGCCCAGGAGGGGCGGGGGAGGGGGGGGGGGGGGGGTTGCGGCTTCGGGTTATGGAACTGCAGAAGGCCTCGCAGGGCTCTTTGAAGCCGTAACGATCTCCACTCTCGCACCGACTAGCGGCATGGCCGTAATGGCAAATGACAGCGGGGTGAAGGTGAGACGCCTCTAACCTCCGCTGCCTTGACGCTATCCGCAGAAGGGGAAGCCCTCCCGCAAACGGAAAACACAAAACATGACCCACATACACTCGATTGAGCTTGCGAGCCCTTTTGCCGATTGGCGTTCCTTGACTGCAAATAAACGACAACAAAATGCCCATTGGCCGTCAAGTCTCCCAAAAGAAGTGAAAGAAAAGCCAGCGGGAGTGACAATTGCTATTGGGGCCGCTAACTTGCGGAGGTCCGAGCGCACGGGAACCGGGGCGGGGCTTGAGGCCCGCCGCGGGATCCAAAGGGCCATCGATCGGGTCGCGTGGCCAACCGCTGCCGACGCGACCCTCGCGAAGGCGGGGGAGCGGCCGCCGCCCGGGCGGCAAAAGGACGGGGGCGGGCGGAGCCCAAAGCCTGGCAACGGCTCGCCTTTTCTCAAGTGAGAATTTTTCAAGCGCTATACAAAGAAAGAGGTCAGCGCATTGCGTAATGAGGCAGAAGACAATTCCCAAACAACCATCGGTCCTTCCCGGGCAACAATTTCCAACCGCGGACATTTCAAACGCGGCCCTTTGCGCTCACCTACGCTATTTGACCAAGGCCAACGCAAAAGGCCCTTTGCGCTCAAATGATGGCTACTTTTTCGAAATGTGAAAATGAAGGCATTCCTCGTTGATGAAGAAGCGCAAGCTCGGTTCCGTCTGGTGGACGCGCGTCAGGTTCTGGTCCTTACCGGTCGCCTTTGGAGCGTCTCTTCTGGACTTTCTTGCCTTTGGGTCTGCGCTCGCTGCCCAGGCAGTGGATGCCGCCGGGGCCGGTGACCCGCTGCGACTCCAGACCCTTGGAGGACTTTTTGAAGGTGAACTCCACGGCTTCGCCTTCCTTCAGGCTGCGGAAGCCGTCCATGTGGAGCTTGCTCTGCGCCGAGGAACAAAAAGACAAACATCAAAGCACAAATACTCAAGCACTTTTTTTTCCCCCGCGTCTCGACTTGTCTTATTCATTTTTGGGAAACAAATCTACTCTTGACTTGATGACAACGTGAGGTAAAGTGCAGAGGCGAAGTCCGTGCCGCGGTTCAAATTTGGATTGACTGACATTTGGAGGCTTCGAGAGACAAAAAAAAAAAAAAAAAGACGGATGGGGATGGGCTGCAATTTTTCTAAGGGCTTATTTCAAACTATTGTTTGCTTTTGTGTCTTTTTTGTTATTGTGCCAATTTATCAAAATGGATACCAGTAAAAAAAAAATAATAAGAATAATAAAATGTTTACTTTTGTACAGTCTCTACATTTGTTTTGGAATCGTTTTGACCAATCTTTTTCCCTCCACAAGTAACTGTGCTTCTACTCGAGTACTGAGTGTGGCTACTTTTGCTTTTGGCACACATTGCATACACTTTTGACTTTGTTCAATCCAAAATTCTACTTTGACCACTCCCCCTTTTTTTTTTTTTTTTTTTTTTTTTTTACACGTGCACGTAACACAAGTACAGCGTAGGGCTGAACAATTTTGTTAGGCTTTGGCAAAAATAAAGGCGATGAGAGAGATCATTTCAATTCAATTGGAGTTGTTGATTTCAACACTTTGACTTGCAGTTTTAAGCGTTGTCACGACGACAAGGTCACAACATTTGAGGAAAAAAATCATTTTGTTTGTCGCTTCCCTTGAATGGCAGCCTTTGCCATTTGAAAGTTGCATCCGGTGACATCGATTTCAATTTGAGGAATTGTTCAGCGCCAGTACTTTTACTCTGCTGACTCACTACTTTGATCCCCCCCCCCCCACACACACACAAGTATCTTCTGTACTTCTACTAAAGAGTGTGATTACCTCGCCCCAACATCCACTCACAGTGGCATTGCTTCATGCATACCGCCCCCCCCCCCCCCTTTGCAATGGTCAACCTGATGTGGGTAACCTTCAACCCATCCCCCCCAGCCCCCACCTTGCTCTCTGGATGGAGGAACAGCATTCCACACTGCAGCCCCCCACTCGGCTAACACACTGACCAGCACTAAAATCTAAACTGCAGGACGCAAGGGGGTTAGGTGCAAGGGATGGGGGTGGGGTGGGTAGGCGGGGAGGGGGGGGGGGGGTCGGGGGGGGGGGGGGGCTGATAGGGATGACATTCCTTGGATGGTTGTTGGGCACAAAGACGAACAAGATTAAAAGTTTGAGGGTGGGGGAGAAGTGTTGCTCTGACTGATGTCTTCCTTTGATAAACGCCGGCCCCCCAACCCCCACCCCCCGAAAAGCAGGCCACCCTGCGGAAGCCTGCGACATCTTGATTTGCGATTTGATTTCGGGGTCTGTGTCACGACGCGTGCCGGGAAAAGGGGGGTGTAGGTTGACCCCGCTGAATTAATCAAATGACAATGGGGGGGAAGAAAAGCAAGGGGGGGGGGGGAATTAAATGTGCTGTCAGTAAAGAATAAGATCACTCGGAGTTACATTCAAGTCAAATGACTCGAGAGAGATTTAGGGCCAAAGATTAGCACAAGTAGCCACTTTGTGCTTTTTTGTCCCCCACGTTGGCCGGCTTCAAATCTTTCCGAGCAGAGCAAAAACCTCCGGCAAGGCCTGCGCGTCCGGTTCTCAAAACGTTCAGACCTGAAAGAGACATTCGCTAGCCCAAAGACGGACGGCATTTTGCGGTCGGACATACACACGCTGTAGTTCTCTGGGCTTTTTATGTTAACTTTGACGGCGAACGCGACCGTCCGTCCGGCTACGTCCAAAGCCCGGCCGGCCTTGTGCGCGCGCTTTTTCGACAGGACTTCAAAAGTCCTTATGAAAACCATGATGGGATGTTGATCCCTCATAAATACGATGGTCAAGTTTTGGGATGGACTCAATGCAGAGGCATCTTTTTTTTGGGGGGGGGGGGGGGGGTACTGTAAAAGCGTGCTGGAGTTTGTGTCTGGAACCAAGGAGGAAGACATCAGAGGCCTGAGCGGCCAAGAGGAGGACTGTCCCCGAGACAAAGGGGGGCTCGGTCACGGGCCGAGGGGCGCCCCATTCACATGTATGGCCCCATTGTCCACCTGCACAAAAGGCCCAGTGGATCCTGGGAGTTGATTTTCTGTGACACGCGGCTACTAATTTTACAGCCCGGGCCTCCTCTTCTTCTTCTTCTTCTTCTTTTTTTTTGTTATGTTGCCATAACCTTTGAGAATCCATCATTGACACGCGTGCCGAGCTTCCGCACGCGCACGCACGCACGCAGGCGGGCGGGCAGTGAAATGAAGTTCCGTCCCTTTCAATCTGATTGCATTCAATTGCCTCTTCCAGCTCACTCATGCAACAGCGCTCTAGTTTGGTATCATAGCGCACTATTGATTTTTAGATTTGCACTCTAGCACTTTGACTCGACTTTATTTCTGCACGGTTCAGTTTGAAGCGCCCGTTTTTGTTGTTGTTGGTTTTTTTCAGATTCTCACCGTTTAGTAGTGCGCGGAAAAAAACGCTGTGTTGAATTTACTGCATTTGATTTCATCAAGTGGTTGCACACAATCAAATGACCCGGATCCAGTTCCATATTTCTGAAGGACGGGTGCATCGGCTCCAGATATATTTTGGAAGTCGTGGAATCATCTACTTCGAAAAAACTTTAGCGGATCCAGGTGACATCAACTCAACAAAATCTTTTTTCCACGATGAGCGTAATGGTGACAACTTTTCCAGTGGAATTCAAGGTTGTATTATAAAGTCCTCCAAGAGCCATCATGAAATCAAACAAACATTCTGCACTGATTTGTGACATCGGATAAGTCACTTTGGCTTTTTTCTGCGTTTATTTCGAACGACACGACGGGCTGGGAGTAGAAGAGATTTACAGAGAAAAATGTTTCGAGGGGATGTATAAGTTGACATTTTGGGGGAATTCCAGAAGAATTCCATATCAGCATACACTGTGAGGGCACAATAAAATTCAGTCAAGCTTCTTGAATTGGATTTGAGGCTGTATGCGTTTGCCGACCAAAAGACATGATTAGAGCGACACAAGCGCACACGGATGGGGGCGGGGCCGGGCCGGGCCGGTTCGGTCCGGCGGGCGGGGCCTCTGTTGAATGAAGTTTACGACAGGAACCTTGAGGTGAATGAGGCGGCGAGCGGACTCTCCTCTCATTCACATGCCAAGTCTTTATCTTATCACAGCGCACCGGGGTGGGGTGGGGGGAGGGGGTGGGAGGGAGGCGGCCGGGGGGAGGGGGATACGCCTCGTCATCCTCACCTCTCTCTCTCTCTCTCTCGCTTTTTAATGAGAAAGAAAGGCCCCTCGGTCATGTCTTGAGCAAGCATCACAGGTGCGCCGCTCCTGGGGGAGAAAACGGCCCCCGACGAGGGAACGCCGCATGAAATGCTTTGCGATTCAGAGAAAAGGTACCAACGTGAGAGCGCAAGTGGCAACGCTTCGACTCGGTCGAGACTGCAGCACGCCCAAAGATCCTCGTTTGGGAATTGGACCGTTGAAAATACGGACATTGGAACAATTGCCAACGTTGTCTGCAATTGCAATCAGTGTTTGAATCAGCGAAGAAAGACGCAAGGAGACGGTCAATACGGAGCATCGTTTTGAAATGGGGAATGCCGTTGCTCAAAGTGGACAATTTGGGGGAATGGGAAGAGTTGGCGAGATGTCCCGCATGAGCTGAAGACGGTCAAGTCGGACCGGTTGCAAGGAAAGCGGGAACGCGTCGAATAGCTTTTCATTTGAGGCGTTTGCGGCCAACATTTGGGGAACGCAAGAGTTCCCAACACCTTCTGAATGAGCCGAAAAGTTTGAATTTGGACACTTCTCGTTCCACCTCTCATCCACTTGAATGTCGGGCTTTGTTTTGTAGTCGCCATGTGCAATTCGGACAAAACTTGGATTTTGGGGTCATTCCTAACGGTCTTCAATATTTTGAATGATAAGAAATGTAGAAATGGCAAATGGACGATCCGAAGCAAGAATAAGCGCGTTTTGAGATGGAAAATAGCAGGGCGAGCAACCGTGCAGAAAGGCCATCCAAAATTCACCTTGAAGGTGCAACGTGCTGACGCTTTGGTTGTTGGCGCCGTTAGAAGACATTTTTGCTGACGGTTTCATTTTCTATATCGCATGTGTTCACATTTGATGACGTACCGTTTGTTATTTGCCAATAAAAAGCAAAGAGCATCATTTGCGCGAACGCATAAAAGGAATCAAACACGTCTGCGTGGCATTCTGTTTTGTATTCCCGTTCCAGAGCACTCGAAGGCAAATGATGTCATTTCAAAATGAGTCACTAGAGAAAAAATGGATTCGGTTAATGATGATTCGTGAGGATGAAACAGCTTCCGCAAAAAAGAAAGCATTGGATGACATTTTGCATTTTCCTTTTTGGATGATTGACAAAGAAAGAAAGAAAGAAAGAAAGAAAGAAAGGTCCAATTTCGAGGCTGGATTCATTCAAATGTGCAGAAAATGTTTGCCGTCAATGTTATACATTAATGGCCACATTATGCCGCCGCCCCTGTGTGACCTATATCTTTGCTACTGTAACAATGAAAATTTCCCCACTGTGGGATCAATAAAGGCATTCTTATTCTTATTCTTATTCTTAAAATAAAATACACATAAAAATGCTTTCCCCTTTGAGTACATACAATGTTGGGTTTTTTCTTTTGGGTGGAGGGTGAAAATGTCACTCTGGGATGATGATGATGATGATGATGACACATTTAGCTTCTGATTTTGATTTTATGATTAACGAATGAGATGGTGGAATAAATGCTACAGGCAGATATCATGACTTGTAATTGGGAGTATCCACAGAAGCAAGAAGCGTCTTCAGCAAACACGAAAGGTCCACTTGCCCGCAATGAGCCTTTGCCAAAAAGAACACTGAGATTTTTCAGTGCATTTTTATAAAGCACAAACGGCCTCCCATTTTGTGAAAACGGCAACAAAACGACCGCGGAGACACAGCATCAGTCCTTGAACCTCCCTCCATGCTTCCACGTGTTCCCACTCGGGGTGGTAACAACACCCATGGAAGTGAAACCAACCCCCCACTCCACTCCACTCCACTATACCACCACCCAAAAAAACAACACAAAAAACAAACAGACACAAAATTGGCAATTTGGTGACAACGCTACGAACCCCTGCTCGAATTTCGTCCACTTTCCAACGATAATAGTCCCCAATTATCTTTCTTAGCGGAAATGAGTGGGATTTTTTTTTTTTTTTTTTTTGGGGGGGGGGGGGCGTGGAATTTACCTGATGCACGAAGACGTCCACGGGCTCGTCCAGCTGCACGCCGTCCCGGCTCGTCATGGACAAGAAGCCGAAGCCCATGCGCACGTTGAACCATTTGCACAAGCCCAGGCCCTGGAGGGTCTGCGCGTCCTCCTCAGCCGGCTTGGGGCCCTCGCCCTCGTCCTCGTCCGCCTTGCAGCCCCCTAAAAAAACAACAAGGAAAATACACTCAAATGAGGCGCAGTTGCGTGAAAATAGAAGCCAATTAATCAATTAAGGAGCGCACGGTGGGGTGGGCTGAAGGGCTACTCGACCTGGGAATTCCTGGTTGGAAACGGAGCCCATATCTCGTCCTCCGCGTGAAAAGATGAGAGCACCCACGCACACGCAGCGTTCCACGCCGGTCGTCGCCACGATCGCCCAAAAAGTGAAGCGAGAGCAGCGGGAGAAAGCTGAATGAAGGGGGGGAGGGAGGGAGGGTGGGAGGGCGAGAGGAGGAGGGGGTAAACAAAAAAAAAAAGGGGGGTGGTCCGCGCTCGTGAAACAATGAGGGGTGGGTGGCTGGGGGGTTGGCGTGCTCATCCTCAGCCCACTTGCAGCCCCCAAAACTAAAGACAATGCAAAGAAAGCAAGGCCTGGCCCGGCCCGGCCTGGCCGCGGGCCCGCCTCGCCTCGCCTCGCCTCGCCTCGCCTCGCCTCGCCTCCTCCAGCGCGGCTTCTGCCGCGTTCGTTTGCGTCGCACGCGCGGACGCGCGGACGCGCGCACGCACGCACGCACGCACGCACTCACTTGTTTGCTTAGATCACGTGGTTGCTTTTATTGACGTGATCGGGGCTATTTTGTTGGCCGTCATTTTTATTTAAAGAAATAATGTTGCCCATCTTTGCGATTATTTTTGCTGTTATAGTTATTCATTTGTTAATTTCGTTTGCTACAATTGCTGCATTTTGTATACAAATAAATTGTATTGATAACTGAGTTTTTTTTTTCGTTGACATGCAAATATTTATTAGTTTATCTTATTGTTTGGTTGTTGTTGTTTTTCTAAATTATCTTGCTCTTTTTTTAATTCACCATTATTTCGAGTTAATTTCTTAAATGTTTGTGTGTTTTTTTAAATCAAAGTTCGTATGATTATTTTTATTGTTTGACAAGTATTTTGAATTGTAGTTTATTCGGGTATTCAAAAACGACTTGATTGAATTTTGAAAAATGTTTTCGATCCATCTTTTACATTTTCCCCCATTCAAATTCTAATGTCAATGCTCTTTTTATTGCTTTCGCTTTGGTTATCTTTTTTTAACAATAAATTGTCATGATAGTGATCTTTTACTAATGATCAAGAAAATATTTCATTTTGTCATTTGTTTTATTCATCACTAGCCTCATTATGGCGTTTTTAATCAATCAATGATTTTAGTTTTGAATGATAATCTTAGTCTTTTTTGTCAATGTATTTTAAATATCATTTTCCATCATCATTTTTCATTTTTAATTGTCACTTTTTAAAATAAGTATCGTTTATTTATTTTTTAATAAGTTGCCCCTCTTTCAGCCAAATAAAAATATTAGAACATGGTATTGTATGGCAAAACAAGCACTAGAATAACGCTGTTAAATGTCAATCAAAAACATTGCGCGATGCATTCTAATCTTTGGAAAGACGGAATTGGATTGCATATATACCTAACATTGTAGCTTTTTTTT
Source organism: Filicampus tigris (assembly GCF_054856515.1). NCBI lineage: Eukaryota > Metazoa > Chordata > Actinopteri > Syngnathiformes > Syngnathidae > Filicampus > Filicampus tigris. The sequence continues at coordinate 682,539 of NC_141224.1, read as the reverse complement.
TTTTAGATGGGTTTTGCCAGTGATGTAAACATGCAGAATATTCCCCTTGCATTACGTTTCGATGCTTCGATGCATAATGGTTGTTAAGTCGACTCAAATGACAAAAGTATTTGAATATTGCACATGTAACCTGACAGTAACAAAAAAAAAGCGCATTCACAATTAATTAATCGAACTCAGAAAAGTGTGCGTGAGAGAGAGAGAGAGAGAGAGATGTTTTTTCACCATGTGTGGAGGACAGCACCCCCAAGTGGACGAGCCAAGTACATCTCAGTTCGGTTCCATGAATTGGTTGTCATATTCCAAAATCTTCACCCAATGAAACCAACCAACCGGCAACTGAATCGGTAAAAGAGTTTTACAAATAAATGTTGTCTATTAATAGTTTAAAAAAGGATTGCAGATTGTTGCAACACAAATGTTTTCATACTATTTCTAGTGATGATTTTTTTGGAATTACCAGTGCATTTTTTACATTCAGCATGGATACTCACTTATACAGTAAACGTGTCCACTATAGGAACCATTTATCTTAATTACTGTACCACTGAAATGTTTCATCATTTCAAAAAATCATAATCAAGGCGATAAGAACGAGCGCAAATCCGAAAATGGATGGATGGATTCCTCCTCGATTTTTTTTCATTGAAGGAACAATTTTGACTTTTCAAAAAATTGTTTTCAAACTTGCAAATACATACACGCGCATACAGATATATGTACTCACGTATATGCAGGAGATAAACACATGCATATGTATACCGGACGTACTGTCCACATTTATACACAGGTTTAATCTTTTTCTCTCTGTAGTGGTATGACAGCCAGGACCGCTAAATCCTTCATGCAGGCCTACTTTGCAACGTTTATTGAAAACAAGTGCCCAATGAGCTGTATCGTCGGATATAAAGATCGACACATTGGCAGTACGCGCTGCGTAGCATGTTGCAGAAAATGCCCATGCGGTGACTAATCCACTTAATGTCTATTAAGTCATGTTCAGTGGCCTGCATGAGCAGTGTTTAATTGAGGTTGAGAATGGAATAGAAGAGTCAGTCATCCCTCCCTCGGGGGTGGGGAGTGATACTTTCGGGCGCCTCCTCCCCATCATGGATGGAGACGAGAGCAGTAGATTGAGAGACAGGCAGACAGACGCTCGTGCCATGATGCAGCAACCAAGCAGATTTCAGTGAGGCATGTCCTGCCTAGCGGGATTCGTCATCGCACTTTGTCTCAACTCCTTTCTCAGCTCATCAGTACAGCGGCGATCCCGGTCGTTCTACACAGGGGATGAAGAATATACGACTGCAAAGACAGTTATGTTGTCCGTCGATATTGCCGCATTGGTTCTCTTCCATCCATTGCTTCAACCGTTCAAGCGCTGCAACACATTTGCTAATTAGAGTGAGCATTAAGATAGCGGACTGAAAGTCTAAGCTATGGAAGTTTTGAATACACAAGGGGTAGGGCTTTCGATACAGCTAGTTTCAAACGAATCAAAGCGAATTCTGCTTTAATGGGTGCGTCAAACCTTTCAAAATGGCGATGTCCTACAGCATCTGAACGCAACACGGTGACGTCACTTCAATCAATCAATCTATCTATCTATCTATCTACTTCAGCCGCTTGGCGTCGCTACAAATCACCAAATGACATCAGAACCGGAAGCTCCCGGTTGCGTCCGACCGAACACACGCGCACGCGCACGAGCCCGCGCGTATGCTGCCATAGGACCTCCCCCGACCACAGGAGCAAGCTTATCGGGCTGGTGAACATGTAGACGCGGCCGCGCATAGCCGGAGATGGGCCGCGGAGAAGCCGGAGAAGCCGGAGAAGCCGGAGCCCCGGGGAAAGGCCGATAGCCCGTCAACGCATCCACATCAGAACCGGCAGCGTCGAGCAAGCATGGGTCGACTGCGGAGGAGAGCTTGCGTGGCTCTCTTTCTCTTCGCGCTCTTCATCTTCGGAGCCATGATGGCGCTCCGGACCCTCAAGACCGGGGACGCCTTGTCGGATCTGGTTCCCAACACTGGACAGCTGGACAGGCGCGCCGTGCAGCGGGCCTCGTCGTCGTCGTCGTCGTCGTCGTCGTCGTCGTCATCGTCGTCATCGCCGCCGCCCGGCCACCAGCGTAGCAAAGCGGCCGCGGTGTCCAACTGGGGTCCGGACGGAAGCATCTTCGACGACGTGCACATCTTCTACTACGCGTGGTACGGAAGCCCGCGCTCGGACGGCAAGTTCGTGCACTGGGACCACGTCCTGGTGCCGCACTGGGACCCCAAGATCGCGTCCAGCTACCCGCGGGGGAGGCACATGCCGCCCGAGGACATCGGCTCCAGCTTCTACCCGGAGCTCGGCCCGTACAGCTCCAGGGACCCGGACGTGCTGGAGTCTCACATGGAGCAGATCGCGGCTTCGGCGGCAGGTACACTTGAAGGGCAGCCCGCCAAAAAAAAACCCAACCAAAAAAAACCATTGGAAACAAGTACAAACGCGTCACTATAAGTCGATCTTTCAGGTGTCCATACTTAATATGCATAGGCTACTTGTATTGATGACATTTTTTGTTTTTACTAAGTTGGTACGAATAATTCCTTACGGTACTTGAGTAGACTATCGGCGCTGTACTTGAGTATTCGTATTCAGGACGACTTTTTACTTTGACTTGCTACATTTAAAAATGAGATAGAAGTACTTTTTGCTTCCTTACTTTGTCAAAATAGGCTCGTTCCTTTTTTCAAGCTGCGTAGATGGCCAAAGACAAAGGCGTACATCGAGAACACAGTTCAGATTTTGATTGACATTTTGGGGTTGAACGCGACGCAGTATGTGTTAACGATGACGCAACAGATTGGGAAAATGCAAGGTACGTATTCCCCATCCAATGCCTTCTCCAAAAGATTGAACGCTTTTCCGGGACAATGGACAGCCATTTAAACGTTACTCTCTCCTACACCCCAAAATCCCGTTCTAGGTGACCGTAATTCGTGCACGAAAGGGTTCAAATGTTGTGGGCTCGAACAACGATTCATGACGAATGTCAGCGCATTAAAAAAAAAAAGAAGAAAATAGTTCGGTCAATTAGCATTTTTGGGGTTTGACACGTTAAAATTTTAGTAATTGGAACATGTATTGACCAGCCATTTCTGAATTAAAAAAATCACCAAAAAGTCACCAAAAGTGGGCTTTTATATAATTGACAGTAAACAAAAACTAACTTTGCCATGTGAAGAAGTCAATTCAGCCCCCCCGCCCCAAATGATCTATACTTCTGCGTGAGCGTGAGTACTTTCAGTATCCGCGGTGAAGGGAAAGACTACAACAACAGGCATTCAAAAGTCTCAATGGGTGACTTTTGGCCGGCTTATTGCAAATTGCAGGAAGGAAATCTTCGTGCAAGCAAGCGGCCAGCACCATGGACAGCGACACATGCTCGCATGGCGTATTGGAGGCACTACAAACACATATTTCTCGATGTACGGTGATGATTGAACTTCTCCCACTGAAATCCGTCAAAGTGTCCATCCCAGACCCCCCCACCCCAAAACAGCATTTTTTTGTAATGTGTTTTTAATCATATAAGACAAAAATAGCACAGTACAGTACTGTACTAGACACAATGCGGTGTCCACCCAGCCACGATCCGGACAGAACATCAAATAGGATGTAAATAAAGGAAAGCACTTTATGGCACCTATCCTCGATGCTTTGCTGCAAAACTCACCCGTGTACTGTTGTTGTGCTCAGCCCAAAGCCACGTGCATTATAAACAAATGTCCCCATTACGCGCATTGAAGTTCCCTTTAAAGTGAGCGTTGTTTACTTTGTCAAGGCATTTTGGTTGCGGTGCGGCTCATGTTATGTCCAGTGGGGCCGGTCGCTGAAATATTCATGCCGGTGTGCAGCGCAGCTACCCCGAGAGACAGCAGAATCCTCGGTCGGTGTCCGGTAACAGCCCGTGCGGGTCGTGTTCTTGTGCACTCCCCAAATGTTGCTACCCGGGGGAGCTTACGGTGGTACACTTAAGACGGACGACCTCTGGCCATCTGTCCGTCCCAGCGACCAGAGCAGATTGCTCCGCTTAATAAGACAGCAGAGCCAGAAAGGTGTCAAAATAGTGGCACTTATTTACATGACTGATAGCGCTGAGGCGTGTGAATAAAAGACCATCCAGTTGACTTGCGTCACGGTAGGCCGCTCTTTTGTCCAGAGCCATTTCAAATCGACACAAATGTCGACAACTTCCAGCTAAGGACACGAGTGCTTCACGCATTGTGGAATCAAAGCAGGTTTTCGCCAAGCAGTCTTGTCGGGTTCACGCCGGTACACCAAAGATATGACTAGATAAGCAAAACCGAGCTAACTTCCCGGTTGTATTTCGGGTTTTAAATGTTTCGCGTTCAGTCGTATCTGCATTTCATTCGGTGATTGTCGCGTCCCACGAAGAACCCTTTGAGAATCACGACAGTTCAGCATTCAACTTATGTTGCAAGAATCAAGTCGACTTACAAAGAGAAAACGGTTTCAAAAGAAAGCGCTCCGATCGAACGGTAGTATGGCAGTAATCCTTGCACCTACCACTAGGGGCAGCCGGCGTAGCACACTTTGTCGCTCTTCAAGCATTTGCGTCCATGCATCCGCAGGGGTTCTGGTGCTGTCCTGGTATCCGCCCGGCATGGCTGACGACAACGGGGAACCCGCTGAAGATTTCGTACCCTCCATACTAGACGCTGCGTATAGACACAATCTCAAGGTAAGGACAACATTAACGTACGCGCTCTCGAGAGGTCTGGCTTCCCTTCGTCTCGGACTCGTTTGGACAATTTTGGCCCGATGACATTTGTGTGCTTGCATCTTTCGACCAGAACGCTCGACTCGGGTTTGCCGGCGTAGGCTCAGGAACGGTGAACAAAACGGGACAGACAGGATAGGACAGGATGGCATAAGACAAGACGGGATGGAAGAGGGCGGGACCAGACCGGATAGAAGAGGACAGGACATCATAAGGCGGATTGAGACGGGACACGTCAAGGCTTAAGGCAGGATAAGAACGAGACGAGATAGGGTAGGACGGGATAAGTGGTGGAGTGGTGGAGGATTGGGAAGGCAAAAGGCAGGAACAGGACGGGACAGAATGGTGGAGGACAGGAAGGCATAAGGCGGCAATTTACTACTTGGTGTCAAAGAATGCGATTTCATCTGGCAGGACAGTCCAGAAAAAAAGAAGTGCTGCCTGTCAGCTCAACCCGGTTGATGGCCGCCCCCTCGCCTCTCCAAATGTATGGTCTGGCCAAGGGGGATTTGATCCTCCGCCCTGTTTGTTTGCCTCCACAACAAGGGAGGAAAAGTTTGTTCTTCTGGCCGGGCTCCAAACTGTCCACGCGGTGACGCGCCTTGAGACAACTTTTTGGGGGGCTGAACCGGCGCCTCCCACAGAACTGCTGCGAATGCAAATCCGCGTGGACACCTCGGAGCTTTGCGCCGCTGCCGACATTGGGGGAAGGCCGCCGCGCATCAAACAACCGCCGCTTGCAGTCGCTCACCGGAGGGACTCCATGTCAAGCTGAGCGACGGTGGACCAATTGCCAATTAGGTCGGAAAATGGGGGAAAATACGTGGCGGGAAAAAAACATGCGGCTGAGCGGTGGCCTTATTGAGAGCTTATGAAAATTTAACACGGGCGCGCCTGATTGTGCCAAGGAACTTGCGTCACAGCGTTCAACTGCTCCATCAAACTCGTACCTTTGAGTTGAGAGGCTGTTCAAAAGCTTCTAGCCCTGTGTCTCTTTCTTTCTGTGTGTGTGTGTCCATCAGACAAGACATGCTCGGAAGGCTTTTCTTATGTCGTTAATAATGCAGCCACATCATTTGCGCTACACGTAAAGACAATCAACCGGCTGACAAGCGGAGCCCACGCTCCAAATCCTCTAGAGACGGACGGACGGACGGACTGTACAAAAGTCTTAGTCCTCCATTTCATTTGCCGTATCTTCTAGCAATGCTGTAATGGTTATGCAGTGGTTCGAAAAAGTGGACACGCCCCAGTTCAGATGCCGGGCGTTTGTGACATAAGCAGATGAGAGCAAAATCAAAAACTTTCCGTGACTTACTCTATAACCTCTACAACTCAATTGGGAAAAGAAGAAAATCTTTCAGTCAAAATAAAGCTGCACTTCAAATAGTGTGGTTGCACAAGAGTGCGCGCCCTTTTATAAACGAGACGTGTCGGTGTTCAGAACTAACGAGCCACATTCAACGGGAGTCCGCACGCACCGGCCGCCTCAGATTGTCACCTTCGGATGTTCCGCAGTCTTTTAAGCGTTCACTATGACAACTGCACAAAATTCTGTGGCATAAACAGAAATCAGCAAGTCCTAAATCAGACTCCAACAACAATGCAAACACATTTGTGCCTTATCGCTTCAACCTTTCACGTGTCATACAACAATCATATAACAAGCCTGGACTGCATTTCTTAAGCACTGAACTCATCTCAAATATATGATCAAAATAAGACGACCACCTGACCTCCTACTACATTGTGATGTCAATTTTAATCCGATTAACTATTCAGCCCCACCTTAAACACTGCGGAACCAAGTTGAATTCATTCACGGACCAATTAACAAACTGAAGGAAGGAGGAGGAGGAGAAGGCATCCCCCTTTTCAAAAAAAAAACAAAAAACGGACCATTTATTTTTATCACATTTTTTGTTGTTGTCGTAATCCGATTGATCCCACCCAACCATCAATGGTACACTTTCAGAAATCTGATTTGTCCGATTCCTTTTTTTTGCTGTGTCCAGTTGCAGGCACGTGGAAAACGTATTTCCCAAATATGAATTCAAAACACTTCCCAACATCAAATCTGACTGCCGTCACGCCAACCAGCAAACACACTTGTGCTGATGCTATAAAAGAGCAAGCAATGCCTGCCACCCCCCCCCCTTTTTTTTTTCTTTACAAATTGTTACATAAAGTGAAACCTATTCGAGCAGCACCCACACCCACGCCCACGCGCTGCTCTGCATTGTGCGGCAGGTGTCCGCATTGCTCGCCGCTGCTACCCAAGCTGGAAGGGGAGCCGAAAGGGTCCACAACGAGGGCCCGATTGAGCAAACGCATGCAAATCCGTCGGCAGTGAGTGTGGACATGCAATTACGCGGCCGCTATTTGTGATCGTAGTCAATCGGGCCCCAAATGAGGGCAGAGTGGGATTAAGGTTGGACCGGTGGGGAATGTTGCATCGTGGGTCCCCGGATGGACTCCTGGGACAATCTCCAATCCCGCAGGGATGGAAACGTCCGGCGCGGTCAATAGGACGCGAGAGCTGCCCGCAATACACGAGGTGCCACACTGCAGTTAGTGCTGGGAGTAACGTGTTACTTTACTAATCTTCTAACTAACTCATCTGTATGTAATACCATAAAGTGTGGCCGGAGCGCCTCTAGGATCCCTGCCAAGTACAGTTCTGTTGTATTTAACTTGATATTTCAATATGGAAATTATTTTCATGACGTATATTTTTTATGTGAAATGTGTACGGAAAGAAATGCTTGTATAAAGCATATATTAGTAAATTAAGCATTTTTATTTATATACATTTTTTTTTACGAATTAACCAATTGATTAAATAGAACTCGAACAATGTTTCATCACTCAATGATCTATGCACGATAAATACACGAACCGATGGCTTAATGAAATGAATAAACAAATGTAATCAGATGAATTAAAACATGATTAAATACCCTTTTGGGGAAAGAAATGTTTTGGGACTCTTGATAATGTAAATGCTTGGAGGGCGGGATTAAAGGACAATTGGCCAAAAACGGTTTGGTTTTGTACAGCACTTGTGCCTCGTAAAACCTGACATCACAATGACATTCAGCCACAAATGTCCTGAGACATTCTCCTTCATGTTTCCCCCCTACAAAAAAAAAAGTGTTTCATGTTGACCATTAATAATTGAAAAAGTACATGCATGGCCTTGAAATATTCAACTTACGAACCTTTTGAGTATGTGTCATTTTGGATCCCTTGCGACACGGCAGCCCCCCATCAGTATAAAAAAACAAATAAATAAAGGAAAATGGACCACAGCCATTCACGCGACATTCTGCATCAAAACTTGACTAATTCTGAAAGTGACGCAACACGACTCTTTTTTTTCCAGGTGGCATTTCACATCCAACCGTACAGAGGGCGGAACGAGCAGAGCGTGCTTGACAACGTCAAGTACATCATTGACAGGTAAGGCGCCAGCATTGCTGCCAGAAGTCCAGTAGGAGAATTCATGCATGAGCTTCTGGTTCTGCCGAGGCCATTTTTGAGTCCAAAAACGTCCGTTGAAAACGTCTCGTTTGGGTCCACCAAGCGGCTTTCAGCGCACCGGTGTAATAATAACCCTTTGACCCTAGGTACGGCGACCACGCCGCCTTCTACAAGTTCACCACGAGCACGGGGAAGAGTCTCCCCCTGTTCTACATCTACGACTCGTACCTGACGCCGGCAGAGTCCTGGTCGCAGGTGCTGACGCCGGGGGGGGCGCGCAGCCTGCGCGGCTCGGCCTACGACGGCGTCTTCGTGGCCCTGATCGTGGAGGAGCGCCACAAGCAGGAGATCGCGGCGGGCGGCTTCGACGGCATGTACACCTACTTCGCCTCCAACGGCTTCTCCTTCGGCTCGTCGCACCAGAACTGGAAGGCGCTCAAGGCCTTCTGCGACGACAGCGAGCTCCTGTTCGTGCCCGGCGTGGGGCCGGGCTACGTGGACACCAGCGTGCGGCCGTGGAACGGCCACAGCACCCGCAACCGCGTCAACGGCCGCTACTACGAGACGGCCCTGCAGGCGGCGCTGGACGCGCGGCCCGACCTGCTGGCCGTCACCTCCTTCAACGAGTGGCACGAGGGCACGCAGATCGAGAGGGCCGTGCCCAAGAAGACGGCCGCCAGGGTCTACTTGGACTACCGGCCGCACGGGCCCCGCCACTACCTGGAGCTCACCAGACGCTGGGCGGAGAAATTCAACAAGGAGAAGGAGCGCTGGCTCATGTGAGGCCGAGGCCGAGGCCGAGGCCGGCGGATTGCAACGCCGCGGGAGCTTTCCTGGACCTGAGCCAAGACTCCTGCGACTTCTCACGAGCAATTTGGACCAAAACTCAAGCGACTGTCAAAAAAGTCCCTTTCACACCGCCCCTTTAGTTGGTGTTGCTTAATAAACAAATACATATACACATATATATATATATATATATATATATATATATATATATATATATATATATATATATACATACAGTAGGTTGTAACAAAAGACGGTTTGAATCTGAAATTCTTCGTCTCCGATTTCTGTAGTCCTCCATCAAAGCAGACTCATCTTTGTGTGGAATCAAAACAAAACGTTTGCAAACATCCGCTTTTACTATTGAAATAAAATGGATCAATATTTTGGACTCATTTTGTACATTGCAGACCAAACTTGTCACTAAATCATGATTCATTTGTTTTGCGTGACGTGATGGAAATGACTCTTTTTTTTTTTAATTGAATTCATCGACAAAATGGCATCGTTTGTTGCAGCCCTGGTATATATACACACACGTCTATTTTTTAATTTTGTCTTTTTTTGGGGGGGTTGAACAATTCTTGTTTCCTTTCACATCATAGCAACAGAAATGGTAAAAAAAAAAACAACCTGAAAATATCCAAAAGTTACACATTTTCTGCTCGTTGCAAATTTGTCGCAAGAATATGTGGCAACTTTGCTAAAAGTACTTGACACCCTTGCAACTAAAAGTACTTGACACCCTTGCAACTACGGTTAGTGGATACAATACGAACAGCTAACAGTCTTACTTGTGCAATTCATAACCATCCTAATAGCTTGACACTTTGTTGGCGGCAAAGGATTTTTCAAGTCAGCAAAAGCGGGTTTCATCGCCGGACAGACAAGTTTGTCTTTTGCCCTTGTTGATTGCTTCTACGACTCCAAAAAGTGTCGACTTGCAATTGATTTTCTTTCCAGTTGCGTCATAAAAGCTTCTTCCAGAGCAAAATTTCTCACAATAAAAATGTTGCGCGCGCGCGCGTCCCGCCGGAACAAGCATTCAGACAATTTGAATATCGGCTTTTATTGTACACGAGTAACAGCTTTTGGGTAACAAGTGTAGCCTGCAGAGGAAAGCCATTCAACTCCCAAGTTACTGAAAGAGTCCCTATTATTGTATCACATTTTTTTGACTCTTATAAAAAATAATAATAAATCGTACAAGCCCTTGCAAATAACAAGATGCAGTTGTTCGGATTGGACACAAAGTGCCACGTGATCCCAAGATAAGTGACTAAAATAATAGAAAAACAGAATACACACATACATCTTTATAAAAATATGATAGGTGGTAAGACCAGAAGTTAATATGGAAAAATATTCAGCAGGACCTCTTCTGATTTTGAAAGAAGAAAAAGTAAGAAGTTTGATCGTGCGTTCCATTTTGACTTGACAATCATCCCAACTCCGCCGAGGTGAGTCCGTATTTACCTTCCAGCACGTCCACGGTGGAGGAAAAGGCACTAAAACCCAGTGAACAGTCGTTTTTCTCTCCGTGCTTTTTTTAACGACACGCAAATAATATCACATGTACAGTCGTAAGCGACATGAACACTTGTTTAGTTACTTGTAGTCTTGCTGATTTGCTATCAAGTAAACCATTGATACTGTATGCGTACGTTCATGAATAGAACCTGAAATAGCTGCATTTCCATTCTTCATTTGCGCTGAACATGTTCATTATTTTACTTCATTAAATTAGCCACTACGGATCACCAAAAATGAATTCAATTATTCTAAATTCATAGAAACCTGATAACATTATAGCTCACTTAACTGGGGGATATTCTAACAAACAAATTATCAATACATCTAAACATATTTGCCATGTCTAGAATTAAATATACAAGAATTGCTCTCAACATATTTTTCTCTGACTTAATATTCATTTCATCCATCCAATTAGCACATGAATTTCCTAATATATTTTGATTCAAGCAGATTTTCCCAAAAATATTTACAGATATGGATTTTTTTTTGTCTGTGAAAGTGTTTTTTTGTTTTTTTTTTGGATAAACTTGCCAACATAAATGCTTTTGTAGTCAGTTTAAATGTACATTGTAACAGTAATATTTAATCCAATGAAGTAAAATAGTGGCTCACACTAGACTAGTATCCATTTTTGCTGTATTAAAATGAAGAGGAGGAACTTACCAGCCGGCTCTGATGATGCGGTACTTGCCGCGTGCCGATAGGTCCACCACGGTGGACCCGAGCCGGCTCTGGTCTCCTATTGGTCCTCCGTCCACCACCGCAGCTAGCTTGGGCCAAAGATCTTGAAACTCCTCCAAGTTGAAAAAAGAAGAAACAAAGACACTTATATCGGAGCAAATGCTACAGCTAACACGCCGCGAACAGAGGCACATACATTTGCCATCGCAGCAGCATTCAAAACATTTCAACACTACAGCTAACAGCGGCTAACAAAAAGCGGCTAACAAAATGCTATCCAAGCAAATTAGCAAAAGTGGCTAAGACGCTGCTGGTTTGTTTGTGTTGAATAATTGATCGACTGTATACAACTGACCATGGATTAGCTTTATTCACTATATTTTGTACGTGTCATTACAGACCAGAGTAAATCAATCAATCCAAACAAGGCAATTCTTGCCGCCATCATCTACCCTAGTGTTCCTCCCACGTTCATACTTACATGGACGGCCACGGTGCTGTTTTGCGCGCTGACGTTGGCGCTGGTCAGCGCCAGAGGCTCGCCGCACATCTGACAAAGACGACGCATGAAGGCGCAGTCTGGAATACGGACGCCTACGAGCTGAGCGTGACAACACATATTCAAGGACAAGCTCCACTTAAACAAACAAACAAACAAACAAAAAAAAAACTGGTCGACTTACCGACGTGAACGGATTGAGCTCTTTGTTGAGTGTTTGCGACCTTTCAAGCACCAGTGTGACCGGGCCTGGCAGGAGGTCGTGGAGGAGCTCCTCTTTCACCTTCACCTTACAGTATCTGAACACGGGGGCAAGATGTTTGGTCTTGAGTTGTCAGCATGCTATTTATTGCCAATCCCAGTTGAATTTGAAACATAAAACCAAGACAATTGCACTTTGCCTACTTAATCAAAGCACGTGATGTGCAATAGTCCGCTAGCTAAATGCTAGCACACAATACCAAGTGCCATAGATGCGCCAACAAAAAACTGGCATTGATTATGCTGTGTTATAGAACCTTTTAAGAATATGGGAATACAGCATCAAAAAATAAAAAGAGAGTGAATCCAATGTCCAAAACATTTGGGCTCTGTATTTCTTTGGGAAAAAACAACAACTTTGCGACGGATGGACACTTGTGGAGTTTTGACTTGAGGCATAGGCTTGTACCACTTGGAGGTGCTTGAAAATTTTGGAGGCACCTGAAAATGTTCTTACTTGTATATGTCCTGGATTTCGCCCACACAAATGGCCAAAGGCTTCTGCTCGTTGCGCCCCTTGATGTCGTAGATCTCGCGGACAGCGGCCGAGTTCTGGGCCAGACACGCCAGGCCGTAGATGGTGTCGGTGGGCACGGCCACCACGTGGCCGTCCTGCAGGGCCTTCACCGTGCAGCTCAGGATGTCTGCAACATCTGAAGAGAACGGTATTATCAAACCTTTGTAGATCTTTTCACAATCAAGTCACACGCACTTCCGGGTTGCAAAAAAAAAAAAGAACGGCCAAGTAAACACCGATTAAAAAAACTAAACAAAAAAACACTCAGCATTTGATTAAGGAAAAGCAATTGAGGAAACAAAGACATGGAAATGACTTAAACTATGATTTTAGCATTATTTTCTTCTGCCATAGTTTGAATACAGGTGTTAGTAACTTTTCTGTTGGTCAGAGTTTTAGCACAGACTTGCTCTGCACTGCTCTGCCGAAATGACACCATGTTAATTTCTCTGACCGAGGGCAGACCTACAAAGTCATCAATATTATTTTCCAGATTTTTTCCCAATGTTTCCAACTATACTTTTACACCAACACAACCCTGTTCCTCTTATATTTTTTCAGTAAGTACTGGAGGTAAGTTTGTTGTTGACCAGGTAGCATAGCAGCTAACACAGAGAAAACGTACTCTTGGGGCAAAAACTCCAACATTAACATTTATTCGCAATGGTGTTTTTGTAATTCTAGCATATGCTAGTAAAATCAAATTCATATTTCAATACAATTTAACCATATTAAATAGTGTGCAAATAACGTGCACATGTGCTACAAGTGGAGTATCCGTCACAAGGCTGTGCCAAATATGACACCAAATACTGGAAAAATAAATGTGCACTGTTGATGGGTGGGCTGAAAAATCGAATTATTATGCTTTTTTATGACCACATTTTCGTAAGAAAAAAGAATCTCACCTTTATAAACAAATGTTGGCGCCTGACTTGTCCTCTAATAGTGGAATGATCTTTGTTTTTTTTTAACGACAACACTTCTCTGCAGTGTTTACAGTTTACAAGCCATTTATTTTCACTTTACATTTTAATTTTTCAATTTTAGGTTTCAGTTGTAGTCTTTAACAGAAATTCTTCATTAATTTTCTTAATTAAAAAAAAAAAAGGTGGTTCTACTTAAAAAGGGTTTTAATGCAGAACTAGTAACTAGTTGATATACCCGCAGACCAGTCCAACAGGTGCACACGAGATTCTGATGCAACAAGCCTACATGCTTACGTTGCCTCCTCTTGTAACGCTATACAACCAAATAAAAACAAAACAATAAATGAATAAAAATAGAAACACGTTAAGCTCGTCGACGGTTGTTTGACCCGGTGAGCTCTTCTTACCTGTACGAGCCTCCGGTGGAACAAACGGCCCATCGCCGTTGGCCGGTGCCAAATGCAGCACTTTGGTCTTCAGCCGTTTACACATTTTACTTCCGACTCGGCAAACTGCAGGAGAACGGTGAGCAGCTCGGTATTTAATTACTTGTACTGCCAACTCCCGAAAACACTTCATGAAACTGCGTCAGTAGAGGAGCGCTGGCAGGTCGAACAGGAGAAACATGTTGCCGCCGGACGACGTGAGCCAGTACGGAAGTCAATTCTTCCGGGTTACGCCCCCAATTCGTGACGACACATTTCTTAAAGGGATAGTAACACTTAAAAAAAAAAAAAACCCTCTCAGCTACAAAAGTACCTTGACGCTAAATGGATTGTTACTTAGAATACTGACAATTCTAATGATATATCTTCTATTTCATTCATTAATAATAATTTTTAAAAAAGAATACTTTTCACGGTCGACGCCGTCTCGACCAATATAAATGGGCACGATCAAAATGACCCTTTCATTATGGCTATTTGAATCACCTGCTGGCTGACTTGTATTCATTCTGTGGAAAGTAAAACGCTTCGAGATCAACAGAATCCACAATGTCTGAGGCAAATGATGCAGGTGGCCCTGCAATGGAAACGGTCAGTGAGAAAACGTAAGTAAGTTGAGTAGTATTAGCCTAAACATAATGTGCAATTGTTTCATAGAAGGTGCAGGATGTTGATGAGAGGATATGGATTGCATCTGAGAAAATCACCTTGTGCAATAAAATCCTGCAGGACTTGAAACATCTCGATCACGTTCTTATGGTGAGCAGCTAGCCTCAATTTGGCGCAAGGCGACTTCAGTTTTTAATTTGGTTGTTTGTTTCCCCACAGACGAAATCTCTCCAGGATGTGACCTTGCCGCCATCAAAATGACCAACTTCATACTAAAATAAAACAACGACAATGTTCTGAGACAATGTTTTATTAGTATATTGCCCTTATTTGAGAAAGTTATCATATGACTTTGTACGAAACGACTCGAGCATATGCCAACATTGAACATTATACATTCTCTTTAGAAAATACAAATCCTTGCTCTGTGGGTCACGAGACATCCCTTTGGAAGCACGCACTGTAGTTGAATTTTCTTCATTACATGCAGATGTCAAATGAATATTTTCTTATTTGCAATACATTTGCTTCCAAACGTGTCAAAAAACCATTGTCATCTGTCAAATTGTAATATGGAGGCAAAAGGCAGAGCTGGTTAGCCGGCACATTGTTTAGCCATAAAGCTCAGAAAAGAAAAGCTGTGTAAATATTTATAGTCTTTTTGTATTTTAAACAAAGTAATTCTTAAAACAGAATCTTTCACTAAATCAAGTGTTTCTTCAATGCAGACTGGTATTAAAGCAGAAGTCAACCCAAACATTTGTTTCCAGAATATGTTCTATGCAGGCCCACTAGTTTAAATACGGCATGCTGTTAAATATTGCGTTTGTGGAATCTAAGTTAAGCAGCAAAATGCACCCACTTTTAGTCACGTCAGCGGGCGGCCATTTTGTCATTTCTGTCAACTGAAGATGACATTGAAGTTTCTCAGGTCACGAGCAATCACGGCTCAGCTGTTTTCGGAAGATGAGCCACGATTGGTCGTTATCTGAGCCCTGCGCAACTGTGATGTCATCGTCAGTCGACAGATAAGACAAAATGGCCGCCCCCTGAGCTAGCTAAAAACAGGTGGATTTCTAATATTCCACAAAGGCAATACTAAGCAGAATGCCGTCTTTAGACTAGCGGGCCTGCATAGAACATATTCTGGAAAAAAATGTGTGGGTTGACTTCCGCTTTATACCGGTTTCCTCAAGAGGGACGCATTCTTCAGCGTTCACATCATCTCAGATGTAAAATATAACTTTTTTTTTTTTTTTAATATTGTGTAGCTGGCATAAGTGTTAATATCATAGCTCTCTCTGTATATATGTATATATTATTACCTAACATTTGCAAATGAAGTGATGCATATAAAAATACTCTTAACACAACACTATTTAACAAAGAAAGGAAGGAAGGAGATACACTGTGTCGGGGCGTCGGTGTGCATGCCTCTGAATGCCTTACTCAAAAATTGCATAGTTAGTTCATCGTATGTTTGAATTACAATATTTTCTTAATGTTTTGGACCCTCATAATACTGCATATCTGGAATGGTTCTGAGAGTTTACAGTGTGCGTGACTGCAGTCTTTACCATAATAGCAAATCCATACTGGCCATTTGATTGGCTCTTGGGAAATGAAGCTGTAGAGAAAAGTGTGTGTGTTTGTTTACACATTTGTTGCATTGTGTCCCTAGCTAAAGTAAATAGTCATCAGGAAGCTGGGTGGTTTAGTTTACAAAAAAAAAAAGTTACAGCATGTGAACCAATATGCGGGCTCCGAGTTCATCTACAAAAATCTCAGAATATTCCTTACTTTTCGCCAAAATGTACTGTATGGACACGGTTGCTATTTAAATCAGGGGTGGGGAACCTTTTCACTATCAGGGGCCATTTCAGTTCTCTGTGGACAGTATGACTACATTTATAAAAGAAAAAAAAAAAGACGACTAAAAAAAAGTTTGGAGTATTCAGCTTCTGGGTGAAACTCCAAGGATGAACCAAAAATGCATGAACCTTCCCTTGTCAACTTAACTTAACCTTTTGACTGCACATGAATTGGCCAATATATTTTGGGGTTCAATTTAGAGTTAAACAATCCTCTTCACATTTTGACATTGGATTAAACCCGTTCTAAGTTTTACTGTTCAGCTCTTGGTTAGAGAACATGTTGACCAATTGGCTTCTGCAACTACTTTTCATGAGTGGACAACCGTCAGCAAACAGTGTTTTTCTGCGATTTGAAATTTGAATTGCTGATATAACGGCCAATCAAATATGCCATGTTGGATCGCATGACCCTTCACAAAAAAAAAACCAAAAAAAAAAAACCAACGTTTCCGGAAATGAAGTCAGATGCCGCCACCATGCTGTATCAATAAAGTACATGCAGTACGGTCCTAACTAGTACATAATTTCATATGTACCTGTGCCTAAAAAGCAAAGTTTGAAGAGTTTCTGTTGCACAGCTATTATAAACATTTAGTGTACAAGAGTGGCCGGGGAAATGTGCTTATTCTTTGACATCACGCCAAGTTGTTTATGCTTCGATAAAAAACACATTTTGTGATTAAAATCAACGTAGTGTATTTTAGGTTCATCCAGAAACTTCACCCGACAGCAAAGTTAGGTCGAGGGCGCACTGCAGCGCGCCTCTCTACCAACGCCAGCTGGTGCAGATTCCAGCACGACTGCAACGCTATTAAGGACGAGCTGTTTCAAAACTGGCAGTTGGAGGTTCCCCAGCCCTGGTTTTGAAATCAAGTTACAGCGGCCGTGTACACAACTGGTGGCGTGTAGAAGAGGGCATCAAAATGCAGGGATGAGGCGGGCGTACACAAAACGGAGGGAAGCGGGATCATTTATGAGCCGATGCGTCCCTGAGAGGGCCACGACAGTAGCGGTTAGGTGTGGTTCCAGAGAGGACATTAACTCACGAAGGAGCCGTTTTCTTCCGGAACAGGAAAGTCATTCAGTAACATCGACAAAAAAGAAAAACACAACTGAAATGCACGTGTGATCGGAATAAATTAATAAAAGACTCTTCATCTATCATAACAGCATTGCCAGTTGGAAATGAACGGCTTAAATAAATTACAATGTACAATTTTAAATTAGGTTTAAGTTAGAGGGAAGCGATGCTATGTCCCCTTTTTTGACAAGGCGGCTCAAACCTGAATTTGCCAAGAATCACATCTTTCGGACCAGTTTACAAGCGTGTCCACCCGAGAAGATTGTGCTAGGAGCTACTCTCGATCAGTGCATTAAAACCAGCTCTAAGCATGTGTCAGAATTTTCTTTTCTTCAAGTGCAGTACAACACTCATGCTCCGAGCCAGCCAAACAGGAATTCTCACTATTTCAGTGTGTGGACAGCACAATTGGACTGGATGTCATCAGTGACTTATATACAGTTGGAATATGCGTATTATCAACAAAGCGACGACAACGAAACAAAACAACTCTTGGACCGCATTTTTCCCTGCATTAAATGCAGCCGTCGTTTAACAGTGAACTCAACTACTGCAAAGAGAGATTCAAACGTTTGTGCAGGTATGTCGCACAATGCCACGGGGAGGAGAATGCACTGAAGGTACGAAGCACGCGCTATTGAAGGAGAAAGGCGAGCGCACTTGCCTAAGGATTGCCTTCGGTGGCCATGCTGAAGTCGTCGGTGACGAGCAGCAGGGCCTCGATGTTGGAGGCCGTCTCCGGGCTCTGCAGCGAGAGGAAGTCCGACACGTCCATGTTGGCCAGCCCCTGCGCCGACGTCTGAGCGGGGGAGGGCTCGACTTCACCCGCCTCGGAGGAAGACTCGGGGAGGCGGCGCGGTGAAGACGAGGCGGCGGGCTGGCGCGGAGGAGCTTGGGGCTGCGCCGGCGGGGGGGCGGGGGGAGCGTCCGGCGGCGGCGCTTGTGCTGAGGCCGAGGCCGCCGAGCAGGCGTTCTTGTCTTTGGCCGTGTCCCTGCAGGCGCAGTGACAATGGCAAGCCTCTTCCTGCTTGATGATGATGACGGGCAGGCTCAGGCCGATCTGCTGGACCGAGCTGCCTGAAACGACAAGTTTAGAGTGACAACAATGCAATACGTCGACAAAAGGCCCCGCTCAAAATAAGCCGTTTCGCATGGCAGCTTGTAGAAATCGCAAGCTTTGTAAAATGCTGCCCGGAAATTTTAGGCTGCAATAATCACACCAAAAAAAAAAGAAAAGATTTCCAAGTCTTACCAGCATTGCCACCCACTGGTATGGCTGTAGTAAAAAACACCTTCTCCACTTTTGGACCACCTTGCGGCTGGGAAAGAATAGTTGACATGTGGGAATGCAAACGCGAGAATCAATGTGATGAATGAGTCATGGCCAAGTTTCACACTCACTGCTTGTTCGGGATTCTGTTGGCTGTTGGCGGCGCTGCTCAGGATCCACTGAAGGTTCTGGTCGGACATCACCAGGCCGGGCTGCAGCAGGTTCTGAGTTGGCGCAATGGTGATGGTGGCGGGGCCCGAACCGGTGACGGCGTTACTGGCCAAAGGCACAGGTTGAGCTACGGCGGCCAGGGCATCCGAGGCGGCGCCCGCGACCGCCGACGCGGCCGTCGAAGCGCCCGGCAACGGCGCAACCGGAGCGGGTGCGGGGGGAGGGGGAGGAGGGGGAGGCGGAGGAGGAGGAGGAGCGGGCCGGGCCGCGCCCTCCGGCTGCAGGAATGTCGACGGCAGCGTGACGTAGTGCTGCGGGCCCGCCTGGTCGGGCGCTTGGACGGAAGCCTGAACGGGCCCCTCGGAGATGTGCGCGAAAGCCGGCGCCGCCGGGGTGGCTGGCGCGAGGGCCCGGGAGGAACGAGGAGCCTCCATGGCGGCGGCCGGGCGGGAGCAGGCGGGAGTGAGAGAGAACGAGATGAGAGATGAAGCTTCGGTCACCGTCGGCGGGGTGGGCGTCTCCAGGCCGAAGCGCTCGGCAAGACTCTCTGCGGAGGAGAAAGCCAGCGTGGATCAGCGGACGACGCGCAACCCTCGGAAAAAAGCTCCCCAAGCGTTCTTACCGCTAGGGTGGGCCTCATCTTGGCTAACGCTATTTTCAGGACTCTGGAACATGAGCTCAAAGATTTTCACAGGGGTCACATTGTTCAGGTCCAAATTCTGTGCCTGGAAAAGAAACTTTGTGGTTATCCAATTTGCACCACTGCCAGCCGTAAGTATTAGTAAATATCTTCCTACATTACATATCATATGTTGTTATCATTCTGAAAAGCTCATGTGCTACCGAAAAAAAAAAGGGGGCAGATTTGGAATAAGCGCAAAAAAATCTCGAAAAGTTGATGTGCTGACCAGTGTCATTTTTAGTATTATTATAAATTTGGTAGCATTATGAGCTCATACGTCAGAATTGCAGGCACAAAACCTGGCAGTTTCAATCAGGTCTGTATTTGGTTCCGATTCTGTATCGTTACGGCCCCAATGAATTACAGCTCTGGGGGGAAAAAAAGAAAAAGAAACCACTGCAAGATTAAACAATTTATAGAAATATACTTCAACATCAAGGACAGACTTTGGGGCCAACACTGTCAAAATCATATAGACATTTACGGAAAATGTTAAACGCAGGCATTTGTTTGCATCTCAATGAAGATTTGTTGGCATAAACGAAGAGACCCAAAGCCGTAGATGAAGAAAATCCCAAAAGGCGTGACCGTCACTTGTGCAATATGCTGCAGTACGTTGAATGTTTGACATTTTGTCCAAACGCCACTTTTCACTCAGCACCAACGGAAAATTCCAATGCGCATTGAATATAGGGGCGGTCCTCAGTTTATGACAGTCCCAATAGAGGACCATTTGAGGTGACCCACATCCTTGTTGCAACTCGGTTCAGCTGGACTTACATTGTGTAGTTGCTCTCGCAGCTCCGAGTCAGTCGAGATCAGACTCAAGTCACTGAGGCACAGTGAATGATTTGCGTCCTATTCAAAAAAAAAAAAAAAAAAAAAGAAAAAAAGGTGAATGGGATCCAATGAATCTGGCAACTTCTCACGGAAACAAGATGTAACTGTTAGACATAGCGATTGATGCCGCGCCTGTGAGGAGGAAGTGACAATTAGAAGTGTCTTTGGCAGCAACACAGGACACGGCGTCCCGCAGAGCGAGAAGCCGCCGTGACTCACTTCGGACAGCGGGTGAGTGAGGGTGACGCTGAAGGGCTGCCCCTTGTCGTGACCCCGGATGTGACTCTTCAAACTGTACTGGCTGCTGAACGTCTTCTCGCAGCCGTCGCTCGGACAGTTGAAAGGCTTCTCGCCTAAATAAGCATAACGCAAATGGATTTGGCTAGCACGGAGACTTCCGACCACGGCGCGTTGGCGCAGTAGCGTTTCATGAGAAAGCATTAGCCATGCCTTGACAAATGAACACATTTCACTCAAACGGTCTGACAAACATTTATTTACTACAAACGATGCGCGTTTCTTCATGCTAGCGAGGTGTAGTGACAGGCAGAACAAGTCAATGCTTTTGCCCAATAAAATTCTTCTCGTCAAGTACTACCACAATGAGAAACATTCAAACGTACCGTAGTAGTGTCGTAGGCCTAAGTGTTCTTCAAAAAACAAATGCGGAGGTTCAATTCCTAAAAAGTATCATTACTATTGCTGATGTACTGTATGCGTTTGAAAAGAATTGAAGTGGAAGTGAACCCAAACCTATTTTTTTTTTCAAGAATATGTTCTATGCAGGCCCACTAGTTGAAAAACGGCAATATGATTAATATGAAATATGAGTTAAGCAGCAACAGCCACCCGTTTTTAGCCATCTCCGGGGGCGGCCATTTTGTCACTTCTGTTGACTGAGAATGACATCACAACTGCTCAGGACTCAGATAACCACCAATCATGACTCGGCTACAAAAGAGGTGAGCCGTGATTGGTCGTTACCTGAGCCCTGAGCAACTGCAATGTCATTTTCAGTCGACAGAAGTGACAAAATGGCCGCCCCCCTGAGATGGCTAAAAACGGCTGGATTCAATGTTATTGCACAAAAGCAATAATGATCAGAATGCCTTGTTTCAACTAGTGGGCCTGCGCAGAACATAGTCTTGAAAAAAATATGCTTGGGCTAACTTCCCTTTTAAATGTACCGCAATGATTAAAACATGTTTTGGCCATGATAACACCTGTATTGATAATGTAAACATTTAATTCAGTGATTTTCTTTCATGCAACACTAGAGGGAGCCTGCATAACGTACCACACTGAGAATGAATCGCGACACTTTTGAATGTGTGATTTGTTTGCTTCCGGGGCATTTCACACTGAGTAAGTGAATTTGTGTGTAAGGTTGCAAAATTAAAATGTTCGTCGTAATACATTTATGTAATAAAACCGCAATTTACAAAAATGAAGGTTGGCGCTTTACATGGAACATACACACATTTTAGCAAACTCATGACTAAAAGAATCAAACGTCATGGCTTTTACAGTGGTACTTGGTAAAGTGTGTGATTTGGCTCAATAAATGTCGGTCGGGACTGACTGAGGTAGGAAATGCCTCCCACAACGTACCTGTGTGGGTCCGTACGTGGGTTTTGAGGTGGTGACTCGCTGCAAAAGCTTTGCCGCAACCGTCGTGGTCGCACCTTGAGAGGCAAAAATAAATAAATGAAAAAAAAAAAATCGAATTATGTCTGCTGCAGCGTCCTTCCCAATATAAACTCTTGAGAAAATGTATTACTAAAGAATACATCATCCCAAATCCTTCTGCTGATGAGGATTAGTTGTGACTCAAATCTGTTGGAGAAGCTGATGTTTACCATTGGTTACTATCGTGTTGCTTTATTCTCATGGGGTTTCTAATTACCGCTCACCGGAAAGGCTTCTCTCCAGTGTGCGTGCGAATGTGCTTCCTCAAGTCGCTGAGAGTGGTGAAGTACTTTGTGCATCCCTCAGATTCACAGTTGAAGGTTTTGCCCGTGTGGAGTCTCTGGTGTGCTTTTAGCCTGCGGAGACAATTGATGAGCAGAGTTCACCATCAGCGACGGAGAAAAAGTCGCATCTTACGTTACGACGTCCTTTCTTTTCAGAAATGAGTTTTTATTTCAGAAATAAAAACTGTTGAGTCGATAAAAAAGGAAAGAGAACCAATTGTTTATTCATTATATTGTCATCTTTTTATTATTTGATAAAACCCTGCTTCAGTTCCCAGGATCAACGTACAAAAAAACCCCAGAGAACTAGTTCCACAAAGTTAGAAAGTTGCTCCTCAAATGAAGTCATTGATTTGCAAAATTGCTCCGCAATGAATGTTTTTTCGTTTGTTTGTTTTATTTTACGACATTACCTGTACAGGGTGTTGAAGGCCTTCTCGCAGCCCTGCACGTCGCACTCAAAGGGCTTCTCCTTGGTGTGCACACGGACGTGGATTTTGAGGCTGTACGAGGTGAGGAAGGCCTTGCCGCAGCCTTGCTGGTTGCACACAAAAGTGTACTCGCCGCGGTGGGTCTTCTGGTGCGTGCGCAGGTTCCCCGCCGTGCTGTACGTCCTCGTGCAGCCCTCAAACATGCACTGGTAACGTTTCACCTGAGGCACGCGGACGAAAGGGGGGGTTGGGGGGATGGGCGGTTATATATATTTAAAAATATACGTGTCCACACAGCCTCTTCCCAATTCAAATCAAGTATTGTCTTGATATGCTTCGAGGTACTAATGGTGAGTGTCCTGGGTGTCAGTGAATGAGAGAAGACAAGGGATGTCACGACACGAGAAAATATCACCATATGAACCTCACAATATGACAATTACCACGGCATTGTGGGGAGGTTGGCGATATATAAAAAGCTCACGATATTGTCAAAAACAAAAGACTTTTTTTGTCTTTTTTTGCCCATATTAAAAAAAAATAACCATCACAATATTACAATTTTGTACATAATAGGAAAATTGACAAAGGAATCGGCTTAGCCAGTCATGCGCTCTTATCGGCTCAGCAGCGCAAAGTATCATCATGTATGTCTACGTAGTTCCCAATGCTGTGTTGGGCTGAAGAGGGCCGACGGAGATGTTGAAAAATGGCAGGACTGATTTAAGGGACCTTTTATTGGTTACCACATGGTTTTGTTCATGTGCGCAACAATCTGTTTAATTTTGGTGTGTGTGTATGGTTTCTGTAGAACACAAAATACAAATAAAATAAACATGAGCAAATGTGTCTACACAATGCTAATTAGTTGCGGTCCTAATTATTATGCGTATAGTTCAAATAGTACACTTAACATTAACCTCAATGTATATAAATGACCTACAATGACCGATCACCAAAGGTCGAGGCACTTAAACTGCACTAATAAACGACCCAACAAAGGGTGCTGGAACTGCACAAATGGAAAACAACGTGGGCTTTTAGACCGATTTGCTGCTATTAATATCGTGACATGACGACGACGATAGTGGCAATCTTAATATCGCGATATCGCCAATATTGTGACATCCCTAGTGAAGTACATTATGATTTGGGGGGGGGGGGGGTTCATTCATCCAAATAATGTCTCATGAAGCCAATGTGTCATTTGACAGCAGGCAGCCGGAACACAGCAAACACAAAGACAGAAAATCCAACAATGCGCCCACACAATGACCCACTCATGCTGTCTGTTTTGGTGGACTGCAAGCACATGATTTCTACTTGCGCAATCTCATGAGATCCAGTATGAGTTGAATGACAATATAAAAACCGAGCAATAATATCTTGGCAAAGGAACAATTTTTGAAGCTCATGAGATTGCGCAAGCGTGTGTTAATCAGTACCAAAAACGGGAAGTCAACCATCTTCATCATCTCTGTGACTCATAACACTGTTTCGAAATCTTACTTCTTTACAAGTGCAATATGTAGACAGGAGATTAAATTATCACGTGCGTGTTTTCATAAAACATTCTGAACAAATACTGTCAGTTTGTAGCTGGAAGGGAACTTATGTCTTCAGCGACAAACAGTACGGCAGTTCTACTTAGGCAACATTTATTTGTAGAAAGGCATTTTGTGTTCTGTGCTAGCATTTGTCCACTTTTGTGCAAATGTATTTTGCCATATTTCTTTTTCCTAAACACATTTGGGACTTTTTTTCTTTTCTTCCCTCAATAGTGCAAGTTCGATTTTAGATTTTTTTTTTTTTTTTACATGTCCTCTACATGAATGCATATTACAATAAACAATATCCGATTGCACATGTTGTATAGGGCTGCACAATATTAGAATAACATGCGATAGGGACGTTAACTCTTAACAATATTCATATTATTGTGATACTTAGCGTGTACCTAAGGAAATCACATTTTTCTTATCGAATGAAAGAATTACAATTTTTTCATGCTGCAAAATAAGCAAGCTCAATGTGTTCTTAGCTAATGAATTGTAATTCTCCTGGGTAATGTCCAACTATTGGGTGGCGATTAGCGACTAGATAAGTTTGCATTAGACTGGTCAAACTGACAAAAGCATACAATTCCATGAGAAAATTATTGCATGTCTTTGTGCTATGCATATTGCATAGGCCATTGTCGCGATATTGGTATTTTTTTTCGATATATTGTGCAGCCATTATACAGTGGGTACGTACGGAAAGTATTCAGACCCCTTTTTCGCTTTGTGTGTCATTGCAGCCATTTGGCAAAATCAAAACAGTTCATTTTAATTCTCCTTATTCATATGTGAAGAAGGCACGTCTGTGCGAGCTTACCTCTGTCTGCTTGGTCTCCGGACACTCCGAGTGCAGGGTGAGGGTGGCGCCCTCGATGTTGCGTGGCATGGGGGTGGAGCCCGGATTAATGGTGAACTGGATCTGGTCTGGCGAGATGGTGTGGTGCACGTAGCCCTGCGACATGGCGTCGGGGTCGGCCATGAAGGCCAGCGAACCTTCCTCCTCGTCGCCTTCCCCTTCAGTGAGGAAGGTGACGCCATCTTCGTCGCCCCCGCAGTGGCCCTCCTCCTCGCCTTCCTCGTCCAGCCGGATAGGGTCCCGCTCGATGAGCACGGTGGTGCGGTCGTACACGCGGCCGCCGGACGACGACGGCTCCGCCATCAGGTGCTCGCCCTTGTCGAATCCGATCTTGTCTTCGTCGTCCTCGTCGCCCCCTTCCAAGCGGTCCACCTCTACCTCAAAGTACAGCGGCGCCTCTGTGCGAGGGCCATTTTCAGACATGGTCCCTTAGTGCCGCTCCTTCCTTTTGGCCAAGGAGGACTTGCACGCTTCACTCTGTCAATGATTCAACCTGACGAAATAAAAAAGATTTCCATCAGCTCCAGTTGGCTGTGATTTTAATTTGCATATACATGTGGAAATAAGGATAGGCCACTGGTGCGCTTTTAATTTCTTCAATGTGAAAACTTAACAAAACACCACATGTGGTAGCATATTATTGCAGAGTGGCTAATTAAGACAGTTCACAGCCAGTCGCTAACCTGAACTCAAAACAGCCAATTGCGCGCTCTCATTTGCTGACTCCCACGCCAGTCACCAGGCCAGGCCAGTCACCAGGCCACACTTTTTAAAAGGACACGCAGAACTCGTTGACGGCATTGGACATTTCTATTTATCAAATGGACTTTGAGAGCTTACTTCCACTGGCATATATATTCATCAAATTTGTTTGTAACCGTAACCCATGCGGAGTGTCCACGGGCACCAGGTAGCACCCACAGGTAGCTGTGTTAAAAATAGCTCATTTTTTGACTCCTGTTTTTGGTGGCTATGCTTTTTTTTTTTTTTATAATCGGTGTAAATTTGGTAATAATGTGTGTGTGTTTTCTTTTAAACTGATATAATTCAAAGCTCAGTATTGGAGCATATGACAAAAATATAGCATTAGTCGACAAGCGGGCGCAATGGCGATGAGATGATTTGAGTAATTTTTTTGTTGCAGAAGTGTCTAACAAGCTGGGCAGCTCTTTACATAAATCTGTACACAAGATGTAGCTGAGTTTCAAAAAGGTTGGTGACCTCAGTACTAGAGTGACTCGGCTGTATTTTTAACATACTTGACCAATTACATACAGTGTAAATGCAGTACTGTAAAGTGCAATCTTTCCGTTTGTTTTTAGCCGGAACGGATTCATGTCATTTCCATTCATTTCAATGGCAAAAAGATAATTTCTCGAGGCACCACTGCACTATAGATATTTTACACCACTACCAGCTATGTCGACACACAAAACAAGGATCGACAACTTTCCTTTCAATGACACAAGGATCGACATTCCTCAAATCTTCACAGAAGAGGATATCCACAAAGTGGACGTTTCACACGGCAAAAGGAAAGTCTCCTACACATCACTCACCTTTGAAGCGACCTCACAACCGCCCTGTCATTTTTAGAGGAGGGGACCAAGGCGAGCAATCGCAGCGCCGTTACAAAAACGCGAACACACAGTGGCCTGTTAATCGTGCAATCACCCCCTAAATATTCACATCGGTACGTTATTTTGTGAAGTTTGTCATTAAAAAAAAAAAACGATGAGGGACTTAGTTAGCATCACTGCCTCGAATGTAATGCTAACGAGCTGCCACAAATATATATTTTTAATAGACACGCTAATCTGTCTCGTTTTATCCCAAACGCTGTGGTACGCAATGGGCAAATTAATGCTGTTTAACCTTTACACATACAGTCCATCCATTTCACATTGAACATCAACACGTAAGATTAGCTTTAGCACGGTCACCTAACGTTACAGGAGAGGCTAGCAGCTAGCTTAGCTTGGAAGCTAAACTTACCGTTTAAATGTCGACAGCTGACCTCAAAATTCTCCAGTCTTTCCGACTCGCAATTATTTCCGTGTGACAACGCTGTGTGACACTCGCTTTTCCCCGACTCACAAACCCGGTCGCTCTGTTAAATTTATTTTATTTATGTGAGCCGGATTTGTGGGGGGCTTATTCCCGTGTTTTGGGGATGTTTAGCAGCACG
Organism: Filicampus tigris; assembly: GCF_054856515.1. NCBI lineage: Eukaryota > Metazoa > Chordata > Actinopteri > Syngnathiformes > Syngnathidae > Filicampus > Filicampus tigris. Next base: position 655,072 of record NC_141224.1, on the reverse strand, counting down.
GTGAAGCCTCCCCAGGATACCACAAACAACGTCACAACACGCGTGAAGGCAGTCCTGATGCATCTTGGGAAATTTGCCCAGAGTTAACTCATTTCGAAACCGAGCGTACCATTTTTATTTCGTTTTTTATTTCATTATTATTTTTCATTCATCAAGTATCGTTAAAAGAAAAAAACGAACAAAAAAAAAACAAACGGTTGAGGTCAGAAACAAAGTACTCATGAGACGGGAAAGAATCAATGCCAGAAACAGTTCACTTTACTGGCACGTTTAAGGTTATTTGCATTTAATCTTTTAAGAACTATATACAGTACTAAATAAGGCTAAACCCGGATTGCACCCCAACAAGGAATTGAAATGTTTAAATTTGAATGTGACAAAGTATTTTTATTTTTTGGGATATATATTTGTATATATATTTGTATATATGTGTTTTTAAAAAATGAAATAAAACGGTCACATGACTTGTTTGATGCAAAATTGCAAAGAAATGTTCGTTACAAAATACATTTTAAAATTAAAACATTAAGTGTGATGTTACAAGATATCATGGATTTTTAAAATTAAAAACATTTACAGTGGATGTCACTCTAATGGCAATGGGTGCACCGATCACAATTTTCTGGCCGATCACTATCTTTAAAAAGCCTGACTGGCCGATTGCGATTTTTTTTTTCATAACCTACAGCATACACCTTCAATGTTCCAAACTTGTTTTATTGTAAAACATTGAATGATACCCATCTAATAAAACTGAAAAGTCATCTCACACCAGAAGAGGATTCTGGCTGACTTTTTCGGACCTGAGGTGGGAGATGAGATCGGTGGACAAGATCGGTTTTATTTTAAGGCATCTGCCCATCATACATCTCCTAAAGTTAAGGAAATTGGCATCGATCCTAATCCCAATTGATCAATCCACGCAACCCAGCTAATAACCCTTTTTTTAAATTACCCTTACATACAAATAATATGGCCTGGGCCAATTTAGAAAATCCTCATAATATCCATACCAAATTACGAACCACAGATCTTTTCAAAATATATTAATGGGACTCTTACCGTTTTGAGACTCTCCCATGAACCTTCAAAGACCCACAGGTGCATGTTTATGCAGAAACCTGTGCTCGCAGTGGAACTACAAACAGTTCTAGGGACTGTTTCAATCTCTCTTTTGAACACCACACTGTCCCATAAAAAGGACATTTATGGCACATGGTTTATCAATTTTAAGATTACCACCAATCTCCTTTATTTAACACATTTTGTTAAATCTAAACTCTGACCTGTAACAGCCTTAGTGTACACAAACTTTGTAGCAACTGTAAAAAAAAAAAAAAAAAGATTAAAAAAAAAAAGTTTATTTCTGTGCGTAGTGGGTCACTTTGGAAAAACAATTCTGGTTCAAGAATGACATTTTGGGTATTTGGAGAAAAAACTGAACGAGGCACACCAGCCACACATTTAAATATGAAGAAGAAATAGTAGCAGTTTGGGTTGCGAATGGTTGTAAGTTTTCCAATAAATTTCCAAGTTTAATGTGTTAAGAATAAAAACATGAAAGAGTGCTTTTCCAACAACTTTTTATATAGAAAACAATTATGCGATAGGTCAGAAACAGTAAAATATATTTTTAAATAAACATTCAAAAGAGGGTAGGCAAATAAATCCACAGATCACAAAAACATACTATCTCATGTTAACTATATACTACATCTTTTTTTAATGTGTCTGAAGACTCCTCAAGAAAGTATGCAAAATTATTAACAGGTTATTTCAAATACAGGACAATGTTTTTTTGTTTTTTTTAGTGTTTTATTTAAGCGTGGTCCTCTGTCTAGGATGAGCTGTGGCCCAAGAAGTGCTGAAAGAACTCCCGTGCCTTCCTCTTCTCGGCGAGGTCCTGCTTGGTCGGGGACCGCAGGAGCAATGAGGCAAAGATGGTGGCTACAGACGGAGACACAAGCTTGTTATGACAATTACGTTCAGCCAGAGAATGGCATTTTTGGGAGAAATTGCATGGCAACGCTTCTCACGCTCAAGTCAAATGCTGCAGAAATAATTGCATTTTTGACGAAAGTCGAAAGCGAGACATGACATTGGAATGGTTCAAATCGGTGAATGTGGGAGGAGACGGTAAACATTCCAAAATATGTTTACATTTGGGAATTTCAATGTGAAAATGTGGGGATTTGGGGAATGTGAATACCAGTTGCCAAGATGTCCTGAATGAGCTGAAGAGTTTGAAGTTGGAATTTGAAAGATGCACATCCTTTTTTGTTGAATTTATCATTCACCTGAATACCTGTCTGTTTTTTACTTTAAAAACATTGTGACAGTTTGAACCTGGAACAGATTAATTAACCTGTTTGAAATATAAATTCAGCCTTCTTATTTGTAATCATTCTTATTTTATAAATATAAGAGTTGGGACATGTAAACCATGTATTTAAAAAAAATCATTTTGAAATTTTAAAATCATTGTCACAGTCTGACTCTGAAACAGACTCTGAAACACTTTTCATACAGTAAAAAAAAACAAAAAACGAGATAGAGTTGAAAAATAAATGGTGTCACTTTGACCTTAGATATGATTACCATTTCCATTCTATCCTGTGGCAAAAAAAACTCCAAATGCATCCTGGGCTGCCCATAGAGGTTCCGCTATATCAGAAAAGGCAGACTGAAGCAAAATCTTTGATTATTGTCTTACCTACGATGGTAGCATCTAATCGATTGCTTGCCGAATTCTTCAGCAGCTCCCGCAGGAAGGCGGCTAGATAATTGAAAACATTTTTGTGGCACTGAGGTAGCATGGAAATGACCTTAAAAAGGGGGAGAAAGAAAACCACTTTCTTAGATTTATGACAACCAAAGGGTAGCGGAAGTAAATGGCAGAAGGCAGATGACAGTACCTTCTCACACTGGATGGCATCCGAGCAACATTCGAGGCACTGCTGGTAGAAAGCGTAGGGAACGACCGGCTCTGGGAGGGCGTCCAGGAAAAGAAGCAAGGCCTCTGCTACCGAGTGGTTACTGCCAGCTACGCATCATTACGATGTCAAGGATGGATCGTTTGGAAATAAACATCCGATTACCAGCTGAAAAAACAAGGGAGGCGGACCCGTTTAAGTTGACTATGAAGAGCCAACCTTCCATTTTGTGTATTTCTGCTTCTCATAAATTCACATGAATTCCAATCGAAAGTTCCCAACTTGAAAAATTGCTGCAATTTTGCAACCCGACACACACAACCAAATCTCCACCGACATTTATGAGCGATTATCCTGTTCAATATTTACGATCACAAATTGTAACGTGTGGTCCACACCGATTTCCACAGACTCTGTGATATTGACATTGGTCTGTGTGCTGAGTCTTTGGCCTGGTCCAACTTTGTGCTACTTAGGGAAAAAAAACTTGAACAATGAGTCAGTAAAAAGGTATTGCACGGAAAAATTCAATCATTTTATGTAAATGTTAAATACAAATGAACGCTTAAGTCAGTGGTTCTTAGGTTCTCTAGCTCATGAAGCCACGTTCAACACTTTTGAGAATCACTGATTGAAAGGATACAGAGAGAATCCGCCATGCCAGTGTCAAGGCAGTCCCGTATTTCTGCAAATTCACTGCGGAGTCCAGGTTGTTGAAATATGTCTTCCTGTGAAGACAACAATGACTTCTTTAGCTAACATCTTCTTTCAGTCAAGGCAAAGCAGACAAAGGCAAACAAAGCGCATAAAAAATGAATGCTTCACAATCAAACTTTCAAACCTGTTTGATGGCATTGCGAAACAAGTGATCCACCATCATCCAGAGTTCTTTCGGAATGTCGAGAGGCTTTTCCGTGCTTCCGGCGTTCTCACTCAGCGATGCCGCCATCTGTCGGTTCAGCGCAAACAGAAGCAATTCAATCAAAACCGACTCAACAGTTCTTATCTGCGCAGTTCCATCCATCCATTTCCTATGCAGCTTGTCCTCACTCGGGCCGGGGGTGAGCCGGAGCCTATCCCAGCTGACTTTGGGCAGGAGGCGGTGCACCCTGAACTGGTCACCGGATAATGGCAACACATATGAAGACACACAACTATTTCTACTCACATTCCGAAAAACGGCAGGCATATATTTTGTCCTTATTTAAAATGTCATTTTTGTCATACATCTGGTGAGAAAGTGTGCGGTTGTATGTTGCCTCGCTGTAGCGCTAATGAAAAATTGCAGCCCCCTCCATTCTTCAGTTGCCCATCCCTGATTTCCAGTCTTCGATTAACCCAACATGCATATTTTTGGAAGCACAACACATAATAATAATTCAAGCCCCGCACTATCAGCAAGCATGCCCCCCCCCAAAAAAAGAAGAAGAAAGTGACCCACCATTTGACGGAGGGTCTCCTGAGGCATGTCCTGGATGGGCTCCCTCAGCCGACACAGCACGTGGATGGGGGTGCCGTAGCAACTGGGCAGGTAGCTTCCCGTCACCGAGATGAAGTAGTCCTTGCCGCGCTCCAGGTGGAGGACCAGGATGTCTTCGATCTCTTGCTTGCCCGAATTCAAGTCGGGCGCCGTGGCGCGGTTCACGAAAACCTCAAGGTCGATGTCCACGGAAGCGCCTAGCGTTGAAGAGAGGTCGGTCAGGTGAGGGTCTGTGGGATGGCACGGGGCGGCCGTGGCCACCCTAGACCGAAGTCGGCTAACCCCGCACTGTGCCGTCTCAATTTTCTTGGCCAGATTAACGTGTCTTTGAGAGGCGGAACCTTTCTTCAGAGCCAGAAGACAATAAGGCAGGGTGCAATTTTTCCTTTTATGTTTTGTTTCCGGCTACGGATCACCTAGCGGCAACAAGGATTATGTACGTGTGGAGCCCAGCGCAATTTGAACCAGTGGGTTCGAGAACGATTACGTGAATTAACTGAAATAGAGAGAAGGTCGATTTTGGGCCTGTCAAACCTGATTATTCATGAGCGTGTGTATTTTTTGTCAGTCAAGTTCATGCACACACGCACACACACAAAAAGCTCCATTATCCATCCATGGCGGTAGCGGTTTGTCACATCAAGCACGGCTCACCCTGAGCGATGAAGCCTTTGGGGGGGTTGGCCGTGAGCCAGGGCTTGCAGTAAGTGGCCTCGTTTGGCTTCTGGATGAACTCAAACTGACAAGGAACCTGGCCGTCGTTGATGATGCTCAGCGTCCTGGCCTGGTGTTGCATGTACTTCACGTTCTCAAAGTGGAACTAGGAGAGAGAGAGAGAGTGAGAAAGAATGGCTGCGGTCATCAGTCATCGGTGAAAGAAAATAAACAAACAAAGCTTCACATCATCAGTTGGGCTTGATGTATCAAAAACTAAAATCGAACTCTACCTCTCGTTTGGACAAGGTTACAGAGGGAATGCATTCGTTCTCCATTTTGTCTAAATTGCGAACAATCTCTTCAAGGGTCTTCTTGTAGGACTCCGCATTGACTCTCTTGATCTGCACACAATTAGGATGCAACGACGACATTACCATTTCACAAACATGTTACAGGACTATTACTTTCAATGATAAAAGTTATTTCAAATTCAAAATCGACCAAATCTGTCATCTCTTGCTTCTAGCATAGTAGTCTTCAACATTTTTGTTTGTTACCTCAAAAAATACTTCCAAGAAACACTATGATGACCAACATTAAAATATTATGCCGTGTGCCTAAATACTCGTCCAAATAAGCAGAGGCTTTCATTCTAAAAAACACATTCTATTGGAAATGTTGGTAAGCCACTGTTACATTATGCACAGCTTGAACATTACCACTGTACTTGAATATACCAAAATCCATGACATGCTCAATGCAACTGGATTGCAGTTAAATACAACTGAACTGCACTGTAGTCAATGAAACACAAGTTTAAGCCACTGTAGCATTACGCCGATCGACCATTTCATTCAGTGATTCTTTGCATACCGCTAGAGGGAGCCTAAAGCAAGGCACTTTGAGAATCACTGTGGTACAATTAAGTTTCAAAAGGAAGGTCCATAATATATGCCACGTCACAGAGCGCTGATCTCCACCGAGGCCAAACAAGCAGCGACACTGTATCCATGTAAGGTGGCCAATAAACTTCATCTGCTCTAAGCGGAAGTCATAAAAAACAACAACAGCGCAAAACCTTGGTTGTAGAAACGTTTGTGCATTCAAGGACATTAGTTATGGTTTGATGTTAGGGTTAGGATCTAGTTCTATGCAAAACAAAGCAGGACATTCTTCTTAGGCACATTTGTACAAGTCAACCAAGTATTCTTATTGAAAAAACAAAACACAAACACAAACACCAAAACCCCCTCCCCCGCCCACCACCGACTTGGTACGAGGACTGTTCTGTCTAAAAGGGACACTTTGCGGTGGGCGAAATCGTCCGTGGCGTTGCCGTTTTGCAGGGTGTCTGTGTAAAAAAAGCCGGCTTACCCCAAGCAGGAGCAGGGAACTGACAGGCTTGTGGTCGCTGGTCTTCAGCGCCATGTGACTCTGGTAATGCTGCTGACTGATGTCCTTCCCTCGCCACAAGATACGGTCACACCACGCAGGCACGCGGCATTTTTCACTAAACGTGCAAGAAAACACATTTTCCGCTTGATTCTTGAAATCAAACACAAAAGTCACACGTGACAAAGGTTACGTTCAAGAACATAAAGTGAATTCAGGCTATGCCGACAGCCCAAAAATGCTTCTTCCCTTTGGATAGTTTGCTGCCGTGCCCGCTTTAGAGCGCCTCATTGTCGGTGGGCCCCGAGATCACACAGACAAAGGCAGAAGTGCGAGGAGGGCAGGAAAAAAAAAAAAAAAGTCAGACTTGACAGCCAGCGTGTGGAAAATCTCTGGCCAGCTACTGGAGGCTTGAACAGATATATTTTCACAGCTCAAATATGTTTATGCGTAGGCATGAAAAAGCCCCATAGTAGCATTCATTTATATACTTGTTTTTTTTTTTTTTTATAATCATTCAAATTCGGCAGGAGCGTTAACAACATACTTCTATGCGTTGTGTCAAATTTACAGGACATTTATTCTGATTTTGCAGGGCTTGAAAGCTGGGCACGATGGCTGTTAAAATAACATCTAGGCCTGGGTTGCGTGTCGGCTCATTCCACATTACCTGGTATCCCACATGTCGGAGCCGGTGTCATATTTGTAGGTGGGCTGGAAATCGATCTCCCCCTCCACAAAGCCGACGAACACCGCCTCCTCGTCGATCTGCCTCTTGAGCTGCCGACGAGCGCGAGCGGTGAACGTCGAGCGATCGGGCCCAGGTCGCGGCGAGGTCACGGCGAGGTCACGGCGATTACCTGATCGTACGTGTGCAGCATCTCAAAGTCCTTCTTGCTGATAAGGTCCTTCACATTGTTGACATCCAGGTCGCTGATCCTGTAGTTGAGGTCACCGATCCATAAGACCACGCTGGTCAAGAAGAAAGAAAAAAAACCTTGAAAAAGTTGAATAATGGGCGACGAGGCATGAAACCATGACAGAAGACATTTGAGGATGCGGAAGCCGGAAGGTGCCATATTGTGATGCCCGAACGGCTTTGTTGTCATACTCGTGCTTCATGATGGTCAGCGCCGGCTGCGTAGGGTCGAGCTGCCGAAAGCGGAGGCGGCTGCAGATGTCTTTGTAGTCCTGATTGCGCCTCTCGTACTCTTCCACGTGCGCCGCCAGGTGACAGTTGACCACGCAGATGTCAGAGTTGTGGAAGCGAAAACGGACGCCCACCGCGCCTTTGTTGCCCTGCCAGAGCGCCGTTGATGCAAGTCGGAATCGGATCAGAAGGCAAACGAGGCCAATTCCGTCCTTACCATCCTGCCCATGATGCCGGTTCCCACCGACTCCACCTCCACATCCGAAATGAACTCTGCATGCTCCTTCTTCACATAGAAGAGCAGCATGATGCCCACTAGCCGCACCAACTTCACCTGTGGCATTTTTAATTCATTGTTACAATACTTGGTTGTAAAAATATTTGAGAGCTGCCGCCCTACTCACAATAAAGTACTTTCTAGGAACAAAAGCCTCCGCTTCATTTTGGAAGACCGCTTGGGCCTAACGCGCTACTGCGGTGAAATGTCTGTCATGGTGGTGGTACGAGCCTAGCTACGTATTTCCAGGTGGTGCTACTTGGTGTAAAGAGTCTGAGAGCCACTGGCGTCGAGAGACAATTTCACGTGACCGCGCAAAATGAACCGGCGCATGGTCAGACTGCGAAGTCGACTGCAACATGCTAGGGTGCGTTTCATTTCCAGCTCGTGCACACGATGCCAGTGAGCGCGATGCTTTTGTCAGAGTGCTTCGAGCGAGTGGACGAAAACATGTTTTCACTGCGCTGACGGTGATGCACACAGAGAAAGGGGAAACTGGTCATCGCGAGTCAGCAGCAGTCTCAGAAAAGGGGAAGCAGACATTGCAAATAAACGATTCCATGTAGAAATCGTCAGTAAAACTTGGTGAGGTGGGGGGGAGAAAAGGCGACTTTCTTACTAAGGCATACTTGGCATCGGGATGCAAAGCGTCGGACACAGCCTTTGTCCACTCCAGCTCTTTGGGAGTGTCGTTGAAGAAGAAAGCCTCTTTGCTAAGATCCAGCTCCTGGAAACTAGTCCAACCAACAAAAGAAAGCATTTATCAGAGTGACGTCCTACAGTGCACTCGAACCTTTGTAAAGCCTTCACCACAAACAGCTAAACCGTAGGCAGGCGCGAGTGGGTGGGTGCTCATCTCAACAGCGCTCAGCCGTCAGAGGTGTGGGCAGCGCGAGCACGGCTGCGGGATGCGAGCGAGTGTTGCTGCACTCGGTACCTACCCCACACAGTACATGTCAGGAGGGTCCAGCGTGCAGCTCAGCCATGGACGCAGGCTTTCTTTGGGCGTCTGCCCATTCACATTGTACGTGCCTAAGAAACAGCTACAAGAAACGAAGGAGCTGTGAGGAGAGGAGCCACGCGCTTCGCTTTTATCACACCACGCTCAAGCCCCTTCAAAGAAAAAACAGCAGCCGGTTCTAAACTGTAAAACATAATCAATGCAATACAGAGAATGTAAAGGAATATACTGGGCTTGTTTGAACCCAAAAATGTTCTTGACAAGTTCTAAGCAGGCCCACTGGTGGAAACAGGGCATTCTGATTCATATTGCGTTTGCGGAAGATGCGTTAAGCAGTCAAATCCAGCCGTTTTTGTCCATCTCCGGGGACGGCCATTTTGCCACTTGCTGTCGACTGAAAATGACATCACAGTTGCTCAGGCCTCACATAATGACCAATCACGGCCTAGCTTCAGAAAACAGCTGAGCCGTGATGGGTCAATACCTGAGCAACCTCCGTGTCATTTTCAGTGGACAGCGAGTAGCAAAATGGCCGCCCCCGGAGATGGACAAAAACGGGGGGATTTTACTGCTTCACTCATATTCCACAAACGCAATAATCATGAAAACGCCACGCTTCGACCAATAAGGGCAAAGAATTTGTTGGGGTTGCCTCCCCCTTTAAGATGAAAATCACACCCTAAGTGTAGTACATTTATTTGCGTGCCGATGGGCCTCCAATGGGGCAGGGGCTCCAGCTCCGATAGGCCATTTCCCACAGCTGCTCCACGCTCTTTGCGAGTGTTTTCGTTTTGCATTTGCGCGTTTGGCCGCTTGTCCTACTGACAGAGCGGCTCAAAAGTGCATCGTTGAGTGTAAATCACAGATTTACCGACAGGGAGCAGTATGCGGCACCAACGTCAGTCAACACTCATCCTTGAGTACAAGGAGCTCCGGAGCCATTTGTACAAGTCAATAAGGAATGAGACCAAGAGCTACAAGGCAGCAACGTTTCGGCAGTGCCAACTCCTCCAGGCGCCTACGACTTCATTTAGAAAAGAGCTTTGCACTTCAAATACCCGGCAACGTTGACTCACTTTTTTTCCATAACACTCGCGGGGTCCGACTTGTGCCGACTGTTTAGGCTGCAATCATACACTGAAAAATAATGTGCTTTTTAAAAAAAAATATATATTTTTAAGTAGACTATACATCCACTTAAAAAGTTATCTGGATCCAAATGATTTTATTCTGTGCAGCCACTTTATGAAATCCAATTGAGTGAATTCAACACACTATTGTTTTCAGTGTAAGAAGTCGCCCACGGAAAAGTCTGGTCTGGTAATACTGGAAAAGTAAAAAGTGGATTTCTTGGTTGTAAATGACTAATTAGCACTGAGATATCCATTCGAACGATGTTACGTACCTGAAATGCTCTCGGTAAATATACAAGTCCTCGTTCTTGAGCAGCTCGCACCTAATGAGGTTGTCCCGCAGGCCGAACTGCGGCATGGCTAGAATGTGAGCTTTGTTGGACGGCGTGTGGCTGGAGGAGCGAACCAGGTCATCCCGCTCGTCGCGGCTGGAGAGGCCCTGACTGCGGCAGCCCGTGAAACAGAGAGAGAGAGAAAGTAGGAGAGAGAGAGAGAGAGAGAGACACAGAGAGAGAGAGAGAGAGAGAGAGAGAGAGAGAGAGAGAGAGAGAGAGAGAGAGAGAGATAAAACGAGGTAGCGCTTAGGTGACTGGGCTGGCACAGACCAAGATGGAAGACACTATTACATCATTTGGTCACACTGGCTTGTGTCCTGCTATAACACAGCCCCCCCGTCCTTCTGGTGCAGCGTAACTGTAAATGTTGGTGTTGTTGGAAACCTCCCATGAGAATTAGTGGCAATAAATCAGGACTTTGCAACACTTCAGATTGGCTTTTAGTAGGCAACGTAAATGCATAGACGCAACGGGGAAGGGTATGCATTCAAGCTCTATTTCTGTGTTGTCAATATGAGAGGAGGGGAGGAAATGTAATATGGCCGCCTCCTTCTAGGAATAAGCTGTAACTCAGTCCAAGAGCGGCAGCGGTGGACTGCTGCGGCTCACCATTCAGCCCACTTTAGTTTACCTCGCAGAGGAAAATGACTCTCCAAAGCTGCGGATTGGATGAGCTTCGCAAGCCTGGAGAGCCTCACTTGCAAACCAAACTTCCCCCCCCCCAGTGTATGATATGGGTGCTATGCACAGTATTGCGACATGTACGGCAAAATATAGTAGCATCTCTTTACTTAGTGCTGCGTGTTGTTTCGAGCGCTCCAGAACATGTATTGTCTGGTTTTTATTTCATCTGGAGCCGATTTTGGTGGCAATCTCGTTAGCTTTTTACACACAATCGTATTGGATGACAGAGAAAAAAAAAAGAAAAAAAAAGTGTCATTTAGGCCCATAGTTTTTCGTTGTTTAACCAAACATTGTGTTCAAAAACACAAACATTTCTTGAACATTACATCTATAACACTTTTTAGAGTAACAAATTGTCATTGCTTAAATTTTGCCATTGCACTGCGGCCTTGCCACGCATGTCACTTACATGTAACACAAGGCATTTCAGTTATGCGGTCCGAACACTCGACGGCACTATGTGGAAGCAAGACGGACTTCAGGGACAAAGGAAAAAAGGAAGAGACTCTCCAACCGACACTCTCGTGCACATAAACAAGTAGAGGTACGGCTGAAATGTGACTTCTGTGTGTTAAGCACAAGCGCGCAAAAAGAAATACAAGACAGCTTACTGAGAAATCAGATCATGAAAGTAGAGCAGGGCAGCTGATGCCATGCTTCAAAAGTGTTGCCAGTTGTGTTTAGCAAAAGGTATATTCACACGGGCAAAATGGATCCTAGTCTTCCCTTCAACTTAAATTGCTCTTATTTCATTGGTCTTAAAGTCTTTTGTGTTTTCTTTCCTAGCAAAATGCTGCAGGGCATTTGTGTGCGTGTGTGGAAGTGTTTTCATGTCTTTCATGACATTCATGTTTGACTATGTTTAAGCTCTTAATTTTTAACGCTCATTTGAATAAATAGTACATTTGCAGCTTGAAGCAAACCCATTTCTGCTGTCGGTGTGTGTCACAAACAGTCAGGCGTAAAAGCTGGAGGGGACGAGCTAGACAGGTCTGGCCGACCGGAGGAAAAAAATGCACCACAAGATGGTAAAACGGCGCTTAAGACGAGAATTATTCGTCTTTCCCCGTGTGATCACATGTGAGGTAAGCCGGTGGGCGGGGCTATCTGGAAATCAAGAGATGAGCCTCTTTTGGAACGCCATCCCCGCAAAATTGCCGCACGAGAGCTGTAACAGATGACATTGATCCAACTTGTCAGGGACACGGCATTCAACGCAATCAGATGACGTCTGACGTGCCGGATAAAATCTCTTGTCGGAAAGCGACAGGTTTAACGCAAACAGGGCAGGAGAGGTAAGCGGTGCGAGCGAACCGACTATCGGCCACTGGTTTGGTTGCGAATCAAATTGAAATTGCAGACAGCTCAGCTTGCGAACGTCACATGGCCGCATCCAGAAAACGGGCGAGACGTGATCGGTCGTTAGCTGGGCCCCGAGCAACTGTGATGCCATTTTCGGTCGACAGCAAGTGGCAAAATGGCTGCCCCTTGAGATGACTAAAAACGGGTGCATTTTGCTGCTTCTTATTGATTGTCACTCATCAAGACTTTCATACCAACAACTTCTTTTGATGGCAATACATGCCGTGCTTCGAATTTAGGTCAAAGTTTCATGATGCTTTCCCTCATTCAGTCCACTTTCATTTCATGTCATGTAATTCATTTCTCTTGAAACGTGCCATCAATTAAATGGCTATCATATGGCGCTAGCGGGCTTAACACTAAATTCAATTCTGAGAAATCCCTTCAAGAACTCAAATGTTCTTTACTAGAACTCCTTTCCATCACTGGGTACAAAAGCTTGTTATGTAAGGGGATTCATTGCAGGCGCAAATGCTTTACCTCTCTGTGTTGGAGCTGTGCGTGGCGCTGTTGGAGGCTTTTAGCCGTTCCAAACTTCGCTTTTTCTTGTCTGTGGATTTCTCTGTTGGTAAAAAATAAAAACCAGGAATCAAAATTGAGTGTGTGGGTTTATTCTGGGGGAAAAAAAAAAGAAAAAAAAAGGGTACTAAGCGGCCATAATATTAGGTACACCTGTACTTAATTACTGAATGCCTAATGTAATGATAAACAGAAGAACAAACTCAATACCTGTCTGACAATGTCCATCAAAAATGCACAATTGTCTTTGTAAAGGCAGAATTTTTCGATGCAGTGCCCATGATCATAACGCAGGTGTACCTAATGAAGTGTCCTGTGAGTGGCGTCGCATCCTAATGGGCGCGCGGCAGACAGCGTGGCCCCTGTCTAAACACAGCTGTCTCCTGAAAGGGTGAGCCGCGTTCTTTTGGCCAGGAAATCCAGGAAATCGCTGTGACAGCGTAGGCTCCGCAGCACACGGAACGTAACGATGCAAAGCATCTTTTGTTGTGGTAGCTGAAGTACATACAGCATGTGTACCGGTGGGAGTGGAAGAGGAAGGGCAACAAGAGGTGTGCCATGCTTTGGCTCAGATAACTGTCGGCACGATGTGAATTGCTTTCGGAGCGCTGCGCTTGGAAAGGAAAACACGCTTGGGTGATTAAAGATTAAATTGTTGTCAAAGAACAATAGAATAGGAAAAAAATGGATTGCGCAAAGGCCACTCTTCAATCTAGAATAGATTCTTGAGCTGAGTAACTCCAACAAGCCCACAAAGCCATTCAAATGACCTCCCGCTCACGTCCGATTTGGTTATTTGGAGACTCGTGTAACATTCAATGGTGAAAATAAACAACAGCATTTCCACAAATTGAAGTCGGAGTTGTTTTCTTGAGGGACAAAAACAACAACAACAAAAAAACGTGATGCAACGGAACGGTAGCTCTCTATTGCTTTCTGTCTATTTTAACACTACAGTGAGCTTCCTCCTATTTGCGGTTTTGTGCTCTTTCTATAACACTCCAAAATGCCACAAAATGGCGCCTGAGCCCGGAGAGTCGTAATCGCCGGTGTCAATCAAATATGTTGTAGTGATACATCACAAATGAGAGACAAATATCTTTGTATGTTGGGGAGGAGCTAAGTTTAGCCAGGGTTATTCGTCAGCATATACATGTAAATGTACTTTTTTTCCCCAAAATCAAATCATCTGTAAGCCATTCGTTTTGAAGCATAATTCATTCACTGCCAGCCATTTTAAAGGTTAGCTAATTCAATATATTCACAGCCTTTGGTGCACTTTCAATCGCTTGATTGAACAAAGGTAGCAGATTAAACACAAGCACACATTTACACACAGCCTGCCTTTAGCCACAATTGACGGCAAGTCACTTAACACGGAGAGTGTTAGCCAGTTAACAAGCAGTCAACTCTACACTCCAATTGACTGAGTCCCTCAACAGGCCAGGCCCCGCCTTTTAAGCCACGTGCATCCAAACACAGATTCTGTACCATCGAATGTGAGTGTGGTGACCCCAATTGGAGAAAAATAACGCCCGCACCTCACATGCATATCATACTGGTATTATGCATAAGACTTAAAATCTCTATATATAAATAATAGTGCTGCAACTCAAGTCTATTTCAGTAATTGAGTAATCTGTCAATTAATCTGTTTGTTTTTTTAAGAAAAAATAATTTCCAGCCCAATATTCAAAAGGAGGACATTATTTTTTATTGACAATGTAGAAAATGCAATGCCATAAATGAAGTAAGATTCAGAAACTGTTTTAGTAAGCAAAAACATCCATCATAGTTTTCCAAAAATAAAAGCGAACGTTTTATTCTAAATCAACACAAAGATAATAAGTCATGAATGACTACAGGTATTTGAGAAAGTTTACTGTTGGGAGGCTGAAACTCCAAGGATTTGGACACTTTTAAAATAAGCAACATTTTTAATTGATTTTTGAAAACAATTATCACTGAATTTGAGAATGGATTAGAATTTGGATGAATTGTTACACTTCTGATAAACAATAAAATAAAGACACGGTCCTTTGCGGATTTTGTTTTTCGAGAAAGTCACATATCGTTACATCGCAGCAATGCGCCAAGACTTTCGACTTTCGTATTCTTTTGCATCAACTCGGCTTCTTTGTGTTGCTATTCAACACATTGGTGTTAGTGTGTGACTTCTGCTTGTTCACCTGCTTGCCTCAAAGCACCCAAAATGCTTTGTACTTCCCCTCACATGTCGACTCCAACTTGCACTTAAGAAACGTCGTCTTCTCAGAAGGTTTACATGCAAGATAGCACTAGTGTCACAACACACTATGCATTCCTGTGCACAGGTTAGGCCAGCTAGTCTTTTGGTGGCCTGAAGATGCACTTTCACTGAGATGCCTCTTTATCAAACCCTTTATCATCTCATACACATCAGCCATTCATAGCCTTTCATATACAAATGGACAAAGTTCAATATTACACAACCGCCCCTACGACGCTACCCTATAAAAGCCATAAATCGGCAGAGGAATTAGTATTTTCCCTAACAAGCTATTTAGATGATCAGGAAAAATCGGAGCCGTGTTTAGTAGTTTGCCGCTGAAGTTGCTTGACTCAAACAGCAAAAGAAATACAAAATAAAATAAAAAGACGACTAAAGCGACGAGGACACTAATTGTGTCCCAATGAATGGCGTTATTACAACACTGTAACCACAACAACACAAGACCAGAATCACAAAACACTCAACCGACGCCGTAACAACTTGTCAGGATGAAATACGTCCAACTAATTCAATTGACACATAGCGGGTTTTATTGAAGGAAAACAACATAATCTCCCTTCTGAGATTTATCATCTTCGACGACAGCGTCCCACCCACCCACTCACTCACTCACTTCCTTCAGCTAGGCTGCTAATTAGCCGAAGCTAACCGAGCAGGCACCGTCCCCCGAAAAACAACGAGCGTAGCCGGAGGAAAAGGGAATATTTGATTTTGCCATACCAGAGTCTCTCATGACCATTGACATGTCCCTGCTCTGTTCCCACGCATTCTGTGGAGGAGAAGCCGAGTGCGAGGAGCGAGCGACCGAGACCAGCCCATGCTAACGTTACCGTGGGAGGAGCTAACATGTCCTCAACACAGCACCAAAGCTAGCGTACTTGGAAGGGAAAGACTTTTCTTTCTGCCCACGAAATAAGTGCACAAAGTAATGGGCAAAGTCTGGTTCAAATGCCTGTCTTGTTACTGAAAAATGAGACCATCTCATAACTTGCGCAACTCGAAAAGAAAATCAATCGTGTCGAGCTAAGAGAACACCACTGACAGATTTTTTAATTTTTTTTTTACCACTGAGATAATGCCATTGCACAAGTAAGCACTGTTTCAAAATTAACCATTTACTTGCTTCATACTCATGTTAAACGGCTGAAGCCCAAATAAAGTTCAGCCAGTCTAGTAGACCTGTTTGAACATTTTTTCTTTCTGGCAACGCTTTTGGGCGCTGACTGGTATTTAGATCTGGTAATAATTCCCTGCACCTTGCCTAAGCCTCCAGTTCCAGTTGAGAGAAAATAGCCTCAAAGCATGATGCTGCCACTGCCATGCTTCACTGAGGCGATGAGCAGTGTTTTGTTTGTGCCAAACATACCTTAGTAGGATTCAACCTTGGCTTCAAACTGGGGACGAACAGTGAAACAATCAAATTTAAATTGACATTACAATCGATGGACTGTAGCAGAATGCAACTTTCAAATCGAAAAAGGCTGCAACTTGCAGGGGAGAAAAAAAGATTCATTTTGGTCAGTCGGTAGGCCGAGAAAATGCGTCAGATTTGACCCAAACAGTATGTAAGGGTTAAATGCCTAAAAAATGTATGACCTTTGTAAAGGTAATATTTTTCCAGCTATTTGTGTTGAGAATGGCGTACCGCATATGGCCCACGGGTGTGAATTTCCACCCCACCCAGCCTTAGAAGATCAACAACACTTTTTGGTGATGCAGTGTGGCTCTCAGTCAATCGGAAACAGTGGTTGCGACAAACCTGTTTTCCTGTGCTGGTTCAGTTTATTCAGCGTTGTGCCGAGGGGTGCGAAGGCTTGTTTGACAAGTCCCTGGCCTTTGGTGGCTGTTCGGTATTTGTTGATCCACTCAAATTTAGCTTCTTGGGTCGGAAACTTGCAAATATCTGAAGCCCAAAGAAAGGGAGAAAAAGCAATTTGAAATAAAGTCGGTAGATTTCAAAATGGGGTAGGAGGTGGCTCACCTTCGCCACTTCCCACGAGCTTACTTTTAGCGACAACAGGTGGTACCATGTTGTGTAAACCCTCCATCTTTGGTACCCTAATTGATCGTCTTCACCAGTCAACCGAAATAAAACAGCGCTACCCAAAACGTCATCATCTGTGTCCCTGAGAGGCACCTACTGGAAAACAGCGGCCCAGTGACAAAAGTGGCATGTGCCTGACAGCTGCCCGACTAATCCCATCACGCTGAGCTGAATGAAGGAAAAGGTAAACCTTGAAAGTTAAAAAAAAAAAGAGAGAAAAAGACAGAGTCTTGACACTCCCAGCAAAGGACTAAAGAGAAGAGCTATATCTGAACTCCACCTCCTCTTTCATCATAGTGTCGTACGTCACGCCCAGGTGACGGCCAGGTTTCGTTTTGCGCGAGTCGGGTGAATGCAGGTACTCTTCAAGGAAAGAGGGCATTTCTTTAGTTGGCTACTTAAACAACAGGAAGGTGGCCTAGATGAACAGGTTTTTTGTTTTTGTTTTGATATAAAAAAAACAAGATCTCAATCAGTATTTGGTGTCAAACAGTTTGAGTTCAAGCATGTGCTATTGTTATCCCAATACAAAAATAATAACTTCAATACTATGACTCCATAAAGCACTTTGACACTGCTACTTAAACGATTAGAACTATTAACTATTAGAACTAAGATAGTGGACTAT
This sequence comes from Filicampus tigris, assembly GCF_054856515.1. Lineage (NCBI taxonomy): Eukaryota > Metazoa > Chordata > Actinopteri > Syngnathiformes > Syngnathidae > Filicampus > Filicampus tigris. The sequence continues at coordinate 637,245 of NC_141224.1, read as the reverse complement.
CATTTGATGAAATTATGGAAATCCAATTTTTGTCATTGCACCTGTCACAAGTACAGAGCTACGGAACCCATGTAACAATTTCAACCTGTTGAAGAAACAAACTCAATGACATCAACATAGGAAGACAGGACGGGAAATGCTGACTGATTGCCAGGCAGCGACCTGATTTCTTAGGCGAAATGCAAAACGGGGGAAGGTGGAACAGGGGGCAAGAAAAGCAAATCCCAAACTATTCTCCTCTCTTAACAGTGTGGGATCTGGAAAAAAAAGTTGGATGTTTAAAGTGGAGTTTGTAGAGTTGAAACTGCAAGCAAGATTTGAAAGTAGCCTCACGTCACTAATCGCTATGCCTCCGAGTCTGTGACCAAGGGTTAGGGTTGGGGTCACACACTTTTGTGTGTGATGCCACCACAAGTGTTCACACCCTCTCATAACTGGGATGCGGCCATGTTCACAATCAACCAGATACTTTCAAACTCCTGTTAAATGCGAGTCAACAGTGATTAAGGGGATTTTGTTCCAGTCAAACGTAACTATTGTTGAACCTTTGGGCCGTGATATTAAAAAGTATGTTTGGCTCCACACATGTTATTAAGATGACTGTGAACCGTTTTAAATCGAGTAGACAAAAAAAAAATGCTTCTATGAAAAGCAACTTACCGCTCCAAGCCCTGATGACCTCGCCGAGGAAGAGTCTCGAGTGAGACCCGAAGGGCAGTTTGAGCTCCACACTTTCGTCCTTGTAACTCATTCGCACTCGTGTATCAGCACCTTCAACAACACAACACAGGCGGAAAAATGGGTTGATGTTATAATAATTACACCACATGAAAAACACAATAACGCACGCGCACGCGCACGCACACACGCGCACGTACGCACACACACACACACATACACAGGGAAAAAAAATAACTCACCGACAAGTACGAGCTCCTCGGGGGAGGAAACTGTAAAACAGAAAGGGGTGTTCGACTGAGAATTAAGATATAGAAAATCACGCAAAACTAAATTTATTCCAGCAGTAGGCCCCTACTCAGATAATTAGAATCACTACACGGGGTGAAATATTTCATCGTATAATTTTTTTACACATTGGATGATCATTAGCTTACATCATTTAGAGCTGCAACAAGGAATCGACTAATCAACAAGTAATAGTTTATCGAATGAATGTAGTCATGTTTTCAAATAAAATAACTTTTCAACAATGCTAATTTATTGAGCTGCACCTGTACAAGGCATTAAAAAAACGCATGGACTCATGTATGCTCACTCTCAACAACGGCAAAGTCGAGATCGATGGGCACAATGTCCTCCAGAGACACGTCCTCTGCAGTAATGGCCATCCTCCGATGGGTATAAATAAAGATTCTGTTTGAAAACAAAACAAACAGTCACACTAATATGATTAGTGACTCGTTAGCTACATGCCGGTCACTTCATTAGGTACACCTGCACTTCCAATATAAGCGTTGCATCAAAAAACGAACATACGCTACAGTACAGTAACAACAGTACAGTAATCTTTTTTTTTTTTACAGTACTCCAGTGGTGTTAGAACTCACGCATGCTCTTTGGCAGACTCCACCAATCCCAGCAGTCTGCTTTCAGTCATGTCAGCAAAGAGGACGTCACATTGCACAGCATGTTTGACGCCTCAATTCAAGAAAATGCAACTTGAAGCCTCAAAACGAGCAACCTTCCTTATTCAAAAAATGACGTCAACACAGTCTTTCCTAATACCTCCACTCGAGTACCAATGGCATGTACTCTGTCTGAATTAAAAGTATTCGGTAGGTGAGCATGATGGCAAGCAACAAAATACAAATATGTAGTTACTGTACTTTAAGTCAATTCTTCACGCTGCTCTACTTGACATATTTACTTCTTTTTTTTAATTTTTTTGATAACTTTTGAATGTTACTTCTTAAATTTGAAAACCTATATCTGTACTCGCGTTGTCAAAATAGGCTCGTTCCTTTTCTTTTTAATTGTTCTTGGATATATGCACTTTTTCCTTATATAATTTTTACCGAAGCACAGAGTTGAATATGCACTTCATTTATTCTACATTTACCGTTTTCATTTTTTTCACAGACACACATCCGAATAAATATTTTTGCCACACGTGAGAATCGCATGAAAAGCAATTAAGTACGTTGTACGTTGACTGTACGCCGGTGAGTAGTGTCGGTGAAGCAACGGCACCATCTGGCGGCTGAACGCGTTCACTCCCAAACTTGGCTCCCAATTTGGTTTCGTCCCACCCGCCAACATGCAAACGTGTCCTCGAACCACTGTTTTCGAGTTTAAAACGTTACATTTTGTCCACGCACAACGCATTTTGTTACATCAAATCAATCCTCTCAACAGACCCAGACAGGATTAGAAACCCTAAATTGAGATTAAGAAGCTAAATCGATCCCTCGCGAGACGCGTGTCAAAAGAAAGGATACTATGATGCAGTCTTCGTCTCCTTGCAGGGTGTCTTGGACGGCAATTGACTGATCCATGACGGCTGTCGTGTGTCTTGAGCCAACTTGCAGGAAGTCCACGCGTGGGTGGTCGTCGTGGATCTCATGAGTGGGCGACAGGAGCGGCGCACACGCGAATAGCAGACAGCAGGCTTGTTTGTTGCAATGTGACTTTTCTTCTTATGTCTTGTAAAAGTAAAGTCCAGTTGTTTGTTTGAGGACAAACTCTCAGCCTAGGACTGCTGCTGATTTTCACACGACTGCCACGCACTGATTCTGAAGCCCGCACCCGAGTGACGTCACAACCGGCCTGTCAACACACTCACACGAACACGCACGCACGCACGCACAGTCAGACAAGCATACGCTCGAAAAGCGGTGGGGTCAAACAAAAATGTACAGACCCAACTTTTAGGGTTATTTATCGAACCCCAAAACTTTGGTCAAATGAATACATCACAAAACAGTTTGGGGGGAGGCTGGGGTTTGTGCAAAACAACCTTTTTTGGGGGGGCATGGAGGTGTCAAAAACATTGTTTGTGGGTGGATTGTTTTGTTGATGAGGAGCAGAATTTGAACCAGGCAGCAGAATTTGGACCCAGAAGCAGACAGGACACGGAAGTGGAAAAAACAGAGTCTTATTATATTAAAAAAAAAAAAAAAAGTAACAACAGAGAGAAAGGTAGAAAGCATGGGCAGAAAGCATGGGCAAAAGCTGACATTCTGACAACAGGTCACCAGTGACCAACTTGACCTTAAATACCCAGAGACATGGCCGATCCTACACAACAAAATAAAGATCACAAAATACCAACTTTTTAGATTATTTATTTAATGCCCAAAAAGTTTGGTCAAATGAATAAATCACGTCAACAGACTTTTAATTGGGTTGCTTTACGAAACAACCCAATTTTGGGGGTGGTTGTTTTGTAGGGTTATTCTTCATTTGACCCAACTTTTTGGGTTCAACGAATGACTCAAAAAGTTGAGTCGTACACTTTTTGAGCCAACTGTTTTGAGAATGTATACACGCGCACAAACAAGAGACAGAGACAAATTATGCACACGCACACAGACACGCACACACAAAGCTCAGGTGATCTAAAGAGGATTATTGCACTCTGCTTGTGTGAAAGCTTCTCAGGCATCAACATGTTGAGAGAAGACATGCCCATTAACCCTTAAATATGTCTCCTTTTCATTCACACATCGTAGGCCGTGGGTCAAGAGTATCCTCACTCAGAATTGTTAGCTAATGTTAGCTAGCGAGCCGGAATGTGTCTTTTGTCAGTTGGAACTGTCTAGTGTCTAATGTGCTTTTGAAAATGTTATGAATGAATGTTATTACAAACAGAAACAATTTATGAGTCATTTCAAAACGTCCAAACTTAAAAAAAAAAAAAGAAAAAAAAAATTAGGTAGGTAGGTTAGTCGCTATCTGATTGAGAGTCTAATGTGCTTTAAAAAATCGTATTAATACCACAAAGTAAAATAATTTATTTTTCATAAAACTGGAAACATGATTAAAGAATAATAAAATGCAAACTGGGAGAATTGTGACTTCCTTGATTGCAGTAAGGATTATGGAACAGGATTGTACATGCACACTTGAATCACTGCTTTGGATTAAACAAAATACACGATCAAAAGAAAAACAGCACCATCTGGTGGACGATTTTCCCCATTTCCGATAGCTGTTGCTAAAGCCTTTTAGTTTGGGCATACTAGTTTTTGAAATGACATAATGTTGCCAAATGATCAAATTCCCAATCCATATTCACCAGGCATATGGTTGATGAGCTTTATTTCCATATAGAAATGACCATATTTTTACAAGACAAAACGCTTGACCTGATGCCACTATGATCTTAGAATATAATTTAAAGACATTATAGACTTGTCATGTCAACTAAGGTAAGGTACAACAACAACAACAGCAACAACAACAACAACAACAACAACACAGAAGTAACTAAGGAAAAGCCTCTGCGAAAAGAAAACATCCCAGCTGGCCTTCAGACAGCTCCCTGCTGGTGTTGCATAAAGTGCATATTAATATATTGTCACAGCTATACATTATTCTCGCCATGGCTTTATAAACGACGGAAATGAGGAGAAAGGATTTTGGCGCTAGACAATTCATTAGCCACGCCTGCACAATGGAAATGAATGCTCAGTTTTGAAACCTTAACTGAATACATTTAAGGTTATGATTGTTATTAGGGTTGCAGTTGCATCCTCAAGGAAAATATGACAAAAAGTTACTATTCTTGGGCTTTCAAGTGAGATTTCAGGGCGATCGTAACATGTATCGTAAATTTGGCCTTTACTTATCGCGAGTCGTGCATGGTCATGTTAATAGCCCTCAAAACTGAGCATTGTTGTTGTAAAGGCAGAATTTCCTTTTCTGTTGGCCAATTATGCAATAACGCATTGTCTCCTGAAATGGGCGGTGACCTTGAAATGTGGAACAAAAATAAAAGTCCAAGTGTGTGCTTAAATGTTTCCAAACATCTTATAAAATCAGCGACGCAGATGATGCATGCCGCATACAACGTGCATCCTCACAGCAGGAGGCCCAAGGCCAGCAGGAGGCCCAGCGCGGACCTCATCGCTCCCGCGTGAAGGCGAGCGCCTCGGGAGGACACGTGGTTGAGAGTCCCGTTGAGCCACAGGCAGGACGTGGCGCTGGCGCCGCAGCACTCCAGGTGGCAGGGAGGCGGCGTGGCGCTCTTGCACGGCGTCTGGCCCGAGCAGTCGCCGGCGCAGCCCGCTGTCCACTGCGTGTCGCCGCTGACCGTTTGCTTTGTCAGCTGGACAAAGGATGGCGCGGGAGCCAAGAAATCATACGGCACGGACAGTGGAACCTCACATATTTGGCATTTGGCTTTGGCACATATGTAGAAACACAATGCAATCCAATCCAACCTATAGTGTTAACCATTCATTTACATGTCACGTACAATATGAAATTCAATCGTGTGTACACACATTGTGTGCTTCTCACCTGACAGTGCAGCTGTGTGGAGGAGCATGTGTGCAGCGTGTTGCTAAAGCTGGTGTAGCAGGTGGCACCGGTGCATGTCCCTCGGTGGCATTTGTTTCCCTGAGAGAGGAGCAAAATTTGACCCACGGTGCTGCTGATGCACCACAAACACACAGTGTCTTTTTTTTCACCGCGCGGGATGACTCCATAGCCGCTGTTAGCGTAGCCTACCCTGTTGCTATGCCTAAAACTGGGCGCACACATACCGAAAATTGGGCCGTATTTCAGCATTCCTCCCCCTTCTAATTCAAGTCCGCAAAGTGAATGATTGTCGGATGTCACTCAAAGATTATCCTGCGATGCGGGGTGTGTCAGGAGTGATTTTTCCGTCACGATCGGCTTGAAAAACTGTCGGACTGACAATTAGGCCACATTCGATTTCCCTCCCTTATAATCAAAGTCACCGATAGGGTTGGTCCATCAAAGATTATCCTGAGGGATTATCGCGCGGTGTGGGGTGGTTTGTGTCATCTCTCTCCCAAATCCGCTCGGAAAACGATTGGGGCAAGACAACGTCGGGTAACGCACTTATCGACAGACAATTGGCTAATTTTGAGTGTTTTTCCCTATTCTAATCAAAGTCAAGTATAGGACCGATTATTGGATGTCTATAAAAGATTATCGTCAGTGATTATCCTGTGGTGCGTGGTGTTTGTGTGATTTTTCTCCCCAACCTGCTCGGTAAACAACTGGGGCCGACAATTGTAAAAGTGGGGCACGCACATACCCTCTGGCCGAATTTGAGCATTTTCCTTCCATTCGTATTAAAGTCCGTTAAGGCCGATTATCGGATATCTCCGAAAGGTTATCCAGAGCCATTTATCCTGTGGTGCGGCTTGTTCCAAGCGCAGTTTTTGTTCTCCCGGGCCTGCTCGGAAAAAGGTCGGGTCTGACTATCGTAAATGGTAAACCTGTTCAACATTCACGATCGCAAATCTTTACGCGTGTGGTCGAGAGAGTTTGGCCGAGCCGGAGATCGGGAAATTGACCAATCGGGAAGTTCGATACAGCTGTCGTTCACCGCAAGAAAAATGAATTCTCCGATTTTACCACCAGATGAGTTAAATAGTTCTTTTCTATTTCTTCGTCTTTGCATTTTGGGCACACGCAGTGCTGCTCCTCACCGGTCCGTCTTGGTACTATCACAGACATCGTTACGGGCCCGGTATGCGGTATTGGACAAGAGATTTTGAATGTCTTTTTGTCCTCACGTTAGTTGTTGTAGCTTGCTGGGTAGGGGCCATAGTCATCGCCATGGGGACAGTTTTGGTGGTCGGAGCAACTACTGGGGAAGAGCAAAGAGACACCATTGTAAAAGAATGGCACTTGAAGATAAAGCGGGAGGCAAAGTGGATGGATGGATGGATGGATGGATGGATGGATGGATGGATGGATGGATGGATGGATGGATGGATGATTTTGCATCGCCACGTGAAAATCGGAAGAAGAAATGTTACCCGTGGACGTCATCGTGGCCAGGGACGCGAATGCGTCGGCGAGGCAGCCCGTGGCGTTGCAGCAGCCGGCGGCGCAGTTGCCGTCTGTGGCGTTGGCGCATCCTCGACTGCAGGACGCGCTGCAGTTAGCCGTGTAGTACATCAGATCCATCTTCAACAGCTGATTGGTAGCAGAATAACACACAAACAGATTTGGAAACATCTGGTCTTTCCGGCATAAGATCAATATTTAAAGGAAGTGCAAACATGACGGTACAGATTTGATAATCAATGCCTGGATTCATCTTTTCTTCCAGCAACTGACGTTGGGAGCAGGAGTTCACAATATTCTGAGATTTTCCAATCTCATTAAGGTCAAATGAAAAATGAAATGAATTGTCCCTTGTATCTCCCCCCAACTTAAAGATAGAAGTATAAACAACTCAGCAAATTGTTTTGGAGCAAACAACTAGCTTGCTTTGCTGTGCTAACTAACATTGCTGCCACAAATGTCCATAATTTATCCATCGCGATTATATCTTAAATGTTCTTTTTGGATGCGATGCAAAAATCTCTCTGGATGTCGTGAACTTGTGTTCCCATGCCAGTGTTTCACGGAGCAGACGTCAGAGGGGCAGTCGGTTACCAAACCTGTTTTCTTGCTCATTTAGCATGAAGATGACGCGGTGCCCGGCCTGCCTACCTGACACCATTCGCCGCTGGCACACCGCGTGGCATTTTGACTGGCGTACATTGCGTTGCATTCCGAGCAATTACACGAAAACACCGGACAGTATATCTGCATTCGGGAGACAAATAAAGAGGCTGGCGATCGGCGCTAAAGGCGTAGCCAGCTAGCAATATGGAAGGACTGTATTTGCGTTGGACTTGCCATGTCCATTGTTGTCATTGTCGTATTGGCCACGCTTCCTGTAAAGACGAATTGGGTTGTTAACGTAGGAAGATAAGGGAAAGAAAACAGTGGAAGAAAACCTACCGGTGGAGGAGGTGGACGTTGTCATCGTGGCGGGGTGGCCGGAGCCAGTGTTTGGACTCATGGCCGCAGTGGCGCCAGACACGGGCACGGCTGTGGAGACGTGGCATTTTTACAGCCAAGAACAACGTGGTTGGCGGCAACCGCAGACACCAAACCTACTGGCGGAGGCGGACGCCTTGGTGGTGGACGTCATCACGGTTGGGACGGCGTTTGGACTGGAGGTCATGCTTGTGCTGCTGCTGCTGCTGCTGCTGCTGCTGCTGCTGCTGCTGCTGCTGCTGCTGCTGCTGCTGCTGCTGCTGCTGCTGGATTTGGCCATGGCTGTGGAGGGAGACGAGGAGCAGGGAGATGGGAAGACGGGCCAGGTGCGGATCTTGTGTTAGGAACGTGAGTGGAGCATTTTTGGAAGAAAACAAAAGTAGAAAGACGGCCGCCGCTTTGTTTCCACTCAGAATCAACACGAAGGACATAAAGAGGCGATGCGAAACATACTGGCGGATGTGGACGTCATCGTCATCGTCATCGTCATCGTCGTGGTTCCAGAGCCGCTGTTTGGACTGGAGGTTGCGCCGGACATGGGCGCGCTAGCTGCGAAAGAGGAGGAGACAGATGCGCTGCCTGTATTAGGCGCAGAAACAAAACCTTTTTTTGCGTGATTACAATTTTTGCTTGGCTTGTGTGACTCGTAACATGGAAACATTTCCTTGCCCAAATAAAAGAAAGACTTTCTTGGATACAGGTTTTCTTTCTCATGATATTCTGACTTCATTCTCAATTTCAACTTTGTTTTTTTTTCTGACAATATTATCTAATGTTATGAGAATATCTATCTATCTATCTATCAATAGATACGCAGTATATAGATCATATAAACTCCCTGTGGGTTACTAGATGGACGAGGGCTTGTTCACACCGGGAAACAATATGAATGACATTAACCACGAAAAAAACAACAACAAACCGGTTGACGCCATGGTGGTGGATGACATCATCATTGTCGAGCCGCTATTTGGACTTGAGCTGGCGCCGGTCATGGGCGTGGCTGCGGAGGAGGAGGCAGAGATGGTTCCTGTATTAGTAGCACCGACTGAGCCTGTGGAAGCCGCAGGCGTAAAACCAGCAGCGCTTGTTCCGGCGGGCCATGTCCGCATGCCGCCGGTTACCGCGCCTGTGGATGAAGGCGAGATCGCGGTGGCCGTAGCTGCAGGTGAGGAGGATGACCGCGACATGGTAATGGCTTCTGTGGATGAAGGCATGGTTGTGGTGGCCATAGCAACAGGTGAGGAGGGTGACCGTGACGTGGTAGTGGCAGCTGTGGATAAAGGTGAGCTTGTGCTGGTGGTAGATGGAGTTGAGGAGGACGACCACGACGTGGTAGTGGCTTCTGTGGATGAAGGCATGTTCGTGGTGGCCGTAGCCACAGGTGAGGAGGGCGACCGTGACTTGGTAGTGGCAGCTGTGGATAAAGGTGAGCTTGTGGCGGCGGTGGCCACAGGTGAGGAGGACGACCACGACGTGGTAGTGGCTGCTGTGGGCGAAGGCATGTTCGTGGTGGCGGTAGCCACAGGTGAGGAGGGCGACCGTGACGTGGTAGCGGCAGCTGTGGACGAAGGCATGTTTGTGGCGGCGGTAGACGGAGGTGAGGAGGGCGACCGTGACGTGGTAGCGGCAGCTGTGGATGAAGGCATGTTTGTGGCGGCGGTAGACGGAGGTGAGTAGGGCGACCGTGACGTGGTAGCGGCAGCTGTGAGTGAAGGCATGGTTGCGGTGGCCATAGCACCAGGTGAGGAGGACGACCACGACATGGTAGCGGCTGCTGCGGATGAAGGCATGTTTGTGGTGGCCATAGCAACAGGTGAGGAGGACGACCACGACACGGTAGCGGCTGCTGTGGATAAAGGCGTGCTTGAGGGGGGTTGGGGGGTGGCGGTCAGGGGTGCTCCTGTGGAAGGCGAGACGGCGGGGGGCACGGTTGTACCTATGGATGTGGAGGCGGCCATCCCGGTGGCTGGGGAAGACGAGGTGGCGCCGGACCTGCCTCCTGACATCGTGACGAGAAGTAGAGGGAATAAGAGCAGACGTGGTGGCGTGACATCAATCCAGCCTGCAAAAACAAAACATGCAAAAAAAGAAGAAAAAAATCTGTCAAATACACTGCATTTAACCATAGGCAGATGTTTTATTACTAAAAGGAACATTGAACATTATTGAAATAAAATCATGTTCTTGTCTTATTTATTATTATTGTTTAAAGAAATATTCCCTCATACTATAAACCTTAAAAAAAATGTATGTAAATGTATTGAAGGTGAAAGTTAAATACAGCTGAATTGAAATTGGGCAGTGAGTTTTTTGGGTGTAGCACTTAAAGGAGGCGGCATACCACAGCGATCACCATCACATGGAGCCCGTCGTTGCCATGGCAATTCCAGATCATCTCCTTCTAAGTCAACCATCGAGGCCTAGCTAGACCAATCCGCCGTTGGCCAAGTGCGAGCGACGCTAACCCCCTGTGTCGACTGTCGGGACGTCACGCTGGAAAAACACGCGGCAACGACACAAAGCGACGCTGAGCGTGAAAGGAGCTTGTGCGCAATCCCCTTCCGTACCATCGGCGGCGCTAGTCACTATTCCTCAGGGGTAGGGAAAAGCCAACCGGAAAGCTATTGGCCGGGGGCAGATTATAAAAAGTCCAACAACGCATTCAGCTCTAGTTTTCGCTCACACCGAACGCCCACGCGAAGCAAATCTTGACACGGTATCGTGCAATACTCACATTGTCAAACGCTCGCTCTTGTACTTGGAAGAAGATGAAGGCGTGCTCATTATTTTTCCGCGTTCGATTCTTCCTGGTCTCGCCCCGTGCGCCGATTGGCTAGCGAACAGCCAATGAGAGTGAGCAAATGTTACGATGCCCATTCCACATGCCGAAACGCCCAGCAGACGCTTCCTGGCGGGGTGGGATGCTACGACGGTGTTCGCTACATCAATCAGACGGCGCGATCCGACGCCCACCGACGTCCGCTTGGTCTATCGTGGCCTTAAGACTGGCGGACCAGCCTGGACGCCTCCTGCGCGAGCAAGACTTTGTTTTTGTCTGATTATGACCTTGATTTGGATAGTATGACTTTGTTCTCAATACATGACAATCTGTTGCTTTTATTATTCATTTTTTTTTTTTATCTCAAAGACAAAAAATGAGCTAGGCAGTCATGCTAACAGCGTGACGGTGTGGTACTTGGTTTGACGACAACTGGAGAATACGCTACAATTTCTCCCCATAGGAAAAAAAACGATGCTAGTTATGTCATCTGACAAAGCAAATCCAAAGAAGGCGAGGGCAAACATCTCTGCTGTACCAAGGACACATTTGTAAACGAGTGCTTGTTAAATAAGCAAAGGTGGTACCTGTGTACATTTGAAAAGTGGTTGAGGCCATTGTCGCGGTGGCACAAAAGGAGCCTGGAATGAAAAAAAGGAAAAAGATGAGGCTTGCACACATTGTCATCATGGCAAACGTTGTTCTTCATTGGTCATTTTAATGGCTTTCTTTTGTGAATGCCATCTGAGCAAATATCCTCTGTGAGAGCTTTGTCATCCTCCCCTGTACAATCGCACCAATTGTTGAAGTGAACGCGATCTCATAATTGTTTGCTTTGTGGCGATGGAGACAAAAGAAAGGACGGCGCTGAAAATGCCACATTTTTTTGGGGCCCAATTTGTCTTCTCGCATTACTGTCACCTGAACACTCAGAAACAAAACGTCATCTAGCGGTTGGCCCATCCTCCTTGGCAAATATTTCTTTTGAGATACAGTGCTGCTATAACCATCCACGCATCCGCATTATCCGCGCACGCCATCAAAATATGTTTGTTCCTGGTTCGGTCCCGGTGGGAGACCGGCTCAGGAGCGCCGCTTGTTGTTTTTTTTTTTTTTTTTTTTTTTTTTCCCCATCGCGGCCTCCTCTGGGTTCCGTACCCTGGAAACACAACGACAACAGTGGCCCAGGTTCATATGGCAACTGCACGAGCATGATGTCCTCGTATGCCGCAAAGCGAAGAGTTTCAGAAGGTGAATATGTTGCCATAGTAACACATGGCCAAGAATTAATTACAGACGTGAACACACAAAAACAAAACCAAGTGGCATCAACAGCTAAAAAGAAGAGAATGGGAAATGTGGCGAAAAGGAATCGTACTAGAAATATTTACACAAAATAGCACTATGAATAACAGAAAAATAATGACACAAAACACAAGTTAACATAACATTAGAAATGACACAGAGCAAAACATTTCAAATAATGCCAAAAATAGGACATAAATAAAAAAAAACAACATACATATATATATACACATAGAGTATATACACAATATATAAATGTAAACATATACACAAACATCATACAGAGAAATCCAACCCGCCTCCAGTGGGTCTGAGATTGAGCCAGTCCTCACGTCAGCTGCCTGCGACGAATATTCTGTACGATATTACGTCATCACGTTATGTGCTATTTCCTTTGGGATAATGCAATCATCTCTTTATTTGTGTGTCCATCCATCTAATAATATGAAAGTTGATGGCACCAAAAACACGCATGCAATGATCAGTTTCCTCTTTTTCAATGACACTTTTCACAAGTCATTTTAGGCTCGTGAATTAAAGATGGAAAAAAAAAAAAGCAATAACGTAAGAAGGAAGAAAAGTGACCTCATATTTGTCGGCAACACCTCAAGCGCATAGGAAGTAGTGAGTAGTGTTAGATGAGCTCAAAATTGACCATTGGCGGCCGCATGCGTACCTTGAGCACAAAATGCAGAATCACAATAACAACAATTCTGATAAGAAAAAGAAAAAATTCAATGCGGGTGCACTCACCTGGTGTGTCAGGACTTGTGTCAGCTGCAGGTGAAGTGAATGAGAACTCCTGCAAGACTTCTGCTGTCTGTCACCTCCCCTCCCCTCCCCTCCCCTCTCCTCATTCACCAAGCCTTAGGCCGCCTTCTTCTGGTGACGCCACTTCGGACTGCAGTGTTGGACTGGACGCCGTCGCCTGAAAAAAAACAAGTGCATGTTAAATCACAATGTTGAGAAAAAAAAAAGTTTTTTTTTGGTTTTTTTTAACGCTCAGCAATATTGCCACATATATACACGTTCAGTACACATACCGTGGTAGCTTGCGACACAAGTGGCCTATGGCGGCAGGTGAGCCAACACACGGCGCAACAAGCAGCAAATTAGCAGATAGCATGACTGAGCATTCTTCAGAAATAAAGAGAGAATCGAAGCTGTTTATTGCCACTTTCAGCTGAAGGGGACTGTCAAACTAAACTTAAAACAAAACAATTTGAAAGTAGCCACATAGCCTGCGCTACATGAATGCTATCATACAATGGGGAAACTCCCTTGACACAAGGCTAACAATCAGCATCCGAGTGCCGGTGGTGAAGTCATGGCTATGTGAACAGAAACGCTACAGCAAAACATAAAGACAGCCAATATTACCGCTGTACTAAGGAGAACTAAAACACTGTGGATCGCATAAAATTCAAGGTAGCGCTTCGCTCTCTCAGTTTGTACTTTTGAATTCTTTTTTTAACTTGTGCTGAAGTAAAGGAGTTGAATCACTAGATTTACAAGTTGTTGTTTTTTTCTCGGTGGCAAACTCGGTTAGCAAACTTGCATTTGTCCATCGTGCGATGACTTTTCTCACTTTACTCCAGTCAGCGGTTCGAGAAACGAGCCGGCGGATGAAGCCGTGATCCTGACAGGAGATATTTGAATGCGGTTTACGCAGGCCTGCCCTTTGGTTTCGCTCAAAGACAATGCGAAATCAGAGCCTCCCCTCCGCCCTCCTCTCCGGACGCAACAATCGCGCCTTTGTGAACAACACAACATCGAATTCTTTGCCCGGCCACACAAAAGACACTCGCACAAATCATGTGACAACGTGCGAGCTTTGCGTCACACTCCCAAAGTTGTACTTGCTGGTTTTGTTTGCACACGGAAAGAGAATCGCGGCGGTTGGACAACATCTTTCATTTCTTCCCTTCCAAAGGACAATGGTGCCGTCCAAGCACTAAACGCCTGTTACCCGATCACATAGAAGCCAAGACGCGTTCCATTGTTCTCTTTCCACCTTGAATTGTACTTTAGGTGGGGGCCTTTCCCTCTTTGGACTCGTCAGACCACAGCATACTTTTGGTGTCACTTGGTGTCGGTCCGTTTCAGATGAGGGGTCGAAGGTCACGGTCTTCGTATTCGGCCTTACTTGCAGACGTTTCTCCAGATTTTCCAAGTCATCGCTTGATGACGTGATGGACTGCAGATGATGAGATCCCCAAATCACCGCTTTTAGGGACCATCGTTCCATGTCCGAGCGAGAACCTGACTGATCTTATAATTGACACCTTACCCAAGACATACTTTGGGTGGCGAGAAAGAACAAAGGTCTCACAGCCCCCCTGTGGCCCGTCTTGGTCGTCCCGGGACCAGGAGTGCACATCCAGGGCAGGCTTATTGGCAGCGTTTATAGGCAAGGCTCAGCGGAGCAAATTAAGCCGCCCGCATGCAACTGGACCGTGTCACTGGGCGACTAAGAGGATTAGACGCGATTTGCGTCGCCAGCGGGACGCATAGCAACAGGTCGGCGTGCGTTTCATGAGTGGAGGAAAGTTGCCGCCATTGAAGATTAAAAAAATGGCCGGTAGCGCCTTGTTATGATCTTTTTGGGGTCTCGTTCGCTTCGACCAAGCCTGGGGCAAAGGTTAGTGGCCGGCTTTGTCTCTGCATTTTTTTTTTTTTTGTCAAACACAGTGAGACTGATGAGCATTCCTGTTCTGTGTTTTGATACAGTCAACCCCTGCATGGTTACGGTTCAGCATTTGCAAATCCTTGGGTTTTTGTGGGGAGCCTAACCTGTGATATTTGCAGGAAAACGTCTCTGCTTTTGCACTCAGGCCAAAGCAATAAATGGATTACTATATATATATATATATATCTATATATATAGATATATATATATATACATTCTGTTCTGTTACAATTTTGCACTTGGGTGTGAATGCCCAAAGGCGAGTTTTTGTTTTTTTTTCCCCCAAAGGCGAGTTTAATGCATTGCATAGTGTTTGTGTGACATCATGTGAGCTTGTGCTAAATTGTGCTATTCAGGCGAGTATGCTAACCCATGCTATTGATGAGCATCATGTGACTGTGGTTTGTTTGTGTTGAATAATTTCATGATTGAATACAGTTGTTTATGCCTTCATGATTGTGTATACAAGTAACAGTAATGTAATGCGAAGAATATTCATTTGTTTGACTCCTCAGTCATATCAGCAGCATGTGAGGAAAACATGCTCCCTGATGATGGCAGCATGCTGCGGACCATCTTTTCGTGGACTTTCAAAGGGATACTGTGCACCTGCAGGTTCCTTTGGGTGAGGCTTTCTATTGTGTCGGACAGTGTTTCCCAATCATCGTTGAGCCACGCCACATATTCTACAGCACCAAATAAAAATGGCACAAAAAGTTACAGGCACTCTGCCACTAGATGGCGGCAGCGAACTTCACAACACCAGGCCACCAACAGTTGACGTTGGTTCCCCCGCTTGAGCTCTACTACTGTGCTGTGGTAGAGTGGTTGGGAATCGCTGCTAGAATAAACTTTATTCTTTTTTCAAACTTTTTTTTTTTTTTCTAATAATGGGTTTTGATGTCTCAGATTTGCCCATACAATGCAATCCAGTTCCTGCCAAGGAAAAAACACATCCCAGCAGAAAAAAGCTTTCCTCAAAAGCAACTGACAGGTAGGGTCAAGGAAACCGGCTTACCCATAAAAACTTTGATGTAAAATACGTACAATTGACGTAGATATTTATATAGATAGTCACCTTTTAACATGCCTGAATATCACGCATGTATAAAGCTATCCACTTGTGCGAACTGTGATTGGCAGCTTGCGAAAGCAAGATGGCGGCCGCCGCCGCCGCCGCCATTCCGGGCTGCCCGGACCGCACCGCAGCTCTCCAGAAACGACTGAGCAAAACCGAGCAGGACATCCTGTCGCTTAGGACAAGAATCGCATGCGAGAGAGCATCATGGGAAAGGAAGTTTGCTGAGCTGCAAAGAAAACAGGAGACGCTTTGCAATCAAGTACGACATTCTTTTGTCAGCCAAAAGATACGCATTTGTCTGCCCATCTGTATGTGATTTCAGATTTGCTGTTATATTGTAAATTACAATAAAGTGTGCTCCAGAAGGAGCAGCACAATGCCCATTGAAAGTGTGGCAAAAATGGCTGAATTCTTTACATTCTATTGCATTATGTCATTTCTACATGTTTTGATGAAGTAGAATAGTATATAGTAATATTTTTTTGGGTCAAAAAGCACCTTACATAAAAAAAGAAAATTTTTTGGGGAGGCTGGAAAAGATGACTGGCTTTTCCTTGAGGCACTACTGTATACGTATCTTTTCTGTGCACAGATCATCATTGAAGCTGGAGCACTGACCAGAGCGGAGCAAAAAGTGGACAACGGAGACGTTTCGGGCGAGTATTCAAGTACAAGAAAGTAGCGAGGGTCCACCATATTCACCGTGACGTAACGTCACAGGCGTTTTCGGATGGCAAAAATGCCGATATCACCACAAAAACTGACCCTTACAAGACATTTGACCAAGGAAGAGCGGTGAAATGGATAGCATGCTTGAGAGAGCTGGCAATTTAGCTAGCAGGCTAGCTATTATTTTTAGCTAAATTGGTCAAAGACAAGTCAACCAAACATTTTCGACATAACAGTGATATCATTGTCCGTACAACAATTTAGGACATCCACTCGATTTTTCGTAGTCACCCACAAGTTCAGCCGCACGAATACCGTACATTTCTAAAGGAAAATAAAACAGCAACAACAACAACAACAACAACAAAAATACATCGTTGTAGGCCTGTGGTAAAAAGTCGACCACAAAAATAGGTCGATACTTTGCCCCAAAGTTTCGGCAGCGGTGTTGACCGTTTCTATGAACACCCTCTACTGGTGGAAATGTGATACTGCAGTCATGCAGATACATCCGATTACCATTTTGAGGGAATATCAGGCGGAAGTGCCCACTCGCTTATTGTTTAGAAAGATTCTGAAAAAGTCTCGAGCCTAAGCCGCTACCACTACTCACCATCGCCTGTATCCTTTCCAATTAGCTTTCAGTGAGTCTCGGCATCAGGACAGAGGGTCTGATGTTTCATCTCGTGGGAGCCCGTTGTCCCCGTCGCCAGCGCCGAGCTCCGCATCGGCCTCATCTTGCTCTTCAGCATTAAGGTACAGCTCATAAGAAATACAGGATGACACCTTTAGCGAGTGGGAGAGCACCAACGCCAGCCCTGAGATTTTATATATATTTTGCTTTCAGTGTTTCATGTTTTCGGAAGAAAAAAAGTGACGTAGGCCACCATTTTAGGAAGGTGAAGATAAACTGAAAAATGTTACAGTCATTCTGCAGTATGCAGTACTTCATAAACATGGAAAACAAAGAGTAGCGAAAGGACATATTTTGCAGCGAAAACATTTTTTAATATGCATGCAAAACAATTGTAGGTGTTAATTTTCAAAGCCGTTAGCTGGACCTGCAGCCTCAGCCAGCCGAGAATGGGAAAGAGGGGTGCAACCTGGACTGGTTGCCGGTCCACATAGAGAGCGACAAGCATTCACACGCTGGCCGCTTGGCCCGTCGCCTGCGAGGCGGATACGCAAACCACCATGCCATGCCGCCTGATGCCGAAGCCCCTTCAAGCCAAAATCTTAAAATGGAACCCGCTGGGGGCAGACTGGAACACTGCTCAACATTGTTTTTAATCAGAGATGCAAGTATTTCCAGATGAATTTATCGCACTGAGTCCGAATCTGCCCTGCTTTTTCTCTTGCGCAGCAGGTTTGAATAATAAAAATATGTAACATAGTAATGCCGGTAGTAAGATTGATCAATTAAGGGTTAGGTTCAGCAACGGGTGGAATATCTTTCTGAAACGTCAAAGAGCAACACATCGCCATGCGTGGTCAAACCCGTATTGCGCAAGATTTGATAGGTCAATCTTCAATCCAAAAAAAAAGCGCTGATCTTTTTTCAGCCTCAAAAATACATTGAGGGCCAAGTAAAGCCATCTCCTGCTCAAACGTTGCTCCTCATTACGTGTTCCAGTTTAAAAATGGGGGGAATCCACCCCGCCCAATACAGTCTCGGTTGATGCCGGCTCAGGTCAACACGTTTGCTGTTTGACAACAACTGTCCGGATAAGAGGAAGGTCAGGCCGTTGGACCTTGTTTGTGGTGTGACGTGAGCTGACAAGCGTCCGGGCTGTCCGTCCTCAGCGTTGGATCGGGACGTTCTCTGGGCCCACACCGGGTTTTTGTACCCCACTCCGCCATGGACCTGCACCTGGGCCACCGGGTCCGAATCATGCTACCCTCCGGCAGAATCAGCACGGGCACCATCCGTTTCCTGGGCCGCCTGCGGGGGGAGTCGGAGCTCCACCTCGGGGTGGAGCTGCAGACGCCCGATCACGGCGTGCGCGACGGCCACCACAAGGGCCGCCGCTACTTTGACTGGTGAGCGCCCAGTCACGTCCTTTTCTGTCCAAACTCAAGCAGACACACTGAACCGAGCACCAACACCAGTGCTGGGAGATCATTTTGAAAAGTGATACTTTTTCCCTCTCCGTTCTGTGCAGCAAACCTGGCCATGGCGCCTTCGTCCCCTTTCACAAGCTACTGATGGCCTGGGAGTGACAACCGCGGACGCGTGCGGCGGCGGCGGCGGCACTAAGTCATTTGCAACAAAGACACACCTTGGATCCAAGCAACATTGTACTTTCTGCAGTCGGGCGCACCATGCAAGTAGCAGATGCCGCGCTTGACGTGTGGGCGATTGTTACGCGACAAAACCTTTTTCCCCGATCTTTAAAAAGCGGTCGGGCATGGAAACGCAAAACAATGAAACGGCTCCTGGCAAAGGCGGCCGGACGACGCGCGTTTCAACGCGAATGTGCGTCATTGACCGACAATCGGCCCAAGGTCAAACTCCCGAGCCGTCTGGATTCCACATCGCCTTTCATGTTGACGTGAAGTAAAACTCACCTGCCGTTCACCAACCCAAATAGGCATTCGCTTTATTTCTCGCAAACACGGTCATTATGACGTGAGCATTTTTTGGGGGGGCATCTCCTTTGAGGTTTTATTTGTTCCTATAACTGAAGAGTGGCTTCTAAGTTCCCCGATGCCGGATACAGGAGCTTGATTCTGAGGGCCACCCTGAGCCTTCAGGTTGAGAATCTCGGCCGCCAGTTTCTCGGCGTTCGTCACTTGCGGGAACATGTGCGTCACCTGTTGAGGGTTGAAAACGGCTTGCAGTTTCTTGCGCAGTTCCGCTCTTTGGGAGTCCGACTGCTGGAACTCTTTCCGGGCGCATAGAAGACGGCGGATATTCCTAAAGCGGGAAAAGTCACATTCTTCGGACGTCTCGGAAAGTTTTGTGGCCCTGCGATTGACTGCTGACCAGCCCAGAGTGTAAGCGGCCTCCGCTTTTTTTTCCCAGACTGATAGCAGTATTCCCTCTTTGAGTACTCACCCATACTGAGTACCGATCCTTTTCACCTATAACATTTCCTTTCACGCTGCGACCAAACATTGTGAACGAAAGCTTTCTTCTCGGCGCGCAACGATTCGTCCATGTGTAAGACTCCCGCAGTATAGCGCCAACTACTGCCGAGGAGGACTTACTCAATGTCACATTTTCTTCTCCTTGAGTATCGGCGACTGGTATCGGCAGCCTCCACGGGCGATCGATACCTAAAACTGATGCCTGGTAGTGGTACTCGCCCAGTAGCTACGCATTTGAGGCAAAATGGCTCAATGTTAAATTCCAACAGTGAGAACAACGGCTTGGGAGACAAGAAAAAGAAGTGGGGGGGGGGGGGTACACCTGACTCAATTCGGGGTGGCTATCTATCTGCCTCAAACAGATTTGTGGATCTGATTGAAGTGTAGCTACTCCATGTTTTTGCCGTGTTTGACAAGCCTGCGGCAGACGCCCAACACGCCTCTAAAGAATGTGAAAAATGTGCAAAAGTCATGCACACTTGCAGGGTCATCGTTGCAGCTTTCAATTCAATCAGTTTGAAGCCCTTTTGGACAAAAAACAATCCAAGAAGGAATACACGCCCGCGCGGGGGCTGCTTTGGAGCTCAGCCCCGGGCCCGGCCGGCCGGCCGGCACTGCTTCGCGCCGACTCTCGGTTAAATCGGAACCACAGCACACGACGGGGAGAGCCACTTTGTCGTCAAGGCGCCTGTCCCTCTGCAAGACGTGATTGGAATTGATCAGCTTGAAAGGCAAATGCGCTCAAGGTGGCAAATCCTACGTTGACGCCAGGAAGGTTTACGCTCCGACCGTGTTGGAAAAAGCGCAAGAATACGAACCCAAACTCACCTTCTCAATTGGACTCGTTCCCTCTCTTGTGCGACCAGTCCCGAGTGTGTCAAAGTACAGTAAAGTTGGAACGGACGCCGCCTTCTTCCTCCTCCCGCTCGTCTCGTCTGGCTGCAGATGTCAGCTTGTCGGGCTCGGGCAAATTTGCATTAACGCCACTGTAACAAGGTGCTTTTGAAAAGCCAAATTAGCCAAACGAAACAAACAAACAATTGGGGAAAAAAAAGGATGGAACACAAAACAAAAATGATTTGCCAATGAAAATTTTATATAAATGGTAATTACATTTTCCAAATGTAAGCATTTTCCTTTCAACTACACTGCTTGGATTTTTTTAAGGCAATAAAGCAACTAGAATAGAAAAGGGCATTAAAAAAAAAAAAAAACAACCTCTAAAATATTCAAACAAAATCTTTGTAATATTTGTATGGGATTGCATTATCTTGTGCGTGGGCTGACAAATGAATTGAAATAAGTACATTTAAATTAAATACACATTTTTAAATGTGAATGATATACACTGCACATACTGTATCTATTTTTACCAAAGTACATTTAAATCAATCCTCGGGAAGAGGATTAGGGCCAGTGAAGAAAGAGAAGGCTGGTCAGAATTCTCCCTTTAAAGTCCGAACTGGGACTTTAAAGGGGGAATTGCGAGAAGAAAGTGAAAATCCTGCCAAGATTTTTCTTCCCTTGCCCTAATCCTCTTCCGTCAAATCCAAACGTGCTATTCATCAATAACATTTCATTTGACTTTTGAGGTTCCAAATGGGAGCGCACGAGTAGCCTGCTCAAAATAGCTCGCCGGCGATCGGACATTATGATTTCCAAGGAATGTCGCTGAAGTGAAGACTTGCAGAGATTTATAGCCATAAAGTCTTGCAAACGTATCTTTTGCCGACTGTCAAAACACACGTGGGCGGACCCCGAAGCGCACGCAAACAAGCAAGCAACTTTACAGATTTTCGTGAAACAAAAGGCGCACGTGAAAGGTGACGGTGGGAAAAAATGGCGGTGGACGGAGAGTCACGGGGAAAAGATAGCATAGCTTACACGCTAAAGAAATCCTGGCGCGTTCTCTCAACCTGATGGGTAGCTGTGGATTTTCAGCAGATGTGGTTATGTTGTGCCGATACCAGCCACCGATTGCTTTGTGTTTCGCTTCGGGCAAAACAAAAGGCTGACAGCGGGGCAGTCCTTGATGCTACGCTGCGGCGGTTTGACACAATCCGATCGAGCGACACCAAACGGCATGTGACAGTCGCCTTGTGAAATAATTGTTGATGATTATCATGAGAAAAGATGAACATGGATGACGAGCCTTAATGATCTAGGATATAATTCAAGGTAATTGAGCAAATTTGTCATTTGAGATGTGTGTATCAAACCGGTCTCAAATTCAACAAGGTTGGTGACGCCTGCTGTGAAGTGAAAAGAAAGCTTCAGTTTGGCTATGCTACACGGCGGCCACCAGATGTCGGGCTGGCACCGACCGCTGCGCGGCCGCCTGCCGCCGACACTGGGGAGCATACGGAGGGAGGGAGGCGGAGGGGTGGGGGGTGGGGGGGTCGGATCGGACTGAGGGAGGATGGGAGGACATGCAAATTGACAAAACAAGAATCCCTGCATATTGCGCGCATGAAAAGCTGGCCGCGTCGACGGCAATTCCGCTGAGGACGTCAGACGTTTGTCAAGCTGTTTCCTGGCACCAGAGCACTTTGCCAAAGTTAATCAGGAGCACTTGGCCGGCCACTTTTTGGTCGCAGGTGTGCATGCGCGCCTGCGCCTGCGCCTGCGCCTGCGCCTGCGCCTGCGCCTGCGCCTGCGCCTGCGCCTGCGCCTGCGCCTGCGCCTGCGCCTGCGCCTGCGCCTGCGCCTGCGCCTGCGCCTGCTGCGGGGCAACGAGCTGCAGCCAGCGAGGATGGCTTGCGACGCGCACGAGTGCGTTTAGTTTTTTAAATGTAGTTCCATTCGATTTGATGACTCAGCAGATTTGTTACTTTTTATCAGTTTTTTTCCTTTCGCTTGAGTTTTCTGCATTTTTAGTACTAGTTTTTTTTAAACGTTGTGTCTTTCTTACGCTCAAGACATTGCAACAAGTACCGCGTAGTTAAAAAAACAAAACAAAACATTATTTTCATGGTGAAGTCAACCCAATCATTTTTTTCCCAGAGAATGTTCCATGCAGGCCCACTAGTTGCAACACGGCATTCTGATGAATATTGCGTTGGTGGAATCTAGCAAAATCCACCCGTTTCTTGCCATCTCTGGGGCGGCCATTTTGTCACTGAAAATGACATCACTACTACTCAGGGCTCAGCTAGCCACCAACCATGGCTCAGCTTTAGAAAACAGCTGAGCTGTAATAGGCCAAAGGCAGAAAAATGCGCGTTCATTTGACGTTCGTCAGACGTCCGTCTGTACTTTTCTTGCGACAAGGCAATTTTGTTCACAATGCGACGGGAAAAGTCCCTAAAACCATAGGCGAACATTTTGTCAACATTTGCGACAGTGAACGAACCTTGACGAACTGCGACATGCCTGTGAAAACAGCGGCAGCTGTTGGCCGCTCGGTGGGAAAGGGACTTTAACGAAAACCTTTTTTTCAATGTTGGTTGTCCCGTTTCATTTGCTTCCGTAACCTTGGTAACCTTGGTAACCTTGGTGTTGGCACACGCCCTCTCGGCATGGAGCATGAGCTCAATCTGGAAACGCTGCACTCAGCCTTCAGCGGCAGGAGTATTGTTCGCTAATTTATGGCCAGATTGCGCGGCGGGTCGTCCCTTGGTGGGCGGGCGGGCGGGCGGGCGGGCGGGCGGCCAGGCGATTGTCCCCGAACTCAATCGGGGAAGCTGGCGTCCCGGATGCCACTTGAGTCCAACGCGTCCGACGCGAGCGCGGACGGCCTCGCCGGTTCTTGTGTCGGGCCGAGCTTTTGTCCTTCGGGAGGAAGGTGTACTTTGGCGCGGCTGCTTAAACGACTGACACTTGATCAAACATTCATCCGAGAGCTTTTGGACGCGCTTGAGGGCTTTGCGGCCCCCCCGCCCCCGCCGCCTCGCCTAAAGCGCCCCCCTTCCCTCCCTCGGTGGACTGGCCGGGTCAGCTGTCTGTCGCAAATATGAATTGGCGTATGATTGGGCAAAGTAAAGAGATGGCGGACTTTGAAACGGGAGCAATCCATCTTAACGCCGGCGGTGTCAGAGCGACTCCAATTTAGGAGCGCTTTTGGATCCAAAAAGGAAATGAAGCGGCGCAGGTCCGCCCTTTGTGCAGCCGGCCGCCGCCGCGGCAAAGTGTCAGCGACAAGCGCTTTCACGCGCACATTCATCTTGCCGCGTTAATGCTGGAGACACGGCGCCGCTTGTCCGACATAGACGAGCAAGCAAAGGGCCGCCGAGCGAGCGGAAAGGACGCCAGGGATTAGCGGGCCCGGCGGGCCCGGCGAGCCCGGCGAGCCCGGCGAGCCCGGCGAGCGAGGTGCTTGGCGTTGATGGAAGGCTCAAGTCAAAAGGCTTCGTGGAATTTGCTTTGATTAGCTGGCTTTCCCCCACCTCGCGGGGTTCCTGCTTTTGTCTTCCCGTGTCCCCCTAATGATGTCTTGGCAATCGGTATTGGCCGTGGATCTCGTCCCAGCTGCCACGTTGTCGTCTCACTTGCTCTTTGATCGCAACACTTGTCGGTTGCCCGCTTCCGCGCTTTAGCTTTCGCGCCCACCCCATCTTGTGTTCCCACCGCTTGCGTCTCGTCTTTGCGAGTGATCCTTAGTCCAACAAATCCTTTTTTTTTGCCGTTCGTATATTTTCATTCCGATGACTTTGTGGATTTTTGATCTTGAGTCACAGTGTTTCCCAACGTTTACTGAGCCAAGGCACACATTCGACATTTGAAGAGACGCCTTCACCCTGCTCTGTCAGTCTCAACTCCGCCGGGCACGGCGTACCGCAAGGACGTGAAGCATTCTCCGGCAGTTTTTCGTCGAATAAAACCATTTTGTGATGAGCTCAAGGCCTGGACTCTGGACTTGACTGTTGCTTTCCTGCTTCTGTCCAGTTTCCTTCCTGTTGTCGTGCTCAAAAGTACGTCAGTGGTCCCCGAGCTTTTTTGCACGACGGACCGAGGCCAAATTTTGATGGAGCGGCAAAGAACCCCCCTCACAAATGACAGAAAAATCCAAGTCAGCATTACGCTCAACATAGCCGTTGCCCATCTCTTGTTTCTCTTCGACCAACGGGTCGAATCTTGGAGGATTGGCAGACAATGACAAGCAAAGTCTTTTATATGTCCAATGTGCGGAAAACCTGCTTCACTATCTTGGCGAAGGAGCTTTTTTTCGACTGTCGGAAAGGGCTTTTTTTCTTTTCTTTCGGTAATGTCGAGATATCCTGCCTCGATTGTAATCCAGAAGACATCTGAGTGTGCCCAAGCACCTTTTGAAGGCTTCACGGCTTCATTTGTGAGCCTGTCGCCACGTATTACGCCGAGCGGGTCGGCTGCGCGACAATCGTCTGCGGCGCGGTACAGCGTGTCTTATATATGGATATATCGGGTCTTTGATGCAAGCTTTCTTTTCCTGCAAAGTCTCATCATTTGGCCTTCTCCCCTTTGTGAAGAAGCGGCCCACTTTTTCTACATCTCGAGACGCGTGCATAAAGTACAGACGGCTACGAGGGAATTTTGAAACTCCTCCCATCCATATCCTTTTTCTCAATTTGATGCCGATGCGTTGCAGCCGGTCGCAACTTGTTAGCCCGACACGTGTAGCCTCTCTTGGGTTAGGCGTAACCTGCGCAAGGTCATTCAGGGCTACCTAGCCAACAAAGGCCGTTGAATATACACAGCTTGAATATACACGCGGGGGGGAAGGGGGGCGTGTATGCTACGTGGCCGCGCACGCACGCACGCACGCACGCACGCGCGCACGCACGCACAAAGGCAAAAGGCGGTGGAGCGCTTAGGCTGGTGTCGGACGGCCGCCGGGCGAGGCCGCCGGGCGAGGCCGCCGGGCGAGGCCGCCGGGCGAGGCCGCCGGGCGAGGCCGCCGGGCGAGGCCGCCGGGCGAGGCCGCCGGGCGAGGCCGCCGGGCGAGGCCGCCGGGCGAGGCCGCCGGGCGAGGCCGCGAGCGCTTCGTGACTATTGACGGCAGAAAGCACAAGAAGAAGCGACGGCCGAGCCTCCCGCAGTCTGCGCTGTTTGGAGGCAAGCTTGTCTGGTCTCCGCCAGCTGTTGCTGCGCTCTCGTTGAGAGGCCGGGCCCTGATGATTAATGCGCTCTCTGGCGGGATCCTGCCCCCCAAAAGAAACCCGGAGTTCCTTCACAAGCGCTCCGCTCATCTGGCCGTGACTGGCCGGCTCTCGCTGCGCAGCGCGGCTGGAAACAGAACAGCATCGACATTGAAAGTCATCACGGACTGGCCTTGCGTGATGGATGGCGTGAGTGTGTGCGTGTGTGCGTGTGTGTGCGGGCGCGGGTGTGTGCGCGCGGGTGTGCGCCTTTCCACACAGACTGGGCTCAACGCGCTTCTTGCTTTTCTATCTTTTTGAGCCGCGCGCGTGCCTCTGTTCTCAACGCGTCAATAGGTCACAGCCTGCAGGAACTAAGCATCGAATTCCTCTTGAATCAAATTTGTTTCGGCTTATTTCGGTTCGTGGGATATTGGGAAGAAGGTCGCTAGCACTCAATGGAAGCAAATCTTTTCACGTGATGTTTCGTGCTTTCTGCTATCGGCCAACTGTGCTGCCTTTCTGGTATTTACACTCTCCGCAGATAAGGTCGCCTTCATCGGGCTTGGGCTGAATTGTGGCCGCGGAGCCCAGGCTGTCGTCCGGCGCGGCTCTTTGGAGACGCTTCCAACACGTGGACGGCTCGTTCCAAAGGCCGAGCTTTCCTACATTTCCACCGTATAGAACAAAAACGCCATGGCGGGGCTGTTCGGGGTTGCTGCCGTTGTTTGTCGAACAGAAAGCCCAAAACGGATTGGACCATTTTTTTCTCATTACGACCCACAACTTCTAATCTCTCTTTCGGCCAAATAACGTCTTGTTTACCTGAAATGCGATTGGCACTTAAACATGGATGGAGAGGCACAATTTTCTGCCCCGCCCCCCGAAATAAAAATAATCGCCACGGTAGGCGAGTCACGCTGTTTTGTTTCCCCTGCTGGGAATTGTGCCATGCTATAGAATTATTGGATAATTG
Source organism: Filicampus tigris (assembly GCF_054856515.1). Taxonomy (NCBI): domain Eukaryota; kingdom Metazoa; phylum Chordata; class Actinopteri; order Syngnathiformes; family Syngnathidae; genus Filicampus; species Filicampus tigris. The sequence goes on along the minus strand of NC_141224.1, from coordinate 610,605 downwards.
CAAAAATGCAAATGTCAAGCCGCGCTTTTGGAATGTCAAATTTGTTGTGGCGCGCGATAGCCCGCGGTCGTTGCAAGCAAGAAAAGATGAAGACTTATCAGCAACCAGTCAAGGACAGTCACCGTCTTAGGCCTGCCAGCAAGCCAGCGACGGACGCCTTCACGGAGGCGCTTTCGCTCGACCACGACGACCAGTCAACGGCATTGTAAGGCGGCGCGTCGGAGGGGGAACAAGCGACATTTCAATTACGGCGCTACACGCAAAGGGCATCTCGGCAACGGGATTGAGATGTCATTGCGACAATGTCCAATTAAAACGCTGAGAAGGCTTTCATGATTCTTTTTTATTCGAGCGGCCGTGCTGGAAAAGTGCCGAGAAACGTGCGCGCGCGCGCGCGCGCGCCGGCCGGTTAAAGGTGAGAGCATCTCAGCCGTGAAATGACTACGGCGCGCATGGAAATCACTTACAAGTCCCCCGCGGCCGCCGTTTGTCTTTGTTTACTATGGTTGGACTGTACGTGCACGATGATGTTGTGAGATGCGCAAACATATTTCCGGACTCATACCATGGCTTCAATAACTGCATAGAATGATATAGAATGACTG